>NW_027094052.1:2756172-4134259 GCF_000319635.2 Colletotrichum fructicola Nara gc5
GTACACACAGATGCAACCCTTCCCGGGATGCTTGACTCTTTTCGCATCTCCACTAGCAGGAGATGGAGGAGGGGTCAAGGCAACTCCACAGAGGGACGAGATGCAATGCACAACACAACACCGAACGAACACCTCAGGCTGTGATCGAGAACAAGTCGAGTCGGATCCGGGTAGCAACGCGCGCCGGGAGGGCCCAGGGGGGGTGACGGGGTTACCTGGGAAGCCCGCTAGAACCGGCGAAAAACCTGACAGCGCACCATCACACGGACAACTGACCTTGGGCATCCTTCCGCAGAAGGCCTGACAACGCTAAGAACTTCCCTCCCCCTTCCCGGCAAGCCCAATGAGACCCGCATGCCGTAGGTGCCCACCCAGCAAAACTCCTTCCACTTCAACCCCCTGAACCCCTGTCCACCACGACCGGCGACACACCAGCGCGACCGTTTCGTTTCCCTGGTTGCCCCGTCAACTGCCCGAAAATTCGTTTACTTCTACAGCCCAGCAACTACTCCACGGGCCAGGCGTGCATCTTTTTCACATCCATTCACGAACGTCATAAACACTCCACGGCAGACCTGGTGCGCAGCGCATAACCACTCGCATTCAAATACAAAGCCTTTCTTCCCATTCTGCATTGGCCCCGATTTCCCATCCACACCCCAAGCAAATCCACATCTCCCTACGTACGGTCTTGCGCCTCTTTCAAGCTCTACCTGCCACACACAAATCAATCGCATCGCATCGCCAATACCACCTACAATTCTGCAACTTGCCGCACCGCGCATACATCAACCTTCTAGAAAATCAACAGACGGTCTATCAGCAGCCATGTCTCCCAACGTTCTTACCGAGAAGTCCACCAACACGCCCGTTGTCGCTAAGACCGACTCGGCCACCAAGGAGGTCAAGAGCATGGAGTACCACCGCCAGGTCCTGCAGGACAAGATGGCTCAGGAGAAGTAGGACAGCCCTCGACATCAACAACACCAGACTGCAGTGCTGACCACTGCGACAACAGCTCCAAGGACTACATCTCCCCTTCTGACAACATCATGAGCCCCTGCACCGCCAAGCTCAACGCCCTCCGCAACAAGCAGGTTGGCAAGTAAGTCGCTCTTCTTCTTCACCAAGCATTCGATTCAGCAGCGATGCTAATCGCTTCATCACAGGGTCAAGCCCAAGTCTCTCTTCGCCCAGGCTTCCGCCAAGAAGGTTGGTGGCAGCAACCTCTTCAGCTCCAAAACCGCCTCACCCAAGGAGAACGCCTTCTGAAGTCGACTCGTCGCATCTTCTTTACCAAAGTACAAAAGCTTTTGATGATGGGATGGGTTCTCTCGGGTTGTTTTCACGGTTCTTTCTAGCGGGTTATTGAACCTGCAGCCTCTTGAGGGGCATGGGGCATCGGCGTTCAACGGGGGTACCACTGTCTTGCTTTAGGATAAAGGGACTGTACCATGACATGACACGAAACGATATCAGCTTTTTCTTTCTTTCTCTGTCTCTCCTCTAGTTTTCATAATGGCTAGAATTCTGGGAGGGACTGTATTCATCGGCTGGCCATATGCAGCTTCGCCTGGGCAGGAAATACAACTCCTCACGCACTAAACCACTTCGTCCCATTCGTATGCTCTTGTGTCGTGTTGTCTACGCCTTCCAAGCGCTCACAATGTAAACCACATCCTCGTCCGCCACAGCATGTCCCAAACCCACCCTCTGCGGCACATGTCTCGCACTCGCGCCCCAGACCAGCGCATACTTGAAGGTTTCCTTGAGCGTCCGGTGGATACGATCGCACACGTCCTCGATGGTGCTGTTGCTGCGCACAATCAGCGCCTCGCCGAAGTCGGGCTCGATGCCCTTGCGCTTCGTGTAGATGCGGATGAGCTTGAGCTCCTGCCAGCAGCGGTCGACGACGTCCTGGATGCCGAGGTCGAGCTCGCAACTCATGACGACCGTGTGGGGCTCGCGCGCGAGCTTGTCGAGGAAGTCGAGCGAGACGCTATCGATCTTGTTGTAGACGTACAGGCACTTGATGTACTTGCGGTGATCCTTCATGATGACGTCGATGAGGTCGTCGACGGTGGCGTTCTCATCGCGCACGAGGACCTCGCAGTTGAGGATCTTGTAGTCGCGCAGGATATTGAAGATCATCTTCTCGTCCATGGCCTTTGGAGGCGATTGGAAGGTGATTTTCATGCCGCCGGCCTTCTTTGCTTTGAGGTAGATGTTACTGCGGCGGGTTAGCTTGGAAGAAGTTTGTGAAGGGGGGAGTCTTACGGAGGTTCTCTGTTCAGACGGATGCCGACGGCTTCCAGTTCGGCCTCGAGCAGGGCCCTTTGCTCCGCCTTCTTGGTCGCATCCAAGACCATGAGAATCATGTCGCTGGTCTTGGCCGCGGAGATGACCTGTCTTCCTCTACCCTTGCCCTCGGCGGCACCCTCGATGATACCGGGCAGATCGAGCAGCTGGATCTCGGCGCCGCCGTACTCGAGAACACCGGGAATGGCTGTGAGTGTTGTGAAGGCATAAGATGCGACTTCGGACCTCGTCTTGGTGACCTTGGATAAGAATGTGGATTTTCCGACGGAGGGAAAGCCGACGAGGGCTATTCTTGCATCACCGCTTTTGCTGACGTCGAAGCCGGCGCCGCCACCACCGCCTGAACCTGGACCGGGTTCCAGAAGCTGTGCTCTTAGACGTGCGAGTTTACTGTCCACTGTTAGTGGTGTAGTTTCGGAAGGTTTTCGAGGCAACTTACCCCTTGAGAAGACCCAGATGATATTCTGAAAGGGGGTGGTTAATGGTTTTCAGACAATGCGACGTTCATCACAAACATACCAGTGGCCTTGTTCTCTAGAAAATGTCAGTAAATGTCTTTGTTGAATAATGCACAACACCTGGTTCGTCTTTTCAGCACTTTCAGCCCATCCGAGAACCATCCCGCAGTGCCTCGAACGACACTACTCGACCATAGGTTGCTCGGATGGAGATGAAAATTTGCGACAAAATGAACCCCGTCATTCGGTGAGAGTGCGCTTACTCTGCGTCTTCCTCATCTCATCCTCAATCCTGATCCCTCATCGTCAGTTATGCTGCTCATACTGATTCGCCGGGAGGGGCCATACTCCTTGATCTTTTCCGTGATGTTGACCATCTTGGCGGCTTATCTGTTCAGAGTCTAACGACTCCGAAACCCCCGTCTAAAATGATTCAAAGATGGCACGAAGAGAGCGTCTACGCCGGGTCGATGAAGGCTTCACAGATTCCAAGGTGGGGCAGCCACACTCCAAGGCGTGGGAAGACGATGGCCGTGGCAGAATTTACCGCGGGGCTGCTTCCACCGGCATGGGTCCCACTCACCGCCCTTAACCACAGCTACTGCGCCACACATTGAAGAACGCGGTGAGGCTTACCTAATGCGTCGCGCGGCGAACCTAGAAATTCGTCTTGCGACAACATTCTCTCGACGTTTTGTTCATCACAAACCGCGATTCCACGAGTTCGAGGATACGAAAACGCAATCATGTCAGACGAAGAAGTCGCTGTCGCCAGAACCCAAGATGTCGATGCGCCCGAGGCACAAGAAACGGCGCTGACGACGACCAACACCGAGGTCGCTGCGCCGGCAGAGAGGAAAGTAAAGAAGATTATCCGCAAGAAGAAGCGCCCGGCGCGTCCGCAGGTTGACCCGTCCTTCATCACCTCCGAGCCCCCGCCGCAAACCGGAACGATCTTCAACATCTGGTACAACAAGTGGTCCGGCGGTGACCGCGAGGACAAGTACCTGTCCAAGACGCACGCAAAGGGACGCTGTAATGTTGCCAAAGACAGCGGCTACACGAGGGCCGACAAGGTCACGGGGAGCTACTTCTGTCTCTTCTTCGCAAGGGGAATCTGTCCTAAGGGCCAGGACTGCGAATACTTGCACCGGCTGCCGGGTATCCACGACCTGTTCAACCCGAACGTGGACTGCTTTGGGCGAGACAAGCACTCCGACTACAGAGACGACATGGGCGGTGTTGGTAGCTTCATGAGGCAGAACCGAACCATTTATGTGGGAAGGATACATGTTACGGATGATATCGAAGAAATCGTGGCGCGTCATTTTGCAGAATGGGGGCAAATTGAGCGAAGTATGTTTACTAACCCCCTTTTCTTCTCTGAGCTACTGCTAACATTTATATAGTTCGTGTGCTTAATACACGCGGAGTCGCTTTCATCACATACACCAACGAGGCAAATGCGCAATTTGCCAAGGAGGCAATGGCACATCAGTCGTTGGACCACGAAGAGATTCTCAACGTCCGCTGGGCGACAGCCGACCCGAACCCCATGGCCCAGGCGCGCGAGGCGAGGCGAATCGAGGAGCAAGCCGCCGAGGCCATCCGCAGGGCACTGCCAGCGGAGTTCGTCGCAGAGATTGAGGGCAAAGACCCGGAAGCCAGGAAAAGGAGAAAGATTGAGAGCAGCTACGGGCTCGAGGGCTACGAGGCGCCGGACGAGGTTCACTTCGCGCGTGGCGCGAATGCTGTGAACCCCGTCGGGCGGGAGGGCTTCGAGGTAGAATACCAGGAGCGGCCTATGCTCGAGAATGGCGATGCGGCGAACCAGGCACAGTACGCCCTGCCTGCGCCGCAGGAGCAGTCCATCTTGTCTGGTGGCATCTTCTCTAGCAGCACCTTGGCAGCCTTAAACACCGCCAAGGTAGCCGTGGCATCGAAGCCGAAACCCGCCGCGTCTGCGGGACCGTTAGTCGCGTACGACAGCGACGACGATGATGAGTGAGCATGGTGGGAACCAGAGGCATTGTACAATAATTGACAAAAGCGATCATGATACCCGTTGATAATGGAACATCGAGGGACACAGGCTTGCGACCTGAAAGAATTCAGCTGTTGAATATTCGTGAATACAGAACTTCGTGTCTGCCTATCCATAAATCCATGACGGGCATCGTCTGCCCGGCTCGCTCTACTGGTGTCTCCCACTCCCTCTCGATAGCGGCAGTGATGATCTGTTGGACCTGTCCACTAGCAAGGACCTTCTGTGCCTGGTATGGCCCGAACATGCTCGCTCTCACGGCCGCCGACACCAGAGCCTTGATGTGGCCCATCATGAAGACATACGCCGTCTGATGCAGGGTGAGCCCCACCAAGTTGCAGATGGCCCCGAAAAGGGGCGCTAGATGCGCAAACACCAATGGCGGGTCGTCAGACTCATCGGCGCTCGGTCTGGACGACGCAGACTTTAACATGGCCGCGTACGGCTGTAATGTCTCGACTACATCACGGGGCAGAGACGAGGCGAAGGAGCGTTCCCAAATGGACAGCAGCGCGCGGCCTTGCGCTATGGAGGCGCGGCGGCCGACGGTGCAGATGATTGCTGCGTCGAGAAAGTCGTCCAGCTCCGCGACCGCAGAGGGATCGCGGTGCGCTGCGAGGACGAAGGGGAGCGTCGTCGAGGCGTAAGCCGAAATGGATTCTGGAAGGAAGATGTTGAAGGAGGAGCGGCCTCGGGTGTGCGCTAAGTAGGACTCGAGACCGCTGCTGAAGGCGAATGAGCCTAGTGGAAGAGCCGAGTCTGACAGAAGAAGGTGATAGTGATTTGATGTTGTGAGTGAGGCTTTGAGTATGTTAGTTGTGAGAACTGCTTGAGATGTTGTGAGACCGAGGACTGACATGATGGTTTCGGGAGACTTCTCGACGGTAATGAGTGATCCTCATTCTGCCCACTGAGACTCTTCAACTTCCCCCTCGCCGCGGCCAGACGCGCTTCCAACTCCAGCACCTCCTTCTCAGCATCGGCAATAGACTCGTCTTGCGCCATTGGAGACGACTCAGGAGGTGGCATGGAAAGTGTTGGAGTTGATAAGCTTTTGATAGCGCCAAGGGCCCCTGCAGACTTGGGGTCAGCGGCATCGGCGGGGTCTCTCAGTGAGCGCAACCCCCACTGAATGGAACCCGCCTCAGGAGATCGGGACGCGCTGATGGACGTTGCAGGGGTTGCGCTTCGGCGTCTGCTCTCGTCCCACTTCGCCGTTCAACTTGTCTACCTTCGGGGACTGATGGAGTAAAAAGGCCTTTCGACATTGTGAGCATTGTGGGTGAGAGCTATCGTACGATTCTCACCAATCATATTTTGGGAATCTCACTTCTTTCCTCCTCGACGATTCGCGGTTCTCTCTCAGAGCTCTGTGCTATCGACTGCGCGCACCTCGATTCACACGAATTCTTCGGCTCATTATCGGATTAGAGGAGCTCGTCACCGACGTCATCACCCTCTCCTCTCCGCAGCCCGCCCCGGCCGCAATGCGCACAAGATGAAGTCGCACGACCAGATGAAGAGCGCCGAGGCCAATGACGCCGCGTGGGAAGCTACCCGGGGCGCCGTCGTTGGCGCGGCAAGATGGGGCATCGGCGCTGCGGTGTTGGGTGCAGCTGCATGGAAGTTCTCGCCATTGTATAAAGGTCTCACTATCCAGTTCAAATGGTAATGCGTCACGCGACACTGATGATGCCACTCGGAAACGGACTAACGTGGGTGGCAGCTACATACAGATGTCCGCCATGGTGTTAGGAAGTATGCTGGAAGCGGATCACAGGTTACGAGAGTATGAGGCCAGGATCAGAATGCAGAGGCGTCTGATGAGGGACAGGGCCAAGTGGGAGAGGTTTGAGCAGGAGTTTCTCGAGAACCCTGAGGAAAAGAAGTAAGCGGCCTCACAGTCGAGGCCCTGGGCCATCTATGGATATCAAGAGATGTTCTAAGATGCTTTCATTTTACTGTACAACACCGGATATTGAATCCATGGCTTTTACTGTCAAGTATCGCGGACATAAATCCCCAAACGCCAAATCATGCAAGTCATTAGTTCCTGCCTGCGCAGGTTTGCTGATTATCCGTTTCATTTTGACGGCGCCTCAAACTTCTTGGGGTCCATGTTGATCTTGCACAGCCTCGCCACGCAGCCGCTCAGCTGCAGCAGCGTCTGTACTCCTTCCAAGATCTTCATATGCGTAAAACCAATCTCCTTGATGAATTCCAGCTTCGAATGCTCGCTCAGAGTGGGGATGGTCTTGGTGACCTTGAACATGGTGCTGATAATGTCGTGGCTCGAGTATCCCAGATCCCAAAGCTCCCTCAAACTGTCCAAAGCCGAGTCGACATTACCCTCGTAGCAAGCCTTGAGCATGGCCTGCACCTTGATCGGGTGCGGCGAGTCCACGACCTTGAAGACGTTGTCACCAGACACGAAGCCGAAACCGGCAAAGGTTGATTGCAGGTTGTTGATGGCCTGTCGCATGTCGCCTTCGGCGCTGAAGACGAGCGCAGCGAGGCCGTCATCGCTATACTCGACCTTTTCAGCCTCGATGATTTGCAGCAAACGCTTGACGACCTGCTCGTCGGTGAGGCGGGCGTAACGCAAGATTGCGCAACGAGACTGGAGAGGTTCGATGATTTTGTTGGACTGGTTACAGGCGAAGGCGAAGCGGGTTGTGTTGGAATAGATCTCCATTGTGCGGCGAAGGGCTTGCTGCGCGCCCGATGTCATGCTGTCGGCTTCGTCAAGGATGACAAGCTTATGGCGGCCTTGGGGAAGAGTGACCTTCTTTTGGGCGAAACCCTTAATGCGGTTACGGACAACGTCGATACCTACGGAAACATGTCAGCGGTCGCATCTGTAGAGCACCAAACCAATCGTACCTCTTTCATCAGAAGCGTTCAGCTCCAGGACTGCCTCCTTGTATGAGTCTCCCAGCAGCTGTCTTGCCAGACAGAGTACACTTGTCGTCTTTCCAATACCAGGCATACCCGAGATGATGACGTGCGGCATGTTTCCTTCCTTCGCAATGATTTTGAGGCGATCGATCGTTTCGGTGTTTCCGACAACATCATCAAGAAAAACGGGACGGTACTTCTCGACCCTGAGAAACGCATCAGTATGTGGCCTCATTGCCATCGACAATGGATTCCTACCAAGGAAGCTCATAGTTGGGGGCGCCGTTTGACGCTGCGGTCAGAGCCTTCTTGGCCGCAGAAGTTGAGGATTCGCCGACCTCCTCGGGCTTGGTGATCGTCTTTTGTGCAGGCATGGTTGCTAGGCCCGATGGTTGTCGTGAAGGTGCGCAATTGGAGGAGCTTGGAGTTGTGCTGGTGGTGGCAGAAGCACTTTACGCGATGCTCTGGGAAAAGACGCGTCGGGACCCGCGCTAAGCTTGACAGGCTCCACTAAAAAGTACGCGGTACCTACCTACAGCACCATCTTACCGAAGCCTTCTCTCATTATTTCTCCATCCTCAATAGGTAATTCAAGGCATCGTTCATTTTATCTCGTCTATGATCTATAATGGGACGGGACAAAGGCATTCATTACTTGGCGCAAAAACATGACAGCGTTTTTATTGGTATCTAATCATCATCCTCATCGGCCTTCTTCTTGCCCTTCCTACTTTTCGCTCCGCCCTTAAAGTGCTTCTTGCCAGAGGACAAGCGCACGTCCTTGGGGTCAACACCATTTTCCAGAGCAATCATAGCACGAGCTTTCCTACCACTCAGGTGCTTCTGGCCCTGCTCGGTGTACTTGTGGCTGAATGGCATCTTAAGGTGGCCAGCACCGCTGCCGCCTGCTCCGAAGAAACCCTTGTCAATCTGCTTGGACTTGGGGCCGGCAGGGAGCACTGCCAGATCAGAGGGTGCTATCGAGATGTCGTCGCCGACGAGCGACATGGTGTCGAGAGATGCCGCCAGCGCCGCACGACGCTTCTCCGGAAGATGGGCGGCGTCGTAGAGCTCGTTGTTGAATTCTGGGCCGTCGACGGTATTCGGCGGTGGCTCGCAGTACAACAGCTTGCCGTTCACGTAATCCTTGAGGATATATCTGGAAGCTCTTGACTCATCAGGCTGACCCAGACCTGATGTTTGGAAACCTCTGGCCTTAGCGTAAGAAGCAAGCAGCTCCTGTGCAGTGGGAATTCCAGTGCCACCCTCCTCAATTGCGCGGGTCTTGATGGTGATTCCGTAAACAGCCTCGAGGAATGGCTTGGGAATTCTCCTAGTGACGAGGCCTGCGGGGCCGGTGAACTCGCGCAGTTGATCAATAGGCAGGACACCGTTGCAAACGAGGTCGGCCTTGGTGCTTGCAAAGTTAGGGAAAACAAGACCAGGGCAATCGCACAACACAACATTGTCGCTGAGGTGGATGGTCTGGAAGTGCTTTGTCTTTCCTGGTGTTGAGGAGACAGACACCTTCTTAGCGCCGATGAGGGCGTTGATGGTGGAGGACTTTCCGACGTTGGGGTATCCAACAAGACCAATCTGCATCTTGTGGCCAGGGTCTAGATTTTGGCAATTAGCTTCTCTGTTGATATTGGAGGCACTTGCGTAAACATACCGGCATTCTCAGGGGCATGGCTCAGGAAGATATCTTCCAGCTCCTCGACCGTCAGGATCCTTGTGTCCTCATCTTCGAGCTCGACTTGTTCTTGTGTAGTCTCAGCACCGGCCTCAGCACATGTCTCAGCACCGCCTTCCTCTCCGTCATCGCTCTCTGACTCTTCCTCGTCAGCTTGAGCTTTCGTCGCCGCAGGCTTGGCTTGAGAGCTGCTGCCGGCTTCGGGCTCATCCTCCTCCTCCTCTTCGTCGCTTTCCATCGACTCCTGAAGTTCCTTGGCCAGGAATGCAGAGAAGAATCTGTAAGCAATACCGTTCTCCTTCAGGTACTTGGCCCACGTCTTTCGTTGGGTGAGCGTCAACATATCCGCCTTGTTGATGAGGAGGAGGTTCTCCTTCTTCGTGTCGATCTCCTTCACATATTGTTCCAAGTCCTCGGATCTGAACATCAGTGGGTTTCGCGCATCGACAATCTGAACCACAAGATCCGAACGCTCAATAACACGCCAAAGCTGCCTCCAAACCTCGAGGTTCCGCTCGAACGGTGTCATCAGCAGATCATTGTTCTCCTGCAACTCAGCAAGACCTCTGCGCCAGTTCAAGAAACTATCCCTCTCTGCTCTGTCCAGCTCTTCAGGTGTAGTGGACGCATCCCACTTCGGTCTTCTCGGTACGGTCAGTCGTCCCTTGTGAGCCTTCTGCTTGGCAATCACACCCCGCTCCTCGGCTCCGGAAAGCAAATAGGGGTTCTTCTGGTCGGTGTGTATAATCTTGATGTTGTTCATCTTCTCGGCGGTGAAGTCCGTTCCAGCCAACTCTGCTGTCGCAAGGAATTCGTCGAGAGCGCCTTGCTCCGTGACCGATCGCATCTTGACCCATGCTGCCTCTTGTCGCTCGTTCGTGAGGTACTATTACACTGTCAACACTGCTATAAGTGCGCGATGGTTGTGGGCTATCCTTTTACCTCTTCTCCGGTGGCATGGTTCACTCGCGTGATGGATGAGCCCTTCTTTCTGTCCGTGCCACGACCCTTGCCGAAGCGGTCGTTCATGAGGGCATTGCCCAAACCGGACGTCTTCTTCGACTTGGCGAGCACCATTATTGCGGTGTTTCTCGAGTAATAGTCCAATGAAAAAAAATAGGATTTGCTCAAGAGAGCGAGTTGAATATGAGTAATAATAGAAAGTGGGAGCCCGTCGCAACCGGTCAGAAGAGAATGCAATGCCCCGCTGATTAATGGCGTAGGTCGCGGGGCAAAAAAGTCCCCCGCTGCAAGTAAAAACCCTTTTCGGCCGCTTGGACTCTTATCGATAGAACGATAACACACGATAAGCGCAGAAAAAAGCCATCCCACCAAGGGACTTTTTCTTTCGAAGCCCAACCAGGTGCGCATGCGATCGAGGGGTACGTCCGTTCGTCCCACACATTCAATCTTTGAGCCCGGAAACCCGACATCACCAGATTGTTTTTTGCCACGAAGTATCAACATCAGCAAATATGGCGAAGGGAAAGTGGATGTGAGTTTTTGTGTGTTTTCTGAAGATATGCGCCTCGGACTGACTTTCCCCTTCACAGCGACAAAAAGAGTGCGCAGCATTTCACCCTCGTCCACCGTCCCCAAAATGACCCGCTCATCCACGACGAAAATGCGCCGTCCATGGTTCTCAACCCTGTCGCCCAGCGCGGTGGTGACAAGGGCAAACACCTGAGCGATCTTGCATCCGACCTTGGGTCCGATGCCGCTAGCATTCGAGACAATGAGGGCGAGGCCGCAGAGTATGGAATCTACTACGACGACACCGAGTACGACTACATGCAGCATATGCGCGACCTCAACCAGGGTGGCGGCGAGGCCGTCTGGGTTGAGGGCTCAGCCACAGCGAACAAGGGCAAGGGAAAGCAACCGCAATCTCTCGAGGACGCTTTGCGCCAGATGGATCTCGAGCATAGGAGCGAGGCCATCCTCGACGAGTCCGTCCTTCCGTCAAAGAACCTCTCGCGCATGAACTACCAATCTCAGCAAAACATACCCGATGCGATTGCCGGATTCCAACCTGATATGGATCCTCGGTTGCGTGAAGTTCTGGAGGCACTGGAGGACGAGGCGTTCGTGGATGATGAGGATGATGACATTTTCCAGCAACTGGCCAAGGACAATGAGGAGATCGACGAATATGAGTTCGAGGAGCAATACGACTATGACGACGATGACGGCTGGGAATCAGATGCAACGGCGAAGCCAAACAAGGAGTATAAGGAGGACGGCGTGCCTGAGCTGGTTCCTGTTGCTGCAGTCGAGGGAGAGGCACTGCCAGAGCATCAGAACGAAGACTGGCTCGAAGACTTCAAGAAGTTCAAGAAGGATCAAAAGGAGGGCAAGCCCCAAGCCAAGGCTGCTCCATCTGAGTTACAGTCCTCCATCTGGACAACGACAACGATGGGCGGCCGTAAGAAGAAGAGAAAGGGTGCCCTCACGAACCCTTCTACCTACTCCATGACCTCATCATCGATGGTCAGGACAGAACAGCTCACACTTCTGGATGCTAGGTTCGACAGGATCGAGGAGGAGTACACAAGTGAGATGGGCGGCGACGACATGGCTTCAGTCTCAGAAATGTCAACGGTGTCCAGTGTCACGGGTCCCACCAGAGGTGACTTTGATAGTATCATGGATGATTTCCTTGGCAGCTACACCAAGCCTGGAAAGAGGACAAACAAGAAGAACAAGGCACAGAGTGGACTCGAGCAGCTGGACGAGATTAGAAGGGGCCTTGGCCCAGCTCGTCTGCGTGGAAAGGCACACGTTAGCGGACGGGGTTGAAGTCTGAATATCTTAGGCATTCAGCGCCATCTAGATGCTGAAACCGAGATACCCTTCATTTCATGTCAGAATAATCTGCATGTGATGATTCTGTAATGAGCAAACGACACCAAAATAGATTCCTCTTTCGATCACCTCGACTCACTGTACCCACTGAGCTGTCGTAAAATATGTGAATGTCGTTAGCTCCCTCTCATTAAACTTGACCTTGGAAGTCGCTTGAGCAGTGAATTGGATCGTTTATTCGCCGTCGCAAATTCCAAAGCGCCTTCCTGAACGGGCGTGTGTTTAAGCATTAAAGACACCCCGCCTCTAAATATTTATGGGTCTGTATAGACGCCAATTGGCTAAGCGCGCCAAACACGCGGCAAACGCTGGCCAGCTCCATCCCAGTTCTCCACCCTCACACCAGCTGCTTCGCTGCTTCCATTTTGAAGCCCAGCCGCGACTTCGACATGACGTCGGTCTCCTTTCCTCCAAGCAGACCCGACAGAACTTCATCGCCGTTCGGAGCATCATCATCAGGAGGCTTTGGAGGAAAGCCTTTTGAGCATCATTACGGTTCCGGCCTCGATGGGGCTGGCGCCGGCGGTGGGAAGCGGTCGAAACGCAACCACAAGACTCAACCTGTCGAAATGACGACCCTCTCAACGAAGCGAAAGGGCGTCAATCCCTTCGGCGACGGCGCGAGCTCAGACGACAATCGCAGGCGAAAAAACACAAAGACGAGCACACCCGGCGATTGGAAGAAGAAGACCGCGCAGGCGGCAGGCGCGAGGTCGAATGGCGCGACGAGAGGCGCGAAAGGCTTTGGTACATCACAGTCGCGTGGTGGCTTCGGCTCTCAAAATACTGACTCCCACAAAGGCGCGGACTCTACCGACTACGAGACCGACGATGCGAACGGCGGCACTGGCGGCGATGGCACACCGTACTCGGAGCGGATCTTTGCTCAGCTGAAGAAGGATGGAATCGCGCCGCCAAAATGGCCTGCCGATCCGGGAAACACGAAGCAAAAGGCCGCGATGGCCAAGTTCAGGGAAGACTACAAGACCTACCGCGATCGTGCTAGGACATCGTTGATGCGCGCGGGCTTGATTGACGATCCCGACAAACCCAAGCGATTAGAGGACGCGATCGACTTCAAAGGCATTTGCGACGCCATGTGCCCCGACTTCGAGAAAATCACGCGCATTACCGAGTTCGACGTACAATTCCCCGAGAAGAACTCAGCCACGACGTTTGCTGTCACTTCAAAGATGGTGAAAAAGCTTGCTCGATCCGCGGCTGGACAGGAAGCTCCACTACCGATGGACGTCAGATCTACGGCGGCATTGAGGAAAACCTTGGACTACTTGATTGACGACCTACTACAAACAGACGACAACCTTCCTGTGTTGCATGGTTTTCTATGGGACAGGACGCGTGCCATTCGGCGCGACTTCATCTTCCACTCCACAATGGCTCCGGCAGAAATGAAGGACCAAGTTTACTGTCTCGAGACGATTGCCAGATTCCACGTCACATCGCTTCACTTGCTCTCTCAGGAAGGCTTCAGGCCTGAAGACTTTTCAGAACAACAAGAAATCGAACAACTGGGCAAGGCTTTGCTCTCGTTGATGTTCGCATACGACGACTGCAAACCGCACGGCGTGATTTGCGAAAACGAACCCGAGTTCAGGGCCTATCACTTGCTTTTCAGCGCGAACAAGCCAAACATCCTGGATGACGTTCAGAAGGAATGGGGTGACTCGCGGTTTTGGGCAGATTCGGACGAGATCAGGACAGCTGTGTCTCTTGTGGAAAGCTTGCAGAGTTCTGCAGATTTCCACGGGCCTCTCGGCTCTGCACCGTCTATGGCAGTATCGGCTGCGCACCGGACCTATTTCAAGATTGTCGAAAGCCGCCAAGTATCCTACACGATGGCATGTTTCGCAGAAATTCATCTGGGCCAATTACGTCGTTCGGCACTTCGATCTTTGAAGAAGGCGTATACCCGACCTAGGCACGGAGCGAAAGACATCACGCCTTCAGCACTTAATCGATTCCTCAACTTTGACACGGAGGCTCAGGCTGTCGAGTTTGCCGAACAACACGGATTGACCTTTGTGGATGGGGAATCACCTTCTGGCGAGCTGGTCCAGTACCTAGACACCTCGAGCCGCCTGACCTGGCCTAGAATCCAGCACAGCTTTTCCCGGAACCTGGTAGAACGAAAGCGAGGATCACGCAGCCTTCCGGAAGTCATACACAGCACTATACCAGACGAATCATCGCCCGCAGAACAATCACCTTTTGCCTCGACCAACAATGGTCTGTTTGTCAGCGATGCATCTAAACCTGCTCCAAAACCCGTTCAGCCCGTGGCCAACGGCAACGGGGTGTTCAAGTCTCCCTTTTCAGCTACGTCAGGAGCCACCCCGACCAATCCAGCAGGAGCGTCACCATTCGACAAAGGTAAAGAACACTCTTACCATCACTTCAACCTTCATCACTATGTGTCATTTAATGCCCTTCTCGAAATCGCCCCCGCTTTACTCTCAGCAAATCAACTCCGTCAAAACCGCGAACTGCTTGTATTCTGTGGACAGTACAACATTATCATAGAATCTTAGAAGCCAAAATATTGGCCTAGTAACCTTAACATCATACGCACATCGACCAACCCACGCAAACCCAGGCGTTTTGGGCCGCCAAAACGTCCAGATCGTCGCGTTCGAGACAAGCGGGGGCATACCCATGAACGAGAGGAACACAAGCTAACTTCAAATTTCACAGCAACCAACGGCTTCCAAGGGAATGACGCGCCATCAAACCCCTTTAACCCATTCTCTGCGCAGAACCCACCAGCGCCATCAATAGAAGCGCCTGCTCCGAATTCTTTCGCTGCGAAGTCGAGTCCGTTTGCCCAGCCCAGTCCAGCGCCTGGAACTTCAACCTTCGGCGGCAGTCCGTTCGCGCCACCAGCGCAACCGAATGGAGCCTCCAAACCTTCTGCACCCGCCTTTCCTTCGTTTGCGTCTCCTGGATTTGGGCCAAGCGCTCAGCAAAAGACGCAGGAAGCCGGCCAGACCGCCTTACCGAAGCCAACGGCACCATCGACAGACACTTCTTCGCCAGCAATCACTGTGACGCCACCGACACCACAGTTTTCTCTGGGAGGTGCGTCCGGTGGCTCAAAGCCTCCGAGCCCTTTCGCTCGAGCCGCAGCTGGAGCACCATCTGCAGCATCTCCCTTCTCTGGCATCTCACTCCAACCGCCTGTGAACCCAGCGGAATCGACACAACCCCCTTTGCCTACTCAAAGCGCGCCAGCTCCTACACAGCCTCCGATTGAGCAGCCAAAGCCAACCCCCGCGCAAAGCCCGTTCAGCGGCCTCACATCTGCAACACCACAGCTACCCAAAGTACCCTCTCCCGCGCCGCCACCAGGTCAGTCTCCATTGCCGACGTTCAACTTCCAGCCAAGCGATACGCCACCCACTCCTAAACAAGTACCGGCACCTCAAGCAAGCCCTTTCCCAGCGGCCCCTGCTACGACTTCTACTCCGGCCCCGGATTTCACCCCTGCACCTCTTCCCAAACCACCAGTGGCTGCCCCGTTGCCGAAGCAAGATGTTATGGGCGACTTTGCAAAATGGTTCGTGAAAGGCGACAATGGCTTGATCCATGAGTTCGAAAAGTTCATGGTCGAGCAAATTGTTTCAGATGCCTTTGAAAAGTACCATCGCGAAGAAGAGGAGAGGATACGGAAGGAAGAGGAGGAGAAAGCGCTCGCGGAGGCTCGAGAGTTCCGTGTTCGCACCCTCTCAGTCAGATACTTTTACCAGTGGAAGAAGATTGCCCGAAATCTTCGTCTGAGCAAAATTCGTAGGCATGAGCGAGAGGAGATGAGGAGGATACAGAAGGAAATGCGAGAGGAGGAGATGAAGAAAAGGAAGAAGGCCGCCCGTGTCGCTGAAGCGCGGAGGAAATTGGTGGAGCAGCATGGCGTTGATCCAGTCGAGGAACTCAGAGAGATCCTGCAACTTAAGAAAGACGACCCGCCAGAAGACCTCCAGGCCGAAGCAGAGGCCCTTTTCGCAACCGGTATCTTCTCTGGCGTTACAGATGAGCGTGCCGCAATCGCCGAAGTCATCCAAGCTCCTTCCATCAACGACACATTCAAGACACCGCCGCCACCGGCCAGAACCACTTCGACAAACAGTCTCTCCAAGTCGGTCTCGGCCAAGCCGGGCGGCGCAAAGACACAGGCTATTCGTGCGGAATTCGGCAGCAGTGTAGACTTCCGCAGGTCTTTGCCTCCGATGTCGGCTCACTCAGCGTCGTCACGCTATACACCGTCCGAAGCATCACCGAAGCGCGTCAGCAAGGTGTCTGATCGTTGGCGGCTGAAGGCTATGGGCCTCGTGACGATGCCCAACGGGTCTGCTCTCCCGGAAGCAATCGCTGACGAAATGCGGTACAACGGCAAACGCTACAGTGGCCTCGGCTCCTTCGGTCTAGATAGAGACACCACCGAGCGGAGGAGGAGCGTGTCGGCAGACCTCGACAAAGCGGCCGAGGCTCGTCGGCGCTTCTCGCAGTCTCTTAACAGCAGCAGCGCCGCCGCCGAGCAAAGCAACGGGAACTCCCAGCTTAGTAAGAGGAAGAGGCCCACCGACAGCGCGGCTTCGCCATCACAGGACGCCCGCGCCAAGAAGCGCCCGTCCAGCAACGCCGAAGTGGAGAGGATCATCCGGGAGGCGAGGGAGAACCTTGAATCGCTGAGGAGTTCGAGGGTGGATCTCGACGAAGGGACGGAATGGTTCAGGGAACAGAACGATATAATGCAGGCGGAGGAAGCGAGCAGGGCTAGCTCGCCGTGGCCTAAGGGGCGGAACTGATGAGCAAGGAGGCGGGGATTGCATAAGCAAAGGCGTTGAGCGGCTTTTCTCTCTCGGGAACGGAGTGTGTGCGAATGTAAATGATTGGGTTCCTAAAACTGTTTCCTTTATTTTCTGTTTTCCAGGTAAAAATCACGGGCATACAATACCCTTAGAAGAGACTGGTTTGGATCGTCCTTCAGTATATGTCCTCATGCATTACGTGTTTGTCTATGTGATTGACTGTATGTGCAGATAAATAAGGGCCCCCGCTTTCCACGCCTGAAGACACCCGTTTTCCAATGCTCCTCGCTCACCATATAAAAAAAGACGAAAACGTTCAAACCACGCAGAAAGACCATTTTGTTACCTCTTCTTGCCTCCCGGCGGCGGCGGAAAAGAAGTCTGAATCTTCTGGCTCTCGACCGGGCTGCCCCCGAGCGAGGTGACCCTCTTGGGCATCGGCCTCGCCCTGTCCTTGACGACGATCCCGATGGTCCTCGCGGGCTCCGTGGCGGGGAGGGAGTCTATCGTCGGGATCTGGTGGTGCCTCTGCGGCGCGGGCCAGCCGCCCTGGCTCATCAGCGGGCTGGCGGTGTTCCCCGACGTCGGGGAGGAGTACGTCGTCTGCGACTGCGGGGCGAATGTCGCGGCGTAGCCTGTCGACGGAGAGGTGAAGCCGTGTTCTGAGGGGATGTAGGGGCGCAGGGGGATGAGGGGCGCCGTGGATGTTGTCGAGGTCGGGGTGTAGTCTTCCGGCGAGGCGTTGTGGCGCGGGGAGTGGGATTTCAGGGGCATGATGGGGAGGGAGGTCTTGATCGTTGTTAGGGGGAGGGCGTCTTTGTGTTTCTTGTCGGTGAGGTTTGTCGGGCTTGGGGAGCGGTAGGAGAACATCGTGCTCGGGGCCCAGGGGTCCTGAGGTGTGGTATGCGGCGAGTAGGCTTGCTGCTGCTGCTGTTGTTGGAGCTGCATGCGGGCCTTCTCGCTCTGCATCTCTTCCTCCTCGACGGGGAAGAAGTTTGGCGTCTTGGGGGTGAGGTGCGTCTGGCATCGGAAGGAGAGGGATGAGACGGGGCGGTGACCCTTGGCTCTGCGGGACAGCTCGGGGTTGATCCCTCGGCGGGCCCTGCGTTTGCGGTACTGGATGAAGACGCATCCCGCGATGAGGAGGAGCAACACGACGGCGCCCACGACGATGCCGATGATCGTTGTCATGGGGATGCTCGCGCCGTCTTTCTTGTCGGCAGCGGTTGCATCCTTGGGGTCGACAACGGTGATGACGCCTTTTGTGAAGACGGTCTGGTTGAGGCCGATGAGTGTCCCCGGGTCTGGTCTCTGTTGGCAGCCTGCGCCGAGGGCTACAAGATCTAGAGGGTGTTAGAGAGATGAAAACGGAGATATAGTATAGGGAGTCGGATTACAATTCGCAAGGTAGTAGTGCTCACCACCTGCCCTGACGCAGGAGAGACATTTGTCGTAGGCGGAGCCGAGTATGGCGCCGCCGTCTGCATCGCAGTATGAGTACTGCCCGGACGACGGGTCCAGATCGCCGTCTGTGAGGGCGGCCTCGAGAGCACCGCAGGCCGTGGAGGTCATGCAGGGACCACCGCCGGTGTCGGTGGCGTTTGGGTACCCGAACACGCAGTAGTCAAACGAGTATCTCATATTATCTTGTCATGAGTTAGCGTCTGATCTCACCATGTAAACGACGACAATAGCTATTGACTTACACAAGAACCAGGCTTGGTCATTCTCGCCGCCCTTGACATAGTTGCTGTCCTGCAGACAGCTCACGCACTGCTGGAACTTGCGGCCTGCGTTCTCTGTCTGGTATTTGCTGTCATCGCAGGTGATGTCCTTGTTCCTGGTGTTTGACGAGTTGGGGTCCGAGTAGTCGAGGTCGTTGGAGTCGAGGCAGAAGGAGGCGCAGGGCGAGTCGGGCGTGACCTGCAAACCTGCGACGTACCTCGGCAGGAGGGATGTGAGGAGGACGAGGGTGGTGGTGCGGACAGCCATTGTTGATGTGCGTTTTCCGGGATTCGGACGAAACGAGTGTCGGTGAAGAGGACGTGAGATACAAGACTTCCAGCGCCTTGCACAGATTACAATTGAATAAGGTGAGGCAAAGGGAAGAGGGTATCTCAATGTGACATTTAGGTAACGAACCTGCCTGTACGCCCGCAAAACAAAGACACGCGCAAAAACGGAATAAGCTCAGAGTAGAGAATCACGAGAGAGGGAAGCTTCAGTAGGATGAGGCTTGGGACCTGGGAACGGTGATATAAGTTCTTGCCGTCCATGTTGATCAGACATGGGCAGCTGCAGGAACGTGTGGATGGTAAGGTGACGGTCTGGAGTCGCCCGCAGGACGCAGCCGGACGGAGCCAATGGGCAAGATTCCGAATGTACGGGGAGGCGGATGGCTTCATCGACGCAGGCCTGCTTTGAGATGAGCATAGTTGGGACTGGGCCATGGTCCTGCCGCCCGGCTGCGAGACCTGGAGTGGGTTAGTATTCGGTTCATCGACAGAGGGTGTGGTGATGTCGTCGAGAAGGAGCCAATGAGCCTGCGGGCTGAGGTCCCAGAGGAGAGGAAAGTGCTAATGACCCCGGACTTCGGTCCTCAAGCAGCACAGCAAACGCCGCCCGCCAGAGAGCCGACGATGTTTGCTGGAAGCTCGCCTGACGAACGGCGCACATCACCAACACAAGCGCCAGCGGCACCGTTCCTGGCACTTGCAGGACGAGCCAACGACGTGCGCCGTTGCAACCTCTCAGGCACGCCTAGCAGCGGGCACTTGCCAACCGACGACCAACTAGCTCTCCCGCAGGCGCCAGATGGGGTAGCGCGGCATTCGATAGTGTCCTTTCTCTGCAGCGTTTCTCGCGGGTTGCGTGCCTGTGCCTGGCGCAAGAATGCTCGGCAGTGTGCGTGTGAGTGATCACGGTCGCCGGCGGCTGCGAGATGCGCACGACTGCGATGAGGTGACGGGGCCTGCGTCCTTCTCCCCCCGTGGTGGCCAATCGCAGACGAGCGTTTGGAGATGACTGTGGTTGGACGCAGGTGACAGTCAGCCCTTTTCGATCTAGCCCGGGCGCTTACCGATCACAGAGAATGGAACCCGAACACCGCTGATCCTCGGAACATTTCTCTGTCTTTGGGCCCCATCCATGATGGATGTCGGTGCTCTGCCCTTTAAAGCACCCCACTTAAAGCCGCGAGCTCGGTTCAACTTCACGCTCAGCTTCACTCAACGTGCTCTGATCAGCTCTTGAGTGTGTTCGATGTTCAGTGTGGTGTTGGTTCATTCGGTCCACTGCGGGCCCCAAGTGGGGGCATAGTCGTCCGCAGCACAGTCGCGACGATCACTCAGTCAATGCTCCCTTTTCTTCCCGGATTCCCGCCTACCTTCTTTTCCTTAACTGAACACTGCCTGTCGTTCAAGCGCCCCCAAAACATCGAATTGTCAATGCATAGTCGTTCGGCATCACAGCCCGGGCCCTGTCTTATCCCTCTTATCCCTCCCCCCTTCCTCTTCACCCTTTTACTTGACTTTAGCTATTAGGGGGTGGGACCATGTCGCCAACCGCCAACCCCAGGGTTCCCTGCCTCTCATTACAAAGTTCGATGCGAACCAGAGCAGCTGTCCCCTTTCGGCAGGTTGGCATGGCGGCCAGTTACTGAGCTGCGTCGAACCTTTTCTTTTTCGCAACTCAAAGCTTGTCCTGACTTTGCTTCGCCGCCGAGTCGGAGCTGACGGTGTGCTCACTGAAAGACGTCCGTCCCATTCGCCGCATCAACCGCAAACTCTACAGTCGAGGCATCCAATTGCCGTCCGGTTCGCGCAACGGTCGCTTACCAAATGGTGTGTTCACGGTCTGCGGCTGGTTCCGAATTGTGTGTATGTATGATATGTTCTTTGTCATTTGTCTCGTGAAAACGACCGGTTGGGCCTTCATCGCCTATATGATGCAGAGTCCTCCAAACGCCCGCACAAGAAATGTAAAAAAACGAATGTCCTGTGTGCCCCCGAATCATGTATGAAGTCTCTTTTAGACTTTCCTTTGTAAAACCCGCACAAATATGTGTGTCCAAAACGCTGGGTGCTCGCTGAGATCCTTCCTCCCCCAAGAAGAGAAATAAGTAAGGATACACAACTGAGATGATGCTGTGAGTGTGTAACACAAAAAATATGATTACAGATATTATTTCCTCTTTCGTCTTTTCGTTTCGTTTCGTTTCTTTTTACCTTTCTCTCTCTCTGTCTCGCTCAGCTGATGATTACATCTCTGCCGGTGACGGAGTACTGCGTCTGGTAGAGACACCTCCCCTGCGCGCAGTCGCCATGGAAGAGCATCTGCCCTCCCCCGGCAACGCTCGTCGCGCCTCCGGGGGCTGTGAGGTTGAAGTCGCCCGTCTTGAGCAGCATCCGGCTCGGCCGCACGTAGGGGCCTTTGATGTCGCGGCTCGTCGCGTAGTTGACGTTGTAGTTGTCCGAGTTAAAACAAAAACTGCTGAAGAAGAGGATGTACAGCCCGTCGTCGGTGCGCACCAGGTCCGGCGCCTCCACCAGCGGGCCGTCCGCCGCCGTCCGGTCGAGGATCTGCACCGGATCGCCAACTTTGCTGTACCCGTCCGCCTCGACCTCCTGCAGCATGATGGGCGTCCCGACGAGCGGCTCCACGCCGTTGTTGCAGTCGCCGCCGTTGCCCACGTTGTTGCCGTCCACCTTGTACACGACGTACCGCTTCTTGGTCGACTCGTCGTAGAAGCCCGCGGCGTCGATGGCGCCGCCCTGGTCGAACGGGCACACCCACGGCTCCTTGGTCGGGACGTACGGCCCCGTGATGGCGTCTGAGATGCCCACGCCGATGCAGTGCCTGCCGCCGCCGTCGACGACCTCGCCCGAGTAGTACATGATGTACGACCCGTTGTCGAGCCGTCTGACGTCCGGCGCCCAGGTGTTCTTGCCCGTCGTCCAGCCGCCGTCCGGGAGCGCCTCGATGTCGAGCCACTCCCAGGAGCCCGAGATCTCGGCGGCCTTGGCGACCTGGATCTGCTTGTCGTTGTTGCTGGTCGCGAAGGAGTACCAGTTGCCGTCGCCGGCCTGGATCAGCGCCGGGTCCGGGAAGTCACGGTTGAGTCTGGGCTCAATGACCTTGTCTTGTCTGCCGACAATGTAGAGCGCGTCGATCTTTGAGGGTGCGCTCAGGGCTGGTTGTAAGCCGGCCAAGCACCACAGGCCGGCGGCCAATAGTGATGATGTTGAAAGCATTGTTCTCTCGGTCTGAGGGTATATATAATAAACAAAGAAACGATACAATTATATAAGGTATCTCTCTCGTAAAAAACGGGACAAAGTGTAAACAAAAAAAGAACAGCAACAGCCAGGTGATGCGCTCGTGGAGCTAAACAAAGTTGCAGTCTGAGCAGAAAAAGAGACCTTGGGATGCTGATGTATATGTGATGAGAGGAGGAGTGTCTGTGTCGTGGGTGGTCTTGGGTCTCTCTTGGGTATTCGCTTTCGTTCTGTCTTTCTCTCAAGGAATTGGACGGTGGTCTATTACTTAGCTTTGCCAACACCGAGTACACATTACTGCGAAGCAAGTGCTGCCGTCATGAATGTCATAGCGAACTGTATTCGAGAAGCAGAGAGAAAAAAAATAAGAGCTGTCCGGTCTCGAGGTGCGTGCGAGCGAGGTCATACTTGTACTCGAACGAAAAGGACGAGATGTGGGAGAGAGCAGCAGCTGCTGCGCCAGCTCCAAGCTCCAGCTACATCCCGAGACGAGAACGGTATTGAGAGCAGGAATGACATGCCTCCTTAGACCTTACTACATTCACTCACACACCTACGAGGTACACGCTCCAAGTACACCACACCACACACCTTTACTACGACGACAAGCAAGAACCGACAGCCACACACACACACACACCTCCACCCGCATTTGCAGTGGTAATCTCACATTCCCGATCCGCATTGCCCAGAGACTTGGGAGCTGGCCCTAGGTGGGTTTGTTCCATTCACGTCAAAGCAGATGCTTGAAACAGGTGGGCCGGGGGTGAGAAGGGTGAGTGAGTGCGTGGCAGCGTCTTGCTCGACCGGATACCCGACGGGAACTGCACGAACCAGCAGAGAGGAAAAAAAAAAAAAAAAAAAAAAAAAAAAAGGAGCTAGAGCCTCTCCGGTGCTGCTGCTCACACCTTACAGCTGCTTCTCTTCTCGCCTTGCTTCCGAACTTGCTTCCGCTGCTTCCAAGGTCAAAAATCGCCTTGCATTTCCGCCCAGGTTATGCTGCTTAAAATTGCTCTTCCTAGGGCTGGGCGCGCGTCAGATGTGTGGTCAGATAGCAAATCCTCTTTAGGCTTCAGCCCATAAAACTGCAGCTGCTAGGCTAGCAGATCAATAGCAGCAAGACATGACAGACGGACAAGAAAAAAAAGCCCCTCGGGAGGATTACACGCATCCGGCAGTCGGCTGCTAGGCCCTATGTGCTGGCTGCCATGTGGGCTGGCTACGTTAGGGGGGAAGGGGGTCAGAGAGAAAAGTTGGTCGTCATGGAGGCTCTTGGGTTGGTCTGGAACCGGGATGTCGGTGGTGACGGGGGTCGACGGGGGATCGCCAACTGGCGGTGTCGGCCCCGCTGATCGGGCATGGGCGAAGCAGGGCAACTGGGCACGAGGGATTGAGGCGCGACTGGCAAATCCGTGATCCTGGAGAGGGGCTGTGAAAGCGCAACCCAAGGTCCCAAGGTCTCAAGGTCACTCACTCACTCACTCACTCACCTCCCCTCCCCGGTGCCCCTCCCACCCAACGTGGCAACGACACCAGAGACACGCATCACTAGGAGAGAAGAAAAAGGCGGGGTGACGTGCTGCCATCTCAGGGGTGGGCATTGAGGATCCGCTAAAGTAATTATACCCAGTTACGGCGTGGTTCTTGGTTGCATTATCCCAATTCCATGAGGCATCAAGGAGGGCGGGTGGCAGTTGTCCTTGTTTCCGTGACTGGCCAGCGCATGTGGCCTGAGACATGCTTGGTGACAATGCTTCCCTGTCTTTGGTGTCCTCTCAGGGAAAGCGCCTTCGGACGATGGACGGAACACGTATATTGTCGCTGTTTATGACTGAGATTCCCAAACAGAAATCGTTCGGATGAGATCCACGCTGGCTCGGACCCGACTGAGCTGCTGTCTGAAAACCCGCCGGGGTCCTGCTGGGACTACGTAAGTCCGCCAACAAGGGTTTCCGTGTTTCCGTTTCAACCGCCTAAAACATCGATTCGTGACATTTTGCGCTGCCATGTGCTTCTCGTCTCATTCTCGACCGGTCGAGAACTTTTTTTGGTTTGAACTGATCAAGCAGCTGTAGTCGCCACTTTTTTTTTTCATATAGGACCTATCTACTCCTATCCAGCCAGTCCGTACTATGTTCAACGGGAGAGAGAAAATGATGAGAAACCAAACGCCACTTGCCAAAGCCAATTTTATGGTACAACAGCCAACCGCCGACCATTGTTCAACAAACACTTGGTATCGAGCCAATCGAGGTAAGATGCAGCGCAACAATAGCTTACTCGCTGTCGTCATCGTCGTCAGCTTCGCCTGACTTGGCAGCCTTCTTCGCGGCCTTGGCTGCCTTCTTCTCAGCCTTTCTGCGCTTGCGCTCGGCACGCTCGTCGGGAGTTTCACCCTCGTGCTTCTTGCGCTTCTTGCCGTCCTCTTCGTTGTTGGCAGGGGTGACGACAGTGCTGGTAGAGACGGTCTCGACCACCTTCTGGGGAGTGGCCGGCGCAGCCGATGCAGCCGCCGCCGCATCACCGGCAGGAGCGCTGAAGTCCTTGTACTCAGACACCCACTTGGCGGGGGTGGCCTCGTTCGGGCGTCCGAACTTGTCCAGCTTGCCGTCCGCCTTCATCTTCTTCTTCTCCGATGCAAGAGGGCCAAGTCCCCATCTTCTGGGGTAAAGGTCACGCTCCATGATGCATCGCTTGACCTTGGCGACAACGCCGTGATCTGGTCTCGGGTCAGTTGTGGATCGTCAATGTACAGTGACGGAGGAGGACAAACCGCATGTTGACATCTCGACGGTGGACATCTGGGCAATACCGATGGCAATAGCCTCACCCTTGGTGGTCATGAGGACGACCTCATCGTGGACCTCAATGGCGGACTCTGTGCAGGGTGTCAGTATGTCACTGTATCCTGGTAACGTTGTTATGAAGCTTAACTCACCGTATCGCAACAAACCGGGAAGCATAAGCTTAGCACCGTAGCAGACAGCGTTGACCTGGAAGTACGTCAGTATCGGATGCAGCTGTTTTCGTGCGCCAATCGGTCCAAGACATAATCCACAAAGTCGCATCGGCCGTGAGGGGCAGTTGGGTTGCAATGAACGGGAATAACTTACAGCACTGTCCTTGACAACAATACGCTTGTAGCCAGTGAGGAGAGTCTCCAGGGGAGAGATGACCTTACGCAGGTAAGACTCATCCCTGGTGTTGTCCATCATCCACTGAGCGTCAAGCACGTCGTGCAGAGTGACCATGCCCTGGGACTCGTCCATGGCACCACTGCGCACTCTGCGGAGCTCCTGCATGTGGCCACCAACACCCAACAGAAGTCCCTATTTCATGTAAGCAATCAGAACAAGGCTGAATGATCTTCTTAACGTTACGTACAAGGTGGACACAGAGGGTACGGATGTAAGTACCGGCCTCGCAGGAAACCCAGAAGACACCGAGATGACGATCCTAAAATCGCGGTCAGCAATATTTCTAAGACAGGAGTGGATCTACTCACATTGTCGAACTCGATCAGCTTGGTCTCGTAGATGGTACGGATACGCAGCTGACGCTTGACGGCAGAGATCAAAGGAGGGCGCTGGAAGAGGGCACCAGTCAAAGCTAGATCACGAGTCAGACAATGATGTCGGCAGTTGCGGTGAGGTTGGATTGAACATACTCTCGAGAGCGCGAGCAAACTGGGCCTGACCGCCAGGCAGCTTGTCGTGGAGGCGGATGACGGCAACATACTCCTTACCGGCACCCTGCTGGGACTTGACGAGTCTGGTGGCGCGGTCGACGCTGCAAAGAGAAAATTTCGTCAGTCGCAATTCCTCAAGGATGCGGTTCGTCGGAATTGGAAGGTTGCTACTAACCAAACAATCAAACATCCTGAGAAAGTTAGCAAAACACGTTCGAGACGTCAATGTGGGACGAGTCGCTACTCACCAGTGACCTTGGGATCAAGGGTACCGCTGTGACCAGTCTTCTCAACGCTGTGCAAAAATGAGTTAGCAATGCCTTCTTCATCCCAACCATAAGTTTGGCAAAAGCCAAGCTTGCGGCTCCCCGAAATCGTTCGATCGTTCCTTTCGTTGACAAGCTGACGGCAATGGCAGTTCCCGCGAATTGTGACGACACCTCCCAGGGCAATCCATAACGGTCGGGTCCCAGCACAGCCTTCCGCGAAAACTCCTCAAGTCGGCATGCAAATCGAAATGACGCTGTGCCTTGTTCTCACAGCCTCGCGATGATGCAGCCTGAACAGACATGTCGTGACGTTGAAATTATGTTCCACGTTGTACCAATCCTTGTCTGTGTTTCGCAAAAGCCTGGCCGTACACGTGCGCGCCACGTCGTGAACATGTGCCCGTATAGCCATCGCGGTCCGCTTAAGAGGATGCCATTGCCGTCGATTCGTCTTCGATTTCGGGGAGCGAATCGCATACGATGCATCGCGATCGTGCGAGCTAGAGAATGGAATGGGATTGCATACCGGAGCATACGCTTGACCCAAGCGACGACCTCGTGAGAGGAGGGCTACGCGCATATCAGCACACGTGGTCATCAATTCAATTATTAGCAATGATAACATACGTTAGAGGGCTTGTCCAGGTTGATAACACCGGAGGAGATGTACGACTTGATGTCTCTCTTCAGAGGGCTGCATCCGGCCGGAATGGGAGTGAAGTGACCCGTCCGGACGAGAACTGCAGGACCGGTCAGCCATGTGTTCGTTCTATACGAGACATTCGCTCCGTATCCAGAGGGAAAGGAAACTTGCGCTTGTCGTAGTTCTTGAGCAACAGAGGCCAGCTGCTGGTGTCCAACTGGGGGACAGCAGCCTGAGGCTTGATGGCGAACTCCTCCTCCTCGGAGGCCTTAACAATTTCCATAGCCATCTTGTCCGACTTTATCCCGAAACGACAGGAGGTTTCAATGGGGAGGGAAGGTGTCGGTCGGGTGTTGGGCGTTTGCGGTGGGAAGGAAGTCGCGAACGTCCAAGAGGAAGGTCTCGTGGTGTTGGGAGGACTGGCTTGAAGCTTCCCAATCCAAATTTTTTTTCCTGCTGTGGGGTGCGAGCTGCCAAAAAATCCATTCCGCTCCACTTTGTGGCGTCGGACAGCCATTGAGTGGATTTCATTGGCCAGCCCGCTCGACTAGCCACAGGACCCAAGACGCGACTCGGTTCCGTCCCGCCTTTTGAGCATGGACTTCTCAAACTCGAAGGAAAACATCGTCATGCGGAACGAACAACGGTCCGTAACTGGAGACAATGGAACCCTTGCGGTCACAGAGCGCTTACATGGGAATCTTTGGGATGTACTTTGTATTCATGTTCACATTGTCTTCGCCTCGTCTCTGCGTCTCATGAGCAGTACTGAAGACTCATGAGACTCATTCGGTATCGTGCAACTCCAAACTCCCGCTAATAACACCCAGATCCGCCTAGAGGCAAAGGCCTCAAGTCAACTATTTACAGCTTCTCATCATCCTTCGCAAGAACCGCGACCATTTAGATGTATCCTCGCCTGAGGTCATCTTCTGTCATGCCGTGATACGCAGCCGGGTTGTGCTCCGCATACATAGGGTGTGCCGGGTGCTGAAGCACAGGCGGGCTGGGATGCCTCTGTCTTGCGTCCCATTGATGGTCAACCTCTCTCAACTCATACGACTCAGATCGTCCCTTTCCTTTGTGAGAATCATCCCAATCTTGCTGAGAATCATCAGTGCCACCCAGAGCAATGCCGATTTCCTGCTGTTGGCCCTGAGGTTGCGCCTCGTGTGCTGGCCACTGCATGTTCGGTGCCTCAGTCCCGCTGACCGGACTGTTGTATTGCGAAGAGTAAGGGGAGAAGTATCTTGGGAAGTTCTTCTCGCCTTGTGGGCTGAGTGGAGACTCGTCCCAGTAGCGATGCGGTCTCGTGGTGCTCGGCGTGTCGTCCCAGCTTCGCAGAGGACGTTGACTGAGCGGGGTGCCGTTGAGTCCGGCGACGTTGAGTGGTGAGAGTGGTGACGGCCAGCCGTTGGCGGGACCCTTTTGCTTCATTTCGAGCTTCTTCAAGAAAGCCCTTCTCCTCCTCTTCCCGTTCCAAACAATGCAGAAACCGGTCAAAGCGAGAATGAGGACAACGCCTCCAATTGCGATGCCGACCTTGCCGCCCAAGGAGATGGGGCCGCTGTTGTAGTTTGGCACGTATGTGTTTGTTGGTGTCGGGTCAGTGACATTCACTGAAGTCTTTGAGAAGGGAGAACCCTCGACAGAGACGATCTGTCCAGGGTCAGGCTTCTGCTGACATCCGGCATCCAGGATGGTCATGACTAGAAGCCAATTAGTCAAAGAACCGTAGTGTTCTGGGAATCAAGACATACAATTAGTCAAGTAATGGTTGTCGCCGGCGCGGAGACAGGCTGTGCAGCCAGACAGCTGATTGTGATCCCAGTTGTCACAGTAGTCAAACTCGGTGCCGTTAGAGGCAAGGTCATTGTATTTGATGGCATCTTGGAAAGGCTCGCAAGCGGTTCTGTTTGAAGAGTTACTAGGTAGGACGAACAATGCCATCGCACGCTGACATACCTCGTGAGACATGGGCTGGACCCGACGTTGGGGTTTTCTGGATACCCGAAAATGCAGTATGAGACAGCGTATCGGAGGTTGTCTGATAATGTTAGTCATGGTTTAGCCAGTGAGGACCGAAGTATTCAACATACAAAGGAGCCATTGTACGTCAGTCTGAGATGCGGTTGAGTAGTCGCTCGTCAACTCGCAGGAAACACACTGCTGGTATACAGAGCCGGCAGCGCTGACAGAGTAATCCGACTCTTTGCAGACAACGTCATCCTTCGTGGTCGCATCCAGCACGTTGCCGCAGAGTGTCTGGCAAGGTGAACCCTTGGCCACGTGGAGAGCCGTCGCATGGCGCAACCAGAGGCTGAGCGCCGCAGCGCCCGTCGCAAACCTCATCGTGGAGAATTATGAGTGGTAAAAAAGTGCGGGAAGACTTCGAATACTGCTCCCGACCGGCAAAATCGCAATCGGAAATCGCTCGAATTATGTACTGGACGGCCGCGCACGGAAATACCGGTTTGCAGTCGATTCAATCGCTGAGGGGCAAAGTCGCCAGTGTTACATGCCTGCGGGAGTGTGATGGGGAGTCTGGTTCGTTGCGCAAGAGCTTATGGACGGCGATGCCAAGCGATGAAGGGGAAAGTCGCAAATTGACGCCGTCAGGAGGATATCACGATGTGACGACTCGCGATGTTTACCACCGGGCAATGCGAGACGACGCTTCATATGTGTTTCGGTGTTTGCGAGAGAGAAGATGGGCACGCTGTGATTGTGACGAGAGACGCAGCCATCTGCATCTCCATCACCTCGTTGGTTCTTCCGGAGCGTGTGATTGGGGTCCAGAAGAATTGGGGTGGCACGGCGAACTGTGTGCACTTCCCGCCCTCCCATCCGCAGCTCTCCTCACTCCGAGGTGAGGAGGTCGGTCCACACGACCACAAGTCCGGGCCGTTCCAACAGATACACAATACGAATGGAGCCTGGTGAGCAGATGCATCTGCCTGAGAAACTGGCGAGCTGGACGGGCTGGAGAAGCCCGTTGGCCGTTGACCCAGGTCTGCGATCCCACACCGCTGTGGGCTTGGCTGGCAAACATTGGCATTGGGAGGGTGAGATCTGCTCTCGTCGCTGGCTCTCGTAGCGCCCTGAAGTCCCCTGGTGGAAGGTGGCGTGCAGTGTAGTTGGCAGTCCCCAGCCACTTAGCATGCAATGATCCCGGCAGGCGACCGAGCTAGAGCTGCAAGAATCCCTGTCACGATTCACACTTCAGCAACCTCATCCGGTGCGGGCAGCCATCTCCGATTGTTGATTGGACATCTCATGAGCTTGAATTCTCACGGAAGAGGCCCGTTGGACGGCCTAGCGCCCTGAGAGGAGGAGAAGCATGGCGTTCCTGGTTTCCCGCACTGGTCAGAATGCCATCCGAAATTCAATAACCCACCATCCTTCACACCAACACACGGTGTTGAAGGTTCCCCGAAGACCGCCAACAACCACAAAGGAACAACACGACCATCAAGAGTTATGCGTGTTGGGCCGACGAACAGCACGCTCCAAGGCAGTCCGACATGATCATCGTCTCATTCACTTCCCAATCGGTCGACTTGCCCGATCCTCGGTTCATTAACGCGCCAATGAAGCCGAAAGAGGTTTGTTTCTCCTCGCATATTGCCGCAAGCGCGTTCGAACAGTCAGTTAGCCCGCGTTGTCTTCCTTTCCCCAGATCATGACATCTATCGATTGAAAGACGACAATCCAGAGAAATGAGGTCACGTGCTGGTATCCTCGTCTCGATTCTCAATGCCCTGGTTCTAATGGACTGTTGTAGCACATATCTGTGGAGACTGGAGAACGACAGCGTATTTTATACCCAGCAAAGATTGTGCTCAATTTTGAAAATGCGGCTGCTATTCCGCATGGTGTAAGTAAGTACAGGGTAGAAGAAAACCATTTCTTCTGATGAGAAACCTTACTCCAGATCCTACTTCATCCTTCATGTCATTGACAGTGACTCCTTAAGCCATTCATTCATTAAATGCATTTGGTATCCTTGCTTTCACCTGAAAGCCTTTCCGCCTCCTAACGAGGTTCCATACTCCCGCTAAACTAAATAATCAATCATAAAGGGGTATGAGCCAGAATGTGAGTTCAATGTATCTAAGTTGCGATGGCCCGAGGTGCATCTGGGGTTGGGGTCGTGCCAACGCTTCTATCGGCGCAAGTCAAATCTGTAAGTTCGGCAGGCATTTCCGGAACAAGTGTTCGGCCATCGGCCCCGGCATCAGTGTCGCGGATTGCAACCATTGCCTTTGGAGTTTTCGGCTCGAACATGGGGGTAGATGGAGATCGGCTCGAGATAGAGATCGTCTCGACAGTCTCAGCGAGAGAGCTTACATCGCTTGGGTTGTCGGACTTGGTAGCCGAAAACTTGGGGTCGTCGGCTACGTTGCTTGTGGGTGTGATGTTGGTGTGTTCACCGGTGGTGGTAACTGCTGGAGAGGACATCGACCTTCCAGTGTTTGAATCTGGGGACACTCTGTGTCCCGAGATTGAGGAAGGGTCTGGTGCGGAACCAACAGAGTGTCGTCCATGGACAGGACACGTTGTGCAGACCACTGTCTCAATCCTCGCGAAGTTTGGCTCTGAGGCAGGAGAGTCCGGGGGAGGTTGAGAACCGATCGAGTCTTTCCTGTCGCGCTCAATGCGGCTCAGCTCTTCTGGTGCCTGCCCTTGAGGCAACGATGGGTCATGGGGAGACATCTTTGGCGGAGAGAAGTTGCCTAAAGGTTTGCGACCTCTGCTAGCAGCCCGAGAAGCAGGGCGTGGCGCAGCATGATCCCCTGCTACCGAGCCTCTCGAAGAAGGGCGGACCTCACTGAAAGATCCGGCCCTTGCATGATGATTCATACGAGACATTGGTCGCTGAGGGAGTGCTTTGTCCGGGGGCGGGGCGGCTGCGCGTTTAAGGTGCTCGTCGCTCAGAATGCTCGGGCTGGCACCGATCAAAATCGACGAGAGGTTCTCGCTGGGGCGGCTTCGGCTGCAGTTGCGAGATTTTGGTGAAGAGGGCCTGTCGGGCTGAGGAGTTCCAGTTTGTTCAGGCACGCCCCGACTTCTTGACTCCGCTCGATGAGAGATGGACTCAAGTTGTTGCGAGATGGCATTCGCATTTTCTCGAAATGCTAGAGCAGAGTCAGATCGCTCGTGGTTTCGTGATCTACTAGCATTGCGAGACTTTGGAGAAGATGGGCGAGCCGGGAAGGGTTCTTGCGAAGGTGTGGGCGTGTGGCCAGCTCTTCCAGTCAAGATGTCGCCCGATCGCGACTTGCTGGGGTTGCGTACTCTTCCGCCTTGCGATGGTGTGCCCCTTCTGTCAACCTCTTTTCTGGCGCTGCCAGCAGTGGCCACCGTACGCATCGAGGTCGACGAGTGTGTGCGAGGAGGTGGCGGCGGCGTCGCATGGAACAACGGAAAGTGGAAACTCATCGTTCTCGTATCATCTGGTTCGGCTACAGCGCTCCGGGGCTCTGATTCCTGTGACTCCATCGGCGTCTTGAGGAGGCTATCCGAAGGCCGCCAGAAGTAGCGTGGCTCCAAAGGCGAGTTGTCCTCAAAGGGAGTGATGGGAGTGAAAGGCATGTGAGTGATGGAAACACTTCCGCCGTAGATTCTCTTGTCGGACTTTCTAGTGGGATAGCCACTCAATGGGGCTCCGCTGTGCGGATACGGCGTGCTGTCTTCAGGAGGGCGCGGATTCGATGTGACGGTGCTAGTGGAGCGCACAGAATTTTCCGACTGTACTGACTGAACCGAGTTCACAGAATGAACCGAGTGGGTGGAACGACCGCTCAGAGGTACAGGACTAGAAGCTTGCCACGCTTGAAAAGGCGGTGATTGCGGGATGACGAGCTTGGGTCGCATCGCCATGGGCGTCGGGCTTGGGGCCGTTGGAGTGGGAATTCCAGGGCTTTCGCCGCCCGGAGAATGAGATTCGGAAGCCGGGGGTATCTTGATCTTTTGCGGTACCCTGACCTGTCTAGGAGAGGATGATGACGGCTTCTGGGTCGAAGCCTGAGGTTTCTTCGATGATTCCTGCGATTGATGTGACCGATGTGACCTTTGAGAGCTCTTGGATCTCTGTGAACCTTGAGATCTCTGGGAACTCTGAGACCTATGAGAGCGTTGCGACGTCTGAGAGTTCTGCGACTTTGTAGAGGATACTGAAGCTGCAGAGGATTTGGAAGGCGGGGAAGTAGGTTGAGTCGGGGTGTGCGTAGAGTAGCCTTGCTGTGAACCACCCCCCTGAGACGAGGTGCTAGGTGTCCTTGCGGAAGTTGACGACTCAGGCTCGTTCGACTTTTGCAATTCGGAGCGAACAGCCGATGGCCTTTCGGGTTGAGGGCGGTACACCAGTTTAGCGTAGGGAGGGTTGGTAGTGTCGATGACCAGGAGTTCCTTCTCGCCGCGGCCCAGAAGGCCGTAGACCTTGACCTCACCGTCCTGAATGCCAACAACAGCACTCGTGCCGGCGTAGACCGCATCATCCTCGGTACCAGTTCTGTTACAGAAGACAATAATGATCTCCTCCTCGTTCTCTGCACGGATGAGAGGCTCTAAACGAGTGACCCAATAGGTCAAAGTGTCCATGTCGGGTTCATTGGGCATCCGACTGAACAGACGACCGTCTTCGCGAGTCATCCAGGCCATGGACACAACAACCAAGTTGGATTCATATTCCAGGATATGGAATGCGAACTCAAAGGCATGCCACGGTGCTTGGAACTTATACGGGCTGTGCGATATTAGTACGGTGACTTTCGCCGATAACAATCAAACTCACTTCAGATCCATGCCTTCGAAAGATGTTAGTCAACGTTGCGCAGAAAAGGGGGCGTGGTAAGACTAACAGATGCCAATGGAGGTGTTTCCCAGACCGGGAATCCAGCCCTCATAAAATCCCTTTCCGCCCTCAAGAGCCCAAGTCTCGTCGGTGTAGTAGAGGAAGTTCTTCCTGTAGTTCGCGATCGTCTCGCCATCGCCGTTGACCACAATGGCCGAGTTGTAGTACTCGGGACCGGTTGGCCATTGGCTAGACACATCCACCTTCTCTGGGTAGCCTACAACAACATTGCAATTGTACTTGAGGGCAGTCGTGCGGGCCCAAAGAGAAGTAATCCCAGAGCCCGATGGTTCCAGATACGGCGAGATCTGCTGCAGAGACTTGAAGTTGTATCCTGCCGTCTGTCAGTGCATCGCCCAATGCCACATCCTCCAAAGCCCTAAAATGAACCCTCCAAATTGCGCGCGCAGGAATCAAGGCCGCGGGCGTCCCATTGTATGTCTAAATGACTTACCTGAGAAAGCCAGCTCAGGCAGAACGAGAAGATCAAGGTCGTCCGTATTATTCGCTTTGCTCAGAACCGAGTCGGCACGGTTGAGGTTGTTGTCGATGTCACCCACTTGGGGGGCGAACTGAAGGCAACCTATCCTCATATTGATGTGATGTTGAGGGCAGGACCCGGTGCTCCGTCTCCAATGACCCTCGACCGGTCGCAAGTCTCACCGCGAGTAAAGTTAGGAGGCGGGTTGGTGTTACAGAGACATCAAAAGATGCGGCGACTTTCGCGATGACGGACGAGGTGGAGAGGAATGGTGAGACGGGTTTGAGAGAGAAGAAAGGCTAGCGCGAGCTAATCTATGAAATCTCGTGGGCAAAGACGGTATATGGAGGGCGGGGTGGACATGGACACGAGCTGAATGCGTGTGGGCAGGGAAGATAAGGTGTCGGTACCTATGTTCACAGTGTTGCAACAGAAGCGACGGCAAGCACGGGGGAGCACGGGGCAGGGAACCGCGATGGCTGGCTCGTTTTCCAGTGCGAGTGCCTGCCTCTCCGGTCTCCTGAACTCCCAGCCAGTTGTTGGTGCGTGTTGGTGGTGATGAAGCCTAACCAACAGGATTGCGACGTTTACCGCTGTCAGCCTGCAAGACCAGGGGTCCTTCTTGGAGGAGCCAGTCGGTAGCTGCAGCCACTCGTCACCTCCATTCCCATCTGGCCGCCCGCAAGAAGCACAGACCACTGGCGCATCCTTATGCTTCACTAAAATTCTTCCAGGGCTGGCACTTGCAGCGACCTGCTGTTGCCCATCGCACCGTGTGCAGGCGCAAGGCACGCAGCGACTCTCCAACACACCTTGCTGTCGGGTCAAGTACCCAACCATCACGATCTCTCTCTCCAGTCCCATTCATCCACAGCCTGAAGCGGCCAAACGACGCGGAAGAGACTCGTCCTCCTCTTCCGCCGCCAGCACTCCCAGTGTCGCTTTGTCCACCTTGTCGGGAAATTGCCAAGTCTCTACGTTGCCAAGGCTATACCCAGTTCCGCCCGCAATGTTCATTCCCCTCCGCTGGACGAATGAGAACTTGCATGGACGGTGTCAACCCCCTATTGTCCCTACACTGTGAACCAACTGCATGAAAGGATGGGTCAGGCTGGCATGGAAGCGACACGACACGCTTTCGCCATTTGTCCAGCGTCGGGCGTCTTCCCTCCCAGCCCAAAATCAACAGGGCGCGCATCGTCACCCACTATGCGGCAGAATCATGTCTTCCTTGCAGTCCTGCCGCCATCACCGTTGGATTGGGATCATGACGGGTCACTTTTTGGTCCAAGGCTGAGTGAAGATGGAGGCGATGACGGAGGAGGGGGACACAACGTCTTCAGCCGTTCTAACCAGTCTCCCGGTGCCTCCATGACGTCCCAGGCCAATGGGTGGAACAGCAGGAAGAGAGGGTCACACAGCTGGCCGCGGACACGCACATGGAGGAAAAGACCCGATCGTGTTGGCCGTAATTTACGGGTTGGCGAGGGTGGCAGACGAGGCAGCCGCGGAGCAGAAGCCGGAGTGTGAATGATCTGCGGGCGGTGATTGCGAATGCACGAGAATGGCCTGTTTCCTGCGGGTTGACCAGCCAGCAGGACATGTCTGCAAAGCGACATAGTCACGCTTCTGGCGCATTTTTTCTACTGACCACAATACCCAGGGCCTGTCGCACTCGGCTCCCATGCCCGACTGCAAGTCACTTGAGGGGTTAATCATGCTGATCGAGCTCTGCGACAAGAACCGTTGGACGACAGCCGATTCCGACTCTACGGTTCTGATGGAGACCTACAAGCCATTCGCCCAATACCCGACTAGTCATCTGCTCTGTCCAGTTGTGGCAGGAAGCGCAGCGTCAAGTTCCAACACACCTCCTTTTGAGCCCGCCAGCGCGTAGTTCCGCCAATCGATGCTACCCTCATCCGCCCTCCCAAAGGACCGGGCAGATGATTGCCCACTTCGCATAGTCCGAGGACCAATACGTGCCCGGGTTCTCCTCGACTGCCCCGGACCGAGTGATCTGTTTGCCTCGCCGGGAGCCACGAAATCATGTCGAGAACCAACAGAGGGATAGAATGAGACAAATGAGCGCTACAGACGCCCGAGGACCATCATTTGTTGGCAGAAAAGCGCAGTCATCCGATCAGAAGACGGGTGTGTTGGAGCATGGGGTTTCTTCAAGCCTTCTTTGTTCTATTGCCTTCACCGCTAAACAATACAGGGAAATACACCCACAGAACGCGCGGTAAGCAACTGCAACGACTATTGGACACAATTCGGACGGTACATAACAGCGCCCGCCTGTTTCTTATTCAACCAGGTTCATCGGAACAGCCATTCAGCACAGTTCCGACACCGTGGACTGGCACTTCGCCAGTCTTCTAAGCGAATCGCGGCAAGTCCTTCGTGGGACTGGGGCCGTTATTTCCCAGCAAGACTCCAGTGCTGACATTGTTGAAGCCGAAGAAGGCATGCTTGTGTTGGTCTTGGCTGTATCTGGTCAGCTCTGATTACTGATAGTACAACAACACGACTTACTTCACCAGGGTCATGACTGCCTCATCCGTTTCCTCGTTTTGGCCCCAGGAGACTGTCCACCCCTTGGCACCCTCTTGACACGCACGACCGTAGAAGCTTTTCGTGGAAGCGCCGTCTTGCTGGACAACCGGGATCTGAAGCGAACAGTACTCGCTTGGCGCATCCCCACCTTCGATCGAGAAAGAGAGAACGACCGTTTCCTGGGGCGTCCCCGACTTGACCAGGTCTGTACACCGGCTTAGCAAATTTGACACAGGCTCTCAAGATCATGTGACTTACATCTTACGACATTGACAAGTTGCCACTCTGAGGCGCTCGCCAAGCTGTCATGATTGTCTCTCGTTGAGATCTCATGCTCGGTGGGAACAGGAATTGGGTGGAAGTAAACCTTGGAGTGCTGAGCTTCAGCTTCGACGCCGTTGACCAGAAATTCGTCCTTGTAGGAGAACCACGAAATGAGACTCTTCTCGACATTGATGACCGACAAGGTGACGAATCCGAGATCGTTCCAGCCGCCATTGACGTTGTACTCAGCCGCCTCGGGACACTTGGCTAGCGAGAAGCCTGTCTGGTACGCAGGCCGCTTGTCGGCCTTGATTGTGAAGCTGCAGTGCTTGGGCTCCGTGGCGGCAAACTCAGTCAAGGAGAAACTGTATTCACAGCTGCTCTGGTCCTCGGCACACGCACGGCGGAAGTGCAGCATGCTCCAGTCTCCGGCCCCCAAGTCCTGAACAGGTTCAATAGGGGCAGCAGGCAAGGCCAGGGCCTGAACAGCGAGGCCAGCAAGGAGGAGACCGGTTCTGAATACCATTTTGTCGAGCTAATGCTGATTTTCGGGCGTATTCAAGATTGATGCTGGCTGGTGACAGGCTCCAACTCCTCGATCAAAGTCGCGAACAGCATCTCTTATACGATTCCATCCGACGGGTACGAGAAGATGCCGAGCTGGATACTGACAGAAGCTTCGAGTGAGGAACACGTGGTTGTCTGGAGCTTGTGAATCGCAAACCATCTAGAAGAGCCCGTAATTTCCTCAGGAGTCGGTTTGCGAAAGCGTTCAAGTGTATGAAAGTGCGACACAAACGGCCCCGCCTCGTGGTGCTGGTGAGAGCGCACGGGAGCGAAGGATAGTCGCACGCTTGCCAAACAGACCGAAACTAGACCGTTTGTACATGCCGAACTTGAGCTTGGGTTTGTCTCTCATGTTATCAGAAGAGATGGTTCTCCTGTTTGAATCGGAAGCCACTGGTTTCTCATAAAGTATTGCAACATGACAATCGAGACTCGAAGCTGTTGTGCTGGCTGACGTGGGCTACAGAGCTACCTGAGATCGTTTAAGTCGTTGGAACACATGCGTCAGCCTCACAGAGCTTGGACATAAAGCAACATCACTTCACAGTAGAATCATGTGATATTTCCTGTGCCATGGAAAGGACGATGGTCAAAGCTGGTCAGAACAACGGGTAGCATGTACACGAAGCAGTGCTTGCACCGAGAGGTCTTAGGAACACAACTGACAAAAGCCATAGCAATCTAGATAGGGTGGAAACACCATAAGTCCAATCGAATGACATCACCCTCAAATTGTGGATATCGGAAATAGGGGACTTTATCTACAACAACAGAGGACCACCAGACGGCGGTCTCGGCGAAACTGAAGTGGTTGTTGATTGAAAGCAATGGCAATGATCCAAGTCAAAGATTATTCGCCACTTACCATAAAAAAATCCTCGTCTCATCTTACCGGCGCATTTATGACGGCTACCTCTTCCAAAAACCATTTAGTAAATCATGCAAGGACCCGGCAATAGAGATAGTCTCTTGTAGCCGGCGTCGTACAGACAGCGGTGACAAGGACCGGACTTGGACTTGGGAGCCGTGCTAGAGAACGGACGCAGTATTGAGCTTCCACTATGGGCAGTATGATTCTGTCGAACCGATGTTAATCACACGGCAGGAAGGAGCCCGGATCCTGGGGCCGTCACATTGTGACACTCGCGAGTGATGGCTTTGTGCGACCACACCAACAATGTGTGAGGCTTCAGTAAGATTTAGGTGAAGGATGAAAGGGACGGAAAACAGCAAAGGACTGGGAACAGCGGTGAAGGGAAGGGGACAGTAAAATAATAAGACGAATGAACAGACTGTGGAACAAAAGACCAAACAACAACTTTTGAGGTTCTGGGAAAGCGCTCCTCTTATCAAAACACAGAACAACACAATATTGCAGGCTCCACACGACACACAAATTTGAGGATCGGGATGCGACGCAAACCAAACCAAACTTCCAGACACCCAAACATCCTCCATCAACAGCGAAGCGAACAACAAACGCCCATCGAAACTTTTTGAGAAGAAAACCGCCCCAACCTCTCCGCCGTGGTGCCCGTGCAAAGGGCGGGAAGAAACCCCCTCCTTCCAAGGTGTGATGGCGGATGGGGGGAGGGGTTGGCTCATGCAGCCACTATCACATCTACTGCTATTCACGGAAATTGGGGCACGCACACATGCAAGTGATGACAACGGGTTGGGCGGCAGAGGCAAATGAGAACGAGCCAGGTGTGGGTGTCCGGATCCGCCCGCGTTGGACTGGTCAGAGTCTTGCAGGTTGAAATCTACGAAGCAGGTGTGCATTTGCTCCTTCGGAGCGGCAGCGGCAGAAGACCTTGATTATGAGGCTTTCCTGCGATGTTGTTGGTGTCGGTCGGACCGGTCGTCCAGTTGGTCGATAGACGCGTTGGGCTCAGGCTTAGTTGAAGCATTAAGGCCTTAGTCTTTCGGGCTTTTCATCAGCGAAGACGAAACTACAACACAGAAAAGTCATGATTGTTGTCGAAGCTGGATTTGAACGCTGGCGCTCTCCAGATGATTGAAGATGAGGGGTATCCTCAAAGCCAAGTCTCGTAGTCATGACGCATCCTCCTCAGGACCCGCAAACCGCAACGAGTGCCCACTTCGGCGAGAGCAAAAGAGGAGAAAATTCTTTCCATTTACACTTCTGTAAACAGCCTGACCAACTCTCTCCGAGACCTAGTCTCGTGGCGAGCTTGGCCGTAGCTTAGGTGGCCTGATTTTCCCCGGCCCCCGTTGCTTGAGCTGTCAAGAAGGCGGGAAGGCGTCCGCTCAATGGCTGAAGTGAACCCTTGGCCCCGTCCAACGGTGGGGCAGGGTCGCATGGCCGGCCGGCGCCTGCGAGAACCACTCATTACCCGTCCTCCCCGTTTCAACCTCCCGTGTGTCTTGCCCTCTTCAACCACTCAGCTTACTCTGTTCCCTCCACATCCTGGCCGGTCTATCTTTGTTTTGGCGCCGGTGTTCATGTTTCCCTGGCTCTCATTCGTCGGGCCTGATGAAGGAACGCGATTACACCACGCCAGGGTTCTTCCCACGCGCGATCTTATTGGACTCACCTATAGTTTGACTGCTATTCTCAGCTCGTGGGAGAGAAAATCCCCCGCCTGGCGGCGATCTGGAGAAAGCAAGACTGCACGTCGTGGGCACCTTACCATATTCGGACTGCGAACATTGAGACTCTGCGGTGGCCGAGACCCAAAGAAAACGCACGCAGAGCTACACCACGCAGTCTCAAAAATAGATCTAGCTAGCCATCTGGGTTGAGGGAAAATATGCTTGCAATTACAGAGCCGCCTGCCTGTCTTGCATGGGATCTCCGTCCCGCGATGCTCCCCGCTCAACCCGGTAGTATTATATCTGCAATGACTGCCCTCGAAGCCGGGCCTTCAAGTGTATGAGGAAGAAAATCGGGCTTTGGTCATCAAACACCATCTGATCTCTATCCAAGTCGAATCTTTCGGGATAGAATCATCGAGGAGCTGGCGACTCTGGAGTTCCATACGTGAGAAGAACTGGGACTATGCCATGCTAATAACACCATCTCGGCCTCTTCCACTTCAACCTCCTCCTCCGCTTCCTTCCACCACGCCATCCCCATAGCTGCTTCGACCGATCTGGAATTGGGAAAGCATGGCGTCCTCTTCCCTTCTACGGCATCTGTTCACCGTCTTTTCGCTTATTGCCACCGTCACCTCGCTCGAGGTCACACCCGGCTCAGACTGTGCGGCCTTGTGCCTAGGCGGACCGAATGGCACCACTGTCGACACCTCGAGCTCCGGAACGAACTCGTCCGATATCGTATGCGAGAACTCCGAGTATCATACGACCGGCACCGGCATCAAGTTCAAGAACTGCATCTCCTGCCTGGAGGAGAGCCAGGCGACTAAAGGGGCAGAGAACGATGCAGCGTGGTTCTTGTGTAAGTTATCACACTTACAACAGGATCTTAGTCCTGGCGGTGCTAACTGTTCATCAAAGACAATGTCCGATACGCAGTAGACGTCTGTTTGTACGGCTTTCCGGAAGCCATCTCCACAGTCAACTCTCCCTGCCTCATCAGCAGTGCTTGTTCACCTCTCAAGACTGCCCTGACGTCTGCGCTTACGAATCCGGACCCCGCCGACCCTTACGAGTACTGCACGGCAGACGGTAACAAGTTCACTTCCAGCTATTGGCCTTGTGCCAAGTGTCTGCAATCAAGTGATAGCCAAAGTTACCTGTCCAACTGTAAGCCATTCATCTATACCTGTATGCCCAGTGTGCTGACCCATGTATCAGTTCTCATCGCACTCAAGGCTGGCTGTGATCAAAAGCCTGCGGACGGTAATCTTGTTGCCATTTCCGGCGAGCTTTTCTCAGACAAGGCGATCAACATCAGTGTCACAAACACAACACTGCCCGGAGACGGGGGTGCTTCCTCAACCACCATGACCCTCGGCACTATCGTCGGCATTGCCGTTGGCGGCGGGCTCCTGTTCATCGGCGCAGTTTGCCTCTTCATCGTATACTGCCGCAAACAACGGAGGCAGAAAGAGCAAATAACGGACCCGAGCATGCCTCTCCAGCCACCCCAGAGCGGCGGAAGCTCATACACAGCCATCAACAAAAGCCCATACATACCGATCGTCGACCACAAGAAGTCGTCTTCGATAAGATCGTACAACTACGAGCTCCAGGAGAAGCAGAACTTCTCCAACAACGCCGAATACTACGACAAGCTCGAGCAAGAAGGCCACCACCACACTGCGCGGGATCCCACCCATTATAACTTCGACCCTCACTCCGGCCACCACGGCCTGGGCAGCGCCCTGCCCACCCACCCAGCCTACATCCCGCGCGCCATGAGTCGCCAGTCTCACCGCACAGCAACACCCACACCTCCAGCCGTCCGCAAGACCAACGTACCCGACTCATACGCGCTGCAGACGTACCTCAACGCCGCCGAAGAAACGGCCATGCCGTCCCTGAGACACCCCCCTGCAGCCGTCTCGCGGTCGCCGTCACCGGCGCATTCGCACGAATCACGGAGCTCCCAAGCAACGAGGCCGCTCGCCAACCCCGTGCCGCCGCCGCCGCCGCCTCCACAGAGCCAGCCGCGCAAGAGCCCGTCCAAGATCCCCTCGCTCGTCCTCCCGTCGGTACCACGCATCCGCGTGCCGAAGAAGTACTCGCCGCCACAAATCACCGTCCAGGATGCGACGCCAGTGGCGGATAAAGGCGAGACGGGCGAGATGCATATATCACAGCCCATTGCCTACCACGAGGAGCGGTTCCAGGACAGGCCGTTGGCCGGGCGCCCCGTGATTTCCCACGTGGCGCCGGCGAGAGAGGACCCCCAGGACTACGAGGGTGATATGCCCATACGGAGTGGCAAGAGCACATTATACGGGTGATTATTCCATTAGATGTGTTAGTGACGACGTCATGACACTGGTTCGCAAGTGATGATTTTGGGTACTGGAGTTCACGGTTGGGAAGGCTATTTGAATTTTGAGCGCGGATTGGGGGGCGTCATAGGATCAAACTGACAAGACACCGTCGACTGAATACAATATTATTCGTAATGCAAACTCCGAGGAATGCTCTGCAATGTATGCAAAAAAATGTGGTATCTGACACATCTATCGTACAGCGCGCTGTTATACCGCCACTCAATCACCCAGACGGCGTCCAGGGCCTCTCGTCCTCCACGAGTCGGGAAGGGGTCCGTTGCCCAGAGAGGCGCCGGTGCTGCTGCCCGAGGACTGGCCTCCAGCGGGGGCGCGACCACTGTTGTTCACAGCGGTGCCATAGTCGTGGCGGTAGAAGCGCGGTGTGGTAACCAGCCTGGACAGGAACGCGGGAGCGGGGATCAGGTTGCGGCCGCCGCTGAACTCGGGCCAGATGCGGGAGAGGAAGTCGTACAGGTGGGCAGCCAGGAAGCCCATGAGCTGGAGCATGAAGTTGTAATAGCCGCCAGGGAAGAGGAGGGAGACGAGCATCATGCAAAAGGGCGTCAGCTGGGCGGGGATGGTGACGAAGTAGAAGTTGGCCTTCATCCCGCGCTGGTCCTGCGTGACGGTGCGGCACATGGCGAGAATCAAAGCCGGCAGGAAGGCTCCTCCGCCCATGAGGTAGGTGCAGAGCGCCTGTGTGCGATATTAGCGCTTTGTTTTCTACGGCGAGCGATTTCATCTTCATTTGATGATGGAAATGGTGTCATGATGAACGGAACGACAGATGAAAACAAAAAAACCCAGGGTATTGGGTGATAAAATGTAGGGCGCTAAGAAAACCACTCGAGCAGCATTGAACGCTACCCGAGCCATCCCTAGACATCCCACCATGCCCACGCCACGAGTACAGTCCTAAAGCGAATTGAGGTGGACTGTACCGCGCCGTGAGGGTAATCTCCCTCTGTTCCAGGAACCGCTACAGCTGTGGGAATCCACTGTGCGGGCAGATATAAGAGGTGTAGAAGACTTTTCTTCTCTTCGCGACTGCTTCTTTCGCGGATGTGATACATGGGAGGAACTTTCCACACAATGATGGACGTGTTGGGCAAGGACAGGCTGCCGTGGCAGCAAGGCAGTGACGACAAGTGACTTACCGTGATGACAGTGCACACAAACATGAGGTACCAGACGACATCCTCGCGCCTGGGGAAGCGGGGGTTGCCGACCTCGAGGGCGGTCAGGTAGGTGTAGAGGAAATACGTGTCAAACAGCAGGCCGAGCTGGGGACCCGTGAGCAGGAAGTTGGTGCCCAGGCGCCAGATCTGCGGCGGGATCTTGAACAGGTAGTCCGGCATGAAGATGAACCAGTACGGGCTCACGAAGCCTAGGACGACAGATACAGAAGTGACAAAGGCGGCTGTCGCAAGGGTTCTGAGGGGGCTCAAGTCAGCATCGTGAAGGTGAGAGGTGGTGATGAGATGAGGTGAGGATGAAGAGAAGAGCTTACCTTGCGATGGGCGGCGCCTGCCAGTAGGCATCCAGCATCTCCGACATCTTGTCTCAGTACACGACCCCAAAAGTAAAGGGTTAATGTGTGTTTTCCAATGCGAATGGTGAAATAAGCAGGAAAGTGAGGTTTCGATGAGTTGCGGGATAGCAAGGTTGCAGATGGCAGGCAGTGCAGAAGTAGAGGAACCCTCTTTTTTTCTATCTGCAGGTGGTGTGGAAGAGGACCAATCAGAGACACCAGGCTGTGGCGCTGATGTGTTGGTTCATCGTTTGTGAACCCGTGTCCTCTGGAGGAAGGGATTTATTAAGCTGGAAAGACAAAGAAGCGCCCTCAGCCTCGGGCTTTTCAACTCGTTTTTCTGCCGCTGGGGCTCGGTGGTGGGGCACGCCCAAGCGGTGAAAACCGCCCTGAATGGTGGGCGACGCGCGCCGGGACATTCGTGCTGAGAACGTCGGGTGGTGAAGGTCGCTGACAGTTACCGCGTTGCAATTGGCCAATGCCCCCCACGTCGACCGCCACCATTAGTGTACTGAGAGCTCCGACGGCGGCGTTTGAAGATTAGTGACTCAGGAAAAAAAGAGCTGAAATATTCTTGGAAAATCCACGACGTCTCCAAGAACATCTCCTCTCCGCGAACCAATCCGAGAGTATTCCTCCAAAACACCCTGCAAAATGTCGTCGACCTCCCACCCTCCCAGATGGGCCGCTCTCGCTCGCGACACGAACGAGACCAAGATCCAGCTTGCCATCAACCTGGATGGCGGGGCATTCCCACCCGATACCGACTCGAGACTCACCGCGGCCCTCGGTGACGGCCACGCTTCCCAGTCCAGCAAGTCCCAGACCATCAGCGTCAACACGGGCATCGGCTTCCTCGACCACATGCTCCATGCCCTCTCCAAGCACGCTGGCTGGAGTCTGGCCCTGATCTGCAAGGGCGACCTGCACAGTCCGTCACCTCCCTCTCCGTTTCCTCGCCCACCATCGTGAACATCCCCTCGCTTACATGGCACTTGCGCAAACAGTCGATGACCACCACACCGCCGAAGACGTCTGCATAGCCCTCGGATACGCCTTCGCCAACGCCCTTGGCAGTGCGACCGGCCTCGCCCGCTTCGGCTTCGCATACGCTCCCCTCGACGAGGCCCTCTCTCGCGCCGTCATCGACCTCTCGAACCGTCCCTACAGCGTCGTCGACCTCGGATTGAAGAGGGAAAAGATTGGTGACCTCAGCTGCGAGATGATTCCCCACTGCCTGCAGAGCTTCGCCCAGGGCGCCAGAGTCACCCTGCACGTCCACTGCCTGCACGGAGAGAACGACCACCACCGTGCCGAGAGCGCCTTCAAGGCTCTGGCCGTGGCTGTCAAGATGTCGACGAGCCGTGTTGCTGGTAAGGAGGGTGAGGTTCCTAGCACCAAGGGAACTCTGAGCGCATAAACGCGGGTGACGTCAAAAATAAGTAAAAAGACTAAAAGTAAAAATGGGCAATGCGGTGAAAATGTTGTCGGATTTATTAGAGATACTCTGACTTGGTATGATACCCCGGAACACCATGCTACCCAGTATACAAATTACCAGTACAATATGTACAATGCCTGAATTCTGTTCCCACGCACACCAAAACTCCAAACAAAACGGGCGAGGACATTGCCGCCCCTGTGCAGTTATCCGTCATTCTATCTTCAAGGTCTCATGTTCTCCTTATTCAGGCCTGCCAAGGCGCGCCTCTTCTCAGCCTTTCTTTGTTCAATTCGTGCAATGGCCGCGGCTCGCCGCTCTGGTGGCAGGGTGCTCTTTGACGTGTTTGCTGCCATGGTGCTAGCATCGGCTTCAGGCATGCCAAGTCGAGCAAATCGGTCTTGAAGCAGGTCGATGGGCGGGTCGTTCTCTTTGGATGCAAACCTATGCCGGGGCGCGGGTGTGGTGCCTGAGGGAACTTCGCTTGAGCTGACGATTCGCTCGTTGATTTCGGATCCGAGGTATGCTCTGTTGCGAGGGGACCTGGGAATGAATGGCCGCCATCTAGGCTTGTCCAATGTGACCTTGCCGGAGAGGATTTCGGATTTGGGACGCGCCTGGACAAGGTCTTCCTCTCCCGATGAGTAAGAGCCGGCATCCTCATGGTACTTGTCTCGAAGATTGTGAGACTTGGACTGATTGAGCTTCCTGCCTAGGGATTCCACAATTTCGAGACTCCGCCGCTTGGAGCTCGTGTCATTCGACGTGCGACGAATCGGCACGGGGGCAACATCGAAACGGTTTTTGTCATGGTTGCGATGCCCTCTCTCTTTCTCGACAGTCTCTCGCTCAGGCAATGAGCTGACGGACGTCTTGGGCCTGTGTCCATCGACAGTCCCTGCCGCCTTGAGCGTCTTCACTTCCTTCTTCAGGTCGTTGATCTTGTCGGTGGCTTTCTCGAGGATGCGTCTCGTATCCTCTTGCGCAGCTTCAGCGTCCTTTCTGTAGGCATCAAAGTCTGCTTTGATTCGGCGCAACTCTTCATCTTTTTGGCGTGATTCTTCCCGCAACTCTTCCAGCTCTTCCAACTCGGCAGATGAAGCTGTCTTGGTCTTATTTGGGAGAGACTGTTGCTCGGCCAAACGCTTGTTCTCCTCGGCCAACTTGTTCGCTCGCTGCTCGGCAAACAGCAGGTCGGACTTGAGTTTCTCGATTTCCTCCTTCATCTGGTTGTTCTCCTTAACCTGAGACCTGGCTTTCCTCAACTCACGCTGCGTCTCCATAAGGGTCCTCTGCGTCCGTGGAGAGGCTGTCTGTCGTCTGCGCGTATGGGGGTCTCCGTCATCGTCGCGACCCTCCAGCAGAGCCGCTAGCTCCTTGACCTGGGTCCTGTACTCGACAGCAACAGCAGTCTGCTTCGCCAGGTCCTTCATAAGCTGAGGATTGTCTCTTTCTTCACCGCTGACGCGCTTCGCAGCTATTTGCGCCGCCATCTCGGCAATCTTCTGCTCCATCTGAGCCACCCTGTCCTGCTCCTCCTTGAGCTTCACATTCAGGTCGATAGCCTCGGCGTCTTTAAGCTTGGCGTAGGACTTGGCCAGCTGCTTGTATTTGAGCAGTTTCTCCATCTCGGCTTTAGCGTCCTGGTGATACTGCTCGAATTCCGACTTCCAGTACTTTCCTGACCGCGAATGAGGCTCATTAAGATCAATCGTCATGTCATGCGTGCATTGGTCCTCGTCGGCCTCCTCCCATTCGTCTTCTGCATCGTCGTTCCTCACTGGTTGAGGTTGAGGACGCGTCTGCTGGGGTTGCTGCGTCTCCCGCGAGCTGCTGAGCGCCTTCCCTTTGCGGGAGTTCTCCATTGCCTCGGTCAGCTTCGTCCGCTTGCTTGCCGAGTCGCCTGCGCTATCGAAGCTGCTGGGGAACTTTCCAGGCTTGTCGTCCGTATCTTTTCCCTTGCCTTTCTTGAGTCCGCCTTTGTCCAAAACATCGTGTCCAAACGAGACGCGTTTTCGTCGAGAGGTACCGGTGCCGGGAGTGAGCAAAATGCCCTGTGGCTGCTTCACCGGTGTACGCGACTCGGTTTCGGAGTCGTCCACGTTCCTGTTACGCGACATGCCGGCGGCACGGTGGTCGCGATCGTCGTCTCGGGCAGGAGTGCCAAATATTGCGCTTTTCAATGCTCGGGCGGCGAAGACGGGCGCTGGCGTGTCTGGTTGCTCGATCTGGGTGGTGTCATCTGCTGCCATGTTAGTCTGACCTGGCATATCGTGTGTCTGGTGTTGGTGTTGGTGATATGTACCTCCTCCGCCTGCTTGTGCTCTGTTTCCTCCAGACGCGCCCTCCAATCCTCGCCTAAGTACCCAGCCCAGCATCCTTGCTTTCGTGGGGAATGAATGATGTCCGCAATGAAGGTTGAAAGCGCGGAGGAATTGGTTCACTTGCTGGCCGTGGCGTGTAGCAAGTCCGCAATGCTCGCCCAAAGCGATCGCATTACCTGCGCTGGCGTGTTGGAGGGTTTTTAATTAGTTTGTAGTTGGTGATCTGACCGCGGCGAACGGATGTGGTTCCATGTCGAATTTGGTTGTTTACTTTGTTACCGCATGTGGATGGCGCGTCCGTGGTTCGTCGCTTCCTCCGCCTGCCCCATACAGTTCGCGTACGGTGCCATCACGGTGCCTAGCGTTCTTCGCCCCTCGCTAGCGTTTCTGTCCAGACCTCTGGCTCCCAATCCCCACTGGAAGGACCCCTGAGGCCATGGGCGTCATCAGTGAGGGGCACCAGCTGTCGCTGTCAACCCCCACTTGACGTACGCCTAAACAGCCGTACTGTGACAGCGCATCAAGCAAGGCGAATAGCGGTCGATGCCTGGTGGCGCTTCAACCCGGTCAGCTGAAATTCGTTTGCCTTTTTTCCTTTTTAGACTCTCATCAACACATACTTTTGAACCAGATTACCACGATATTGCAGAAAAACATGGCTTACCCTTAACGGATTATCACGGCTTATGCTGTGGTGATTTGTCAAGCCTTTTCTCGTCGTTACGATATGGCGTCGAAATCATCCGGGGTGTGGAACAAGCCCGTCAACCTACCGACTAAGAAAAAAGATGACTCAAGCTTCCCGGGACTCAAACCCAGGAGTCCCGAGAGAACCAGAAAAACCGAATATGAGGAGCTCCAGCAGAACGAACTCATCGTTCTGGAATCCATGTACGGGGAGGACTTCGTGAAGCATGCAGAAACGCAGAGTGCTTGGAAGGTAAAGACGTCATCGTCGATAGCGACTCACCGGCGCAAAAGCAGTGCTGATACCTCACTAGAAATCAGAACCTGCGTTCGACGTTCGCATCAGGGCTTCTTCAGATGAAGACTTCGCTGTCACACTGAGCGTCGTAATGACAGCCACGTATCCTAAAAGCCCACCACTGTTGACTTTAAAAGATACCGGCGACCTTCGTGAGGTCGTGCTGTTCAAACTTCAGAAGTACCTCGAGATACAGCCGAGGGTCTTCGCCACTGAGGAGCAGGAGATGGTAGATCGTATTGTTGAAGGACTGAGAGACATCTTGGAAGACGCCGCGCAAGCCAAGGCGAAAGGTCGTGAGTTGCCCTCACTTGAAGAAGAGAGGGCCACTCACGAAGCATTCCTTGCCAAACTAGCGCAGGAACAGAAAGAAGAGGAGGAGCGGAAGAAAGAGGAAGAGAGCAAGGAGGAAGAGAGAGTACTTGGTGGCCTGCTGCAAGTTGAACTTAAGCGCCAGAAAGAGAAGGCCAAGGAGTCACGCAAGAAGAAAAACCCCAACGGGATGTCGCCGCTTAGCACCATGGGCGGGATAAACGGTACCGAGAGCGGGCGCATCGTCTTCGATCGTCCCTGTCAGACTACAGACAAGACTGGAAATATCATCTCATTCCAGGCTGTCTTCGGAAAGTCTGAGGTCGCAAAAGGTCCCCTTTCTTCCGTCTATTCTGTCTGGCCCATCGTTCCCAGTGGCCAAGAATGCCCCAACTTGGCCCTGAAGGAGACGACTTTGCGTCCTGCCACAAAGGACATTGCTGTTTTCAAGAAGCAGGTCCAGTCCCTAGAGAACCAGCTTGAGACGCTGAAACAGGTTCGCCATCGAAACTTGCTTGAGGTTCTGGACTTCAGAGTGGAGCAGGAGAAGAACAACGCAGAGAAGTCTTCGTCGCATCTCTGGACCGTCAGCGTCCTTACCCCTAGCGCTGAAAAGGGGTCTCTAGCCGAGTTGCTGGATCTTGCTGATCGTCTAGACACCAGTAAGGTGCGCGCTTGGACGAGGGACCTCTTGGATGCCTTAAACTTCCTCCACAACAAGTCGCTCGTTCATCAAGATATCCATCCAGGGAATATCCTGCTTTTCAGAGAGCAAACTGGGGAGGTGGTGCCAAAGTTGTCTGATGCAAGCTATCAGAGAGAATTGCACAATATCTCTTCGAAAGGACAGGCACCTCCCGGCCTAAGCTCTGCCAAGTCTGCCTACTGGCTGCCGCCCGAGATTGCAACCCTGTCAAAGCCGCATTATACAGCGAAGACGGACATCTGGGACTTTGGCCTCGTCTTCCTGCAGATGATCTTTGGGCTTGACGTCCCCCAGAAGTATCGATCGCCGACTGATGTTTTCGATTCCCTATCTCTTTCGAAACCATTGCACGAGTTGGTCACAAAACTCTTCAAGATGGACCCTAAGAAGAGACCTCGCGCTTTCGAGCTCGGCTCAAGCGAGTTTCTTGCCACAGACGCGCCGGTAGTGGTGGAAGACAACACTGCCATCATGTCGAGCTACCATTCCCTCGGCTCTTTGTCACCTATGCCACCGAGGCTCAGGCGCGAGTCAACGAACAGAGGAATCTTAACGAACAGGGGAACCACCTCATCACGTTACCGGGAAGATTTTGATGAGGAAGGACGACTAGGAAAGGGAGGCTTCGGCGAGGTTGTTAAGGCTCGGAAAAAGCTTGACGGACAGATTTACGCTATCAAAAAGGTCAGTCAGCGTTCGCAAGCCAGTCTCACAGAAATCCTGAAAGAGGTTCGACTTCTATCTCAGCTGAGCCACCCAGCCGTGGTTCGTTACTATAATACTTGGGTTGAGGAGATTGCGGACCAGTCGGATACCGAGGGTGACACCTCCACAGAGGACGCAACGGAGGACTCCAAAGACACCATTTCCCAGAGCCCAGCGATTCACTTCGCTACGAGTACTGGAGGACTGGACTTCATGTCGTCGAGCCACCCACAAATTGAGTTCGGCTATGACGATTCTGAAGAGGAAGAAGACGACGACGATGAGGAGGATGAAGACGATTCAGAGGAAGACAGTGAATCTGAGGAAGAGGACAGCAACCGAGCTGTCGGGCATGTCCGAGCGCATGCTAGAGCCAGATCTCAGCGGCCCTTCAGAACCATCCTCTACATTTCTATGGAGTACTGTGAGAAACGAGTGAGTTCTGTCTTCACATCTAACATGTTTTTCGCTGACCACGGGTAGACACTTCGCGATTTGATCACCCGAAAGCTGTATCAAAATTCCCCTGAGATATGGCGCTTATTCCGACAAATACTCGAAGGCCTTGCTCATATTCATGGTCTTAGCATTGTTCATCGAGATCTGAAACCTGAAAATGTCTTCATCGCCCATAGCAGCGATGGGACGGATAATGTCAAGATTGGAGACTTTGGTCTGGCCACGAGCGGCCAATTCGCTGTTGACAGAAGCCTTCCAAATGCCATGGAATCGGACGACATCACCAGAAGCATCGGTACAACATCGTATGCGGCTCCGGAGGTGCGGTCTGGTTCACAAGGAATGTACAGTTCCAAGGTCGATGTAAGAGCTCTTGGCCAGGTTTCAACTGGAGATGCTAACCAGTACGTAGATGTACTCGCTTGGAATTATCTTCTTCGAAATGTGCTACCAACCTATGCTAGGCATGCAGAGAGCCATGGTGATCGAGCAGCTTCGTCAATCACCCCTGGTGCTTCCATCAGACTTCAGACCAGCCGACAAGATACAAACCGAGATCGTCACTTCTCTATTAACACACAACCCAAAGGAACGTCCTTCCAGCGCTGAGCTACTGCAGAGCGGAAAATTGCCTGTCCAGATGGAAAGCGAAACCATCAGGCGCACTCTCGCCGGTCTTGCGGATCCTAGCTCGCCGTACTACAAAAAGATGCTGTCGACCTTGTTTGCGCGACCAGTGGAGCAGGCGAAAGACTATGCGTGGGACATGAACGAGACGAGTCCCGGCGAGACGGACTTGGTGAACCTAAGTACCGTCAAGGCAACACTGATAGACATCTTTCGTCGGCACGGGGCACTTGAGTGCCAACGGAACTGCCTGTACCCTCGCTCCTCCCACTACAACGACTCAAACGCCGTGAAGCTGCTGGATGCGAACGGAATGGTGCTCCAGCTGCCATTTGATCTTACCATGGGTCATGCAAGAATGCTGGCAAAGGCCAGCGGAAGCGCGAGTGTGCAGAGAATATTCACCTTCGGCAACGTCTTCCGCGATAGAAACGACACGGGCCAGCCTCTGATGCTTGGCGAGGTCGACTTTGACATCGTCACAACTGATACCCTGGACCTGGCCCTCAAAGAAGCGGAGGTCATCAAGGTTCTTGACGAGATCATTGCCGTTTTTCCGTCCTTGTCGTCAAGCCAGATGTGCTTCCATCTGGGACACTCGGATCTGTTGCAGTTGATCTTTGACCACTGCCGTGTAGATCCCGTATCGCGGAGAGCTGCTGCTGACATTCTCAGTAACCTGAACATTCACAGCCAAACTTGGCAGAAGATCAGGGTACAATTACGGTCTCCCATTGTTGGCTTGTCGGCTACGAGCGTCGATGAGTTGCAACGCTTCGACTTCAGAGGTATGTCAATCCTTCACAGAACACGGATGAAGCTAATTCGGTTTAGACACCCCCTCAAAGGCGTTTTCCAAGTTGAAGTCAATTTTTGAGGGGACAGACATGTATCGAAGAGCGTCATCAACTCTGGCTCATCTGAAAGAGGTCTCGGAATATGCCAAGCGACTCGGAGTCGCAAGCAAGATTTATGTCACCCCTCTTAACAGTCTCAAGGAAAGCTTCTACACGGGAGGAATTATGTTTTCCTGCGTCTACGACAAGAAAGTCAAAGACGTATTTGCCGCCGGTGGCCGGTATGACAGTCTTATCAGAGAGAAACGGCCCAGAATCGGTAGCCATTACGAAGAACGGCACGCCGTGGGCTTCAACCTCAACTGGGAGAAGCTATCTAGGGTGCCCAAGACGAGCGGCAAAGCGTTCCTCAAGAAGACGGAGGAAGATACCAATAATATCTTCCACAACGCTCGAAGAGTAGGCCAAAGCAGCGAGCATTTTTCTCATCAGGTTGCTAACTTCTTCTCAGTGTGATGCGCTTGTCGCCAGTTTTGACGCTGCGATCCTGCGATCCATGGGAATAGAAATCCTGCAGACGCTCTGGGCGAACGGCATCAGCGCGGAGCTCGCCAAAGACGCGCGATCACCGGAAGACCTGCTGGCCCGCAACCGCGACGAGGGCTACTGCTGGATCGTCATCATCAAGCAGGACGCCATCGTAAAGGTCAAGACGATGGACAAGAGGGACACGCCGGACGTCGATCTGCCGATCGCGCAGCTGCTGTCGTGGCTGCGGGGCGAGATGCGCGAGCGCGACTCCAAGGCGGTGGTCAAGATGCGCGGCGTGCAGCAGCAATCCGAGTCGACGCCGGTCATCGAGCACGAGCAGGATGTGCGGGTGATGGTGGCGGGGACGCGGAGCAAGAAGTTCAACCGGAGGACGGTGGTGGAGCAGGCGCAGTTCAGCGCGGCGAGCCTGGTGCACTCGTTCCTGGACGGGCCCATCTTGGCCGTGGAGACGACGGATCAGGTCATGGACATGATTAGGGAGACGTGCCTGTCCGACGCGGAGAGCTGGAGGAAGCTGGAGCACAGCGTGACGACGGCGGAGAAGAAGTACGTGCGGGAGATCCACGCCGAGATGGTCAAGTCGAAGGCGGCGTGGGAGACGAGGAATGCCAGCCGGCATTCGTTCATCTACAACTTCAGGACGGGGAACTGCATCTACTATGACCTTGGGGCATGATCAAAGGTTTTAGGGCTATCGTGGATTTGGATGAGGAGGATAATTGTCGCAGTTGACACGAAATGAAAAACAATATTTGGCGTTGTCGCAGGATTATTGGCAGATTGCATGCTTCAAGTGCGTCATGTCATACAGCAGGGCAGCAGCATCGTGAGTTTGCGGCGACGCACCACACCTGCAGAACAAACGCAGGGGTGGTTTGAAGTCAGCCTCTGTGGGCTGCATGGGTGGGCGGCAGGCACTAGGACGGAAGCCTCTTTGGATCGAGTCTTTCGGCTCCTTCTGGCTCGAGGGCGCTGTTTGCTCAGACGCTTTGTCGTTGGAGGCTGGCTTCATGCATTAAGCAAACTTCCAAGCGCAGGCACCGAAACCCCAGACTGGCAGCCGCAGTGTCAGATCTTAGTAGCGGCAGAGGCGGCAGCCATAAGAGTTGCTGCGGGAGCTTGTTGCCTTGAGAGAAGGCAGTTGAGTTCCGGGCGAGTAGGGAAGATTCCAGTCGAAGGAAGCGCTGAGGAGAGGGTTTGCGAGATGGGGCTTTGCGTGCCTTCGACGGGCTTGGGTATCCTTGCAGCTCGAGGGAGTGCAGTCAGCGACGTTGGTTTGGAGGCATCAAGGTGTCTGGCTGGCTGAGGACGTAGGTAAGCAAAAAAAACAAAAAACTGATTCATATGCAGTGGTACTTGTTGAAGAAAGAATTTTCCCAGCGACCGGAAGGCGAGGACAAAGAGGTGCCTGACCAGTCCGCACTATTTGAAAGTCTAGGCCCCTTTCAGGATTCCATCATGTTCGAGTTGGACGGTCATGTAAGCAACCCCTGTGAGGACGGCATGATGGCAAACTTGAAAGTACTGGTGGCGGCGCCTGCAGACCAACAAGTGAGTGCTGCTTTCCGTATTAGCAAGCCAGGCCCAAGAAGATGTGCTGGACGGCTGACCCTGGCAGGCCATGTTGCAGTGTGGATTGGCGCGAGGGTGAGGTGACTGTGACTTCCAACCAACCCCGATCGGAGGCAGCGACAGCAAGGACAGGCGGCGCCCTGCGCTGGCCACGGATCCGAGACACTGCGTGACCACCCCCTTCACATCGTTGGCGGTTTGGCGGGCGGGTTGGGCCCTGCCATTGTGGAGGGACTTGGGCGGGAGACTGGTGCCCTGGCGTTTTGTCTCGTCCCCATTGTCCTCGTTCGCTTTCCGGTCGACGGCGCCCGTGGATCTTCGCTGCTGGATGCACCTGGAACCTTGATAAACCGCGACAATCTCCCGTCACCTCTTTTCTCTCTCGTTCCTACCCTGATCTTCCCCGTTCTTGCCCTTTCTGACTGCAACTCGGATTCTGTTTCATCTACAAGCACGTTTCCCCCACCTCTCACCTTCCTCTCTTCCTCTCCCGACTTCAACCCTTCCATCTTCCACGGGGTTGCTCGCAACCGCCACTTACCGCCTCCCCGGTCCCTCGCCTTATCTTATCACCTTCGCGCCGAGTCAGTCCATACAAGACGAGTCATCCCTCCCTCCTCCGTCCCTCCTCGACGTTAGGGTCCCTGCGCTTCGATCACGCCTCTTGCGAGAATCAACGGCTGACTTGACCACCGTCATCTCCCCAAGGGTGCTTCAGTGCCACCGCGACGACTTCTGCCGCTTGTAGTCACCGCCGCTTACGACGAAACACTCCGCTGCTACCCATTCTTCTCCAACAGACCCCGCCTCGTCCACAACCAACAGCCCACCATGGCGCAGAAGCGACTGATGAGCGAGCTGCAAACACTGCAGAAGGAGAAATGGGTGCACATTGATGTCGACGACCGCAATGTCTTGATGTGGAAGATCGGCCTCATGGTCGTTAACCCCGACAGTGCCTTTAATGGGGCTTATCTTAGAGTGAGTCGACTTCTAACATGCCTGCCTACAAGGGCATATCGACTAAACGCTTGAGTCCAGGCGGAGATGACCTTCCCACGCGACTACCCGATCCAGCCGCCGACCTTCCGCTTCCTCACCCGCTGGATCTGCCATCCCAACATCTACCCCGACGGCAAGCTGTGCATCTCCATTCTGCATACTCCCGGCGAGGACGAACAGTCCGGCGAGCTCGCCTGCGAGAGGTGGACCCCTCTGCAAGGTGTTGAGTCTGTGCTGCGTTCAGTACTGCTATTGCTGGACGACCCCGAGATCAACTCGCCTGCCAACGTCGATGCTGGCGTCATGTACCGTGACAAGCGCGAGGAGTATCAGAAAAGGGCCCGCGAGACCGTCGAAAAGTCCAAGAAGGATATCCCGGCAGGCGTGAAGTTCCCTACCACAGCGGACTTGGAGCCTGTTCCTCAGAAGCCGTTGGACGATGACGCATTCTGGAACGAGACAGACGACGAGGGCGACTTTGACTTGGGAGGCAGCGACAGTGATATGGATATGGATGACTTCAACGACGATGACGAGGATGACGACGAAGACGAGAAGCCTCAAAAGCCTTGAGCCAAGCCCGGCTCACAGCTGAAAATTACTACTCATACGACTTCATCTCACCGACTCAACGTTCTATTTAAGCATAGCGGAGTTGTGCACTGGGCTGGCTCTCTCTACTTTACTCTTTTTTTTTCCCCCTCTCACAACCTTATACGCATGATGGATGATGCATAGCGACGGCCCCAGGCGTTTTGCCGGCTGTCTTGCCCGGCCTGTTTAGGTGATCAGAACGGAGTCTCGTTTCCTGGGTTCTGGCATCATTGGATTTTACTGGGGAGGGTGTTTCGCAGCAGGGATGGAATTGCACATTTGGCTCTACGGCGAGGGAACAGCGACTAGATTTTGGCGGCGGTCGTCGAGTGAGGCACCACAAAAAAGGTATCACATAAGCCAATGAATCAAGCATTGTTTGCCGCATGCTCCGACAAAGCCTAGGGCTGAAAATATCTGATCATATTGAGTGCTGTTTGTAAGGCCTGAAGAGTTTGCCGGGCGTTTGGAGGGGCTTACGGATACCCTCACAAGCGTCTGGGTCGCGCGAGTGACGCAATGTCGAATTTACGCTTGTGACTGCCGGTGCCACCCTTCCGCGGCCAGTGCATCCCCGCAGGGTTGTGAGCGCCAGCAGCAATGGAGGGGGCCGACAGGGACGGAAAGCCGCGCTTGCCCTCCGACAGGGTGGACAATCAGAGCACCAGAAGGGCATGGTGGTACGGACGCCTGCCCCGCTAACATCGTTTACTCGTCGTCGTATGTCTTGTCAGATTCCAGACCAACTGAACATGTTCTTGAAATAGAAATAGAGGTAAGGTAAGCTATGCACCCCGGCCTGTAGCATGCTACTGTAGAATATCTCAACTTCAGACCCGAACTGTCCTTGAATCGTAGATTTTCAGTGATCCGAGTCGTAGACAGCGTAATTAGTTGCCTCTTCACTGAAGACGGGACGTCACGTCGTCAAGTGGGGGGCTAATAGTGGATACGTCTCTGGAACCGCACTGTGAGCCGCCGCAACGAGTGGAAGCTCACCAAGCCTTCCCAGTCGAGTCTCGGTGCAGCTTCCACCAAACACAGCTCAGGCGTCCCGAAAAGACGATACGGGACGGGACGACTGAACCCTCCAGCTATCATAGCTGCCTTCCGTCTACTACTTGTTCTCTTCGTAGCCCCCGCACCTTTGTCAAACGGAGCCCAGACAGCTCGAACCTGCCTGTCGGTGCATCACTGTTGCAGGTGTTTCTTGCCCGTTTGACCTCACCTCAGTAGCCGCTCTAAACTCGTAGCTTCGCCCGCCAGGCTTCTCGTAGCCCCAGCTCTTCCACCTCCCGACGACATGCGCATGTCTCGAACATACCTAGACCAACGACTCTAACCGACGAAGTCGCTCAATTCGATACGATAGCTATAATTTTCCTGCGGGACGAGCCGACAAGATGGCGGGGCAGCCATCAGAGGCAGATATTGCTACATTCTGCGAATGGACAGCCTTAGTAGCTGAGGGAACGGGCATAATTCTCGATCATGATCGTGCTATGGCGACGGTGGCCTTGAAGGTGCGTTGCCGAACCTGTTTATATGGCTTCGAGTCCACTGACACATCACATAGTCCGGCAGAAGCGTAGACCAACTCGTCGAGGAGTATTACAATGGCCCCGAAGCGGTATGTGTTTCTGAATAACGAGGGAACGTTCGAGCTAACAAGGGCATAGTTTCGTAAGAAGTACACGTGGGATGACACTGCGTTCGGTGCCGACCGAGACGGGGCTGCCAATAACACTGGCATAGGCACGTTAAATGCTTCCCTCTCACATGGGCATGGTGGCTGACTTCGTAGCGTAGCCTTCAACATCGAAGCGCCCGACAGTGCCGTTATACAAGGCGTTGCGCCAGCTCTCGACAACTTTTACGGCCAATCTGCCGGGGCCCCCTCACGACCGCCATCGAGAACAAACAATCGATCGCCGCTTGGTAGGATGATAGACTGGACGGCCGGGGATGCTTCCGGTACTTCCCTCCGTGCCTTGGGGAGCCAGAGCTGACGTGCGCACAGGCGCGCCGACGAGCGCGGCTCAAGAAGACGAAGACCTCCAGGCAGCTATTCGGAATTCTGCCATTGAGTCAGGTCTCACGCCGCAGGAAGCCGGCGTAACCAACACCGGCGCCAATGCAGCTTATTTCGGACCTGCTAACCGTGCTGACTACGACTCCAACAGCTGGGCTATGGTTCCTACCGGAGTGGATTCGTCGGAATCTAAGAGTAATGACGATTCCGCGCCTTCACTTAGGAAGAGAGAGCAGGGTGCCCCCGCCTTTCTTGTTCAGCAGCCGCATTCGCGTACCGAACAACACCGGTTGGGCTCCATTCTGACGATTCTTCACGAGATTCCTCTAGTTCGAAATGCTCTCCTATCAGCTGGCGAGCAGGCGGCGTCATATGGCTACAACAGCGAGTGGTGGAAAGGTCAACCTATATACAAACCCCATGTACTGGCCGCCATGGAAAGGGACGAACTCCAGTGGGGTGATGACGCAAAACCGGACTTTCACGAGGAGATCCATCGCCTCATGGCCTTCTTAGATCAAACGGAGAGAAGTTACGGATCCGTCGAGGCGATGGCCTACCTCGTGCCCGCATCTTCCTATCCTCTTGAGAGGCAGTTTTTTGACAGCTTGCACGATCACACAGATCCTGAGGTCATAAAGCCACTAACCCATTCGGCCCACACAATCTACACGATGACGCTCGAGAACTACCAAGAGCCTTCAAGATTCTCCTACCTTAGCTTCGAGCTTCAGAAAGATCAATATGAGAAGACCAAGACGTTGTACGAAGCTTTGGATTGGGTCGTATGGAACGACGCATGTACGTGGACCGAAATCACACCAGAGACTAAAATGGTCTATCTCGACGACATTGGTGAAGTTATGATCATGGCCATCGACGGAACGGAGCCTCCCGAGTCAATGGATATCCCCGAGGTCTGGTACCCCGAGCGCTACCTTGCTGGTCGGAAAGAGGAGGCGAGGGTGATCCAGGAGCACATCGCGTGGGTCTTTAACCGTCTCTACAAGGCAGGCTCGATGGAGTATGAGGCCACCAATTGGGTGGACAATGACACTTACAAGGTGTACGACGTCAAGGAGATGTTGGAGAAGACTATCAAGGAGTATGAGGGGCAGGTTCAATATCTCGACGGACTTGGACGTTTCCGAGAGCTGCAAAAGCTTGCCGATGACGAGAAGCAGTCTGTCCGGCCGGAGGATGTGCCCTGCGTCAAGACGGCGGAAGAAGAGGAACTGTCGAAAACCGCAGAACAAATGGTCAAGAGGTGCCGTCAACTTCTGTCCGAACAAGAGGCGAAGCTCGCCAGTAAGTCAAGTTTCGCTGACATGAATGAATCAATGCTAACCTCGCCCAAGAGCTCAAGTGGGAGCGAGAGCGGCTCACGGAGAGACAACGATCTCTGGGCAAGCTACTCACAGACCCTAACCACCCGGGGCTATCAAAGCCGTTCATTGGCAAGAAGTACCTCCTCAGAGGTGTGTCCACTGGCAAAGATGTGACATATGTTTGCAAGAGGGAGGAGCCAAGCCTCATTGAGCTTGATGAAAATTCTGGTCCAGTAGATCAGTGGTGGCGGCTGTCCTATACTACAGGCGACGCTCAGCCTGCAAAAGCAGAGGTGAGGCTCATGTCTTCAGGTATCGACCCAAATTCTAACCTTTAACAGAGAGTGTCCTATGAGTTGGTGATGCGACAAATGTTCCAAGAAACACGCAGGCCAATGTTTGTGTACGCCACGGAAGACGCTATCAACCAAACTCCTGTGCCTCTCTCGGACGCCCTCCAGCGCTTCGTTCGTGCTGAGAACAAGAACTTCCGCCAAGAGCTGAGCCGGGAAACAACAGATGGAGCCGCAGAAGCGAGGGACGTAAACGCAAACACATCTCGGGTGTCGCCTGCGAAGAGACAGTATCGGTCTGGTAGCGTGGACTCGATGGATACTAACCGTGCTTCCTTGGGAGGCAGCGACACGAATTCCAGAGACGGAGACTTCGAGTTGGACCATGATGTTTTCGGTGCCGGGGATGGCGCAGGAGACATCGCCATGCCAGACCTTTCACACAGCCAGATTATCGACAACAGTAAGAGTCTTGCCGAGGTCATGTACTCAGGCGGAGCCCCGGCAGCAGGAACCTCCGACATACTATCGGTACCGCAGCTTACAGAAAGCTCTAACGAAGCTTCAGCCAGCGGTGACGTGGATGTTAGTCGCACAGTCACGCCAGATTTCGAGGATCAGCCCAAGGGACCTGAGATGCAGGAGCGAAGCAGCAATGGGGGCGGATCACCTTTTATGGCAAGACGTTCGATACACTTTGGGTCACCACCGCCCTACGACCCCAGAGACGAGCAAAAGACGATTAAGATTATGGATATGGAAATGCCTGATGAGCATCAGTAGCGAAAGACTAGAGCATCAGAGGAACACGACTATGGATAGGAACAGGATATAGCGGCATGGCATTCGCATCATGGCGGGTCGCCGAAAGGCACACAGCAGCATTGGCTATACGGTCTGCTGCGCAGCGCAATAACTTATTCCATTGTACATGATAATTGCGGCAGTGCAATACCAATTGTTTGATACCCCAATAAGTGCATGGCCCAGGGGCAGTGTTGGCGATGGCTCAACCTTACGCCTGGCCTTTGACGCATATCGTCGTAGAAGGTTCTCGAAGGTTCTATATGCAGCTATCAGGTATCCCTGTATCCGCCAGGACCGGGGCCTGTCTAGTGCGGCGCACGAGCCACGGCTTGAGCTTGACTCCGCTATTCCCGCCCAGCAAACACCCCGCCATTCGTCATTGTCTGTTGTCTGCCAACTTCTTCCCTGCCTGACAGTTGAATGCTCTTCAATGTCGGCAGCTTGACAGCTCTGCGAACGAGTCAAACCTGCGTGAGAACGGCGTAAAATGGGTTGATGTAGACTTGAAATCCCAGGCGTAAGTCAATCATCAGGTGCAAATGGAAAGCGATACAGGCCTAAACGGCAACTTGGACGCAAAATGCAGAAATGCCCCGCCAGCCTTCTGTGCACTTCCATCAAATCAGCCCAGTGAGATCACCCGATTCGACGCCCCGCCAGGTTTTAGTCGCACGGGGACGGTGGCCATGGCTCCCTGGGCTTCTGAAGGAGACCGAACCTTCCACAACCACGCCCTGTTTCTTCCATTAAGAACGGCCGGGGGCCTCTTCAGCCAGTTGGGCTCTTCCCGCCCCAGTCTTCTTGACCTTACAGAGTAAGGACCTACGTAGTGACCTTGCCGTAGTATTTCTGAGCCTGCATACATACATATCACGCAGTTTCCCAGACCTGCTCTGCGCCAGCATCCAACCATTCTTTTCGATTCCTCCTCTTCACTACTACTTTTCTCAAACGTTTGCTTTTCTTGCATACGTCAACTGCAGACAACAACCCCACGAAGGGTTCACACAAACATAAAGCCAGCCTTGCTACACAAGCAAGCAATCGTTCGATCAATCGATCGCTTCGAGACGATACTTTTTTTTTATCGCAGCTACATATATCCACAACCTACCTTCGAATTGACTGGTCGATCGCGAGACACACAGCCTCGTCTTCACCATGGTGAAAGAAACCAAGCTCTACGACCAACTGGGCGTCAAGCCCACCGCAACTCAAGATGAAATCAAGAAGGGCTATCGGTAAGTGACTTTTGCCCCTCGCCTTCTCCCACTTTTTCCCCATCACCGCCCAACCTCAGTCCAACCTCACGAACAAGAGAAGCTAACCACCTCACGTGCAACAGCAAAGCCGCTCTGAAGTGGCACCCTGACAAGAACAAGGACAACCCGGAAGCCGCCGAGAAGTTCAAGGAGTGCTCCCAAGCATACGAGATTCTCTCCGACCCCGAGAAGCGTAAAACATACGACGACTACGGTCTCGAGTTCCTCCTCCGTGGCGGCGGTGCCCCGCCTCCAGATGCCGGCGGCGCGAACCCCTTCGCCGGTGCTGGTGGCATGCCCGGCGGATTCAACTTTGGAGGCATGCCCCAGGGCGGCGGCGGCGGCGCTCGCTCATTCCACTTCAGCACAGGCGACGGCGGCAGCAGTGGATTCCGCTTCAGCAATGCAGATGATATCTTTGCGGATTTCATGCGGTCTAACACTGGTGGCGCTGGCGGCGGTGCCGGAAACATGGATGACTTTGCCGACATTTTTACGGCATTTGGCGGCGGAGGCATGCCGAGGTCCTCTGGCGGAAGGTCCACGCGCATGAGGAGCACTGGCGGCGGCTTTGACGCACCCAGGCCGAGGGAAGCTACCCCCGAAGTTACGACGGTTGAGAGGCCTTTGCCGCTCACGCTTGAGGAGCTTTTCCGCGGCGTAACGAAGAAGATGAAGATCAAGCGCAAGACATTCGATGACCAGGGCAAGAGGACGACCACAGATCAGGTGCTTGAGGTGCCCATCAAGCCGGGTCTGAAGAAGGGCAGCAAGATCAAGTTCAAGGGTGTCGGTGACCAAGAAGAGGGCGGTCAACAGGACTTGCACTTCATCTTGGAGGAGGTAAGTCGCACATCCCCATGATCAGATGAGAAGAAATCAGTGACTAACAAGCGAATAGAAAGCTCACCCGCTCTTTGTCCGCGAGGATAACGACCTGGTGCACACCGTTGAGCTGGATCTCAAGGAGGCGCTGACAGGCTGGAAGCGTACCGTCACAACCATCGACGGCAAGCAGCTCAACATCGACAAGAACGGCCCGACGCAGCCTGGCAGCTTCGACAAGTACCCCGGCCTTGGCATGCCCATCTCCAAGAAGCCCGGCACGAGGGGCGACTTCATTATCAAGTACAATGTCAAGTTCCCCACGAGCCTTACGCCCCAACAGAAGCAGAAGTTGAGGGAGATTTTGTAAGCGTGTGTTACGGCATGGATAGAGATGTGAAGCGTGCGTGAATGAGCGGCTTGGCGCCGCGATGAGGGGATGAATTGGGGACGACGGGATGTTTATCATGACCTGGAGTTTTGGGCGTATTGAGCTTCGGCACGGTGGGCCTTTTGAGCATTTCGCGTAGGCTATTGCGGATTGGTCTCTTATCAAACGAATGCCTACGGATGAGTACATAGATACTAGGTAATTCTGAGATTGAAAAGGAATTATATGCATTCATGTTAAAGTGCTTGTAACGAGTGATATGCACGATCATAACTCTGTGTCATTGCCTCCATGTACAAAGTGAATGCTTTTCAGATGCTGCGAAGCTGCATCGCAACTGACTCCGAAACGAAAAGTCACAACTCAGCGAATGCATCATCGTCCAACCTCTCTTAATCAGCGAACATCCGGAGCGAACTGTCCTACTGCATGGAAAGCTACCCCAGTCTACGAAGTGCCACCAGAGAGCCGGTCCCGGGATGTCCCCTCCATCTCGGCCGACGGACTGTCATTGAGTGTAAGTGGGACCGAACCTTCCCTACATGTGTCCGTAGCGCTATGTATGTAAAATAATGGAGTGATGAAGCCTGCCCAACGTCTTGTAACGGATGACTTGGTCGGGTGTAGCGTCCTGTATAAGTACGTTGACGGAAACAGACGATGCCCCCGCTGGAGAAGAGGGACGACATGATTGGGACGCTGAAGAAAAGCAGGCCGGCAGCGAGTACAAACACGCCGTCCAGGCACGTTTTTCTTATTTGGCTTCTTCACCTCCTATGCACGTTGTGCTGTTTTACCCGGTTTCCCCGTCACTTTTTCGGCGTAACTTTGTGCTTACTGGCCTTTTTCTTGGGACGTGGGGAAGGGAGGGCTGCACCTGGTGCTCGGGGTGAAGGTTTGCGGGCGGGTGCGGGTTGCGGGTGCGGCGCCGCACTACCTATCAGGGGAGGGGTTATCGGGATTGGTTCCTGTGCCCCGAGGCTGATACCTCTGCCATGGTTGCATTTACATGTCGATGTGGAAGAGGGATTTAATTCTTTCTGGTTATTAGTGACTTGCATGAGATAGGTACAGCAGCCGACGGCTCGAGGTCGTCCGTTGCCGTGCAGAGCCACATGGCATGAGCGAGGTGAGCCGACGAGAGGCCGGAGGAGGACGGCGCCTCGCGGTTGGCTATGACGACACTTCACATGGGCCTGGAGTGTTTTGGCGGATGGAGGGGTAGTTTGGCGACACTACTTTGCCCGTGGGGAGGGGTAATTGGGGTGGGGCGATGCCTGCGGTTCTTTGACAAGCCCAGACTCGGGAAGGTCCTCCGCGAAGAGAAGAAAGGCGCGGTGGTGTTGCGGCTTATGTGGTGCTGGAATTCCATGGGCCTGCTCTTGCTGGAATTCGATTGGGAGAGCAGGCCCATGGAATTCCATCCGGGCTTGCTTGGGTTTCCCGGGAGAATTGTCCGCGTTGGCTTTTTATTTATTATTCCCTCGTTCCCCGTCATCTTCCTAGTGTGTCTACCTTAGTTCTAGAACCCCATCTTTTATTCCCCGACTCAGCGTCTCCTTTAACATTGCTACTTTCCATCGAGCATTGATCCTAGACCTTGCAAGGTAAGCTTTGGTAGAGACCGCAGCTCTCGAACCCCGCTCTCGTCGACTGACAACAGATCTAACCAGACAAGACCCGTAAATACCGCCCAACATGCCTCAGGTAAGCAGAATATCTCTTCCCTTTCCTTGACGGGCAAAAGTGGGAATCTCATGCCTTGCAGATCACAGCCCTCCTCTTCGACTGCGACAACACGCTCGTCCTCTCGGAGGAGCTCGCCTTCGAGGCGTGCGCGGACCTCATCAACGAGATCTGCAGCAGCCGCAACATCGAGCAGCGCTTCACGGGGGAGTCGCTCATTGTCGAGTTCGTCGGCCAGAACTTCCGCGGCATGATGCTCGGCCTGCAGAAGCGCTACGGCTTCGAGATGACCGACGACGAGCTCGAGACGTACGTCCGCCGCGAGGAGGACGCCGTCATCGCCAAGCTCAAGGCCTCGCTGAAGCCATGCCCCGGCGTCGACGAGCAGCTGGAGAAGCTGCAGAAGGGAGGCAAGTACAAGCTCAGCGTCGTCTCGTCGTCGGCGAAGCGCAGGGTGTGGGCGTCCGTGGTCAAGGTCGGACAGGACAAGTACTTTTCCGAGGAGGAGACCTTCAGCGCGGCGACGTCGCTGCCGAAGCCCACGAGCAAGCCCGACCCGGCCATCTACCTGTGGGCCATGGAGAAGCTGGGCAAGAAGCCGGAGGAGTGCGTCGCGATTGAGGACTCCAAGAGCGGCACGCTCAGCGGCACCCGCGCCGGCATCAAGGTCATTGGGTATGTCGGGCCGTACCCGGAGGAGAGGAAGGCCGAGATGGAGAAGGTGCTGCGGGATGCTGGGGCGGTTGTCATCATGCAGGAGTGGAGTGAGTTCCCTGATGTCCTGGCCAAGATTGAGAGTGGGAGTGTTTGACTAGCCGGCGGTGAGAAGGCTTCTCTGTGAGAGGGTCGTTTCCTTTGTGGTTGCCCCAGCGGCATTCTGGCCGGAGCATCTCGGTGAGGCACCTACGCCTACATAGAGGTAGAATTTCGCTTTAGACGAATTCATCTCCTATCCATGAGGAAGCTGTTCACGCTTTGCAGAGTGGCCCTGTTGGCATTGGCTTCGGGGTACGCGGTCATGATTGTTCCCAGCCTGACGCGGATCATGTCCTTGTTGAAGAACGTTTTGGAGTCTGCCGCGCGGTAGTTGCCCTCCTGATCGAAACACCAACAGTAGGCGGCCAGTGCCGCACCGATCGCCAGGTCCTTGCCCGTCTCGCACGCGAACACGATGCTGCCGTCCCGGTTCTCGCCAAAGAAGCGCGATACGAAGGCGCAGATGTCGGGGAGCGCCTGGCGCAAGTTCCGGCTGGCAACCTTGTGCTTCCCCAGGCCGACCTGCATATACATCGGGGATTTCACCCACGTCTCGCGCTGTGTCACGTCTTGTGTGAGTGCGACCCTGCACACGGCCGCTGCGTCCTCGGGTGAATCAGAATCATCGTCCAGGGGGAGGGGGCACACGGAGATTTTAGGGGCCACCTCTTTCGGGGCCGTGGTCTTGACGGTCTGCTTGCTCCTGGCGACGATGTCCGTGACGAGAGCCGGCAGGTCCGCCTCGGGCGCCGAGAGGAGCGTGTCCGCGTTGGACCAGAAGACGTCCGCGGTGAGACCGAGGGCCCAGTTCTCTGTGTCGTCGCCGGCGCCCTGAATGTAGCCCGCCTCGGAGAGCTCCGTGCCGGCGACGCGGCGGGAGGAGGTGAGGCAGATGACGGGGTGGTGGTCGTCAAAGACCGTGGACGTTTCCGAGAGGGACGTTTCCTGGGTGATCCAGAAGGGGCGGAGAGGCTTAGAGATGTGGGCTCTAGCAGTGGACAAGTCGAGGTTTAGGGCTTTGAGGGAGACGAGGAAGGAGGGGAGGAGGGCGGCGATTTGGGAGTGTTCCGAGGCCGAGACGACGTTGGGAGGGGTGTGAAGGAGGGATGATTTGGGATGTTCCGGGAAGAGGGCCATGTTGAGGACGGTGCACCATACTGGGATGGTTTTGCTGAGAGCGTCGGGCATTCCTGGGGTTGTCAGTGAGAATGGAAGCAAATAAGGATGGAATCTTACTTTTGCCGCGGCGGGTTGAGTCTACGATGATGCAGCTGGTGATGTTAGTTTTCGTACTCGCGTATCATGTAAGTGCAGCGCAAAGCCTCACCCGTCATGTTTTCCTATGACCTCAAGCAAGTGCAGATTCAACCTCCGCGTACTAAACTTCCAGGCGTTGGTGTGGCCGTCGGTACTCTTGAAATAGGCGCTTGCCGCCTTCTCCTCGGGCCGAACATACCAGCTTCCGCATCGTTCATTAGCAACAAGGGGGCGGTTGTAGCATGTCGCGACCTCCTTCACGAACTCCGCATCTTGCTTGCAGGAGCGCAGGCGGTTCGCGATGGACAGGTTGGACCGCTTGAGGTCCGTGAGGATATGCGAGAAGTTGTGGTTGGCGGTCGTCGGGAAGATGATGTCCGACAGGGCCGGTGACGTCGTCTGGGCCATGGCTTTGTGCAGGTTGCAGGGGTTTGTGATGGCTGTAGATGAGGAATGTTGTGCGTGGCGAGGGGACCTCTGGTGTTGAAGCTTCACGGAAATTTCATGTGTGGCAGTGTCGTGAGATAGATGCACTGTGTTAATGTGGGGTTTCTATGGCAAATACAGTGCACTCAGCACTGTCGACGCAAAGTTTCCAGCGATTCCGAACGCAAGTCCATAGTGAATTGAAAAAAAACTGAACATGGAATCTCGTGAGTTCATTCAATTGACTAATGAGGGATGATGGTCAGGGGTGAGAAACAAGTGCGATGTCGCCTTAGACATCCAAGAAGCCTCCTGGTCTGTGCAAAAATTCCGGCGTATTCAGCCGCAAGCTAGGGCATATTACTGGCATGCATCAGATGTTTGTCGTTCAAGAAGATTCCGAACGATTGCGCCAGAGCTGCCAGTCATCGTAGACGGCCCGTAGACGGACATAATCGGGAATGCCGGGCGGTCGAAAAGCATATCGTAAGGCTCAACCCGGCAGCACATATTGACAACGCGCAATCACGGTGGCTATGTCGCGGAAGCCAAGCAGCGGGACGACGTTCGCAGGCAGCCGGATTGTATGGAGATTTCTTTTATCGCAGCAGCGGGAGGGACGTTGGGCGGCAAGACTTACGCCATTGTATCCACCGCGACTCTATTTCTGCGCAGGGAACTCAGTGCGCACCCAATGACTGCTGACGTTGGTGTCAACCGAGTGCCAATGTGCGTAAGGCTTGCCGCGATGGATGCACCCTGGGATCTGTGAGTTTGTAGACCTAGGCACGAAGTAAGCTGATGGAGAAGAACTGAAGTGAGATGCCCGGATCTCGCATCCATCCGTTTCGGGGGTTGTCTTTTTTTTCTTCTGGCCGCCTCTTCTCCCTCAGGTCCCTCGTACGAGACAACAGCGTTTGTGTCCAGGCAACACGAGACTGGGTGTTTCCAGTTTGCGGGGGAGGGAGTGAGGTCGATGTCGTATCTGCCAGCCGGGCGCCAGCGGACGACGCCCGGTCCATTTGCTGACGCTGTCGCTGTTGGTCGACCGACGACTGGTTGAGGTGCGGTGACTGGCTCTGCCGCGGCCGCCCAAGGAAAAACGGAGGTTCCATTGTAGCCCCGCCGCTGCAGGTTGTCATCATTGACGATCTTCCCCCTTGCCTCGCCTCCGCGCATCACCCCAGAAACCAGAAAGGAAAGCCTCGACAGTGCGGCAAGGCACAGCAGGAAAATCAGGTAATCAAGGCTTGGAAACGGCGGCGACGGTTGCTACGGGCGAGAAACGGCGGCCGCAATAGTGGAAGTACCAAGTATTCTTTTTCGTTCAATCCTTTCAACCTAACATCGAGCGTCTTACCGACGGTACCTGTTCCCGCCGCCGTAGGGCCAAAGGCAAAAAATAGGACGAAAGAGAAGTCGAACTGCCCTGTTCCTCGACTGAACTATCTGCTCGGGAGGCGTGGCTTGCAGGGGTCTGATGCTCAGCTGCTCGCGGCTCGAGGGCTGGGATTCGCTGCCTATGTAGCAGTGGCGCAGTGAAACCCAGCGCTTCAGTGGCTTGGTTCAACCGAAGTCGCAGCCTGTCCGCGTTGCCGTCTGCGCTGCGCTGCGCTCTGCTGCGTGGACAGCGCCCCGATCCCGTGGCAGCCGTCCCATAATTCCGCGTGCTGGGCTGCATTTACGCAGCACTAGCGAAAGAGAGCCTCCCTGGAATCAACAAGAAAGACTCAACTCATGATGACGGGACACTGCAACGTAAAACACGCTGGACACTTACTGGTCGGGAGGAGCTCCATGGGCCCACCCCACTGCCGGCGGCCACACTGCACCCAGTGCACTCAGGTCCACTAACACTGCGAGAGGTAACGAGTCGTTGCCCACTGAATCCACGTCTCGTCACTGCCGCAGTTCAACGCCCAGTCCAGCCGGGGCTGTTTCGTTTTAAACAAGAGAAAAAGGCAGACGCGTCCCCGACGACCACAGTCCCAGAAGTTGCTGCTGCGCCTGATTGACTTTTCTCTCTTCCACCGTGTCCCCATCCTTCTGAACCTTTCTCTCCCGTTCAACATCACCATCGTCGCCGATAGCATCGTCACCCTCTTTGGTCCCAGATTCACTCATTTGAGAGCGGCCACTGCATCATTAAAACGGTCCTCATCTCCCACCTGATTGGCCACCCCACCTGGTCCTGCAAACTTGGGTCGTCTCGCCAAACCCGTTGCCGAGCCGGATTGAGTTTGATCTTTATTTAGTATTAAAAAAACAGCAGGGGAGCTGAAGCCCGATAGCTGCTCACAACCTCCCCCAACCCACCACCTCCAGGCTTCCCCTTTCGAACGAACCGATCAACAAACGCAGGTTGTTCAACACTGCGAGATCAACCGAACACCTATACCGAACCGACCGACCGAACGACGACAATGTTCGGAAACCTCGACTTCGACCCCGAGTACGTCCCCGGCGTCAAGCTGGGCCTGCACATCTTCCAGTTCATCCTGTCCTTCGTCATCTGGGGCTTGGAAATTGCTGTTTTCAGAGCCGACAATGCAAAGATCGTAGGCAACAATGGCTGGACTTTTGGAGTGGTCAGTAATCACCCGGATGATGCGACGGGCTACATGTCGAAGCGTGGATGCTGACAATTTTGCGACACAGTGCTTCCTCTCTATTCCTGCGTGGATATACCTAATCATGGCGCCCCGTTGGCCGAGAACCCGAAAGCTTGCGAACCCCTACGCCATGGTCATCGTTGATGCCGTCTTCACCATCATCTGGCTGTCCGCTTTCGCCAGTCAGGCTGCCTACAACACCGCCAACCAGTGCGGTGATGCTTGCAACCTCAGCAAGGCCATTGTCGGTCTTGGCGTTTTCGTGACGTAAGTTTCTGCGACGCATGCTTGCCAGTCCTGTTGCTAACGGCAATCCCAGCCTCTTGTTCGGCGTCAGCACCTTCGTTAGTCTCTACACCCTCAAGCACTACCAGTTCCACGGTAGTCTTCCGGGCTACGACAAGCAGAAGATCGCCGGCGACAACATCGACCCCGATAAGGCTGCTTTCTCTATGGCCCCTCACGACGAGGAGGCTTACGCCCCTGTCAACATGGACGACCACGCCGACGACCATCCCACCACCGGCGCCGGTAGCAACTTTGGCAGCTACGGTGACCGCTACGGAAGCAACTCCGCCTACGGAGGTGTCAACTACGGCCCCGAGGACGACGACCCGAACCGCTACGGCTCTCTCCCCTCGCGCCAGAACGCCGCCATGTTTGACAGCGAGACCGAGTACCACTCCCAGCAACCGCACCCGCACCCTACCGCCTCGCCTGCAAATGACCCTTACTCCTCGTCTACTATCCAGCCCTACACTGCCGCGCCCGCCTACGATGACGACAGGCCCGCTCAGTTCCCTGCTGGTAACTACGACCGCACCATGAGGTAAACGTCTCCCCAGTGGGGAACGAGTTGAGTTGAGACACAGCGGCAGGGCCACGGCCTGCCAAATTGTTCGGGGACCGAGTCCCGTGTTCACATAGACAGCTTGGGTTTTTCTTTTGGCTTCGGCTTAGGGGGTGTTGTTGGCGTCCCATTGTAACGGTATTCACACAGAAGATACCAGGCATGAACTAGGTAGACATCAATTTGATGGCATGACGATACATTTGGAAATGGTCCTTTTCGTGTACCAAGTGAAGTGATATTTGCAGGTTTTTGTTTTGGTGAAAACGCCGTAACTCCAGGGAATATCTTCCAGGCTTCCCCGCCATGCTACAACCCCTTTAGACGCATTCTTTTCCGATTAAGCCTTTCCGTGAAATCTCCTCAGCCTACGAGCGATATCCGCCGAGGTCTGCTGCATCGGGTTCAGCTTCCGGTCCCTCGCCATGGCCTCCGCGTTGTCGCCGTGCTTCGCAATCAACCTCTCCAACCACTCCTTCTCCTGCTGGCTCATGTGCCTCGGCTTCTTCAGCTCTCCCCTCGACGCCTCCTTCTCCAGCAGACGAATGACCTCCGGACGGCTCTCGTCGTCGATGCCGCCCCACTCTTCAGTTTCCTCCTCCTCCTCCTCCTCGTCAGAGTCCGCCTCGATGTCGTTCAGCGGGTCGTTGAGCGGGTTCGCGCGGCTGGACTTGGAGTAGTGTATCCTGACGATCTTGCCGTTCTCGTCGCGCTCGACGCGCGCCTCGTCGACGACGGCCTGCTCCATCGGGGCGATGTCGAAGGGGCTCGGCGCCGGCTTGGCGGACTTGAGGCGCTCGACCTGGGAGAGCGTCTTCTCGACGCCGCCTGTCGGGTTGCGCAGGCGGGCTGTGAGGCCTAGGCGGCGGTAGTTTTGCGTGAGGGTCTCCTTCTTGTTCCTGGAAGAGGCATGTTTCGTTAGCTATGCATGCGCGGGCTAGGAGAAGAATCGGGGGGACGAACCAGTTCTTTGCGATGATGTCGTTGCCGAGAGGGTTGAGAAGTTTCTTGGGCCTGTTGGGCTGCCTGGTCTTTTGGCCGGCTCGGCGCTTCTTCTTCTGGAGGTCTCGGCCCATTTTGTTAGAGGTTGTGCGACGGGTGCGGTGTGATGATGGGTTTACGGGTTGGAGGCGATGGCGATTGGCATTGAGGTTTTGGCTTGGGAGTTGGCCTTGAATTTTTCGAGGTTCTTATCTTATCGATGACGCACTAGTCCTGTTGTGGACTAGCTTATGGTGGTACACCGAGACTGACCGAGCATAGCTCGGTGAGCAGCTTACAACCCCAGCGCACTCTTCTAAAACATGTAGAAAAGGCATGGACGAATCGTAGAGAATGATGTTTCTTCAAAAGCTTGTATTGATACCGAGGCATAGCAGCACTTCATACAAGTTTGCTTCACTTTGCACATGAGGCTACCCTTCTATGGTGCCGATTTCAGAACCGCATGTCATCGTCACACAACTTACACTACTCCATCACTAGGCTTCAGTTTAGAATTTTCCCTCTCTGGAGTTACGTATCTGATATAGAAGCGTATGCGTTAAGTGCATATAGGTTGAGCTTTTACATAAAATACGTAATTCCAGAGGGGGTATAGTAAAAACGTTTGAATTATCGACAATCTATAAACAGCATCAAATGGCAGCTTGGATGGACCTCCTCGTATCCCACCACTTCCCGACCATGTCCGCGTAAAAGTGCTGGTACGGCCCCGCGTCCTCTTCCATCTCGATCCTCCCCTCGTCAAAGTGCCACGGCTTGTCCTTGCCGATGAAGTGCAGTATCTTGTGCTCGTCGCGGTACCGCAGCGCCGCGGGGATGTAGAAGCGGTACACCTTGTGCATCTCCATGTTGTACGTGAAGCTCAGCCGGTACCAGTTCCTCTCCGCCTCGCCCTCTTTTGCTTCCTTCCCCGGCCCACCCTTGGACTTCTTCAGCAGCAGCGTCGACGGGTGGTTGCGCGTGCCATCGCCAAAAAAGACGTTGAGCAGACCCTGGTCGCCGCCGTCGAAGGAATCAACGTGCGTCGCGAAGGCCGTGAGCTCGGCGAAGGTGGCCATGTCCGGACGAAGGAGCATGACACCGCTGTTGAAGCAGTCGGGGAACCCGATCTCTGGGGCGGCGGCGAAGGGGATGTCGAGCGGCAGGGAGAAGAGGTGGTCGAGGTTGGACATGACGAGAGTGTCGGCGTCGAGGTAGAGGACGCGGCTGAACTGCGTCAGGGACCACAGCTGGACCTTGGTCATGGTGGCGTGCAGGTCGGGCCGGCCGATGAGGGAGAGGTTGTCCTTTGTGAGGGCCGTGACGGTGGTGACGGGGATGACGAGGTCGAAGACGGATTGGAGCTGGGAGATTGCTTTGGTGGACATTGTGGAGGGGGTTACGAGGACGCAGAGGGGGAGGGGGGTTGATGTTTTTCGGAGGGACTGGGCGAGGACGGCGGCGGCTTGTGGTGGTTAGTTTGGGGACGATGGGAGGGGAGTTGGGATAAGCGTACCGACGACGTAGCCATCGTTTGTTACCAGCTTTGGTGTGTTAGTCACTGGATGTCTATGAGAGAGGGGTGTGATGCTTACCGTGCAGTACGCGGTGTCGTATGAAGGGATCTGGAGGCTTCCCATGATGCTGGACTAAGTGTTGGTATTATCTATGCTCTGATAACAATAAGACTAAAACAGTGGTCTAAAGATGCTGTTCTCTGACGACCAATATCTGGATCTTTGGAAACAAGCAGCTGGGGCAAGCTATATAGATAGCTTCGAGACACAAACAAGCTCAAAGCATGTCCCTCTATCTCACCACTCAACGTCAGGGGTACCTCGAATACCCTACCGGCTCTAAGCCCAGTTCAGGATCATCAATCTAGGTATGATGCTGCATCAACCCCGTCAGATGTTTGGAACGGTGGGGTGTAAGCCATGTGTGCCCGCTAGCTCCTCTACAGGTCTGCCAGCAACACAAGTTACTGCATAGTATGCAGCCTCCAGACCATCTACCACATGCCATGGTGTACTTTCGAGCTATGTTCCTGGGGTTAGAAGACTTGATTGCAAACGAGGCATTCCATGTCTCTGCCGTACACCACTCAGCACGGGATGTCAAATAGTCGCCCATGCCGCACGTCGGCCGCCAGCAAGGAACCAACCAGAGTTCTCTAAGCCGCAGCTCTCGCCCAAGCGTGAGGAGATAAGTTTGAAACCTTGCTTCGGTCGTCCCCAGAGATCTACGCGCGCCCTGCTGCCCAGGAGGCACGATGGTAGTTTCCAGATAGGGGGGCGTTGTCAAAAGGACCCCAGGGTTGGACATTGACAATTGTCGGCGTCGTGATTGGATGAGATCGCCGAGTCACAAAATCAAACAATAAACGATGCCCCTCGGGAAACGTTGTCGCCCCGTCCGGACTATTCCTTGGTAGGGCCCTCCTTGTCTTCATTTAGATGTAGACGCGCGGGGTCGAGTGTTAGAGAGCAGACTGCAGATGAAGCTTTACTTTGCTTGGGCCGGCCGTCGAAACTTTGGGGGTTCGGCACGGATGGTTCGGTGTCGAAACGATGCTGGCGGGGGTCGCGGTCAAGTCTTTGCGCATGTAGAGATGGGATGATTGCGCAGCCTCCACCTCGAGGGAACAGTAAATCGGAACCGATACTTTGGGTTCCTGATGTCCAAGCTTCTTGTTGGATAGGGCATGGTGTCAGGCAGCCTTACGGCGCCTGTCAAAGGATCAAGTGCATAGCGGATGGGTGATTATCTGTGCCGTGCCCAGGAGATGTGAGGTTGACAGGAACGATGCGACGGCAAGCCACCGTCGTCACTGGCGTGAACCCTTTCACGAGCCGTGAACGGCATCTGTTGTAAGTGCCTTGATCAGAGGCTTGCTCGTCGATTGGGGATGGTCCAGGGGCCAAGCCACACGAGTGAAAGTTGCTCGCAGGCTGGGCAACTTTCTTTCGTATCTGCTGGCCCGCTAGGCTCAATGAGGAGAAAGAAAGTCAATTGAACGTTGAGACGGGCGAGACGGGCGGTTTTTGGGGTAATGTAACCCCTCAATCAGGGAGACGGGTTGTTAGACGGGCAGAGCTCTGTAGGGCGCGAGCAGGAAAACCGCCTGTCCGGTTTCTGGGTAATTCGACATCCATCTTGGTGGCAGTTGATCTCTTGGTCTAGATCCATGTTAGCCATCGCGTCTTGGTCAAGCTAGCCGGTTTGTATGGGGATGCTGTTATCTAACCGCCATATCTAAACACCAGATGTTGAGACTGGGTTTAAGGGTGTTCTATCGAGGACCCGAGGTACCTCGGGCGGCAGATCTCCCCGAGACCGTTTGCGAGGTAGACTTTTGGTTGGCATGCAGCTTGCTCCGCGGGTGCCTATGCCGAGATTATGTGTGAGACTGGCGGCCGTTGACGATCACGTGAGGGCACTTATATGCTCCGAGTGCCAGGATCGTACTGGTTCTTCACCGGTAATACTATCAAGGTGTACTAGATAGTATTCTTGGCCTTCGAGTATTAGTCCTTCTATTTGTGGATATGTGAGTGACTTGCTGGCCCTATTATTTGAAGTTTGGCGGAGAATAGCAGGTTCGTTCTTTCTGCAGAGTCCTTAGCCTGTGGACGCACCCTAACTGTCTTTCGATATTGCAGACAGCTTCGGAGAGCCAATTCACAGTTGGGAGAACATGACAATCCAAGTTACGTGGAGTCCTCTTGATCATCATTTAAATTTTATTGAACCGCAAAGCAGATGGTATATAAATCCCTATGCACATATCCACAAATCATCACTCATCATAAAACCCACTTACACCAGCTTCCACACACCGTCGTTGATCTCAATCTTGATATCACGGTTCTCGTCTATGCTCTTCCTGCCGGCGTGCAGAATGGCAGTGGTAGCAATGGTGTTCTTGAGAGTGGGCAGACCCTTGGCGTCCAGGTCCTTGGGCTTCAGCTGGCCAGAGTTGACTTGCCTGCAGCCGTCGACGAACTTCTCGAGGGAGATGTATCCGTAGCCGGTTTGGCCGTTGAAGTTGCCGTCCTCGTCGGGGGCGTAGCGCATGTAGAAGGGGTTGTACCACATCAGCTGGCCAGCGGAATCCTCAGCGACGTCGTAACCTCTCTTGGCCTGGTCGACACGGATCTCGCCGTTCGCGGCGAGGTAGTGGAAGTACTGGTTCGAGTGAACACCGGCGCGCTGCGGTGCGGTCCAGCTGGCGGTGTAGACACCAGTAGCCTTCTTGCTGGGGTCGCCCTTCTTTTCCCAGTGAACGAGAACGGAGATGGTGTCCTCGGTGGCAGGGTCGCAGCCGAGATCGGTGGCAATGCCCTTAGAGCCAGAGGCAGAGACCTTGACGGGAATGAAGCCTTGCTGGGTGACCATGGACTCGCAAATGTCGACGTGGTGGCTGTTGAGGTAGTAGGAGATGTCGGAGTCAACTCCGGCCCAGGCCTTGAAAGTCTCGAGTTGAGACTTGGGCTGAGACATGTAAGAGTAGAAGTAGTTAAAGTCACCGAGCTTCTGGGCCTTGAAGCGGGCGTCGGAGTAAGCGGGGTCGAAACGCTTGTGGTGCTCGATAAAGACGTAGACGCCCTTCTTCTCGGCGGCCTCGATGAGAGCCTGGTGGTGCTCGAGCTCCTTGACAGCGGGCTTGGTGAGCAGGACGTGGATGCCGCGCTCGATGGCGTAGAGGGCGATAGGGTAGTGAGTGGTATCGGGTGTGAAGATGGTGATGGCGTCACCGGGCTTCAGGGCGTCAATGGCGGTCTTGTAGGAGTCGGGGTCCTTCTTGTCGTTGGCAGGGAATGAGTCGAAGGAGGTATCGAGGCCGTTGTAGACCTGGGTGATGTTCTTGTTGAGATGCTCCCCTGCGTCTGGTTAATGACTGACGGCTGTGGTCTTTGTGGATTTGACGTACTGATGGCAGGGAACTTGGTTCCGTTGACGCCGACCATGCCCAGCTGGTTGACCTTGCCTCGCCTCCTCAGGTCGAAGAGAGTGAGACCGACAACACCAACCTTCTTGTCGGAGCCAGAGGCACCGCCGCCGACGAAGCCGGTGGTGTACTCGCCGGTACCGACCTGGAAAACGTCAGCTTTAGGTGCTTCGGATGGCCAGAATCATAGCACGTACCATCAATACGTTGAGGGGCTCCATTTTGATCGTTTGTGAGGTTTCAATGGCTAGAAGCGTTGTGTGAGGAGGGGAGGGAAGTTTGGGGATGGGGAAGACGAGATTCTAAAGCTGGAGAGCAAGCGCGCGGGCTGCGGTCTATTTAAGGGAACTATTTCCTAGGCCAAGCACAGCGTGAGCTCGGGCGATCCACGAAGGAAAAAGTACGCGACAGACGTGACAATGGGCAGCGGCAGGCGGGCCAGGGATGTTTTGGATGAAGCTCGCCCCAAAGCCTCCAGTCTCCAGCCGTCTTCAAGGGTAGCTCCCGTCTGGTAAGGACGAGGTAGCTCCTCCACGTCAAGGACCCGGAAAAATTGTGGGACAGGAGGGGAAAAGACAATTGGAGGGATTTATCTGCCCCGCACGCCGCCGTGCGCCAGCTTCCCAGTCCCCGAATGCTCTGATACCTTTCCGTGAGATTTCCGTAGAGTATCCGTAGGTAATTGACGTTTGTCTCGGCGCTGCGTAGTTGTGCAGATGTGGCCTGGAAGACACATAGTGGTATGTAAAGCACTGGAGGATGCCAGGGCGTTGCATTCATTCTTCGTCACCAGTGACGAAAAAGTCAGGCATACGACCAGGCGCAACGCTGGACCAGTGGATGTATTCGATGGTAGCTGGGAAACGCATTGTAGCTAATAACTGGGGACTTGGTGCCGCTCCCGAATGGTCAATACCGAGCACGCCCGAAGTCGTCGCATCGTACCCAGGCGCCGGTTCACGGAGCCCCCAGTAGCTGGCGCATGGAGGTTCACGCCAAGGCCATGCCCAGTTCGCCAACTCGTGGCATGGCTCGGAATATCTCGAACCTGTATCTGCGAAATCTTTTTCTTGTGTGCAATTGGTACCCTTGGAAATGACATCCCACAAAGGTCTGCAGCGCGCTTCTTTGCGGCGAGGCGCTGAAGATGATGAGACTTGGAGGGGCAGAAAAGAAGGAGGGGTGAGGGGAAGGAGGAGGGGGAGGGGCTTCTCCAACTCTGCAGTGGGGCTGAAATGGGGCTCGGATTCCCTGCTCTCAAGCTACGCAGTGGCTGGAACCAATGGAGAATTATGCCGGTTTTACTCATTGAGGCGAGTGAGAAAAAGAACTGTGTCCTGTTGGAGCAATTCACGCCGGTAATGCCCTCGGCCATGTTTGCTTTGAGCCAAAGCCTTCAGAACATCAACACAGAGATCCTCAATGGCCGAAGAGAAATACTCTCGGTATTAGCAGTAACAAGCAATTTCTTGGAACAATTCGGGAGCGAGCCCTCGTTTGAAGTTATACCAATTCGCAATTGATAAAAGTCAGCAGATGGGAAAAGTGAAGCCCGTATCCAGAGAAAAAGGTAGCTCATTCGGAGCCCAAATGTTGCAGCGGTCACGGTTGCTATGGCCAATTCCCCGCCCCCACGTACAGCCTCCACCCCGTTTGCCCCGCAATGCCCCGTGACATGGATGCCCGCTGTCGTGGAACGGTGTCCCTCGAACGTCTTCCGGAGTGCGCTAAAACGCGAAGTTGGCCAAGGATATGTGTCTTTCACTGTGAAATATGTGTAGGACAGGCACCTAGTAAACAGGGCATCGGGCTCAGGACGGTTGAAGACGGCAGAGTCAGTTGATGCTGCCTTTCTGCGATTGACCGCTGCAAAGTTGTTGATCAACTGTCTCGAGTGTTTGTGAGCCAATGTTACTTCTACAATGGTCTTCTATATTTGTTAGTCAGTAGAAGAAACATCTCATACTTTTTCATTGCAATTAATAGCGCTTTTTCGGCTAAAAGTGTCCATTCGCAGGTTTCCGTGCGTGAGGTTGTGTTTCAGTACCTGGAGGCTTCACTGACAATCCTCGGGGCCTCACATACACACCTAGTCCAGTACCTGAGGTGCTATGAGCGTCAAGAACCGGTACAGAAGGCCAAAGTACCTGCAAATTTTGGTGTTCCGGGAAGATAATACAGGACAGTTCCTTCAAGTCGCTAAGAGAATACTTGGTGCAAATGTCGTCTGCGGATATCTTCCCGTCAGGACAGGTCCAGGCTTGTCATGGCTAGCTTGATGCCCCTCGTGCCCCTCCATTCCTGCTCTCCAACCCCCGGACTAATGCGCCAGACCCCACTTGCCTTGCCAGAAAATCAAGCGTTGCTCTCATTGGCGGAATATCTTCCTCGCAATTTCTCCGTCCAATAAGAGCGTCGCCATTTTCCAGCACGTCCGACCTCTCCTCCAACAGCAGACCACTCACCACCGCGATTCTGTCCGACTTCGACACCTTTCCAGTGGAACAGCACTCGTCCAAAATCTCAAGCAGTCCCCAGACCATGCGCCGCAGTGTATTCTACTTGCTCAACCATTCTGACTTTGCACACCGGCCACCAGCCATCAACGTCACTGAGCCGGTCTGCAACCCGGCCCAGTCAGTTGCGGCACAGAAACGTGGATCAAGGGGACTCGCTCTGCTTGCTTCTCTGTCCATTGTCAGCTTAACGCATGTTTTGCTGACCGCAGAAGTGTATTGATCAACTGTATCTCTTATTGCTTTGGTGGCTCGGCAGCCCTGCAACTCACCGCAGCGAAGTCGGGTTCCGCGTCAATCAACTCGCGGGTGGTTTCTCATTAATAGATCAAGACCTGTGACGAACAAAAATTTCCAGTCATGCACCTCAGGCGAGCAACACCGAGACGCGGCAGCCAATGGCCGGGAGATGGCCAGGCACCTCCGTCTTGCAGCTTGCATGTCCCACTCCACGCTAATGTCCAGGCCGGGCCCGACAAGCCTTGCGATGCGTGGCAATACGGCTTCTCTTCCAATGGCAACCTCGTCTTCATTTACCGTTTCCCCTCGCTTCCAACGCAGAATCTCTGAATGGACCATCAGCCCGGACTTTCGACGGGCTGCCTCAACGCAGATCTCGCCGCGCCGACCGGGAAACATCTGCCTCTATTGGCGCAAAACACATCGATGCGCGGTGCAGAATCTGAATCTATCTTTTCCAGCAGATCCCACGGCCAACACAGGGCCACAGATACAGCTAGATGCATCGTCGCTACCGTCTATTACCGGGGCCCACGGACCATGGACGTGGGTATCTGGCCTTAGCTTGGGCCAGCCCGGGGCATTTGAGGGGATCGAGGGAAGTCCCTTGTTGTCTCGGATGCTGCTCGTCTTGTGACGGCTTTCCTCCAAGACCAAGAAGCCCCCGCGATTTACGACATCCTTAGGGAATTCCCCGGATGTCACAGCGTCAAGTGTTGGCCAGTGCCATTGGCTTTGTGCAGTAGGGAAATAGAAGGCACTTTGAAAGCTAACATGAGTCTGCCGGTTTCCGTCTCGACAATCTGCCATGTTACACCCAAGGCCGGGGTACATCTGCGTTGTCCGAAGCCCTTTGGGTCGCTTAGATGCTGACTACAATCCCGATGTTCAACATCACAATTCGGGAACATCAACGCTTCGGCGATGGATTTCCAGACTGCCTCTCCACCCCCAATCTCCATCTTTCTTAGCGTCCTGCTCCTCAAGTTTCCGATCCACGTCCCCCCCCTCCCCCAACCGGGGTGCAAGGGAGCACCCATCCCAGGATGGCCGGCCCCGTAGTACATGCTGTTAGCTCCTCCGGTCTTAGCCTCGACTCAACACGATGTTCGATAGTTCGGGCCAATGTCCACACGAGCAGTCCCTCGCGACACGTCAAATATTTATTTCCAGACTTATCCCACCCCACGCAGGCAGACGCCTGCAAGCCTATTAGCTCATGACAAACCTTCCTCGTCGCCTCTTTTTCTCCTCTCGTATAAATATACCTTCCACCTCCTCCCACTGCTTCCCCCGTCCCTTCACCCCTCATTACCCCTCCAAGTTTGTCCTGCCTGCCCTCCAGTCCCGGCCAGTCTCTCACCACCTCTCTTTTCTTCACACATACTCTCAGCCCATCATGACTGCTTCCAATGGAAACGCCGCCCGCCGCGGCCTCCCCGTCGGCATCTACGCCCCCACCATGACCTTCTTCAACCCCGAGACGGAAGATATCGATATCCCTACCATCAAGAAACACGCTGAGCGTCTGGCCAAGGCCGGTCTCGCCGGTCTGGTTGTTATGGGCTCCAACGGCGAGGCTGTCCACTGCACACGAGAGGAGAAGGTTGCCGTCACAAAGGCCACCCGTGAGGCTCTCGACGCCGCCGGCTTCCAGAACGTCCCCGTCCTGATCGGTGCCACCGAGAGCAGTGTTCGCGGCACTATTGAGCTCTCCAAGGCCTGTGCTGAGGCTGGTGCCGAGGCCTCCCTCATCCTCCCCCCTTCATACTACCGCGCCCAGGTCGACGAGACCACCATCTACGACTACTTCGTCGCCGTCGCCGACCAGAGCCCTATCCCTCTCGTCCTCTACAACTACCCCGGCGCCGTCTCCGGCATCGACATGGACAGCGACCTCCTCATCAAGCTCGCCCAGCACCCCAACATCATCGGCACCAAGTTCACGTGCGGTAACACTGGCAAGCTCACCCGTGTGGCACTTGCTACCGACGCCAAGACTCCCTGGTCTGAGGGCTCTGGCTACATGGCCTTTGGTGGCATGTGCGACTTCACTGCCCAGACCCTTGCCAGCGGCGGCAGCGGCATCATTGCCGGCGGTGCCAACGTCATGCCCAAGGTCTGTGTCAAGGTGTGGAACCTGTACGCCGAGGGCAAGCGTGACGAGGCCATTGAGCTCCAGAAGAAGCTCTCCCGTGGCGATTGGTTCCTGACCAAGGCTGCTATTGCCGGCACCAAGGGCGCCATCCAGAGCTACTTTGGCTACGGTGGATACCCTAGACGTCCTCTTAGACGCCTCGAGCAGGCCAGGACTACCTCAATTGAGGAGGGCATCCGTGAGGTCATGGAGATTGAGAAGTCCCTTTAAACGATGGACTCTCTCAATGTTCTCATGATAATTTACACAAAAAAAACACAAGTGCGGGTGACCAGTTCCGGCATGGCAGGTTGGTGGGGCATAGTGACCACCGATCACGGCCGTGGTGGTCCGGGCTACGATCTCGGGTCAATACCCGGGACGATGATACCCCGAGGTCGTGGTAGCCCCGTACCAGAGTTCGCTCAAAAAATAAACCGTTTGGGTTGGCATTTTGTCGATAGTTTGAACAGGGAGTTACGCTGGGATATTTACGATTGGGATGATGGGTTTTGCATTCACCGGGCCTGTGCAGGTCAGGCTAGCGGTGCACCTGATGATTAGCATCCAACGGACTCGTTAATAGATTTATGAAATCATGATTTTAATGTTTCCGTGCCGAAAAGTGATTTTGAGGTCATGGTGCTTCGGCTGTGCTCATGATTGAGTCTCGATTTAGAGTAAACGACATCAAAGGACGAAGCTCTGTTTAATGCAGCTGTTCAGATTTCCAAGTCCTAAGAGCAAATTTAACGTCATCAATCATTCATTCATCGCATGCTGTCTAGTGTCTATAAACCTCGCCCAGCTGTATTCTGCTCCTACCACGGGTGAGACTCAAAGCCTCGTGATAATGCGCGTCTAACATTTGTATTTCCTGGGGTCCAGGGTGGAAATGTCGGAGCTGATCGCCTTACCATCCAGTATGTACTCCGACATCAGCTTGCCCGTCGCAGGCCCGTTCTGTATTCCCCAGCAGGTGTGTCCAGACGCGACCCATATCCCAGGAACCGACGTCGGGCCTACAAGCGGTCCATAATCGACTTGAGGCAGGTAGCACGCCTGCTTGGCCTTGATCGGGGCGGCGCCCAGCGCGGGGCTGAAGGTGGCGATGTAGGATATGATGTCGTCGCAGTTGGCCTCGTCGACCTGGACCTTGTCCGCGGTGTCGGGGAGCGGGACGTTCTTGTCCGGTTCGCCTGTTGCACTCCTCCGTCAGTCATTTGTCCAGATGTGTAATAGGAAGACCCGAAGAAACTCACCACAAGCGTAAACCTCACCAAAGGGTCGCGCGTAGATCTCCGGGTCGACAACCCTCTTGTGCCTCCTCTTCTGGCCCTTGCTCGCCCGGTGCTCCGGCACGAAATCCGCGGGAAGCTCGATGCTCGTGAACACGGCGTACGGGCTGACGTCGGCGTTGTAGACTACGCTGTGCGCTCGCAGCCCCGTGACCTTGCACCCGGGGACCAGCCGCCCCGTCCACGGCCCCGCGGAGACAACCACGTCCGTCACGTCCTTAATCGTCTTCGTCTCGCCGGACTCGCGGTCCAGGTACTCCACGCTGTGCAGTCCGCCGCCCGGTGAGTGGATCTTCTTCATCTGCGCCATAGTCCGCACCTCGACGCCCTTCTCCTGCGCCAGCGCCGCGATGGAGGTCGTGAAGTGGAAGGGATGCACCTGCGCCGTCTCCGTGGCGCCGGGGGAGCCCATCTCTGCGTACGACGTCACGGCCCCGCGGTCGATCCAGTCCAGGTCGCGGGGAAGTACCGACTCCTCGAGCAGCGCCTCGGCCTTCTCGTCCTGCTTGGGCAGCTTCTCCCAGTCCTTCTCCTGCGCCTCGTCATTCGCGCCGGCCGCGAGCACCCCCGGCTTGAGGGCCGCGGTCGCCTGTCTGATCTTCTCGAGCTTCGTCTTGGATATGCGCGCCTCGAAGCTGCCACACTGCACGCGCCGGTAGCCCCATCGCTTCTCGCCGCCGTGCTCCTCGGCTAGCTCCTTGTGGAGGCGGTAGGATAACGGCACAAGGCAGGAAGGGTAGGCCCAGAGGGCGAGCAGGCCGCCTGCCTTGCCCGAGGCGCCGGCGGCGACGGAGGACGCCTCGAGGACGGTGATGCGGTGGAGGGCGGGGTTGTATTTCGGGTGGCGGGTGAGGAAGTAGGCTGTTGTGGAACCGATGATGCCGCCACCTGCGGACGGTGCTTAGCTTCAGGGGCGCATGAGGGAAAGGAGAGAGGTGGTGGGAGACGTACCGACGATGACGATGTTGCGCTTTGCTTGGGGGTCCATTGTTGGAGGTTGAGGGAGGTTCAAAGCCTCTTGCAGGAGTTTGGCGCGTTGCTGCAGGGCGGACTTTTTTGATTTGGATTTGGCCGTTGACGGAGGCTTCTTGACGGGGGATGTCATTTCGGTGTCGTCACCGCGGGGCCGGGTGAGCTGCGGGCTCGGTGGTGTGGTGCTGTGCTGAGGCGGGGTAGATTTCCGTTATCGATAAAGCAGCAGCGGGGTGCAGCTGTTGACCAGGGCGGAATTAACAATTACCAGTCGAGACGGGAACAAGCTGCGGGATTGAGAGCGACCTGGATTCTCGTCCTCGGGTCAGTAATTGGCCCGAGACCATTGGCTGAGGTGACTGCAAGATGGGGAAGCAAGCCGTCCAGATCTGGAAATCACCTCGGCGGGAGTTTGTTGGGCGCAAGTCATATCGGGGCAGGTGCTTTATTGATCCGCAGCTCTACGTCCAATGAGAAGGTCGGCGCCGAGGAGGATTGAGCTTAGTCCAATGGGATGTGGGCGGCGATCCAATGGAGCAGGATGCCGTGCACCTTCGGTCTAGTTGCCTCTAGTTGGAGTCATCGGCCGGGACGGAAGACCCGGAGCTGGGAGGTTCTGTTCGTGACTACGCCGAAGAGAGGAATTGAAGAGCATCGAGGACCCGGTCCAGATCCAGACTGAACGCAACGGACTCGGCGACCGGGACAACGCATTGGGCCGATCGGATCCACTCTCACATGACAGATTTGCCGGCGTGTGAGGTCTTTGGGAGTGAAGTTTGTTGATTCTATCATATCGCACAATGTCTATTGAGGATGTGGCGCAACATTGCAGGTGTGAGTAATGAATAGCAGCACGGTTTGGCCATCACTTGCTGCAATTAGTAATCCGGAACACCCAGAAACCAAAGCTGCGACGTATCCGTACTGTCGACGTCCGGGGCAGGCTGGCGCGAAGTTCGAACAAAAAGCTCGGGTCAGGGGTTCCGTACCGAGGTCGATGAAGAGCGACAGGACCCTCCCGCCTCAATCGCAACGGCGGGGCCCCACTCCTGACCGAGACCCCGTCACAGGCGACAGCAGCCCTGGCCAGTCAGTGTCGTGTTGTACTTGTTGGGCCCCTCCAACTGTGTAAATAGTTTAGCGGCCAACGAACGCTGAAGGCGATGGAATGCAAATAGAAGTCCAGGGTTCCATCACAGACACAGCGGCAGTGCAAGGCGTGCACGCCCCGTGCGTCCGGGCCCCATTGGAAACCGGATTGAAACTTCGTCCCGGCAGGACGAACATCCAACACAAATGTATACAAGTACTACCGTTGCTCACCTACCGATGCATTTCATCGTCACGCGTGGCATGTTTCGTCGCATTACTACACATACGTTCCCGACTTCTCCCTCCCTTAAACACGCTTTTCCTCCGCAGCTTAACCTCCCGCCTTCTTCCAACCTCGCAAACAAACTAATCCCAACCTCTGTACCACACGTGTGTTTTCCCGCCCTGCCGCAATCCACTGCGGAACCGGCGCTGTAGTGTGCATACTGACGACATTCCGATAGCGGGGTAATTTCTTTCTTGCGAAAAAACAACACAACCACAGCATCAAAACATTCGCGACAATGGCTTCCGCGACCAAGTTCTACGACTTCAAGCCGCTTGACAGTACGTCACGTAACCTCTCCCACGCGCGCGCTCCCCCTGACATTGCCACGTACCTGCATCCCACCCCAATCATGCATTGCTGACCACATCTCCCACCCCAACAGAGCGCGGCCAGGAGGTCCCCCTCGCCGATTACAAGGGCAAGGTCGTCCTCGTCGTCAACACGGCCTCCAAGTGCGGCTTCACCCCGCAGTACGCCGGCCTCGAGAAGCTGTGGAAGGACATCAAGGAGAAGCACGGCGATGACTTCGTCATTCTCGGCTTCCCCTGCAACCAGTTCGGCGGCCAGGAGCCCGGCTCCGACGACGACATCCAGAACTTCTGCCAGGTCAACTACGGCGTCTCCTTCCCCATCATGCAGAAGACCGACGTCAACGGCGACAACGCGAACCCCCTGTTCCAGTGGCTCAAGGAGGAGAAGCCCGGCATCATGGGCCTCAAGCGCATCAAGTGGAACTTTGAGAAGTTCCTCATCGGTCGTGATGGCCAGGTCAAGGGCCGCTGGGCGAGCACCACCAAGCCCGAGAGCCTTGAGAAGCCCATCCTCGAGGAGCTGGAGAAGAAATAAGTGCGAGCGTGAGGGAGTGACCAAATTGATACCTTGTGTGAGAGAAGACGAGCTGTAATGATGCGGTGTGATAGCTTGCTCTGAGGAGAATCTGATATGAATCAATAGAATTATTGCCTAATCCGCTTACGACGTGATGCATGTTCACCCCGTAGCACAAAATACTACGCAACGCGCTGCCCACGATAACATCCACCTGAAGTCGCGAATGATGACACGTTCAATCAAACATGTGACGCTGACGACATGCCTGGCACGTGCTTGATGAAACTTGTTCCCGTTGTTGTTTCTGTTGTGCCTGGAACTGACTCTTCAGGGTCCTGGGACGTGCTCTGCATGCTCTTTAGACTTCCGGTGACATGCTGCTATGTGCGGTTGAACAAACGAAAGAAACTTTTCAATAAGCCACGCGTCATGTCTCTAGGGACTTTTCCATGTCCTTCTCACCTAACCAATTCTCTAGACTGCCAGTATCTAATTGAAGGCAATGACAACTCAGATGGGATGTTTTCAGAGGCTACAAACAAATGAAGTTTCCCATGTCACCACTTAGCTCACATGTGGGTGGAATCATGACACGCATGGGCCGCAGATGCGAGCGGCAACTCCATAACCCAGGTTGGAATAAATAACCCAGAGAGGGCGGGTCACAGTTATGCCATAACGCCAATCGTAATTTGGGCAGAAGTTGGGCTCCATGGCACGGAAGCTTGGTTGCAACTGAAGTTAGTTCACCGGTTCTAGTATGCGGGTTGACTTTGCTCAGACGTACTCTGACGATGGGCAATCAAGGAATACACAGCAGCGAAGCTGGCAAATACTCTTCCGATAACTCTGGAGAAGGACATCTTGATTATGAGACCGTGTTTTGCGGATTTTGAGAGCTGTGGACTCAGGCTACAACCCCGTTCAGCCCCATCTTCCGAGTCGTAGCACATACTACAGCAAGAGCGTTCAACAACAGTTGGTTGTTGCAGGCTTCAGCTTCTTCTCCCGCATAGACTTTTATTCTCTTCTGCAAATCGTACAGGAAGACATTTCGTCAAGATGCCTGCGTCTAATGATCCTCGTTGAGATCAGTCGCAGCGCTGAAGGGAGGCCTGCGTCGTCATTGACGTGGCAATTCATATTAAGCCATGCTCTCCTCTAATTACTTCGAAGCTTAGAGAATCGAGAGGTTGTTTCTGACTTTTCGGCACGTATCGCTCAAGCTCATCTACACTCAAAACTAATACTTATCCCGTCTTTACCACATCAATACCTATCCTGACGTGCCCGTTTTTCAACCTCTCTCTTCGTTTATTCGACTGTATTCTTGGATAGGGTCCTCGCAATGACCCCGGCTTTAGATGCACACTCCTAACATGCGCCCTTCATACCCATGTTCTGAGTTGGTCTTTGGGAGAAGACGACACTCAATCTTGCGCGAGAAATAAGCTACAGACGCAGTTTTAATGTGTTTTATATCCAGTGATGCTTTGCAGCTTTAAGTCTGACACCCATTGCAACCAAGGGTGTACCTAATGGCGCGCATAAAAACGAGATCGTCCGCTCTCGAGAGAACGAAACAGCACATAATATCAGCATTCGGAGACATTGTGTCGTTTCATTTAAGACCTGACTTCATGGATGGAGCATGTGAAACTTTACGTCTCTCCTTCGACATTCAAGCGGACTGACTGCGTGTTCCCTTCAAGTTATTCATCTTGGGAATACTATTGTTATAGTAGAGACTTCGGACACAGACGACTTCAAGCTGTACACCCCTTGTTTGGAACTACCTCTCTGTCTAGGCTTCAGTGTTTGCACCTATATGCGGCTTTCTTCAGCGCAAGAATGCAAAACTATGTTTTCAGAGACGAGCACTCAAGAAGGCTGCAATATTCGGCCAATAATACGTTTATGCTTATGGGCAATGCTCACTGATCGGCAAAGACCTTGGTTGAGTGCTCACTTCATTGGCACCTTCATTATAAAGGAGATAAAAGGATTTCATTCTCTGAAGTAGACCAAATTGAACCACATTCTTTCCACGAGAGAGCATCAAATCCCACGCATAGCAGTCTATACAGAAATCGCGGGCACGCATGTATCCCATTACGCAAGGACCGTTTCTGTATACTACAGCAATACCTCAAAGGCAGAAGAAATGCTGTACAGCACGAGATGCCTGGAGAACCATAAGATGGGGTCAGATTACTTTTCTGCCAAGAAGAGGAACTGCATGGTCGGTATGTCTTCTCGTCGAAGCCAAATCCAGGCCGTCCTCACCTATGATTCCAATGATCCGAGACCTCGTCGTCTTGAATGATGTCTTGCATAAAACTTGAGAAACTCGCCCGTAGTTCAGATTCTGAAGATTAAGACTTCAAGAGATTCAATATACGCGCAAGTTTTATGCCCGAAGCTTCAGGCCAGACTCTTTGTTCTAAAACATGACCAAGAGTCTCCTACATTAGGCTTCGTGCTCCAGGAAAATCAACGTCAGCGCGAAGGAATGAGCTCTTTCTCAAGGTTGATTGCAGTGAGGGCACTGTCGTAAGCCACGATCTCGAAGCATACGCTTCGCGTCCGCCACGTATTCTACGATGAAGTATCAACGGCGGGCTTATAGCACATGATGTTTTACCACAACCACAAGTTTCCAGGAACACTAAGGTATCGTGTAGCTTGCTTCCTGATGAAGGCTGCAGGATCTGACTCTGAACACACTTGTTGGAAACAGAAGAACCGACGGCGAGCCAAGGGTTGAATCCTTGGAGTGAAGCTGGAAAAAGCCTTGTCTTAGATAAGAGAGAAGACATACTACATTTGTAGATGACACTCCTATCAATAAGGGACTTGCGACAGTCTTGAGCTGTAGACTTAATCATTTTGATTAAAGGTACTTAATGACACTTAAAGACACTTAAACACGGACATGGAATGGAACGTAAGCCGAGCAGACAATGCTACCTACGCGACTACTCTATGCTCTAGCTTACAGTTCGCGTAACTGCTAGATACAGTGTCACTCAAAAGTATGCAAGAGAGCCTCCCATCGACAAAAGAGACCAGATCATGTTCAATGTATCAATATGTTGTCCACCATTCGTGTCTTTTTCTCAGTATTCAGCCCATATGAAATGATGCCATCAATCCATGCAATTAAACATGGTATAGTGCTGGATATATCTATCTTAAGACACTTTACCTGCCATTCATTCCGTCCTACAGAAACACCCGAGGAGTTGATCTTTGCATAAAGTCATTTCGACCTTGTACATAACGTTATGTGCTTTATGTAGACACGGTAATAAACATGGCAAGCTGTGGCCTTGATAAAAGGCCAGCAAACTGCTTTCATCAGCAGCAACCCAGAATGGATCGATGCCACACTTCACTTTCTCCTTCTATTTAGGATGTGCTGTTTCTCGTCTCTACCCTGCATCGTCTCAAGTCACGAACTCGGAGGGTCATCCAAAGCTCCTCCGCGTTTTCTCGTTCAGCATACCTATCATCTCATGCTTATCTGTACAATGATACCCTATGGACAAAAGAACTCGAAATACATTTTCAGACAAGCACGGTGACACCCATGGGTGCCGGAACGGCAGTGATGGCATTATTTGTAACGACCATAGTCCCCGACCTCCCGTCCGGTTGTCCCGGATGGTCCCAGAGCGTCTTGGAATCATTCACTTCCTCCGTCTGCTACTGAACATAACCTCTTGGGTTGTGGAATTATAAGCACAGCAAAGAGCTCTCTGCAGCCCCTGCGGCTTTATCGGAATCTTTTGCATAGTGCTGATCTTGAGCCGGAGTCGTTTTATTGCTTGGATATCCTGGCTAACATGAAGCAAGCGCAAGGTGTTGAGAAGTATTAAAAGATCGGAGCTCTCTTCAGCCCTAGAACGGTCGAATTACCAACTTTCGCTGGGTCCAGATGTCATCCTGCGATCGTACAAAAAGCTCACAACACCTTCCCGGACAGTACAATAGAGCCACGTGTTTACTCTTCAGAATTCTCACTCTCGTTTGGAGGGTATATCCGGCGCCATATTAATTATACATCTTGATATACTCGCATGACAAGCAGAAATGGTAACTACTAGAGACAGGCAGCTCAGCTTTCGTCAGAAGTGGAAACAGGAAGATCGTACCTTCATGCCTGGCTCTGAAGACTTCATAGCTAAGCCGATAATTGTAAGAAAGCATACCAACGCGCCATTGCCGAAGATACCCGGTGACTGTTGATCTCTCTTGGTATATATATACCTAGTGAGCCCACACGAGGAACTTATTCGGCAGTCTATAGGATAGAAACAAGCTGTATATGAGACAGCTGTAGTATATGAGGAGTCGTCTACGAGATTCAGAAACAGCAGACAGTGCGCTCGGCTCTGGTTTGGGTCTTCGAATCTTACAACTGTGTCACAAATTTCTTGAAGTCATCTTTGATTAATAACTCAAGCATGACAAGGGAATCTGCCGTGAGCGAGCTACAAAGACCCTCTGGGATAGGAAGTATTGGGAGTAATACATGGGAAAGGAAGGCGCTCGAGGGAGAGGCAGATGCTTCTCGCCCCAGAATTCTCAACGAACACGATGCCGAACGTACCCAAGGCGCTGGTTGATAATATCTGGCTATTTTGCTTGCGCCATGACAATAAGTTTCTTGCGATATTATGGGTTACATGAGCACCTGAAAGACAATCATTTAAACAGTCTTCACTTCAGGTATCCCTTGTGCCGAGGAAGCTGATCCGGCGCCGTATCGATCGCAATGAGGCATGGACCACTGTACATTCACACCATGAATGGTCGTTGCGGGACTCCATCAGAAGGCAGGAGTAGTGAGGGTCTGCGTCTCACGAGAGCTTAGAACGAAACCTTGACAACAGCCTCGGAGTAAAGCCCGACTTCGTCCAGTTCAGGGGAAAAACATGGTCGTGTGGGATATCACGAAAGGCTGGAGGATTCCTGAAGGGATACGAGGTGTTGTGACAGCTACAATACTGCTCGCAAAGACCAATCTCTTGTCGTATCCATAGCTCGGCCAGACTTACGCAACACTTTCATAAATCAAATGTATAATCTCATGTTTCCATTCACAGTGTAATCCAAACTTCCAACCAACAGCTAGTTGGCCCATACTAGCTAACAAACTACCGACGTCCAAGTCTAACGCAGTACCACCACATGGCCAAGACGAGGCACGATATTACCCGCATGCTCAGCACCAACAGACCGAGACATCGCAACACGAAGAAGAGCCGCACTCGCGGTCCACCAGCACGCAGCATCACGAGACACACCATCGATATACGATTAACACCAACGACTGGCACAGCTTCCACCCAAAGGGTATGACAAGGCCACCTAGGCCGTCACACAGAAAGCGCAACCCACGACCCAAAAAACAATAAGGACCGAAAAAGTGATGTGAGACTGCCGCCATGTGACTCCGGTGTGAGAATCGCCGCCCCCCACGGCGTCCGTCCGCCGTGACACTGCGCCGCCGCCGCCGCATCTCATCTCATCTCAGCACGTCAAGAAAACACGTCCCTTTCTCTCCACCAGGCATCGAAATGTCTCACCCTCATGGCGTGTAGCAACGGCGTGAACACATCAGAAAACCCACTTGCAACTCAAGACTTTCGCTAGAGCAGGCAACTACCGAAGCCCTGGAGCGATCAAGTAATGAAAACCAAGGTGGCCGGTGCTCTGTACCACGTCGACCCAAGCTTTTTTGCCTCTCGGCCTGCGTCTTCGAGGCAACGAGGGTTGAAAAGCCTCACGGACGGACCCCCGAGCAGAACTTTTGCAGAGCAGGGAGGCCATTCAGATAAACAAGAGGGCCTGCTAGTTTGTATAACGCCATAGAAAAAGAGAATGGCGAAGACGCAATTTTTCCTCGTATTTTCCCTCGCGATATCTTGCAAAGGAAAAAAAGTCTGAAGAGAACCCACAGATGGTCATAGCCGCCGACTTGGCTTCCATACAGATGGGGGTCACCAGCAGACGGCGGGCCTTCGCGCGCAGAAGGGGCTTGGCCCGCAACCGTGCTTTTCTGTTTTTCCTTCTTCATTTCTCTTCAAGCATGTAGTCCTCGTGAGAAGTGACGGGGCCAGCCAAGACCTGCTTGCCTTGCACGGCAGCGACCGCAGATGCCGCTCGCTTCATTTACGACCGTGCCCACCCCGTTCATGAGCATGAAGAAGAGGAAATGCGATCCTGCGTCGCAGTGTGACGCACCGCCCCACGGCGAGCGCCGGGAGAAGTGGCTTCGCAGGTCTAGACATCGAGATGTTGGCCAAGTAGTGAGTCTTCCACTTAGAAGAGGAGGATAATGGGAAGAAGGTGTGGCGATGGCCTCTTGCAATCGTTCAAAGTCGTCCGATGTCGCAGATCAACGATACCGTAGACCTCATACGATGGGCCTCGACCGCGTCACAAGTCGAGAATCTCGCCCTGTTGAGCACTGCTGGAGTAGTAGATCTCGACGGTCAACGGCCACAGAGGGAAGGATCAGGACCCTTCGATATCGTTCATTGGGTCACTGGTCCACACGCGCCGAGTAGGGTTGCATACATCCTCCTGACAGCGTTGAGTTCGGTTCTGCAAGGCAGCCAAGCAAGATGGTGAATGAATGATGCGCAATGGACGAAGAGCAAAATCCATTGCTTGCTTGCTTCACCGGAAGGAACGCGAGAGCCCATTCACGTCAGGAGGTCCTGTGGCTCTTGACGAACCGCTCAACAAAGTGTTCCATCCGTGTGCGAGCAGGTACATGATGTGCGTCCCCTGCTTCTGCTTGACCCCCCTGTGCCGATGCGGGCCTGCGGCAGCCGGCTGGGAACTTTTGTGGAAGCCAAGCGGGGGTCAGGCCTCACTCAAGAACACCCCCCCGCAAGCCCAGTCCAACGCCGAATCGGGCAAAGAGCTCGAGCAGTGGATGCTGGACCTGGCATCCTGTGCCTGACGTACCCGAGCTTTTGTTGCTAGGCGTGGGACGAAAACTGCAGCGTCAACCAGGCTCTGTCTCTGGCGTCAAAGGTTCCTCGTGAGAGGAAACACTCATTCTCGGGGATATTTCCCTCATAGATGAACAATCCCAGCCACGATCTTCATTTCAGGACGGTTGAAACGCCACGATGAGGGGCAGTACTCGCAGAGCGTCAAGGGGCATCGGATTGGAAAGCAACGACCAGTTGAACCCCTAATCTGAACGAAGCCGAGGCGGCAATTCGCCAAGAACGGGATTCGAGATAGCGTGCCGGCTAGCCTCACGTCCAAGATGAGAGGCTGCTTGGGAAAGGGTTGTGTGCAACGGATGTTGGAAAGGCAATGCGGGGAAACGGTTATGGAACCGCATGAGGACTCGTCCGGCCCCTTCATCATCGAGGCCGAGTCCCATGTGGAATCACAGTTATGTGAAAGTGCCGCCAATCGACTGTGAGCGCCTGCGGAGAAAGAAGCTCGTGACATTGGCATTAGCAAATTAGAGGTTCATCTTTAGTCATGGCGTCTTGTCAAATTCCTTTCTGTCGGTATCGTAGGTAAGGTTAAAGCTGGGGATGAAGCTGTGGCCACGGGACGCACCCGAGTTTGCGGGGAAAGGTGAGAGTCGATAAAAGGCACGCGACGACGGTGAAGTAACCGTTGGCTAGATCAAAGTGGCGTCTCGCTAGTTGAGCCTGTCATGAGAGAAGATGCAGATGCATGAAGACTGGATAACCTTCCTGTGAATGAAGGGAGAAAAGACGCATTTAGCGAACTAGATCCTCTCGGTCACCTGTGTTAGAGTACGTGTAAGTCTCTGAGTTGGAAGACGAAGCGCCAATCAGGCTGGGGTTCTGAGGTTGATACTAGACTGATGTAAGCTCTATCAGCAAGCGAACCAGACCGAACGTAATTGTCATAGCTGACAATTCTGATTGTTGCCTTAACACCAGGCCACAGTTTACAGAGCAGCAATAGATATTGTACGGCTCGGTGTGGACTTTCTGGTGCCGCAGGAAGTCGGATAGATGGGTGTATCCGAACGAATGGTCAGACGCAACAGGTCCGAGTAGCGCCACCAGTGAGATCGGGAATGAAGGCGGGCTACCGGTCTAGAACTGGAGTCGATCAGAGCTAATCCTCCACTCAAACGTGTGGAGGACCCTTTATGAAGTCTACTCCACTTCGCAGTCTCAACTCGACCCCATTGGACACGATCATAGGCGCCTGTCATTCGTTAGGTCCAGAGCACGCTTGTCTGTGTTGAGATCGTGATTGCAACGTTGCAACGCCAATGAGATAGCGGCAAATCTAACTTGAACCAAGTCCTGAGGCGAGACGATTTGCTACGATGTGATAAATAAAGCCAACCGAGCGACGATCACAGCTTCGGAACAAGTTGGTGGGAGAAGGGCTTGTGAGTGACGAAAGCCGTGATTCTCTTTGCGATCTCCGTTACCCATCCGCGGGGCATGAAGGCCCCTGATGTCAAGGATGCCAACAGGCGATGGGGCCGTGCCTGCACCTAACGTCGAAGCGAGCTTGCCAGCAAACCACCAGTGTCAGGGCGGCAGCAAATTTCCGAGCAGGGACAATGGCAGGTATCTGACCTCGGGCAGAGCCAGTCGGTGAAAAAGGCTGTGAACATCGACGTCCAAGTGCCTAGCGAGCTCGTGGGCAGGGATTGATATTAGGCCAGGAATCCCGGCCAAAGCGTGCTGTCAACAGGCCTCCCAGCGGCGCGCGGGATGATGGGATGGCACAGGTCATCATCAGCAGTTTGTGAAGGTGTTGTTGATGTGTTCGATGACGGTCGTGGCGCTTTGCGGCCACCTGAACAAGGGGGGGTCCGATGTGCACCATGACCTGACGTGAGGTAGCCTGAGAGAGGTAGCCTGAGAGAGGAACCATGGTTTCGCACTCTAGTTCTGCATGTCGCTGTCCTGCGTGGATTCCTGCCATCCTTGTGGTGGTGAACGCTGCGTGAAGGGCTAGGCTGAGCGGGGAGAATTGGGGGTCACCTCCGCTCACCTCACCAGGCATTTAGCGCTGGATCGGAGGGCAGGTTTTGGGGTTGCGAAGTGGCGGTGGGCTCACACAAGACAGATCATGTTCGGTTCTGTGCTATGATGTATGTCCTTTAGTGATTGGCAGGAACACAGCGGGCGTCGTAAGTCATCCGTCAGGCTACGTAGTCTCCCCAGAGACCTGTTCTCAGAGACACTTGGTGAAGGCTCTCGTTGCATCGTGTGAGAGGCCGCAACGAAAGATGGTGTTGACAGTCATAACTATCCGCCGCCTCCAATCAGACCATCGAAGTGTGATAGGGTTCAAATGGCACCAGGGGTGCTGTGTCTTGTGGTGGGAAGGGGGTGTTGGGGGCGTCTGTTTGTGGTCTGCGGATAGCCGCCTCTGAGGTCTAGGGCGACAAACAGATGTGCTAGCCATTAAAGGTCGTGGAAAGATTGCTGGCTCGGAGTAGATGGGAGCAGATGACAACATCGCATCAACCTCATTTGACCTCCTTTGACTGGTTGGCTGTTCTGGCCGGAGCAGTTCGCGCGTTAGGTGACGGTTGACGGATGGCTGGAGGCGGGCACTTGGCCACGGCAAAATCGACTTTAACTCGTCAACGGGAATGGGCCGGTGAACGCGCTAACGGTTGAGGACTTTTTGCATCGAGTGAGGCTTAGACCCCCCTTGCCGTGAAATGGCGTTTTGAGGACTTCCATGCATGCTTCCTCGGCCGTTCTAGCGCCCCGAATTGCTCTCATCGCGCTAGGCAAGAGTTGTATTGCTCTTGGATGTGCCCAACAACCTGCGATAAGTATGCTACTAGCGGCTTGTGATTTGGTCCTTTGACGACGTCGCTATCTTGGGGGTTCACCGCAGCAGCGCAGTATGGACCGGGGCTCATCAAGACACGAACCCAACTATGACGATATTTGGTTCAGAGCTGCCAATTTGGTCGATTCTCGTCGCTCTCGGGATGCTGATATGTCTTCTGTGCAGATCCGGCAGCTGCGCATGTTCCGCATTGCAGCTGGAGTCGGGTCTTCCGGTGATTTGTCCTTCCCAAAATCGCCCAGCCTTGCGGTAGTTGAACAAGCCGGCATTGTCAGATCGTAAGGGGCTAGTTCTCCGTTCTCAGCTTTCAGGAGAAGATTGATTTCTGCTGTATTTAGAAGGATTGGGCTGTCGAGACAATATGTTTCGTGGCAACCTGAGTACGCCGAGGCTCGCTGTCTAGGGTCGAGCAGCATCGTCATGAGTCGCGTGCTCAACCGTGAGCTTTGGTAGGGTCGCGGTTGTGGATATTGTCCGAGACCCTTGGCCGTCGAAACCGTGGATTGGCTTAAAGAGGCAATTGAGGCTTTCCTGACAAGGGCTGTGTTTGTGAAGAAGCATCGCGGACGCCGAATTTTCTGTTTTTCCCGGCCCCGAAGAAAGAAGTTTTCAAGCCCCTGGCCAGGCGAAGCCCTATCATTGCAGGGCGGTCTCCGGAGGTTCTGGGGACCTGGCAGTTTCGTGCAGAAAGCCCAGGTCGCTGATCAAGTCGGCGGCAAGGGGGGTCATGGAACCTGAGATGCAGTCGGTCGGGTCCGACGTGTAGTGCCTCGGAGGAGAGATTTGAGGGTATCAAAATAGCAGAAATGGAGAAGGGGGCACCCGATGCCACCAAAAGGGGAAAGCATGTGATGACAGGAGACGGCCGACAATGGGAGGAGAGTTGGGGCAACCTCCGGCGAGCCCCACGATGACGATCCCGTCGCTCTGCCGTGCCTTGTCACAGCCACACTGATGTAAACCAACAGCACTTTATCTCTGAAGGCCAGGTTGCTGGTTTGATGAAGTAGGATTTTGACAGACGACGGACTGGCACATTGCATTGGGGAGGCGAGCTAACGCGACAGGGCCAGTGCAGGCTTAACGTGCCAGCACGAACTGTTGACTTTTGTTGGTTGAGCACAACGTCAACCGGCATCGTCTTGCTAGTGTCTTGGTCTCCTGTGAGAGGTCCGGTATGTGTACCTCCTAGTCCGTTTCGCATCGGTACTTTTTGATGGCGTAGAGTTAGCCAAGTGTGGACGAAGACCGCTAGGTTGCGGAGGAGCTCGCAGGGCTCGTCGGGCTCGAGACATTGTGTCAGATGACGGGTGTTGCGGGATGGAAGGCAGAGCAATACCAGGACGGACTAATGGTCTGGTTGGGGCCACACAACCGTGATAATATGGTGCGGCTGGATGTTGCTGCCCGTGCCGCCACCGCCGCCTTTCCTGATGTGCCTCAATCAATACAATGTCATCAGCGGTGCAGATGGAAATTTCCAAAATGGCGAACCGGAACAGGGGATATTGGGGATTAAGGTCAGAGTAAATCAGGGTTGTTGTGTCGCCTTTTGCAGTGCGTGCGCGAGTGCTCCGACGACAAGTCCCGGCGTCTGGTAGGTTGTTGAGGAATGCACAGTCACCCATTGGTAATTAAGTGACGGCTGGTCCTTGTCGTCCGAGATGGCCGGGGTTGATGTCGAATGGAAAAAGAGATGGAAATTATGTCGTCTGGTAAATAGATTGCCCCGACGCGGTGGTTGGGTGGTACTATCGAGATGCCGAGAAACCAACGACGAGGTCAGAGCACCCCGTGGCTCTGTTGCTGCTCCGATTCGCGACGTAGGTTCATGAGCAACATGTCTCAGCTCAGGAACAGCCCGACGACGGATGCTGATGGCGATTGTTCCATCGCATGGGCGTCACCGATCCGATGCCAAAGGCAGAGCGGCCTGATGTTGAGCTTGGCAACAGGCGCGTGAGGTCGTAGAGGAACCAATGAGGGAAATGGGCAAGTAGGTAAGTGGCAGGCGCGATAAGATAAGACACATCGCGTTCCTTCTTCCTCGAGGACCAAGATGCCTTGGCTTCTAAGTCTGTTCGGATTAGGAACGGCAGCAGGAAAGAGACATCCGGGAGCGGGAGGCACGGAAACCACAACGAGGAGGTGCAGGTCAGACATTCCAGAAGGTCTTCCTTCCTTCCTCCTTCCTTCCCTTTCCTGATGTGACCGAAGGAAGCCGCTGCCTAGATAGCTGGAGTGAAGGCAGGTACGGGCCATGCAAGCCACCTTCTTGGAGGTTGGGCTTGGCCGGAGCAGAGAAAGAAGGAGGGCACGATGGAAGGAGGGATGGAAGCCGAGCCAGAACGCAGAAGGCACAAGGTGTGGGTGATGTCCCCCTCCTTCCTTTGCACTTCTTCTTCGTGCAGTGCAAGTGCAGTTTGTCTAGGTAGTTGGGTTGGTCTATTGTTGCAACTATCTCGCTGCAAGTCACTCCTGTCCAACGAGATGAGAGGCGTGTCGTGGGCGATTGGCCTTAGAAAGGCTCTGGGCGACGGCAGAAGGCGCGTCGAAGTCTGCACCGAAGGTCAACCAGAAAGCCGCCCGCTCTGTGCCACTTTGTAGAGGTTGCAACACCCTGCCAAATGGCCTGCACCGCGCTGCAATGGCACGCTCTGCTTGCTGCTGCTAGGCGCAGTGGAACGCCTCGGCGCACACTACACGAACCTTAGTAACTTAACTTACAAGTAGGAGCAGGCAGGCAGGCAAGCAAGCCAAGACTCCAGAGGCCGCTGTAGCCTGGCTCTTCGTGTTCTTCTGTAGTATTCCAGCGCTTCCATCAGGTTTGGAGGGTCGCATGCTCGGTTGAGGATCCTTGGTCGAGGTGAACAGATAAAGCATCTCGTAAGGTACGGATGGCCGTACCTTACCTTATCATGCCTGTTGATTTGGCCTTTCCTGTACGGGCGACGAGGAGAAGAGGCACTGGCAGATGTGTGGAAGGTGTAAACTACTTTTACCTATCCGTACCTAGGTAGCCACATACACACACGATCCGATGTGATGTGACGATGGGTGTTGATGGTGCTTGGAGCGGGATGGCAGGCTGCCCGCGCTAGGAATGGGGAATAGCGAATGAAACCTAACGTGACAGTTGAGAACAGGGCATCTTTGGCACTTTTGACTGCGCTTTAGCCCCTGCTTCACCTTAGGTTGGCTTGCTGAAGCATCCAGGGAAGCTTGCCTTGCTCCTGTCTGCTCGGACCCTCGAGTACCGGCGCAGCCCCTCCTCCTCCTCCTCCTCCTCCTCCTCCGGGACCAGCATCACTGACGGGCGGGAGGTGGCTGCCAGGTGTTGGCGTCAGTTCCAGTGCCTGTGCCTGTGCCTGTGCCAGTGCCGTTGCACGGGTGGCACTTGCACCTGCACCGCACCTGCTGCACCTGCACTTGCAATCGCCAGCGCAGCCGGGACTCGTCTGCAATTCTCTCCACACCTGCACTTTTGCACCCGTCCAGCCAGCCAGTTTCTTTTCCTCTCCGACATCCATCCAGCATCCGGCGCAGGCCAAGACTTTCTCTCCACTACACTGCTGCTGCACCTTGAATCATATTCCACACGCGACCGAGCCGACAGACAACAAGACAAGCCTTTGGCGCTGGGCAGGGCATCCTGTCTCTCCCAAGACGACGGCGTCTCCCATGATCACCGGCAACTGCGTCTCCAGGCAACTTTGGGCAGACGGGACCTTGACCTTGACCTTGGGCCATTTCTCATGTCGACAGGAAAATGCGGCAAATGATATCCAGCATCGCCTGTCTCCGGGCACCCTCGAGCAAAGCGAAACCGCGACCAAATGTCTCTTCACGTCAGGTTCCGTCAAACCGGCAGCCAATTTCACCGCTAGACCGCTTCAGCGCTGGCAGCGCAGCTGGCTCCAGAGCCCAAGGCCCTTTTGCTCGGAGCAGGTGCAGGAAAGACAGGGTCCCCAGACAAAAAAGATAACGGGCTTCTCCAGCACTCGACTGCTGATATCGAGAATGGATACAAACTCTCTCTGCGCTGAATGTCCATCCCACGGATATTAAACGCACGCGAACTGTATTGCCCTCTCCACTGCAAGCTCCATCTTTCAGCCAGTTGCCACGACAGAACAAGGACCAAATTCGCCCAATATGGCACGTTGACACCCTCTGACTTGTGTCTGCCGCGGTTCCTGGCTGTGGCACTGAGCATTGGCGCCATATGGGCACCAGCGCTGTGCCAGTTAACTTGGAAGCCGAACAGGAACAGGAAAAAGGCCGGGAATGACAAGGACAAGAATTGCTCCGCCGCGGGGCGCGGGGGTTCAACCGTTGTCGTTGCACAGCAGCACCACAAGGCACAGGGCCGCAGACCACCGACTCTTCTCCTCCATCTGCCCTGCGCTCAGCGGGTGGGCTGAAGGGCGGCCGATGAACCACCCCGTCATCATCCCTGTCAGCTCGGTTCGAGGCAAAGGGTACCGAGGGAAACAGGGAGATGGCGATACAACACAGACGCCGTCAGATACAAGTGTCCTGACGCGGGATCCCCCGCAGTCGCCCGGTACCTCAGACAGTAGCGGAAAAGTACTCGGCGGTATTCGTCCGCCTCGGACTCAGCACGCCTTGTGCGAGGAGAGAGCGTCCGCTCACTTCAGTTCAGTCTCTGGCTCACATCTCTCTGCCAGCACCAGAACCAGCAATATCTCCAGCTGTCACATGCATTTCGCTCCTTTTCTCGCCTTACCGCAGCTGCGTCTCGTTGTTCGTGGGCCTTTCTCTTTGCCCACCGGCGCCGCAATCTTTCGAGAGTCATCTCAGACACGCTGTCAACCCCACGCGACAACTCGTCTTTTGACTGGTTCATCCTGTCATGTTCGACATCAAACCCAGACGGGATTGCCCAGTTACCGAGATGTGGCTTCCGCTGGCAGTCCTGGTTCAGATGTGCCATTGGCCAGGTTGGGCTGGCTTGGGTCAACGGCGAAGGCTTGTGCCAGCCGCCAGTTCGTCCAAACATTGTGTCCAATCAACATCTCCCGCCTTTAGTTTGTAGCTAACGCTGGTCAAAGAAGACCTCACCTCGCTTTACCTCATCCACCCATCCCAGCTCAAGTACCGTTCCAGCCTCACCCCCGTCGACGACAATTGTCCGCGTCTTTTTAGCTCGCGGCGCCTGGTTCCTTGCCCGCAGCAAGCCCAAAGTTAATTGCACAGGCTTGGGGTTCTTCACAGGCGCCTCTTGAGATTCTCGATGCAGAAGAAGCACGCAAGCTGGCTGCTCAGCTGCCAATCAATCGTTGCCCTGGCCGCCTCCTCCGCCGCCGCCGTTGTCATTGTCCCTACATGCCCAACCCTGTCCTGCCATGCCCTGTAGCGCGGCAGATGCAGCAGCATTGCATCGCATCGCATCGCTAGCAGGGGTGGGCAGTGAGCAGGAGGGTGGGTTTTTGGTGGGTTTGCAAAAGGACCTGAGCTAGGTTGAGGCTAGACGCTAAAGGAGCAGCAACCAGCATGGCCTGGAGCTCAGTCTATTCAGAAACCCTCTCGGAGACTGACAACGGATGTGCAACGCTGTATTCTCCTACTGCCCACAGAAACCGGCCTGAGTATTGGGTCCATGTCTCGAGAGGTTTCTGGCTATTCCTCTTCGTCGACCGACACTGGCCACGAGCACGGTTTATTAGCTGAGACTCGAAGACCATCAACGATGATTACTCGGAATCGTCACACCTTGAACATCCGCAACGATCCGCGATCAGTAGTCCCACCGGATCTACTGCCAGCCTTTCGTCTGTTCGCTTGGTATTCTGTCAGATATCCGGGCTGGCAAAGCGGGTTGGGAGCATTCTCAGGTACCGTGAATACGAGTTCGTCGTGACAGGGATCGCAAGCGCCGCCAAATGGACGTCTTATCCTCGTCTCTACTGGCGGGTGCATTGATCATTCTCCGTCTCGTCTCCTCTTCCCCCCCGCAATCCTCTATCACGTCTTATCTCGCTGGCTTCCCGTGCTACGGATCCCGTTGCGGCGACCGGGTTGAATCTCCGTTCATCGCATGTCATCAGTCATGATTTTTTTCATATATCCCAGCGGCGGAGACCGGATATTGTATGACCGCACTGAGTCGGACGTGCATCGAGCCGAGAACTAGGCTCCTCATAGTCTATTGCCTGGTCGTCTTGAGAGGCAGTCTCGTCTTTGCTAATACTCTTAGATCCGGAGTCGTCTTCTAGCCAAGTTCTCCGCATTTGCCCTCCTCTTCTCCAACGTCGTCGAGCAGCAGCGCACCTCACAACTGAATCTTGGAGTAAGGGAAATGGAAAAGGCATGCAACCCCCTCCAAAGACTCGATGACCAGGGCCCCTGTCGCATCGACTGGCCACATCTTGACCAGAACAACCTAAAATCGCGGGCAAGCCAGGCAAAGCAAGGTACCTGGAACCCTGGACTTTGTACCTGCAATGAGATGGGGACTCCGTCTTGTCAGGGAATCCCTGTCCCTCAGGCATCTGGCAACGGACCCGCTGATCTGCTCGTCTTCACCCTCCCACTCTCTCTTCTCACTCGCTCTCTCAACTCTCTGTTCATCTTTAGCCTTGCCTACCACTCTTAGTTGTGTCTCTCGAGCTCTCTATTCCCCCGTCCACTAAGATCGAGAGAACGGCCAGGAACCCAGAGGCGAGGCACACACACCCCGAGAAGCTACACTTCTCACACACCCACCCAACCCGGCTCGCCTTCACGTAGGTTTCTCTCCTTCGGTCGACGTCGCCGCCCCCGGTCTCCCCCTTTGCCTTCCCCCCACCCCCGTCACTGCTCTCAAGTTGCCTCCTGGCCCCCCGTCTACGCACATGATGTACTTTCATACTGCTTGTACAATTCCTACATCCCTCCCCCGGACGAGTTGCTTGGTGAGGTTTATGATCCATGTTCGCCGCCTGTATATCTCTAGCCAATCTCTCATCCATGTAATCGATGGCTGCCAGCAAGCACGCTCGACACAGCTCGATACATTTATACACTCCTCTTCCCCAAGCCATACCTTTCTCGAGGTATCGCCGTGTCTCTCGACTTCATCAGTCTACCTACTTTTACCTTCTGCTTGTGCCTGAAGTAGAACTCATCTTTCCGCATTAAATCCTATTTACCCAAACCACACGGAGTCTTGGACGTTCGGATCTGCCCGCTTCCGCTTCCACTTCTACCTTGACCGGCACTCGACCTCGCATATGCGCCACCAACATCTTTGACAGTTCACTCGTTACAAAACCTGACAAGATGACCGCTCCCATAACTCAACAATCAACGGCGCAAGCCAAGGAGGCTGCTGCTGCCGTCGCCTCTGTTCGCAAGAGGAGAAGACGCGCTCCCGCCGGAGGTGCCGCTGACGACTGCTTCACATGCTCCAAGAGGAACGTAAAGTGTGATCGCAGACGGCCCTACTGCTCACAATGTCTCGAGATTGGCAACGAGTGCTCCGGCTACAAGACCCAACTGACATGGGGCGTTGGTGTCGCCAGCAGAGGCAAGCTCCGCGGCTTGTCCCTTCCCATCGCGAAAGCGCCACCCGTGGCTGGAGTCGCAAAGAAGTCCCCAGTCCGCGCCCGTGCTAACTCAACCGCCACCTCCGCTGGCTGGGCCGACGTTGACAACATGTCTCGAAGGAATTCACGCGACAATGGCGGCTTCTCACCAGAGCACATCGTTACCACCCCAACCACCCCCTACCCTCACAGCTACGACTTCCTCTCCATGTCGCATCCCGAGCAATCTTCGTCTATTGCAGCAAGCCATTGGGGCAACCTTTCATATTCCAGCAGTATACCAACTGATGGACCCAACTACCGCAAGCTGGGAGCTCATCTGGGCCCGATTCCCATCTCGAGCGCTCTGTCTTCTTCACTGGAGTCCGTGAGCGACGCCGACTACATGTCACCCATCAGCCACTCATATCCGAGAGACGACATTCCCTTTCTTCACAGCCCTACTGTCATGTACGACGGTTATAGCACGCATGGCTCTCCAGTTCCGCAGAGCCCCATCTCCGCCATTCTCATTGACCAGCGAGCCCCCACGTCTTGCCCAAGCCTCGTGTACGCACCGTCCGAACCGAGTTCGAGCCTCACGTCGCACATGGACAACTTCGAGAGCCAGTTGAGTCAGAAACTGATGCGGGAGTGTGACACTCTAAGTGAGACGGCCTGTCCGGCTCTGCTATAGGATCAAGCTCGCTGACGTGACGGCTTTAGGCGTTCCCGAGATGGATGCGTACAGCACAAGCTGCAACTCGAACAGCAACGTATGGACCTCGCCTCCTCCCGAAGAGATGTCGCCGCGACATTCAGACCACCAGGCGTCGGCTCAATGGCCTACCATGTTTGAGCCCCAAGCCGTCCACGTCAACTCGGATCTCATTTCCAAGATGCCATTCTTCATGGACTACTACAAGAACATTATGTGCCCGTCAATGGTCTTCATTGACGGCCCCAGCAACCCTTACCGCGAGCACATTCTGCAGCTCGCCTCGAACAGCCAAAGCTTACAACACGCCATCTGCGCCCTGTCGGCATGCAACTTGCGGATGAAGCGCAGGCTCAGTCTCGGCCAGGACACACGGGAGCTCTCCGAGAAGCTCATGGCAGAGAAATCCGCTGCTGATTCAATGGCGGATGCTCAGCCTGATGACCAGTCTCTGTCAGAAGAGTACCAGCACCGGAACCTGGCCGTTCACTTGCTCAACCAGCAACTGAACGACCCGGCCAAGTCGAGTCATGACTCGGTTTTGGCAACTATCCTACTGCTCTGCCACTACCGCATGGTGGAGTCTGGCATTGCCAAGTTCCATACCCAGTTCGCCGGCGTCAAGAAGATTCTCTCCATGAGGCGCTCGCAGAACCTGGCTCCCTCCCGCGACTCCGCGTGGATGGAGGCCATCTTCACCTACTTTGACGCCATCTCGGCGAGCATCAACGACCGCGAGGCTCAGCTCAACACTACTTTCTACGGTGTCATGCCCGACGCCCAGCTTCTTCCTCCTGGCGCTGAGAACATGGTCGGCTGCGACCGTGAGCTCTTCAAGACCATCAGCAGGCTCGGCAGACTTAACTTGCTTTCTCAGCACCGCGCGGTTCAGAGCACTCTCTCTCGCAACGTGCCATCGCGGTCTCAGTCGCCGCTTGGCTCGCCCCTGGGCCACGCCTTTAAGGGCAGCCTCAACAGTCTTCAGCACCATCAACTGGGAGATATGTACAACATGCCTAGCCACCGTTTCGACGGCAATGGCTTCGGTTCAACGCTGGATGATGATGAGTTTATCTGCTCTCCCGTCACCTACGACGACCACCGCAACAACTTCTGGCGGGAATGGAAGGAGGCCCGCGTTGCCCTCCAAAGCTGGGAGTTTGACTCGGCTCGCGTTCACGCTTCGCTCCCCGGCCCCGCAACCTCTGCACAGGTCCGAGACCTCGGCCATCTGTCCGAGGCGTTCCGCTACGCCGCCCTGCTCTACACGGAGCGTCTGGCCTCGCCCAACGTCCCGTCGACGCACAGCAACTTCCAGAACCTCGTCTCCCAGGTGGTCTACTACGCGACGAGCCTTGAGGCCGGCAGCCAGGCCGAGAAGTTCCTCCTCTGGCCCCTGTTCGTCGCGGGCAGCGAGTGCGTCAACGAGCTGCAGCAGAACATTGTCCGCAGCAAGTGCCGCGACATCATGGCCCGCTCGGGCTACATGAACAACCTCGCGGCGCTGGACGTGCTCGAGAAGCTCTGGGCCGGCGAGTGGGAGAAGAACGAGCCGCGCAGCCCCGCGGCGGTCAAGCTCGAAGCGATGCGCCGAGGTCCGTTCAACTGGACGAGGTGCATCGGGGGACCCGGCGTGGAAGTGGAGTGGATCATGTTTTGAGCGTGGCTTGTGCGAGTAGGGAACAAGGGGACGCCATGCAATAAGGGGAAAAAAAAAGGAAAACAGGGGAAGGGTATTTTCGTTTTTACTGGGACTGCTGGGTTGTTACGCGAGTCAAGCGCGCGGTTGAGGCGGTCCGGAGAGCGCGCGATGTTTGGTTTTACACACTTGGTTTACTCGGCGACAAGCTGGGCTGGTCACGACATGATGAGAAAGGGGGGCTGGGTGGACATCTACCTGTAACTGTACAATAGTAACTACTAAACATTATGCATATTTACGATCAGGCGTAATTCTGGGTTGGAGGGATTGAGGGAGGAGGAGGATAGCCTCAGCGCAAAAATACAAAGCACGATGAAAGGCCGCACACTGCACACTGCACACAACCCTGGACCAACACGCGATCTTGATTACACAATACCCGCTAGTGTAAGCTTATATCATACTTTCAGTGTTCATTAATGATGCGAAAAAGAAGCCTCGGCCCGGGCTTCTTTTTCAGGGAGACAAGGCTCAGAAGAGAGTTCAGGCTAGAACGACTAGAAATTAATGAGCAAAGCTTTTTCATCTGGACAATTGATTTCCGTCTGGACAATGTCCGATCAAGCTTGGACATCAAAGTCAAAAGTTGCGATGGCGTGCTCGTGGTCTGCCGAGTCGTGATGAACGGTACCTGCGTTGCGGCGGCACTCGGGTTCCAAAATGAATGGCACACTTTGTAGAGCGCTACCTTTAGCACCTCTTGTTAGGATGCTTACCTTCTTCTTTTCAAACATTTAAACTCAGAATATTATTCTCTAGGAGCTAGAGTATTTTCTGGATATTTTAAATCGATTTTAAAGCTTTATGTGCGGGTGTTCTAGGCGTGGGTTCGAGTAGCTGCTCAAAAGAGTGCCATCTTTTTTGGAACCCAAGTGGGCGGTTGCTTCGTCTACCGAACAGCGGGCAGCGGCGAAAGGGCAAAGCGGATCAGGATCGGCCTTTCAGGGTCTCTCTCTCTCTCTCTCACTCTCTCTCAGCGGAGTGCAAGCGGATAGTCAGTCGCAACTTGCCGGAACTCTGGGCCTTTCTCTCTTGTACAGCGTCTCATCGCGTTTGAGCTAGGCTAAGTAAGCTGCGAGGCTCGCTTTTCCTGGGGGTGTGTGAGTGGAGGATAGAAGTGTCGGTAGGAGTAGGAGGGTGTGGTGAGAGTGAGGTGAGGGGTGAGGGGTGAAGCAGCAGAGGGAGGGGGAGGGGGAGGAGGGAAATCACAGGTGAGTTGCGTGAAGTGCACCGCCCAGCAACCACAACCACCACAAGTCAGCAGTCACTCAGTCACTCAGTCATTCACTCAGAGGGGGGACGGTGGAAAGAGGGTTCGGTGGCTGATTTGCCTCCCGCTCTTCGCAGTGCGCCGCCGCCGTCGCCCCTCACCCCGGCTCGACTCCACAGGCGGTCTTGTCCAGTCGCAATCGCTCCAAGCGCCGTTTGTGGGAGCGGGAGGCGCATGTGGGCGCGATCCATCGCCCATGTGTCTGCTGACAGGGGTCTGGTCTGGTGTCTACATAGTACCTAGGACGGTCTAGCTATCTTTGTCTCTCGTTGATTACATACGCTCTGTACGTACGGCGCCGCCGGAAGGAGACATATCTTATTTTTGGCGAGGAACGGGGAGAGCGCCAAAGAATATTGATGGAGTGCAGTGTGTTTGATGTGACGTGATGTATAGTGCGCGGTAGGAAACTTGGTTTTCCCATCCGGAGGCACGAGCTTTCGGATATGCGATGTGGATATACGGGTACTATACGCTGGATATATCGCGGCGAGATAATGGGATATGAATAGAGTGGTGGTTTCCCGTATTGCTTGCCTGCCTGCCTGCTTGCTCGCGCTCTCATGCGAAAGCCGGGCTGGATGGACCCTGTTATTTCTCTCGCTCGGTTCCTTGCCTTATGTGATCCTTGCACCGGGCTCGGTTGCAACAGACCGAGGCAGGAGATGGGCATTTTCCTTTAAGCGTTTTTGAGTTTCTTTCTGTATATGATTTGCAACGCTAAGAGCGCGGCGCGGTGTTGATCGATGTTGAAAGGGTCCCGGGTCTCGAACTGGAACTGGGTTTCGAGGGGACAGCGCAGACAGACATCCGCTGGTACGACATATCTCGGAGAGGGGCTAGGAGGACGGAAGTACCGCTGCAAGTCTGAAGATGTCGAGCAGAACAGAGAGAGTGTAGTGTGTAGTGAACAGCCGGACGAACAGCAAGACACAGGGCGCCCGGGGATGGACGGATCGAGGAGTTTGGCGCATCGATGCGCACGGGGTAAGGTATCCAGACCGGCTGGCGAGCAACACAACACAACAGCAGGACCAAGTACCAGAGGTACAAAGCAGAGCAGAGGAGGGCAGGGTCAGGGATCAGGGGCTCATACGGGCTGGGGAAGAAGGGCAGGACAGGGTATGCCTTGAAGAGCCCACTCGAGCCAAAAAAGTTCCCATGTGGGGGTGATAAGGGAACGTTCGGGCCAAGGAGCCAGGGTGGTTGCGGGATGGGGAGATGTGATTGGAGAGCCGGACGCGGGACTGGACGGGCGTTTGTGGTCTTCGATCTGGCGAAGCATGGGTTTGGCAGGGGCTCTTTGTGGTGGCAGAAGTGTGGACAACAAGAAGGGGACGATTGAGGAAGAGTGAGAAGGGAAAAATAAAAAAGGATACTTAGTAGAGGAAGGGCAGGCAGGACATGGGACGGAGAGGGGATGGGTACGGCTGCGGTAGGGATGCAGGGGGTTTGCTAAAGAGTGGAGGATGCCGATGGGAGGTTAAAGCGAGGACAGAACAGGGGGCAGGGGGACGAGTTGACAGAACAGACACTGACAGACAGACAGACAGACAGACAGACAGGCAGAGACAGAGCAGGGGAAGTCGAGGCGGTGGCGAGATCCATCATTCCCGCCTGCGAACTAATAACCTAGACGCGCATATGGCATGGCTGGCTCTCCCCTTCCCTTCCCTCCCCTGGGGTCCCGTACCTACTGCGGACTACTCTAATCATGCCGGTGTCTGTTCTTGTCGCCGTTGTCGACCAGGGTGTGTATGTGTGTGTGCCTCTGGTAGGTAGCGTAGCATCCTCTGCTCCCCCTCCCCCATTTCCGTGGCTGCTTCGTCTGTGCGATGGCCCGGAGAACGACGGAGTAAGGCGGACGGAACGACGTCGTGAGCGTCCTGCCTCGTGCATGCCACTTTACCGTGCAGCAGCAGCATGTCAAGATAGCGGGCTCGGGGTCCTTCAGCTGCGGGAGTTGTTTGACTTGTGCAAATTAGTCGGCGACGAGAGAGAGAAGGACCATGGACCGTGGACGATGGCGAGACAGTGAGATGACGGCGCGTGGGGGTCACCCAGCGAGTCTGACGGGCTTCCTCTCGGGGATTTGAGTTGTTGTTCGTCGTTGTTTGGTTCCTTCATCTCCGTGATGGGCGGCCTTGATGTGGTCATCCAGGGTGATCGCATATGTCTCCCCCCCCTCTGAGGTCATTGCGGATTTGAGAATCGAAATTCAAAAGTGGTGAGGATTTCGATCAACACTCTTCTCTGCCCTCGCTCCTCTCCCCGGCAGTTATGACGACAGCCGGTGAGGGAAGCGAACATCTCTCACTCGAGAGGTGGTGCATACCAAATACACGTCAACCAACCTGACGTAGCCGCTGCACCTTGCCGAGTTTCCATCTTGGTGTCCGTCGGCCGCCCGGAGCCTGAAGAATAACGCACACGCCCAACATTCTGCGATGCTTGGCTTCTTGCAGCTATCTATCTAGTGGCCAGAACCTGGTTTAAGGTATGTGCTAGTTAGCCTGCCGGAGCGAGCAGAAAGAAAAAAAGCACGCACATCTCCACCATCGCCAACGGAAGAATTGAAGGCCATGAAGCTAATGGATAAGGGCACACGATCGGGTTCGTCGGTGTAAAGGCAACGCGAGCCGAGGACCCTGGGTTCTCCTTGACGGGGTATTGGGAGTTGTCAAGTCCCGCGTGCTCAGGGATCGGAGGACGGGGATCGAGGCTCGACGTTTCTTCGCCTCTTTGCAATCAACTTCACAGCCATCAACAGAGTCAGGGCATTCAGGGGAGATTGGGCAGGCTTGAGTCGCGACTTTGCTTTATTGATGGTACAGCGGTGTACGGATGCACACCGAACATGGAGGTCCCCTATCCAAACCCTAAATTAAGCTGTTGTACACTCCGACAGGGACTTCGATGCTTCAGACGTCCTCTCCTGGTCCATGAACTCCGTCAAACACCAGCAAGGACATGCCCCTCGCGCCTAAATTCCGCATCATTATCGTCTTCCCTTCAGCCGCGCCACTTGAACCGGCTCTGCCTCAGCATGTCCAACAGCCCCGTGGGCAGCAGCCCCTTGTCCACAATCACAAGACTGCCGAACCTCGCGATCATGTCCTTCGCGTAGAGCCCGCAGATCCACTGCTCGTACCCGCCGAGCCCGTACCAGCCCGCCGGCGTCGACCCCAGCGCCGCCTCCACGTCGCCCGCCAGCTCGATCCCCTTGGCCTCCGGCAGCTGCCGCAGCCTGTCCAGCACCCGGCCCAGGCTCGCCGACGTGCGCCGCCGGTGTCGCGTGAACTCCTCGAAGCTCATGAACGGCTCGTCCCTGAGGTCCGTGAAGTCGTCGTTGTGCCACCACGAGCCCCTATCCACCGCGTCCATGTCCTCGTACCGCGCCTTGTGTGCCCGGTACTCCGCCTCCTCCTCCTCGAGGAACTTGTCCATGATCTCGTGAGGGTCCTCCGCCACGGCCTCGCGGATGAGATAGAGGGGCACAAAGGGGTTCTTCAACCCCAGACCACCAAGCGAGACGGGGAAATACAGATACCCGTCAGGGATGTCCGTAATGCCAAACCTCTCGCCTACCATCCGCTTGAGCCTCGCCCCGGCGCTGCCCCCGCCGACCTGGTTCTCGTCGCTGTCGTCGCCGCCGCCGTTGTCCTCGCCAAACAGCCGGTGTTGTATGCGGTGGAACGTCGCGAGCATGCTGTCCACGTGCGCGCGGGAGTAGCAGTTGGCGAGCTGGCCGCAGTTGGTCCCGAAGAAGCGCGCGCCGTAAATGTTCCACGCCTGGATCCAGTCGAAGACGCTGCCGCACGCCTCCAGCTGCAGGCGGAGCTCGTCAATGTGCGCGTCGATCTTGCGCTGGTCGATGACGAAGCGCCCGGACGCCGGGTCGAGCTGGAGGAATCCCCACACGACGTCCCCCTTGGGAAGCCCCTTTACGTGATCGCTCTTGGCTGCCGCCGTCGCTTCCGCTTCCGCCGCCCTGATGTGCACGCTGCCCGTCTTGTCCTCGTTGAACTCCAGCCCCATCATCTCCACGAACTCGCCCATCGTCCTCCACGCCCGCGCGCACGTCTCCTGGCCGCCCCAGAGCCACATGTCGTCGTGGAGGCGGTAGAGCCGGCAGCCGTCGCCGTTCTGGTTGACGGCGAAGTCCATGCAGAAGAGCATCGTCTCGGCGATGAAGTCCGCCAGGGGCGTGCTCAGGGGCGTGCCTCTCCTGCGGATCTGCGCCGGGGTGCTGGGGGGATCTTGCGCGAAGCGGAGGGGACACTCGAGGATGCGCTGGAAGAGGGAGATCCAGTCGTCACGCACGCCGAAGAACCGCAGGACGGCGAAGATGGACGAGTGCGGCACGCTGGGGCCAAACCATTTCAGGTCGGACCGGATGACGGTGATGTCGCTGCCGAGGCGCTGGTGGATGATGATCTCGGACTGGATGAGATGCAGTAGGTTCTGGACCACGGCCGTGTGCGACTTACGAGTGTCGTCCTCCTCCTCGAGACGGTCGTTGCTGGAGCTGTACCCGCCCCTTCTCTCCTCCGCGGAAGCCGGCAGCTGGTCGAGGAAGATCTCGTCGTGGAAGTGGCCCGCGAGCTTCTTCTCCACGGACCCGTCGTCGTCGACGTTCGTCGTCCTGAGGAAGTACCTCCGCCGACGGACTTCCTCCTTGCTCATGCGCCTGGCCGCGGCCTTCTCGACGCCGTGCTCTCGCATGAACCTGACGAGGAGGGCGCGCATCCTGACGGCCCACTGCATCCCGACGTGGTGGATGAAGATGGACTGCAGGAGGTCTTCGTCGGGGAAGAACCGGTACCGTCCGTTGAGCTGTCGTCGCTGGTCGATGATGCTGTCGCCGTCCCATGCCCACTCTCTCCGGGTCTGCATCCGCATGTTAAGGACGTCTGCGATTTCGCGCAGGACGACCTTGTTGTTAAGGAAGTCGTTCAGGATCGTCCTCTTCTGATCGGTGAGGGTGTCTGTCCGGAGGAGCCCGCGGATGGTGTTGCCCAGAGAGTCCTCATCAAAGTGCGTCGTCTTCTCATCCCACGACTTTTGGAACTTTTCGATGTCCTCCTTCAAGTGAGCAAATGCGCGACGGACGTCCTTTGACGACTCGCAGAACAGCTGCTCCAGGTACTCGGTGATGGCGGCCTCGTCCGTCTCCTTCGCCTTGAAAACGTAGTCCTCCCACGTCGCCCGCTGCTGGTGCATCTCCTCCCGTCCGACCGGAACGAAGCTCGCCTCCGAGCCCTGGTCGTCCGACTTGCCATCAGACACCCACTCATTCACCAGCTTCCCGTACAGCTCCGCGAAGCGATACTTTGTCGATTCCACGTCCAGGCTCTGCCGCACGGCGTTCTCGTACCCGCGAACGAAGTCCGCCGATATACAGGGGTCGAACTCGGCCTGGTCGACGAAGCGCTTGAGGTTGGCGATGGAGATCAGGCGGCTGTCGGCGATCTGTGACATGAAGGGGAGGCTCTCTGCTCTTTCGACGAGCAGCTTTGCCCGCTTTCGGTGGTCGGTCTCGAGGGCCGCATCTTCCAAGAGAGCCTGCTTAGACTGCTCGTAGGCTCGCTTTTGCTTGTGGAGCTGGTCGAGCTTCACGTTCGTGATGGTGAAGAGGGTCTGCGACAGGACATCGGAGGAAGCCATCTTGGTTGATGAGGATTTGTGAAGTGGTGAAGACTGCCGCTGTCTGAATGAGACGGTGGTGCTGATGCTCCTGTGAGATCTGTTCGAGTGAAGGGATGGCCATCTCATGAAGCTCTTATAAGCCCGTAGGCCGCTTCTTCCACCAAGTCCAAATGAGGCCATTGTCGCTTGCCGGATGAGTTTTCGGTCTGAGTAACACGGGCTCCAAACATTTTGGCCTCGTTTGGAGATTTCCCACCTGGATGGCTTTGTTGGTGCTTGCTGCGCCCGCCTGGGTCCTCAGGCAACGTCTGAGGCCATTTTGGCCTCAGTGGAATCTCATAGTGCGATGCACCTTTTCGTCCTCAGTTTGCACAGGAAAAATGGAAAATACATTTCTAACCGACAGTCTTTTGAATTTTGATGGATACATGACGTCGAAAGTGAGACGTAATGAGAGGTTGAAAAACGTTGAATGAACCATACCTCATACCTGGTGCTGAATTCGGCAAACGCTCAGTCGTAGTCGTCGTGTCGCTCGTATGTATCGATCCCGCTCGGTATGCTCATCTTCCTCCCACTTCCCGATCCATCACTCTGCGTCTTTCTTCAATCTGTCGTCGATATTCTCATCATGTCTTTCTCAGTCTGACCGAAATCTGAGAAATGCATCCCGCGAAATGCACAATGTGCAAAAGCCCAAGACAGGCCCGCGCGGTAAATAAGTCAGTGAAGGAGGCCGCTAACGACACCGACATCGGCAGTGACGTGATTGCGAGGTTCCGTCGCTGGTGGGTAAGATAAGAAGGCATACGCAACACCCGGGGATTAGTTTCCAATAAGCTCGCGGCCGTCTTTCCCTTTCCTGAAGGCTGGCACCCCGCTGAAGACATGCCAAACGGCGCGCTTATCTTGCAAACTTCCTTCCGGGGAAATTCTCTGCTTGAGCAAGCCGTGATGGGTGCGCGCGGCACCAGATTGCCTCATGGGCAACCAGCGAGGCCATTACCCGTTGCGGGCAAGATGGCCGGGGCGCAGAAGCTGGGGGGTTGCCGAGCTTCGGCAGAGCCAGGAGTAGTAGTAATACTCGCTGCAGAATACTACGGATAGCTGTGCTTCAATGATCTATCAACGGGGCCAGGCGGCAGTTCTCTTACCCATTGGCCTTGCAGTAATTAGTCAGTCTCGCAACCGGACCGGCGCGCGGCCGCAATCGAATGCGAACGACCTTTAATCGACGACATTCCGTTTTCCGACGGGAAACTTGGGGAGACAGGCGTCTTACATAACGTTTTACCTTATGCGTCCGTCCGTCTTTGTTAGTGCCCGGGGCCCCGTAGATCAGCCGAAAGGCGCCATTAACAATCCCGGCCGACAAACTTTCCTCCTCCGTTTCATTCATTCGCCATAAGGAAGTTTTTGTGAGTGAGATTGAAGTTGGAGCCGTAAACATGCCGGTGGACGAGGAACAGCCGCGGCGAGCGGCCAACGGCGCGCAGTCTTCGGAGACGACGCCTCTGCTCAATGGTGATAGCGGTGTTCGCGGTATTGCTGCTACAGCTGCCGCCGCCAACGATGAAGAGACCACCGTCATCGCCGAGACCGTCTCCAACGGCCGTCTGGCTCTCATCCTGGGAACCTCGTACTTTGGCGTGTTTCTTGGCGCCATTGATAGCACCGTGAGTCGTTCACCACACTCCCATGTCGTGGGCTCTGCAGCAGCGGGCAGTCTGACGAAGCCATCCCCGTAGATCATCGCAACCCTCTCCGGGCCCATCTCAAGCGAGTTCAAGTCCCTGAGCCTTCTGAGCTGGCTCGCGACGGCCTACCTCATCTCCAATGCCGCCTGCCAGCCCATCTCCGGCCGCCTGACCGACATCTTCGGCCGCGGCCCGGGCCTGGTCTTCAGCAACATCTTCTTCGCCGCCGGGAACCTCATCTGCGGCCTTGCGCAGACGCAGTCTGCCATCATCTTCGGCCGCGTCGTAGCCGGCATCGGTGGCGGCGGGCTCATGTCCATCTCGACCTTCCTCGGCTCCGACCTCATTCCGCTGAGGAGACGAGGCATCTTCCAGGGCATCGGCAACATCGCCTACGGCTCGGGCGCCATGCTTGGCGGCGTCTTTGGCGGCCTCATCAACGACCACACGGCCTGGGGCTGGCGGCTCGCTTTCCTGGTCCAGGTCCCGCCGGTTCTTGTGTCGGCCGTGCTCGTGGCGGTCCTGGTCAAGGTACCCCCCAAGGCCTCGGACAAGTCCTACCTCGCGAGAATCGACTTCGGCGGCGTCTTCCTCACGATATCTTTCCTCGTGCTGCTGCTCCTCGGGCTGAACGCGGGCGGAAACCTCGTGCCGTGGGTGCACCCCCTCCCCCTCACAACCATCCCGCTCTCCTTCCTGGCCTTCGGCGCGTTCCTCTTCTGGGAGACCAAGGTCAAGCAGCCCATCATCCCCGTCCGCCTGCTCGCCAACCGCACCATCCTCTCCGCGTGCCTGACCAACCTGCTCTGCACCATGGTCATGATGATGGCCCTCTTCTACGTGCCGCTGTACCTGCAGGTCACCGGACTCTCGGCCACCGACGCCGGCCTGCGCATCCTGACGTCCCCGCTCGGCGTGTCCATCATGTCCATCGGCGCGGGCTACATCATGAAGAAGACCGGCAAGTACGTCGTCCCGGGCATCTGCGCCCTGGTCATCTTCAACACCGGCATCGTCATCCTGACGCAGTTCGACGAGAACACGCCCGCCTGGGTCAACTACCTCGTCTTCTTCTTCGCGGGCGGCGGCTACGGCGCCATGCTGACCATCACGCTGCTCGGATGCATCTCCGCAGTCGATCACTCCCAGCAAGCCGTCATCACCTCGGCAACGTGTGAGTCTATCCCGACCGTATTTCAGTAACTCTCAGTGCTAACAAAGTCCAGACCTGGCCCGCAGTCTCGGTGGCACCGTCGGCATCACCATCGGCTCCGCCGTCTACCAAAACGTACTCAAGAGCCGTCTCTGGGAACGCTTCGGCGACTACCCCAACGCCGCCGAGATCATCGGACGCATCAGGGACGACCTCGACGAGCTCAAGCACCTGCCCCCCGGCTGGCAGCCCGGCGTCACCGACTCCTTCATGGAGGCCTTCCAGAGCGTCTGGTACACGATGCTGGGCATGTCACTTGTGGCTCTCGTCTGTATCTCGTTGATGCGGCAGTACGTCCTCCACGCAACCTTGGAAAGACGTTGAGGAGTCGATCATGAGGAGGTACTCGTGAAATGTGCAATCACGGGACCGACGAAGGAATTGACCCGATTTTGTGACATAAAATTGATACAGTCAAAATAGAGTTGGACAACATAAGGATATAGACAAGGAAGGCTCATCGCCAGTTGGATTCATTAGCTTTGAATAATCAAAATATCTCAATCATCGAGCCTGCGCGTCCTGACTTTTATTGAATGTGTGATCTACATTTGTAGTTGAACCGGGAGTATCAGTATCGCCGTCTATACTGTGGGCAACCATGCTTGATGAACCAGACGCATGTAAGTTTGGGGCGGCAGCCCACTGGCGCGTATGGCAGATTCAGAGGGTGCTACTGGAATGAGATACTTTTGATCTGGACATGACACAGCACTATGACATACAAATTTGCAGAACTATATTCTAATGGAGCAGGTAATCTGAAACTACAGCTGAGGAAGGAGCCGGCCGTTGCCTCTATTCCATCCCTCATGATTCAGCCGAGTGACATAAGTACAAATCTCAGGCATACGCCAAGGTGTTGTCGTCCCGAATCTGGCCAGCAATCTTGATAGACGCCTCATTGCCTGCAACACAAGGGCCTCTGACTATGATCTGTGACGATTATTAGCGATGTCCAGCGGTATCACCACAATGAGTCGCTCACCTCTCCCTTATAATCCGAGTCCGCATTCTTGTGCTTCTCCGTGTCCCTCAACAGAATCTCCGTACTCGTGACAGGCGCACCGAAATGCGACCGCTCATCGTCATGAACTCTGTAGTCGTAGTAGCCAGTCTGCGCAACGGCGCCTGCAACCTTTGGGGCCGCCAGAGCGTAAATGATCCTGGCACCCAAGAACACGCGAAGGTCAGAGAGAATCCGAGAAGACAGAGGCGGAGAATCAGCGCCGGCTCTATCAGCAACGTAAACGAGACGCAACTTGCCCGGCGTTTTGCCAATTGCCGGCCGCGATGAGCTGTTAAATCGGGAGGCCGCAGAGGCAACGGGCATCACGCCGCTTTCTGTCAGAGAGCGGGATTGGGCCCAGTGAGCAACCTTGGCAATGGCAGAGGTCAGGCGGTTAGTAGCCTCCTGGTGTGTCCTCAACAGAGTCTCTGGCGTGGCCACAAGCACGGTAGGGGCCACTCCTTGGGTAGCGAGAACCAAGTCAGGCGAGCGTCCAGCAACCGAGTTGAAGGCAACAGAGGCGTTGCAGTACAAAGCCGCGAGCGTCAAGATGAGGGTGTGAGTGTTTGTCAAAGAGTCGGCCGCGAGGAAAAGGTCAGAAGGGCTGAGGCGCTGGGTTGAAGGAACAGCAGCAAGCTGACCAGCAACTCCAGAGACCAAGTTGGCCTGAGTGAAACGAACCATCTCTTCCATGGTGCCGGGCTTCGTCTGCCAGAAAGTAATGACCTCCCTGGGTTCATCCTCCTTGTTCGGAGCAGGCAACTCTTTTCCAGCTTCAGCAGGGGCGTCGCGAATGATGTCTTGCCAAGTCGCGACATTGACACTGCCGCCGGTACCCTCGGGCACCTCGTTCCAGTCCATGTGGCTGCTTCCTTCATCAACAACCCAGATCAGCTGGCGCAGGGAGGGATACGCTTTGACGACAGGTTCAAAAGGGAACGCGCCGGGAGCCGTGATGACAGTGTCTGCGGCAGATCGACGGAGCATCATGGTGAGCTCTTCCGTGGACACGTCGAACGGAATCAGAATGGCCGTGAGATTGGGATAGAAGCTGCAGGCAAACAGGGCAACCAGGATCTCAATAGAGTTTGGCAGGTAAATGGCAACGCGGATACCACCTTGCTCGTGGATATGCTGTCCGATGAGATTGATCTGTCGAGTGATGTCCTCTGCTTATTGTCAGAACCAACAGCGGGCATGAACGCCATCCAAACTCACCCAATTTGTGCTCAATAACGTTCTCGGAGCCCAAGACTGTCAGCAGTCTGCCCTTTCCCATGACACCCTTGCCATCATCGCCAGTTGCGCCAGCCACAACCTTTCTCCATATATCTCTGAGATCTCCGTCGCGTCCTCTCGACCATTTCGAAGCACCGGGGTCCTTGACGTTGAGTCCGCTGTTCAGGGGCATGCCATGAGGAGAAGAGTGGGATCGATAGACGGGCGATTCTCCTTTTTGTCGAACTGGTGAGCCTTGGGCCTGTCGGGCAAGGAGCATAGGATGGGTATCGGGGTCTTGGCTGGATGCAATTCGATAGGAAACGATGACAACGAGCAGGGTGACAATGGCGGTGGTGTAGTTGTTCCATTGTCCGAAGAAACCGGAAACGCCCTCGTCCATCTGGAGCATGACGTTGTCAAAGAACCCCATGGTGGGCGGCGGGATCGTGAAGTCAGACTCGAGTCGCCGGTGTCGGTAGTGCGGAGTGGATGGGTTCGGAAGAGGGAGCAAGTTGACCGATTGCTTTACGTGGCCGGCATGGAAAGCTCGGAGGGTTTAACAAGAGGGAAAAGCATGAGGCAGTGCCGGAGCTCGAGCTCGGAGGTTTCGTCGTGTGAGGTGGGCTGCGCTGGCAGTTCTCGGCGGGGATCCTGACATACCCCCCCGGCTGTGCTGGGCTGACTTTCCACAGAGGTTCCTGGGTGAGCTGCACGGGAAAGACCCTCAGGGCCCCAAGGTATGGAAGGTCGGGTAGGTACTTCAGGGACCGTGAGGCGCTCTGCTTGCCTGTGGTGTTGCTACCTACGCAATCCGCGGCCTGCAAATTCCCGGGGTTTGGGGGAACTTCCACGCCTTTCCGCAGCTAAAACAGGTACGTACCTGGTCTAAAGTGCGTGCGGGTTCCTTCAACAGCTCCGTGCCGGCACCTGTGGAATCTGAGCGCCACCCGCCCCACGTCGGGAAGCTCGCAGCTGAAGGCAGGTACCCACTTTACCTAGCCAGAGTGCGACTGACCGCTTTCTGCCGGTTGCTGTGGCCCGTGTGGCTGGTGCATTGTTTTTCTGCCAGCCATTTCTGGCGAGACACACTGCGACCTGCATCTGCCATATCCATCAACATCGTCAACTCGACCACAGAAGCGGCGCACTGAACCACGCTCGCGCTTGGCGACAGCGCAGCGTCGGAAACGACAACTTACTAACATACCACAGGTTTTCAAAAGAAACGAATCGGTAAGCTGTCCCCACCCGGGCGGGTGCGCAAATCTCAAGCATGACTGACGTGGTTCAGAACAGGCCCTGACCCTGACGCCGTACATCGACCTCGACTTCGTGACTCCAACCTCGAAACCCTCGATACCCAACACAGCACCCAAAATGTCCTCCTCAGTGAGCAGGGCCGCCGTGACCACGCCCGTCAGGTCGACACCACAGAAGACCGCCGCTATTGTTGACAGCCCGGGTACCTGGAGACATCCTCGTCTGAACGAGATCACGAGACGACGCAATGCGACCACCTTCTCCGAGAAGAACGTGAGGAAGATCGCATACAACATTGCCTTTCTCCTCGGTCTGTGGCTTTCTCAGGTTGTCGCACGATCATATGTCCCTACTTCTTGGTATGTTTGACTTTACCCTGAACATCTCGCCCACCTCTAACAGACAGCAGGATCAATCCTTCTCTGCGATCGTATCTCGGCTGGGCGTACTACGCGGTCCAGCTCTTTCCTCTCGTAAACATCGGCATGGCTATGCTTCCGTTGTTCCGTCCTGCCGACGATCTTGCCGACATTCCCCTGACGCCTGCCCAGCGCAAGCTTCTTGGACTGCCGCCCAGCGCAACGGCAGCCACTCCTGATGCTGTGTACAGCACGCCGCCGAGATACTCACGCACGCCGTCCCTGGCTGGCTCACCCGCGAGCAACAGAAGCTTCTCTGGCTCTCCACTGTCTGGACGGGGCAGCCCGGCGCTCGGGTCCTCGTTCAATGGACAATCATACTCGCCCTCTCCTCTGAACGGCAGCCCCTCTAAGTTCTCGGCTAGTCTGAACAGCAACCGGAGGTCATCTTTCAGTTCATCCACCAACTTTGGTGCGAGCACCAACAGCAACCTGGGCGCCAGTACCGCCTCTTCTCTGTTTCCCGACCCCGGAACACCAAGCCCCTCGACGGGCAAGCGCACTAGTGTTGGCTTGAACAACAAGTGGCTTTATGAAAGGGGCAGGAGATCTTCGGGAGGCAGTTGGATGCATTAAGCATGATGACGGTTCTTCGCAAACGATGGAGTAATGCATTCGAAGTGTTTGGGGCTTTAGACTGTGGTTTCTCTGCCAGCTTGGAGAACGGCGTTACGGGACCGCTTGAAGGGTCTTTTCAGGAGATGCCTAGCTCTGTTAATGGGATTACTATACCACCAAGCGGATTCTCAAGATGACGCGCATGAGGAGCAAGGGTTGTACATAGACGTCAATCTACAGAACCTGCGGGTCATAAATGGGACTAGGACTTCGAGGATCACAGTCAAAACACACGTGCATAACTTGGGTCAATCACTCCACAATCGATGTAAGAAGAGCATCGATTCAAGGAGGTGGGGATGAGAAGGACGTCTTGCTCTGGTCTGGTTTCCCTTCACAGATTCTACTGTGCTTAGAGGTTAGATAATGCTACGAGAGATGGACCTTCATTCAACACCTGGAATCTGGGCGTGTCAGTCGCACAGGTACGTACCTCGGCATCAGGAAATGGAAGGATGCGACCTCAAGATACGGGAACACCTACCCCGCTTTCCAACGTCTATTGGCCGGATTGCAGCTGCGACCCGCCTTTTTGGCATTACGTAGCACCCGGGCGCCCTTTGGTCTGGAACCATTAACCGTCGCCTTCCCAAGCTTCTTCCGTCAGAAACGTTCTGATAGATATGAACGCTCTGTGACAACATGGGTGCCAGCGACTCGAAGCTCGTCTTCAAGAAGGGCATCTTCAGGCTGTCTGAGGAGCGTCACATCCCGGCCGATGACCCTTACTGGACTTCTGTAGGTACTCCTGCATCGTGTCTTCTTCCCAGGCAACGTCTACTGACCACATTTCGACAGTTTTGGGAGCTCCCCGAATCCTCAGAGGACATCTTCAGCCTCTTTGCCCCCGCCGACATTCGTCGCACCAGAGATAAAGCCCTCGAAAACCTAGAAACCCTGATACTTGCAATCACATCTCGACTGTTCATATTGCGCCATCATCCCTCGTTCCCCGACCCTGAGATCGCACCTGAACGAGACGCTCTGAACTGTATTCGAGTCCTGACGCGCATTCTACCCTTCATCTACGAGGCTGATAACCTTCAACAATGGGAAGAAACATTCTTCTGGGGGGCTAGGCGGAAGAGGACGAGGCAATCCGCCATTGCCAACGAAGTGTTGTTCGACGGAGCCCAGGATGGCCCGCGATCGCCGAAGCCGAGGAACGACCCTGAAGACTTCGAAGACGCCAAGCCTCTCGCCGAGGAGCTTATCGACACTCTCGTAGACTTGCTGTTCTTTTCCGATCTCACCTTACCCAAACAACCCAATGGACGCTCGAAAGTCACGTACGCCATCTGGCAGAGTGGCGTGGGCTGCAATACCGCAGTAACTACCACCAAGGAGTTCGAAAGCAACCGTAGCGAGATTCTCCGCCTGCTCATGACCATGACAAGTCAGAGCATGTATATGTCACCCAACGCTCTTCCACAAAAGGGTGTCCGGGCCTTGACCCACATTTGTACATGCCCCGACAAGCAGGTCGTGTTGTCGGTTCTCTGCTCGCTGCTGAATACTGTACGTGCATGCATATTGCGGCTCCAATAGACGGAACTATCGCTGACAGGAACAGACCCTAAAGTACAACCCAGCCACCTGGCGTGTTCCTTACAACACGCTCGTCTTCAAAGACGAGAAGCAGATTCTGGTGACTTACACACTACAACTGCTGCTGGTATTCTTGCTGTATCCAATACCCGAGCAGGATGGCACGACGCCCAAGAACTTTTATCGTCATTTCCTTGGAAGACTTCATCGCCCCCAGGACTTTCAGTTCATCGTCGATGGTATGACGCGAATTCTCAACCAGCCGCTCCAGGAGAAGAGCTCGTATATTCCCAGCGGACAAACGGGGGCCAAGTTCGCTCCAGAAATCATCATGCTTTTCTGGGAAATTACGCAGTGCAACAAACGATTCCGTTCATTCATCATCGATACAGAGCGACTGACGGATTTTCTCGTCCTGACACTTTTCTACGCTCTGGAGTACAAGAATGATCCGTCCAAGCAAGGGGTAGTGCGGATGTGTGCCTTCTTGCTCCAAACTTTGAGTGTGGAAAAGAACTTTGGCACCAATCTCAACCGCACTTTTGGGCGACAAGAAAGTCTGCCTTTGACCATCAGAATACCAGGATTCAGCGGAACATACGCTGACTTCTTGATCCACGTGAGCAATGTTATTGCGCTGAAATGAAACTCTGCTAACTGTGGCTAGTCAATCTACAATCTCATCACCACTAGTCAAGGCAGACTGAACGCTATCTACCCAGCATTGTTGGCTGTGATCAACAATATCGCCCCTTACCTCGAAGGACTCAGTCCGGCATCTGCATCGAAGCTGATGCAGCTATTCTCTTCCATGTCGTCCCCCTCGTTTCTTCTGGCAAATGATAGTAACCACGACCTCCTGAGGTCACTAATGGAGTCCATCAACTCAGTCGTCGAGCATCAGTACCAAAGTAAGTTTACCGCCTTACGGATGTAGGGTGCAGCTTTGCACCCGCATCGCCAAAACCACACTTTTCTAACGACCGAACAGAGAATCCAGAGTTGATCTTCTCGATCTTGCGCAACAAGAAGCGCATTGAAGCACTGCGTACTTTCACGCTTGAGAGTGGTCAGGAGGAGATTGAGAGACGCAACCGTCGCCGCAAAGAGGCTGCGGCTAGTGGTGATGGATTAGAACCAAGTTCGGTCAGAAGCTCCGTTGAAAGCCTCCGCAGCCCGACGACTTCGCAAGCTCGGCAACCCACCCTCAGCGATGTGCCTGAAGAAGATGGAACTTTCGCGATCGGGGATGACGACGACGATAGCGATGACGATGATGACGAAGACGAAGACGATCATCGCCCCACGCCAGCTCAGTCTACTACAAGCGAGAACCCGTCCGTCACATCGTCCCAAGCTGAATTTGCAGAGGATGCAGTTCCTACGCAACTTCGCGGCATGTCGGAGAAGGCCAGGGGAAAGATGCCCGCTGGCGTACCTAATTTCTCCCGACAGAACAGCACCACAAGTCTCGGCGGCTATTCCACCAGTGGACAATCACAGACCGGCATCTTTGAGCCAAGTGCGCAGTGGATCGAGAGCTGGCTTCCAGAGCTCCCGCTCCATACCATGCTCACTGTGATTCAGCAAGTGTCAGCTCTGCTGCCCCGTCAAGCACTTGCTGGCGAATCCGCCAACCGAGAGACGCTGCAAAAGATACAGGAAATCAGGCTTGTAGGTGTAGATCCAACACCGCCTCGTGTCCATTCGTTCGAGTGGTCACAGTTGTCTCTGGGCTGGTACGAATCACTCCTCTGGGGTTTCGTCTTCACCAGCGAGATTCAGGTTTCTAAGGGTACAGTTGGAATCTGGAACGGGACAGCAATAAAACTGTTCCGCGTCCAAGAAACAGCTCCACAAGGTCCCAGCTTGACCTCACCTAGAGGAGCAGTAGACGCCGTGGGAAGCAACATCGTGTCCCGTATCGGCGCTATGAACCTTCGCGGTGCTCCGGGAGCTGCTGCACCAGGTACTCCGCAGCGCCCTTCGTGAGGCCGGAATCTTCATTTTGAGGCAAGCCGTCTACCGATTCGGACGGATCCAAACACACAAGACTCATGGTCGCGGCAAATGGAACAGAGGGCTTGTCACATCAAACGATTGGACTTGTGGAGGTAATGAAGAACAAGAGATACCTGAGGGGACGACAGCCACCGAATGTGCGGAGACTCGAACTCTTCGTCCTCGAGTCTTCCAAGGGAAGCGTGGTGCATGATTTGCAGCGAGACTACGCGACGAAAGAAGGGATTCTGGAGACGCCCGGAACAGCGCCGGGGTGATACTGGACTTGTGATCAGGTTACAATTGGCGTTGGGAAGATCAGATGTGGCAAAGGACGCGTGTTTGACTATCACACCTAGGCATGAGCAAGCTGCTGAGAATTGCATACACTGAACTGCCTTTATCACACACCTTCTCTGCGGCTGCGACTGACAGACACCAGGCGCGAGTCACTCAGATGGGAATCTGAAAATGATGGGAAACTCAAAGAGTGTGGCTGATGTGGCAAGTTTACCATCCCAACTGAGCAGGGGTTTGGATGAAGCATAGCCAATAGATGCACTAGCTCCAAAATTCCGTCCAAGATTTAGCTTGGTTGATGCAACTCTGTACCTGGCAAAGCCAGCAAAAAGCGGTGATCATTTCCGAATATTGACGGGGATTCGAGTGCACCGCCACATGTCTATCGGTGTGCACCCGTTCTAGACTTGCTATCCCACCTCTGCGACCACTCAGAGGCCTTCCAACACGTAGGGAGGAGTCCAGCCACAATGCCTTCACTCGACCAGGACGACGGCACGACGGACATTGAACATGGAAGCGCTCGCTTGGAATTGTGGAAGGTCCGGACCTTATTAAAGTCCCCGGCGATATCAATGAGACTTTGCAGGGCGTTGGTTCCCAGTTGGGTAACACTTATTGCTTTGGGTTGCTTACGTGGTTGATGCCCTTATTCAATACGCCCCGTCCTTGATTGTTTTCCACTGGCATTTCTTCGCTCTGCTCACCGTCTCTTTGGAGACTTTGTTTATTTTGTTTCCTTCTGGAAAACGAAAAGAAGGATTAAAGTTTGATCTTCAAAGACTATGCCCACTCATCATGGTGACTCCTCTTGAGAACAGCGCCGTCTTGGCAGGTGATGAGATTAGGCCTTACCGCATTCATGTGAGAGATTCTAAGCAAGGTGAGGGGACTTGGTGACTGACTCATTGTACCACAGGTTTCAAGCAAATACCTCGACCTCACGAAGCAAAAGCTGGAACTCACCAGGCTGCCTCATGAAACTTCAGAACCCAAGTCGCAAGACTGGTGGGAGCCGAAACCCCGGATCGAGCCGCTCGTTGACTACTGGTGAGTTACCTCTTCTCTTCCTGAAGCAGAAGAAGCGCGTTGTTAATAGCAGCACGCAAACAGGCTCGAAAAGTTTGACTGGCGACAGCAAGAGAGGCTCTTAAACGCCCAGCTCCCCCAATTCCGTACAGCAGTCCTCATCCCGGGCACCGAGGCTTCCGTGCGGTCTCACTTCATCCACGTCAGGTCTTCTCAAAGCAATGCAGTCCCCCTGCTTTTGATTCCTCCTTTCCCCTTCACCAATCTATCTCTTCAGCATCTTATTCAGCCTCTGGCAGAGCCGGAGGATCCGGAGAATAAGCAGCCTTTCCACGTGGTGATTCCCTCTTTGCCTGGTATCGGCTTCAGCGATGCGCTCCCAAGTAACACATCCGTCATCTCGGCGACGGCAGAGGTTCTCAACACCGTCATGACAAGACTTTCGTACTCGACATATGTCACGACAAACACAGCTTCAGCCGCCTCAAGTCCCGCAGAAATCGACTGGAAAATCGCCAGCTACCTGGCGACGCACTACCCCAACAGCTGCGTAGGCGCCCACTTCATCAACCCGTCCATCAAAGCACCGACTGCGCAGGCAGCGCCTCTGGAGTGGATGAAGTGGTCCATCGCAAAGTTCTTCCGCGCCCCAGTACTGGGTTACCAACGCGAGGACTTCGCTTCCTTGGACCGGGCCTCCAAATCGCCAGCTACCCCTCCGCCAGACATGCTGGAGCCAAATACGCCATCCTTCGCCCTCTGCGACTCGCCGGTCGGGCTCCTCGCGCTCGTGCTCAAGGTCCTCCGCGTCTTGGGAGCGCAGAAGCAGTTCTCACCAACAGAGATCGTCACTCTGACGCAGACGGCGTGGCTTCCCGGCCCCGAGGCCGCACTGCGCTTCTGGGCTCACTGTCTTGCCCACGAGGAGGAGGCGCCGCCGAAGTCGGCTGTGAAGCCCAAGATCGCAATGACGGTGTTCACTGGCGAAGCAGCCACTGGGCCGAGTGATGTCGAAGCGCAAGTTGTCGCGCCCCGTCCGGCGTCAGTCTCATACGCGTGTCCGGCGTGGGCGAGGGTCTCGTACAACCTCCTCCACACGCGGCGGGCATCGGTAACACCGGGCTTGGTCGCTTGGGATGCCCCAGAGCACATTTTTGAAGGGGTCCGCGGCCTGACAAAAGAGCTCCTGGCCATCCCCAATACGCTGAAACGCTCCGACCAGACCATCGAGCCGCTGCAGGGCGTCAGTGTCCAGGGCGATGGCTCACAAGGAGCGCAACAGATGGCTAAGACTACTGGTGGCGATAATGTGCCGTCAACGCCGCAGGCCGAGGCTTCGTGGCGCCTTGAGAGGATTCGCGAGGCTTCGGAGACACCCAACAAGTCGCAAAAGGACGGCGGAGGGGTGGAGGCCGACTTTGATCAGGCTAGCCCTGATACCATCGTGGTCACCCCTCCAGGGAACTGAAAGCTATTAAAAACACGCGTTGGATCTTTGCTTTGTTTGATGATACCAGGATATACGCTTCGCGGTTATGAAGACGATGAACACGATAGAAGGAAGCGATTGGATTTGCCTAGATGAAAGGTCGATTTCCTCACTTGCTACGGAGGTTTAATTATGATACATAATTTCTCACTTCGGTTTCGTCGACTCTACTTCCAAATTGTGATGCATAGAATAGCCTCGCTCTCTTGCGAATTCGCAGGGTTGAGATTGGCACTATTAATTGCTGTAAAGAAGTATTCACATCACATGGGATTGTGCTGGGTGAAACTTTTGTAGTTACTTCTTGTTGTCTGAATCGCAAGTACTAAAAACCGTTGAAAAACATGACTTAACAAAAACATATCAAGACACAACCGAGCAACTTCGTTTCTATCCTCAGTCAACATGAGACGCGCGCATCATGATACGCACGACTCCTTGCCTGCGCTGTAACAACGACATGTCGCTCTGGCACCTAGTTGGATCCACAGCCTCGTTCTGCCCATCCAGAACGTCCACACAATCATAGCGCAATACTATCCATGTCCTCAGTCAAGGTTTGTTCGCTTCAAGACTCACCTTAGTTCCAACTTGGGCTCGCCTTGGCCTACCCTTGGAGATTGGCCAGAAACGCGACGAGGACGGCAGCATAAGTACAGGCCCCTACACCTACGACCAGCATGGTGGCCCCTTGGTGACAAAACATCATGGCCATGAACAGGAGGGTGAAGCTAGTCACAAGACATACGGCGCCTGCTGTGCTCATGTCTGGGAAGATGTAGAGAAATATGATCGGCAGCAACAGGACGATTGCGTAGACCAGTATGGCAAGTCCTTTGCAGAACATCTCCATGCCTCCCGTCAGCAGAGGAGACGCAAACTTCTGCTCCTCCGTTCTCTTGTCCTTGAAGAGTAGCTATGAAGACAGGCAAAGTCAGCAAAGTATCCGCCGATGCTCCATTTTGTTCTTGATAGCTTACCAACACAAGCCACCTCGGGAGCAGGTACATCCAGCCTGTGATTGTCCGCCATAGCGGATCCGTCGCCGTACTGACGAAATCGTCTGGGTGACTCAGATACTCCATTTCTTCCTCGTTCAGGTAACCGTCATCTTTAATCTTGTTGCATCGATTCCAGAACTCGGGCTCTCGTACTTCGTGGAGTGATCGTAAGGTCTTCTCGTTGAACATCATCTGGTCTTGTGTCATCAGTCAGAATCGCTTTGTCAATTTTGCAGCTGCCGGAACACCTTACGATGGTTGTTTAGAAGAGGCCATATCTCCTGTATCACTTGAGATATCTTTTGTGGGACGCTGTTGCCTTGTTGCTCGCTGAGTAGTGAGGCTTCTCCCGCAGGGGCTCGCTCGCCAGCTAGACCGTCATCTATCTCTCCTGTGGTCTCTGTGAGATCATCTGGTGCTCTGGTACTAGCCATTAGATGGTCCAACTCGAACAGTCTCCTTGCCAAGGCTGCGAGTCTGTGATGGGAGTCTAGAAGGCATCGTTGCAGTAGATAGCCGAATTTTCGGTGGATCGCAGTGTTCTCGAATCCCTCTTGCTCGGCGGCTAGGCGTGACCAGCCTTCCGGGTACCGATTAACTTGATGCATGTTAGACTCGTATGAGCCGAGGTTCTTCTGATGCTTGTGCTCACTCTGGGAACTATAGACATAGTCTGCGGATCGGACGGAAGTGTTACTCGGATCCACTGCTTGCTGTGTCAGTAAGGTGAACCGGTGTAAGGAGCAGTGGGACACGCACGCTGTGAAGAAGCAGCTGTCTGTGGATAAAAGCCGCATTCATGAAGGATAGACCTGATCAGGTTCGTGGAAGGAGCACTAGTCGTTGTGGATATGCTGTTCTCGCCGTGGCCGGCTTCGATATCAGTAGAAAGTGTAGTTGTCATGATAAGAAAAGGATCGTATTCGTCTGATCTTCCTTCTGGAATCTCGCAAGAATTAGATGACTTAGGACTCCATTTTATAGACGAAGGCTAGAAGTGGGAGCGCCCAGATCGTCATGTCGGCGTGGAACGAGTTGGGTGCTCCAGCCTTGCCAACATTGCCAACAAAATGGCGATGTTGGTCGGCGGTCCCTCAGTTTGGACCCCACCTTATGAGGTGGTGTAGGGAGACAGGATATGATGGGCAAAGGCAGATCTTAGGCGCCCTGATATGGTGAGTTGTCTGCCTGCTCTTGAGATACTTGGTTGAAGATGTTCTGTTGCGGTGAGCGATGGTGTGTTGATCTGCTGACCGATTCGTCGCCTTCGTGATGGTTTCGGGCGTAAAGAAGACGCAAGAGAAGCAGGCCGAGTTCACATGATGTTGAAGAAGGTTTGAATGTGCTGCTTGACAGCAGAGTTCCAACATTGTAGAAGTACGCTCACAGGTCGAGTAGGTCGTGACAGCAGGTGGGTGTGCACAAATTAGTACTGAGATGTACACGCCAGCGACGATGACGAAAATAGATCTTCAATCAGAGACATTTAGGGAATTTCAGATTCTCACCGCTCTCTTCGTGGTGCAGTTGCCAATCTTCTCAGCCTCTATCGGGCCGCAAGAAAGTGGGATAGCGCCCTATCAGCTCGGGTCGCAAGGAGTCGGCAATCCAAAGAGGATCGGCCCGGTATCCTGTGGAAGAAGTGAAGAAAACCAGGCTGAGGAAGACTGAGTACACACATCATCATTGGTTTGATCAGTCAGGTCGACATGACCTGAAGTATAGGGAGGCATTGGAGCTACTGCCAGTTTGGATCTCTGCCAGTACTGCGGGGGTAACGCCACACTCCTCTTCGCGACAGCAGAGCAGCGACCAGTGGCCCCCCAAGATCTGTTACGAGCTATTTCCGATTCATTCGAGATTGAGAGTCAATGGTTTGTAAAGCAATGGGAATGAAAAGGGGAACTGGGAGGGTCATATTGCTGGATGAGCGAGTCCGGACCGGCCCACCGAGGCGGCCCCGCGATGGGATCCCATCGTACAAGTTCTGAATCTTCCCCAGATCATCATTGTCGCGCATTTGATCATGAAAACAAAGGGGGGCTAGTGTTTGCCCATGCTGTACAACCAACATTCGATTCAGGAGAAATGCCGCAGCAGAACGTGCTGTGATCTCGCAAAGAGAAGTTCATAAATACAAATGAAAAACCCGAAGACCTTGATTGATGCAGATGGCTTATGTATCGGACCAAAGGAGTGTGTTTGACTCGCCATATCAATTCAATTTGGCAAGTCTCCCCACGTCTTTCGCATGACGCGGCCATCTCGGACTGTGTCCCCTGGGGGAAAGGTGGGAACTGCGAGTGGTGTCAACCCATGCCACCACGCCAGACGCTTTCTAATACGCGCGGTTAATGCGCGAGCCAACAAAAGCCTCATCTCCAGATGAATAATGCAACCTTCATGGTGGAAACCTGGGACGCCCACCCGATACGAGCGAATATATGCATGGCTACGGCCGGGAAGCGCTGGCATTAGATAGAATTGTGCACCGGGGGAAGCCTGTGCAACGTTTGGCGTTCCTATTTATGGTTTAGTCGCCCATGAATTCGACACTGGTTGGTCTAGTCAGCTCCCGTCTCTGGGATTCGCGCAGAATCGGATCTACTGAACATGTGAGACGGCTGGCTTGCGAGCCGTCCCTTGATGACATACATCAGCCTTATGGGGTCACCTAAAGGCAACGACATCTGTCTATTCTTCCACATGAATGATTTTGCTCGGTATTTTCCCTCCAATTTTTGCAGACTTATCCACTGACGTATTTGCTAGTGGTTTCTGTTGATTCAGCAACATCTCCGCCGTACACCATTCTGCCCGCAATTCTCAAACATCTCAAACATCCGCCATAGCTATGCTCGGTGCCATGCTGTACCGCTTGCTGAGCCTGTGAAAGGAAACGAAACTACTCCGGGTGATAGCCTCAGTGTGGCGAGTGCATTTCCAATGTCCGCAATCGAATGGCACGGTTACGCGGTTGAATTGGAGAGATTTGTCGCTATCGTCGGTTCGCAACCATTACCGCCAAGACCTGATGGCAGATCGGTGTGGTCCCTGCTTCATCCAGGGTCGTAATTTTGCCAGCGCAAAATTCAATGGGCGGCGGTAGATTCAATGGCTCTATGTCTGTCGCAGGTCCCAAACTCCGCGCAGACGGCGTGGATTTGTCCATGGAATTGGATGGGCAAATGAAAGCTTGGTGGGAGGGAAGGGGGCTTCCGGCGACGGCAGCAGCCATGCAGATCTAACCACCTCTTCAGCCCCAGGTGAGGGGGATTCTCTTCCCCTGTCACCGGTTTCGTTGGTCCCAAGCACACATGGTTTGATTCGCTGGGTCGCTCACCTTGACCGAACCAGAACAGACCACCCCAGCCTGTCGTTCACGGTAGACAACCAGGATTCCTTCGATTCTAGCAGTCAATCACGCATTGCATGCTGAAGCTGGATGTCTTCGATCGCAGGCCGGCGCACGCGTCGGGCAGACCAACGCCAACGCCAACGCGTCACCAGAATCGCGTGACAGCTGCAGAGGAACAGGACGGGTCTCCCAGCGAAGGAGCTTTGCAGAAGGGTCCCTGTATGACACCAAAGCTGTGCTCCTGGCTGTGTTTACCGCCAACGCACTACGGGCACGCATGTTGCAATCTCAACCGACCAGGCCCGGAACGCCACCGCAAGCCCCCCTTCCCCTGCTGGCGAGGGAGTTCATCAGACGCGGCACATGAGGACCGTGCCGCCCCGGCACCACAGCCGGGGGAGGATACCTGAGCCCCCAAGTCCCCTTGAGCTGATATGCGAAGTTATCGCTCTGCTCTGAGGTGTGGTATTCATGGGTGAGGAAAGTGCCGGGGTAGGTGACGCGGGACGCCTTCTTCCCCGGCTCCCCACGAACCAACCACCACGCCCGACTTCGTGCTTCCGCTGGTGTTTTGCACATTCGATACGCCCCTAGGCTTGTTCACTGACTTGTCTTGCGGCGCAGTGCCTAGGAGACGCCGCATCGTGCCCTCGAACGTACTCGGCTGCATCGACGGCCGCATGGTAGCAAGGAGAAGCGAGGACTAGCTAGCCTCAAGTTTGAACATCGTCAGCTGTCGGGATCTCTGTCATGTCTGATCACGCATACGGGGCAGACAGACCTTGCTTCCTTCTTCTAGGGCACACAACTGAAGAATAAAACTACGATGGTAGCAAAATTGACTCTGGTTTCCTATAAATACGCCCCCTTCCAACCCCCTCAGTATCGCGAGCTGGACAGCGATGCAATTTTCTGTCCCCCGACAAGCCTCCGACTGCGACTTCTTGCGTATTCAAACCACTGACTGTCACGCGTCTTGTCCTTTGCTCAGCGCGACTTTGCGACGAATACCATGTCTTTCACCACCGAGCTTGAGAGACAACTGTGAGCATGAACGACTGCTTTGGTGGCCTCGTGGAACTCTTTGAAGCTGACTGATGGCAACTGCAGAAAACCACAAGGCTGTTCCTCTTCGAAACCCAGCCAGATCTACACCGGAGACAAATCAACTAGACCAACCCAACCTAAGCCAAAGCCACAGTAGTCCTACCAAGCACCCATCGGGCCGCCGAGTGCGGATAGTCAGCACCAGCGGATTCTCGTGACGGAACATATTTGCACGGCAATAGGGTCTCAGACAACTCGTCATCTCCTACTAGTCTTTGCGTTTCTGGTTGGAACATGAGAAAGCGTTGGCGGCAGTAGTCGTTGTAGACATTATCATGGGGGCTGCTACTCGAAACTAAGCTACGAGACCAACGAAGACTAGAAAAAAATAAATCTTAGTTTCGGGGAAGACCATACACTTGAAAGGCATATTAACAGACTTGACGCGGGCCGCGGCCTCTAACGCCCTCGGCATGATAAGGTGTGGGCAGAACCTCCCAGCTGCGCAGCCCATACCTTACGTGCGGTCCAGATCCGTCTTAGCCTGGCAATTCGAAGCGAGAGGTTCCATCAGACACACAGACCAGAACCGTTGATCGTGACAGTGACTCTCACAACCGACAGTCCGGGTAGTCCACCCGTTGGCCACCCCCTCCCCGGCTCCCTCAGCCCTTGCCCCTCCCGCGGAAGCAGAAACTTAAGTTCCTCGGCTGAGCCTCGCCCCTCCAATGGCGGGCGAAATGTCCATCCCGCGTCTGTAGAAGTGCACGTTTCCCATGAGCTCCCCGGGCGGTCGGCATCCATTCGTTCTCTTTATGAGGGCCTGCACGTCGACGTTCCCGGACGCGTCGACTGCCGCCACGCGACTGGGGGCCCCGGCTCACCACTATCTCCCATAGCATAGCAGAGCCTCCTAGATGTGGACATTGTTCGAGACCAGGAATGTCCGCGATCGATCAAACTATTCTGGAAATAGCGCTTGGCACCAGGCCCTGCACAAAGTCTGTGAATTACGACCCATTCACTATCCTCAAGGATGGGCCTGCAGGGACACGAAATATAAGTCCTACGGGAATAAAGAAAATGAATTCAAATGTTGTGATATTGAGCTTACTTCGAAGAGGATACCTGAATACTTGACCGTAGAAGCACCAAGGACGTGCCTTGAACTCATGGATCGCCATACTTCCTTCGTACCGTTGTAGGAGTATAAATTAGCCAGTGAACTGTATGACGGGAAGCAAACCCCATGCAATTTGATGCTCGAAATCCAAGCACTCAGTTCCTCACAACAGGCAAAAGAATACGAAAACCTTCCAAAGCGGCGTTCAGCCAAGGCGAGATTCTGGAAAAGAATGTGTACAAGTCGCCAATCTGATCATTTGATAGGTGTCTATCATCCAGTGACAGTATCCGACGGTCACTCTGTTTCGGGTTGCGTCAGCTTATAAGGCTCTTGTGCGAATTTGATCTGTTCAAATGTATGCGAATGAGTGGCTCACAAACAGGCTCCTTCAAATCCATCGCGTAGCAACTCAGGACAAAGCACTGAGACATTCCTGAAAAGTGTCACAACTCTGCTCGAAATTGGAACTTGAATCTGGTCATTAGCACAATTCCAGCTGTCATCCGTAATTCTCGTTGTCGAGACCAGTGTCTTCTCACTTGAACCCAAAACATCTAGTACCGCTCTTGTTCGCTACCTCGCGTGACTTTGGCGATACTCATGGGAAATGATGCAGGGGATCTCAGAACGAGAAGTCCATATACGGTTTATGAAGTCCTCGTCAGAGCGGAACGTAAATAGAAGGGCCTTGTCGTCCAAAATGAGGTGTCCCTCAATCTCGTAGACATGGGCCTCAAGAGACCCGTAATACCATTATTCGCGAAGCTTTTGTGACCGAATGACCTCGGCAGCGAGCAGTATCACCAAGACTGTTACTCCCTGTGATGGTTGGAAGTATTTTCTGTGCGACATTTGGGCGAACCAAACGCGCTGAGAAGGATGTCTCGCTTGTGCTCGAAACCGCTCATTGGGCACTGTGATACAGCTTCACGGATTCTTTTGTCATAAAGCGCCGGATCTCTAAAAAATCAATAATAAGGAATGGAATTCCGCAATCCTATTAGCTATGGCAAGGGCATGAATAAGAAAGGCATACGGAGGCTGTCACCGATGTGCTGCTCGAAATTTATCTTGCTGGCCTGGCTGTTAGCTTCGGCGCCAGTCTCGGCTATCTTTAGAAAGCCGAATCTTGTTGCGCGTAATGGTAATCCTGGAAATAGTGACTTTTTAAGAAGAACGCTTTGCTCATGTGAGAGGATGGATCTCCCCTTGTGGGCTTCTTCCGATTTTATTGACTTTCAACAGTAGTTGTTCTCGGAGATCACGCTTATATTGACGGTGGAGAGATTGCTGTCCTGGTCAATGTAAAGAACGAGTCCACGTATGATCATCCATCATGGCAACGTAAGTAGACTTCTATCTCTATCAATTTCTTCAATGGGCTGACGTCAAATAACCATTCTCGGACAGTAAATGATACGCTTTCCATCGACTTACGAAAGTCATGGAGCTCGTTGGATGTTGAAATCAAGGCGATACCAAAGCCAGCTGCTATTCCAGTACTAGACGGCCAAGCTATGTGAAGAGACCGGTCTTCCAAAGCCTTTTATGATGGTAACATTCTGAAGCAAAGCTCACTATGTGACCCAAAGTCGCGGGTGCTGAGGCAAGACAGCTTTGTCTGACATTGCATACCGATGTCTGAATAACATTTGTGCGACGAACAGGACTGGCCCAAAGGTGGCATTGGCTAAACATGGTTCACTCATATCAGGTCGATGCTAATTTATCCCAGATTCAGGATTCTCGAGGTAGAAATCGGCTGGAAATTCTGCCACAAAGATCGATTGCAAAAGTCGTGTTTAGGCTGATGACGGATCATCGTAAGCCACTTACAAGACATCTGCGGTTCGTCAGCGCCACAAAGGAATGGTTCTACTTGACATCTAACGTACCGAATCCAGACATGACACGAGGGTTCAGCTCAAAATTCGCCAAGGCCTTTCTGCAGAAAGTAGCTTGGAATGATTCCGGACACGCATGCAAGAGCCTCTGCAGCCCACCCTGGATTCCCGGCGATTGGAGTCATGCACGGTAATGGGGCTGTGGGAAAGGCATCAAAGGTTTATAACTTGATGAGAGTCGCACAGTCGGAAACGTATGCGTGCAATCGAGCTTCCTACTCATGGATTTTGGGATTTTCAACAGTGACTCGGAAACACTCGAGAAAAGCCCGTCGGTGCTGACGGGAATAGATAAAGAGCTTATCCCAATGAGCATCTCAAAAAGAGGAAGATAACTGAACGAATTGATTCGATATCAGTAATTCGTAATTCCCGCAACGGAGCGGTGTCTGAATCAAGACACGCTGCGCGGGACTTTGGCGAATATGGCGGGTGTTTGAATCCCGTTGATTGCCTCAGCTCACATGGATTAGGAAATAAGCAGTACTGTTCTCTTTAGTAGCACATGTGGCGTATAGGCGTATTTTGCAAGACCTTGGAGCGAGGGCGGGGCGTCGACCGGATCAAGTCTCGGTTTCCTCATAGATCTGCCATATGCTGCGTTGTCCAGTGTCCCCTGACATCGCACGCATCACTTCTTTACCCTGTTTATTATTCCATGCTTTTGATCTTCTGAAGGACTCGCGATATCATAGCGCGGACATAGAGAACAATGCGCTACTCAGCGTTCTATTGGCTGTCTCTACTGGCAGTCTCAACGCAGTACTGGCTCACGCTCGGGCAAGCAACAAGCAATCCTAAGAATGAGGATTTCTTGCGGAGATCGCTTTGTTCAGGTGAGGTGCTCAGTTTCCGACCCGACAGCCTACCACTAACATCTCAAAGCTACTGTCAACGGAAACTACGTCTACATCGACGGTGGTGAGATCTCGTGGATGCGTAATGGGGAAAATGCGCTATCGGAGCATCATCCATCGCAGTCTGGTGAGTATTCTAGAAGTAGCGAAATGGAAGATGTGAGCTCACGCAAGGCATCTCCTGAGTAGTCAACTTTACGCTTTCTATCGATCTGCAATCATCATGGAACACTTCCATTGTCGATATAAAAACCTCAGACAAAGCCACTATGCCGAGGTTGAACTTCCAAGCAATATGGAGAGACCACAATTCGAGAGGTTTCTATGTATGGGGCGGTGAAACCCCATACAAAAATAAGGTAAAGCCCTCGAATATCTGGCTCTTTGAGGCCGATCAAAATGGTAAAGGTTTCTGGAAAAATGCCACCATCGACAACCGCGAAGATTTCAACAGGCTTAAGCAGCCAAAAGGGGGGGCCTATGCTCAGAGCAAAAACATGGCGTACTATTTTGGTGGCTTCGCCTCGCCGAAAACGGATAGTTCCATAGCAGGTTTCGAGCGCGAGCGTGTTGCACTTCCAGGGCTTGTGTCGTATAATATGTCCAGCATGCAGGTTGCCAATACCTCATCGGATGGATTTGGAGATTACAATACTTTCAGAGATGGTTCCATGGAGGCCATACCCTTCGGTCCTGAGGGATTGCTCCTTGTCCTCGGCGGATCACAAGCTCCTCCGTTAGCAAATACCGATGAGGATTGGAATTTGATGGATTTTAGGCATGTGTTCATATACGATCTCAAAGGTGAGGGTTGGTAGTCACCCCTTGATATGGCATGCTGACATGCGATCAGCCCGAAAATGGCACAAGCAACAGACTACAGGAGATCAGCCAACCCCAAGAGACAAGTTTTGTACGGTGGGTGTTGATGGACCAAACAACACATTTGACATGTAAGTCGAAGACTAAGAAGCGCATCACGCATACTAATACATATGCATATGATTAGTTTCATGTATGGTGGTCGCATAGGGAAAGATGGTATATCCGACGAGGTTCACGTTTTGACTTTGCCCGGATTCCGCTTCTTCAAAGCCAAGAGTCCTGGTTCAACCACCGCCCGCTTGAATCATGCCTGCGTTCTCATTGGCAATCGTCACATGCTCTCTATCGGAGGATCGAGCGACTATGAGCCTCCTGCATCTTGGAACAATCGTGACCCTTGGACGCGTGGGCTTGGCGTATTTGATTTGACGCAAATGACTTGGTCAAACAAGTACAACGGGACAGCAGCTAAATATGACAGTCCAGCGGTGGTAAGGCAATGGTACGACAGTGGTGGAATGAATGAAATCGCCTGGAATAAGGACGTGGAGTCATTATTTGCTCTAAGTAGGTGAGAAAAAAGACACAAAGATGACTAGAGAACTGACTGGAGGATTCGACAGAACCTACGTCTGACCCAACTAGCAACGCAAGGCCCGATGAAGTTGCCAAACCGAATGTAGGAGCGATCGTGGGTGCAGTGGTAGGTGGTGTAGTTGGATTGGCTTTGACAATAGGCCTTGTTCTGTTCTTCTTGAGACGTAAGAAGCGAAAAGCGGCAGAGGCTGAGTATGTCTCCGACGAAACAACCGCAAACCCACCAGCGTACGAAAAGCGTGGCCCGGAGATTCAACAGGCGCCTGGCTTGGATGACATAGCTCACAGGACCTCTGCGGCTCCAGATGTTCACGAGATGTCTGGAAATCTTACTGCGGTCGAGTTGCCAGGGGATCATGGGACGTATGAGGAGAACCATTCGAATAACAGAAATGAGGTGGCCGGATGAGCTCTTCAAGCAGGTTGTTGTGCTCTTCGGCCCTGTAGCGAAAAAGATTCTGGAAAAGGTGATACGTAAGCAAAACAAGGATAATATTGCGGATTTTACGCCGGGGAACATACCTTAAGGAAATATCAAAAAGAATAGTTCTTCAACGACGGGCTTTTATTAATTAGATTCGTGCTAGCAGTGATACATTGCCGAAATAGCAAGTGCAATGTTGGAGTACGTAGGTCTTGAAGATGGAACCGTCATATCTTAGAAACTTGTTTTCTCTAGCGTCGTTAATGGAATAACAACAGAGGTTTTGTCCGCAGATTACCGTCTTTGGTTTAGTTCTGGCAAGTCGAAGCTTGCTCCTACTTTGTCCAAGGCTTCCCAACCTGGGGCCATGAGCCTGGAGGAAACAGCTTTCCATGTGCTCTCGATCTTGAATCCGACCAGCCTTGTGAATTTGGGTTCCTACTCTGGCCGTAACTATCTACAGCCATACTTACTGATAGGAGTGGAAAGAGTTGAAATGGGGAAGTTGCAAGCACGACGTTGAAATTAGACATCCCCGATAAATTGCGGCGGAGGTCAGTGCACCACAGAGGCACTCAACAATGGATCCCACCTTCCCCTCCCCCACCTCACGGCAACTTCATCTCTCCCCGGATTTTCCTTCCAACCTCCTCAACTTCATTCATCAACCTAGACCTCATTCTCGGGATTTTATACAATGAGCATGCACTCCGCAAATTCACATCGACAAAGATGCACGCCCGTAAATTGGACTGACGCCTCAAGACCTGTCTCTGGAAAAGCTCTACGCATTGCCCCTCGATTGAGTGTCAACGGTCCGGCGTCATGTCACATTCGGAGCAAAACAAGCATCACGTCTCGGAGAGAATCATTAACAGCCGGCCTTTTTCCACGGCACAGAAGAGCCAACTTTGATTGTCAACCGGTACACCCCTGGACAGTCACAGACGGCACCCCTCGCCGACAGCAACTCGCAATTTCGAATGCGTACCGCGATTGGTTCAGCTTCACCTTGGCTCTGCCGGTGGACTAGGGTTGAGGGGCCGCTGATGCTCTCGTCAGGCTCGTCGGCAACATCTCCGCTAGAAAATACCCCTCTAGACCGGTTGACTACGACCCTATTTCTTCAGCCAGGAGTTTTCAAAGAACCGTCCCGTTAGCTGACAACAAGGCGCGAATCGGATTGCACATGGGCAACTGCACGTTCGCTCACGATTGTTGAAGCATACCCCGCATGGTGCAGATGATATGCCTAGCCCACGACAAGGAGGGATAATACGGTTGCCATCCAAGTCCCGACTCCACCTATCACACTGGCGATCTCTGCCGTCGGCCGTCTCCTTCCGACTACACATCGAGCCAAGCGTAACCCTCGACAATCCTCCCCCGATCTGACGCTTCGGGAACTAACTGCCTTAGCTCAACAAGCATACGAGCCGTTCCTCTGCCTCGCCAATGGTGGTCCCAACGCAATAAGCCGTGCCTGAAGCACATCTCTCCAGCCACCTCTTCTGTGGTACGTCGGTAACGTTGTCCTCTCCGCGAACCTTGATCGACGCTCTGCAGTCACACCACTCCATCGCCGCTGAGAATAACCATATTTTCAGAAGTGCCTCGCGTTAGCTTGCTGATCCAGCCAACCTGCATACATGACAGTCGGCTGGTAGGCACCCATTTCAAAGAGAAAATCCGGGGGTTGTAACGCACATGGCCATTTGTCCAGGCTTGTTGTGGTGGGTAGGACGAGGCTAAGGTTTAAACGTCTTGTCGATGCCGGGCGCGCTTACACTTGACACCATGTTCCCGAACTCTGCCCATTTCTCGGGCAGGCGCACAAAAGTCGGGCGGCTTTCAACCGGCCAAGGGTGTATGTTGCACGCTGTCCGGACACCCTTACCATGCAGAGAGTAAGCTTAGGTCTCCTGGTTGTACACGGACGGATCGGGAGCGATTACTCGGCTACCCGCCATGAGACAGCAGGCACCAGAGGATTTCGTATATGCCTCTACGATGTCTTTCCGTTACCTCACACAAGGTGCTACCATTGCCTCAATCGAAGCCAATTGTGGCTGCCGCAGGATGTCTCTGTCTGACTGCTGTGGCGGTAATGACGATCTTGGTCGCGGTGACAAGATGACGGCTTTGGCAATAGGAAGCTTCGCGCCAGACTTGGCCCGTCTTGCACTCTTTGTCTTTGTATCACCAGGTCGAGACCCGAGTCAACAGTCTGGCAATACGATGGTGTGCGCGATTCACGGGCAGAACCATGTAGGCTCGCAGAACGCGGTTCAAAGGCATGCATGTACGGAGTGGACAAGCCGTGGACAAGCGGTCCTACAGCTCACAGCCTCCGAGGTTGCCCAATCCGACTAGAGATCCTGTGCTGGCCGACCCGTCGACCGGCCAGCTGCGGATGCTGTTCGGCAGGTGTCAGACAGTCTGATAGCCATGCGGATCATGGGTGTCGGATGGGTCGAGCGACGGACTTGCGAAACACCTGGTGCTTCTGCTGCAACTCTTCACAGGCATGTCTTCGGCCGACAAGTAGATGCGACTTGGAGAGCAGGACAGGCCGCCGGCATCGTGTTTTGGTTGTTGACTCTGCTGTCGTACCATCGTGGCTTACCGTCCCTGGTTCAAGGCTCACAGCCTTTTGCCGCGCCGTCTAGTTTCATCAGAGGACGAGATGTTCGCTATCAACCGACAGGCATAATGCGGCCGGATCAAAGAGGAAGGATGTGAATGCCCTCCGCTGGGACCGACCGCGGTTGAAGCCCCCCCGGAACCCTCGGCTGAACGGTACCTCAGATGCTACCTTGCAAAGGAACCGCGGCTGATGAGGGGATCAACTCTTGTCACATTGACGAGCAGATCGAACGATTATCGCTGCAATGAGAGCTTAGCTCTTAGACGGAGCTGGCTCCTGGCTCTGTTCGTTGCTTTTTGCCTGTGCAACGCAACCACGGTACCGTCCCGCGCCGTAGTATCGTGGGATAATCAGTCGGATGCGCCAACACAGACAATGGCGTAGCAACCCAGCCTTGATCCCACGGCGTGCACCCAGCGACCCCGCGTCTATCAGGCCTAGATGGCAACCACATGGCAGCCACGCAAGTCTGCAGCTTCGGGGGCGTTATCGGGGTCCAATCGCAACCAAGCAAGGGCAGCATGTAGTTGCTCTTGGCAAGATGCCTCCTTTCTGTTCCTGGTTTTCAGTCAGCCCTCGCTTGCTCCGTCGTCTGGGCCTTCCCGGCTGGGACAGCCGAGATGATGCCGGCTAGGTGATGCCGACGGGATTTCATAGCCAACCAACCACGTTGCAGGAGATGGACATTTCGGGCTGGTTCCCCACAATCCGCGGCATCGAAGGACCGGGGGCGGAGGAGGAGGCGAACGAACATGGGCCGCCGCCGCGGCTTGTCTTTTCTTCACAAACCTAGCCAGACAGCGCTTGAGGAGCATGGGTAGGGGTTCTAAGGCATTCGAGACATGGTGACGAGTTTTTCCACAGAGTGAAGTTCCTTGATGCATATGCAATCGGTCGTTGCTAGCTTCGCCACGGAGGCGAGTTATGACGATGGCTAATATCTCTCGCGATGCATCTTCTCTGACGGAAAGCGCATAAGCGACTGGACGTACGTACAAAATATGTTGGGCAAAAAAACAACGACACAGCATCGTGTGTGCGTGCGTGCCTAACCGACATGGAGTTTCCGTTTCGGATGCTTTCTTTTGCCTCCTCTCCCGCCCTTGGGATTGCACTACCGTCTGCCCCATGCTCGTGAACCAACCAGGAGTGAAGTGAGCCACACACGCCGACCTCATAATATTCAAGTATAGAAAAACAGTGTGTAGATTAGAGATCGAACAGATACACTGTATAACTCGCTTTGCTTGCAGAAGGAGGAGAGAGATTTGGACGTTGTAGGATGGAATGGTATATGTATGTACTAAAAACATGGTCTCGGAAAGGAAAGGTTTTGCTTAAATTTCAAAGTAATGTACAAAAAGCCAACTTGATGACAAGAGACCAGTTGAAAACAACCAAAAGATAGATACACGCAAGAACTCTGAGTCCGGTCAAACGGCGCGCGCGAGAAGGGGTATTTCCGAACAAGACAACCACCAAATCAGGGTAAAGAAAACCTTGACGACGACGCCCGAAGATTTGGCTCAAGCGGAAAAGATGCGTTGTTTGTTGGAAAGCAAGAAATTTGGAGAGAAAATTTGTATGTGCATTTGGGATTTGGATAAGCCTTTGAACAAGAAAAAGACAGAAAAATTGGTTGGAAAAATGTTTGTCGTCAGCACATGAAAAAGAACAAGAAACCGCAGAGAAAACGACAGGTTATGTGACCCAGAGACAAGAAAGCAGCAGCAGAATACCAGTGAAAGAGTTTCGTGTCGTTTGAGCAGCGCGCTCGCCTTTTCTAATAAAGCAGATTTCCCGACCTTTGCCGCCCCCTTTGCCTTTCCCCCTCCCGTTTGAACCAGAAACAGATAGATGCCTGCCATGTTGTGATGATGATGAATTGTTGTTGTGTCTTCCTCCCTTGCCTTTCCTTTGGGTATCTTTACCGACCATGACGTCTTTCCAAAATTGTGTTTTTAAAAGTTTTTTTTTTCCTTGTGTCTTCTCCTCCTCCGGTGTGTTTAGGCCGTGCTGCCGTATGCCTGAGGTGGCGCAGGGCCGGCAGAGGCACCGCTGAAGCTGCGTTTCCTCTTGAGTCCAAAGTCCTGGCCGTGCTCTTCCCTCTGCTGGTGGTGCTCGCCTGCGTGAGGAGGCATGGGGCCGCCGGCGCCGCCAAAGGAGTCGCGCATGGGGGTGCGCGCGTTGGAGGTCGTCATGCTGGCGTGGAAGGCCTGGGAGAAGTCGTTGGGGGCGGCGATGGGGGCCGACATCTGAGGCATGGAGTAGTCCTGGACACCGCCGGGTCGGTGGCCGGGTGTGCGGGGGAGGGAGAAGTCGACAGGGGCGGTAAGGGGCGCCGAGGGGAAGGAGGAGGTGTAAGGGCCTGATGTGGCGAACTGGGCGGATGTGGCACGCGGGGTGGAAGCGTGTCCTGGGGGAGGGACGGAGTTGACGGAGCGGTACTGGTTGCGCAGGTCGAGGCCGAGGGGGACGGTGCCGGAGGAGGCGCGGGCGCGCAGGCGGTTGGGCTGGGACTGGAAGTTTGAGTAGTTCATACCTGGCGGGGAGTGAACCTGGCTTCCAGAGTACGAGCCGGACTCGTAGGAGAGACCGCTGCTTGATGAGCCGCTCATCTGGTCTGGCTGGTAGACGGACTGTTGTCTTCCGCTGAGCTGGGGGCTGGGGGTGGCACCGTGGTGGTAGGAGTTGTAGTCGATCGAGTCACCCTTCCATGACATGCTGGATCGCAGAGGGGAGTTGAGGTTCTCGGACCTCGACCTGTTCATGGTCTCGCGCAGCTGGAGGGGCTGCAGGGGGCGGGCGGGCTGGCCTCTGTGCATCGACATCGAGTTCTCCATGGCGCCCTGGCGAGCAAAGGGGTTCGACGTGCGGGGGCCGGGGCCCATAGGGGAGAGGTGGCTGCCGTAGCCGTAGCGGTGGTCGCCAGTCGAGTTGGGGGTCATGGGGGAGAGGATGTCGGGGCTGCTCATGGCGCCGGGCGGGGTGTAGGACATGCCTCCGAAGCCTGGGCTCATTGATGAGGACGAGATGTGGTCCTCACCGCCCTCTGCTCTCCTTACGTCCACCATCAAGGGTCGGATCATGTGGTCGGCGTAGGCTTGGGTGCCGAAGCCCATGGGCGAGGCGAGGGGAGTGCCGAGGCCGTGGACGGCGCCGTAGGGGGAGTGGAGGGCCTGTACATTGTCAAAGTCGTCAGGGACGGCGCGCATCTTGATCATGCGGTCACGGTCGTCGGCTGTGAGACGCTTGATCTTGGCACGGCTGGTGATTTTGAGTCAGTATGCTGCCATGTTTGGTATGGTGAGTCCGCGAGCAAACTTACCGGTTCTGGAACCAGACTTGAACCTGGCGAGGGCTGAGTCCGGGGATTTCCCTAGACAGGCGTTCTCTGTGGGCGGCATCAGGGTGAGGTTGCTTGGCGAACTCGCTCATGAGGAATCGCGTTTGCTGGTGTGTAAGACTATTGTTGTTGGTCAGCCACATGAGTGCAAGTCAAGTAGTACCAGCTCACTCACCGGAAGCGCTTCATCTTCCTGCGGGCGGCTGTCCGCTCAGCGGCAGTCTGGGGAGTTCCATCTCCGTCGTCAAGCATGTCATCGTCATCAAGGTCGTCGTCCTCATCCTTGCTCAAGGAGCCCTCATCATTCTCGATTTGGACCGTGGGAACATCGCCTGCCGTCGACGAAGGGGCTGAAGCCATCGTTACGCTCTGCGTTTCCGTCGAAGCCATGGTCTCCTGGGGTGCGGCGTCGGCCATCTTCTCTACACTGTTGTGTCGTTGCTCCTGCTTGAGCGTGTGCTGCTGAAGTTCAGGCTCGTCTTCCGGGGTGGGCTGCTTGACCTGTCGAAGGCCAAGGGGGTCCACGGGTCCGCGGCTGTCTGCGGTTGACTCTGACTTTGTTGTGATCTCTATTTGAGTGTTTGCGCCGGCCGAAGTGCGAGGTTCTGAGGAGTCATTGCCGGTCTCGTAGGCCTGCGAGAAGACGTTGTTGTTCTCCGGGGTTGGCAGGTATGAGTACTGCTGGCCCTGCCACTCGGGAGGCGTGGGCAACGGGGCTTCGAACTGGTTCGACATGCGTGGAGGTGTGGCGGGCCCGGGCTTGTGAATGGGGTTCTCAAACTTGCTGTAAGACCAGTGGCTCTGCTCAGTGGTATCGAACTGCCTGGTAACGAGCATTGGGACTGTTGGGAGGTTTGGGCTGATGTGTGTTGGTTGGGGTGTTGACAGACGATCTGAGAAACGTCTGTAGAGGTGTGCTTGGGCCGATGTAGGCGTGGTAAGGAGTGTGGGTGTTTCCTGAAGAGAGAGTGGTGTTGTTCAACGAGTGGCGAGTTCCGAGATCGATGTCCAGATTCAGATGGTGTGATGGCGCATCGAGAACCTTTTCCAAGCGAGTTCTTCTCTTCGTGACGTGAGGATATCAGAGGTGACTAAAGGCACGGCTTCTGATGTCTGTTGTTGATGAACAAGAATAACCGTGGTAGTTGGCAATCTTGTAAAGCTCACACAAAGCTGTGATAGATTGAGGAGCAGAGCAACCGACGGGTCGGGCAACGGGTAGCTCAAATTGACGTCGTAGGGTCAAGGTGTGTAGGTGTCTGGGTTCTAGATGAAGACCAAAGACGGGGGCCCAGAAGCAATTTAATCAAAAAAGAAGAAGGAGTGAATGGATGTGTTGATGCGTCAAGTCAAGTTCGTTTTGGGAAGAGGAAGAGAGGATGATGAAAAAGGGAACGAGGACTTGGCTACCCCAGGTCCCACGAGGTAGGTAGGATCGATCATATATTGTATAAATTTGAGGGTGTGCCAGTTGATAGTATGGCGGGGTCGATCGACTGGGAGGCGTTCCCAGGCCTGGAACTGACAGGCCCCGTTACGTGTGGGCAAGTCCTTGGGATACCCGTGGTTGTAATAAGGCAGTCTGGTAGGGAAGCCCTTGCTCAGTAGTATGACAGAGGTGGAATTAATACCGAAGGGTACTGCCATCCACACGGAGAAATGTCGAGGCTGGATCCGGACAGGAGCAGGGCAAGCACGGGCGGCGGCCACGATGGGATAACGGCTGGTAGGTCTCGTCGAACGACGAGGGTTCAAGGTTGACTTGACGGTAGGTACATACGGTACCTGGTACCTGAGTGAGTGAGCAGTGGTGTCCAAGGTTGAATGAGCAGGGGGTGGGAGGGGGAGGGAAGAAGAAGGAGGAGGACTGGAGGAGGAGCAGGGCCAGGCAAGGCAAGGGAAGGGAACTGAGGACCAGGTACCGTACCGTCGTAGTGGGGATGAAGGCCTCGAAAGGGGACCCGATGCACTGTTTTAAGGCTCATGTCGATTCGAGAAAAGCCGCAGCAGCAGCTCATGTGCCATTCCATGCCCATGCCATGCCATGCCATGCTATGCCAGGCGGGTAGGCATGCCATGGGCATCGAACTGAAGGTCGCCCGCCAGGCCCCCAGGCTGGTCTCCCCCCCGGTGCGTTGGACTCTGGTCAGTGGTGAGGTACTTGAGTGAATTGAGGGTGAGTGAGGGTGAAGGGGGTGTGGTTTGGTGTGGGTGGCAGCTGCTGGTGAAGTTGCGATGTTGCTGCTCACTCCCGTTACTGCTGCTGCTCTTGCTGCTGGTTGCTTTGGCTGAGCCACAGCCGGTCTCCAGTCTCCGGTTGTTCCCAGTCAGTGGGAATTGGGTGGTGAGTGACCCAGTCCATCCAGCATCCAGTCAGTCAGTCAGTCTAGTCCACTCCAGCATCTGTGCGTGTAATGTGTATGGGTGTGGATATTTCTGTACACCAGCCGTGGGTCGTCCATGTCGCTGGCTGCTGCTGGTGCTGGCCTGCTCGCTCGGCTCCTCCTCCACTCCACCCTGGCGCTGTTCGAGAAAACCTGGGCAGAGCCTGGGGAATTCGCTAAAGGCGAGTGACAGACGGACGGACGATAGTAGCAGCTATATCACCGGCGCCCATGGCCTTAAGATTTTCGCGTCGGCTGAATGGCTAATGCCGTGATGTCTGCTGGAACCACACAACCGACGACCAGCCCATCCAGCCCATCCAGCTCAGCCCAGTAATGGCGCGACCTGGTCCGTGTTGCCAGAGATTCGCCAGATTGAGACGACAGATCCTACCATAGTACACAAGAGAGCAGCGGCAGCGGTGACCCAGAACGGGCCTGGCTGATGTTGACACCTGAATCAGTGCAGAGCCAGGCGGACGGTTTTGAGAGAATGAGACAGGGTGCGAACGGGGCCCCCTTCTGGTCTGTTTCCTCACCTCAGGCCCTTCTTTGGGGCGGCCGCAGTGTAAAAAAAGTAGACGGACAGGCACAGCTTGCAGGGCATAGCATGGCATGGTATGGCATGGCATGGGCTTAGGTTCAGGCACAAGGCCTGCTCTCTTGGTGCCCTTCCCTTCGCTCTTGTACGGGATACAGGCATAGGCACCACCGAGGCGGCCGGCCCAAAAATAATTGATGCTAGCTGGGTAGATAGGGTGGGTATGGATCTCTCTCGCTCGCTCGCATTGAGGAGAGCCCGATGAGAAAGAGAGAGAGAGTACTTACTATCCAGTACACACACACGCATCGCAAACCCTTGACAAGTTGACACGGCGGCAGAAAGAGGTTCGGGAAAGAAGAAAATCAAGGAGTGAGAAGGGCATCTCGGCTGGGATATCTGGATGCTGCTCATTGGTCTCTGTGACATTAGCTCAGTGTCGACTCCACGGATGAACGCATGACCGTTGTCGAGCAGCCGGTCGAGGCCACGGCCAATGGGAATGATCATCGATCAAGGGGAGGTGTGGTGGCTGTCACTCTCTCTCAGTCTCTCTCTCTCTCTCTCTCTGCACTCCGTCCCTTCTCTCTCCCAGAGTCTCAAGAGGCTGCTGCGGGGGGCGCGCGACCGGGATGGGATGGGTTGAGGGTGTGCAGAGGCGCGGGACGGGGTGGAGGGATCAGGTGTGCGCTTAGCGAACTCGACCGGCGAAAAAGAAGGGTCGGGAAATCTGGTGGGTGGGGGAAAGAAGAGGGAAGGGGAGCAAGGGTCAGGGTCGTCGCGGCACAGGCGTCGTGTACATACCTACGGTACCTGGCCTGGCACTCCTTTGGCGAGATACGCCGTTGCAGCAGCGATTGGAACTGGTCCAAGTTGACGGTCAACGACCAACTCGACGACGTGCTTGGCGGCCTGGAGACTCGACTGACTGGGCCACTTGTTGGGCTTCATGGGTTTGGAGAGATGAGCAGGTCCAACGAGGACCAGGCCCGGTATCCGTAGCGGCAGGGGAGGAGACGGTAACGGGGGACGGGCGGGCACAGAAGCGATGGGTATGGTATGGTAAAAGTTGTGGGAATTTGGGCCCTCCGGAACGGCCATGGGACTTTCTCGCAAAACAACGAAGACGAAGAAGATGGGTAATGGGTAACGACGGGTGACGGATGAGTCCCGACCCCGGCATACCGCCTGTGGCGACCAGGGGCCCGGGGAGGGGGAGATGGGAGAATGAGCAGATCCCCAAAGTAGATCTCCTCTCGCTTGTGAGAACGCACCGTACCGTATCGAAACCACCCTTCACCTCGGTCTCGAAGCCCTTGAGAAGAAGTGGTGCGCGGTCAGGGTGAAGGAACTTACGCGGCGGCCGTCTTGAGTTTCCCCCCGAAAGCTCCAATCGAGAGGGGGGCCGAGGCCGAGGCCGAGGCATTGGTGAGAAAGGAGAGACAACAGGTCTAAGCTAGCTATGGCGGGGACCTTTTCTTGGGTACAGCCATGTTTTGGAAAAGAGGCACAGAGAGGAACAGAAACAGGAACGCGCATGTCTGCTCTGCTCTGCACGTACTGTAGCTGTAGCGTACAAGACGCACGACGCAAAGATGGGACGAGAACAAACCCCCACAAGAAAGTATGTTCGTCCTGGACTCCTGGGTTGGGTTGGGTTGCCAGGGATCGATCGCATTACTCCTTCTCAAAAGCCGCGGTTCCACCTCCAATCTTGCGTGCACGCATGTCGATACCTTAGCTCATGCCGTGTTGTATGAGATTCTTAGCGTGTGTGGATAACGTCCAACGGACACGGCGGGAACGAAGCTGCTGTTGAATAATCTTCAAGGAACTGGGGGTTTCTTGTTGGTTCTGCCGCGCGATATCTGGCGTCAGTCATCTGTAGTGGCAGTAGTAGTACTCGAGCCTCATAATAAGGTACGGATAGAGGTGCTACCGAATTAAAGGTAGTAGTGCTGGGCCGATTTCTTAGGTTCTTTAGTTCGCGGCCGGCGGTTTGTTAGTTCGGGGCCGCCAAACCTCGAGCCAACAGGTTTCTGGCCTCATTGTTTTGGCCCCAGGAACGAGACTAGACGAATCAAACGACAGCCCAGGGGGCGGGAGGCGGTCAGCTTAGATGAGGCCCTCTCTGCTGCTGCTGGCTACTGGCTGCTGGCTGCCCCCAGGGTCCCGGGGCGGACGAAATGGAATTAGTTTCGTGTTGTTCTTCTGGTTTGACAGCACGGCACTTGTAGATTGATTGCAAAAGCGGCAGGGACGAACTGCACGGCGGACCTTGTCCGGAACGTCCGTAGCGTAGGTTCATACCACATTCTCCACGTGCCCATGATTCGATCGTGCGTGCGGGCGAGGGAAAAAGAAAGAGGGTTTAAAAAAAGGCCAACTGGGGCCCGGGTCAGTTCATCTATGTCAGGCTGGAGAAGCGCCATGCTCGTCAATGCCGTGTGTGGTGTGTAGGTGAGTGACTGTGTAGTGTAGGGAAGTAAGGTACTCGTAGGAAAGACGGGAAGACGAAGAGTGTGGCCAACGGCGAAGGCGTCAGGGCCAAGTCAAGGGCTCCTTGTCCAGCTAGCCGTTGCTGCAAGAAATGGACAAGTACGTATCTCGTGGTCTTGCCAAGTTGCGAAGCACCTGCATTTGAAGAAAGAAGCAAGCAAGCATGCAAGCTGGGAACAGCTCAGCAAGCCCCGACTTCCCAAGAAGACAAGACTGATCTGAGGAGAGCTAAGAAAGCTAAGCAGCGTTGCAACGGACGATGCTGGGTAAGGTAGCTACGAATAGCTAACTTAGCTGGAGGAGTATCCGTAAGTGACTCCTACCTTCCGTACGAATGAATACCTTGTGTAGCTTCTTACACAGAAGTCTTGGTTGGAAAGCTGCCCGAAAGAGCCGTAGGCTGAAGACGATACCGCACCTTCCTCAAGCCATCCTCGGTGGAGTCGGGTGCAGCTGACCCGGACCTTACCTTTCTCACGCTCTCTCTCTCTCTCAACCTTTACCCTGCCATCACAAGAGTCAATACCACCACCTATCCTGAGCTGTCCTAGCGAGAGAAGCTGTGGACGCCTTTCCGGCCGCCTTACCACACGGTTTCCGAGCTGCCATGGAGTGCTACGCTGCTCAAGCTAGCACCGAAGAGGAACGAAGCGCCCCCCGTCGCGTTCTCGAAGCTGTCCCCCATGCCGAGCTACGAATCCGACGTACGTCCCATTCCCCTCCGCCTCAGGAAATATCCACGCTGGCCGTGTTTCAGCATTTCAACTACCCAAGATGCTACGTCATTCCGATGCGGTGACGGAATGGGGGGGAACCAAGAACGAGTGCCGAAATTAGACGTCAGTCCTGGCGTGAGGTCATTTTCAAGCTTGCTTGCTCTACGCAGTTTGTTTTCCGAGTCCAAGGTCTGATGGGTGCAAAAGGAGGAGCCGTCAAGTTATGCATCTTTGACGATTCATGTGTAGCCAGCCGCCTGCCCGCCCGCCCCAGGCCACTCTTGTCATTGTCGTACAGGCAAAAAGGCTAACTTTGCCAATCTGCTGCCGCTCCGGAGGGGTCAGCAAAGAGGGACGGAGCTCGGAAGCAAGGAGCGTGGTCGACCGAGCCTAGAAGACGAGAAAGAGGCAATGGAATGGGAGATCTCTGTCTCTGTCTCCTCAGCAAAATGCACCACCGACACGACGAACCAGAGACGCTGCTTCGGGGTGGAGGACACACATGACACGCCCCCAGTTCTCATTTTCACTTGCTCGCTCACTGCTCAAGGTCCATCACAGGGGGGCGTGGCAGTAACTTCGCGCTGGGCTGCACTGCACTGCAATCTGCACACTGCACAATGCTTCTGCTGCTGCTCCTTCATGAACGGAGACAGCAGCCAGCAGCACAGCTGCCGCCAAATGTCCGTGCTCAGATTTGGCCGTAGAAGGCTTCCATCTGGCATGCTCCGGGGGACAGGGATGCGCGCCAGAGTTTCATCCTGGGCGGGGGTATTGCCGACTGTGTTGGGCGGGAGCAGCAGAGCAAATCGCGAAAGGGTATCTCCTCGTTCGTCATCCAGGGGTAAACGGGCAATCGTGGTGGTAGTTGGTGGCTCCATCAGGCCAGCCGCTGCCACTGGCCAGTCACAGACACCGACACCGCCAGGCCGGCCTTCTTCTTTTTGTTGCTGCTGCTGCTGCTGCTGTTGTCCCCCGGTATGATGAGCAAAGGGAGATGGGCATGGGCATGGGAACAGGGTGGATGCGGTCGCCTCCTCCGCGGACCTTCAAGGGCCAGGGGCGGGCGGGTGATGAGCAGATGAACAGATGAGCAGCAGCGAGCATCAGCGCAAAGACCGTCCATACGTACCGGCGAGGTCGAGACACGGCAGAGGAGAGACACCCGCAAGACAACACCAGACGAGACCACCCGTGGTGCAGCGCAAGCGAGGGACATACATGGCTGGCGTTGGTGGCCTTGGGAATTTTACCAGTGCCGGAGCCACGGATGGCCTGCGACAGAGTGCCTTACCTACATACATACAGCCACCCGGCACTGGGCCGCAGGAAAGCCAATCCCGTCCATCTATCCCGCACCCAAAATGTAGAATATCTGTAAGGATGGCCCGAAGCAAGACACATCCAAGACACCGCGTGGGCGTGGCAGTCGCCAGCAGCAAGAGGAAGTCGTGGCTACATGTCGCCGCACGCGACGATGAGGTGGAAAAAGTACTTGGTTACCGTCCAGAGTTACATTCATCCAGCGAGCAAGGGGGGTGGTGGGGAGGCTCTCCCGCGGTCTGGCCTGATGGCAGACGGACGACGCAATTGGGGGATCGAGAGTCAACGATGCCGTTGTGTTGCTTTTTTTGCAAATCTCATGACGATCGGTCCTTTCACGCCCTCCTGATACTCGTGCCTCGCAGACCGCTCACCGGGGGGTGGGCCGGAGCCTGGGATGGGGGGATGGATGATGGATGAGGGATGATGGATCCCCGTCCCCTCCTCTCTCTCGTCATCGGGATGCAAACCGACGGCCTGGCCAAACAGCAAACGTGGGCGCTGTCTGGCCGGCGGTGGATCGCGTCGTGCGGTGGCCGGGTCCTCCAATTTCGCGCGCGCAGAAGAAGGTGGGAAATGCACCTCCGCGACGGCCGGCCGGGGGATACGCAGTAGATGGGGTCGGGGACCCAACGGTTCAACGTCCAGCCAGTGACGACGACATGCGCCGCCCGTGGAGAGCGTTGCCGCAGCTGCAGGTGCCGTCAACGTCAGAGCGAGAGAGCCGACGAGGAACATAAGACGACAAGACAGATTTGACAGGAGATGGGCGCCTGCGTTTCCAAACTTTGCTCAATTGTTGGATTGCGGGTGCGGAACGAGGTTACGTCTGGTGTGGTGGCCTGTTGCCATGCCTGTGTTGATCCCAAGGGCAAAGTCGAGATGAGAGGAACGGGTGATGGGCGTCAGGTATCAGGCGCACATCAATGATCAAGGCCATCCATGAGACACGGGCGCGCAGGTGGAAACCTTTTGGATGATGGAGTACTGCGTGCAGAGTGGTGGAAGACGGTTCGCGGACGCCACATCCGTCAATGCAAGCAAGCAAGCTTGGTGCTGGTGCTTGCTTGACATTGACATTGACATGACATTGGCATGCTTGCTTCTTTGCTTCTTGCTCGAACTCTGCTTGCCTTCGCCTCGGCTTGCTTGCGGCTGCCGTTTGGTGTTGCCATTGTTGCTGTTGCTGCTGCGGCTACTGCCATCACCTCTGGTCAGTCCGCTCAGCTCGCATCTCGCATACTTACCGAGGAGTACAGCAGGAACAGAGACATACATGGCCGGGAACCAGGGACCTCAAAAAAACTCGATCGGGTCACCGTTGATCCTAGATTACCTGCGAGTGCGGGCACATCACGCCCTCTGCAGACGCTGCACTTGCTGCTGCAGCGCGTCCCCATCACAAACCAAACCTCCACCAACAAGAGCAAGATGCCAAGAAACAACAACCTGGACTCGAGGTACCTCGGCGTCCCGACAACAGGCAAGTCGGCGAGCGTTGCAAGGCCATTCGCGCGGGCTACCCGAAGTCCCGCTACAAAGCCTCAAGGTACCTGAATCGAGGCTCTCTGAGCACTGAACAGGCGCAAGGAGCAAGAAAAGAAAAGAAAAGGACGTGTGGAGTGAAAAGGAAAACAGCGCCAAATCTGCCGACGGCCCCATCGGGGCTATCAACATGACACACGGGCCTGTCAGGGTCATGCCTGTTCGCTTTTGGCCCAGAGATCTCTGAATCGCTCTGGCCACAGTCGCGCTAGAGAGGCGTGAGAGGGAGAGAGAACCACAGAAGGATTCACACGAGAAGGACAAGAGCAGGTTCCGACAGCGCGGCAACCGTGGGGCGAGGCGAGGCGAGCAGCACACACCCAAGACATTTTCTTCGTCCAAACTTGCCCCCCTTCACCACGCAGTACTCCATACTAGACGAACAACGCCCGCCCGCCTGCTGCGAATCTCGCTGCTCACTCTCCTCGGCAAGGGTTGTAGAAGTAAGGTACACGGCGAACCCCACTCCCCTCGTTACAAGTTGCCCTCTGCAATCAAAAGGAGGGACTGCAGACACCACCCCAGGCTCCACCTGTGCGTCCCCGTCTTGCGTACCTGCGTGATGTTGCTACAACTTAGCAGCCTTGGCAAAGAACTACACCTAGTGTGCTCTGTGCTATCCACCTTTTTCCAGTGAGGCGGAACTTTTGGCGTGTCTCATGTTTTTTTTACTCTCGTTCGTTCGTTAGTTCTGCTGACCCTTTTGCGTGGTGTTGTATGGCCATGGAATTTCCGAAAGGAGGGAGGGATTGCGTTGCGTCGTCACATCACAGGGGAAACCTGATAACCCATCCTACGGTATCCTACGCCGTTATTCGATTGGCGATTCTCTCACAGTGAGTTCCTCCCCAATGCTTCACCGCAAAGCGTAACGCCGTCCGCGGCCATACGACGACACACCCAAGGAGGAACCCAAGTAAGTGGATTGCGGCAGTTGGGCCCTGGCAACCAAAACAGACGCTTGCAAGGGACGACGACGACGGACGTTCTGTTGAATGACAGGACCGCAGGAACATGGCACACATGAACCGCCAAGAAATCCAGATGCTGTCTGTCCCTGGCTCGCGCGTGCGGCAGTTGGGCACTTCGTACGTACGCACGCACGCACGCACGTAACGCACACACACAGTTGGGTAGTCCGACCAACAGCACCCTTCTTTCTGCTTGTCTGACCTGTAGTGCAGCAGTCTGCAGAAACAGGGAGTTGCGTGTGGCTTGTATGTGTGTGTTTGTGTGTGTGTGATTTGTACGCGGAGGGGAGAGACATATTCGTAGGGAGACACAGAAGAGCAGAGCATGGATGGATGCTGCAGCACCGGGACGACTTGCCTTTGTCTTTCCCAGCCTCCTTCCTCACATGGCAATCTAGATTTCGCATCGCAGCTGCCCTCATCTCGTGGTGTTGGTGGTGGTGGTCGCGGCGGCGGCTTAGTACCTATGGAAGGCATGCGGTGGTGCGGCGACGTTGCGATGGGAAAGCCATCCCGGACAATGCGGCTGCGGCTACTGGTGCTGCGGCGGCGGAGGAGGAGAGAGGCGGCGGAAGCGGAAGCGGGACCTGAGTCACGACGCCAGACGCCGGCCGCCGTCTGCACTGAACCCTACCCAGCCGCAAGCTGCTGCGGTTGAGAGAGACCAAGGAAGTGGCGGCCTTACATTTTCCCTGTTTGACGCCCGCTTCTCGGGTCCGTTCCCGTACAACAGGCACCACCACATGTCTCTGCGGGCAGCAAGAACCAGATACCAAGGCACAAGAGGCACACCACCTTCACCACCGCATAGTCGCAGCGTGCTTGTTGCTTGCAGCTTCACTCTACTCCATGCGCACAAGAGGGCAGAAAATAGCATCACTCGGTCCACACCAACGCCATCTTCTCGTAGACGGACGGCGGTTTGGGTTGGCATCAGCAGCACGGGCAAGGGTTTGTGTTGGTAGTTGGTTGGCCTGTGCCAGGTCGATGTTGGAACGGAGAGCCGCAGCTGGGGTGAGTGTGAGTGGGCGAGTGAAGGCAGCTAGCCGCGATGGGCTGCGGCTGCGAGAATTCAGCTGCGGTTTCGGGAAAGGTGCTGTGGTGTTGTGTTGTTTCGAAAGGAAGTTCAATGAAAGGAGCGTCTGCGTCAGCCGCCTGAAGCAGCAACAACGTCGGGGGATGGGATCGGGGACGTCTGCCGATGACGATGGCTTACAACCCCTGCCTGGGTCGCCGAGGTGTTGTGTTGTATCGCGTCAAAGACGTGTTGCGGCGCTCCCGCGGCCGTTGCTGTCGGCGGCATGGACGACGGCGGTACACTGGGCATCGCATGGGGCAGGAAAGCAGCTCAGGGCAGCGACATGAACATGGATCACGATCCGCAACGGTTGCATTATCCCAACGGGTGGATAATCTGTGATCTTGCAACGCCAACGACTTCTTCGGCCTCGTCCTTGAGCGTTTTCTTCGTCCGTCCGTGGAGTGGGTCATCTCTCTCTTTCGGCGGCGGCTATGAATAGGACCATAGGGTTGCAGTGGCATCGGATTCGCCTTTTCATTCCCATTTTGAGGTGAGGAGACCCCGAAGGGCAGCAAGGTACCCAGAATAGGGTAGGGACCCCTTCCATGGTGACGATGGATTCATCGCATCCTGAGATCAACACTAGGACGAAAGAGAAAAAATGAGTGTCTTGGTCTCCACGTTTGGCAGAGTCAAGACGGTGGAGATGCAGATACTCGCGCACTCGTGACTCTGGGCAGTTGGTGGTGGGAGAGCTGGCTGTGCTTCTTCTTCTTGTTATGAACTCACGTGCAAGCGGACCTGAACCTCAGACGCGGCGAAGAAGCTTTGCGCGCGTGGCTTGGTGGCCTTTTTTAACATGCTCTCCGCCACGTTTGGTGATGCTCGGTCTGGATGATGGTCTTTGGGCCTTCGTAAACCGCGTCTTAATCTTCTCGAAGTTGTCTCCTTCGAAGGGGGACTGTGCTGTCAGAAACAGGGATCGCCGGGTGGCCTGGGGGATGCACAAAGTTTCCTCGGGCTCTCTTTCGCATCATGCTGCCCTCGAACGTCCCGTCAGGCAGCGGCAGCGCTGGCGCTGTCAAGCGGGTGAACACTGTTCTGGCCTGGCGTCCCGTCGGCGCTGGCTGGCGGCCGGTCACCGTGTCACACCAGTGACGGGACGAGCAGGTTGGGCGCCGGTTGGTTGGTGCGGCTGCAAGGGCGAACAGGGCTCACCCACGACAAGCCTCTGCGAGTGCCGGCCCTGTTACCTGTTAGTGCCCCCCAACTTTTCCAAGCAGGAGGGAAGTGAAGGGGAAGAAATGGGGTGGTCACCGGTCCAGGTACGGCTCTTTGTGGTACCATAACCATGTTCGATTCGACGGTGACGGCAATGGCGAATGCTGATTCTCGCCGTTCCGTTCGATGGGATGGCACCGTAGCGTTGCAAAGGGACCCTTCCTGGGGGTCAGAGACCAAGAGAGGAGCAGACGGGGGGGAGGCTCCTCGGTGTGATGGATCGTGGATACACTGCAAAATTCCCAGTACCTGGGTGACCGAGACGACGGCGGCGCCTATCTGTGCCTATCGCAGAAGTGTCTTCCGTTCCTGGCGCCAGCACAATAGAGCCCGGGCGCGGCTCCGTTACCATCACCATGACGAGACGGAGCGGCACCCTTTCAAAACCCAGCCAGCAGCCAGCGTTCCTGTGGAGACGCAGGGAGACGGCCGAAGACGAGATGAGAAGAGGACATCGAAAGGATTTCAATGGGACCCAAACACCGCTGGTCCATGGCCGCCAAGACTTTTCTGCGCGGGTTTTTGGCAAATGCGGTGTGCGGATAACGCTACGCTGTCGGTGGTTACTGGTCGTCGTCGTCGTCGGCCGTCCATTGAACACAGTCACGCTCATGATTTGATTTTTTGGTGAAGAAGAGCGACGAGTTCGGACATGGATGCAACCCAGGACGAGGACCACTCGCGCGACTGGAGTGCGGTGGAAAGCAGCCCAAACCAAATGAGGCAATTCGAGAGAAGGCACCCCTGGCGCAGCAATGGTGCGGTGCGGGATGCGGATGCGGATATCTCGCCAGCAGAATACGGCGGAATCAAGGGGCGGCTCATCCTGGCGAGATCCAGAGACAGAGACAGCGAGTGAGCGCATCGGCCAGTGGGCAGCAAAAGCAAAATTCATCTTGAAGCCGAGCCGAGCACCTCGTGCAAAGGAAGGAAGAAAAAAAGGGGTCCGAACCTTGCGCGGAAAGTTTACTTTTGCGTGCATCTGCTCATCCTCTGCGCGGTATCGGACGTGACGGGGATGGTTTCGGGAGACACTGGCTAGCAAACTCTCCGTCGTCTTCTTCTTGTCTCCCTTGGCCTGAGAATCAAATCCCGGCGGGAGCGGTCTGGACGCCATCGAACGGACACGGCACGGCAGACTGTTCGAAAACAAGGACGTTGGGTCGCAAGGCCCGCCGCAGGCAGAAGAAAGGGCCACTGCCGGTGCTTCACATGGACGGGATCCGGGACATGGTGCGATCTTGATAATTACGGAACCTGCTGGATCGCTATGCCGTACCGTCTTTCTGTTGCGCCGGGTTTTCTCGCAGGCTGTCCTCGCAACAAAGCAGCAGCAGCAGCAGCAGCAGCTTCTCCGCAAAAGACAGACATGGTCTTACGTATCCGTCAACCCACCTATCCGTACCGCGCGCCGGAATCGTCCAGAGTGGTATTCGGTCGTCGGCGGTGATGCTCCGTTGCGATGGGCGTGTCCCTTCCCGACCCCGGCTCACCGTTGCAACGCCGCTGCCGGGTTGAGGTTCGCATGCCTGCATCGAATCCGGCTAGGGGGGACGATATGCGGTTATGCATATACGCAGACGTGCACTTATCCGGGGAGCTGGATTTGTCGGTCCGACATTGCTAAGCCGCTTACAGAGGTATTCCTGTACCCAGCCTCGACCCAGGCAGGCCAGGTAGTGCTAGTGGCCTCATCCCAGCTGGCGCCGATCGGACGACGAGTTGGGCAAGGTGGCATCCGAACGTCCAGCAGGCATTCCCGGCCCTTCCAAGGTTCCAGGACGGCGGCCCATCCGGGAACCTCTTCCAGCTCCTCGGTCACGGAATTACGCATAGCCCCGACAACGAGCATCACCCCAGTACAACGACAACACTTGCGATCACGCCGCAGTGCTCAGCACGCGCTACGCTGTATCCGTATCGCGGCAGCGACTATTCTAGCGCCCCAAGGCTGGCTGCTCTGCTGCAGCAGGCTCTGCCTTACTCTTATTGTCCATGTTTTGCATAAGGTGCCAACCTGACAACCTGCAAATTGCACTCTACCCTACCCGCTCACTAGGCATGTATTTGAAATGAATTGACATCGGCCGGGCCTTTTCTTAGGGGACTTTGTTGTTTTTTCCCAAATCCCCATCGACTAATCATCCCGTCCGCCGCGCCGCGCCAAAGACAGACCAGAAAACTGTATTTCGACGAGGGGGGGTTGTTCCAAAGAATCAGCCCTTTTAGACTTCACTGCAGAGATTCTAAGGGTCTTCGAGACGCCGATCCCTTGGTGAAACCGGGCACCAGGTTTTGTGCTGTCCATCCCATCCCCCCACGTCCGTCTTATCGCGGCGTCAAAATGTCGAGGCGAGGCGAGGCGTCTTGTCTATTATAGACCGCGGATGTTGCTTTAAGTTACAGTTACGGATGGCCGTGTGTAGGCGAACCATACGGACGGGATGACACAAGCGCGAAGCGTCTGGAAGGACTGGAAGAGATGAACCGAGCCAAGCTCTAACAGCCTTGCTCCGCCAAGTCATGCGAGGCTACTTCCAACGTCTGGCCCGTCTCAACAAGGCACCTTCACACACTACGCACACTAAGCGCAACGGTCAAGGCGACGCCGACGGCGAGAGCGAAGGGCTTCAGGCTAGCGCGTTATCCTGTCAACGACGACGACGTCGCGCGCGCGCCCGTCGTTGTCGTTCTCGTCTAACCAAACATGAACCACCATAAGTCCCACTCCCGACTGTTCCCCCGTAAAACATCCTATACGCCCGCCCACCCCACGTCCGCACCGCTCGTGATGCCTTTTCGTGAGATGAGCTTCTCGTCAAGAAAGTGGGCGCGTGGGCGAGCGCGGGCAGAAGAGTTGACTCGTGAGAAGGGACGGGGCCGCAGTTCGCGATGAGACGGGGAAGAAAGGGACAACATGCGAGTGCGGGCCGGGTCAACTTTCACCACGCTCGGGGAGGACCTCAAGGGGGTGGTTGGGGATGCGACGATGACGGGCTCTCGAGAAAGAGAAAAAGTCTGGGCATGCAAACGCACTGGGCAGATTATCGATTTCACCTATCCCAGATACCAGAGCTTGGCATCGTGGAGCCTCCCCGTTCCTGACTACTCTCGCGTCGTCGTGACGGGATCGTTGGGTACTGCGGTGCGGATAGGTATTCCCGTCTGAGCTTTGAGGGTCGTGGCCTCGTCAAACGATCCAAACATCATTGATCATTCAATTTCATTTCCCTCCCGCTGGAGGTCCTGGGGCGGGCGAGCTGGATGAGGCATGGGCTCGAACCTTCTTCCTGCGCGCCTTTGCATGCGCGGCGACTCAGGTCCTTGTCCGTCCTGACGGGACGCAACGCAGAGACCTGCTCGAGTCTTCACGCCTGTCTGTCTAGCCCTGTCGGTATGGGTTGACATCCATTGAGTGAAGGTGGTGGAAAATGGGGACATTTCTCACTCGATGGGTCCCTTTCTTTTACCCACAAGCGTCCTTTTCGCGCTAGGCTCATCGGGTCATCCTCCACAATTGGGTGGGGTGGGCGACAGTGGTGTTGAGTCGAGGCTCAGGTAGCAGCCTGGTGGAGGGCGTGGGCCGCTCGCTACTTTGTGCGGATATCGCCAGGGTTACTTGCAGCGAGCGAGCGGATAGCTATTGAGGCCGGGGCAAGGCTTCTTGCTATGCTATCACAAGAGGATAGCGACGGGGTTGTCGTTGGGGGGGTGGTATCCGTTTGACGGCATCCGAGGAGTCCTTCGGTGAGCTGGCTTTGGAATTTGATTTTGATAATGTTTGAAGATGGGTGACAAGTGACAAGACGGTTAGCTGCCTAGCGCCAGATTTCATTTGAGAGCACCGGCCATTTTTCTCCCCCTTCTTGCTTTTTCCTGCGGGTATCTCATCGTCTAGCAAGCTAGCAGCTAGCTCTGTCCAGGTTCCAGTTTCCAGATCCCGGACCAACAGAGACTGGCTGCCGGCCGCCGGTATTAACAGACTCCACCAGTCGGGTTTGGCTTCACTGCCGGATCCTTTCTTTTTCGTGTGTTGTGTTGTGTTGTTTTGGCTGTTAGCTCCTTGCGTGTATCCGCCCCGGCGTCATTTACTCTGCTTCTCGTCGAGTCTCGAATGAGTCGACGTGCCGCATCTTCGGGTTTCCGAATGTCTTCGGATATCAAACTTTGTTATTCGGGTTTCTGGCATGAGAAGAAAGCCACCCAGCGCGCGCCCCCCTTGTGTGGTATCGTGTCACCCGTATGCGCCGCCGCCGTTGCTTCTTCGCGTCAAGTATCTCCTGTGCCGCTCCTTGCAACGACAAGCGAGAATGGGCAGTGACCAACCAATCCATGCGACGGCGGGCTTTCTCACACCGGTTGCATCTCTTACAAATATGTTCCCACCTTGTGGTTTCCTTTTCCCGATGGAAGGAAGAACGAACGTGGGAAAAGGAAGTCATGCCGCCAACAGGAGAAAAAAAAAAAAAGACGATGCCGTCTTGCATTGGCGGGTCGGGTCATACTCCGCCAACGCGCAGTGCAGCACTGCAGACCTGTCGAGGACCCCAATGGCCCTGCCCAATCTTACCTAGCGTTGTGTGGTGTGCTGCAGCGTGACGGTGCGTGCCTGGTGCCTTGTGCCTGGCCAGGTGTTGTGTTGTTGTGCCTGTGCCTTACACCACCACCACCTGCGTCGCAGCGGGCGGGCAGCGGGATGGCCAGCAGCAGAAAGAACCTCGACATTATGTGAGGGCGCGCGGTAATAGTTCGCTTAAGGATGAGCTGCGTTAGGGCGTCTTTCTTTTTTAGACTCGTCGGCAGGCCCTTTCTCAGCCCTTTCGCAGAGCGGGTTCTTAGCACATCTTAACACCCCAACTATGCGTCGCAATCGCCAGGCATGCTCCGGCAGAGCCAAGATGGCTGATCGGGTCGTCCGCTTAACATGCTCAGTGCTGCATCATGGTAGAGGTACTGCCGTAGGTACATCACAATGTTGCATGCCTGCCTTGAAAGATGCTGGTGGTTTGATGCTCGACAACCTCGCACAATACCAAGCCGTAGCTAAGACCGGACCCCAACGAGTGCTTGCCGCACGTCGCCAGCCGCAACAAGCATCACTTGATGCATACTAATTCTGAGCATGTATACAACTGCTTATCAATAGGCAGGTGGAATTCAATCCCCAAATATGCATCAAGCCCGTCCCTCACCTGACTGCACCCACCCACCCAACCTTAGTCAGTCAAGTCCCAACTCTCTGCTGACAAGGCTGACTTGAGACGACTAACGTCTGAAGACGACAGCCGTTCCTGTTTTACCAGGCCGCACAATGGCACGACGGCATTCCCGTTCAGTCCATCTTCAACGCCACGGCCAAGCACTGAAGCAGGTCCAAACCTTGAACCCGCCGACCATCGATCGTCCGTCGTCTGTCGTCTGTCGTCTGTCGTCTGTCGTCTGTCGTCTGTCGTCTGTCGTCTGTCGTCTGTCGTCTGTCGTCTGTCGTCCGTCCCTATCTGCTGCACCGCGAGCTGTCGTTCATCCCCGAACCTGAACCCATGGCCCCTCCATCCACCCATCAATCCATCGTCCGTCCCATCCCATCCGATCACATCGTGTGCATCCCCCATGTCCAGAGTCACTGTCTCCCCCATGGCAGCCATGCCCATCCCTCCTCGCCCCCATCCATGATCCCGCAATGCCCGCAACTCGACGACAGCATGCATCCAGCCCATGGCGAGCCCCAGCTTTTCGCCCATCGCCAGCGTTCGAAATAGCATCACCGGGCTAATTTTACATCCCTCTGGGCCCCCATCTCAGCCCAGTCCAGCAACCCCTCACCTTGGCACGTCCAGGTCCCCATCCGTCATATCGGCGATGTCCATGGGCCACCACCATCACCATCGCCAACACCAACACAACGCGCCCTTCCTTGCCATGCTATACCTGCCACTCGAACGGGAACCACGTGCCTCCCGCCCAAAAAAAGCAAAGCACCTCACTTCAGACCAGACTGAATTCCACAATGACATCCTCACCATGACATCCTCGGAACGAGCCTGGCCTGTCACTTCAGCGTTTGTTCTCGTCACCCCGTCCCCCTTCTCGGCTACCTGCCTACTATTACAGCCCCAAGACAAAAAGAGGTGTCATGCCAGACGACATATCGCCCGGGATGCCCACGCAGAGCAAGTGTCAGAATCCGTGCGGCCCTCTGCCAGTACCAGTGAACATTGTCCCCCTCCCCTCCTCAGCCCTTTCAATGCGACCTGACAGATCGCAAAACTCGGGATCGCTGCCAACGCTCTCTCTCTCACCCCCCGCGCGCGCGCGCGCGCACCCGCATCCGCGAGGAGAACGCATCATCCTGACCGAGTTGTACTCGATACCTGCCAGTTAAGGTTGCCTTCCGGAGGGGAGGTGGCATCTACGGCGACCGTTGGAGGCGGGTGCTTGCATCCAGCCCGTTCATGCCTTCACTTCCGGTCAACCCCAAAAGTGCCAATTTTCTAGTCATTCCCATTGCCGTGTTCTTTGCTTTTTGCCGCATTGCTCGTCGGGGTTGCAGTCAGCCTCCTTGCCAAATCTCAACACCTCGCCATCGCCCACAACGGGACAACACTTCGTCGCAAGTCGTGCCATGAATGATTCCCCTTCCCGCAGTCGCAAATCTCTGGGGGTGGGAGACAGGAAGCCCGCGTCGATCAGGTTCGCGCCCATTAAACGCCTCTCAAACAAGCACCGCGTCAACGCCCGGAGAGAGAGAGAGAATCAAACCCACCAAAACCGCTGCGAGAAATCCCTCCCGCACTGCGTTTGGAACGATTCAGAGACTCCTTGTCCGCTATAGCTGTTCCCTTTCTTTCTTCCTTCCTTTTTTTGACGTTGCTACATGCGCGGCTGTGTTGTCTGGTCCTCCCTCCACCTGTTTGTAGCAGACATACGCGTCTCGCAGCCAGTTGGTGGTTCCTGCGTCCCTCGCATCGTTCCCATCGCAGCAGCGGCGCCCCGCACGTCGTGTTTCACGCCATGGAAAACCCGAAAGAGGAAAACCTGCAGTGGCAGAGCCGCCCCCTCCCCGTGCCCTCGCGGGACTAAGGCCACCGGTTCGGCATTTTTTTGCATGCGAAATGTGCGAAGAAGTGGTTCATGATGGTCGGCGATCACTAGGTAAGGTAAGGTAGATTACAAAACCGCAAGGTTGATGTGTTGTCCGTCCCGGGGGTGGGCAGTATGTACCTCTCTCGCAAATGTGTGAAGCCCATGAAGCTCATGAGACGTTACGACACGTAGCGGGATTGGTGGGCTTTCTCTGCCTCGGTCGCGGCTTTTTCTGATGCTGTTGCTGCTGCTTTTGACAGGGTTGGGTATACCATTCCAATCCCGCGTGAGGAACATCTTTACTTGAGATGGTGATGGGGCCGCGTTCGTGGGAATTGTACGTGTGTCGTCGAACTTCACGATCGTCTCGAAACCCAGAACGAGTCTCGGCGAGATACCGCGTCTAGAATAGAGAGCCGAGCGGGAAGGAGAGTCTGGACTTGTTCCACCGCGGCTCTTACAGGGCAACAGGCATCGGCCGTCCTCGGGGTGGCTGTACACTGATTCCAGAAACGCGGCACAGAGACGGCGGCATCCCGGCCTGCGGACCTTTTGATGTTGTTCTTCGCGTGAATGTCTGCCTCTTCATGTGCCGTGTTCGGTTTCCCGTATCGCTAATGCGAAGCGGGCTCCGGTGTTCTGTCGAACGAGTGTCCCCCGGCCGCGGCTGCCTCGTCCGTTTCGTCTTCCCGCCGTCGCGGGTGTCCGATAGATTGGGGGCGTGTATGCCGTAGACACCGACAAGAAAGTCTCAGGAGTGACATCGTGAGAGAGACAGAGACATGCCCACTCTGAGCCGTCATCCTGTGTCCCTGTTCCCGTGCTTGCGGCCGAGTGGCGCGGAGCTCTTGCGTGTTTTGTGGGAATTGCGTTGCGGGCTGCCGAGGGCGGACTTCCGTGTTCGCCTCCCGGGGGCGGCCCAAGTATGGTGTTGCAGTTTTCCACCCTCCGGAGCTAAAGGCTCGGGTGTTTGGGGGTTTTCCCGCGGGAGAATTGGGATTCGTGCTCGTTGTTGTTTGGCGATGAGGTCATTTCTTGGTGGAGGGAGATGGTGGACGGGAGAAGGGGAGGTGGATGAGGGCTTCCGTAAGTGCTTGCGTGAGGGTTGGCGTGGAATGCTACCGTGAGCGGCACAATACAGGTTCTAGACCGTCGTGTTCGGATGGTTTCTCTGGGCGGTTGTGACGATCTCTGTCTTCCCCTCGTTTGCCCCTTGTTTGGTTGTGTTGTCCAGTAGGATGTTGTTGTTGCCCCTGTGTACGTGATGGACCATCCGATGTTGACGGTTGGCGGCGGTTCGTCGTTTCGATCATGGTGTGATCGAGGTGCAGAGCCGGAGATGATCAAGTTGGATTTGGGCGTCTGCTGTTGACGTCTGTCAAGTTGATGTGGATGATTGGAAGCTTCCGTGACAGCCGGTGTTCTGTTTGGAGGCTTGCTGGGTGTTCACTGTAGCTGTCTTCTGTGAGACAATTTGCACTTAAGGATTAGTAGCATTCATTTGAATCATCTCTGAGAAATGCAGGCATCGAAAAGTGGGCTTCTACATCAAACGAAGTACTTGGTTGTTATCAAGTGTGGAAGTAGGTTACGTGGTTTGATATACAAAAGTTGTGTTCAATGTTAGGAAGTTGATTCCATGCTCGAATATCATTCATTCAATCCTTTCCTAGCAATAGGACCGCATTTGTGTACATAAAACTAGACTACCTGATCTTACTGTGCTAGAACGACTACTTCATATACTTATAACTAGTGTTCGTCGTTGTGATCACTATCGTTATTACCGTCGTCGTCTATTGTCGTCGTTACCTCTAATCCTTTTATTCCTTCTACTGTCGTAATCAGCTAGAGCAACTCAGTACACATGAAATGTAGTAACTCTAGCACAGGAAAAATAGGCGGTCTCTGTAAAAGCATGTTTCCTCATTATTTCTGTCGATATTGAAGTTTCTCTTGGTGAGTTCCATGCACTTGAAGACCATCTATTCCTGCAGAACAATGATTACAGTTTGCGAGCCCAAGAGAAAGACAGTTCAATGTGCGACGTATTACAGTAGAAGTGAGCATTTAGGTTCTTTGAAATTCTGCCTGCCACGCGATTCTCTTGCAAACCACGTGTTTCTCCGGGCTCGCCGCTACATGATCCTCAACGACCATCGACGAGCCCCTCAAACACAGAGATATAGCAACAAATTGACCTGAGGATGTCCCGGATATGCCTGTCTGCGTTCTTGTTATCTCTTTCCTGTTTTGTAAGTCAGTTGGCTGTTTTGAGCGAAGTTGCTTGTACTATTAATTTGGGATGTTTCGTTTATATGCTCTTATATCTATTTACGATCCCCAAATGCGGCACTAGCCTATTACTCCACGTCCAGCATGTCAAAGTGTTCGACAGAAAGCCAGGAACAGTCAAAAGAGCTTTGAGCAGTAGTTTACTTCTTACATAGGCCGGTGGTCGATATCAGCAAGGCCTATTACGGTGGCAAGGTCGTCAGGCTGTTTGTATGTCGTGATAGTATATACGAGGTTGAACTATTGCACCACATGAACCTTGAGTATAATCAAGGAAACTTGTACTCAAAGAAGTATCTGTGTTTGAGTTTTAGTCCAATATGCAGATAGTTTCCTCCAATCAAGTTTGTGGTTCAAAGCCGCCAGCTTTCGCTTCCGGTGCCCAGCCTGCCACTCCCACAGCCCCTGAGACGTTTTTGAACGGCTTCGCCACACGTAGTTCAGATAGATGAGCTTACCCATTGTAACAAGGCTTAGGTCGAGAGTGCACGCTAGGAAAAATTGAGTTGGGTCGACTGACGCTGTATCAACTTGATACCTCTTCGCCAGCGTACCCGTCGTCCACCTCACCACATTGAAGCTAGCGTTTGACAGGCAGGGGCAACGAATGACATCCAGAAGCAGCCTCTCTTGTCAACTCTCATCGTAAGGATCTAGCTTGCTCCTTCTGGCCTCCTCGATGCGTGGCAGGCAACCATCAGACGGGAGCTTCGCCCCTTTCGGCCCCCATTCTACCAGAAACAACACCTCGAAACACGCACGACGAAGGCTACTCCATGATACATGGACTCCGAACAGTCCAGAACAACGTCTAGGCCGCCCTGGTGATCTTCAGGGAACTCCCGCAGACGTTTCTATCAGCCTGGGTCTCCCCCAGCACCTCCCCCTGAGAGCTGCGTCTGACCATGACCCGGATAGGGGGGGAGGGGAACGAGGGGGCCAGAAAACATGGAAAAGAGTTTCCGAATTTGGGACGATGGTAACACGCTTGGCCGGTTTTTGCCACGATGATCTTCAGGGCCGGTCCCGTTGACATGTCGCCGGTCTGGGTCGTCCCATTGTGGCTGCTTTGTCCCCCTGAACGCGGCCACCGGAGGTTGTTGGTTGATAGAAACACGCCAGAAGATGAAACCGAGGACGAGGTGTGGTTTGGGCTAGAAGATTCGGACGATGGCAAGGGATGTCGAGCTATGTTGCCTGTCACTGACAGCTTGACACGTCTCTTGTAGAATGGGCTGCGTGTTGAAGCTTACGCCGGAAACAGTCGCCACTTAGGAGGTCAAACGTTGCTTTGCAGGGAGCGAAGACTTCGCCTTTGGGATGGGCGATATTGTTTATTCGATGCAATGGCATGACAACGTGTTGGGCGAGGCAGGAAAAGGGTGTAGAGGAACAAGAGTCCAAGGTACGACATACAGCAAGGTACAGAAATGGAAAAGGAGACGAAACGATCCTAATAGACATTGAGCAAGAATAACCATTGTCTCTTAGAGCTCATGAAGCCGTGGACGAGAATTTGCTTGATACTCGTATATCGACGCAGAGAAGCCCCTGAATTGGCAATGAAAGATTTGTAATGCTCCAGTCAATATGCCACGCCTCGAACAGCACGGGATGGCGATGTTAAGAAGTCAATTGAGCCGACAGTGAACAAAACAGTCTTCCAGCTCTACTCCACATGAAGCCGACGTATCCAAGTTACCAACACCGTAAGAGACCAACTTTTGGTACCCAGTCTAGTAGTCGTAGAAACCCTTTCCACTCTTCTTGCCAAGCCAGCCGGCATCGACCATTTTGCGCAGGAGCACGCTCGGTCGGTACTTTGAGTCGCCAGTCTCCTCGTACAGCACCTTCATAATGGCGAGGCAGGTGTCCAGGCCGATGAAGTCAGCAAGCTGAAGGGGACCCATTGGCACGTTGGTTCCGTTCTTCATGATGGCGTCGATGGAGTCTCTGTCGCCGACGTTGGTCTCCAAGCAGATGACTGCCTCGTTGATGTAAGGCATCAGAATACGGTTGGCGAGGAAACCCGGAGAGTCAGCAGAGACGGAGGTGACCTTGCCCATGGCCTTGCAGAAAGCGACGGCCTTGTCCAGAGTCTCCTGGCTCGTCTGCAAGCCGCTGATAATTTCGACGCCCTTCTGGATCGGGACAGGGTTCATGAAGTGAGTAGAGACGACGCGGGAGCTGGCGGAAGTGTCCGTGGGGTCCTTTGTCGTCGACGCCGCGATGCGGGTAATGGAAATAGAGGAGGTGTTGGTGGCGAGAATGGCATGCTTGGGGCATACCTCAGCGAGCTTGGAGAAGATCTCAAACTTGAGGTTGGGGATCTCAGGAACAGCCTCAATGACAAAGTCTACATCCGAAAGCTGGTCGATTGAAGTGGCCGGAGAGAGCAAAGAGCGCGCCTGGTCAGCTTGCTCCTGGGTGATTCTAGATTTGGACACGTCCTTGGCAAGGAGCTTCTCTGCCGGCCAGTCAGCTAAGTTATGCGACTGGAGATGCTGCGGACTCACCGGCAAAGCCCAGGCCCTTATCAAGAGCTGCCTTGTTTGCATCTACGAGAGTGACGGGGACTTGAGCTTTTTGTGCGGCCACAAGAGCAATGCCCAGACCCTGAGTGAAGCCAGTTAGCAACTCGATCGTGAGTTTCACATGTCAACTGGGTCCCTCATACCATCTGTCCAGCACCAATAACGCCCAATTTCTTGACTCCGCCTGTCGCGGAAGCAACCCTAGGAGTCGAGCTGAAAGCACGAATCTGGCCAGGCAGCTTGGCTGCGAATCGTACGCGAGCAATTGCAGTCGCCATGGTTGTCGAGATGGGGCAGACGTCAGAGGACAGGGATCAGTGGGGTTGAGGAGTCGACAAGAACAGGTCGGCTGAGACGACTGACGGCCAATTTGCCAACAAAACTTGATCGTAAGAGTCAATTTGTAGATTGGGCCTTTCAGAAGCTAATGTTTGTTTTGATAGTTGAGCAGGAACGGCGATCGGACGTCTGAGAGTACGTCGATGATGATCCAAGACGATGAAGCTCAAGGCCCTCGGTTAACCTCGGCCTCGGTCATTGGCGCTAAGGCAAGGTACGCCTCAGCCACGACTATCTTATCTAATCTTACCACGGCACTAGCCACGATAAACTTGGGGCTACTTTGAGTGGTCTGCCAAATTGGAACGCGCTTTGTACGCGTCGAGCGCGTCTTGATGTCGAATCTCTTTAGCTCTACATTTGCTCGACCAGGCGTTGCGCATGGGTTCAACATCACAACCACAGTCAATTCAGCCCTCACCGTGAGCTCTCCGATTCCAGCAAGATGGAGATGCCAGACGGGACGACCGATGTCGTCCATCCCGAAGTTCGGGCACACATCAACAGTCTCGTTTCGGCTGTAAGTGGAAAAGCCGTCCAATTCCCTGTTCAGCCGCTGACGGTGCAATAGCTTGGTGGAACGGGTTCCTCCGAAGATGGATCATACAGACTCGGTGATGACGCTACCGAAGTTCTTCGCGACCTCAAGAAATGGATTCGATTCTACGACGAGAAGACGAACCGGATGGATGTCGCCCGCTGCATCTCGGAAGCAAACCTCGTCGAGGGCGATCTCCTCCCGATTCTCGCGGGGTGGCCTGAGAGTGCCACCGACAACAAATTCAGGGCGCGAATCGCACTTGCATGTATCGAGATGCTGGTGCCCATCACCTGGCCCTTGGAAAAAGACCCCGAGCGAATGACCAACAACCACCACCGACACATGCCTGTCCTCGAACTCGCACAATTGGGCTACAAGCGAGCAATCATCAACTACGACGCAGCTCAGATCCTCCATACCGCAGTCCGCGTTGCTCTCCCAGCAATGGCTACTCCGATTGGCGACCGCACACCCCGTGATCAGGGCATCATCAAGCTTGCCCTTTTCTTTCTGCGTAACATCGCCATGATTGCCCCATCGCCAGGCATCAAGTTCGACGGCGACGAAACCATGATATCCCGTTCCACGACGATTGACGCATTCTCCTTTCAGGACATCTTCATGGTGCTTCTGATGTTTGCATCAAATATGGGGGAAGACTTCAGGACTGAGGATGTTACTGTGATGGAAATCATCTTCCACTTGGTCAAGCAGGTTGATGTCAAGAAGCTGTTCATGGACGAACAGCAATTGAACAAGACGAAGGCTAAGGAGCTATCGGTGATGATGAGCAAAGAGAACGCCATGCGCAATTCGTACAACAAAAAGGCACCGACACGTCACAATCGGTTCGGCACCATGGTTTGGATGCAGCGCGAAGACGGAAAGGTGTCTACGCTTGTTGGCCAAGACGCGCTCGCAGATGCTGCAACTCGGCAGCAGAAGCTCGACGAGTCGAAGAAATTCCGACCGCCGCGTAGGTCGAAGAAGGAGGAGACCGATGCCAAAGACATGGGCGCGCCCGTGAAGCTTAATGCGAGAGCCAGCAAGCAGCTTCGGACCTTTGTCGAGGACTTTCTCGATGCGGGCTTCAACCCCCTTTTTGAGCATGTCCGCAAGTCTCTGGAACGAGAGGCGTCACACGTCCTCGGCTACCACCGAAGACAATTCTTTTACCTCGTCGCGTGGTTCTTGGAGGCCGAAAGGGCTCGAAGGAAATCAAAACGTGACGCAAAGAAGCCGAATGCTCCTGACGAGGTTAGCAGTTTCAACCTTGTCGCCGGAGTGCTGCACCAAGAAATGTTCATCATTCTCATCAAGACCATGCACGACTCCTGGGAACACAAGGAGTGGCCGACATTGACAGCCGCGTTCCGGTGCTTCACCCAGATTCTTCTCACAGTTCAGGAAATGTCCGAATCTGGGAATGAAGATGACGAGGAGATTGCCGAGAATATTCTCAGCCGTCTCTTCTACGAAGACTCTACACACGACTTGATTGCCAACGTCGTCAGGCAATACAAGGACCAGGGCTTCGAATATCTTGACTCTGCCACAGAACTCACACATCACTTCTTGCGCATCCTAGAGGCGTACTCGAAGCAGAATGTGGACATGCAGGTCCGATCTCGTAAGCGTACAAGGAAGAAGAAGAAGGCGGCTGAGGATGCTGCTGGCGTAGAAGGTGCGGGAGACGAGGGAGACGAATCCGCCAATGACGAAGCCAATGCGGAGCGTGAGTCAAAAGAGCGCAAGTTCGACTTCCACCGATTCACATCCAGATTCACGCCTCAGGGAGTCGTCGATACATTCGTCGCCTTCACCAAATACTACCGAGATCTCGATGATGCTCAACTCAAGCGTGCTCATCGCTACTTTTACCGTCTCGCGTTCAAGCAAGAGATGACCGTCATGTTGTTCCGCGTTGACATCATCCATCTCTTCCATGGCATGATCAAGGGCCCGGAACCTCTCAACAAGAGCTCCGGAATGTACAAGGAGTGGGAAGAACTCTCTAAGCAGATCATCCGAAAGTGCATCAAGAAGATCGACGAGCGGCCAGAGCTTATCATTGAGATGCTCTTCTCCAAGATCAACAGCACGGCTCACTACCTCGAGTTCGGCTATGAGAAGCAGACGATCTCTCTGTCGCACGCAAAACCCGCCGCAGAACTCGAATTCAAGTACACGGAAGACAGGGAGCAGCAGATTGCTATCGTCGTTGGCGTCTTGCTTGACAAGAACCAAGCTGATCACATCGCTTGGGTCAAGAAAACGCTCGAGACAGTCGAAAGCGAACGCCGTGCCTGGGCAGCAGCAAACGAGATCATACCGTCGGTTGAAGGCACTGATGTGCTGCCGGAGAGCGGCGCACCTAACGACCAGGCCCTGCCTGATGTCTTCAGTAAGTTAAATGTCTTCCCAGCGCCGCGCATGAACTTGCTAACGTCCTTTAGCTGTACGTCCGGATGACGACTCTCGCAAGACGGCAATGTTCAAGAACTCCCACTTGCGTCTTCTCATGAAACTGGTTGGTATGGAAAGGCTCGCCCCAATGCTTGATGAGACATCACAGTCTCTTTGGGTACTCCCTCCTCCTGTCACCGCGGACCACTTGCGTGAGAGCCTCGACTTCATCAACATGGCTGAATTCAGTCCGCCAACCTTTGACGATGGTCGGTCCGCCGAAGATCAGCTTCGGCGCAAGAAGGCGCCACGAAAACGCGTGGAATATGATGACGATGACGACGACGACATGTTCGACGACGGCCCGCTGTTCGAGCCCCTTGGCCCGACAGTTCACAAAGCGATCGACGCGCCTGCCAAGAAGGCGAAGAAGAGACGCCGCAGAAAGGCGACCGAGGACGAGGAGGCGCCCAATGACTCGGAACTCGAAGAAAAGGCCAGGAAACGCCGGGACCGTGAGAGGGAGAAGATGAGAAAGATCAAGAGTGAAGCTTATGTGCACGCTAGCGATGACGAGACAGACGAAGAGTACGATCGCGAGTTCTTCATTCGTGAAGAGGCTCAGCGGTCGCGCGTAGCCAAGGTTGTGGAAAAGGTGGTCGCAGAGGTTTCTCAGACCACGAAGCGGGCAGCTGCGATGCAGCTAGACGACAGCGACGACAACGACGATGACGTCCTGGCCATTACAAGAGGCACGCCACAGTCAACTAGGCCCAGCGCTGATGTGGATATGGACGATGGAAGTGGAGAGGAAGATAATCATACTCCTCTGACGTCGAGCCCGGGTTCGTCGCAAAGTAAGAATGGAAGGAAACGGAGAAAGTTGTCTCCAGAGGCTTCTGCCACGGCAGAGGCTGATAAGGAAAAAGGGGCGGACGCTGACACTGAAGATGATGATGTTCCGGCGGCCGCGGCGAGGTCAAGGAAACGTACAAGGGGCGGCTTTGTAATGGATAGCAGTGACGAGGAATAGCCTGGCTGGATTTGGGCGTTTGAATTGTCGGGTCTTGGGATTCGGAAGACCTAGATGCATAGCGTAGGCGGTATAATGTTAATCACATGAATTACGGTTGCACTGATATTCGGCCGCATGAGAGACCAACCACATAGCGAGTGGTCTTGAGGCCCATGTAACCAGAGTCCAAAATACCAGACAATGCCGTGCCGGTCGGTTATGTCCTGCAGTGCATGGCCCTCTCGGTCGCGTCTGCGGTTCTACACTTGGTAGATAATGGCACAGAGAGACTCGGCTCTTCTGGCCCACCCATAGTGCAAGAACCTAATCTACTCTTTTCCATAGAGAAATCTGATGGAAGACAAGCTGCAGTTGGCTATTCCTGGGACGGGGGAATCGCTCGAGGGCTTGTCTGGACTCACCGATGTTTTGCTGGGAAGGGTAGCCGTCTTCTAGCCCCTGAGTTGGTACGGCGACATGTGCCGCAGCAACAACCCCTCCGAATAAGTGCACTTTTCGCTCCCTGAAAGATAACGCCAGAGGGAAGAGTCCGACGGTGTGTAGAATTAAGATGGCTAACGCTTATTCTCTTCTACCTTCGGAAAGCCTGTTCCACCTGCGTGGGTCCTACCGGACCGGGCCGACCGCCGGCCGGAGCAGCGAACGGCAGCTATGTTAGCCCAGGTAACCCTCACCGGTTAACGCCAGATACACCACTTGATGCAATTGTAGCGCACGCGTTCCGCTCCCTCCATACCCCGGCGTGTCCAAGCGAGAGGTTTCATTAGACGGGCAAGGCAGACAGGGTGATCGTGACATGAGCACCAACCGACAGCGCGCCCGTTGGTCATCCCCCGGCTCCCCCTGCCCCTGCCCCTCCCGCGGAAGCAGAAATGGAATCCCCTGGCGAAGCTTCGCCGCTCCAATGCCGGGCGAAAATCGATGTCGGGTCTGCAGAAGCGTATGTTTACCATGAGTTAGCTCCCAGGGCGATCGGCATCCACTCGTTGTCTTGACGAGGACCTGCACCTCGACGTTCCCGGACGCGTCCAGCGCCACCACCTGACCGGGATCCCCAGCTCGCGACTGTCCCCCATGGTATGGCAGAGCCTCCTCGGTGTGCCGGAATTACTGTGCCAAGGGTCGCGGTGCGCGAAAGGTGATGGCTGTGGCAGCCTGACTCTGGTCCGAAAATCCTCTCCCGACTAAGGGCTTGCGCACGGAAACGTGAAGCTAGCTTGCGCAGGTCTTCCCGTGTCTGAAGCAACTTTGATAAGCGTACCGAGGACAGTTTTGTGAGGGACAGCAGTAATGAAGCATGATCAGATTTGGTGGGAACGACTTTTGTACAGAGCTTTATTCCGCCGACCAGCCGTATATATCCTTTTCCTCTATAGCTTGGTATGTCACCAAGGCTCTCGTCGCCCCCTGTGATGCCATCCGGCCGCAGTCTTGTCTAGTGTTGATTTGCGGATCTTGGAGTCGTTGTGAAAGATACTAGGCTCCGGCATTGCGCACGTGTTCACCTTCCAGAAAGTAGCCAATCGTCAGGCCCTACTTAGGCGTCTTCGATTTCCCCTTGGTAGATTTCTCTTTGGTAGATTTCTTTTGTGAGGTGCCTTTCCGAGAAAGAACGATGGGCCCTGAGCGAGATCTTCTGGGGAGGTCACTGGCGATAGGTGCAGGTGGCCTTGCTGTTGTGAACCACAATTCTTGGCCATCGGAAAACTCAAGGGCTCGTACCTGGGGGTTTCTTGTTTTTTTCCTTTGTCTTGCATCGTCGACATGGTGTCTGCACGGAAAAAGACGCGCGGGGGTTGCTTATGTCGGTGGTTGGTAGTGGTTGCTCTGATGTGAAACTCCAAACTCTTGCTATGCCAGCCCAGGACTATCAGACGGGGAATGGCAAAGTTGCAGGTAGACACAGAACATTGAACATTGGAAATGGCGATTAGAGGAAAATATATAGGAAGACGGCCCGTCGATTTTTCACACTCTTAACTTCGGAACTCGCAAGTGTGCGCCCTAAGGTACGGGCAAGGATGTTCTGCATGAGACGAATCCAACGAAGGCCTCATATGTGACCAAACCGAAGTATGAGGCGTTCTGGTCTTCGCTTCTGCTAGAACGCATGCGGTGCCAAGTGCAGAAAAGTCCAGCATACAGCCTTGTCCCGCCATTGCTCAGTCGGCGAGGTTGACCACCTAAACACAGGAGCACGGCAAATATCCGCAGCGGCCGCTTGGCTGCTTCTGCATCCTGGGAGTTATCGCGTGTTGCTGGCTGTGTTGCTTCGCGGCTGTGAAGCAGTCAAACCTCGAGGAACCTTACGTGCCACTCCCGTATCAATCCACCAGAGGACCCGAAGGAGCTCCGCTACCCGCCGCGAGCTTGTTCTGATCTTGGGAGACGGGTCATCGGCGGGGGAGGGGCCTGTCGGTGGCGTTTTCACTCCCTGCTCATTGCGGCCCTGTACGGACCAGTATGTCTGGATCAGAGTTGCGGGAGCGGACTTGGGGCTGAAAAGGACTGCGAGGAATGTTGTGAGTTCTTCGACCTGTGAGCCAAGCTGGTCATTCTTCGTGTTACGCATGGAGACCACCGAGGAGGTTGCTCTTCGCATTCCGTCCTGCCAAAACCCAACGGCGATCATCAGGAGCCGCAGATGAGCTCATTCGACAGTTTGGCCATGCTGTAATGAATCCGGAGAGCCTTCTGGTTGTCGCAGAGCCTGTGCAGCGAGTGGCGTTCTCTGCTGCTGAGGCATCCGCGCAGAGGAGACCCTGTCCGCTCATTAAAACTGGCAACACACCCTGGCGTTCAGCTTCGTTGTCCGACCGTCAATCCTTCATTTGCAAGCCATGCCGAACCTGCTTGTCACCCCGATACTTCCTGCAACTTTTTCGCCGATTGCTTTTCTTCCTTTTTACTTTCCCCCTCGATTCTTGACTTCAAGATTGCCAGGCGCAGCTGGTGCAAAAGAAAGGGGGGAAAAAGAGAGGGAGAGAGTGCACACTCGACGTATGTGGCAGTGGGACCCATGGCTTCATGTGCCCCCGAAACCCCTGTAAAGGTCGCAAAAGCACAGGCTGAACTATGAGCGCGACAGCATCAATTCGAGTCCCCTTGGACGCCAGGTCAGTTTACCATAGGTCCTTTTCTGGGTCGTTCCTAACCTTATCACAGGCTTTCTGGCACTTGTCATCAGCGCGAGTGGAAGGCCAAGGCGACAGTCGGGAACATTCCCGATTGACGACCTGGAGCTCGTTTATCCGAACAGCTTCAAAGCATACCGTCGGACGCACCCTATGATCTTTTAGACACGAATGACGAAAAAAATCGGGAGTTGAAGAGACATGTACAAACCCTCAAGACAACAGACGTTGTCAAAGTCGTTCCATGTCGTTGGGTCTCGGCCAGGCTGAAGGAAGGCCGGCGGCTCTCACTAGCCACGGCGCCACCCGAGAGATCGTTATGTTGTGCAGCCACTGGACAAGGAGCAGTGACCAATCTAGGCCTCGATTGCTGAGACAGACAGCTGACAATCCTAGAAACGTGGGCGGGCGATTGCATATGTAGATGCGACCGAGGGAAGCCACCTGCTCTTCCCTACAGACGTCCCAGCATGGGGTATGCGCGTCCAGGGGGGCTGTGTGGTTCGCGGCCCGAATTCCCCCAGACTTGAAGTCTTTGCACGATAATATTTCTGGATACTGTTCCTGCTGGTTGGGTATCGTTTGTGCAGCATCGCAGGAAGCGTGGGGCCTGGCGAGGCATCCATGAGCAAACCATGGATTGCGATTCGCAGGGTGGCAGGTTGGCGGGATAATGTGGAACAGCAAGGCCTAGACGAGGATGGGAGTGTGTGGTGACCTTCCTCATTCTATCGCTCCCTTCGGCGTCCTTCTGCTTGACGTCCGCTTCAGCCAAATCACTCGAATTGAGGAATATTGTCGGGTCGAATATGAATTCTTCGTTCATCAAATTATGCCGGAGGGAAATATGAAGGGATAAATCCCATGTCTGCCATGCCAAGGGTCCATCTGAGCACCGCATTTTCGGCATAACAAGCAGCGAGTTGAGCCAGAGGCTGCCCACGAGCTTTCCATTCGTCCGGGCTTCCCACTTCGTTGGCCAGCTCGATTCCATTCACAGATAGTGGAAGTCTAACACCTTGTTCCATCCAGGGGCTCGGTAGCTTCGCTTGTCGAGCCCTGTAGTTCAGGGGCAGTTATCTTCCGACTCAGGCTGATATCTGATCGGCCACGCAGCGATATCTCAACCTCTTCAGCATTTCCCGTCATGATTGAAGAACAGTGATCGAAAATCAGTCTCCTTCATCGCTGCCAACAGTTGTCGCCTTGCCATCAACGGACCAAACCAAGCCCCACCGATGCTCTCTGACTGAAGAAAGTTGGTTTGACCTGGTAAGGTAGCAATCAATCGCTTCAGTCGCGGCCCAACGCAGAGTCTACCCACTCCAGAAGCCACTCTCCAGAGGCAGTCGATTATTCTCCTGGTTCAGATGACGATTCTATTTCCGTTCTGTAGCCCCCAAATATTCACGATTAATGGCAGAAGCCTCCACATTCGTCACCCTCACTAGCAAATGCCATCTTATTTGACGGGCCCCTCTCCCATGTCCTTGCTCGAAATGCCAAAGAGCTATTTCAAGGCCCATCATCGCCATTTTGGCTGCCCCAACCGCTACTCCATCATTTGAGTTTCTGGCCCGTTGGAAGACGTCGAGAAGGCTACGAATAGGCAAGCAGCCCATCACACCATGGCTCACCGCAACAGTCCGCCTTGGAGCAGCAAGTCCACAGGATGGTAGACAGCTCAGCATCCTGAGGCGCGTACGGTGAGACCTTGCCCATCATATCCTGTTCCCCTACACCACTTCCTCAATATGGGGTCCAAAACGTCGACGACCAACATCGCCCACCTTTCTCGTTCTTGCGAGGCTCGCGCATCGTAGTACTCGAATCAAGTTATCAATCTTGACTCGATCCATCGATAATTGGGCTATAAATCTGACTCTATCGGCCGTTTCCTTGCACCATTTTGCTCACGATGGACGACACGCCCCCCTTGAGTGCCCCTTTTCTACGCGTGTCCGAGCAATGACGACTCTACCGATGACCGATATCGAGGCTGGCCGAGTCCACAGTGACACCTCGCCGCCATCTCTTCCCCCCAAAGGCCACAAAAGCTCATTGAAACTACCTTCTTGGGCATTTGGTCAATGGCTATCGCGGCCTGCGGTCTATTCTTCTCCAGGTCCGCCTCTGTCAACGCCCGAGCGCGTGGGAGCTCAGCTGACGGATACTAAAGGGGGTTCAAACAAGAACACCTCTGGAGACTATTTCTATCCCGACGATAGTGGGTTCCATGCTCTGATTGGCCGATTGCCTCTTGTTGACAAGCCGCTGCTCAAGTTGGCAGATACCGCGAGGGCTTACCTCGCCTCGCAGCCCAGCAGGTATACTACGAGAACTTTGCGATATACCGCAGGTTTGGTTACCTCTCGCAACGGTGCTTAAACGAGGATCAAATCAGGTTGAATGCTCTCGAAGAGCATCTTTTCAAGCTGGAACATGGGCTAGCAGACAACGGGGTGCCAGCCTGTGACACTCAAGTCGGGTCGTCAAGTGGTAGAGAATACAACCGGTTTCCATTGACTGTGTCTGGCACTATACAGGAGATTGGTTCCTTGCTTCCCAAATACCGTATGTCCAACACCGTATTGCTCCTGTGGAAGACAGTGAAGTTAACTGGGGAAAGACCAGATGTTACTCAACGATCAGGCGCTCAAGTCCCTGCACGAGGTTCGGTACGACGAATACTGCAATATAGCTAGAAAAATTAAAGCAGACGGATACTTAAGCAAGGACGAAATGGCCTACCTTAGACACCATTCTGACTTTGTCAATACGGGGACCGATCCGTTATGGCTGACTTTCGAATCATGGCTTTACAAGCTCCCGAACTTTCTTCTGGTGGTAAGCATGGCCGCGCTGTCTGCTCCCGGAAGCGGTATGCTGATGATTTTTCTACCGCGTAGCCCTTACTCGAGGATAGAGGAACGACAAAGGAGGGAAACGCCTTCTTCTTGTCGACCCCCCTCGTGCGCTTTCTGTTCAGGACGTTGTTCATATGGTTCTACGCATTCATATTACTGATCCCGGTGATCTTATTCTCTCTTGTCCAAGACATCAGCAGAGCAGCTACCGTCGGCCTACTTGCCCTGTTCACGATCCTATTTACAGCCTCTATGGCTCTTCATAGTAGCAAGGCTGACAACATGCTTCTTGGAGTCTGCGCCTATGCGGCTGTGCTTGTTGCGTTTCTGGCCAACGTCTAGGTATGATCATCACCCAGCAAGGATTTGCCCAAGCGATGCTTCTGCGTCATATGACCTTGGGAAACTCGCCCGTGGGTGCGGTGGAGGAGATTGTTTCGCGCAGAGTACAGATATTCAGTTACGCTGGTCAACTCTAGGGTAATACCGTTGTTGACCGTATATGAAGCAACGTCCGGATAATGATTCTATTTCCACGTCAGGCCTAGCTTGCTCTCAGAGGTGTATGTCCTCGTCCAACTGTACCACTAAGTCTTCTATTCTCAACGCCATTGTTTAAGCCACCTCATGCCGCCATTTCATGTCTAACAGGAGTTGGCGAGTATGCCTCAGAAACCCCGTGATTACCCTGCAGCTCCACAGGGATCGACTGTTGGTTAGTACTCGCTCCATGGACCTGGGTCATAGCAGGCTCTGTGTGAGCACCGCCATCAGAACCGAACTTTGAGACCGGAGTGTAGCTTGCGGGATCAGGAGTCTCCGGGCGCTGCCTCTTTCGCTTGAGCAAGAATGCGGCAAGCCCAGCGATGACAGCCAGTCCTGCTAGTCCGCCGACAACGCCGCCGACAATGGCACCCGTGGGCGTCCCGGATTTCCCAGAGCCGCCAACGTTTGGAGATGATGTTGGCGTATTCGTAGGATCTGGAAGTGAAGCTTCTCTTGAGATAAGTTGCAGTCTCACCTTGCTGGGTCGATGCTCACTTACACTCTTTGAATAACGCTTCCACTTCGTCGCTTGACCAGTCCACCTGATTGCCCTGGCTATACCAGTTCTGAACTACCTCGGGAGACTCATACGCATCCGCGTTTGCGTTATATTGATCACTCCAACGCATCTCTGTCATGTCGAAGATGCCAATTCCCTGAGGCCATGGATCTTTGTCTGTCAACGACGAGGGCCAGGCGCGGCCGTCCGTTCCGCCGACAGATATCATCTGTCTCCCAGTTGCAACACAAGGCTGTTCCAGGCGTCTGGTCGATTGCGGGTCGTTGGCCTTGAAGAAGACAAAACTGGGCAGGCTCAAGACGTAGACGTCGTCGGTAGCATTCCGTATCGATTCTCCAATGACCCGCCCGCCGTAGATGAAGCTGAATTGGGCATTTGTGTGAGCTGCATGTAATTTCGACAAAATTCCCTGCTTACATTTCATATGTCTTGTTAGGTCCTTGGACACCAACTGTACAGAACTTCTCTGTTGGTGGTGGAATGCTGCTCTTGGATCCTGTGGTACGCTGGGAGTGCCACTTATTGGCTACGATTGGCTTAGTCGAGACTCGTGGATTTTGATGTTTTCACTCACCCTTTATATCGTATAAATTGACGGAAGTGAAGTCTACACCTGTCCAGTTGCCATAGCCATTCTCTGTCGATGCTCCTTGAAACCCTCCCAATACGAGCAGTAAGCCGTCCGGCCCAAAGGGCACATATTCCATGGTGCCACCCTTGAATGTAAAGTTTCCAGGCCCTTGGAAGGTAGTATGGTTGATCGAGCCTGTCTTCAAGTCGTAGGACACAAACCCTGGAACGTTGCGGGTCTTGTCCTTGTCTGTAATAGACAAGTCGGTTCGCGCGTTTGCATAGCCTCCAAAATAGTAGCCGGTGGTTTTGCTCTGGCAAAAAGCACCCTCTGTTGCTCGATCAAGTTTGTATAGCTCGGCAAGATTGGGCGGACTCCTCTTTGACCAGGTGCCGCCTCCATTGCCGTCAACCTCGAAACGCCAGATATCGTTTTCCGGTGGTTTACTCCAATAAGGAACTTGCCCGCCCCAGATGTAGAATGACTTGGACTCTGTATCGCGCCAGATACCCTGGCGTTCCATCCTGGGTGTTTCGCCCTTAGGGGCAGAGAGCATCGTGACATTCGCGCTATTCCAGGACTGCTTCAAATTAATCGATAGCGTCGAGTTCACTAAACAAGAAGGTCAATGACTTGTTGTATTGCATTGGGAAGATGAGCTAAACTAACCTGGCCATGACGGGGTGTAATACGAGGACATATTCTTGCCGTCATAGTTCTGTGCGACTTCACCACCATCTATGTACAGATAGTCACCGATGATGATAGCTGAAGAGAAATTAGCTCCCAGCTATCAAATTTGACCCACAACAAACCTGAAGCAAAAGCTCGACGTAGGAAGTCAGAAATTGGCGGCAAGTCGTCACGCCGGGCGAGTTCTGGCGGCTCCGACATGATTTGGCCATGAGCTGCTGCTAGCCATGGCAGCAAAAGGATGATCGTTAAGCGCATCGAAAGCGGTTGTCACGACAGAAGCAGAAGTTTGTGATTGGTATGGGTTAAATTCCAATTACTATGGGAAAGAGGGAGATAGGCAGCTCATAAAGGAGCGAATGCTTGCTGCCTGATACCCAACTCTCGCCCCTCATCCCTTCGAAGGCCAAGGCCAGATGTCGCAGAAGAAGGGGTTGAAGTCCTACATGAGCCCGTAAGCTCTACCATTCCTTAGTGAAGGCGAAGACCACGTTTAAAATGTACCGATCAGCCTTATGAGGGTGAGTGGCACGTTGTTGACACTGCCTGTGTTCGATGGCCAGCCACACATAACCACATTTATTCTCCGGCGCTTCTGGTGGCGACACTTTTCTGAGTGGTATTTTCAAGGACGACCGTGTCTTTCTTTCTTTTAGTGATTACATGGTATCATGCTCTGAGACTACAGATGAGACATGCCGTGCAAGTTCTCGTCTAAAATAGAGGATCTCATGCGTCTAAGTGAACCGACTGTAGCTGTCAGGAGCTGAATTTGAGCTTGACCTGGGTGGTGAATTCCTATATTTAGACCATGGAAGCATTATTTTTTGGATGTTATTTTTGAGACCAGCAGCGGCCAAACAGCAAAGAGGCCAACTTTGATATATCTGCATCATTTTCCTGATGCTTGAGGCAGCCTTGCTTGAGTCGCAGGCCAAGGGAGGCGTGTGGCTTGAACGCCAAGCCTTAACCAGCAATCTGAGTCTGTAAGGGATATCTGAAGATCGCCACCAACCTCGTTACAACTGGTTTATCCGCAGCCTTTCCATTATTCATTGGGAGAGGAGGAGCTGTTTTGTGAGTTCCCAGGGACCCAGGTTATTCCTCCACGATCAGGGTAACCCTCCGTCCTTCCAAATATCTATTCAGAATAGTGAGACTTGTAACTTGATGTTGTTCAACAAAGTCAGAACAGACTACATACAATCTCACCCACGGTATATATGAAGCCAGGGCCCTTTCGAACTTCGTGAAAGTGTACTCCACATCTAGTCGGCTTTCGCGTTGAACGCCCAGAGCCGAGTTGGGTCTAGAATGCCTTCTCCACGATTTCCCCACCCGAGCTTACCAACCGACACTCAACGTCGTTACACTGATGGTATTCTAACTTGGTTTTGGCACCAGTTCTCGAAGCCGGACTTGTAAATCGGTCGGATTTACAAACGGCGCCGCCAAGACTTCCGGCGGTATCCTGTTCCTTTTCGGACATCCTCGCTGTCCGGGCGGCACCGAGGTCAAGATCGACCCAGATCAGGCCGGATAGGTCGTCGGAGCTGACATACATCATCCGAGCTCTAATATCCCAGAACAAATAAGTGAATCTAATTGAATAATGATTGCCAAACGGCTCCAGATGGCTTAGCCTAATCGACGGGTCGCCTCGCGCTTACAACCCCGTAGCGTGGTGATGACGTCAAAATCTGGGGTAGTTGACAAGGAGGAAACTCAAACAGGGGCATCACAGACCCCCTGCCAACCTACCCGCTACTAACCATCCTATGGGAACACAGCCGAATCGTATGTCATCCATCGCGCTCGCCCCTTTCCTACGTGCCTCATTTGTAAGCTGGCGAAGTTACATGTCGAAGGTGCCCCTGCTGCCGTGCGTACTTAATTAAGGTTCAGTTCCGGCCTGAAGCTCCTCCCCGGGGTTGATGCTTATCTTTATCTAAGATGCGACTATCCCCTGCACCGAAGAGGATCTCTAAGCACATTGCCATCATTGGAAACCGACCGTATTTGTTCAACTTCACGAGATCAATCAACATGGCGACGGCCTACAACATTAAGGTCCCGGTTGGAAACACTGGGTTGTGGAAGTTCAATCAGCAGGATGCCTCCGCGAATAAGGTGTCTGAGCTTCTGCAAAAGGACCTCAAAGTAAGGCCCTCACAAACAATCTCATCTTATCAGACTTGTAATGACCATTGCATAGAAACACCATGTATTCTTCAACGCTGAAGGATTCCACAACCACGTTAGTTGTCTCTCACCCACCGTAGAAACTCTCTCACCCCCCTGTTAGATACCTCATCACCTCCTTGCCCTCTACGGCACTGGCGCCGACTCTGATGCTCTCCAACTCGCATGGAAAGACAATGCAAACTACCAGCGTCCAGCCAAGGACCCCAGCAACGGCGTCGCAGACGAGCTACACGACTGGGACAAGGCGCAAAAGTACCTCGGCAGGGAGAAGCACTATCCCGACTTCCTCCTCTTCTTCCAGCGCGAGATCGAGAAGAAGGGATGGGAGGAGACGCTGAATGAGTACCTCTTCAAGGGTGACGCGCGCGCCGAGGACATGTTTCAGCGCATGTTTGCGGGGTTCCTGCACCCCATCATTCAGCTCATGTACGGCGTCGAGTGGGAGCAGCCGGCCATCGTCGCCGAGGCCCTGGCAGAGGCTTCCGTTCACAAGAACCAGCTTGGTGAATTCTTCAATGAGGCCGAGAAGAACGCAAAGAATGCGAAGACGCCGATGCCCGAAGTCATGAATTTGATCGAGGAGATTAGAGGGAGGGAGAAGTTGGTGAACTCGGTACAGATGAAGGATTCGAACAAGGTTTTTGACGGGGTTCTCAAGCGTGCGCCAGGTGAGATGATGGAGATTGTGAGCAAGGTAAAGGTCTTGCCTGAGGAACTTGATGAGAGGACCGCAGAGATGTTCCACGCGAGTTGCTATGTTGCTGGGACTGCAGCAATAAAGCCTGGAAAGGAGACCAGATGGGACTTCTTCTTGATGTAAGTATTCGGGGTTCTTTGAGAAGTTGAGCGCCGCTAATGGTTGGACAGCCACCACGTCAACGCATCGCCAATCTTCCTCTGCTTCAACTCCAAATCTTGGATCTCCACAGAGAACAAGATTCGGATGCTGGAACACAAAATCCGTATGGACCTCGTCCAGTACGCGGCGCGCGGTAGTCCGCAGATCCGCGCCGACGCGATCAGCTCGTACAGGCCGAAGGACAAGGACCAGAACAAGCACCTCGTCTCCAAGCCTACAGGTTACTTCAGTCGCTCAAGTCAATGAGAGAAAGCATGCTTACATCAAGACAGATCTTCTCCCCAGATTTCACCACCAGTCTGATGATGGACACACCATCAAAGTGATACGAGCACTCGGAATTTGTCAGGAGCTATCCCAAAAATACAGCAATAAGCGATGGATCAGGATCAAGAATGACGATGAGTGGCTCAAGCTGCATTACTCAGTTCTGGACGGTACGGAACACTCTGGCACGAAATGGGTTCGATCGACTGGCCTGGACGAGGCGTGGAAGGTGAGTAGTCGAACTGAGATCCTCGAACTTTGTGACTGACTTATTTAGGACGTGCCCTCTCGGGACTCCTCGAAACTGTAAGCAAATACGATATGCCGATAACGCCACTGCACAGGATATTCGGTGCCGGCCGGGTACTGAAAGATATCACCGAGGATGTGGGATGCCGGAAATTGTAAAAACGGGGTATACATTGTAATTTTATCTATTCCAGCCCATTATCTAATCCATACCAATCCAACCCTCACCATCAGACTCGCTCTTGCCATCCTCAGCGTCTCCAATCGCCAAAGTCTTGCTGGGTGCGTCGTAGGCCGCAAGATCCAGCATCTTCACACCGCTCGACTCCTTCTCACTGGCCTGGCCAAGCAGGTAATCCACCATATACACGTTGTCGTCCGCAAGCCTCCTAATCTCGTCCCTCATTCGTGCGACAGCTCTCGAAACAACACGCAGCTCAACGTCAACCTTGCCCCTGTGCTGCGAGAGCCAAGCACCGTGCTTGTCGACGAGCGCCTTGACCCAGAGCAGACAGAACTCAATATGCGGCGTCTCCTCCGTCTGCGCGGCCACGAAACGGAGTAACCTCGGGACGTAGACGATGGGCGTGTCCTCAACGACGAGGGCGATGTCGCTGTGCGGTATTGAGAGGAAAACACGCTTGATCAAACCGGCCTCATTGAGGCGGAAGGCCATGACCAGGGCCTTGAGGTAGTCCTTCTCGTTTTCGAGAACGGCAAGGGTTGAGGCGGGTGTGATTTCCATGTTCAGGTCGAAGGGATCGAACTGCAGGAGGTTGTCGAGGCTGTAGATCAACAGGCCCTCAGTGGAGGCAGCGCAAAAAGCCGTGCCTGTGGGCGCGAAGGCGACGCCCGAGACGCGGACTTCGGGCTGCTTCTTCCTCGAGGAAGGATCGCCGCGCTTAGAGCCTGGGAGGGTGTTGTCCACTCTGTCCTCACGATCAGAGGCCTCTTGGTCGTCGAGCATGGCGTCGGGGCCGGCTTCGGTGAGGTGCCTGCTGTTGAGGAACTCTTGCGTTCCGGAGAGGGAGAGGTTGACGCTGACAGTGAACTTCTTGAGAAGCACCATCGTGTGGACTGAGTAAAGGCAGATGTACTTGCTGTTGCCGCCGGCCAGCAAGCAGCTGCCATCTGTGCTGTATCGAATCGTGTTGAAGCTCTTTGTGCCTGACACGTTGGCTGCTGTCCTGCGGTCGGTGATCTTGCGACCACCAGAGACATCGCGGCGGCCGTCTACACCTGACACCTGCTCTGCATCCTGGATAGACCAGAACGACAGCTGACCGTCCAGCGTTGAGACGGCAAGCTGCAGCGAGTCGGGGCGCACGGCGATGTCGAGCACATCGGCTTGTAGCTGCAGAGGCTCGCTTGTTTGTGTTCGGTTGAAGATGGACCAAACTCTTGCGGTGCGGTCCCAGCTGCCACTGATGAGAGAGTCTCCGTTTGGCGTGAAGGCCAAAGCGGACACAGGTCCTTCGTGTCCTGACAGTTGGTCCAGGAGCTGACCTGTTTGTACAGACCAGATGTGGATGTCGAAAGAGTCCAGAGATCCAGCAGCGACGACCTCGCCGCTGGGGTCGACGGCCATGCAGGACCATGATAACCTCGTCGGGGCCGTGAATGTCCTGAAGTTTCTATATCTGATGAGATCCCAAGCTCTCACTGAGCCGTCCAAGCTAGATGTGAATAGAACATTGCCCTTCTTGGAGAACTCGCAGGCTGTCACGCCACTCGTGTGCTCTGTGAAGGTTACGATGCAGAAACCTGACTCGACGTCCCATACCTTGATCTTTCCATCGTCGGCGATCGTAACGATACGCTGGCCGTCAGGCGAGTAGACCAGGGAGTTCATGGAATCGAAGTGGCCCTGCTGCTTCAGGATGTACGACTCGGATTGCCATTCCCAAACCAATAATTGACCGAGCTTCGACGCGCCAAAAGCCAACCACTCGCCGCTCTTGTTGATCGTTACGAAGTCGATGTCGTTTTGAGAGATGTTCAGGTTGTGGATCATGTTGAAGTCGGGCATCTCGTACAGGCCAAAGGTACCGTTGGAGAAGCCGGCCACCAACAGATTGGACTCGGGGTGGAAGGTCGCGCAGCGCACATGCGCGCTGCCCTGCATGAAGTAGTGTCGGTTGACTATCCTCCAGCGCATATCGTCCTCGTCGACGTCAACCATCTCGTCCTCGTCCTGGACCGGCTTTCCGACATACTGCCAATCAAAGACTGCGCCGTCTTTGCTGACCGTGTAAATCGTCTCTTGGTCTTCCGAAAACCAGGCGCCAATCACAGCTTGCTTGTGACCGGAGAGCACCGTAGGCACGAATCCCTCTTCCTGAGTCAAACTCCATATCCTGGCCGTCAGATCCTTGGACGTGCTAAGGAAGAATCGCGAATCGCTAGACCATTCGATGTGGCGTACATCATCAAAGTGGCCGGTGTGGGTGTGGTATTTCACAAAGGGGGCGAACTCGAGTTCTCCTTCGGCGTTGGCGTCCGGGGTGGATGGAACGTGCCAGACCTCGATCTTGCGACCCAATCCAACGGCAAAGTGGCGTCCCGATGGGGCAAATGACAGCGTGGTGGGAGCTGACTTGAAGGAGAATCGGTAAATGGCGATTCGGCGAAGGACGTTCGTCAGGATAGCTTGGCCATCTTCGTCGATAGACAGCAACAGGTTTCCCCGGGGCGTCAGGCCGATTCTCGAGATGTTCTTTCGATGCGCAAACGGAAGAGTGTGAGACTTGTTGCTACAGATCACGATTAGCATACCAGTGCCTTACGCGCCAATTCGCGACATTTCGCAAGCCTTCACCTACTTCACAAGATCGAAGACAGTGACCCTGTTCCCTACGGGGGAGAACAAATGGGTGCCATCGGGGCTGAAGAGCAGGTTGCCCTGGCAGTAAACCGTGCCGAGCAAGTTGGAGAACTACAAGTTTAACACCTGGTCAGAATCGCATGTGCTTGCGGAAAAAGACGCGAACCGTACCTTGAAATCGGTCTTCATTGTCAATTGGCACCCATTTCCTCACCTTGAAGCTACAGAAATTCTCTCCAAGTTTCTTATCGATTGAGCCGGGACTGGACTTTTTTTGGTGGGGTCGGCGAATCATTCATCCTTATTTCCGTGGGCTATCCCCATCAAGGTAAGGCGCGCTGTTGGGTGAACGGACCAGGGGAAAAGGGGACTGATTGGCAGGAAAAGGGGGGCCCTTTCATTAGTCCCCTGGACAAGTGCCCAATGAATGTGCAGCAGACAACCCCAGAAGACCGTAAGGGAAATTTGGAGGTGGCACCTTTTGATTCCCCTGAAGCACAAGCTCAAACCTCCCCAACTCAACAGTCAACACGCCCACACCGCAACCACATCACGAAATCCGTCGCGTGTTCAATTGCGAGACTCGCGGCCAAACAGCTTCAATCAGCCATCAACAACGTGTTTTGAGCAGTCAACCTTCAAATACCGCCCAAAATGGCCCCCGCCGCCGCCGAGAGCGCTTCACCGATTGGTATCGCCAACCTCCCCAACCAGCGGCATAAGATTGTCGCCAAGCGAGGAGCTGGCTTTACTATTATGGTACGAAAATTCTGTTGAGAGGCATCTCGCTGGACGACCTTGGACGGGATACTGATTGAATTCTAGGTTGCGGGCGAGTCTGGCCTTGGAAAGACTACCTTCATCAACACCCTCTTCTCTACGACCATCAAGAACTATGCCGACCACAAGCGCCGTCACCAGAAGCAGGTCGACAAGACCGTCGAGATCGAGATCACCAAGGCTGAGCTTGAGGAGAAGTTCTTCAAGGGTATGGTTCTCCCAGGAACCCCAATGTCTGGATCATACGATTAACCTGCTATAGTCCGCCTGACCGTTATCGATACCCCCGGCTTCGGCGACTACGTCAACAACCGCGATTCGTGGATGCCCATCATCGAATTCCTCGACGACCAGCACGAGTCTTACATGCTTCAGGAGCAGCAGCCCCGCCGCCAGGACAAGATCGACCTCCGTGTCCACGCCTGCTTGTACTTCATCCGCCCCACCGGCCACACCTTGAAGCCCCTCGACATCGAGGTCATGAAGAGACTCTGCTCGAGAGTGAACCTGATTCCGGTCATCGCCAAGGCTGATACTCTTAGCCCTGCGGACCTGGCCAAGTTCAAGCAGCGCGTATGTGTCTGTGATTATTTCCTACTGACCAACACTGACGTGCTCCAACACAGATTCGCGCCGTTATCGAGGCTCAGAGCATCAAGATCTACCAGCCCCCCGTCGAGGAGGACGATGAGGCTGCTGCTCAGCACGCTCGCAGCTTGATGGCCGCTATGCCCTTCGCCGTCATTGGTTCCGAGAAGGATGTTAAGTCCGCCGACGGCCGCGTCGTCAAGGGTCGTCAGTACTCTTGGGGTGTTGCTGAGGTCGAGAATGAGGACCACTGCGACTTCAAGAAGCTCCGCTCCATCCTCATCCGCACCCACATGCTCGACCTTATCCACACCACCGAGGAGCTTCACTACGAGGCCTACCGCGCTCAGCAAATGGAGACCCGCAAGTTCGGCGAGGCCCGCCCCAGGAAGCTGGACAACCCCAAGTTCAAGGAGGAGGAGGAGGCGCTGCGCAAGCGTTTCACCGAGCAGGTCAAGATCGAGGAGCAGCGTTTCCGCCAGTGGGAGCAGAAGCTCATTGCCGAGCGCGACCGCCTCAACAAGGACCTCGAGCAGACCCACGCCCAGATCAAGCAACTCGAGACCGAGCTGGAGCAGATGCAAGGAAGCGCCGTCCGCAGCCACGGCCGCCGCTAAATGTGTCCACGGTGAGGCTTTGCCTCGAGTTTTTAGCGGTTTATGTCTCGACAGTCGGTGCTTGCTGGATTCTCGACATTTGTTCTTCTCTTAGCTTCCGGGGATCGAAGACACCACAGGCCCGCATCGTCCCCGGTCTTCCAGACGCATCTTTATGGATATGCCACTAAATCTGGTCGTTCGTACTGGACGCCGTGATCGACTTTATGACTACGACCTGAGTCTTATCAAAAGAACAACACACCAAAGCCACGTCCTACGACATGGTATGAGATGGGCTATGCGTCGGGAGTTTTCTTCTTTACAAAACCTGTTACCCCCTTTCTTTCCCGTTTAGTTACCCCCTGTTTCTTAGTCACGATGTAATCCAGCTCACCTTTTCATGATACCAAAATTAATGAGAAAGGCGTCTATAATCCTAAACATTCAATGCGTGTTCGTAATGAGGTACTACACTGCGCCGTCCCTGCAATGTCCCGGTTCTCCCGTCGTCGTCATTCGTGTTGGTATCTTTACATGTGCCTAGCCCTGACCTATATGGAATAAAAGAAAGGATGATTTCTACTCTACACTGAAGCTACACAGCATCCATGGATGCTCTGGTGGTCAGTTGTTCGTTCTTGTTGCCAAGCTTCGATATCTGAAGGAAAGCATCTACGCCGTAGCCCTCGAGGCTGTGCAGCTCGAGGTTTCCGGCCCAGTATTCCGCGTACACCCTGCTCAGGGGCAGACCCATGCCGAGACGCAGGTTCGGCGGCCGGGTGGTCATGGAGGATAGAGAGCTGCCGTAATTTGGCGTCTTCAAGTCCGCGCGGCCCAGCTCGTCGGTGACGTGCAGCTCTTGCATGGTGGCGGCCAGTTTGGGGACCCGTCCCAGGTTCTCCAGCCGGCGCTCGCTCTGCGGCCCTTTACTAAAGGACCAGAGGAACGGCAGCTCGTCTCTGGGTATGCCGCCGCCCTGGTCTGAGATGCGGATGATGACATGTTGCTGGGCCTCGCAGATGGTCACTTCAATAGGCGGAACGGGCCCGCTCTGGTTCTTACTACGCTGGCGGCGCTCGATAACTGCTTGGACTGAGTTGCGGAGCAGCTCGCCGATGATGTACTCCAGATGGCTGAGGATGTAGGGGAAGCTTGCCTCCAGGTGGCCGACGACCTTGATCTCGGGGACCTCGACGTCACGGCCGTACGTGGAGCGGGCGAGTGCCTCGACTGCGTGGCTACAGCGCTCGATCACGTCGCGGGCGATGCACTTTATGAAGATCTCGCCGATGAACTCTGACTCGTTGAGCTTGGCCCCTGGGGAGAACCAGGGGGAGTAGTATGTTTCTGTTAGGGCGAGGTGTTGCTCGGCGATGACTCTACGGGAGATTCTCTACACGGGGTATGTTAGGGTGCCAACGTGGGGTGTCGGCGCGGCCGTGCAGGAGGGTATGAAACTTACAGATCTGAGGATGGTGTTCATAAACTTGTCCAAGTCTTCAGCATCCATCAAGCCCCTGGATTCGAGAATGCCCATCGACAGTTTTGGAATGACGGTCAGATGCGCCTTCAGCATGCCACTGATAATCTTGCAGAAGCGCTCATTGTCCTCAAGGCTCTTGATCTCCTTGACCTTGCGAAAGGTGTCGAAGGCTCTTTGATAGAGCTCATATACTTCCTTGATGTGGGGGTTCTCGACGACGACGTAGGGAAGCTGCTCCAGATCTCTTATGCGGTGGGCGATTCTGTCGTGGGGGTCGAGTTAGTCTTTTAGACTCTGCGGAGGCGGTATGACTCGGTGGCGGCGACGACGTACCTAGTTGGCAGCTCCGTACGAACGTAGTTTGCAGAGCTGAGAAGTCGCGATTCCGTGAGAGAACGACCAAAGACCATAAGTTGGCGCAGACTAATAGGCCGTGCTTCTTTGGCAACCCATCTGGGGGAGGTTGGGTCAGCATGTGACGACAGGTACACGACGGAAGGATTTGGCGGCGCACTCACTCGTCTAGGACCGACACCGGTCTCCAATTTGAGCTGCTCATGGGGCGCCATTGCGACGGCGAGGCGCTGAGATCCAGGAGCTTGTTCCTAGCCGCGGGCGATGCCCTCCTCGAGGCTGCTGTCAGTCCGCATCGTCGACTGGCATGGCTGGCATGCCGCAATGCGATTGAAACCATGCCGTCGATTCCATGCGCGGGGAGTATCTCTGGGGAAAAGTCGTCGGCGCAGGGAGCAAGCAGAAGCTGCTGTAGGAGCTGTCGGGACTCCAGGTGCGGGAGGAAAGCTGGAGGGTTGGGCGAAGGGGTATATGAGCGAATTTTAGGATCTTCGAGGGGCGGTTGGGCAGCTGTTGAAGCTCATGGTCTGGTGGTCTCCCGGGTACGGGGCCTGAAAAGTGGTGGACGGATTGGATGACTCTCGCAGCAGGAAATGGCCGCTGAATGATACCCTGGGGCAGGCACTGGCAGGGTCTGGAACGGGTACCCCACACTGCGGAATCGGCGCACCACGCTGCGGACTGCCGTAACGGGCATCCCTGGTCTAGCGTAGTAGCGGCGGTTCGTGATTGGGCCGAGGGGGGCGGGATGGAGCCCCTGCACGAGCTGTTTGGAGGTGCATTTCTCCCGCCTGACAGACCGGATTTCCAGACATGTCAGCTCGGTCAAGGGGAAGAATCACATCTTGATCAAAAGAGGTAGAGTGAGGCGCCGTTTCAGGCCTTGGGCGCTTGTTCAGCGCGGGAGAATATAATGTCGATGCCTTGATAGGTAGTCAAGCCAGGCAAGGAGAGGTCTTCACATGTTCAAGATGGTTGTGGGCAGATGTTTGTTTCCCTGTGACAAGGCTCAACCTTGTCTTGTTTCGAAGACGTACTGAGACGAGGTTCTTTCCTGCTAACAGCGGACCTGATGAGCTGGTTGCACTGGAGCTGTATGAGGCCTATTTTTTCGGATCACACCATGGGCGAAAGAGCGATGGGATGGAAGCAGTCGATCGTTGGGTTCGCTGAGGGAGAAATAGGCATTGCCTCGGGATCTCTACTCGGCTGTGCTGCCAATCATGAGGCAGATGTAGTTGATGTGACATTTGCTACAGACCGGCAGCCTCCAGACGGGAGGGGTTCCGCAACGGGCAGTTTTGAGGTGGGCTGCCGCATTTGATCTCGTCTTGGATCTCATCTGCACCGTCTCCCAGATATCAGGTAAGGTTTATACAGTTGCAGAGTTGGCCTCCAGAGGATTCCGTGATGGAACGAATAGCGTCGCCAACGATGTTCGGTGCAAGAGCTTAGGTGCATCCAATACTGTGGGAAGGCGGATGTCGAAGAGCCAAGGTATGGCAGATGGCAAGCTGTTGCTTGGACAGAGGCAGCATTGAATTCGGCCGAAGTGTCGGGGTTCGCATTGACAGCTCTTGTGCACTCGGAAAGCTAAGCTAAGGTGAGGTTATCGAACGCCTGTGCACTTAGTCATGAGTTGGGGATATCGTCTGAGCTCTGCGTTCGGGTTGAGGACCCAAATGCTGAGATGCTCAAGAAGAGATCGAACGGAAGTGAGAAAGGGACAGCCATAGGAGAAGTAGGGGAGACGGGGCACAAGGGACAATTGGCGTACTGATGTTACTCGACCCGGAAACGGAACAGCAACAACCGAATAGAGCGGCTTTCCCAACCTAAGTAGGGACATTGACTTGATGTCCGATGCTTCGAATAAAGTGCAAAGTGCGTTGGCATTCGCCCTGTCTACTTGCCCGCTGTTACAGACCAATCTCCCTAGATGCAAGGCTATCAGAAGCGTCGTTCTGCTCGCCCCAGCAACAGGCGGCATCACCAGTGTCAAGTCGTGCCTTGCTTCAAGCGAGGTAACGTGCTAAGGCAAGCAGAGACGACGTGTGGCTTGCAGACATGAAAGAAAACGAAGCAGCCATGTTGGCGGTCACAGCAACGTCATTGGAGAGGGGTGGGGAACTGCTGATTTCGTGGGAGCACTCACTGCACCAGACGGGAGGTAGTGTGGTGACTGAGGTGAGCCCGGGGAGTGGGAGTGGAGCAACAGCAGGGCAGCTTTGCTCCGGGCGTGGTCCCGCGTGCCCGCACAGCACCCAGCAACTGGCGACTGATTGACGGTGCTGCTGCGCTAAGGTACCTTACCTGCTGCGTACGCACTGCAGTGAATGCACAGAGATGGGCTTCCTTGCTCCATGGCAGCGTGGAGTTGAGAGGTGAGCCCAGCCAGGCGGGCATGAAAAAGGTCCTACTGGCTGGGCTGATCTCTTGACAGCGGGGCAGTGCCCTCGAATGCGATTCCTCGGGTATCCACTTTTGTCAAGGCTGAACCAGCATCGTAACCCGTTTCCTTAACAGGCGATACCTTTCTCCAAGTCTCCATCGCAGTCCCCGTCCCGTCTCCATCGAGCTGCCTCTCACACTTCACTGACACTGGAGGAAGAGGATCAAGCAAATCAACTGTACGGGCTGCTCTCTGTCGCGGCACCACACACTGCGCCCTCTCCAACTTATTTTTTTTTTTCCTTCTCCTTCCCTGCTCCACGACGACTGGATTTCCGCAGAGGCAGTGCTCAAGCTCAGTGTCTAGTCACATACTCTGCATCTCCCTCACTGGACGAAGGAGGGCTGACTGGTAAATCGCCTCGAACTCGTCAACCTGTCTCGTGCCTGCTGCCCCCCCCGCGGCCAGATCCCACCATTTGCGTCAGTACTGTAGGTACCTGCCCGCCAGACCTCTACCGACCGACGCAGACCGACCGTCGTCACGCTGCTTGCTGCTCACACCTAGACCGACCCAAGCAAGGTGAGGTAAGGTACCTTAGGTTACCTACCGTATCAGACAGCCAGGCCAAGGTCTTGCCTCGCCCGCCTCCACCTCCTGGTCGTGGCTGCAATTCATGCAACTACTCTTGCCTCGCCGACACCAACTCCAACGCTGATTCCTTCTCACCAAGACACCATTGCTCCTTGCACCCGCCGTGCCCGTGTCTTTGAACGCAGCCTGCCGGCTACCTTCCATCACCCGCTGCCCGCCTGCCCTTCGCGGCTCCTACTTCGTCATCGAGGCAGCACTGGCGCGAATCGCTGTCTAGCTGTACTTTCCTGGCTTTGGCCCCGGCCCTGGCACTGGCAGCGACATTGTGCATCCTCTTGCACACCACAGTTGTAGACCATGGTAAGCCTCGACAACCACTCACTTGCCATTCAGCCCCTCTTTCCCTTGCCCGATTGTTTCTCGCCTCCGTTCTTTGAGCTTCCCGTCTGCTGAGTCCGCCCTCGTCGCTGCAATCTCCCCTCGGCACGTCCCATGTGCTTCACCTGCTTTTCACCCCACCATCCTCCAAAGTCCAAGCCCACAAGCTGCTCGGCCATCCTCTCCAGACAGACATCACTCCCACCCGTCGCCTAATTTACCATACCGCCAAGCCTGAATTGAGCTAACCCTCATCGCTACCGACACAGAGCTATAACAACGACATACACTCGCCGAACGAGATGGTGGTGGACACCGACGAATACGTCGGCGGCCCCGACTCCGAGAAGGAGCCCATCGCCATCATCAACCCAGACAATCTCGACAATGAGGTCGAACAGCTCCAAGACCTGCCCTTAGCCACCGACTGTGAGATCACCCAATCCTCTGCCGACACACCTTGCCCCGGCTAACTCGGACCAGATGAGGCCATGAAAGATGTCATCTTCCCACCACTTCTCGAGGAGCCCCGCATCCTCGAAGATGTCCATCACACGTGGACCGTGGAGTCCTGGAGGTCAATGTCCAAGAAAGAACATGGTCCCGTCTTTGAAGCCGGTGGCTACCCATGGTATGCTTCTACTCCCCGTCGCATCTCGCATCAACCTAGCTAACCACCCTCCATAGGCGTATCTTGCTCTTCCCGCACGGCAATAACGTTGATCAGTGCTCCATCTACCTCGAGCATGGATTCGAGCCGACTCAGATACCCGAGAACTGGAGCTGCTGCGTGCAGTTCGCCTTGGTGCTATGGAACCCGAACGACCCGAAATTATATACCCATCACTGTGCTCACCATCGCTTCACCAAAGAGGAGTCTGATTGGGGATTTACTCGATTCCTGGAGCTTCGCAAGATGTTCAATGTTCCCTGGGAGTCAGGCAACCGACCATTGTGCGAGAACGAGACGGCCAACATCACGGCATACGTTCGCATCGTCGAAGACGAGACGGGAGTTCTCTGGCACAACTTCAACAACTACGACTCCAAGAAGGAAACCGGCTATGTCGGTCTGCGCAACCAAGGTGCCACGTGCTACCTCAACTCTCTCCTCCAATCTTTGTATTTTACCAACGCATTCCGAAAAGTAGAGTCGCAATTGTCCCACCCCATCGGTATCAAGCTAACAAACATAGGCGATTTACGAAATCCCTACGCAAGAAGAAGAGAGCATGAGCAACAGTGCATACACACTCCAGCGTCTTTTCTATCAGCTCCAAACCTCCGAGACCGCTGTCGGAACCAATGAACTGACCAAATCTTTCGGGTGGGAAACGCGACACATTTTTGAACAGCAAGATGTTCAAGAGCTGTCGCGTAAGCTCATGGAACGCATGGAGGAGAAGATGAAGGGCACGCCAGCTGAACATGTTCTTCCTCAGATGTTCAGCGGTAAGATCAAGACCTACATCTCGTGCATCAACGTCGACTACGAGTCTAGCCGTATCGAGGACTTTTGGGATATTCAGCTGAACGTGAGCGGAAACAAGAACCTCTTGGAGAGTTTCCAGGACTATGTTCAGGTGGAGAAGATGGATGGCGAGAACCAGTACTTTGCCGGCGACGAGTTCAAGCTTCAGGATGCCAACAAGGGTGTGATCTTCCAGAGCTTCCCCAACGTCCTCCACCTGCAGCTCAAGCGATTCGAGTACGATATTCAACGCGACACGATGATGAAGATCAATGACCGATACGAGTTCCCCGAGCACTTCGATGCGTCCCCTTACCTGTCCGAAGACGCTGACAGGTCAGAGTCTTGGGAGTACCAGCTGCACGGTGTACTTGTTCACAGTGGTGACCTCAACGCTGGCCACTACTATGCCTTCCTCAAGCCTGAGAAGGATGGATGGTTCTACAAGTACGACGATGACAAGGTTACGAAGGCTACAATGCGTGAGGTCCTGGAGGAGAACTTTGGCGGAGAGTACAAGACCAGCCCCAACGCCTACCTCCGCGCCCCCATGCAGAAGAAGACCCCAGTTCTGCGCCAGAACAGCGCTTACATGTTGGTGTATATTCGCAAAACCCGCCTCGACAACATTCTTTGCCCTGTCACCAAGGACGACATTCCTATGCATCTCCGAACCAGGTTTGAGGAGGAAACCGCCCTCAGAGAGGCGAAGCGCAAGGAAAAGGAGGAGCAGCATCTTTACATTGGTGTTAAGGTCATCACGGAGCAGAGCTTCCAGAAGCATGGCGGCACGGATCTGACCTCGTTTGAGCCGGACCAAGCCGAGACAGAGGCCGCCCCCCGGTCCTACAGGGTACTTCGTCAGTCTGCGATGGAAGAGCTGGTAGCGACGATTGCGAAGGACATTGATGAAGATCCCCGGAAGATTCGACTGTGGATTATGGTCAACCGGCAGAACAAGACGATTCGTCCCGATCAACCCATCATGGATCTTCGCCCTACGGTGGAGGAGACCTTCCAGAGGGCTGCCGCGCACCGGGACCAGTCCTTGAGAGTTTGGGCCGAGGTCGCCGAGGAGACTACACCTGAAGGCGAAGCAATCTGGCCGACTTATCAAAGCCAGCTCAATGGGGTGGTTGTAAAGAACGATTTGATCCTACTCTTCCTCAAGCACTTCGATGTCGAAGAGCAGTCATTGAATGGCATCGGCCACGTCTATATTAGTAAGGAGAAGAAGGTCGAGGAGCTGGTGCCGATCATTATGAAGAAGATGGGCTGGGGCGATAAGCTGCCTTCTGATGAGAAGATCTCATTGTGGGAGGAGATCAAGCCAACCATGATCGAGGCTTTGAAGGCTAAGCAGTCTCTCAAAGCCGCAGAGCTACAGGACGGTGACATCATTTGCTTCCAAAAAACCACTGAGCGCAAGAGTGATAAGAACATTCTGGAGAAGCATCTGGGTTTGGGCGATAAGGACAAGCAAACACCAGAGCAGCCAGTCAAGAAATCGGACCGGTTTGACGACGCGCGGGAATACTACGACTTCCTGCACAACAAGAAGACTGTCAAATTCCACGCGCACCCGACACGTTGCAACGCCGAAAAGTACCAGCCTTTCGAGCTGGTTCTGAACTCCAAGATCACTTACGACATGCTCTCAGAACGCGTCGCCGACAGAATAGGTGTGCCGGCCACTCACATTCGCTTCTGGACCGTCAATTCGGCCACGGGAAACCCCAAGACGACTGTCAAGCGCGGCGTTAATCAGAGCTTACAACTCATCCTCAACCCTTCAGGTTACAACCAACTTAGCACAAGCCAAAGGACAGATGCTTTCTATTTCGAAGTCCTGGACATGAGCTTGGCTGAGTTGGACACCAAGAAGAGTATCAAGATTACATGGCTCAGCGAAGGCATCACGAAAGAGGTGAGGCAATTTTCAAAGAGTGCTGTGCGAGACGCTGACCCTAAATAGGACCAATACGATCTCCTTGTCGCCAAGAATGGCAACATTGAGGACCTCATCCAGGTCTTGGTCAAGAAGGCGGGTATCCCAGAGGAAGCTGAAGGAGGCCGCATCCGGGTGTATGAGACCAGCAGTCACAAGTTCTATCGTGAACTCCCGCGGGACTACCCTGTTATCAGCATGAACGACTACACGAACGTCTACGCCGAGAGAGTTCCTGAAGAAGAGGCCAACGAGGAAGAGGCGAACAACTTCATTCAAGTGTTCCACTTCCAGAATGAGCCGAACAGAGTCCACGGCATTCCGTTCAAATTCTTGCTCATTGAGGTACGCGTCACCTGATTGATTTATTTATTGTTTGATGCTAATATGGCACAGAGCGAAACGTTTGCGGAAACCAAAAAGCGTCTCGAGAAGAGGACTGGCTTCAAGGGCAAGAGCTTCGAGAAGATCAAGTTTGCGGTGGTTAAGAGATCGCACTTCTCCAAGCCACAATACCTTCAGGATGGTAAGATAGCTAATCGCCTTTGTTGCGTTTGTGATTCTGACACTTGGCAGACGACGTACTCTGGGACATTGCGACAAACGACGACGACTTCCTCGGCCTGGACCATGTTGACCGGACGAGAACACTTAGGAACGGCGTTGGTGACCTATTTTTGCGGTAAACGTTTCCTCTTGCTGCAGAATTGAATGCCCATGAAACAGGTTGAAGTTATTAGAATCACGTCCGATGCTGCATCTCGGAATGGTAACGATAAACTGCAGCCAATTATGGCTGGACGGAAGTTGGAGCCGAAGACGGGCAGGATTGGTCTCAACTCTTACTTTGACCAATAGGCATTCATATGATAGGCCGAGCGGGGTCATTGCGGGCGATTCATTCCGTGCCCACGCGATAGAGGCAGACTTCTTGTAGCTCATTTTAAGACGTGGAAACGAGTGTTGCTGTCCAGTAAGAGTGATGATGCTGTGTTTACTGATTTGGGCGGCGCACGGAGAATGTCCGGAGGGACCCCACCAACTTCGGGAGGGACCGCTCGGAGGCCGGTCGGAGAAGCACGTGCCACTGAGTCCAAATCCGATAAGATAAGAAATTTATCTTTTGCCATCGAGAACGCTGAGTAGTTTGCTGCGGCAGAATTTTGGTGATCCGTCAACTCCCGCGAACCTCTTCCACGCGTCGCGATCGCATTCAATTATCGCGCTTCGAGCAACGTACCTCCCTACCGCGAAATATCGATCGATCTATTCATCATGAGTTTCCCCGGTGTTGGCCCTCAGGCGGGATCGCCAGCCGATGCGGCAATGGGTCCCTCGGATCCGCAGATGGCAGCTGTACGTGTGGGCATTTGCGCAAATGTGAGAGGAGCAAAGCACTGACGAGCCGTTCTAGATGCAAAACTTCATGGAGAACTGCTGGACCAAGAGCGTCATGTCTGGTGTGATGGGATTCGGCATGGGTGGACTGTTTGGCATGTTCATGGCCTCCGTAAGCCCCCCTCCTCGCAGTCACCTCCCTGAGCTGCCTTTACGAGACCGAGAAACTCACACGAAGACGCAATAGATGTCCTACGACACACCCTTCCACACGGCGACGATCGACGGCAAGCCGACGACGACGCCCATCGCGGAGCTGCCGCTGCGGCAGCAGCTGCGGGTGGGGTTCAAGGACATGGGGACGCGGTCGTACAGCATGGCCAAGAACTTTGGCAAGGTGGGCGCGCTGTTCGCGGGCATCGAGTGCGGGATCGAGGGGCTGCGGGCCAAGAACGACCTGGGCAACGGCGTGGCGGCGGGGTGCCTGACGGGCGGGATCCTGGCCAAGAACGCGGGGCCGCAGGCGGCGCTGGGCGGGTGCGTTGCGTTTGCGGCGTTCAGCGCGGCGATTGATGCGTACATGAGGAGTCCGAAGGACGAGTAGATGCTGGTCGACGGGGAGTGTATGAAAAAGGGGGTTGGTGGTGGTGGCTTCATATTGTTTGCATTGCATGGCGTTCAAGGGGAGCCTCTTCGGGATGGAGGCTTCGACGGGGGGGGGGATGATAGACTTCAAGGGACCTCTCCACCTTGACTTTTTCTTTCCCCGGGCTGTGGCAGGCAGCATTTCTTGTATGATGATGGGTTGGGACCGAAACTCCTCACTTTCGGCGTGTGTATCATGTCACATGACGGCACAAGGCACAAGCTTCTTCCGGTTGCGAGAAGTGAAATGTAATATATAGACACAAGACCATTCTAGACATTAAGTCCGCAGCCATTCTGAAATGGTGAAAGAACTATGAACTTTTGTTGTAGGACTTTTGCGTCCCCCCTTTTTGGTCTTATCTGTAGAAAATCCCTGCCTCTCGAGTGTAAAACCACCAGAATGTCGAAAGGCTCGCTCGCTCGTTGAAAGTCAAAAGGTCATTGATCGCCCGTCCGTTACGATCATTTTAGCCACCGGTGACCTGCCTCGGTGGCAATCATCTCATGCTTTATATAGATAAACAGTGTTTTCCAGTGTGAACACATCCCTTTTTAAGTAGTCTATCACATCACGAAGCCGAGTAGAACTTGAAGGTTCCAAATTCCCAGTACGCCGTCTCGAAGGCGCTGGGGTTGTTGGCCTGAAAGTCAGAGCAGCTCGTGCCGCCGCAGCCCGAGTCGGCGTACTTAGCCTCGACGAGCGAGCCGCAGACATCAATGTTGATGATGAGCGACTGGTTCTTGAAGTGCGACGACATGTCGCAGGACGTGTTGGGGAAGTCGGCGAGGGCCTCGCCCCAGGCGCTCGGGTCCGGCGAGCTGTTAGTGATGTCGGACGGCGCGCTGGAACGGGCGAACTGCCACACACGGATGCCCTCCTCGCGCCACTCCATGGCCATGTAGCCGCCGCCGCCCTTGTTGAAGGCGGCGCCGTACGAGGAGGTGGTGCCCTCGACGCCGCAGCCGGCGTTGGAGTTTGTCGAGTTCTTGCAGTCGGTCTCGAGGACGCTGCCCGTTTGCTTGCGCTTAACGTCCATCTTGCAGCCCGAAGTGGTGTGCAGCGTCATCTGGTTGCCGTCGGTGCCCTGGTTGATGGCCTCCATGACGTCGATCTCTCCGTAGTCGGGCCAGTTGTTGGGGTCCGAGAACCACAGCGCCGGCCAGGAGGCGCACCCGTACGGGGTGTGCTTGACGTCGAAGACGAAGAGGCCCTTGTTGTACTGCGTCTTGGACTCGACGCGGACGGAGAAGCGGCCGGTCGAGGCGTCTGGGGTGGAGCTATTGCCGGTGGTGCTGTCGACGCGGAGTACCGCCGTGTCGGAGGTGGCGTACGTCAGGTTCTTTTTGGGCTGGTGTTCAGTTTGATGTTACGTCAAGTAGGAGTGGTGTTGAATGTACCCGTGATGCCGCCTCAGCTGAGCCAACGTAGTGAACCATTCCTCCCGCTTTCGGGCTCAGTTAGTATGCTGCTGCGCCGGGCAGTCGAGTGTGAGTGGAACACACTTGGGTCATATGTGTTGAAGTAGTTGAACTTGTCAAAAAAGTCCTCTCCAGAGTCTGTGTTGGGGTTTCCAATGTTTATCAGTCGGGGATTTCTGGTGAGGAGTCCTCGCATGGTTGATCCGTACATGTGTCACTCAGCGTATACGACAGCTTGGAGTAGTCTGGGTATCGGTTGGCGTTGGCCTGGGTGACGGCGACGGCGACGATGATAACGATGAGAATGATGATGGCGGCACTAACACCGGCCCAGATACGCTTCGTCCACCCCCTGGGATCCCACCACGCGGTGGCGGGCTTCTGGGCGAGGCGCTCGTTTGAAAAACCGTATTCGCCCATGATGTTGTAAGTCGAATCGTTCATTGAGTCCGGGTACGGGGAGAATCCCCTGGGCCAGTCTGGGGTCTTTATCTCGTCTCGAAAAAGTGGATGCACCAGGACCTTTGGGGGGACGACGAGAATCTCCGCAAAAGGTTTCGCCTTATTGGGCGAGGCGATGAACGAGTGTGGCTGCGCCACGAAGGCACTCGGGGGAGGAGGAGGGCGTTGAGGTTTCTTCAGGCTATGTTGACCGGGCCATGTTGCGGCAGCGCGAGGCCTCGGGCCCGGTGTGGGGGTGGGAAGCAGCGGTTCTAGATCGAGGGCGACGGCTCTTGATTTGCGTTTTGGCCTGGGAATGACAGGTTTCGGGCCCTTCCAGTATTCGAACGGAGTGTAGCCGAGTGATGAGTTTGGCCCCAGATTTGGAACCATCGTCTTCAAGCTGATACGCTCCCCGATTTAAAATCAGAGCGTCCGACGATTACGCCTATCATACGTACTACGTACGCGTGTACGTTGCTGGTGGTGGATCGCTCTAACAACCTGGGCCCAATGGGACTAGTCCAGTTGCCCGACTCCAAGTGTGTCTGCAGGGGATGCCGATACGTCTCGCATCAGGGGGGAACTGTGAAGAGCGCGCTGCTGTGAGTCTAAGGCGCGGGATTCTCGTATTATTGAGCCAGCTTTCGGGCTAGTATAATATGGCGTGGTATGCCGGGGGGATGAACCGTGGCTCGGTGAGCGCGGGCAACGATGGAGATATGGGTACTTTGGACGGGTTTGGTGTGGTAGCTGAATGTGAAGGCGGCGCAGTCCTCGCAGAGGCATGAAATGAAATTATGGAGAGATATTAAAATGGAAGGTAGTGTAAATGCCCGGTACCAAAATTAACGACGACGAGAAGAGATGAAGGAACAGAGTAAGTCCAGAATAAACCGGAGGTGGGCAGACCGGAAAGAAATAAGCATCGTCGTGGGCTCCTCCGTCAAAGACACGACAAAGTTCGCCGCCGAGGCCACGACGCGGGGGGCAGAGACATGATACAAGGTGCCCAACAAGTAACCGCCAACTTGGCAATTGAGCTTCAGCAGTGCGTCCGAGGTATGGGTGATACCCTGGACGCTCGCAGATGCCAGGGGTAAGGCATAAGGAAACAAAAGAACGACTGGCACCGCCGCCGGACGCCAAGTTCGGGCTCGGATGCAACTGGATGACGGCGCCGACCACGAGAGCTTCGGGAGCTAGTTTGCAGGTGGTGGTCGTGGTCGTGGAGAGGCCAGACGACAGACACTGCCAGACCACACCAGACAAGACGAGACCAGGCCAGGCATGCCTCGCAGGCTTCTGCAGAGCATTGAGCCAGGGCGGACAGTGACACTCTCTACACGAACCTTGACAGGCCGGGGTTTTGGTGTGTAGTGGACTCAGACCTGAGGTGCATCGCAAAAGTCAAGTCTGTCATGCTGGCCGCTGATGGCTGGCCGGTGCGTCCGGGGTGTCGTGTCTGGGAAGAAGCTTCCTGTTCATGCTTTGGGGCCAGAGACACCTCTCGGGCATGAAGGAAGGGGCAAAAGAGGACAGCGACGGAACATCTGAAGTGGACGTGCAGCACGTCGTTACAGGGTCCTGTCTTGGTCTCTGGAGTGGGATCTTGGTAGAGCGCGGCAGGTAGCGAGGAATGAGAAACATAGATGGGATGGAATGGAGGACTGCCGGCCGGGGTCTTCCTCCCTGGCGGAGTTCTGCTGCTCATCCATCCACTCACTCCACGACTGACTCCACGAGGAGGAACCAAGCTTTTCTTCAGCTGGGCGGGAGGAGGTCAGGTTGACTTCGGCCGGATCTCAGCTTCGCCGTTCGTTCATGGAGATGGAACGGAAAGATGAGAACACCTGCCTCGGCTTGATGTATGTCCCTCGGCGAGTGTGTTTGTGTAGGCTGGCGCCCGGTCAGTGCTAGAGAAAACGAGTCCGAACTGCTGATGCAGGAAGAAGAAGAAGCAAAAGAAAGGCTTGACGTTGAACTCGGATGATGCAGCCGGGCTCGATCGACACTTCATAGCGCCTCAAAGCGCGCCGCCTGCAGGTGCCACACTGCCATGGCGTACGGGGCGAACAGCGCACCTGCGCTAAAGGGCTTGGCGACAGGAGCCAAGTTGGGCGCTGAAGCCAACCGAAGTCTTGGGCCCTCAGTCCTGTCTTCCATTGCCTCTCTAAACTCCACCGTCAAAAAGTCTCAACGTTGCTCTTGTCTCGCCAGGCACCGGGAAAGAGGATAAAATAACTCTGGAAAAAATGGAATAATAAAAGCTTACCTGTGAATTGTGTTCCCATACATATTGCCCTGGCCTCAAGTATCCGCAAGGACTCCGCCCGCATGAATGGACATCAGCCCGCTGACAGAACCCAACATCTCGTGTCGATCTGCGCTTGGAATCCCGCATTCGGATCAGGCTTGACTTGCCCGCTGCCGCTCGTGCAACCAAGAACTCAATGGACAAGAAGGGTCGGGTGAAGGGGAACGCTCACATATGAACTGAGTCGATCAGCTCTCGCAAACCTGGTCTCTACGAGTTGGTGGGCTGAGGCTGCGTCGGAACTGCTGGCGAACGCTGCCGAGAAAGCCAAATATCAGAAGCAAGCCTCAAAACTCTGAGTCTCAACTCTCGACTCAGAACAAGCCAACAGCCGCATCTCGATGCCGAACTCCAGAAATTAAGCTTACCAGAATGGCGCACTCTCCTGGCTGGTAAGCTCGCGATGCTTCAGCTGTGGCCAACTTTCCCCATTCTTGACTTCCCCCCTGCCTCTCGCCCTCACCCTTTTGCTCCAATCCACGCTGCTGGAACCTGGAAAGTGCTGGACTAGCCTCAGCACATCATCGGCATCGGTTGGTTCTTGGCCAATGCTGCTAGAGTCTCCGACCCGGAGCCTAACACAAAAATCAAAAAAGAGAGAGCGAGAGAGAACCACTACAATTGTTTCAACAAGCCGTCAATCAAGCTACGGACAACAAATATAGGCCGGAACGTCCAATGCTCCATGTCCCACGTTTCCCACCCTGCCTGATCTTCGTCTCAACTTTCCCCCCCTTCAAGCCCCCCAAACCCAACCAACCCCTGCTCGCCTGATGTCTTGACTGTTGCTTCCGAACATTGACGCAGCCAATGACCACCCGCGGCGCCGCCCTCGTCGACCCTGACTGTCACTTGAGCCCGACACACCCAACTCTGACAAGTTTTACCGAACCATCAAGCCTGCCTGTCTGGCACGAACCCGGATCGCCTGGCGAGCATACCAGACAAGAAAAAAATGTGTCCGCCTCGTCCGGTTCTCGGCTTTGAGCTTGCTGAGCCAAACGATCCCGCATGAATCTCGAGGCTTTGAAACCGTCAACGTCGCTGCTGACTGACCAGTCGGCTTTCACCCCTTGCCTCTTCGCCCTAGAACATTGGTTACACCACGCAATCGTCCAATGGTTCTTCGTCTTAGCTCGCACCGACTTCTGTACGGAGCTCACCAAATTCTTTTCCTGCATTATGCTCTCCGCCCTGGTTTCTCAACATCGTCGCTGTCTTCACGCGTGCCTTTTTTTCCACCATGCCTCAACGAGTCGCCATCTCGATGACCGTCTGCGTTCCGCCGCGCCGAACAAGCCTGCTGCCTGGTGCTAGTACCTGCCCTTTAATCCTCGTCTTCTTCTACTCGGGCCCGCTTTGACTGCCGGGATTCTTCGTCATTGAGTCCGTATCCTCTCTTGGACGATGAACTCTGCTCCACCTCGGACAAAAACTTGTCAACGTTGAAGGGGTCTCCCGCGTCCTTTTCGAACTGTACTGGTCCCTCCCTTTCCTGTAACGCAGACTTGTTAGCTTTCAACTTCATTGCGCTGCGAGCTGGCATGCTTACCTCGACATCTTCTGTGCCCTTGAATGTTCCCCTGCCGAGGGCCTCGCCGAAGCGGCTGGACTTTTGAATCTTGGCCATCTCCTTGTCGCCCGCAGCCTCATCCTCTTCGTCGTCCATGTTGGCCCGAGGGCGGTAGATATTGTTGATGACTTCTTGTGCCGCAAACAGCGGCTTGTCGTAAGGGTTGTCCTCGTTGAAGCCGCTGTCAAAGCCGCTGGTCTGGTTGAAGAGTCTTGAATCGTACATCGTCTCCTTGGACTGAGTGGGCTTCGCAAGGCCGAGCGCAATCTTTTCAGAGATATCCCGGTTTTGCTCCCTGGCCATGACTTGGACCCTCCTCTCGGCTCCCATCCGTGACTGACGTAGCTTCCTTTCCTCCTCGCGCATCCTTTCCTTTCTGGCCCTCTCTCTCTCCCGCACTTCAGAATCCTCTGAGCCGTCAGAGTCTTCCGAGTCAGAGCCGCTGTAGCTGCGCGACCGTGACCTTGACCTTGAGTCGCGTCGACCGGCACCAGCGCGCTCTTCGCGAGCCTTCTGCGCCAGCATCCTCAGGTTCTCCTCCTTTTGCGCCTTCTCCTTCTCCGCAAGTCTCTGCTGCATGGCCGCGCGCTGTCTGACTTCTTCGCGAGCGTGTCTGTCGGCAACGTACAGCGCTTCAGAGAACTGCGCAAACTTGTCGTTGATTGCCACATCCTGGAGACCTCGGCCGTCGGCTGCCAATCTCTTGTCCAGGGGCACTGTGAAACCCTTGGGGTTCTTCCAGTTCGACACTGGCGGGGGTATACGCCAGTCCTCCTGGTCCTTGGCCGTCAGCTTTCGTGGCGGTGATCTCAGGACTGGAGGAGGAGGGCTCGGTGGTCCGCGGGGGATCTTCTTGTGCTTGAACTTCGGAGGCTCCATCGGGTCCCGCTGCCTCTCCACGATCTTCATGATGCGATCTTGCTTCTTGGAGTTGTCGCCCATCTGATTTGCCGGCGTGTATCGCACGAACGTCGGGTCCTTGCGATTTCCAACATTGACGTTCTTGGGCTTCTGCGCCGCCACCGCGCCGCTGACCAACGCTGCCAGTGCATTCTTGGTTTTTTCCGCAGTCGCAGCAACTTCTTCTTCGCTCGGTCGGCTGAGATCGATTTCGCCCGCGTCGGCGCGTTGGCGGAGGGGAATAAGGTCCTTAAATGAGGTGTGCACAATTCTGTCCTCGCTGTGGCCCTGACGCGCGATGGCGCCGTAGTCGAGCTTTCCCTCGGCGTCGACCTGAATCGCGAGCGCGTTGCTTGCTGACGCTCCCTTCTTTCCCATATCTTGCGGGTACTGTGCGACCGGAATCTCGGGAAACGCGCCGCCATCGCCAAAGTCTTCGGGGCCTCGAGGGCGCCATCCTGCGCGTTGTCCGTACGGTGGAGGACCGGACCTCTTCAGCAAAATCTGGGTCTCGTCGAGCTGGCCGGCGCCTACGATACGCGGGCCGCGTTGCTGAGCGCGTGCTGGAACCTCTTCATCTTCGCCGGTGTACTTGGGTTTCGGGAGGGCCGCGGCCAGAGATGCGGCGATGGAAGCCATGATGGACGACGGCTGGTTCGTGAAGCTATGGTTGAAGAGTTTGGGGGAGATGTCACCTTGAAATTCAGAGGCAGGTTATGCGCCTGTCCGGGTGCGGTTTAGCGTGAAATTGAAAGTGGGGCGCGCAGTCAGGTACGTCTCCGCCACTGAGCCAGCACCTTCCTGCCAAGCTTCATCCAACTTGGGCATACGAAGTACAACGTCGCCGTATGTTGCAAGGGGATCGGAAGAGACCGCCTCATTTTCTTGTGTCTGGGCGACTACATTTTCTGTGTACTTGGTGACTCTAATGAAGAGGACGACGATACACAGCGATAACAGCAAAGATTACAACAACGAAGCAGCGACGACGATGACGGCGGTAAGGAGAGTATAGCCACAGAATCAACGAGAAGAACGACGCTGAAACCGTCAACAAAAGCCGCATATCCATCATCCAGAGGTTTGAATATCGATATCTTGATATCTACATGGTTTAAACTTTGCTATTCTCGGGCGTTGAGATCATCTACTAATGTTGGTTTAGGCTGCAAGTGGCGCGAATTGGCCTTGTTATATACAGCGACAATATTTACAGAGAAATGAGGAGACAATGCCCTCAAAATGATACAAAATCCTACACGTCAATCAACTACTCTTTGCGGCACAACTTGCTGTTCTGGGAGGGCAAGTTGCCCATAATCATCTCCGACATCTCCCAGTTTTCGGATCCGACGCCATTCTGAGCGTAGAAAACGTCGTTGGGATCGAACCTCTTCTTGAGCTCGAGAGCCTTGTCGTACTTGGTACCCCAGAAGGCCTGGGTGAAGTCGGGCTCAATGTAGTCCGACTCAGACATGTACGCGCCGGCGCCGGGCGAAACGTCGCGGAAACGTTGCATCCAGTCGAAAGTGAGGGTGTCACTGGCGTTCTTGATGATAGACTCGTCGGCCGTGGGATCCCAAAGGGCGGCCGTGATGCAGTGCATCACAGTCTCGCGCCAAGCAGAGTTGACGGCGTTGTCGGGGTATCCCTCAGGTGCGGCAAAGATGTTGAAGGCGACGATGTAGCCACCGTCCTCGACAACGGACTTGATGGCGTCGAAGGTGGCGTTCAGCTTGGTATCGTTCTCCCAGTTGGCCTTGGGAAAGAGACGACTGGCTTGGCGAATCGCGTTGGATCCCCAGGGCTCGAGAGGGAATGAGACAGACCAGGCATCATAAAAGTTTTCGTACTCTGTATAGACGGGCTCGACGTTGAGGCCAATCTCAGCCCACTTTGCGAGAAGAGGCGCCGTCAAGTTGCGGAGCTCCGTCTCTGTCATGTTGGGCGCCCACCAAGGGCCCATGTCGAAGGCGAAAGAGGTGCCGAGGTTCTGAATACGGAAGTATCCGTAGTTGGCATTGTCGACAGCATACTCGATGAAGCCATCGAAGTAGAGGCGCAGTGCGGTCCAGAACTGGTCGGTGGTCACATTGTCGCCGGTCGAGAAGGCAAAGGTGGCGGTGCTGACCTTCATCTTGGGATAAGCCTTAACGACGGCAGATGTCACGACACCGTACGTTGAGCCACCACCACCGCGGATGGCCCAGAAGAGGTCCGTGTTTTCAGACTCGCTGGCAGTCACGAAACGGCCATCGGCAGTGACGACTTCAAATGAAAGAACATTATCGGCAGCCATGCCGTACAGGCCGGACAAAGGACTGTGGCCACCTCCCTGGACGTAGCCACCCATGACACCAACGGTCTGACCTTCGCCACCAATGGCAGTGACGCCGTTCTTGTTTGCTGCCTCATAGACCTCGAAAGCCCGAACACCTGCACCGAGCTTGAAGGCAGGGCCACTGTAGGAGTCCTGCTTGTAGCTCTCGAAGAACTTGATCTCGTTGAAGTTATGGGTCCAGATGGACAGCGAGCCGGCACCGGTAGACTTGGCACCGAAGTCATGTCCGGTGTTCTTGACGACAAGGCGGAGGTTGAGGTTGCGGGCGAAGTTGATGGCCAGTTGAACGTGAGCCACGGTGGTCGCCTCGACAACATACGAAGGCAGACCGCCAACCTTGCAGCTAGTCTCGCCGACGTTGAGGGTCGGAGGCATGCAGTTCAATCCTTCGAAGAGGACAGCATTGATGGCAGTGGGATCCTCGGTGTGGTAATACGAGCCGTTGACCCAATTTGTGGTCAGGAAAGCGCATTTTGCCTCATCATAGTTGCCAAAGTCGTCATAGCACACAGAGGCTTCGGGGATGGTCTTGGTGAGAGCACCACCGAGAAGAAGGTCGAAGACACCCCATATCAGGCTGTTGGGGTATAGGATGTCTCCTGGATAGGTCTTGCATCGGCCGAAGAGAGATCTCTTATTGACCGAGGTGGCGTCATCGAAGCCAAAGAGGGAGATGTTGGACAACTCGAGGGTCGTCAGGTTGGCGAGGACAGCATCGGTCAGCTGAACCTTCTCTTGGTCGTTGAGACCAGCAGATGTGCTTGCGACGGCGACATTAGCAACCTCCGCAGCCGGAGCGACGGTGGAGTTATCGGCAGCTGAGAGATCGTCAGTTGGAGAGAGTCCTGGTCGAAACAACACACACCCAGAAGTGCTCACCAATTTCTTGGCCATCGACCTTGATCGTCTGGGCCGAGACCAGTTGACTGACAGACAGCAGAGCCGCCGTCCAAACAGATCGCGTCGAATACATGATTACCACGTGGATTCAGACACGAAGGGCTGCTAACGGGCGAATAGGTGTGTAAGAGATGACCACCCAGACGGGAAGAGGCGCATCAAATATATCAAAACTCCGTGGTCGACAACGGTGGTAGCGGGGTGAACGCGTGGAGACCGAGATGAGCAATGGAACGCTAGACTGGACGGTTGGACCAGAGCCCGAGTCGGTGGACACGGCAAGACCAACAACGGAAATGGCTTCGCAACGCCACCAACGAGATCGAATGATGCAGCCGGCAAACGGAGTTGTTCTCTGTGGAGGCTGAATGTCAATATTCTTTGGTTGTACTCGTCGCCCATATACAAATTGACGCAGGGCAACGCATCCACGGCCAAGATACAATATTTGCAGGGCTCTTCTAGAACTATTCCACTCGCAGCAGGCAAAGTTGGGGGCGAAGATACGAAAAGGAGCGACTATCGACGGGCAAGGTCCTGGACGGGCGCAGCGGACAGCGGATGCACAGCAGGCATCATTCGCTGGGTCACAGTCCTCCTTTGATTACAGCAGCCAGAGATTTTCCTGCATAGGACCCCTTGAGGGAGATGAACAATGCCAGCCTGAATGGAGTTGGGTGAGAGGCAAGGAAGCGGCGACGAGCCGAGTGATACGGCGCCGAGGAACGGCAAAAAGTCTTACACCAACACGGCTCGGAGAAGGAAGGCACAATGCTACAGTGATTCAACCCTCGTCGTCCACCTCGATGTGCAGCTTCATCTCCACTTGGACTCGGCCTGGTCAAGGATCTCAAGGATCTGGTACAGATTGGCGGCCGTTGAGTGGCTGGACGTTGGAAATCGGAGTCTGGAGCACTGGCTCCTTGGCCGAGATGGCGGCCCCCGCACGCTTCGCCCAGGCACAGTAGCCCCGACCCTTGCCATGCATGTCGTTGTCATCTCGGTCCTGGTCGACGTTGGGTTGTGGAGGTATGCCGACCTGACCGGCGCAAGATGCCCGGTCAAGTCGGCTAGACGGTCTTTCGACCAACTGCAGTATCTGCGCATCAACATCCCGCGGAGGTAGGTCTGCCTTGGGGAAAGTTGCCCTGCTGCCAGTTGATTTTCTCTTCTCAGCAGGTGCAAGCAGATACATCAGCTCACGTTTGGACGAACCATTCTCACTGCACAGTACGTCAAGCTCGGCCGACTGAGTCAAGTCAAGAGTCCAGTCCGGTTTCTTTCTCTTCCGGCTTCTTCAACTCACATCTTTTCTTCTTATCCTTCTCCACGAGGTCCACTTGGCGGTTTTGCCATTCGCCGCTTGATCCACACGGCCAACACCACCTTGAGTCGGGCCAGCGTTTAGTGCGCGGTTGGATGCGATGGGAGATGCGCAAGTATAAAAGATTGCCGTGGGTTTCTCCTGTCCACGGTATCCCGGCGACTTGCCAGATTCGGGTTGTTCGCAAGCAAGGTCTCGCTGGACACCTCAATCCTTCGCTCGAGGCGACCTGCAGAGAGACTGAAGAATGAGGCACTTTTTGATCAAGGCACAGTCACTCCTGGTTCCAGGCGAGGATTTCGCTAGCGATTCAGAGACGTCCACAAGGAGGGATTGGAACCGTCTTTGCAGAAGGGAGGCTCCATGTTGCGAACGCACACCGGCCGTTTCGTTTTGTCGGCTTGTTTAAATCCAGGAACCATCCGTCATCTATTTACCGACTCACAATCAAGCTTAAGCCTGTTGCAACTGACGAGCACTGAACGAACTTTGTCGGGCGATTGCGCGGCGTTCATCTCAACTCTCGGGGCTCGGAGCGAGTTCTTCTCAAGACATTCCGAAGCCTTTTGGCTTCAGCTGGGGAGCATCATACCCAAGGCCGAAACCCGTCTCGCCTCTTCGCCTTCGTGTCTGCCGCGCGAGATTTACCCTGATAGAAATCTGCGCTTTTGCCATTCGGGGATGGTTGCTCGGCACGAGAGGAGACATGCTCTGCGCGGGACAGGGGTTGTCCACACCCGGCGCGAAAATATATGAAGTTCCCATGCAATTTCTACCCCGGTGGACTCGCAACTCCTGCCGGAGCATCGGATGCCGCACCGCTTCCCGCAAGTGATCACCAACAAGCGGCGGCGCAGAGGCCAGCGCTTGATGCTATCTTATCGCCTGCCTGTCTAGTTGGGTTGGAGTCTGGTTTCGACCTACGACTCTGGGGACTATGAGTGTCGAGTTTTGGGGGAGCGCATTCTGAGATGTTGACCAGTTCTGCAGTGAATGACACGTCGATTTCTCATCGATTTGGTCGACTGGCTGCATCCAACAATCAACCAACAACCACACTCACGTTGAGCCTGACAGCACGGCACTCGCTTATTCCCCGGCTGTCATGCAGTGCTCATTTCTTCACGCCAACGCGTTGTCTCTCGGCTTTCGCACGTCTTCAGCGGCGCAGCAGCTCTCACATGCATGTAACTGCCAGCAAATTTCCCGGCGCAAGACGGCCGATACTTGTTGGATCCAGGAAGTCCGCCCGCAACACCCGACCATCACCGACTTCTCCTCGGTCAGGTGAAGCCAGGTTTGGGCAAACCCCCTATCCCGATGCAGTGCATCGGTGTCAAACACGGGAAAGTCACACAATGCCCATCCTCAATCTTTCTCCTTCACTGCCTCTCCGCCATCTGAAGCAGCCACACTAGCAAAAAGCCCTTTGGTGTGGGAGGGGTTTCACCTGGTCCGAACGCTCCTGCGGAACCCCGGTGTGTGATGGCGTACCTGCATCCCGGGATCCCGCCTGAACAACATCGACGTCGTTGGAGTTGCGCCCTCCTCACCCAGCCAGTACGAAACCAATACGAGCGCCTTCGCGATTCATCCAAGGACCAGCAACCTCCCAGCCAACTGATCCACTATCCCGCGGCTTTTTTTTTTTTTTTTTTGTTCCTCTTCGGCCCCACGAACCAACTGGACCGCCGACATGGGGAATCGTTCGATATCCCATCCAAGGCAGGGAGACAAACACAGAGACAGACACAGAGAGACCCAAGGAAGCTCCACATGCCCACTGGGGCGAGATGCAGCCCGCGATCGAAATACGTACTTCGGTCCCCCGCTCTGCAGGCCAACATCCTACAGGTCGCAGCTGCACCAACCCGCCTGCAGAACCCATTCACTTTAATTTCTTCCATGCTCAAGTGAGTTCCAGGCCAGGCAGCCGTGGAGAGAGCAGATGCTTCTTCGGCTTCCTTTCCTTTTTGATAACCGATTAATGGGTCCGCGAAGAAGAGGACGCACTCGTCTTCGCGCACCCCCCATCTTCAGCAACCTGAGCTGTTAGCAACCCGATGGAGACTCTCAGACGTGAGCCCATTTCCACGCTGTTGGCAGCTGTCAACTAAATTGCACTTGGAGCTCTTCACGCGGGATGGCAGCGGGTGTTCCCCCTCGGCTGTAGCTGGTACGCCACCAAAGTCTCAACGGTCGCGAGTGCTGTCACGGGAGAAGCAAGGTAGGTAGCATCTTTCTGGGCGTCTTCCATGGCACGGCCCCAAGACAGATCGACGGGTGGGATGGTGTGGGAGGTACCAATTCCAAACTTCCGGTCCTCATACTACCATCCACACAGGGCTGGACCGTCTGTTCCAATCTCTGGTCTCTCCTCCTTCTCTGAGCCACTCGCCTTCATCCGCCCTCGGCTCCCTCTGCGGCGAACGTATATCCTTGTCTTGATATAAACAAGGGGTGCGTGGATGGGCCGTCCGCAGTGTAGGGTTACCACCGTCCGCCGGCCCAAGTGATCTCTCTCTCGTCCTTCCTCTCTCTTTAAGGGGTCTCCCGTTCTTGCATGGCCACACCCACCCACACGAGTGGTACAGAAGCTGTTTTGGAAGAAATCCGGCGCCACTTGGGGCTGGACTTCCCAGGCAGAGGTCACCGAGAGGTCAAGGTCTGCCGCCGTTCCGTTTGGCTCATGCTTTGCCGACCCTGTCGCTGCAGAAGTGGGAAGGGAAGAAAGAAGGAAAGGTAGACCCTTTCAGCTCGCACTAGGGCCTAATATGTGTGCCTCTTGCGAAGGAGGAGCCTGGTAGGTGTTGTAGGCGCGTAGGGTGGCCAAAGTAATCTATGTGTTCCAGGGCGAGCAAAGCAAAGAAACAAAACGCCTTGCCTTACTTTGTGGTTCCGAGTCTTCAAGCTAGGTGTTATGACATATAGAACCCCCATCCCTCTCGAACCTTTCTTGAACCGGTTTCCGCGGCACTGTGTTACGAATCTGATCCATATCAGCCAGCCAAGGCTCCTTTGAGCTTGTGAACTCGCGCGGGATATCGAAGGAGGCAAAGACAACAATAACAGCCGGCCATGTCGCAGGCCATCGCGGCTCTAGTCTATGCGGCGCAGGAGGCCCGGGACACAGCGACGACGACGGCAGCAGCCTCGCCTGCCACGACATCTTCGACGTTACCGCCCGTCAGCGACGACTACCCGTACCCGGAGACGGGCCTCCAACAGATTGGCTTCTTTATTCTCTTCTTCTTCCCGGCTTTGGCGCTTATTGTGGTGGGATTGAGGGTGTATAGTCGAGTCAGCACGAAGCAGTTCGGATGGGGTAAGTTGGTTGTCAAAGCTGGATTGTCTAGTTAAGTCCGCGAGATCTGGGCTCTGTGACTAACTGTAGCTTTTAGATGATGGCTTGATATGTTTTGCAATGGTAGGTTCCAACATTTACCTTGCGTTGAAGCGACTAACATCAGCACAGGCGGAGTCCATCGCCGAGACAGGAGCGTCCTACATGGGCATGCGGTACGGCTTCATCGGCATCCACGTCTACGACATCCCTCTGGTTGCAGACAACCGTCTCGGCAGTTTGTGGAACTACATCATTCAACTCCTCTACAACCCGATCCTCGCCCTCGTCAAGACGTCGGTCCTCATGTTCCTCCTCCGCCTGAGCGGGCAGAAGCGGCGCATCCGCTTCGCCCTCATCGGCCTCAACGTCTTCAACCTGACTCTGATGGTCGCCATCTTCGTCACCGTCATCTTCCAATGCCAACCCATCAACTACTTCTGGGAGAAGGCGGGCCGGAACCCGCCCACGGAGGGGAAGTGCATCGACATGAACGCCTTCTACGTCAGCACCGCGTCCCTGACCATCCTCACCGACGTGCTGGCCCTGGCGATGCCGTTCTGGATCTTTCTAGGACTCAAGATGCCCACGAGGGTCAAGATGGCTCTACTTGCCGTCTTTGCCCTGGGAGGAATGTAAGTTTCCCGCAACCTCCTCCCAAGTACTTCGGCTTACACAGGCTTCCTCCAGCGTCACCGCAATCAGCATCCTCCGCCTCCTCTGGCTCGTCGAAGTCGGCTACCACATCAACACCACCGACCCGACCTACGACATCCGCTTCACCTACTCCGCCGTCGAGACGAACCTCGCAATCATCACCGCCTCGGCCCCGGCTCTCCGCGGCCTCTTCCTCCGCTGGTTCCCCAAGTTCTTCGCCTCGCTCAAGTCCTCCTCCAACGGCCGCTACGGCTACGGCCGCTCCGGCGACCCTACCAAGAAGTCGCGGACCACGGCGACGGTGACCACCAACACGCGCGGCCGCAGCGGGACGACGAACCGCGACAACGCCTTCCAGCTCAAGAACATGAAGGGCCGCTCCGAGATCAGGGGCCACTCGCCGACAACGAGCGAGGAGGAGATCATGACGTACGACGGCATCATGCGCACGACCGAGGTGAACATTGTGTACGACGACAAGAGGGACTCCACGCCGAGGCCGCCGCCAGCCGGGGGCAGGGCGCCGCCACCACCGATGGATAGGGGCCCCGGGAGGAGTCATTACGATACCAAGCTGTACTTGACCAACAGCTCAGAGAGTTTCTGAGAGAGGCCCGGGGGAGGATGGGAGCGGGTTTCTCCCCCTTTTCCTTGGGTCGCTCGTTTTTTGCCGCCATGATGACGATTGCATTGTAGTACAATATAGATTAAAGATACCTCACGCGCACACACACTGCGAAAACAAGATCGATTTTTCCCCTCTTGCCGCTCTCTGCCTCTTCTTGGTGATGCTGCGGTTACGCTGGACGTGGAAGTCGGTCACGAGCCGCGGGGAAGGGATTCCCATGCATATAACGCCGTGTTATAGACCATTGCCGCTAAGAAAAGACGCTCGCTCGAGGGGACGGGGCCCAATGGCACCCAAGCACAGGAATAGGCAATATACTTGATACTTACTTCCCCACCGCATCATCGGGAGCGATTTAGATCACACCCGCTTTTATTCTTTCCGGCCTTGCGACATGGCCTGTACGCGTTCTCGAAACCTCGCCGGGGGTTGGTGGGCTTGGATGCTGTTTCTTTCTAGCGTCCAAGGCAGGGCCAAGCGCGGGTGCGCCACAGTGGGCTGCGGTTGTTCTGGAAGGGGGCACAAAAATAAAATGCAACGGGGCGAGTGCAGCATTGTCTGTGCAAGATGTGATGGAGTGAGAGAGCCGGCATTGGTGAAGAAGAGAGAATACCGGGCGGAATGTTTCCACAGGATACGCAAAGAACACGGTTTGATTTGGGTTTTGAATTCAAAGCGGGAGATGGACATTGGAGAACCGGGCCGTTGATGCAAGATAATTTGCCAATGGTGGACACACGCGATCCCGTCTCTTGGCGGAGAACGCCGTGCCGGTGGATGAAGGAGATGGGAAGAATGCTGTCTCGTTGTTGCGCATGCCGTCCGGGTCATGGCACGGCACCGGACGGAAGATCGAGATGCGGTTCCAGAGCTTTTCCTCGGTGTAATTTGGCTTCATCAGAACTCACGTCGGAGGGGAGATTGGGTCGGGGAATTACTTGCGCCGTCGAGCGTGCCGGCGGCTGCTGCTCCCGATGACTTCCATCGAAAGTTCGGCAGTGAGCCCTTTGCTTCAGGTCTTCCGGAGGGTCTCGTCCAGTTGCTAGCGACAAGTTCCGCCGCGCAAGCTTTGCTCGAGGAGACGACAATCTTGTTAATCGGTCTGCTTGCTAGGGCAGCTCTCCCTGTCCATGTCTTGAGACGCGCCGGTGGGAAGGGCTAGTCTGGGGCACGATGGCGCGAGAATCGGGTGCTGCAACGTCGAGGTGCTCTGGCGGACGATCTGGTGTTATCTGGGTGCCCGGGCTATATAATAAATGCCGTGGTTATGAACATGTCAAAAGGGTTTGCCGCTGTCTGGGTATGATCACCATGCTGCTGACGTCTCGTGAGGCGAGATGTTGCTTACGCAGCGCTCGAGGCCCGTAAGCTCGACTGCTCCGTCTGGCGGGAAGGTGGGCAGCGTGTAGCATTGGCTGATGTCTTGTCAAAGCCATGATAAAAGGCGCGCGGCCCAAGCATGGCGGTCCAGCGTCGTTGAGGGTCGTCCATGACTCGGGAGGTTTTTGCTCGAGAATTTTCGACAATTTCATTCCTGAAAAGCCAAGGGTCTGGGCAAAACCAGCGGTTTGCGAGTCAACGAGTGCTGTGCTCTCTTGCTCGCTGAAGATTTCGCTTCTGGTACATGGTGAGCCGGCGTCGAATTGGCTCGATTCCAGAGGATCGACGTTCTGCCCTTGAGTTCCGCAACATGCCGTTAGGCATGCTGCCAACTTCGGGGCAGCTTGAGCGTTGCTTCTGGTCTAGTTTTCCTGCCAGGTGAGCCCGGGCTGTTGCGGCGCCGAAGCCTTCGGAAGGACCCGTGGATACGTCGTCAACCAGTTCGTCTGAACATATTGCAGAGTTGACCTGTGAGGCTTCGGGGTCCTGGTTTCGAGAGAAACAGGGAGGTCACAGTTTACGCTGTCTCTATGCATTGTGTGAAGATGATGTAATTATCCGGCACACCGTCCAATTGAGTTGTCGCAGGTGAAGGAAACCCCCCCACCGCGGGGTAGCTGAGGGGCAGCTAGAGCTTTCTAGCATCGCCAGAGCCAGAGCATAACGTGACAAGAGAAGCGTTAACAATTCCTTTTCAACTTAACTCGAGTTTGTTATTTTGACTTTTTTTGAGACTCTGATCGGAGCCTTGATACACGAAATGGCCGGAAAGGACGTTGTTGTGACTGGCGCGACCGGCCTCCTGGGACGCCAGGTCGCTAGAGCTTTCGACCGCAAAAGCTGGAATGTCAAGGGCACGGGATACTCTCGCGCAGACAACGTGTCGGTGTTCAAGGTCGATCTGGGAAGCCCTGTCGGAGTTGAAAAGTTTCTCGAGGAGTCCAAGTAGGTTGGCCTGCGTTCTCGACTTCTGGGCAGCCAGAGCTAATGCCTCTCTCAGGCCTCGGGTAGTTGTGCACTGTGTGTCAACCCATGTCTAAACTTGCTTCATGTGCATCGAATCGCTCATCAATCGTTCAAAATAGGTGCGGCTCAGCGATATCCCGACAAGGTGGACAGCGACCCCGACGCCGCCAGAGCACTCAACGTTGCCGCCACCAAGTCACTCGCCAGCCTTTGTGCTGCTCGGGGCATCTTCCTCATCTACATTTCCACCGACTACGTCTTCTCTGGAAAGCCTGGAGAGGCCCCCTACGAGAATGACGCCCAGACTGGCCCTACGAACTTGTACGGCCAGACTAAGCTGGATGGAGAGCATGCTATGCTAGAGGAGTACAAGCAGGCCGGCCGCGAAGGTCTCGGTGTCGTCCTGCGCGTACCGGTCCTGTACGGTCAGGCAGAAACGCCTGCCGAGAGTGCCACCAACATCCTCTTGGACACTCTGTGGAAGACGCAGGACGGGCAGTCAAAGGTGAAGATGGACCACTGGGCCATCCGATACCCCACCAACACTGAAGATGTTGGTCGCGTGTGCCATGGTAATCGCACTCTCTCATAGTCCCAGACGCAGAGTTGACGGTGGATCAGATATTGCTGTCAAGTACATCGAGGCCGACGACCGTAGCTCGTTCCCCAAGATCCTCCAGTTCTCCAGTGAGGACAGAATGACCAAGTACGAGATCTGCCAGACGTTTGCCGAGATCATGGACTTGTCGATGGACGGCATCATTGCGAACACGGAGGGCAACGACCCCAATGCTAGCGTGCAGCGTCCGTACGACTGCCACCTGAGCATCAAAGCGCTCAAGAACCTAGGCATCGACGTATCGACAAGCGACTTTATTGGATGGTGGAGACGCGAGGTGCACGCTTTCCGACATTAGTCTGGATCAGCCCCTTGCACGAACTGCATCGGCGAACTTCGACAGATGGGAAGTTATGGGCCGGCAGATGGGCGACGGAGCTGTGTAGAAGATGCCACTCTGCTCACAGGTTGGGATGAAGTTCCTCTGCCACTCTTGGCGCTGGACAGGTAGCGTAAGACGCATTGGGCAGCACGTGATGGCGATGGCTGTTGTTGAGCTAGAAAATCGGTCCGCAAGTCAGGATGCTTCGTCAAAGCATCAGGGGGGGGAAAAGAAGGGACAGAGACAGGGACGCTCAGATGGGGCTCAGGAACAGGTTCATTCCACAATACGAATCCGTCTCTGACACTGAAATGCATACAGTGGTCTCTGCACGAGCGCGTCGCCTGTTCGCGGAAGTGTAAACACGGCACATCCAAGACGGCGTTCAGGGCTGGACTTGGAATGCATCGTGGAGAGAAGTGTGATGACACAATAGACCAGGCAAATTGGACATGAGCGATTGGCATCTGGCTCACGGGGCGCAGTTGCACCTCATTGTGCTGCGTTCCGGTGGACGCGTCTTGTGAAGAGGTGGCCCTTTTTTCTCAAATGTCTCTTGAGTGTCTCTCCATGTCTATCGGCGGGAGGTGGAGTTTTAATTGCAAGAGTCGTAAAAAAGCCTCCCTTGGTACCCCGTTCCTGACGGACCCGACTTATGGGAAGGAAGGTCTCGCCACTTTCCTTTTTCCCTTTGGTAAATTTTGTTCTTTCTTTTGCTTCCTTCTCAGACCCGAGTTTACAGGTAATTTTCACCCCTGCGCTGTGTCAATTATTGCCGGTGGGCGGCAGCGAGAGCAGCGACAACTACGACGACGTTTAATTATCTCCTTGCTTCGTTTTTCCTTGGTTACACCAATTGGCAATTACGCTTAATCGATACCGGACGGCGTCAGAGTGTCTGACCGAATACCCGAAGAAGGGACTGCACAAAGGAAAAGAGAAAAGAAAGAAAATTAGGGTCATCTCAATCTGCTGGATCGTTATCAATCACTTGCATGATCTGCAGGGTCCTGGGGGAGGACTGCATCCGGACGCAAGATAACGTTCAGCAGTTCCCTGCTGGGCTGGGGAGATCATCTCCAGCTCCGGCTCCGAGGTCCCAGCGGACTGGGCCGCTGCCGCTTGCGCTATCCGCAACCTTCCTACCGCTGCCATCGACGCCATCCATATCGGACGAGAAAATCCGGGGGATTGGCAGAGTAGCCCTATCGTCTATCGGATCGATCTCTTCAGACAGACGGGAGAATAAGGGGTCGGGTCGGGTCGGGTCGGCATCGTCGTTTGATTGTTCAGGGAGGCATTCGAGTCCTTTGGTCTCCTCTCCGACCGAGAAACAAATCCTTACGAATACAGAAAGGTATTAATAAATAATTAGCGCAATGGAAGCTGCTGGAGGCGGGCTGCATCCGCGTATTAGTCGGACCATGTCGGCAGGGCCAGGACCACCCAAATCGCCAGCTCCGCATCCACCACGACGGGGACACAGCGTTACCGCCGGACGGCTGACCCGGTACAGGAACCTGCGGGAGCACAAGAGCGTGCTGGACTTTGGCCGAGACTGGAGGGACTGGGACGTGGACATTTTTCAGGATGACGACACTGTGTCGAGTGCCACGACGGAAACGGGCACCGCGACAAGCATTGGCATTTGCATCGGGATCGCCGTCGATGACGAGCAGCAGACGACAGAACAGCAGCAACTGGCGACGGCAGCGGCACAAACACCAGCCAGGAATACGCAGCAGCAGCAGCAGCGCGGCCAGACGACGCCCTCTTCCGCGGCAAGACGGCGGACGGCACCGGCACTCACGCTCCAACCACCGCCGCAGACCCCGCTGCAGTTGTCGCGCCCACAGTCGCATTGGCAGTGGCCCGATGTTGGTGTTGGTGTTGGTTTTGGTGCATTTGAAGACGACGACTACGACGACGAGGCATCCCCCTCCTTTCTCGGACGCGGCACCGCCAGCTGCTACTATGCTTCGAGGTCTAACCTGAACGATTACCACCCGTATTCTTCTAGCACGGAAGCAGCAGAAGCAAGCGTCACAGCGCCGCCGTGTCCCGAGTCTCCTGTGCGGTTCAGCTACCCCAACAGACGGCGGCCAAAAACAGCCCCCAATGCGGCCGAGAGCCCCTTGCAGGGGGGTTCGCCCAGCACCCCAAACGAACCGGGTTCCTTATTTTCCTTAGCGCGCTCCAGTTCCGGGTCCAGGACCCCAGCCCCAGGGGTTTCCTGCACCCACCAGGCCATTCAGACGAGTGCCCAGCGTCCGCCTGCCCCATCTGCAGGATCAGCGTTATTATTGCCAGCGTCAGCTGCTGATGCGGCAGCGGCACTACCACCCCTTCTCCAAGCATTCGCTCTCGGCCAGGTACCTGGTGCTGCTTTGCCTTTAGGAGAAGGACCATCGCCTGCAGGATCAGCAGCAGCAGCACCACCACCACCACCACCAACTGCACCACCGCCGAATGTACCACCTCCTCCTCCTCCTCCGAATTTCCTGCCGCCTCCTCTTCCGTTAACCGCAAGGGTAGCACGCGACTCTCTGCCGCCTCCTTTACCCCAGCTGAGGCCTCGCTCGCACAACCCGATCCTCGTTTCCAACTCCTCGTCATGCGCCGACCTCAAGCTCTCTGCACGAGCTGACCACGCCCGCTCCCAAATCATCACCAAACTCAACCTCCACCCCGTACCCAGCAGAGAACAGCTCAGAGACGCAGAGTGGGAGAAGCACCGCCAGCAGCAACATCAGCTCCAACAGCAGATTGAACAGGAGGAGGAAGACGATCGCCGGCGCAAGGACCAGGAACAGGAGGAGGCCACCCGCTGGGCCGAAGAAGTCGCCCGTCTCGAAGCAGAGACTGATCGCATCTTGGCAGAACAGAAGAGGAAGGATCTTGCAAGACTTCAGGCTCAATTAGCCGCTGTTCCCGACCCCCCGCCCCGACGATCCCCCATCGTCAACAAGTTCGCCTTCTTTCTTAGAAAAAGTCGCAAGTCCGACTCTGCTACGCTCACAAAGTCCCCTCCCACATACTTTCAGCCACTTTCGCTCGATTGCCGGCCAGTCAGCGTCATGGATCCCACACGCTTCATTCAGGCCGGCGGAGGCGGCATCGTCCCCCAGACCGATGCCCCCATCACAGCCAGCAATGCTGGCGAACGTGTGAGTTGAACGAGTCGTTCGTACTGTCTCATGCGCCTTTGCTAACACCTCGCCCAGCGAGTGACAATTCGATGCATGCAGTCGTCCATCAGCCTGCCCGTCACCCCCGAGACGACTCCCATGGAAATCTTATATTCGGCCGCCAACCTCATGACCCAGAACATCAACCCGCAAACCAGCATTGTCATGGAGTGCTACTTTGCTTTTGGCCTGGAGCGTCGGCTTAGGCGATATGAGAGGGTGAGAGATGTCTTGAATTCCTGGGACCGTGACAGCCAGCATTGCCTTCTCATCATCCCTGGAGACTCTGTCGACAAGAACCCCGATCTGAACGTCGAGGTCGTGCCCCGCACCATCGACCCCCCGGCCGGTCTGATCAACTTTTTGATGTACCACTCTTCGCGACCCGGGAAATGGAACAAACGGTACATCACTCTCAAAGAGGATGGGCAGGTGTTTTCCGCCAAGAAGAAGGATGCCAAGGTCTCGGACAAGGATTCGCTTTCACTGTGTCATCTTTCGGATTTTGACCTCTACTCAGTCACAGAGAAGGACATGTTGAAGCAAATCAGAGCACCCAAGAAGAACACATTTGCCGTGAAGAGTCAACAAAAGTCCAGCGTTTTCCAAAACACCGAAAACTTTATCCACTTCTTCTCGACCGATGACGCTAGACTCGCTGAGGACTTTAAGAGAGTCCTACACTCATGGCGCAGTTGGTATCTGGTCAACAAGAAGGTTGATTTGAGCAAGCCAAAGAAGACGTCGCGCAGCCCGAACGAGAAGCCCTCGAGTGGTCTCGCCAGAAGCGGGACCCTGCACCGACTCAAAGTATCGGTAGACGAGACTCCATACACGATTGGAACATTCTCTCCGCTCCTGGATATGGAAAAGCTCGAAAAGTCCATCGACGATATTGGCAGGGAGCCTGAGAAGCACTCAATGCGGCCGGCAGAGCAGCTCTCTGTTCCGAAGCAGCAAAAGGTCGTCTCTCGTTCAAGGACTACGCCCAACCTTGCTTCTCCGATGCCGAGGAAGCATATTGATCCATTTGCCAGGGACCAGGAATTCAGAAACAGTGGCTTGCTGGGGCGCGCGTATGAAGGACGAAAGCAGCAGGCTGAGAAGAACGCGGCAGCTGCAGCTCACGAAGATCTCTCGCCCGACAGCCCTTTTACTGGGGGACTACTCACCAACTACCCAGAGCCTGAGATGCAGACGTCCGGGCAGCTGAGCGGGATGCCCGCGAGAAGAGGTACGGTGCGCACGTCCCGGTCGGCCGTGGAACCCATGGCCCAACCCCGAAGCCGGTCCCGCCCTCCCGTCGCTCGTCCAACTACGTCAGCACGCCCGACAACATCGGACGGACCGTCCCAGAGGAAGCCAGGGATGCCTCAGCCTCTGGTCGACCTAACGCCCAAGGTCCCAGACTTGCCTGCCGCTTGGCGAGAGGGTCACGGCCGTGGAATCAAGGCGCCAACAGGCACGCCTTTGATTCAGATGGCTACGGGCTGGGAAAACTCGCCGGATACCACAATGGCACCGCAACTGCCAACCGTAACTCGCATGGGGACGACCAAAGCGTACCCGCCTCAGCGCATGGCTTCGCAGTCGGCGGCCTCAAGACCGAGGAGTCGCTCGACGGCTGGTGGCGCACCCGTCCGCCGAGTCGTGTCTAACGAGCAACCACCCATGCCGTCGATGCCGAGACGGACTTCGCGACAAAATGACGAGGACGTGCCGCTGATCAATTTTGTCGAGCGCGAGCGAGGTCGCGACGCGAGACCCCGCGCCTCACAGGGCCTTGGTCGGAGTGGCACTGTCAGACATTGACCGTTGCCATTTGATAACAACGGCTTGTCTCAACCTTGTCTCAAACGGAGAATGACGCCAAAGAGAAAGAAAAAAACCCGAAGTTGAAAAGAAAAGGAAAAAAAAGGTCAAGAGCTGCATAATGGCCCGTGAGGTCACAGAAGAGAAGGTCTCGGGGGAAGAGACGAGTAATGGGCCCTGAGTAAGCCGTGCACGCAAGATTTGGCGTATGGGTGATTTAGCTTGTAAGATACCCGGTTGTTGACTTTTGCGTCACACAGCACAAAAATAGGGGAACAGATGTCAAGTCGGTGATGTATCTGGACAGGAAATCTTCTTTGTTTACTTAATATGGCCATGTATGAATCTAACGGTCTATTATCGTCGTCATCAGTTCAATTGGACTCAGGTATCTTTCTTTTGTCTTCAATGCCAATGCCGCGCCACATTAAGGTGTTTTTATCTCTCTTCAACTCGTTCGATTCGTTGTTTTCCGCTAGCGTGTCGCATGCGCGCGTGTGTGCGCGCGCGCAGTTTACTTGCTGCGCTTGTAGATCTTGGCCAGGAAGGCCTCGAAGATGCCCTTCTTGAGGCCCTCGCTCTCGTCAATGTTGTTGATCATGTCCTTGATCTCGGTGGCGCGCTTCTCCTCAAACTCCTCGAAGCGCTCCTTGAGCTTCATGTCGTCGTAGAGCTTCTTGATGACGGCCTCCTTCTCCTTGTCCTTCTGGCCGTAGTTATCCTCGAGGATCTGGCGCTGCTCGGGGGTGGCGAGCTGCAGGGCCTGGTTGACGAGCCAGCTGCACTTGTTGTCCTGGATGTCGGTGCCGATCTTGCCAATGTGCTCGGGCAGGCCAAAGTTGTCGAGGTAGTCGTCCTGGATCTGGAAGTACTCACCGAGGGGGATGAGGATGTCCTCGGCCTGCTTGAGGTTCTTGGGGGTGGCGATGTTGAGGCAGTGGAGGGCGAGGGCGACGGGGAGGTAGAAGGAGTAGTAGGCGGTCTTGTAGATGACGATGAAGCGGTACTTCTCCATGGAGAAGTTGTCGAGGTTGACCTGCTCCTCGGGGGCGGTGAGGAGGTCGCAGAGCTGGCCGAGCTCGGTCTGGAAGGTGACCTCGTGGAAGAGCTCGATGAGGTCGACGTAGGAGGCGTGCTCGCGGAAGAAGCGCTTGAGGAGGGTGTAGATCGCGGCCTCGAGCATGAAGGAGTCGTTGATGGCGATGTTGCCGACGCCCTCGTGGCGGTACCAGCAGGGCTTGCCGCGGCGGGTGATGGAGCCGTCCATCATGTCGTCCGAAACGAGGAAGAAGGCCTGGAGGAGCTCCGTCATCCAGCCGAGGGTGGCCGCCTGGAAGTATTCCTCCTCAGAGAGAGGCTTGCCGAGCAGGAGGGAGACGGAGTCGGGAACGGACATGCCGCGGTTGCATTTTCCGCCGAGGGTGTTGACTTCGAGGGACTGTATAGCTCCGGGGCGGAGTCAATTGTCAATTGATATGATCTTATTTCCTTTCTGCAGACAAGCGCAGTGTCTCAACTGCCATCACCAATCTCGGTGGTGGTGGTGTTGGTGGTAGTGGTGTCAGCTTGCCTTCTTGTACCATAACAGCTCCTCCTTGGGGAGCTTGTACTTTTGCGCATGCTCGACGAGGACCTCCTCGAGCTTGGGGAAGACGGACTCGAACTCGGCGAGGGTGGTTTTCTTGGCCATCTTGACGGTTTCTGGAATGGTGCGGAGCTATGGATCGGGACGAGGCTTGTTGAGGCGTTTTCGTGGTCAGCTTTCCAACGGTCGCGCGAGGTATCAGAGGATGGGTTGGGTTAAGAAGTGCAAGGCCGAAGCAGACTTTCTGTCTTCCCGATAGGCAAAATAAAAAAGGGGGCCCTGGTGCCTGGTGGGACGTGGAGGACTTACAATGGGTGACCGGGGCGTAAGCAAAAGTGAGGGTGAGCGGGTGAAGTAGGCAGGGGGAGATTTTGTTTGCGCGGGGCGGTTGATCGCAAATTAATGCGCCGGGCGTGTAAATTGTTGTACCTACATGTGGTAAAAGTGCGGGCAATCAAGTGAATTGGTACCAACGGCTCAGCTTGCACCACCACCACCAATGCGACCCCTCATCCGATCTTCATTTTGTTCAATTCAGGCAGGCGGTGGAGGGGCACTTTGGACCGGTGTGCGGTGAGGCAGTCGCTGCGGCTGGCAAAGTTGCAGTGGGAATGGAAAGCGACGGTTCCCGGGCGTGGTGGGGCTGGCACTCGGGATGACAGGCGCCCAGGGCGTCCTGATCAGGTCCCTTGCTCAGTGGCTGTTGCTCCCTGGAAGTGGAGGGGCAGAGGCGGTCAGTGTCACTAAGCTAAACTGAAGGTCGTCGCGCCCAGCAAGCGCGTTGTGGATGTTGACTTCCATCGCCAAGTGGATAACGCCTTTTCTGCCGTTAAGCCTTACTACGTCAGGTCAAAGAAACACAACCCGTACATTTCGACAGCTCCAGCGTCCTGCAACCCCCTTCGACGGCAAGAAACTCTCCGGTTCCTCCTCGTATGCGCGGCCGAGACTGTGTCTAGAAACGTAAGCGCAACATCGGATAACGGGACCAATTGGGGCATCTTTGGCCGCGTTTTTTGAGGCCTTCACCCTTGCCCATCGCGCGCGACACTGCTGTACACACACACACGAACGAAACAGCGACCCCCCGCCGAGGATGCCCAGAGATGTCGCTCAACGAGAATGACCTGTCGCAGCTCCGCGCTTCGCTCCAAGATGCCGTTGTGAAGTGCTCCGAGCGGTGTCTCTATTCGTCTGCGAAATGGCAAGCTCTCTCCCTGCTGCCGTCCGAGGCGACCCCTGCAAGAGCTTGTAGCTAACGTTGCTCCTGTTCCCAGGGCGGCAGAGCTCCTCAATTCCATACCCGAGACCTCGACCGATGCCGACGTCGCCGATGCCGATGGGCAATATGTCCCGACCGTCTTCACGCCCAACGCCGACCCGGAGGAGGCTCTGCTTGAGGCCAGGGAGATTAACAAATACCTGCTGGCCAAGGCGCTGTTCGACTCGAGAGAGTTTGACCGCTGCGCCGCGGTATTCCTTCCGGATGCTGTGCTTTCGGGCATGATGAACGCCAAGGCTGAGGGGACACCGAAGGGAAAGGGAAAGACAAGAGAAGACAAGGCGTTCAGCAGCACCGAGGTCCCGAGGTTGAGCCAGAAGAGCTTGTTCCTTGCCCTGTACGCAAAGGTCATGTCCGGGGAGAAACGCAAGGACGAAGACTCCGAAATGGTGATGGGACCGCAGGATCTGGGCAACGTGGTCAACAAGCAGCTGAATGCTGTCAGCCGGTTTCTCAGCAATTGGTTCGACGAGAGGACGACGGATGACGGAGAGGTGCTTGGCAGCCAGGGCTGGCTGGAATACCTGTGAGTGTGAGCGCGTTGATGGTTCGGACGAGTACTGACTGGAGTAGGTATGGAATGGTGCTTGCGAAGGAGAAGAACGAGGATAAGGCCATGGACTTCTTCATTCGCAGTGTCCATCTGTATCCCATGAATTGGGGCTGCTGGCTCGAAATGACCTCCCTGATTTCACGGCTCGACGACGTAGGTCCCGGATGTGCACTTGAACTTGAACTTTCATGCTAACTGGTGCTAGTTGAGTCGTATATCAGCTCATCTTCCTCAAAACATCGTCTCCTTTATTTTTCATCTCCACACATCCCTCGAGCTATACCAGCAAAGTCCTGAGCTCGCAAACTCTCTGGATCAGTTGCTGAACATCTTCCCGACCTCGTCATTCCTACTCACATGCAATGCCCTCCTTTCATATCACGCCAAAGATCTTGTGGCAGCCGAGCAACACTTCAGTCGACTGTTGTCACTACACCCTCACAGGCTGGATTCGCTGGATCACTATTCCAATATCCTCTACGTCATGAACATGAGACCGAAGCTTGCGTTCCTTGCACATTTGTGTTCCAGCATCGACAAGTTCCGCCCAGAGTCCTGTGTAGTAGTGGGCAACTACTACTCACTGCTTTCAATGCACGAGAAAGCAGTACAGTACTTCCGTCGAGCCCTTACACTTGACCGGACTTGCCTGTCTGCATGGACGCTCATGGGCCATGAGTATGTGGAGCTGAAGAACACCCATGCAGCGATCGAATCATACCGACGCGCAGTCGATGTCAACCGCCGGGACTACCGAGCTTGGTACGGCCTCGGGCAGACATACGAGATGCTCGAGATGCACACCTATAGTCTGTGGTACTACAAAAAGGCGGCTGGACTCAGGCCCTGGGACGGCAAGATGTGGATGGCGGTCGGCTCTTGTCTACAAAAGATGGGACGCGACCAGGACGGCATCAAGGCTCTGAAGAGAGCCCTGCTCGCGGATGCCTACTACGATGTTGGAAGCAGCTTCGGCAGTGGAGGAGACTTACTCAGCGGCCGGGGTGCCACGGGACAACTGGACCCAGAGGTGCTGTACCAGATTGCGATGATGTATGACCAGCTAGGCGAGCTCGAGGAGGCTAAAGCGTACATGGAGCTGTGTCTCGCGCAAGAGGGTGGTGAGGTCGCTGCAGAGAACAATCTGGGTGATTCGATTGCTATTCACAACGACTCTCCCGGCGCTTCTGACGACGAAGGCAACGGAGAAGGCCGCGGAGACGGCGGACATGAGGGAACGGGCGTCACTGCCTCGACGAGCAGGGCGCGGATGTGGCTGGCAAAGCATGCCATGGCAAGCCATGACTTCATGACGGCCAATCGGCTTGCCACGGAGCTCACCCAGGACGGGTACGAGGTTGAGGAGGCGAAGGGCTTGGTCAGGGAAGCAAAGGCGAGGCTACGTAACGCGGGAGTAGGTCTTAGCCCATGACCTTGTCATTGAACATGGCGAAAAGAACCACACGGGTTGCGAGGCCTCTGTCGCACTTAGTCCCGAGGAGATGTCTGCAGTTTAGACGATGTCACGGCCAGACAATGAGGCGTCTGAGAGAAGAGAGAGTATAGAGCTCTCGTGTATGTTTAATGCTCGAGTACAATGCAACTGAGATACCACGTTCTCGAGGCTTCCTTCTCTCCTGGCTTCATTGCGCCTAATGTGCCACCCATGATCGTCGCAGTGGGCCTCATGCAACACCGCAGAATCCCTGGAACCGGCGTTTTCCCACTGTTCCCGTCTTGCGATGAGATGAACGTGACCATCCTCGACTTTCAAAGGCGTGGAAATGCAACGTTTCCGCCGCCCACAGCAAAAGTCAAGCAGGTAGTGGAAAACTTCTTCACGCAGAAGTAGACGGATAAACCAAAAGGCTCCAAGTGAACGTTGGCGGAGGATTGGCGAGGAGAAACGATCAAGTGACGCAGATACGAGATTCTGCAGGCCCTTTTCTCCCGCTCTCTGGCGATGAGTGAGCGAGCGCTTCTCCCAGGAAGACTCAATCCCTGCCGGGCGAATTGAGTGCGGTGCGGTTTAAGGTCCCGCGAACCACGTGCTTGGCTCGTGGCAGGGTTTGGAGGACGCCAACACCGTTTTTGGAGACTGGACTACCGTTCTTTGGAATGGGCGGGGGAAGCGCACTTGGGGGATTCCAACACCTAACACAAGGCTAGGTCTTAGAACGGGTAGTCTATCTACCTACCTTGGTTTGCAGTGCTGGGAGAAGTCCACGGTAAGGTAAGAGGGGACCTTGAGTGTATCGAAGATGGTGTGTTTGTGAGGCGGGGGTGGGAGTGGTTTGTTGGCAGAATACGAGGTGCATCAGGCATCGTCACCGCATCTCTTCTCTTTAGGCTGAGATGGTCGCGGTTAGTTCCTCGACTTTATGTGAAGGTCGGCGGCACAGCAAAGCTTTTTTTCCCCCTTGCACCGTTCAGGCTGAGAGGGAGGGGGGAGGGCGAGGGATATATGCGTGTCAGCTGCGAGAGAAGAGAAATATTGATTCTTGGCGAGGGGGGCCGGGTGAGTTTTAGATAAGGTCGCATAAGCGGGTGTGGATGATCTGTTTGCTTGATCAGACGCCACCGCCAAACGAAGCAATTCCTTTCCTTTTTGGGGAGTTTTCTGGTGAAGGAGCGTGATCGCGAGTCTTGTTGCCCGCTATTATTGTATGTGTATGTGTGTGTGTACTAAGTAAGGACTGTCCTGTCCCGTATGGCGAAACTCCGCACTCCGCTTGACTCCAGATGAATCAAACCCGTTCCAACGATGATTCCTGCAAAACAAAAGACTAGCTGTATCCCGCGAAATCAAAATGCCATATGGTATCATGTAGTGTTGTAAATCCCGGTAGTTTCCCCTCCCCAAGCTTTTTTCTGCCGGCCCATGAAGGAAAGTGTAGAATGGAATAAGAAAAGTCTCAACTAGGACTGACGGCCTTTGTGTGTCAAGACGTGGTTTCCCCCGATGATGGGGAATCGGGAATTAAGTAAGAGAACATTAGATGAGCAGAGCAAAGAGACCCGCGAGAGCGACCGCGCCGAGGCCGGCGCCGAGATGCTCCGCTCCGCTGCCGGGAACGGTGACAGGGCGCGTAGTCGTGGGGCCTACGGGGGTGTTTGTTGGCGGGGAGTCTGGCTTCGTGGTGGTGAGCTGGGGCGGCGCGACGGGGGTTACGCCGGCGATGGTCGTCACCGCGGGAGGGGTGACGACGATGACGGTCGTGGAGGTGGTGCCGTTGTGGTGAGGGGGCTTGGGGGAGTGGGTGTGAGGAGGCTGAGGGGTGTGGGTGAGGATGGTGGTGTTGTGGTAGGTTGGGTGAGGGGGCTTGGGGGTCTTTGTGCTGGTTACGATGGTCGTTTGGTCGGGCGGGCATGAGGTTGTGGTCGTGTTTGCATGAGGAGGGGGAGGAGGGAGAGTCTTTGTCGTCGTGTAAGGGGGTGGTTGGTGAGTTGTGATGGTGCAGGGGCAGTCTAGAGGGTGTCAGTCGAGGTTGTAAGAGGAGAGATGGGAGCGACGTACTGGTGATCGTAAGAGTTGTTGCGGTCGTTGCGGTGTAAGTCACATTATGGTGGACAAACGTTGTGGGAGACTATCCGCTGTTAGTTGAATCATATCATCGTGAGTGAGACGAATGAGACTCACAGGGCAGTACGTCTCGTAGGCCGTAGTGACGATCGTGGTGTAGGAAGTGTGGACGTCAGTCCCCCAGGCATTGGCGACGGCGAAGAGCCCAGCGGCGGGCGCGAGTATCTGCATAGACTTCATGTTGACGAAGCGAGTGGCTGTTGAACGAGAGTGAGTTGCCAAAGGCACGCTTAAGCAAAAGCTGCTGGTTGGTAGTTGCTCGGTGATGCTGGTTGTGATTTGGAGACAAGAACCAGCCAAGCCGGGGAGCTCACTCGCCTTATGTATCACAACGGACGCCGGCGAGAATCATCGCGAAGGCTGGTTTAGCTCGTCTGCCCTTGCAGACTGAAGCTTACAGATCCCCCGGTCGTTTGCCTCGCCCCAGATCTTAGGTCGGGCGCACCGGTCCTGACCCCTCCATGCCGAATTCGTGATCTCCTACCCCAGGAGGCCGCGATAACGATACGGAGCGTGGTGATGACTGTACGCACCTTGCAGGCGGTATGCAGTCGTGCCAGATGGAGACAAGATGCGGGAGGATGTGACTCTGCGGTTGACGGCCAGATACGAGACGGCCTTCGTTCTGACAGGTGCTGACGGTTCTGGTGTTTTCCATTTTGGAGTTGACGCCATTCTGGAGGCTCCTTTCGATTGGACCGGCAACTTTATCGATTTCGTTTTGGGCAAGTGACAGAACGGTGGCAGGGGTTAGATGGCGTCGCTCGTGTTGAGGCCATAACGTTGCCATGGCCCGGAGGCATTTTAGCAAAAGACCACGAGAACCCGACAGTTGTCAGGACCGACAGAAAATAGAACAATTCGTCGCGGATTTCCGCAGGGCGATGGATAATTGTATCGGTATTACTCAACGACGCTCGTGTCCGTGAAGCGACAAGTCTCCGGCGTCGAGTCACTTGACTGGACGCTGGCAAAGAAACCAAGGCCGTCGCTTAAGGAATGCTTTTGGGCCAAGAATACCGCCAGATTGGGCAAAGGGCGAAGGTAAGACTTCGTGTTCGGCGCTTTTTGACCCATGAGCCTCGGGCAGTGCGGGGTGACCAACATGTTACGCCACTGCGCTGCTTATGGATGAGAATAAAAGCAGGCTGTCAGCAGCCAGTGTTGAAATAAGCAGCGTTGCTGTAAGGGACATCGTCGACGAAGTTCGAGCATTTGCAAATCGCCGTTCAAGACACTTGACTTGATTGTTCCGTACTTTCGGAACGTGTTTCCAGGTCACAACATGTCTTAAGCTCGCGCGAAAAGACCAACAACGTTTCGGGACGGAGACTTCTCTGCACCTTGCGAAGGGATAATGAAGGAAGTGGAAAGTACGGCTCGTGGGAGAAGCAGACCAGGCTCCCAAAGAGCTTGAGCAAATGCACCTCATCCCCAATACATGCTCAAGCGATGTATAGCAATCAATATATCCAAGAAGTGATATTGAGAAGATCTCTGCTGACACTGCAGCACAACTGCAGCTTAGCATGTGACATCTCGCCCCAATGAGGATCGATAGGCTTATCTTTGTGCCTTGCGTGACTCTGACAACTTCAATCGACCACCGCAGTCGAGCAGTTCCCCGAGGTCGGCGAGCCGTTATTTGCCATTTCTGGGCAATGTGATCAAATCAGCCCACGACCGGTACCCGGACGAACGTTCCGACCGATGGCGGTTTCTCTAGCGAGGCCGCTCAGCAGTCAGCCCGGAGCGGGAAAGGCGCTCTCGTCTTCCATCCCAGCGGCTCCAAGGTCTGTAAGTGCCCACCGGCACGAGGTTCAGCCCCAGATATGTCAATGCCTCGATCGATCAGCCGTCAGGCCAGGGAAAACCCCGCCGGAACATAATGATGGATATGCGGGGGCTTTTCTGCTCAGCTCTGGAGTTAATGCTCAAGGTTCTTGGATCTTGGTTCTCTGAGAGTTGATCAATATGTCGTCAATGCTCCATGCCCCTCGCGAAGCATCCGAATCGATCGACAGGCGACGGAGAGCCTCCGGACTGACCTCGGGCGAAAAGCTTTTACTGCGCAGGTTGCGATGACGGTGGCGTTGGTGCCATGGTGGGCAACCGGCAAAAATGGCCAAGGTCGTGACAGGTTTTCACATGGTTCTCGTCTTGCCATCATCTCAAGCTCAACTTGTTAGGCGGAACACTGGTTTCCGTGGTGGGAATATGTCGTCTGCGAAGAGGAGGCACATTTTGGAGATGACGGTGAATGGCGGGGTGCCAATGGATATGATGAGGTCAGGAGCTGTCACGAACCTCCGCAACCGTTCGCAGAGTGCCAGTTTTCAACCTTCTGTGACGCTGGTGACGGTTCTGGGGCCAACTCAAAAGCCAGTTTGGCAAGGCCATGTTGCGGCGTTCCACTGCTGAATGCAACGGCGGTCCGGTGGAGCAGGAAGAGCGGTTCTGTTGAGAAGGTGTGAGGGAATTCCACTTCCTCCAGCCAACACTTCAGCCAGTGACAACAGCTGCTGATGAATCAATGACAAGCGAGCAAGTGCAGCCGCAAGAGGCAAGAGGCGAGAAGTCGTGGAAGAGGACGAAAAACTGGGACGCAGTGGAAGCGCAAGAAGTGTTCCCCGGCTTGAACCCCCTGCGAGCTTGTGATGTTGACGGAGAAGAGGACCTGGAGGCCCGCAGAGGCCCGCACCCCGTTCTCGAACGGACAGTCTTTCCGTTTGGAGCAGTCTTCGCGCCGGAGGGTAGACGCACCGTCCGTGGCCGTTTGGTTCCTGGTTTTTTCTTTCTTTTTGCTGGGCGACGGTTTGGGCCTGTGCTTGTGCCTGCGCAAGTCATGCACAACGGCCTTGTTCCGTCCGGAAAGTGAGTGATGATCAGTGGGTACCCGGCTGTGGTCTCGACCGTCCCCGTCCCAATGATCATCGACGGGCCGTCAAGGAACACATGCGCATGCAACCACTTGCGACTGCCAACTGTGTGTGCCCGTCCCTGACGTACGGGTGCAGGTAGCAGTGACAGTGTACCTGAGGACGGGCAGAAAAACTTGATTGAATACCATCCCAGGAGGAAAGCACATGTTTGATACAATGCAGCCTGGGATTTCTGCTCGTCTGACTCTAACCGACCGAGCTGACGGGCTGGGTGGCTGGTGATTGACAGGACATCTCTCACTCTAAAAAATACCTTAGATTTGAGCTTGTAGATTCGAACCACGAACCTTGCAACTTCGCAAGGTTGCGAAGCCCATTATGTTGTTCCGGTGAGGCGCAAGACTGGTCCATTCTTTTTGCGATTCGGCTTAGGATGTTGAGAACTCTGAGAGGCCTCTGGACATATTGATTATTCATTTGTATTCGCCCCAACTTAGCACATGGGGTGCACTCGGCGCGACTGAGGCGTCTGACTGCAAGGTCAGCGACGGGCTGACGGTGGCTCGGCCGTCCGCTCAATATGCAGCCTTCGGTCGAGATACCTACTAAGTCAGGAAGTACATGGGATGACTCAGGCAAAAAGAAAGAAAGAAAAATCCTTTCCAAAAATCCCTCGAAAACTCAGCGAGGCATCCACACCTGAGGTTCCAGGCCGTCGAAATATGCAGGCACAGACACAGCTTGGGCGGCCGGCACTGGCACACCGTAAATCGGGTCTGCATGCAAGCACAAAACTTGTTCCTGGCAGGGCAGACGTTGGGCAGTGCCCGGGGAACTCCGCCCAGTACACTTAACACCGGCGCTGCTGGAAAATGTTACAGCGTCTGGTGGACTGAGGTAAGGTCGTCTATCACGGCGGTAAGCTTGCCTTGTGCCTGTACCTCCTGGCTACAGTGTTCACCGCACCACGCACTCGGAATATGATCGACAGGCACAAGCCCACTCGTCCCCTTCCCACCATCCTGTTCCCTCGTGTCTTGTTCCCAGAAACACAACCTTGGAGCTGCCCTCCAAAAGTTTGGCCAGTGTCTGGACAAGTGGTAAAGTACCGCGGTCCCAGGGCCGTGAGCTGGGAACCATCCTCCCCGATTCGCCCACCGAGGTCAGCGACCCAGTTCTTCCAGTTTTTTTTCGCTGAAGTTTCTTTCCCCCTTCCCCTCTTTCTCCTCCGCAAGTACCTTTTTGCCAAGTGCCCCTTCCTTTCGTCGGTGACGAGTCGTCGAGGACGGGATGGAGTCTGCCAGGGAACCGAGAGGCATTTTCCGGGCTTCGTGGCATCGTCTGAGTCGCAGGAGGATTCGAACCGAGATGGATGTCCCTTCGCTGCCAGGTCACTCGGTTTGTTGGCGACATTACGGATACGCTGTCGTCCTTTCTTTTTTGCCTTCCCCGGCCACACGAGACCAGGTCTCTTTTTCTCTCTGTGCGTGTTCCCCTTTATCTGAGTCGACAGCAAGTCAGGCTGTCGTCCAATGTTCAGAAGCCAGCCTCAGCAAACCTAACGAAGCGGCGCCATTTTGGCTGGCTCTCGTCTGCCGTCTGTCGTCTGTTGTTTGTTTTCCCGTCCAATGTGTATCGCAGTAGTTGGCCGCGGCGGCTTCCAAGCAAAGCACTGTCGCCCGCATTTTCGTCACATTGATCGGCCAACTGGACCTGCGCAAGAAACCAGATGAACCAGCGCGACGGGAACTTGGGCCCTGTTTTCCACTGCCTTACTGCCTTGGCCTTCACCCAAGTGGCATAGGCCGCAGCACGCCAGCACGGCACTCCCGCGCCCTCCCTTCCCATCTTCCGTGCCGGCTGCACTGTCCGGCCTTCCTCAGCGGTTCAGGGGGTGTCTTCTCGGTAGTGGCCGGCACATCTTTCCCATATCGTCGTGGCAGCCCGGCGCCTCGGCCAGGGGCAGCAGCCCTGGCCCTCTTTTCCAAGGACGGACTCAGGGAACTGGAACTGCAGCCATGCATGGGTCTTTCTATGGGGCACTCGTCGGCTACGAATCATGAGCCGCGGTGCCGCGGCGCAAATTTGCGTGCTGGGCTGCCTCGAATCGCGCCTTTTTTCTGAGTACCTCGACAGAAGACGACGCAGGCTCTTCTCCTCCTCTTTCGGGCCTGTCAGGGCACGCCACGCGGAGTTGGCTGTTAGTGTCAGGTACCAGGCACAATCACCCGCCGGTTGACCAATGACGCTGCAATACAGGCGTTCGAAGGCAGATGCGTCCTGCAGCTAAGAAAAAACCAAAACCGCCCCAAGGGCTGACGTCCATGATCCTGCCGAGTACTGCGTACTATGGTAGTGCCAACACGCACCTGCAGAGCCCTGAAGATACATGCAGAGTCATCCGTGGGTTACTCGAAATACATTCACAACAATCGCTATGGTGGTCTGTCTGTCCACCACACCAGGGCTGGAGTACCGACTCCCTCCACCATCCGCAAGAGTGCCGTACCCGCACCCGCACTGCCCAGTCCGAGCCCGTCCCTTGACGCCAGGTAACCGTCCTCTCCTGGCGGCGCCCCCATCCCCATCCCATTTGCGCGAACGAAGCCGTGCTCTAGCCCCCGAAGAGGGCGGCCTTGGCGCTAGAAACGAAAAGGAACTCCCAGACACAGCCTGAAAACGCCCCCAAGAATAGGTGCAGACTGCGGAGTCCTCGAAATAACCTGACGAAATGCGGAATGGGAGGGGACAGAGGGCCATCATTGGATTTGTTTCTCATGTCGTCTGTCCCGTCGATTCCCCCTGTTCCAGCTCCAAACGATGGAGGAGAGCCATTCGTCTGGAGCACCAAGGCCAGCCTGAACGCCGGACGTCTTGGACGGTTACTCCCTATGCTACGACAACATGCCCAGTGGTGTAGGGCCCGGAAGGATGGCAAACCCAACAGGTCCAGACCCAGAGCTCTGAGCTTGGTGAGGCCATTAATTCCACGGGCACGTCCAATCATGGTTGGCAAGTTACAACGGCCGTGTACAAGATACAAAGTTATAAGCTCTACCGCCATATTGACCAATATCCAAGCCCACTCTCCGATGGGGGCATGTTCCATGCATCTCTGGGAAACACCCTCGGGCTGACGTCTCCACCAGACGTGGTCGACGTTTCCTTGACGCCTCCAAGCTCCAGCAAAGCTCCCCACCACACGTCTTTCATGAGCGAGCATGTCCCTAATCCCTCGTGCTCCTTCATTCGGACGTGATGTATAAGTATTCCCTCATCCCCCTGGTGCCTCTCCTTCCTGTCCCCGGTTTTGAATCTCCATCCCACATCACTATCCTTCGATTTGGCACTTTCGTCTCTTCAGACAGCCTCGTTCAATTCACTTACAGCTTTTCACTCCTTTGAAAGCTTAAACAAACCAAGTTTCTTGTAACGGCTAGGTCCCGTTCAGAACAACTCGAGTCTCACTCAACCACACACCACCCAACCCAGGGCAACTCTTCATTCCAAGGTCTATAGCCAGCGGCTCAGATACCTTTGTGACCACCAAACAACTGCCTTTGAATCTGTACAACTGTTGTAGACAACGTTTACAGTTCACTCTCAAAAACCAAAACCTTCCAAGCCCAATCCTCGGCACTTATACACACATTAACAAACACCAAAACACATCCTTCAAGATGCAGTTCTCCAGCCTTCTCGCCCTCCTCGGCTCTGCCGTCGCCGTCGCCGCCAACACCGTCACCTTCAAGTCCCTCGACGACACCGACCGCACCATCTACTTCATCGCCAACTCCGGCCTCGCCGCCATCGACTCGGTCAAGGTCCCCGCCAAGGGCTCCACCACCGTCGACTTCCCCCAGGCCTGGATCGGCAACTGGTACTCCGTCTCGGACGGCTCCGAGAACACCACCGGCATGCTCGGCGAGGTCGCCTTCAACGGCTGGAACGACCTGACCTACTTCGACGTCTCCGCCATCGTCAACGCCAACGACATGGACGGCGTCAAGCTCATGTACCCGGCCTCCGCCCAGACCCCCACCTCCGGCTGCGACAACTTCCTGTGCAACAACGCCTACTACCTCCCCGACGACATCCAGACCAAGACCACCTCCGAGACCGACCTCATCTGCACCCTCGGCAAGAACGGTCTTACCTCCATCGCCTCCCGCGACGTCCACGCTGAGGTCGAGGAGGCCCCCGCCGTCAAGCGTGACTTCGTCCTTGGCAAGTGGTAAATTGTTGAAGCCTTTCGACTTTGACACCCTTATCATTTCCTGCGGACACTTTTCTCACGCGCTGAGCGCCACGACTTCATGACCACTTCACACGGGATGAGCCAACGAACCCTCAAAAAGTTCAGCGATTCATCTTGTTTTTCATTCCCTTTTACACCATCAAATATCAAAACGGATACCCCAACAGTCTCAAACGGCGAACGGCTTCTTCGCCAGGGGAGAGGAGAAAACTTTCTGGGATATAGAGCAACTTTTTGTGTTTACACCTTATTTCAACACCGGCGGAGGCGTTTCGACTGTCGAGGGGAAAACCGGAGCAATTGGAGCAATTCAGGCGTTTCGCTTTCCCTCTCCCCCTCTCACCGTCAAGGAGAAGACTTTTCTGTCAAGCCTTGGTCTTCTCTTTTTCTCTTTTTTGAGCGTTTCGACTTTATTCTACGGGATAAAGATGAGATCTCAAAAACTTCTTATCGCTCCTTTGCGCACCACCATTTAGGGAAACTTCTTCTGTTCATACAGACTTTTCGTGTACCTACTAGGGAAAGCCTTTGCACCAAAGGAGGAAAAAACAATATCAAAAATCAAAAGCGTTCAAAACATCATACTGTCCACTGTGTCCATTGATTCTGAAGTGACTTCAATGTTTTTCTCTTCATCCCAGTTTCTGTTGATGTTTATTGTTATTAACCCCTGGCGAGGAGGTGTTCATCTCATCTCGTGTGTTTCTGTTATGAGTTTAAAATGAAGGACGGGAGGCCCGCGCTCACCTCCGACCTCAGTTGCCGGGGGACGTTACGGTCTGTGCCATGGCTGTGCCGGCACCAAAAAAGTCTACGTTTCTCAAATAGGAAACTACCAACTATCCTGGCTAATCTAGCTCCCGCCAGCGCGCACGTTTCTGAGCCGTTACTCCCTTTTCAACGAGAAGGGGAAAGAAAAATAAACCAAGCAAGAAGGCAAAGATCACCATTGCAACCGCCCCTTCAATCTGTGTAGGAATACCACACCCGACTCTCCGTCGTGGTATCCGTAGTCTGTCAACCCCGGCCCCGTCCATTGGGACGAAACTCGGAAACACGACCACAAGCATAAGCAGAGGCAGCAAACTCCCGCTGACCACAGACCAACACATACATTAATCACAGGCCAGCTTGCAGCAGCAGAAAGAAGAAAAAGCAAGGGGGGAAAAAGTAAAAAAGGCAGGGGTTCCCACAGACGTTTCAACGGCCGGGATAAAGCAACGACAAAGACAACGCCTCTGCAGCCCTCGAAAAGCAAGAAACGTCGCACCGCCTCCACTCCTCAGTGGGGGAGGGAGAAGGGCAATACTCTTCGTAGATTGTCGTAGATTGGGAAGAAAAAGACGACGTTGCCGTTGACCCGTGCCGCTGGGAAGTAAAGACCACGCGTCGCAGGGGTATCCGAGTCGGACGTCGGGCCTCCCCCCCTCTGATTGGCCACAAGGCGGAACCCCGGGGGGTGGTGCGCTTTTTGATAAGGCCACGGGCAACGTCAGCAGCCAACGACGACGACAGCCACTTGAACTGCTATCGTCATCCTCTCGCCTTCTCCCTTGGCGGGGGAAAGAAAATGAAGGGTATCTCCTGCTTGATTACCCGTGTCGTATGCTGCGGGGAGCTGAAAACCACCAAAAGGGAAAGACAAGCCGATCGCTCCCCCATCAGCTGCCCGATTGACGATTACTACCAAAGGACCCGGCAGGCTGGATCCGACGAGGGAGTGGCAGGTCTGAAACGACGCAGGATGCGGGCTTCCCTTGACTGACGGGCAAACGTATGCGACTACCCGTGGGGAAACGCCCAGCTGCAGTCGTCGTGACTTCTTTTCATTGAGCACATGTCCCTCTCTCCGTGTGGTGGCACATCGGAAAGAGTTGCAAGGAAGGGGGTAACGCAGCTAAAGGCGGGCCGCGTACGGTACGTTGTAGATCTCCCCAGTGGAATGTGTGGTACAGCATTACCTGTAGCAAAAGAAGTACAGCTTTTCTTCCTTGTGAAATTGACGCCGTTACATGCTAGTCCGCTCCTTCCACGATTGAAATCCTGCCCCCCTCCCCTCCCCCCCTGCCTCGTCATCCTACAGCTAACATCACGACGACGGTTTTGGCTCCTCCTCTGCCCCTGAAGGCGATTCCGTCTTCCCGTCCTCTGCGCTTTGCCGGCTGCCCGGCTCAGCTGTTGATGTGGTGGTTGACACCGTTGTTTCCGATCCACCGTCTGCCTGCTTCTCCGAGGGAGGCGACGGGGCCGTCTTGATTTCTTTGGAGTTGATGATGCCCTTGAGGTAGTCACCAGCATCGCGGAAGCCGTCAAGCTTGCCGAGCTTTGCGATGAAGAAGTCCACGTCTCGGAGCATGCTGCGCGTACGTTAGTAAGTGGAGACATTCGTTTAGCGACAAAAGCGTACCTATTACGACCAGTGTCCGTCTTAGGGTCTGATGCTTGCAAGACCCTTCCGAACTGGTCTTTGTAGCTTGCAAAGACGGGACCCATGATCATCTGCACCGAGTTCTCGGGCAGGTGCTTGTTCAACACTCTGTGCAGGGTCGTGGTCTCCTTGGCTAGCGTCTCCATGTAAGGGTGTGTCGATTGGCTTGTGTCGTTGTCCCAGTCGACGGCCTTCATGGCCTTGGAGTGCGCCGCCGCTCGACCGCTCATAATCTCCACGAGCTTGTCGTAGATGCTGTTCTGGTGCTCTTGGAACAGGCGGCGAACCTTGTCGAACTCGCCCATCAAGCTGGATACGCCTGCACCTGAGCCAGCATGCCTCCGGACGAATTCCCGGATATGGGGAATCAGCGTGACGATGAATGATAGAGCTTGTGATGCCAACGCCAAATGTTTGGTTGTGATGTTCTTCAATCCCGCAGATCGAGTAGCACCCGCGCCAAGAATTAGTTGCGTACAGCGAGAGTTGAACAGCTGTAAGTAAGTAATAAGAGAGGTTGCAATGTCTGTGGCCATGGACGGGATGCTTCCAATGAGATGCAGGAAGTGCGAGATACCCTCGAGGCAGAGAATCGCAGCATTCGGTAGCAAGAACGCCTCCCCTTCGATCTCTGCCGTTCGCGCCTTTTCTTTGCTCGTACCGTTTGTTTCGAGTGCTGTATCAACTCCATTCGATGCTTCTTCGTCGGGCTGATCTTCCCATATCTTGGTGCCTTCGGTCCATGCCGCAGCATCCTTAGTGCTGCTCTCGAGGATTTGGTCAAGTAGTATTTTGGATTTTTCATCAAAGTCCTTCGCACTCCATTGATCCGACTCCATGCCCTGAGCAAGCTTCTGCTTCTCAGATTCTCCGTGTTGCTGAACGAATTCTTTGATGTGGCTATTGACAAGGGTCTTCAGTGATGTGCCACTTCGTCCCGAAATCGCTTCACACTCATTGGAAAAGTAAAGGTTCAGCGTGAAGTATCGCAGGAACCAACCCAGTGTCAGATGCGTGCTTTGTTCTGACCGGACCTTCAGAACTTTCAAGACCTTGTCCTGGGCCATGTCGACTGCTTGCCCAACCAAATTGGGTACGTCCATTGCTTTGTGTATTTCCTCTTGCACTTCAAAGCTGCCTGGAGCGACGTCCATCCTGGGGAACTCTCGGTCAAATGGCGTTGGGCTTGCAAGAGGCGACCGGATCGGCGGGGATTTGAGCCCTGCCGCAGTGGCCTCCTCAGTCAGACAGCTTGCGATATCGAGCAGCACCTTGACTTGAGTGGTCAAGCGACGCAGGATTTCTGTGACGCCAATATACATAGTTTTGAGCAACTCCTCCGCATCTTTTGGATCCAGTGCTCGGAGATTTCTTGCCAATATGGACGACTTTTCCTGGTTCGTCCGCTGCCTACCGCCACTCATTGTAGACGCGGACATCATGGATTCGTTATCATCGTCATTGGAGCTTGGCATAGGCCTGCGGATAATATTCCGCACCTCGCGCAAAACAGCTTCCCTGTAAGCGCTTATAGCAGTTGCAATATGCTGGGCTCGGTGAAGGCCAAGAATATTTGGCATCACCGCCTTGCGCAGCTCTTGCGTTGAGCCAAGGTAGGCAGGAAATGAGGCTGCTTCTCGCAGAGCACCGCCCCTGGCCCGCACTGACGAGCTGCTCCATCGCAGTAGAACGTCCCGGTAACTGACAGATTCGACGTGGTGGCGCAGATCAGCAAGCAGCAAGCTCTGGAACTTGGATTCGTAAGCTCGCCCAATGCGGAAGCGCAATTGATGCAAGTCCTCATTAACGCTTTGTAAAGCCGTTGCGCCCCTTAGATCTCTGAGCCGTGACGCAGGTAATATCGGCGCCTCGGCTTCTGGAGATTCATCGTGCTCGCCCGCGATGAGTAGCTCCAGAGTGTCAATGTTGCTCAGAGCTTTGTCGATTTCACCGGCATCGACTAACGCCTCGCATGCAGCAACTCCTTCTACGACATGTCGTAACTGCAGTACGGCATCGTTCAGGGCTTGAACGTTCTCTCGCCGGCGGCGCTTCTGGACTATGTTGAGGCCCTTCGTGGCGATTTCCTCGTCGAGGGCTTCAAGCTCCTTTCGAAGTGTCTTGATCCTGTCCACGGACTCTGCCGCCTCCGAGTGAAGTTCGCGCAACGAGCCCAGAGCAGTAAAGAAGGTGGTCGACGCCGTTGATATACTGTTGATCAGATGAACTTCGATGGTGTCCATGTACCAGGACAATTTCTCTTGAAGAATCGCATTTGTTGCCAGCGCTTTTCTGGGTGCCACAATACTTCCATTGCTCCCAGCATCGGTGTTTCCTGGTGCTGGAGGAACAACCTCCGAACGTTCGCTCACAACATCGAATGTCCTGGGATTCTCGAGATGAAAGTCGTCGTCAAAGTAGACATTGGGAATCGTTGACAATGGAGGCGGTCCTTGGCCACCTTTCCGACCTAGTCCCGAGCTGCTACGGCGTAACGGACCGGGACCTTCGAGAGAAGATATCGATGTGATGGAGGCGATGGAAGACTTTCGCCTAGCTGGTTGGCGACCGGCTGGCTTCAAGTGACTCTCGTCCAGCTCTCCATAATCGTCGTGTTTACTCGATCTTCGGCCTGCCGATCCCGGACGTTCATCTTCTTGTTCTTTGACGCGGCGAAGCTGTTCGTAGAGTGCGCCAACTTGCGACAGGTATGGCTTGAACTCAGACGGGTCGACATGAGGGATGTTTGTGAGAGTTACAGGAGGAATATCGCGGGAAGTGGGAGGTTTATGGGCACTCGAAGCGGGCGCAGAGGTGTGAGGTTGTAGGCCGGTTCGAACGATGGGTGGTTGCAGGAGTGTCGAGATGGCTGGTTCGCTGTCAGCACAAGACAAGGCACTTCGACTGTAACAGTTCTGTACCATTTTGCCCGGATTCCAACACCGCATTCGCCCAGCTGCTGGACGATGTATCGAGAGATCCACCTATAGAGTGTATCGAGCTCGCCGTCGAGCCGCGTCGGCCGGTGTGGTGCGGGTAGCCATGTCCTGGTCTGGTTGCTGTTAGCGCAAACGTGGCCGGGAATGAAGCGAGGAAGGTAGCTTACTTATGAAATGGGAATTCGGTTCGCGAAGCCGGCGGAGAGGATGGTTGCGATATTGTGTCCATCGACTTACGGGCAGCCGAAGAGGAATACATGATGTAAGGTAATGGCCCCAGGTGTGATGTGGGCTGGTGGGAGCTGCTTCTGGACCTCGACGATTCGCTGAGTCGCAGGAGAGCCGATAACCGTATTAGCTGACAGCCACGTAGCCAGACTACCGGGGTATCATCGCTGGCAAGATCGCATCGGCTTCAAAATTTCGGGAAAACTGGCTCGCAACAAGAAACACAGGTCAAGCGCGACAAGGAAAGAACGAAAGATGCAGTTGGTCTTTGCGCAGCTCGAAGCTTAGCCACGTTCGCAGTTCATCGCCAAGGGGCTTGCGTCCCAGATGGGCGCCGTGATGCTCGCAGATCTCACGTGCAGATAAGATAAGCCGTCCCAGTTCCCCAGCCGCATGCGGGTACGTACTCGTCAGATCCGCGCTAGCAAAGTAACCACTTTACGCGAAAGCGCGTCGAAAGAAAGGGGCGCGTTCAGTTCCCCTGCGCAACCTGCCCCTCCTTAGCATCCACATTTTCAGTCCAAATCTGTGATCCTCAACACCGCTCTCTAACAACTGCTGCCCGCCAACCTTGGATCGCAATCGCAACGATGGACAGCCGATCGATCTACTCAACTCACGTCTTCGAGCCGAGTGATGGCCGAAGTGAGGACAACCGTACGCAGATTCAGACTCAGCTGGAGAACTTCATTCTGCAATTCAGACATGACAACGACTACACCTACAGGTTGGTTGCGACACCTCCAACACTCGCTCAGTCGCGCAATTGCTGACCTCTCCTCAACAGAAACCAACTGAAGGAAAACGCCCTTCTGAAGAAGTACTACTGCGATGTCGACATTAACGACCTGATCAACTACAGCGAGGAGTTGGCGCATAGGCTTGTGACGGAACCGGCTGAGATTATCCCACTGGTAAGATTCAGTCTCGACATGCCCCCCAATCTTATCTGACGTTCTGCGACCAGTTCGAAGCCGCTCTCAAGAAATGCACGCACCGAATCGTCTTCCCCCAACAAGCCAAGGTCGACCTTCCCGAACACCAGCTGCTCCTCCACTCCAACGCCGAAGATGTCTCGATTCGCAACCTGGACTCGATGACGATATCGCGACTCGTTAGGGTGCCAGGCATCGTGATTGGTGCTTCTGTCATGTCATCAAAGGCGACAGAAATCGCGATCCAATGTCGCAACTGCGCCCATGCGTCAACAATCCCTGTGCTGGGCGGCTTCACGGGTGTCACACTCCCCAGGCAGTGCGGCAGGTCGAGAATTCCCAACGACCCTACCCCCAAATGTCCTCTCGACCCGTACTTTGTGCTTCACGAGAAGTCGCGATTTGTCGACCAACAGATTATCAAACTCCAGGAGGCCCCTGACCAGGTTCCTGTTGGTGAACTTCCTAGACACGTTCTCATCTCCGCAGACCGCTACTTGACCAACCGTGTGGTCCCCGGCTCAAGGTGTACAGTGATGGGAATCTTCTCCATCTATCAAAACAAAGCCACCAAGAACTCGGCTACCGGCGGTGCTGTCGCCATTCGCACTCCTTATCTGAGAGCCGTAGGCATCCAGACAGATATCGACCAGACGGCAAGAGGCCAGGCCCTCTTCTCTGATGAGGAAGAGCAAGAATTCTTGGAGATGAGCAGAAGGCCCGATCTTTACAACATCATGGCCGACTGCATAGCGCCATCTATTTACGGAAACCGCGACATCAAGAAGGCCATTCTTTGTCTGTTGCTTGGTGGGTCCAAGAAGATCTTGCCAGACGGCATGAAGCTTCGTGGAGACATCAACGTCCTACTTCTTGGTGATCCTGGTACGGCAAAGTCGCAACTGCTTAAGTTTGTAGAGAAGTGCGCACCGATTTCCATCTACACTTCCGGCAAGGGTTCTTCAGCTGCCGGTCTGACAGCATCCGTCCAGCGCGACGCATCCACCCGCGAATTCTATCTCGAGGGAGGTGCTATGGTTCTTGCTGATGGTGGTGTGGTTTGTATCGATGAGTTTGACAAGATGCGTGACGAGGATCGAGTGGCTATTCACGAAGCCATGGAACAACAAACAATCTCTATTGCGAAGGCCGGTATCACTACTATTCTCAACGCCAGAACATCAGTGTTGGCGGCAGCCAACCCCATTTTCGGTCGTTACGACGACATGAAGACTCCTGGTGAGAACATTGACTTTCAGACCACGATTTTGTCTCGTTTCGACATGATCTTCATCGTCAAGGATGAGCACACACGCGAGAAGGACGAGAGGATAGCGAAGCACGTTATGGGCATCCATATGGGTGGCCGTGGTGCGGAAGAGCAAGTTGAGTCGGAGATCCCAGTGGACAAGATGAAGAGATATATCAGCTACTGCAAATCGTAAGTTGTCCAGCAAACATAAACGGCCAAGATGGCATGCTAATGATATTATCAGGAGAATGGCTCCTCGCCTCAGCCCAGAGGCCGCTGAGAAGCTGTCGTCCCATTTCGTCTCCATCAGAAGGCAGGTCCACGCCGCGGAGATGGAGGCAAACACGAGATCTTCTATCCCGATTACTGTTCGTCAACTTGAGGCCATTGTCCGTATTACCGAGTCTTTGGCCAAATTGACGCTATCTCCTATTGCTACCGAGGAGCATGTGGACGAGGCAATCAGACTTTTCCTCTGCTCCACCATGGACGCTGTCAACCAGGGCAGCAACCAAGGAAGCAAGGAGCTCAACGATGAGGTCAACAGACTGGAGGCTGAGCTCAAGCGACGCCTGGCAGTTGGCTGGAGCACCAACTTGTCTACCTTGAAGCGCGAGATGGTTGAGCAAAAGGGCTACACTGAGCAAGCACTCAACAGGACACTGATGATTATGCAAAGGAGGGATACGATTGCCTTCCGCCAAGGAGGCGCTCAAGTCTACAGAAATTCGTTGTAATAATTGCTAGAGGATTTTTGTTTGTTGGACGGTATTGATGAACATGGCAAGATGCCTCATGAAAGGAATGATAATCGAACCTAAGCCTTTGTAGCTGTGTATGTTCTTTTCAAGAATAAATTCAAAAGTTTGATAAAGATAGAAAAGCTATTGTTACAACACCTAAGCAAAGGATTCTGCTTTGTTGATCAAGTCTGCTTGTGTCTGTCCAGGCCAACTTACTGCTTGATGTACAATCCATCCAAATCTCAAAAGCCTCATAGCCCAAGAATGAGCATAGCTACGGTTTGGATGGATCTGGCCAATATGAGACACGCGGTATATGGTCTACTTGGACCGCCACGAATTGCTGGAGATAACAGATTTGTTGGAGTTCCAGATCTGGAGTTCGGAGTGGATCTGACTAGACGAGACAGATTAGCTGCATGATCCAGAAGATTCCGCATATTTCCATGACCACAGTCCAGAGCAATTCAGACACGCCAGTTCTCCGCAGGCTCAACCTGGTCAACGCACATAGGCCGAAATGAGACGACACGACGCACTCGCGGCTGAGCAATCGGTTTACCAGATGTAAGATTGTCATCCTGTCTCTGCACAGCCAGTTCCCCATCCCCCGTCTCCCAAGAAGCGTACCTTATTATTCAGCAAGCTCCTGCTGGGGAGATGAATCTGCGGCTTGAGGCTCGAAATGGCATTGCGTCACGAATGGAGGCAACCCCGTCATCGCACGAGGACTGGGCCAAAAGATTTAGGCACACAACTCCAATGGGCGGAGCATGTCTCTTGCGTCAGGTGATCATCGCATCATGGAAGCCGCACGAGGGGCCCTCACAACAATTGTTTTAAGCAAGACTAATGTCAATCTCGACACATCCTTTGGAATCGTCAGCAGCGTAGAAGCGATGTAAAATCGAGGCAGGCTGGCGATGATTTGAATAGGTGGTCTGGAATTGTTGAAGAAGGAAAAGAAAGGAACAAGGTCTGTCGCTCGCGGTCGCGAAGTTTAAAAAAATTCAGGCTGGCCCGTACTGCGGGTGGGGCCCGTGTCTGTCACGTGCGTCACAGTGTCGAGGTTGAGGGTGCAGGTGAGCGTGGTCGTGGTACGGATATGTGGGACGTGGTCGTGTCGCTGCCGGCTGCCTGATCCAGCCACACCTGTCCCTGGGGGGGTCCCTCTTCCTCCCAACCATCAGCCAGGGCCGGTGATCGGGTGTCGGGTGTCGGAGCGGGCACGGTTAGCCATGGTTTCCTGGACGATTCGCTGCTGGGGACGTGCCTTCCTGTGTCGCGAGACATGTTACGGCGGAATGAAGCACCTAGCCCAGATCCATGTAGAGTGCCTCCAGCGCGTAGACGGCCCCTCAGGGCTCTAGACTCTCCAGCTGCGCGGGCTTTGGGCCGCTTGCTGCTCCGGTCGGTCCCAAGAACGGCAGGCAGGAGGCAGGCAGGCAGGTTCCTGCTCAGGTTCCTGCTCTTTCCCCCGCCAGTCCCCTTCGACTTCCACCTCTCTCCAATCCCGCGGCAAAGCCTAGGCCCACTCCCCCCCTTCGCTCTCCCTCCGACAGCACACAACTGGAGGTAACCTCACACAGCGCACACCCCCTTGCTAAACTTACCTCGTCCACTCGCTCCCGCCCGCCCTTCTTCCACCGCACCTCACCTTACCTCAGCCAGTGCCAGTGCCAGTGCCAGCCAGCGCAGCCCACGGCCCAGCCCAGGCGGCCACCCCCGTTAAGCGAGCAAATTGCCTCGCTCATGTGTCCGCCCCCTTCACTCTACCCAGCGCCGTTCAGACTTCATCTCCTTCAACTCCACCACGACCTACCGCCAAAACACCGCGAATCGACGACCGATCTTCGACAGCCGCCCATCGCCGTCGGATTTTTTTGTCGCTTTCACTACGCCAGTTGGATTTTGGCACAGGCAAAATTTTTTATCACCCAGGAAAGTCGGCCGCGATCCACGGTTAATTGGACTGCGGTGCATGACGCTGCATCGGGGGATCGAGAGCCGTCGGCGGTTTGGCGCGACTCGCCACAACAACCCCCTCATCCTCTGATCGAGCCCAGGACGACCACAGCCATCGAGCGCATCGTGAATCCCGCTCGAAACCCTTCTTTACGACCTTTTCCGAATAGCAGCCGGGTTTTTCTTTCGCTCCTTCCCACCCGGAACGCTTCCCGATAGCGGCTACCATCCCTCGTATTCCGACCTTTCCCATTTCTCCTCACCTGACAACGACGACGTCCACCACCACCACAACGGCAACGGCGACGGCACGATTCGATCGAGAACCCATCGCACCTGGCAACGTCACCATGTCGTTCCACCCTCGAACTCCTCAGAGTCCTTCTCAATTTTCTCCTGGCACCTCCGATCCCGCGTCGAGCATAAACAGCTCGGCCCCGTCATCGACCACGACACTGCCAACACCAGCCCACAGCGTCAACGGAAGCGCATCGCAGCCATCCGACATGTCTCAGGACATCATCATGGGCGATGACTCGCCCCACAAGCGCAAGCGCCCGCTCGAAGATCTTGGCGATCGAGAGCAGAAGAAAGTCCACATCGAGGATAGCAAAACTGGTATCGAGGCACTCCACCTGGATGTCGGAGAGAAATACCTACTTTGCCAAACTCGTAAGGCTCCCTTCGCAGGCTCCTGTCACTTTTGCAGGCTGTCTTGTCAAATCCCCTTCCTAATGACGTATCGGGTGTTTTGATACTGTCATATATGCCGAACAAATTTGGTTAACACTGAGCTAAATAGCGCACCACGAGAGACTGCCGCGAATCACCGAAGATCTTTTTGAAATGTTCAACCTGACCGGCATCGCCGCAGAAGTAGCTCGCGAAAAGCCCAACGGTGAGAAGAATGCTCTACGGAAGACCTACAAGGGTCAGATCAAGAAACTGGGAATCCTCGGACGCTTCGACTCTGTCGCTCAGGAATGGGATGCTCCCAGAGAAGACGGCGACAAGAAGAGAGAAGCGTACCACGGCTTTAGGGAATTGTTGGAAATCCCGGATGCAGAGTTCTGGAACTCTCGGCAAGATCCGATCACCAACGGCCTGTCTGGCACCGTGAAATCGCTGCTGGGCAGAGCGACGACCATGGCCAAGGGTCCCATCCCGGTCAAAGACTGGGACAGTTCAGTGCTGGGAGATCTCGCCACAGGCAGCGTAGAGGCCCTGAGGCAAGGTCTCGCAGGCAAGGCAACGGCGCCCGGAACGCCCTCCGCGACCACGCCGAACCCGTTCGCGCGCAAGCAGCAGCAGACAGCTCCAGGTGCAGTACGGCCGCAACGGACCAAGAAGCGAGGCTATGGCGACAACAGCTTTGAGGGTTACGGAGAGGGCTTCCCCGACGACGGCTACTCTACGGGAGATGGCGACGACAGGGGAGGCCAGAAGCGTCGCAAGAAGGTGGGTGATGCCTCATCCGGGCCGCCTATATCTGTGTCTGACTCGTCACAGGATAGCGGTAACGGGCAGGCGTTCCCGAACACGATGCGTCCGCAAGGCTACGGTTCGAGCGCCGTGGGCGCATAGCAGCCGCCCCCCGCAAAGAACAAGGTTACGGCTCGACGCTCCGCAATCCCCTATGAGGGGAGGCGGTAGGCAGCATTTTCTTTCCCTGCCCTTAACTCGTCAGGGTGTTGGGTTTTGCTCAGAATGTCTCACGGGTACACCGGTGATACGGATAACGACCGTTTGGATCGGAGGATCTATGAGCAACGACCATCGAGGGGTGAAAGGAAGGCACACTTTTGCGGTTCAGTTTACTGCCGCTCACAGATCAAGGGCGGGTATTCTGCACACTTTTGATGAATTTTCCACTTCCAGCAGGGCGTTCGGGGGACAGTCGATTTCTTCTATTTCTGAGACTACTCAAGTCGTTTTTTTTTATTCCACGCATTCAGTCAAAAGGTTGACAACGAAACATGACCGACTGAAGAGGGATGGATTCGGGGAAGGAAGGGGAAGGGGATAAAAAAATACCACACATTGGTCATGGGGCATCATTTCAAAGGTTGCAACGAAGGGGAGGAACGGGACGGGGCTTTTCGACCACCACGACCTCCACATCATACCGGACACACAAAAAAAAGCCAGGCTGGGTCGTTGTAGCACTACTATCACACACAAACAAACATTAAGTAATTCAATAGACGGCACCAGACGCCGACATATCAGTCAAAAGTGGACTGTCCCCGGCGTAGAGTGTATTGATATTTCAAAAGGGGTTCTTCTCATTATTGACATATCCTACGTCCGCCTTTGCAATGTTCTGTTGTGATTACTGCAGTGGAGACTTGACACCCCTCCCTTCTCCTGGCCAGACGAGCTGCAGGCTAACACCGTCCGCAACCATCTCACGTCTACCTCCTAGGACATCTCCAAGATGGCCCTTGCCGTCATGTCTTCCTGCACCCATCCCAGGATGCGCTCGCCCATGTCCCCGATGAGCCTATCATAGTGCGGGCCCGGGACGAAGAGACCGCAGTGGGCGCCGACCTCGTCCATGCCCTCCATGTAGACGGGCACCCACGTCTCGTCGCGACGGCCGTTGGTCTTACTGGGCAGCATGCAGAACTTGCGCTGCTTCTTGGGTTGTTGAGGGGTTGCCCCGGCTGGCGCTGGTCCGCGAGAGGAGGTCCCTGATTCCCTGGATTGTGTCGGGGCGAGCGATGCTGACGATGATGCCGGGGCTGTCTGGGCCGTGCTTGAAGACGAGGGCATCCGAGGGGGCAGAGCCGGCGGGGGTGCTCTCGGTTGAGGCGGAGGTGCTAACGGTGTTTGCGGTCCGTCTTGTGATATCGGCCTTGGGTCGACCTGCGTAAGGGAACCGGTGGGCGACTCCGGCTCGGACTCCGAGTCAGACATCTCAACCGCCTTCTGTTGTTGTTCCGCGGCTTCAGGGTTCACCGCCGGTTGCTGTCTCCTCGCGGCGTCGGTCTCTCTCTGCGTCGCCTCCACCTGTCTCTGCGCGGCCTCTAGCTCCCGCTGTGCCGCCTCTGCCCGTCGCTGTGCTGCCTCCACGGCCCTCAGCGCGTCCTCACGGGACTTGGCCTGGCCGAGCTCCTCCTGCTGCCGCCTCTTCTGCTCCTCCTTCTCGACCCGCTGGGCCTCTTTCTGGGCTTCCTTTTCCGCCTTCTTACGACGCTTCTCGACGAGCTTCTGGCGCTCCTTGATGGCCTTCTCGCGGCTCTTGACTGCTTGGTCATAGGCCTTCTGCGCGCGCTTGCCCTCCTTTTCGGCTTGCTTGCGGGCGTCCTTATCCGTGTACTTGTCGAGGTCTGGTGGTGTTGGCTGTGGAGGGAGGTCGGGGATGGGAGGAAGGTCAAAGTCTGCTGGCGTCTCGGGCTGGATAGGTTCCGCCGGTGTCGCCTTGCCGGATATCGGCTCGTTCTCTTCTACTTTGGAAGGCTCCCCCGTTTCGTCTCGATCCGCCGCCTCCTTTTGCTTGCCCTTGGGTTCCTGCCCCTCGGGAACCTCCTTTTCTTTGCCTTTTGATTCGGGTTTCTTTTCCGCCGTGCTATCATCCGTCTTGTTCTCGGACTGTTTCTGCTGTTCCTCGTGAAGAGTTGATAGTTTCCTATCCACGGCTTCAATAGAGCTGATAATCTCAAAATGCTCACCATCAGAGCTATCGACAGAAATCCTGGGTGTCGATGACCCGTGTGGTGAGAGCTGGGAATTGACGTCAAGGGTGCTCATCTGTCCCGCAATTTCATGATCCGGAGATCTCGGCGAGTCTGGCGTCTTTGGCGACTTGGGCTTCTTGGGTCTACCCGAGCTAAGGGTATAGTAGTTTATGAACCGCACCCTGGCTGACGGCGGCAGCTGGTTTGCGTTCGCGCCCTGGCCGTTGTTCTGTTTGAGATGTTGCAGCGGATCGATATCCTCCAAAGCGCGGAGCCTGTTGTATCGCTGGTTCAAGCCCTTGTAGTCTGCAAGACAACCACCGTACTCGAGATGGGACATGAGGTGGTTCTTGATGGGATCCCACACGCCCTCGGCTCTGTGCTTCTTGGCGAAGTGGCCTATCCGCCTCATGAATGGGCGGTCTTTGAACTTGGCGTCGTTCCAAAAGGGCGGGTTGAACCACGGGTCGGAGCTTTGCGGCGGACCACTGGAAGAAGCGATAGACGGCGCGTTGCTTCCTTGAGGAGAAAGCTGCGCGTCTAGGGAAGGGGTTGATTCCAAACTTGGCATAGACGGATTGGGACTGTTCATGGCTGAAGTACCTGGACTGAGGTGGGCATTTGACGCATCTAGCTGGTTATCGACCTCTTCCGGCGGCGGCGAGGCTGGTCTGAACAAGCTGGCAATGCCAGCAACAACGATGCCTGGATGAAGTCCAAGGAAAGGCGAATCGAGTGAGATGGTGCCGAGTATACGGTGTTTGAAAGGCTGGCGCCTGTACGGATGCCGATTTGGCTGCGGACCTCGTGAGCAAACGTGAAAACGCCGTGCGTATTTCATAACTTACCATGAGAGCGACCTCACCGGCAAGGATGCCGCCCATGGAGTGGCCGACAAGGATGACATCAGTTTTGTCCGACTCATGCGGCTCGAGCCACTGGCTGAAGTTATCACGAGCAACATCGATGGCCTTGTAAGTTTTGTAGCGGGGATAGATCTTTGAGTGAATGACATGGCTCTCGACGAGAGTGTCTTTTAGAAAGTTGTGAACGTGGGCCGGGAAGGACCTGAAAGACGACTCGTTGCCGTAAAAGCCATGAATGTAGATGATGAGCAAGGTCCGGCGGGCATCGCTGTCACGGTCCTCGAGGGATGGGGCAAGGGACTGGGCCGATGACGATCTAGGATCGGCCAGGCGCCGTTTCGAATCGAGGAAGCCGCCGGCGGAGGATGAGGTGTGGGAAGTCTTCTCCGGTGTGGCGCCTGAGGCTCTGTGGCTTGATGCCGGGACAGGTGGGCGAAGGGATGACGAGGCGGGCCCGTCAAAGGAGCCGGCGAAGGAGCCGGAGCCCGGGGCGGAGATGGAGTAGGGCGGTGGTGGTGCCGATGAAGACGAGGGTCCGTCGTCGTAATGATATTGGTCCATGACGTCAGGCTTCGTGTCACTCAAGCGATGGATGAAATGAGAGAGGGGTAAGTCTGTCAGGAGGGATGGTTTAGAAGGCGAAGGGCGAAGCGCCCGCGGGGGGAAGATTTGGTAGATCGGGGTGTGATGAGGGGAAATCTAGGGTCGTGAAGAATGAGCAATTAAGGCAAGTTGGGGTCCAGATACGTTGGCCACCAGGACAGGTATCAAGCTGTATACCTTGGTAGGTCGAGTAGGCAAGCAGGGCCGGGCGGTTGTTTAAAGCTTCAGGTACGAGCGACAATCAGTTGTTCTTGACCTTGAGCCGTTCTTTCCTTGGCTTGGCTGGTCGGCCCAGAACCTAACGTGCGTGACAAGGGGATGTTGCCGTGCTATGCTGGGTACGTAGTCGGCAACAAGGCGCCGTTGTGGTGGTCCGCAGCTCCAGGTCAGGTCACTGCCGTACGTACTCTCAGTTCACCTGCCTTACCAAGGCACACTACAATAACTACCTACCTAGCTACCTAAGGTGACTGCATTTCTCGTTTCCTGATAGGATATACGCGGAAAAGCGATGGCGAAACGCGGGTTTACGTTACTGCTTGAGTTGCTAAGCAGCTAAGGTAGCTCTGCCTGCTTGCTGCGTGCTGCGCCCGGTTTTTCCAGCAGGACAGGGCACTTGGGGTTGCTCCCCACTGAGCTCACTGCCCGCTCAGGGCAAGTGCGGCGCCTTACTACCTAGGTACGCTGAAGGGTGATTCGTCAGTTTCTCCAACGGGAATGCCGTAGAGCTGCACTGATTGGTGGGGACGAGGCAGGTGAAAGCAGATGGTTGGCCGGGGTTATGGGAGGACCAGACGGGAATGACGACATGCTCGCGCGCGAAACACCTGGAGCGGCAGACGGCCCGGTCGATTGGTCTTTCAATGCCATAAACGATGCGCGTTGAAGCTGTCCTATGCGCCATGGCACTGTCGACGGTCATCAGGTGCATTGAACTCATCCCGAAGTATCGGCTCGCGGTGATAGTGTTCAGCGACACATGGCAGATGGCGCTGACAGTGTGAGTGGCATCGCAGCAGGCATAGAGCCTGTCACTGCCGTGAAGAAATGGCAGGGCTTGCCTGGTCTGACCTTCTGGTCCAATCACGACAGTTGGGCTGTGTCGTTGATAATTTCTCTATAGACGAGTTGAGTTTGTACAACATTCGTAGACTTACGAGTAATAAGCCACGAGCCTCAGCCTCGACAATGGCGATGAGTAAGTGCCGTGGCATATGGCTGGATGCATTGTTCCCCGTACTTGGCAAAGTTCCGTCTCCGGAGTCTGGACGGTTGTTTGGTTTACAATGTTTTTGACTCTGGCCTTCGCTTGGTTCCAGCGTGACAAGAATCGGGGTAAAAGGGCACAGCCATGCCAAACGAGATTGCAGTATGAGAGCTTGCCCGTGGCAGTGCCCAAGAACCCACGTGTTTTGAGTCATTAAAACAAAGCCCAGAGAGTTTGAATCCTTCTGTTTGAATGGCCGCCGGATGGTGCGACGTTGCTCGAACTTAAACGGTGCCTTTCTCGCCTCTGTCTTGTTGAAACAAAACAATGAACGATAGTAAGCTTGTAATATAGCCTCATCTTGTTGGTGATATCGCCAACTCTTGGCCGTAACTTCGATTCAACATGCCGACCCTCTAAAAATCAGGTTCGCAACAGACCCAGTCTGATTACGTTCCATCAAACGCACCGCGGTCATCTTGCTCGATTCGGAGGGGGCCAGAGGGAAATTGCGAGATTAGATTAGATTTGGGGAGGGGGAAACACCCTCGTCGCCCACTTCGAGAGGGACCTGTCTTGCCCTGGGTGTGTCCGTCGATCTTTTTTTTTTTTCTCAAGGTGCGACATAATTGTGCCAAGGAAAGAAGCCAACTCGGCGCCGCGACGCCGGTCTCTCTCATCTTCAGGCGAGTCGACGGGACGGGACAGGACAGGACGGACGGACGCCCGGGACGCGGCATCAGCATCGTTTAAGTGAGCTCCCGACAACGACTTTTTGCGCGACGTCCAATACGAGCCGTTATTGCGGCCAACCGTCGTCTAGAACCCGTCACTTTGGGCCTGGTGCGGTGTCCCTTGGCTTAGACTGTTCTCGTGCATGTTTGGGCGTTCGATATACCACGGCCGCAAGGCGTGGGGGGGAACACGGCAGCTGCACAGCATTCTTAGGCACAAGTCTGCCGGGCCTTTGTTCAAATCAAATCGAACTTTCCAAGCTCTCTTCCGTCACAAACTCCACACAGCGCCGTGTCCCATGTCGAAGCCCCAAGCCGTTCGGGGTTTAGGAGGAACATTACGTACATCTGTGGAGCGGCATCGACAGCTACCCCAGCACGCGTTCAAAAACCGCGCGAGGTTGAGAATGAGTTGAAAATGTACGGATACAATTGAAAAAAAAAAAAAAAAAAAAAATATCAACTCCGGACTTTGAGGTTCTATCCTGAGACGTTGGTGTATCTGAACAGACCATAATTCGTGTACTATGGCTCCAACGGGGAAGAAGCCGAGCGGATCGTGGATCCGTGACCCATTGTCAAAGAGGCAGTGAAGAGGTTCCAAGTGGATGCTCAAGGACGGCATCGCCAGACAGCTCCCCAGTTCCGTCATTTGGACGAGGGAAGGGGTTTGAAAAGGGGCCCCCCAGTGTTTGTTTCAACGGGAGCGAAAATTCGTCCCATGCATCCCAGAGCCGCCAAGCTTCACCTTTCTCTATCCAGCAGTGCCGTTGGTTCTGCGAACGGGCTGGTTGCGCGATCCGTCACTAGCAGCGAATCGGGACGGCATGTGGGCGTGTCATCCCAAGGTGTTTCTTTGGTGATGGGAAGTGATGCATCCTTCGTCAAGGTGACGGCTGGGCATCTCGGTGTGCGGTAAAGATTCGCACCCCGAGGATGCTGAGGTCGCATGCACAACAGCCAATACTCATTTCTTGAAAGTGCGGGTATGTGCTCCAGCAGCGGTTTCTCAGCACGACGTTTTTGCAACCCTGGTGCAGCCCTGGTGCAGCCCCCTCGTCTTAAAAGCGTTCAATATTATGCGTTTCGGCGAGCCGTTCTCCGAGTGAGAGGGGAGAAGAAGCAAACAAGGGACTCGGACTGTGGATGGCATAGCAAGGCGGCCCATGAGACTCCTCCCCAAAAGAATCTCAATGGGCCAGGGTCAGATGCAGGTACAGCGCACCGTATGCGGGCGACGAACCACGACAGAAGCGCACATCTGCATCAGGAATGCGCTGTATTGTCCTGCTGGCTGGATTTGCGTGTGCGGCGTCGGTGGAAAAAAGGCTTGTCGTGGGCCTAGCGGCGGGGAAGAATACGAGGCGTAAGTAAGCCTTTGTGGGCTTACGGACTGCGGGACGAGACAATATGGACTGGGTGACGCGACGACCTTCGTTGACAGGATCTCGGTGGTCCAGTTGTCAGTTCGAGGACAATTGATTGTCTGGCCGAGGCAGAGGGCGATTGCGGTCCATGGCCCTGGGCCGGGTCTCGTTTGGGTGGTGGATGGTGGGTGGTGTGGTGAGGGTGAGGGTGAGGGTGAGGGTGAGTGGGATGACGGAACGGGTGAGATTCGTGGCACCATTTTTAGCTTTCATGGTTGAGCTTTCTTCTTTCTGTGCCGCTAAAACATTTTGAAAGAATGGCAGGGACAAACCAAACGTGTTTTTCGGATGTCTCACGGAGCGCCGCCAGATGGAAAGTGGTTGGCTCGTATTTTTGGCAGTGGCTCTTTACGAAGAATCCGTAGGTACCTAAGGTAGGCAAGATTCACAGCACTTTCCAAAGGGAAGCCGCGGTGGAATCTTGAGGGGCTGCTCGATGAGGAATGGCGCTACAGAGCCGTTGACGGTTCGGGGTGTCGTCGGTCGAGTCCAGATCGTGTCGAGTTGGGTCCTGACCCGTCATGAGCTTTTTAGTGTACTGCATAGCAGATGGGTTCGTCACTGGGACACGCGGTCCATTCTTGGAGTTGGAGCAGGTGCCGCCATGATCTCCTGGGCGAAACCAACGGCGCCAATTGACGCGCAGAGAAGGGCAGCGTCTGCACACGGGCCTGCAGCCAAATAAAGCTACCCGACAGCGCGCTGGCCAGTCGTTTAGTCACTGCCGTGGGTGACTACTGACTAGGTAGGTACCTACTGAGCAGTGAGAGGCAATCAATCAGACTTTCGTCCCATCCATCTCATCTCATCCCATATCGGCCTTGACCCAGAACAAGGTGGTCCGGCCCCGGTAGGCGATGTTGGTTCTCTTCTGATATCCAGTCGTTTGGCCTGCCAGTACTGAACTAGTCAGTCGGACAGATCAACGAATATGTACAGATGCTCACGATGCTCGTCTCGTTCATCCCTTGTGAAAGCGTCGCCGTGCCACTCAGTGTGAGGTGCGGTGAGCCGTACGTACCTGCAGCCACAGGCAGGTTTTCAGCAAGGTACCCGACGCCTCTGTTCCTGTGTCCCTGAAGTGGTGTCGTCGTCCCTGGCCTGGGTGCCCGCCCTGGCTGGCTGGCTGGCTGGCTGGCAGGTGAGCACGGGCGGGCGGGCAGGCAGGCAGGCACAACACAATGAGGTGGACACTGGCTCTCCCTCTCCCTCTCCCCCGGTCCTGGCCCTGGCCCTGGTCCATGTCCTGGTTCCCCGTGATAGTGGACAGTGGAACTGCTCATTGCAACTTTGGGGCCCTCTGGTTGGCCAATGGGGCGCGATGTCCTCCAGCTAGCAGCCACCCGCCCATATCAAGCGAGATTATCGAAATCTACCACTCCTGCGAGAGTGACTGCATGTGGCCCCCGACTGGTCTTGGGAAGACACGCAGTAGCAGTGGGTGGACAGAGAGAGAAAGAGAGAGATGGATGGCACTGCACACACACAATCAAGCGCTTGATTGCTTGCTTGCTTGCTGCTGCCACGCTTTGTTTCCTGCGCTCATTCTCAGATTTTTCCCTCTCTTCACTTTCCGGCCCCCGATGCTTATTATTATCGTTGAGCCTCGACCTCCACCGTTCCCCCCATAGGCACCCGAGTCCCTCGCTTCATCTCTTCTTTCCTTTCCTCTTTTCCCCTCTTGCCACCGCGCTGCCGCCATGCCATCAACCTGAACATCGGCCATGAGAACTGGCAGATGCAAGGGAGACAGACCAACGACACAGCATCGAGCACGCGGACAACGAGAAACGGCTGAACGAACCACGAGGCGTCCTTCATTTTTTGACTGAGAAAGAGGGGGATTTTTCTTGACTTGCTTCTTCACTGTTGCTGTTCTGTTTCGTTTCTGCTACCGGCCACTCATTCGCTCGCGGCCCGCTGCAGGACGGACACCCACCACCACCACCACCACCACCACCAGCGCACCACCAGACGATGCAATTCATCGACATCGACTCCAACGGTCATGAACAGCAGCAAATCAAGCATGGAATCTGAATAGATCGACACGTCCCGTCCATACAGCTCACACGCACACCACACTCGCTCAACACCAACCACCACACTCGTTACGGGGCTTTTGATCCGCCCGTTCTATCTTTATATTTCTCGCTCCGCTCGGCTTAGCCAGCTCGACATTCGCCTCCCTCTCGGGAACAAACGACACCTCCGCCAACCAGACCGGGCAGTAGCTCAGCCTACTGCCCACGCCACCCCAAATCCACAACCATGACTAAATCACTGCGCGGGTCTTCACTCCCTCAGGCCCGCTCATACCATCACAATCATTACCATTTACACAACAAGCGCGCCGCCTCACACGAGAATGCGATTCCTCACCACCACCACCGCCGCCAGACAGACACAGACGAAGCCGACAACAGCCCCACTCCCGAGTCCGCATCCAGCAGCTCCCCCTCCTCTCGCAAAGTCGTCGTCCAGACCGTCTCCATCGTTCAAGTAGTCGATGCCTCCGGCGCCCCCATCGAAGTTCAGACTCACTACGCTCCTCCCGCCACCGTGGATGCCGACACGTCGCCCAGCGCCAGCGCCAGTGCTGACCTAGGCCTGTCCATCGCAGCTGTTTCCACCACCGAGACTTCCACAGACATCACCTCCTCCGAAACTGCGACCTCCTCGAGCGACTCATCCCTGTCGACTCCCCCGGCGACGACCTCCTCGACGACACCATCGCCCGCGGGCTCTTCCACAAGTCAAGATATTCCTTTGACGTCCAATCCTTTATCCTCAGTACCGGCATCGTCTGCGGCGCCGTCAGCTTATTCTTCGTTGAGTGCTCCTTCAAACTCAACAATTCGTGAGCCTTTCTCCCTCGTTCCACCGTGACCGCGACCACTGACCGATCCCTGTAGCATTCCTTACGTCAACAAATTCATCTTCTACATCAGTCCTTACCGCAACCACTTCAACAAGCCTGTTTTCGTCCGGTTCGACGAGCGTAACATCTTCAGTGCTTTCATCCATTTCATCGACTTCCGATTCATCTTCTGGTTCAACTACCACCACCACCGGCAGCCTCAGCACCACCAACACTTTTGCCACGAGCACATCGACAGGTTCCGCTGAAACGACAGCTGGAGGAGATGGGAGCGACGGCGGCGTAGGCGGCATCGGGGGCGGCAGTTCAGCATCACCCACGTCAACATCCACCCCGGGCAGTTCCAGCGGCGACGATTCGGCACCATCAACCGGCACCGTTGTGGGCAGCGTAGTGGGAAGCGTAGCAGGCGTGGCGTTTCTCGTGCTCCTCGCTTTTCTTGCCTTGCGATGGAAGAAGCGCTCCGGTGGACGACTCCGACTTAGCGAAGTCAGCGCAAAGGCCGCCCGGGGAATCCTCACCGGCTCAGGTGGACCCGACAGCGGCAGCCGTCCCGGAATGACACAAAGGGCCGTGACGTTCGGCTCGGCCGCAATTGGCGGCGCGGCTGCCGCGGCTAAGCCGCACTCAAGAAGAGCTAGCGAACCTTCCGAAACCGGCGAGAGAGGCTTTGTGAGGGTCGCAGGCAGGAAGCTGCCGTCGGTCCTCCAGGCCGGAGGTGATGGCTACACGGACCCGCGCGAAACCGCTGGAGACGCAACCGCCAACGACGACGAATCCGTCTACTACCGCGACTCTCGAGCGTTCTTCGAGCCCGGCGGCGCGGGCCAAACGCGACTTGCACTCGGCTCGCCGATGAGACCCGTTAGCGGCGTCATCACCATGCAGCCGGGTCCGGCCCGGACGCCGGTGACGGAGTCGGCTCCGTTTCCGGCACCGCCTGACTCGACCCTCTCGCCGCCACGAGACCCCATTGGCCGGACCTTGAATTCGCAGGACGGGTCGCGGGGGTCTCGGGGCTCCGTGTCCAGGTTCCAAGAGGACATGTGAAAACGCACTCGTCCCTCCCGGCCTGGACTTCGGATCACCCTTTTCCTTTCTCCTTTTTCTCCTTCACCGAAGCCGGCTCGTGCTGGCTCGACGTACCTTTGAAGCGTACTGTACATTCTCACACATCTTACATACAAAGATAATTCTTAGTACCTAGTCGAGGGAGGTCACCTCTTTTGTTTTTTTCTTTACATTGTCTTGATTTTATCCCTTCGAAAAATTCTGTTTTCGGCTACGACAGCATATGGGATTGGCGTTCTAGTGTTGGAGGGGGAGGGCAGGCAGGCAGGCAGAAAGTCATGTCTGTCTGGTATGAGTCCCCCCTCGCGTTTGCCGGGGGCCGAACAAGGATCCTGAGGAGAGAGAGAGAGGGTCAGGTTCACAAACTTTTTTTGCGCGGCTTCTTATTTCTCAGGACCGGGCTGCCCGCAGTTATGGAACATTTGCGACGGTCCGGTCCAGGGGTTTTTGTAGGAGTCATTGAGGACTTTTGGGTTGGGCAAAGCGTTTTCTTTGCCTGTATGTAGATTCTTTCTCACAAAAGTTGGTCTGGTATGGGGGGATACGGGAGGTGACGATCGTTGCCTCATGCTCCCTTTTTCGTCCCGACGAGGGGAGACGACAAGAAAAGTCTTCTGATATCTACCCTGCTACGAATAACGTCCTGCTTGGTTCATGCGCAACCCAACTTGTCTGGTTCCCGTGGTTCCATGTGACGAAAGCTTGTCTACGTTTGCCGGGCTAATTAGTCCAGGTCTTGTCAAGGTCAGTGACGACCAGTCTCTTGTGCGTGTGTGTGTGTGTGTGGCAGTGCCCAATCGCGGCATAACGTAGATCGGCCGGGCCTGTAAGTCCGATAGCAGAGACCAGGCCGGTCTTTCTAAGTCCTATAGCAAGGACCAGAGGACCCGTCTGATATGGTTCGGGTGGATGGAATGATGTTCACAGGGGAAGAGACCGGAAGCGCGGATGAGCGGCGGTGGATACCCTCAGAATAGTTTCTCGCATAGGAAAACAGAAAGAGAGGGCATGTAGCCGTCATACACTTTCACGTTGCTGGTGAGGTAAGCGGGCTGCCTCCTTTTGCGGGAAACGACGTGGGTGCGGCCATTGCTCGCTTGCACTCGTGATTTTCGTAACCTGCTACACCAACGGGCGGAGGCGAAGACGCGTTAGTTCGTGGGGGGAAGCGAGGGAGATCCAGGGGATGCGCGCATTCGGGACATCTTTCCCGTTCTTCTTCTGCGGCTGTTGCTGCTGCTGCTGCTGCGCGCGGCGTGGAGACGCTGGGAAGGCGCAACCAAGAGTCTTCTCTTGGCCGTGTCGGGGGTTCTGGGCAAAGGGGCGGAGCGGAAGGACGGCATTGGCGGTGGGATGCGGGTGGTTGAACTTGAGTGCGGGCCAGAAAATTTCCTGGAGGTGGGTGGTGAGGGTGAGGTTTCTTGAGACAGATGTGAAACGGGAGAATGGAGAGGTGGTGAAGAAAGATGTGTGGTTCCGAACGTGCTTGGACCCTGCATGACAAATTCTCCATGCCTGGTGCTACCTACTGCAGGTTCAACCGGAGACGACGCTCTGGTTATTGTGAAAGAGAGTGCGATGGTGCCTCGTCCTCATTCGGCCCCCCTGTGGATATCGTTGAGCTCGTTGTGCGTTGGCGGGTGTCTCATCTATCAGGTGTTTATCGGTGTTTACCGTCCCATCTAGAACACGGGATGAAACATCTTTCTTTTCGTTCTCAGGGCTGGCTGGAGGCGTGTGGACTAGGAACGGATGAGCTGGATCAAATGACATTCGTCTAGAAGCGCCGAGGTTGCTTCTCGCTCACAACTGAGTCTGCTTTGGACAGTTGTAGTTGTTGAAGTTTCCAGAGGCCGACAAGAAGATTGAGAGCGGCGTTCGCCGTGATTTGGGAAGCTCGGTCGACGTACCGGAGAGTACTTAGTCTGATACCGTACACGAGACCTGACTTGAAAGACAGATCTTCCCGCTGCCTCACATACATAGTCTGTGCATCCGGCCAGAGCTTAAAGGAGACCCGCAGCAGCAACAGCAGAAGCGGCGGCAGCATGACGGGCAGGACAAAGTGCAAGAACCTCTTGGGCGGATACCATGTGTGTGTGTTGCGAACTCGTCGGGGCCTCCAGCCCCCACCTTGCTGTTTTGCGACGTCCATACTGGCCGTCCGATGAGGCTTGAACCACGGCATCGATGGCGTCTTGTTCCGTCTAGGGGCCAGCCCTGCTCATATTGTCTTCGAGAAGCTTTGCATGTCGCGGACCTCGGTGCAATCAGTTCAGCAGACGGAGGAACTTGCTGAGGCGAACGAGCGAAGAGGCGAGAACCACCTGAATCTTTCGTCGTTCTGGATTACGCCCTGACTTGTCCAATGGGATAGGACCTTGTCAGGAACCGATTCTCGCTGTATCTTCACCACATGCGAGGCTCCACTTGACGAGCCGATGTCCTTACCCCTCGTTCATGGAGGGGGAACGGACGGGATGTGGACAGTGGAGTTTGTGAGACCCCTAGATTAGTAGATAGCAGTCGCCAGTAGACTCGGATCAAGAAGGTGAAACCCCCAGTTTATTAAGGTGTTGACCCTGATTTGCCTCGCCTCGCTTTCGATATCGAGATGCAAACATGGCGATGAAGCGAGAAGTAAGTGCTAATAAGCTGTTACCATAGCTTCAAGTAGGATAAAGGCAAACTTATTGCTAGGGCACGGCGAACCCAAGCAGCCTTTTGAGAAAGGAGGCACGAGCCGGGAAAGAGCTGTTGCAAGGCATAAGACGGTTGAGGTCTATGCCACTTACTCGCTGCTCCCACCGTGCGTTGCTCTGCCTGTCACATCAAGCAACCCTTGTCTTTGGGTCATCCCGAACTCAGCGTGCTAAGCCCGAGCACCGAAGTTTCGTCCAACGAGGAAATGGAGCTGGAGCTTGTTGAGCATTGTGGCATGCCGCGCGGTTGGCTGGATGATGCCGAGGACTTTGCTGTGATAAGCGGTTCCATCCCGTATTCTTGAGTCGAGTACGATGGTTTGAACAGTCGAGAAAAAGGCGACCTTCATTCGCGCGCGCGCGAGACAGCATGTAAGGGGAGTGACTGACTGCAGGAAGCGCCGCACGGGCTCCGGATGGGTGCTGTCAAGCTGACGGGGATGATGTGATTCGTCGCGGGGCAGTTGTGCTCACGCTCTGCCGCGCCAGGGTCGCAGACTGACAGAGAGAGTGACTGGGGTGTGAGGGGTGAGGGTCAAGACAAGGTTGAAGGGGAGAAAAGTGAGACAGAAGGAAAAAACCCCGATATGAAGAGGGTTGGAACTCTGAGCTGGAGGTAAAGCAGTGCCGTTGGGGAGAACGAGGTGTCAAAGAGGGGGGAGGGAGCCCGCGGAAGCATGATAGCATAGCGGGCAGAGAAAGCCATGGGGTCGAAAGCATCAGGGTTTGGCAATGCGGTTCTTGTCGTGGACAACCCCTGACTGGATCTAGATCCATGATCTCACTGTCTGGTTTTCTCGCATGGCTGGTTTGCGACGTCGTCCAAGTGCCGCCCCATGATTCGTGAGCTCGCTTGAACCAACGGGAGGCAAGCTTAGAGTTGGGACGAGATGGCCTTGGAAGACATAGAATGGAGGAGCTGCTATTTACAGCTTTCGTCGAGAGATGCAGTAGCCAGTGGGGTGCGGGACAAGTCGTCCTACAACGCCAATCCAGCTGCCGGAGTGTATTGTTGTGTGTGTGTGGCGGCGGGATCGTTCCAGCGTGTTGGAGTACGGCGGCAGCTGAGCTGGAGCAGCAACCCAGAATAGCTCGAAGACGGGTGTTGGGATTGGCAGAGAGAGAGAGAAACGTGGCAAAGACAAGAAACTCGCGGGATAGATGCGGCGATTGGTGGTTGCCCTGATCCACGCCGGCACGTCCCCGTTGTCTGGTTCGTCGATGAGTCTGAATGATGTTGAGCGTGTCGAAGCCATGGCGAGGTCACTCCAGCTGAGGACTCGTACAAAGCAGGAAGAAGCGAAGTGATACCGTCATTGGATCTGCAGTGAGTCGTGGTTACCGCTGCCTTGGTCTCTGAAGTTCCATCAAAGGGGCATTGCTGGATGGGTACGAATACCGGTGATGGGTATCCGTAGGTAGGTAGGTTGTATCAGTCTTCTTGCCTGTCCTGTTTGACAGTCTCCAATGCCGGGTACGTATCGCGTCTGGTACTTACCCTGAGGTGGTCGTACCCTGTCTTTCCTGCCTTGCCGTAAGTGCATCCTGCCATTCCGGGCATCCTTGTCGTTCCCCCTTGTGGAGTCCCCCCCCCCCTCCCCCTCCAGTCCTCCGGGCCGGACCAAAGCCCAGCAGCCTGTGATGGAAGTGAGGCCCAGTGCCCAAGCCCCCAGGTACGACACTGAATGGACGTCCACAGCGACATATGCGGCACTGTAGGACTCAGGAGCCCAAGTGCCCAGCAAGAGACGGGAGGGCAGCGAGACGCAGGCAAGACAAGCGCCCCCCCCCGTCAGCTACGCCCCGCTGACCAATGCCACTCCACGCTCACTGCAAGCACACTGACGGACCTCTCTGCAACTCTGTAACGCCTTTCGCCCCCCAACCTGTCCACCAGGAGGAGGAGGAGCAGCAGCTTGTCGTTATGTGATACTGCCATGCTCGATTCCACACTGCTTCGCTTTTTACTCCTTCCGTCCCATCATTTCCTGCTCGCACTTACCTCTGCCTCCTCCCTCTCTTCTCCCACCCCTCGTCCTGTTAACTCTTCATTATTCGATTCGATTTCCTCCCAGGCGTCCGAACGTGATACCCCTCCCTCCCCGCCGCTTGTTCCCCTGCTCCCATACGCAGTACACGAAAGAAAGGCCTACGGACAGCAGCCACCCAGGTGATATTTTACGGCCTCCATACGAAGCAAAACCGCTCGACAAATACGCATCACGAATAAACCGACACACAGCTGCCAAACCCCACGCGCCCGCCTGTCGCCTCTGTTTTAGCTAAGGTACCATTCACCTGCCTACCTTGGCGTCTACGTGGACGACCTTCTGCTCGACGACACCTTCTCCACCGACCGCAGGCTAGACCGGGATTCTCAGCGAAGCAGCATCGGAGTTTCGCTCGTTAGCTGATCCCGCACCGCTACTTCTATTGCAACTGCAACCCGCTATCGCTTGTTGTGCCGCCAGCCGCGATCCTCACTCCTTGGTTTACTTAATTCCAGGGCTTCTTATCCACCTCGGCCTTAGCTTCCTGTCGACTCAGCCACCAGCTTACCGAGCGAATTACAAAGAGCTTCGCCCGCCGCTACGCTATTCTCGCGCTACCTGCTTGCAAATACCGAGACGGGTTTCTCAACTTTTACGCCCCTTCGTCTTTTCCGTCCCGCTGTTCCCCTCCTCCGTAGCCCTTTGACAACCTCCAGCTTGGTTGCGCTCGAGAGATTGGGTAACCACCGTCGCTCTCAACGACAATCTCGCCCTCCGGCAGCTTCCCCAGGCTTGACGACCACCGTATTTCCGATCCCGACCGTGCCGTTGCGACGCCCGACTGCGAATTCTAGCTTGTCCACCAAAACTTGCCCACCATGGACCACATGGGCTTCCAGATGCCTCACATGGGACACCCGCCCCCATTGATGAACCAACCGCCCCAGATCTTCGGAGCTTACACTCCTGATGGCCTTCCCGTTCAGCACATGCCGCCTGACCTAGCGGCGCATATGTTCGGCGACCCATCTACGCTACTTGACGATGCGAACGAGGCCAAGAGGAGGAGAATTGCCAGAGTAAGCACCCTACGATGGTCCTTGCCCGGCCATTGAAACTGTGCAGTCGTAGAAAACGTGCTCATGTCATGTCCCGCAGGCCTGTGACATGTGCCGAAAGAAGAAGATTAAGTGCGATGGCAAGCTACCCGCATGTAGCCATTGCATAAACTACAAGACAGACTGTGTCTTCACTCAGGTTGAGAAAAAGCGCAACCCGCCAAAAGGGTATGTCCAGCCGCGCAGTCCAGGCTCTTTGGGTAGCCCGACTGACACGATAGCAGAGCAAAGTACATCGAAGGACTGGAGAACCGTCTAGGCCGTATGGAAAACTTGCTGCGACTCTCAGGTTTGTATCCCGCTCCCCACGAGGAGACCGGCCTTATCTGACTGGCTGTACAGGTCTACTCGGCGAGGACGATAACGGCGAAACCGATCTTGGCACTCTAGAGAAGCGCCTGGCCGAAAAACATCAGCAGTCGAGACAAGCTTCTCAGGTTGCTTCCAACCCGACTTCCCCATCCCAGGCAACTTCGGGACAGAACGAGAATGAATCAACTCCCCAAAGCGCGATTACCTCTCCTGAACCGACGAAAGACTCCCACAAGGAACCCAAAGAGGGCGAGAGGCGCAAATCTGTGCACCCCGAAGAACCAGAGAAGAGCGAGGAAGAAGTCGAGGCTTTGTCCGAGATGATGTGCTCCTTGGTCACAAACCAAAGTGGCGAGACCCGATACATCGGATCCTCCTCCGGCTTCTCCATTTTCTCCCCCAAGGGTATCCAGTGGGTCCACGAGAAGACGGGAGACAATTCATTCCAGCAGATGATTTCCGAGGTATCGATTGACGACCACAAGTGGACTGCGTGGAAGCCAGAGGTTTTCAGCGACCTGTTCCGTCGACCAATCTTCCGACCGTTGCCCCCGAAGCACGAGGCTTTGTCCCTGCTGAAAGATTACTTTGAGAACTTCAACTGCATGTTCCCCTTGTTCCATCAGCCCACTTTCATGCATCTGGTTGAGCGGCAATATTCTGACGACCCCTACGAGGGCACCGGATGGTGGGCGAGCTTGAACTGCGCCCTGGCGTTTGCCCATCGCCTGCGCGTTATGAGCAACCTCGTGCCCCAGGAAGAGGACGAGAAGGCATGGGGTTACATCAAGAATGCCCTCGGAACATTTGCTGAGCTGACGATGCGCAACACGGATTTGCTGAGTGTGCAAGCACTGCTCGGCATGGCTCTGTTCATGCAGGGCACACCGAACCCTCAGCCTACGTTTGTCCTCGTCGCAACTGCGATTCGTCTCGCCCACAGTATTGGTTTGCACAAGAAGGGAACCGGTTTCAACCTGAACCCTATCGAGATTGAGCAACGCAAGCGAGTCTTCTGGATTGCTTATATGCTCGACAAGGACTTGTGCCTTCGTGCGGGCCGACCTCCCGCACAAGACGATGACGACATGAACGTGGAGCTTCCCGACGCCGACCCGGAGGACAACATCGGCAACATTCCCTTGGCTGAAGGAAAGGGCAAGATGAACTTATTCAGAGTCATGTGCGAGTTTGCGACAATCGAAAGCAAGGTTTACTCTCGCCTGTACTCAACCAAGGCAACGAAACAATCCCCCGGCGAACTTCTCAACACCATCGGAGAGCTGGATCAGGAGCTCGAGGAGTGGAAGGACAGGATTCCAATCGATTTCAGGCCAGAGCACGAGATTCAGGCGTCGCACACGCCTCTTATCCTTCACGTCGTCATGCTTCACTTGACGTACTACAACTGCCTGACAACAATTCACCGTATGTCGGTGCATCACGGATACTGGACCAGTCGCTTGTCCAACTATGCCATCCAGGGGCTCAACGCCAAACCCCTTAACCCACGCGTGTTTTCTTCCGCAGCGCTGTGCACGGCAGCTGCGCGAGCATCCATCTCCTTGCTGAAGTACATGCCTCAGGGAGACTCTTCGAGTGTCTGGTGAGTTTAAGCTCAATACATCAGGCTCTAGATTCAGTAACTAACAGTCTTTGCAGGCTCATTCTCTACTTCCCTGTATCCGCACTAATGACACTTTTCGGAAACATTCTCCAGAACCCCATGGATCCCAGAGCCAAGTCCGACACAAGATTGATGAATCTGGTGGTCAACTTCTTGTCCATGCTAGGTCAGGAAGCCGAGACCGGCGGTGTTCACCGTATGCTGGGTGTTTGTTCCGAGTTTGAAAGAATTGCGAAGCTCGTCATCGAGAAGGCAGAGAAAGACCAGTCGTCACGGCGGAAGCGCAAGAGCGAAGCGGCACCGAAAGTATCATCAAGCCCGGCCGCATCTTCTCACACACCTCGGCCAGTGTCAGCGACGACGCCGACTCCACAGACGGTCACTCCCTCGGCGAACTCGGCGACGAATGGACAACTGTCCCCCGACTTCAACGGGGAAGCCAACCGTCGCAGGCATGGATTCAGTCCTATGCAAACCACTTCGATGCGCGAACCTTCTCCGGCTCTCCCGTCGGCAGGATGGCCACAGGAGTTTCCAATGCCGGATCAGGCCCAATTTGGTAACTTCGCGGAGATGACAGGATTTGGCGGAATCCACAACCCCCGTTCACCGCCGATGAATATGGGCGCGCCGTATCAGCAACCTCTCTTGCCGCAGGATCTATTTTCGCTTCCCATGACGTTGGACTGGGACTGGGCTGAGATGAGCGGCGGCGCGTACCCAACGGTGGAGAATGGAAACGTTGGCTGATGCACGAACAGTTCTATGCCAGTGGATCTGGCGAGGATGAAAAACGGATGAGAAATCCCACACGGGACCGAAGCATGGAATATCATGGTGGAAATCTGGTCTATTTATGGGCATGTGAGACGAAATAACGACACTTTGAACGTATGTACTAGTAATCAGCCCAGCTGAGGCGGAAAATATGTTGTATGTGGGGTCCCTCCGTGGACAGCGGCCATCGTGCGGCGTGTATATTGCCATAGAGTGGCGGACATACGTCTAGCATTGACAAGAAAGATCAATAGCAGACTCAATTCCTTCATTTTCAGAACTACTCGTCAACTTATTCGTGCATTGTGCTTCAATTGACAGCAAACGGACGCCTGCGTGTAAGCCCTGCGCAGGACGTCCATACTTCCACTCTTTCCTACACTCCACACTCTAGACTACGTCAACCAGTGGAAGCCTGCGGTCCAAAAAGCGCCAGGTGGAATGCAAGTGTCATTGTCCGGGTCGGAGTTTGCGGCGGAAGCAGCCCGTCTCAACCGACAGAATTGGCGGCGGGACGGAGTTTGAGTCACGTGCCGCTAAAAACTGGGCTGCGATGGGACCCGCAGCGAGATGAACTCATCACTAATGGTGGTGGTAGCTTTTCGCCATCGCGCAGTCATCACGGAAACCCTGGGCCAATCGCCAACACCACCACCTCGAACTCTTCGAACACCGCCGAAAACGCTGCGGCTGGTGTCATTATTTCCATCTTGAAGTCTTCCGGATATCCATCCTCAACCCGACAACCGCCCAGCACCCACCAAGTTGCCTCAATGAGGTAGCACATCGCTGCACGCGGTGAATTACGTATCCAGCTCGGCCCCGGTCGTTCCGCCTCGTCTCTACCGGCATACACAATCATGGCGAGGTTCCTGCGCCAGTCGGCGCAGCTTGCGCAAGCTGTCAGGACTGCGCAGCACCCGATCACACGGATGCGTTTCCAGCCGTCGAGAATAGCACGACTTGCCCCGCAGGCACCCCTCGCCGCATACCGATCGCAGTTCTATTCAACAAATAACAAGCCAGAAGCTCCCAAGAAGAAAAACGAAAAGAAAGCCAAGAAAGAGGACGCAGAGGCAGACCAACACAAGAAGTTGGACAAGGAGGCAGACAAATTTAAGCAGGAGAACGGGGAAGGAAAGAAGCCAGAAGAGGAGACCGACCCCGAAAAGCTTCGTTTGGCCAAGGAGGAGCTTATACGGAAAGAATGGCCGCTTCCCAAGAATTGGGTGTACCTGACGGAGGAGGAGCTTATCATGCTGAAGACTATGGCCTATAACCCAGCTCTACCTGGGTTCCAGAAGGACTTCCTCCTGAAGAGCATTGAGGAGATAAGGCTACTAGGAGTCCCCGAGGAATTGAAGGAGATTCTGTACTCGCTACAGGACGGCAAAAAGGACATAAGCTTTCGCGAAATGGCCAAGCTCATCCGTGTCTCAGCACAGATTACGAGCAGATGCGCCCAATACGAAGCGATGACCCATATGAGTGAGGAGGAGAAGGCAGCAATGAAGGAGATAGATCAGGCGAAGAAGGATCACTGGGAAAGCAAGAAGCAGAGGGAGGAGCAGCGGGGCCGAAAGTCTGAGTCGGGCGAGGGCGGTAACGAAGGATCGGGCAAAAACAAGTGGCTTTTCGGCATGTTCAGCACTGGCGATCTCGTTGTCGCTGCCATCGTCTGGGCGGTGATTCTGCCGTTCTTCGAGTCTCTGCTGTGGGGTTCCGAGAAGGAGATCACTTGGCAGGAGTTGCGCAGGAACTTCCTGGACAAGGGACTTGTCAACAAGCTCGTGGTCATCAAGACGTCTGGCCGTGTTCGTGTCGAGCTGAATCGCGAGGGTGTCCAGTCTGTGTACGGCGGCAACGAGGGCGTCAACCCCAACATGCAGTACTACTTCTCCATCGGCTCCGTCGAAATGTTTGAGAAGCAGCTGGAGGACGCCCAGCGGGAGCTGGGTATCCCACCTGCAGAGCGCATCCCGGTGAGCTATGCCACCGAGGGTGGCATTATGCCCTTGGTCTACGCTTTTGGTCCGACCCTCCTCTTGGTTGGTCTCCTGTACTACACCACGAAGCAAATGGGTGGACGTGGAGGCAACCAGATGTTTGGGTTCGGTAAGAGCAAGGCTAAGCGTTTCAACCACGAGACAGCAATCAAGGTCAAGTTCAACGATGTGGCCGGCATGGACGAGGCCAAGACGGAGATTATGGAGTTTGTCAGCTTCTTGAAGACCCCAGAGCGCTTCGAGAGGTTAGGTGCCAAGATTCCGCGTGGTGCCATTCTCTCTGGACCCCCTGGAACTGGTAAGACGCTTCTGGCCAAGGCCACGGCAGGCGAGTCTGGCGTTCCCTTCTTCAGCGTCTCCGGCTCTGAGTTTGTCGAGATGTTCGTCGGTGTCGGTCCTTCCAGAGTGCGCGACCTCTTCGCCACGGCTCGTAAGAACGCGCCCTGCATCATCTTCATTGACGAAATCGATGCCATTGGTCGCGCGAGACAGGACGGCAACCGCCCGGGCGGTAGCAACGACGAGCGCGAGGCTACCCTCAACCAGATCCTCACCGAGATGGACGGTTTCAACACTCAGGAGCAGGTTGTCGTTCTCGCCGGTACCAACAGAGCCGATATCCTTGACAAGGCTCTGATGCGTCCTGGCCGTTTCGACAGACACATCTATATTGACCGCCCGACAATGAAGGGCCGCCAAGAAATCTTCAAGGTGCATCTTGCAAAGATCGTTACCAAGGAGGAGATGGAGCACTTGACTGGTCGTCTGGCGACTCTCACCCCCGGCTTCTCTGGCGCTGACATTGCCAACGCCGTCAACGAAGCCGCTCTTGTCGGTATGTCTTTCTCAGTCCCGTCTTAATATCCACAGTTCACTGACATGCCACAGCTGCCCGTGCCAACGCCGAGTCCGTCGAGATGGTCCACTTCGAGCAGGCCATTGAGCGTGTCATCGGAGGTCTCGAGCGCAAGTCCCTTGTCCTCAACCCCAAGGAGAAGAGGACGGTCGCTTACCACGAGGCCGGTCACGCCATCTGCGGCTGGTACTTTGAGTTCGCCGATCCCCTCCTCAAGGTCTCCATCATCCCTCGTGGACAGGGCGCTCTGGGTTACGCCCAGTACCTGCCCTCAGGCGATGCCTACCTGATGACAGTGCAACAGCTGATGGACCGCATGGCCATGACCCTGGGCGGCCGCATCTCTGAGGAGCTGCACTTCCCAACCGTCACGACCGGTGCCAGCGACGACTTCCGCAAGGTCACCCAGATGGCTCGCAAGATGGTCACCCAGTGGGGCATGTCGGAGAAGGTCGGCCCGCTGCACTTTGACGACGACCCAAACACACTCCAGAAGCCCTTCGCCGAGGCGACGGCGCAGGCCATCGACGCCGAGGTCCACCGCATCGTGGAGGAGGCGTACAAGCAGTGCCGCGACCTGCTGACGGAGAAGAAGCACGAGGTCGGCCTCGTCGCGGAGGAGCTCCTGAAGAAGGAGATGCTTACACGTGACGATCTCGTCCGCATCCTCGGACCGAGACCGTTTGGTGACCACCAGGAGTTTGAGAAGTACTTTGGCGGCCAGGGCCAGAAGAGCGCGCCGCCGCCGCCCCCTCAGGAGACGGAGAACACGGACTCTCCGCCCGAGAACCCGCCCGTCGGCCCCACGCCCACTTTCAAGAGCTTGGAGGACAGCCAGGACGGGTCGAGGAGATGATGAGAGGGCGAGGGGATGGCACTCGAAATGTGGTTTTCAATTTCTTTAGTCTAAGGGAATACAACAAAAGGGCTCTCAACTCTGCCTTCGCGGCGGCTGTGTTACTAGTAGAGGCATCAACCATTGCGGGCTGGAGTAGATTGGGGAGGCGGGGGAACACTTCACACTTGTACTTGTAGTAGGAATTGTAGATACATCCAGCTTGACTCTTAAAAATACCAAGTCCCCTACAGAGGGGTATGATGAAGGTCGATTGGTAGTCTCGAGTGAAAGGCGCATACGTTTTTGCTTCTGTTAGACATTCATCAATCGTGTGAAGCCCAAGCACAAACTTCATCTCAGTACCTAGGGTGAGAACTTCACACGAAGCAGGCGCGGGTAGTTGTTCAGCCCTCTGGGCTTATACTTGTGAGGGCAAGTTGCATAGCTCACCCAAAGTCAGAACCGGACATAACACACAAAGCAGTCAGAGCGTTTTGGACAGTGCTTCGTCCGGCAATGGGATTGCAGTGCACGGTTTGGGCGGCTTGTATCATAGGTGCCAAGGTGTTCTTGCCAGGTATCTTCTACTGATCCTCGTCTTACTGGATGAGCTGTGCAGGTTCATCGACATGTTAATTAAATGATGGAAAGAGCATAAGTAAGTTTTAACGTCGGAAAGCCTCATGCTATGCCCACAAGTGCACTCCTTCGCGTGGAGAATGACGTCTTCTCGAGCCAATTCCTCCCACGAGACACCAACTCATATGGTGACAATAGAGAACAGACGACATTCGAAACTCTACCATCGATCTAATGGTCAATGGTAGGGTCTGGGGCCGTGTGACTGACCGCATTAGTGTCGCGTTAAGTGGTGTCATTCGGGGTTAAGGAAGGGCACGGTTCAGAGTTTTTCAGAGATGGCAAAGGACGGCTATTAAATTCCTCTCAGAGATTGAGATCTTGCCGATCGCGTGGGATGCCGGCGCCATTCTGCTGCGGCCGTAGACCGAATCTTGTTTCTGGCGCCAGTCTAAACCCAGCTTCTTGACAAACGAACAATGACAGAGATGTCGAGTGATTCTTTGCGACATGAGCAGTTCTCATTATCAAGAGTCTCTCTTTCGCTTTCTCTTCGGCTCAGACATTTTGGTCCCGAGTGGAGCTCCACATTGCCATTTAAGAGAGGTGATTGGGTGGAATGGGGTCAGGATGTCAACATACATTCTGCCCAAGCAGAATTCTGCGGGGGATGCTGTGTATTGACCAATGGGATACCTGTGGCCGTCGCATTTCCGAGGAGGGTTGCGGTGCGGAATCTACGATTACTGCAGCGGCATATGCACGTGGCGAACTTGTTAAGACGGTTCTTGACTCGGTGTTTCTGGGGGTGGTGGGAAGCGGTGACGGCGACGGCCGCTGGGGTTTGCGACGCCGTCATCATTTCTTCACCTTCGTTCTACAGCATCCGTGGTGGTTTGGCTTCGAATCTCTCATCGCAACACTGATTTGACGAGAAGATACAGCGAGGCCGCCGCCGCAGTGCTGGTCTAGACGAGTCAATTTTGACGAGAAAAACAAACATACCTTGCCAGAGTTCCAATCGGGCGGGGCCGACTCTTTTCTCCATTTGGGGGTGCCTGGTTTATTGCCTCTTCTGAACTCTCGAGTCTGGAACCTGTATTCCCGCTCACATCATTTCCCTGCGAGGTTCTCAACGATTTTGCCCTTGCAACTGGATTTTCCCCCTTTGGCCCTCTCTTTCTGTTGTGCTTCTTATGGTCCTTTGCATGTCGGCAGGTCGCAGTCGCATCCACCCTGAAATCAAATACGGATACCTCTTCATCAAATCTCCCCCGGACGGAAGTGCGCTTCAGAAGTGCTTGTCTCGGCCTACCTTGTCCTAGGCAGATCCATCAGTCCATACCAATTCTTAAATACAACAACCACCCACCCACACCTGGCCGGCCTTAGCCAAGCCCAGGTCCAGTTCTACACCTCGAACGTCGTCATCTACTTTTCTACTTTGGAGGGATTTGTGCCTTCTTCGACATGATTACCCGTTGGGTACGACTTGCGCATCGTTAATCGTTATTGATACTTTTTGCTCTTTATATTTCCATTTGGTGTTTGCGCATTTACACACACCCATAGACGGTGAAGGAAAGGCGAAGCTCGCCTGGGGCAGTCTACAATGGCGCCCAACACGGACGAAAAGACAGTCGAGCCACTTCCCGGGCCGACGACAACCACAAGCCAGCAGGGCAGCAGTAGCCGCCGCGGGCGTTCCTCTGGATGGTGGAAGGTCCAGCTCTTCCGCGGTATGGTGAACGACCTGCGGCGCCGGGCGCCCTTTTACGTCAGCGATTGGCTCGATGCGTGGGATTATCGTGTCGTACCGGCGACCGTGTACATGTATTTTGCAAAGTACGTATTCCAAGTCGTTTCGTGGTTTGTCTGCCGCGAACCCCATGAGTTTCATAGCGATTGCCTTTTACTTGTCACAACAACAGTCAAGATATAGCCGTTGTGGTTGTAGATGGGTTCAAGGGCGATGGAGACTAACATGAGCCCAGTATCCTCCCAGCCCTGGCCTTCTCCCTCGACATGTTCACCAGCACCGGCTCAACATACGGCGTCAATGAGGTCTTACTAGCTTCGGTGCTCGGATCCGTTGTCTTTGCCGTGTTTGCATGCCAACCTCTGGTCATCGTCGGCGTCACGGGCCCGATTACCGTTTTCAACTATACCGTGTACGACATCATGAAGCCCACGGGAGTGAACTACCTGCCTTTCATGTGCTGGATTGGAATGTACGTAATCCAAGTGCAACCCTTCGCCGTAATGCGAACTGACACCCAACAACAGATGGTCCCTCATCCTCCACTGGATCCTCGCGATAACAAACTCCTGCAACTGGCTGCGCTACGTGACCCGCTTCCCCTGCGACATCTTCGGCTTCTACGTCGCCTTCATCTACCTCCAAAAAGGCATCCAGGTCCTCGAGCGCCTGGGTGATGCCGAGCCGTTCTACCTGTCGATCGTCGCCTCGCTGCTCGTCTTCATGGTTGCGTACGTCTGCGCCGGCCTTGGTGGCAGCAGCCTGTTCCATCACCATGTGCGCATCTTCCTCAAGGACTACGGCACTCCACTCACCCTCATCTTTTTCACCGGGTTCGTGCACATTGGCCGGATGAAGCCAATCGACTTGGAGGTCCTCCCGACGGGCATCGCCTTCATGCCGACTGCGGACCGGGGCTGGCTCGTACACTTTTGGGATATCCCCGTCGGCGATGTATTCCTCGCGCTTCCGTTTGCGATATTGCTCACCATTTTGTTTTGGTTTGACCACAACGGTAAATAACTTCCTTGCCCCTGAATCACAAGAAGATCGTGACTGACCTGACCAAAAAGTCTCGTCCCTCATCGCCCAAGGCACCGAGTTCCCCCTCCGGAAACCAGCAGGCTTCCACTGGGACCTCTTCCTCCTCGGCCTGACAACAGGCGTCGCAGGCATCTTGGGCCTGCCCTTCCCCAACGGCCTCATTCCGCAGGCGCCTTTCCACACCGAGTCCCTCACCGTGCGCAAGTCCGAGGCGGAAGTCGACGAGAAGGGCGAGCTTACCGGGAAACATGTCACAAAGGCCTCTCACGTGGTGGAGCAGCGCGTGTCGAACCTGGCGCAGGGCCTGTTGACGCTCGGCACGATGACGGGCCCGCTGCTGGTCGTGCTGCACCTCATCCCGCACGGCGTGCTGGCGGGGCTGTTCTTCGTGATGGGCGTGCAGGCGCTCGAGGGCAACGGCATCACGCTCAAGATCCTGTTCTTGCTCAAGGACAAGAATCTGACGCCGCCGAACCACCCGATGAACCAGATCCGGCGGCGGGCCGTGTGGGAGTTTGTCGCGATCGAGCTGGTGGGCTTCGGGGCGACGTTTGCCATCACGCAGACCGTGGCCGCGGTGGGATTCCCTGTGTTCATCATGCTGCTGATCCCGATCCGCGCGTGGCTTCTGCCGCGGCGGTTTTCGGGACAGGAGTTAGGGGTTCTGGACGGGCCGACGGCGAGCCCGTTTACGATGGAGAGCTGTGGCGGTATTCATGGGGTAGATGCGGACGACTCGGACGAGACGAGGTTCGAGGAGCCGAGGAGGCGGGGGAGTGGGAGTGAGGGGGTGTTGGCTCCGGGGAGGGGGCTTGAGGATGAGGCTGAGTTGGGTAGGGCGGGGAGTGCTGGGTCTGAGGGCATGAGAAGGAGAGGATGAGAAGAGAGTGGCAAGAAGCGTCACTGACTGAGAGAGGATCGGATGTTGTAATAGAGTTGGATGGCACCGCTGCGGGCGGTTTTGATAGACGAGAGCACTCGAGGCACTTGTCCTAGAGAGGATTCCAGATGAGGAGATATATTTTGGCATGAGGTACATACATCTTCACTAGTGTGAAGAGAGCAGCATTTGTAGCGAAAGATATAATGACATACTTTGAGTTTTGACTTGGGCAAGAGCAATAGGAAGGAAATGCGATGAAGACTCCTCAAAAGGCGTGTTCGGCCTGGGTCCGAAAATTAGACAAGCTATCCTACTACCCCTGAGTCACCCAATCGACACAAGGCTGACAGCGATCATTGCTAGCTACGAAGAGTCTCGCCTTGTCGATCAGTCCATACCGCACGATGTCCTTCTTCTTGGCGTCTATTCCTCAATGGAAATCGCCATCCAGCCCTTGTCTCACAAGCATCGAGGCTGATTAGGTGACAAGGTGGGTTGCGCAGGTGGTTATCCCTTCGAAACTCGGGGCATTACAAAAGCTTCCAGAGACAAAATAGCACTCAGTAGAAACTAATAGATGGGTATTTGGGTTGAGATAAGTTACAGCCAAGGACCGTTTTGGTAGGACTCTGAGCTGCTTGGGGGGGAAAACTAGGTATCCAGTCTTACTGCCACTGACAACGTCGTCCCCCTGCTTTCAAGAACTGGAAAAAACGAAGCGTGTCCCGGTTTCTTCAACTAGCAATATGATGCTTTCGGTACTGGAAAGGCTTCGGTTGGCATCCGAGATTAGGCGTTAAAATTTCCGTATATACCTTCATTTTCCCCTTCCGGCAAGAAGCATGAACTAAACAGGCAGAGGCATGCCGGCTTAAAGCCACACATTCGCTTATACTTCAAAGCTACATACTCGCAGTGATATGACAATTTTAATCCTTGTATGCCTCTAAACAGCGCACTCACTACAAACAATGAGACTTTTCGCATGGCAGTAACCTTGCTATTGTTGAGTAATGTAGGAAACATAGACATCAGAATCAGCCGAGCAGGCTTGGGCAGCCTTGGTGGCTTCTAACAGTACTTAAAGTAAGCTCGCCACTGTTTTTGAATGCTTGTATCATAGCTCAATCCTCCAATGTCATTGTGTCTTGGTTGCCTGAAACAGCTTTCATTTGAATGCCCAGCCTTGCCAGTGAGCAAGTCTCAGGCTGACTTGGTTGTTCTCTGGGCGCCCTTCCTTAAAACCTGTCCCTGAACACCTCGGAAACTCTCGAAGATCATGTGTCGTGCAGAAAGCTTTTACACGATGCGAATCTCCATTTGCCTCATGTCATGGATGGCAATTTGGGGCGCATTGTCTAAGCCTGTTCAGTCTATCAGGGCTCGTGGAGCGTCAAGATTTACCCTCGAAGTCTAGTTTCGTGCGAAGATCTTTGTGCTCAGGTAAGACCTCTTTACTTCTCAGCATGTAACTATGAAACCACTGACCTGGTTAAGCTGCTGTCGTGGGCGACTACGTGTATATAGACGGCGGCGAGATCTCGCAGACGCCTCTGAACAACGTCAGTCGCACCGACTTGACCGGGCTATTTCGTGAAGGTAACCCCCAGATCAAACCATAGCTGAATAGACGAAAAGAACGCTGACACAAAGGGAACCGCGCTCCAGTAAACTCGACCATCTCTATAAGTCTGAAAACATCCTGGATTACCTCATCTGTTGTCATGAACTCGATACCCAAAGATTCCCAAAAGCTGGATGGCCAGTCCGTATGGCTTGGACCATCCGGAAATGAATTCTACACTTGGGTAGGTGAGAAGTTTTATAACAGAACACTCCCGGATAAGGAGATTTGGCGTTTCACGGCCGACGGTAGCGGTGGCGGCAGGTGGGCAAAGTCGCCGCCTTCCAACCTCAACACGTTTGAAGACCTGTTAAGGCCAACAGATGGAACCTTCACACAGAGCAAAGATACCGGATACTATTTTGGGGGAATCGTCAGGAGGCGGAGCGACTCCTACATCTCAGATTGGAATGTGTCCATTCCCACCCCAGGACTCGTGTCGTACAACATGACATCCGGAGAGATCAAGAACACGACGAGTAAATTTGGCCAATATGGGACTTTCAAGGAAGGGTCTTCGCAGTTTCTGCCCTTCGGGGACGCTGGTGTTCTTCTCTTTCTCGGCGGTCAGGAGGCGCCTATAACGTCTAGAGAGGGCGGTTGGGAGGAGATTGATTTCAGCCAGGTCACTTTGTTCGACATCAAAGGTGAGTAAATGATCTCTCAGCATGAGCGTCTCGACTGACACTACCCCAGGCCAAAAATGGTATACCCAAAGCACCACTGGATCTAAATCGGCAAGGAGGAGGCGCTTCTGTACAACAGGCGTCTTGGGACCAAACAACACATTCGAGATGTGAGTAGACTGTTGTTCCAATTGAGAACATCTCCAGTGACCAGCTCAACGCTGACTCTCCAGGCAAGTTTCATTTACGGAGGTTGGAGTAGTAACCAGGATGTTTTCAGCGACGTTTACGTGCTCAGCGTTCCTGGCTTCAGATTCTTTAAAGCCGGTGATAGTTCGACCCCACGGTATGATCAAGCCTGTGTTGTGGTGGGACGTAGGCAGATGCTCTCTATTGGCGGTCTTAGTACTCTCGATTACATTCAACGATGGACTCAACCGGACCCATGGCCTTATGGTCTGGGCGTCTTCGACTTGACAGAGATGCGTTGGAAGGATGGGTACAGCGCTGATGAGGCGGCGTACGAATCCCCGGAGATAGTAAAGCAATGGTATGAGGGAGGGGGGCAGAACAATGTCTCCTGGGCAAATGAAGACGTGAAGCTTCTTTTCTTAAAGCGTAAGTGAGTCTGACCCCAGAACGGAAACCTAACTTACCAAGCAATAGCATCCCAGGATGAATTACCATCTCCTGGCCCATCTGCGACACCTGATAGAAACGGCACGTCTAATGACGGCGATGAGAGCCGCTCATCTTCACCACCCGCCGGAACCATCGCCGGCGCCGTGGCTGGTGGGTTTTTCGGGGTGGCACTTCTCATTGGGCTTGCCATCGTCTTCATCAAACACAAGAAGTCATACGCAGCGGCGCCCCGGCACCCGCCGCACGATCCCCAAGCTACCGATTCGATGTATCAAAAATATGGCTCACAGTCCACAGCCTATGGAGAGCACAATATGCTTGGGCACCACCAGCTTCATGGAGAGTCCAGTCCTTTGGAGATGGATACCTCATCTGGTCGGGTTGAGGTTCATGGTCACTCAATACCAGTCGAGTTGTCAGCGGAGAGTGAGCCACATGAGGCAAAGAGTCGTAGGCAAGACTTTAGATAGCCAAAGGAAAGTAATATCAGCACAGATACAGCGCACGAAAAATGGACACGGGGAAAATGTTGTATCTCGGAACGGGAGCTTCAAAACTTTGTCAAAGCTGGACGCAGTCCAAGTATCAAGCCGGTCCGAGTCTTGACTCTCACAGTAACGCCAATCCTCCAAGAAGAAAGTAACCTGCCAAGCGCTGCCTGCGACTACCGTAACTTTCTCCTATCCTATGTTGCTCGTGAGACTGGAAGCAAGCTCAGCTGACCAGAAGTCTTTTCTTCTAATCAGCAGTACAACGTTGAGTCTTGACACCACTTATAACCCACTTACGGCAAGCTACCGTCGGCTGGATCCATCAGAAAGCCCGCTTGTGAGCATGATCATGGCTCGGTACCCAAAGAGGAAGTCGGCAGTACAACTACCTGCAATATTAGATGTCGCATAACGAGATTAAGGCCGCATAACATCAAGTCCGGAAAGCGGAAACGTATTAGCATGTCTCAGCTGCCTCAGCAACCTCAGCCTCTTGTCCCTTGACATCTGTCTCCCAACATTGTCAGCGGACAGGCCTCTTTCTCCCATGCGGCAGCGAGAGCTACTACCCACGTCCTCCTGAAAGGCTGTCATGAACATCGTGATCAATGCGTTACCAAACCCTGGCTCCTTTGCTTTGGCAAGCAGCTTCGTCCCTTCGGATGGATCCTTCTTGGGATTCCGCCATTAAACCTCGAGGGTTGGTTGATGCCCCACCTGCATCCAGCTTCCTGCGAAGAGCATACTGTTCAGGCAAGTTGCATCGCGGCATTCTTACCCAAGAATGGACCCGCTGACTTCCCGAAGCCATTGCCATCGGAAAGTACGTCTGCATAGACGGAGGTGAAGTTTCGCAATACGAAGGCGAGTACAACGAAACTTACAGTTACCCATCATGGCCAGGTACGCAGAATTCTGTTCTCAAAACTTTGATGGAACTGACGCTGGTTTGCGTGGTAGTCAACTCGACCATCTCCATCGGCCTTACTGAGCCGTGGGACCCCGCAAGCGTCACGATGAAAACAACCCCGAAAATCAGGCCATATATGTTAAACGGGCAAGCCATCTGGAAAGATCCTACCTCGAACGCCTTCTTCACCTGGGGCGGCTGGAAGGGAACCTCGACGCCTTGGGATAAGAAGATATTGCGATTCACAGCTGACGACACGGGGGAAGGCAATTGGCAAGACATAACTCCTCCCAATCTCCTAGCTATCGCTCGGACGAGAGAGGGAGCGTTTTCCCAGAGCAAGAATGTTGGTTACTACTTTGGCGGCTACACTAGCCAGGGAACGGACGCCGACTTCGACAATGGAAGTCAACCATCAAACTCAACACTAGGAAACATAAGTGTCGAGGGCCGCCCTGCCCCTGGGCTCGTGTATTTTGACATGCGATCCGGCGAGATGCGAAATATTTCATCCAGCAGGTTTGGTAAGTACGGAACATTCAAGGGCGGCTCCCTGCAATTTGTGCCGTTCGGCCCCGAGGGCTTACTCGTCGTCCTCGGCGGGTGGGAGGCACCTGTGTCAGCAACTCGTTTCTCAATATGGGACGCGATGGCATTCGATAAAATCTCAGTCTATGATCCCCATGGTTCGTATCTCCAACTTGTAAGCATGATCCCGAGCTGACATCACCATTTCGAAGGCGACGAGTGGTATCACCAGCAAACTACGGGTGATGTCCCGTTTCGCAAAGAGAAGTTTTGCACTACGGGCGCTCCTGGCCCCAACAACACCTACGAAATGTTAGTGCAGTATCTCGACTCAAGGGATAATAGGTTGACAAATCTCCGTTGAACAGCTTCATATACGGTGGTCGGGAGACAAACACCTTTGCTACCTCGAACGAGGTCCACATCCTTAGCCTTCCTGGGTTCAATTTCTTCAAGGCAGACAACAAGAGCCTTTCGACACAACGCGCAGACCACGCATGTACGGTAATCGGCGGACGACAAATGCTTTCTGTTGGCGGTTTACTTCCTGAAACATTTATCGGCAAGAGATTCTCAACGCCGGATCCATGGCCCTTGGGTCTCGGCATCTTTGACATGACGGAACTGCGCTGGACAAACCGTTACGATCCGAATGCGGGAGGTTATGACTCTCCCAAGGTGGTTAAAGACTGGTACAGCCAGGGTAACGTTGCTAACTGGGTATCTCCGGAACTCAAGGCGCTCTTTTCCCAGTGTAAGTGAGACCTGAACACCCTTTCTGTTGGCGACTGGTGGCTCATCAACGATAAAGGGTCTCCGAACGCTACAGCAAGCGAAGTAGGATTGCCTGGTGATACGGAACCTCAGCCATCAGGCCCTAATATCGGTGCTATTGTGGGTGGTGCCGTTGGAGGAGTCGCAGCACTGGTTCTCGTTGCTGGTCTGGTGTTGTTCTTCAGGAGACGGAGGAAGCGGCAGGTAGCGGCAGCACCACAGGATTCTTCTCCGTCGTCGAAGTTTGGCTCAGTCGGCACCGCGTATACGGCGCCGACCTTTACTGAAATTGACGAAGCGGGCTCTAACAATCTCAGCGAGTTGCCAGGGAACCATGGGGTGCCGACCTTTACTGAGACCCACGAAGCGGACTCTAATAATCTCCTCGAGCTGCCAGCGAACTATGGCGTGCCTGCTGGCTCACATGGGCCACTGTCCAGGCACGAGATGGCGGCATAAGAATCAGTCTGTAAATGAAGGATATCAAGGTCACTTATAGTGGAACGTAGTAGTTATAACAAACGAAAAAGCTTTTGATTTTGGTCCCCATCCAAGGGCTGACTGATTATGTGGTATCACCATCTAATGTTCCAAACGTCATCACATCATTGCTGCAACCGCGCGCGCCTCTCTCTCCTTGCCTTCCAAGCACATTTACGCGTCACCCATCTCCTCATCGTCGTCGTCCTCGTCAGTCTCGAACTCGGCGTCGCTGAGGTCGCCGGCCTCCTGCGCTTGCGCTATCATGGACAGTAAGTCTCTGTCACCATCACCATGGGCGGCGGCGGCGCCCTGCGAGCGGATGAACTTACTGAAGTAGGTGAGCGCGTCGGGCCAGAGGTCCTGGGCGATGGCGGTGGCGATGTCGTCGCCGTCGGGGAAGATCTCGTACTCGAACTCGTCCTCGTCGTCGTCGTCGTCCTCGTCGGCCTTCTCCTCGACCTTCTCGCCGGCCTTGCGGCGGTTGAACTCGTCGGCCTCCTTGGCGGCGAAGGCGGCGCTCTCCTCGGCGGAGATGCGCTTGCCGACGTAGCCGAACCAGCAGAAGAAGGAAACGCCGCCCATGCCGGTCTCCTCGATCTTGGCCTTGAGGGCCTGGGCCTCGGGGGTGGGGGCGGGCTTGCCCTTGCCGGAGAGGACGGGGCCGCCCTGGGCCCAGACCTTCTGGACGGCGGTCAGGAGGCCGTCGGTCAGGTCCTTGCCGGCCTTCCAGTTGATGTTGACGGGCTCGGAGACGAGGCCGGTGTAGTTCTCGGAGGTGCGCCACCAGAACTTCTTCTCGAGGACCTTGTCCTCAAAGTGCTCGTTGTCGCCGAACTCGAAGCGGATGGCGATGGAGCGGGGGTCGCCGTTCTGGCCGTTCTCGAGCTCGAAGCGGGAGACGGAGATGTTCTTGAGGGAGGCCAGGAGGAGGGCGGCGTCCTGGGGCTGGATGTACTCGTCAATCTCCGGGGGAGACTGCTCGAAGACGAGGGCCCAGAAGTTGGGGATCTTGGCGACGATGGCGGCGCGCTTCTCGTACAGAGGGCGAGAGAGCTCGTACTGGCGGCGGACTAGAAGGCGGGGAGGGCGTGTGAGATTACAGATTTTTCTGAGGGCTCGAAAGGAAAGGAGATGACCGAGTGTGTGAGGGAGGGAGCAAAAACTTACGCATCTCAGTCTCGACCTGCTCGAACTCGCGCTCGATGTCGGCGAGCTCCTCGTAGGTGACGCCAGTCTCAATCATCTCGACCATTTTGACGGTTGTAATGAAGAATCGGTAAAGGATTAAAAAGAGAGTGAGTGTGTGTGGTGAGGGTGAAGCTCAAGTGTGTTTTTGAGATTTCACCGTGGCGGGGTATTGATTATGGAGGGGTAGCAGGAAAGATCAGGCAGCGCAAGATGAGAAGGAACAACTGGGAAGGGGGTCGCCTCGCACTGGGGATCACCGCTTAAATATGAATTGCAAGTGCAGTCTGCTTAGCAAATCGTCACGAATTACAACACTTTTGTGATTTATTATGGATGGGCCGTGAAAAAAAAAATTCATCACCCAGCATGAGGAGGGACGGACGGGTGACGAGGGGACCCGACTGGACTGACGTGGGGTTCGACGACGACCAGAAGAAAAAATTTCCCCCTCGGTGCAAGCTTCCTGCACGCTGCCTTCCCTAGTCGGCGGTCTTTTTTTCCCAGGCGGTGACTGATGTCATTGGGTACGTCCCACGTCCCACGTCCCTGTTGATCTCGAAGTTTTCAGAAGAGGAGGAGGAGGAGGAGGAGGAGGAGGAGGCCACCCTAGTCCAGGTTTCCCATCAATGAGAGGTTGCGCAACGATGCAGCCAGCGCAGAACGACTGGATCAGAGACGGAGAATTTTGGCGGGGCAGCCACAGAGCTGGTTGGTGATGAACATGGATGTTGTCTAGGCCTGGCCCAATGAGGAATGTCGTTTTTTGGTACTGGTGCAGATAGATGCCTTGCTCACTAACACCAAGCAGCGAAGAAAAGCCATTTCTTGGGTGCTTTTCTGGCTTGTCTCTGTTAAGCTCTCGTGAAAGGCGTTGCAGAAAATCAGGGGTCCTTTTAAGACCCTGGGGCGGGTCCTCTCTGTGGCTGCTACAGGAACATCGCTCACTTTTTTTTTTCTCTTCTACTTAACCCACATCTACCAACTTGTACCAAGTCCACAACTGTGATTCCCCCACATCAATTTCCCACCCGGTGCCTTCTAGATCGCCAGTCACACTCAATCTTGTGAAAAATTCGGTCGTGCCCCGAAGAACATTTTCTTCTTTTTGCCTAAGCCAGCGGCAATTGCACCGGTATCCGCCCTGGCCTTACCAGGAGACCGCTGCCAACTTTTGTTATGCGGGATTCGTGCTAACCACCATTGGCAGTTTGTTGTTTTTCTCCATGACCAGGTAAGGTCCACTGAGGGGTTGCTTTTGTTGTCGTCCCCCTCTCGCGTTGAGACTTGAGCTGGTCGTGGCTTCTGTGAGATTCTGCCAAATTCTCACGATGTTTGACATTGAGGATGCTGGGCTTGACAGTCGTATGTTCAGTTTGAGAGGTGATTAGTGATTGCAGGCAGAGCAGGCAGTTGCAAGAGTTGAGAGAGACAACGTGCAAGAGGCTCCTTCCCTCGTCTGGTAACAGCTGAGTTCTCGAAAATGTAAACAAACCTCGGGACAATATCCCTGCAGGTCAAGGAAGGGAAGGGCTTTCTGAGAATATTGTCCATCTCAATTCCTGGGATCATGGCAGAAAGAGATCTTCGTGAACGGCACTAATACGAGCCGGAGGACGGAATCTCGACTTTAGTCGGTGGGTAGGTAGTAAGAGGGTCATACCGCCCCTCACCCACGGGATGTCACCGCGACAAAAGTTTTTGTTTACACCACAGTCAACACCGATCACTTCTAGACAGTAGTCTAATATGGAAATCTCGTCGATTATGTGCGGCATGATTCTCACAACATATTCTTCTGCAAGCACGCAGAATGAATGGCTAGGGAGGCAGGCGTAGACGAAGTGCTCTCACTCAGAAACACCTCAACCATGATGATTTTCCATCTCCAGTTAACTAGCAACATCCCAGGTTGTCGTTGCCGGGAAACGCATGTGAACACTCAGGGGGCGAACGAGTAACACTCATTGGTTCTTGCAATTAAACAAATAACATATGTTCCTGTCGACAAGTCTCGGACCGGCTTTCTGGTCACCGATCACGCAGACTTTTTCGTTCCGAGAATAACTAAGTACACACTCTGGCTATGAACTCAATTGGAACCAGGGTAACATGTTCAAACAAGCTTGATCTCGACCAGAGTTAGAATCCTTGTCGGACGCCACATTTTTCTTCTGTGGCCAACTAGCTTTGATCATAACAACCGAAGCCAAAAGACGCGTCGTGTGAGCCTTCTATGGCGAGTTGAACAGGTCTTAGCCCTAGGTAAACCTGAAACAAGCTGTCTTCGGTCGTTTGCTGTTGAGAAGCAAATATCATCGACTCATTGCAAGCCATTCCTCGCGATAAGCAAGCGTGAAGAAAGCTGACCATGTGCCTATGTGTTTTTCTCCAAGTCAGCATTGCCCTATTTGCCAAGTCATGATGATATGTGTACACTCCGATACTTGCAAAACATGGAGTTGGTCACCCGTTTCTCGCACAAGTTTGAGCCGAATCTTGTCGATATCAGCCTCTATTTCACTCAGGACGTCTTAAGAGCAATGCGAAGCTAGACGAACTTGGTTACCGTTGCTGCTTAACGTTGCTGCTTAAACCAACTGGACACGGATGGAATCGTCGCATGTGAAAGTGGACAGCATCCTCTTCTCTTGAAGGATATCGTCTGAGTTGAGCCAGCTAGCCCTCAAAAACCTGATCGATCCGAGATTTGTGTGATGATGATTATCATCGAGACCAAGCTTTTTCTCGTATTGTGAAACCCTCTACTGGGTGGGCTCGAAACTTCCTCAACATCATCGAGACCAAAAGATTTGAAGTTGTCAAGTTTGGCGGCCTCACAACATTAAGAGCTGTACGTTATAGATATTAACAGACAATATATTTTCGGGACTATTATTGCTTGCGCAGTCCAAGTTTTGACCCTTCGTTTCCATGGCCCAAACTCCCATCACATGCAGCAGCTGCCTACCGCCTCTGTTTGGCGGTGGCATTGCCTCATATCCAGATTGGCCAGCCAGCCAAATCGTCTCTTTTCACCCTCTATACCCTCCTTAGGAAAAGTTCCCCAGTCGTAAGTCATCATAGCATGGATATGGTTGGTAGATGGGGTAGATGAGTTGGGGGATATATCAACCTCTGTGCTTCGCAAATCGCCGGGGTATATCAAGAATAAGATCGCAGAATACCAGAACGCCGTGCCTGGACAAGTGTAGCCAAAACCATTTTCCCAATCACCACGTCAACTTGGTCACCCGGGATCTAAGGTCTGGCGACCCGGGAATGATGCCCCGTGTACCAACCTGTAAGTTGGCAAACCTCGACCTCAGATCGAAGTCCACGGCGCGGACCATAACGCGCTTCTCCTCAGGAACGGACCGCTTCGACTTCATGAGGCCCGGAATGACGCTGTCCCTCCGGGCGTCCCAGCGAGCATTGCCACCAGGTCCGAGAGGTACATCCTCAGCGAAGTCGACTGAGCCTTGCCTGGCACTGCCATTCGAATGACCCATCATAGGCGGCGGCGATGTTATCTTGTCCTCCTCTTCCTCAATATTCACAACCCATTGCCCGATGCGCGCCGTCAACTCACTGTCCCACATGCCTTCCCGGCGAGCGCTGCTGCTCAGAAGCTGGATAGCTTGGCGTCGAATGATCGAGTGACGGCATTTGGTAGCCACCACAAATAGAGGAGGAACGATTCCAAGATCGGCACTAAAGCTGGGCTTGATGTGAAATGTGCTGTATGCGTTGCCGCCAAAGATGTCCGGAGAGTGACCATGTCGATGAGGGCAGAGAGCGGGATCGGGACATCTCTTTGCCGCTGCTCGTCTCTCTTCGTCACCTACTACTTCCGAGGCAAGATCGACAATAGCCTTGAACTGAGGCTGGAATAGGTCGAACTGTGATTCACTGTCGCTATAAGTCATGAGAAATAGTATCTGGCTCATGATTTGGAACATCTTCAGGACAGCGATGCCAGCCTTCTCATGATGACTGACGCCAGGAGCTGTGCGAGATTCAAGTAGATATTCAAAAGCCTCAGACCAAGCGTCGAGTTGGCCTTTGAAGCTCATTCCGTACTGCTTCAACGACTTCGGAAGGATTCCCATTGGCCCGTTCGCGCCAGTCGACTTTTGGTAGATGAAGAGAGTTTCTGTGAATCGAAGCATTTTCTCGAGAAGCTTGTCCCAGGCACTGCGCGCCTCCATCAGAGTAAAGAATTGTTCAGGCATGGAGCTAGAGCTCATGGATGACGGTGAGCTGCCAGCATCTGATGGCGGGGACTGCGGGTATTCGGGATTCTGAGGGGTCAGTCGGATCACGAACGGCTCTGGGAAATGGAACGCCATGTCGTATGATTTCGCTTGGATCGCGAGCCTAGTAAACATGGTGATGAGCTCCTCCTCGACCGGCTCCTCAGAGACGGCTAGGAAGGATCTCCTCCGTTCAGCTCGGAGCTTTTCCAACAAACCAAGGCCTGTTTGAATTTGCCTGATTGCCTGTTTATGGTCGCCAATGAAGGAGTCGAAGCATGCTAGAAGCACGCTGGCCATGAGTAATGTGCGGTGAGACTTTTGGTCGCGGCTGAGATCGACTAAAGAGTTCATAGCCTCAGAGTACTGCTTGACTGCCACTTCCCAGTGGCGATATGCCCCGTCCGCGGGACTGAACGAATCGGACGGCGATCCCGGCGGAGACTCGCATGATTGTTCAAGGGTCTTGTACAAAGCACCTAGCGCGACCACTGCATGGCGAATTGCGTTCCCGGAGTGACACTCCTGCAAAACGGTTCGAGTCCAAAACACCGAGTCAAAGTATCCAGACAGCTCATTCGCTGTATGTAAGCGGAAGAGTTGGAAATAGAGTCCCTCCTGTTGAGAAAGCTGGAGATTGCCCGCTGGGCGGTAGAGTGTAACAGAGGCGCTGGAGTCGGGTGTTTGAGGGGGCGTTGTGCGTCGTGCTTGCAACTTCTGGGCTCTCCGAGGCGGTAGTTCGATTGATGAGCGGATGGGAGGCCCGCCATTCGGGGCAGCAGCCAGAAGAGGTTTTGGTGCAATGGCGAGAACTTCGTGAGGTCTTGCGCTGCGACTCGGCGGTGGGTAGCCCGTGCAAATCTTCTTGGAGCGAACACACTGGGAACAAGAAGGCCTCTTCTCGTCGCACTTGATGCGCCGTTGTCTGAGGATGGAAGTTAGAAGCTGTTCTCCGAGGAAAGGAATGCCTGCGATTCGCGACGTACTTGCAGTTATTGCAACCGGTCTTGACCTTGGGTTTGCTGGTTCGCGCCCTCTTGGGCTTTTGCTGCGAGTCGGAGGTCGGACTGGACGAAGACACTGAGTTTGCCGAGTTGGCATCGGCTTGGTTTGGGGACGACATTGTTGGGAATTTAGGGGGAATGCGAATTGTAGCCGAAGGGATCACGCATACGCATACGCATGCATGGCCTTGGGCTCGGGGCCGCACAATATGTATTTCGTCCGATTGCAGCAAGGAACGACTTGCGGTGGCAGAGTTGAAGCAAATAGGAGTTTGGACGGAATGCAGGGAAATCGCGAGCTCTTCGGACGAGGTGGGCGGGCGGGAGAGGGTCGCTAAGGGTCGGCGCGATGACGGGTGGTCTGTGATTTCGGCGGTTAGACAGGGCACTCAAGCCTAGCGTAGGGTCGGCCTTAACGGGGAACAGGCCCGGCGGGGAGGGATCTGCTACGAGACGGGGTCATCCCTTGGTTCGTTCGCTAGACACTTACATGACTAAGGCCGTGGTAAGGGTGGGAGAAGAAAGTCGAGATAGCGATGGAGATCGAGGCCCAAGAGCGGTGGAGAAGCCAACTCGGGGGCAGCGTTGGTTGATTATATGATGAGAACCCCAGCGCCGAGAGGGGAGCGTTTGTCTTGTAAGGCTCGGAGTGTATGTGTGTGTGTTTTTGCTGGTTCTATGCGCGATGACAGGGCTCGAAAGAGACTCGCGGCGGGAAGGAGTTTGGGGGCCAGGAGCGACGGACGATAGAGTAATATAGGGCTGGCGGAAGGCGTGTGAGCGTGGACCTGGGCACTCGTAGCTGGCGGCGGCGCAACACTCGCAGTAGGTACAACACAAGCCACTGGCCACTGGTGGTTGATGGAGCAGCAAGCACTACGCAGTAGCTCGGTCCACAAGGACCAGGGGTGAGGGGGAGCCGAATGTACTGTCTTCGTGGTGTGTCTGAATGCTGGTGCGTGGTGCGTGATGCGTGATGCGTGGTGTGGTAGCGGTAGGGGGAGACCGAGATCCACGAGAGAGGAAGCCAAGCGATGGGATGAGTTGCGATGTGGAGGTCGTAGGCAGCTAGGAGCTAGAGGGAGGCTTGGTACTGGGCAGACGCAGCAGACGTGGACCGGGATGTTTCTTCGATTATGGTGTGGTGCGGCGGTGATGGTGGAGGGAAGTGCCGCCAGTTTATAGGCAGATCTCAAGCAGTGACAGTTACCAGCAGCACGCCGGGCTTGAGGGAGACGTTACTGTACTGTACTGCACTGCAATGCATGCAGCTGCTTCCCAGGCTGTCGTCGTTGTAGAGCATGTACCGATGGGCGGGCTGACGGGATGAGGTAGCATCGAAATGCTGGAGATGGGCATCAGGGATCCGCGATGCTTATGATGGATGGCAAACGTGATTCAGGAGACGGCAGAAGTCGCGTCGTCGCAAAGACTTATCTAGAGGGCCGATAGTGGCGAGCAAAGGCACCCGCGGAATGGATGGCTAGTTGAAGAATGAAAAGAAAGCAATTGTGTGAAAAGAACAGGTGCCGAGAGGAATCTGTCGAGACCAGGCCAAACCAACAGGGACTAACACACCCAAGCTTGGCCAAGAGCAGTGAAAGATGGGACACAAAAGGACTGGACAGTTGGAACTGGCACGATGGAGACGGGTCGGGGGTCGGGGTCGGACATGGACGGGGGTTGATAGTTGTTGCGAGTATTCGTCGTCTTGTACTGTACGAATACAGAGAGCACTGTCCGTCCATCTTGTCTGGCCGGCGCCTGGCCCATCTCTGTTTCCTGCAAGTGGCAGTAATGTTTGTTCTTTACTAGGTGAGGTAGGCGGGCAAGTAAATGCAATCCTCCAGGGCAGTGGGAGGCGAGACAAGGCATCCGGCCGCCGTGGTGCGTGGTGCGTGGTGCGTGGTGCGTGGTGCGTACCATGCCGTACCTAGACCCGAAGCAGACAAGGCATTTCTGGTGTCTGTAACTGAGGTGTACTGAACGAAGAGATACCAGATGAAAATGACATGAATGAGCGAGCATATGCAACATCATCCTTCTCCAGCCAGCATAAGAGGATCGCTGAACGAGCAGCGAGCACGAGGGGAAACTGGACGTCTCACAAGTAGTTTGCCAGTCGTACGTGGTTTGGTGTAACGGGACACCAGCTGTCTGTCCTGTCTGAGCATGAGAGGGCAAGGTACCTGACAGTATCCGTACCTTTCCCTCTGGCGACTGGCCTCGGGAGGTACCTTACCCGTTGCGCCAGGCCCGGCCAGGTGCAAGGGTGGAAGAGGATACTTGGGCGGGTTATTGGTTTTTTGGTTGGGAACTTGCCCCAATCGGTACCTGACGCTTTCCGCACTCGTCGTTGTGCCTCTGGTGCGACGGGAGAGGTACTGCGGCACTGCGTGTACTGCATGGCAGAGACGCCGTTCGAGGTACATTGCTGAAGGGGGGAGCTAAGGTGCCTCTAGCCAGACAGCTAGAGCCAAGAGGAAAAAGAAAAGCGGCTAGGAGACGTGGACGACGTCGCCTCTTGCCGAATGAATGCTTCATACCTACGGATACCTTGACATGAGGTGGCCTCAGAGAGAGGGAGATTTGGGAAAGTGCGTTGTGCGGTGACAGCGACTTCCTGGTTAGAAACAGCGTCCGAAGAAGGGACAAGGCCGGCCGGCCCACGCTCCAGTCCAGAAAGAAGGGGAAAAGGAAAGAGCACGGTCCACTTGCACCTTGCACCTTGCACCTTCAGTGTGTCTCCAGATCTCCCTCCTCCAGTTCGAACCCCACTCCTTCCCTCCATGGTCGTGGTGTCTTCGCCCACGCACTCACTCCCACCAAGCACCCTCGCCCTTCACCACCACCACCACCACCACTTCTCTCGGTCTTCACCACATTCTCCTCGCCGAGCTCGCCCTCTTTGTGCATCTCTCCGTCCTTCGCCTTCCCGGCCTGTTCGCTTCTGCCTTCGTCTCCCTCCCGCCCGTTCGGCCTACTGCATAGCGTCGGCGACGCCTTCGGCCATGTTTCTTTTCCTCAACTAATAACTCCAGAAGCAAGTTAGCACAATGCACGGCTTGGGCGTTCGTGGCTATGCTGTTTGTTTGTGCAGTCTCCCTCCTGCCCGGCGGCTAAGCCCTGCAGGAAATGTGTCTCCAGAGATCATTTGGGGACGACTCATCAGAATTTAGAAATGACCACATGGACCAGGGGAGAGAGAAACGGCAAGTGGAGAGCGACCAGGGGGTATCGAGATGCCACGACCGATGGACCACCACTGATGCCCCATGCCTGCACCTTCACCCGCACGTGCGCATTTCTCGACAGACCACACCTACATACAACACGGTACGCCTCAACCTCCGTCCGGCCGCCAGCGGAGAATACACCCGCTGCCGCTGCCAATAGCTCCCAACTCTCACGCAGTACTTTCCCTCCGACCACTCATCATCTCTGCCGCTCACAGTCAATCCCGTCCCGCTTTGGGGCCGGCATGGACTTACGAGCTTACCAAGCGGCCGCTTTAAATAACGTGCCTTACGGAATCAGTACTCTGGCGAGTGCAGTTACCTTTCACGAGTGCCGTAAGGTCATTTTATTGTGTCTTGGTGAGGCAGCCAGTCAGGTCCACGTTGCTGGAGTCAGATTCAAAGCAACTCTTGATGATATGATACGCGAGCTCTACGGGCTCGCCGCTAAACCATTCAAAGTCCTTCTCGGACATCATCTCGACGTTCTTCAACACGGCTGATCGTCGGCCCATGCCGCATCTGCGTCATTCCTCGGTCAACCAATCTTCACACGCACCGCTGTGTCTGTAGGCTTACACCACCAGCCGAATTTTCTTGGCTCTGCGGGCAACGCCTTGGATGACGCCCTGCCGGCCGTTGTATGCAAGCAAATTCTCAGAGCCTTTCGTGTCCTGCACCACACCATCGATAGCCAGCTCCTTCACTCTGTCCAACACTGCCTTGGGGGTGGCGAGACCCTCCTTGGACATCAGGTACGCGATGAGGCCCGCGACATAAGGCGCAGCTTGCGATGTACCAGACATTGTGGCGTATCCGTTGTTGAGACCAAGGGACTTGATGCCGACTCCGGGCCCAAATATCTTGACCGAAGACCCATAATTGCTGAACGCCGCCCGGGTCCGGTCCCAGTTCGCCGCACCGACTGTGAATGCTTGTTCCGCCCTTGCAGGCGAACGTCCGATTGCATCCTGGTTCGAGTTACCCGCGGAAGCTACAGTCACGACTCCAAGATCATACGCAGCTTTCACTGCGTCATCGAGAGCCGACGTCTGCGAGCTGACGGTGAAGCCTGAAATAAGATGTCAATTATGGGGCCGACAGGATTCAAAGGGACGGGTTCCAGTACCGAGGCTCATGCTAATGACAGACTTTCCCAGTCGTCCTGGCGTCTGCGTGATGTTGTTGACAGCCCAGTTGTACCCGTCAAGAACAGTATCAACAGTGCCCAAGCCCTGGTGGTGGCGCTTTTGTTAGCGCCGATCAAGACTTGCGGTTGTCAGACGCGGCAAGGATTCGCACTTACACCGCCCGCTAGGACCTTAACAGCCACGATTGTCGCCTTTTTTACCACGCCATACGTCTGAGACCCCACGATACCTGCGGTGTGGGTTCCATGCCCGCCGAGGTCATCGAATGCCTCCTCTGGCCGCGCGTTGTAGCCCCTAACGGCGCGGCCGCCAAAGTTGGGATGCGAGATTTGCACGCCTGTGTCAAGCATGTACACAAACGTGCCCTCCCCCGCCGACCTGTCATAGACGTATGAGCCGGTATCGCTCGAGTCTGGCAGGCGGTTTGGCGAAGACAAGGCTGTAAGACCCCAAGGTGCATTCCACTGGGTGTAAAAGGCGTCGAGTTCTACAATGCGATTGGGTTCGACGGATAGCACCTCTTCTCCAGCACCGATCTCAGCAATGCTATCATCATCAAAGCTACCGGTGTAAGCGTTGAAGGCGCCGATGTTGAATGATTTTTCAATGCCGGTGGTGTCCCGCCGTCCAGGACTGCGCTTGTGTACCCCCGTCGCCCATACCATGTGGCTTTCGAATTCAGCAGGTTGAAGACCGGGCTTCAGACGGATGATATACTGTCCGGGGATGACGCCGTCAAGCACTGCACTCGGTACGGCGGCAGCGAGGGCCCGGAGGCCGGACACCAAGAGGATGGTGACTAGGCTGAAGGACGACATCTGGGCGGTAGCTGAATAGCTCAGGGAATTTCCATTTATTTTTCTCACAACGACTGAATTTCGATTTTCTTTATACGCAATCTCCTCCGCTCATGAAATTCTTTTCGGCCTATTCACCTGACGGCGATTTCCTTCAAAATCGCGAAGGCCAAGATGACGTCTGTGGGGCGGCGGACTGGACATGCTGAAAGCAATGCTTTACACGAGGAAATATCGTTGGAAAGCCCCCCGGCAAGGCATCCAGACCGGGCGAGGTTCCTCGTGATGAACATTTGCAAACGGCGCGTCTCTCAGACGCCTGATTTTGATGCAATTTTGTCTTGTCTCCTCGTGAAGAGCAAGAAACAAGCATTGGCAGGACCAAGGGCCGTCCCGTCACCGGGCAATACAAGCGTCTTGGTCTCGACCATCGTGAACGCTTCAGGCAACCCCACCGGCTTGGAAACCCCATAATGACATGGCCGTTGTCTCGCAATTGCCAACAGGCCAGAAGAAGTAAACGCATGACAACTTTCGGAATCAACATGCCATGCCGCCATACCGCTTGAAGAATTGGCTTTGTCAGCGGGAAACAATGTCAAGGTCGCGTCCGCTCCTTGAGTCAGTCTCAGTGACTTGCAGAAGAGGCACAGGCCGGTCTTGGCTTGCATGGCTGATGGTCCGCAAAGATGGCAACTGCACGAGTGCGCCTCTTTCCCCCGTGGCCCCCATAGCAGGAACGACTTTTCTCCTGATCTGGAGCAAAGCTAACGCGGCTCATTGGCAGATGGATGCGAGCGGCCCGTTTCCTCAGGCTCGTGCTAGGCAATTCGTTCCTGTCTAGTAATGTCTAGCAGGAAAACCAAGGAAGAGCCCAGGCCGTAGCTCCCGCTAGCCTGCGATGGCCGCAAATGCTCATGTCACTGTCGGCTCCGCCCTGAACGCCCGCCGACGCTGAACACCTACCTCAGTATCGGCCGACCTTACATCAGAATAACCTCTGTCATATTTCACTACAACACCAGTCTTTGGAAGATATCCCGGAGACGGTCGAGAAATTTCATCAACTTGTTGTTTCCAATGATTTCATCTGCGTTCGTGGGCGCCCCAGCAATCCGAAGCTTCTTTGCTGCCGTTCTACGAGCTGCACATGGCGCGTCAAGCGTACAGAACCGCATCTTGGCCACTTACAACATCACGAAGAGAAACACACATCCGGATGCTCTGTGGTCTCAGATGCGAGATCCTCGCACGACCCTATCCAAGGCGCCATTGGAAGGTTTACTACTTTCTCCTGTAAGGTGTCCTGATCGCTGTCGTTGTCCATGCAACTAACCATCCAGGCCGTCGCATCGACGCAGGGACACTTCATCTCAGCTCAAGTACCGTCAAGTTTCTATACGGTCGACCCAATATCAACACTCCCATCTCTTATTCGTCAAAGTAATCAATTTTCCTATCAATCGAAAGCTTGCAGCATCCTGCTCACCGCTCTTGCTGGCCTTGTCAGCTGCGCCACATGCAACCCATTCCGGCCCGCTTCCGCTGGGGTTCAGATGCACTCATCATTCGGCCAGGCCTCTCGAGACGACCTTGCACCCTCCATCTCAGCCCTACAATTCCCAAAGAGCGTCACTGATGCCCTGCTTTGCCTGCCGCCATGCAAAAAGACCACCATGCCCCCTAGAGTTACTGTCCGGGGCGGCCTCCTTGTTACATCCAATGACCGCACTTCAACAACCCTTGGATATGCCTACATATCGCCTGCCTTAGCGCCAATGCTCAGCCATCAGTCAACAGTCACGTTCTCTCCTTCACCCACTCCGCTTTGCGATCCTAGCCACTTGCCCCATCATCAACGCATAGAAGCCTTCCAAACATGGTCCATGACCCATTGCGCGCCTTCTCTGCATCTTCTTCAGCCCTGTCGACGCTTCAGCGAACGTTACTGGGCCCGGCATGCTTGACGGCAATATTGCGCTCGACACCATCTCGAGCTGCGCCCAACCTCCCCGCCTGGGAATGACCCTAGAGGCCCCATTAAGGGTCCGAGACGCGGAGGTGCGTCTCACTCTCTTTTCCAGTTACGGTGGACATTGATTGGCGCACTCTTCTATCACATTCGGTCGTCCAACCCGTCTCGGACCCTGTGGCCGCTCCGCTGGTATGGGAGGGATGTGCCGGTAAAGCATGTCAATTCCAGCCACCAACCCGAAACTTAGGATGCCCCTTGCCAGTCCCGGGAATCTGGAGACCGCCCTTGTTAATCGGTAAAGACTATCGCGGGCCGGTGTCAACTGAGACTGTAAAGTCTGGAACGATATCTAGAAGACGCCCTCAGCGACTAACACGCTCCCCATCTGTCGCTATCAGACAGAGGCACCGCGTAAGGACGAAACGCTCCGAAAGTAGGCTGTTCAAGCTCGTAAATGTCTCTCTGGTTGGAATCCTTGGCTGGCCATCAGGGTCGTATAACGATTCGGAGGCACGGGGGAGTATCATGGTGAATTTGGTTCATGCCGGGATATCACCAAACGGCATCCGATTTGCTGCATCGATATCGGACATGTCCGCTACTGCCCACCAGTATGAGCTACGGCTAATGAGTTGACGTCCCGCCTACATCATCTGCAACTACTCCAAGGTCTGATGCACAGCAATCACGACCGCCAGATGAGCGCCATGCCAGGCATCACATCGCGAGCTCCGACCGTAGGGACGTTCAGCGCCCTGCCTTGCGAAATGCCTTGTCTCACTTCCCCACGCAGAGAGATTAGGGGAAACAGGAGGCCAATCCCGCAAGACGTGCTAATGCACAATTGCTGCATGTCAGAACAGTAGCGAGGAGGCGCTGGTACTGTCGATGCAAAGGTCCCATTGGATGGAAGGCTGTGCTGACTGCCACGTTGGTACTGGTTCCACAGAAAGTTCGCCCTTTCTCCAACCCAAACCCCCTGTCGAAAAGCTGCCGTCGATCCAGTACCAGCAATGACTTCATACGGTAGCATGGCGACCGAGTCTCTGGGTATGCCGAAACCTGTGACTGATAACCCCCGTCTTGGAGGTCTCCACGCGGGTGATCGCGTGGATCTTCTGTACGTACATCACGCACCTTAGCCTTTGGGGATCATGATATCGGCACTACAGACACTGCCTCGATTCGCCTTACGGGGCTATGTGTGCGATGACGGAGATTTGGGAATGCGTGATTGATTCTATGAACGTGGTATACTTTGCCTTGATCAGGCATCACAGCGCAAGTCTCTCTCTAGAGCGATCGAGTATCGAGAACCCCGTGTGAGATCCGGCCCAGGATGTTGAATGGAGACCTGAAGTCTCCACACGGATTCGGCCTTAGACCATCGAACTAAGGACGACGAAGGGCTTTGTGTGTCCGGCTGGCACCGTATATTTCCACGGTATCAATCTTCCCACGACCTCAAATGGCTTCACCTTTCGTCCTCCTGTGTGATACCTATGCTGTGATTTATTGTCCAACAGGTCTTCAGGGTAACATTTGTTGTCCAAATCGGACTTGCGCATCACCGAACGCACACTAGAGCAAGGATTAAATCTACGTGACATGGCTTTGACGTCCTGTGTGGGTGCCAGCGGCGCGAGAGACTTGATCTTTCAGGAAGGTTGTATTCGACCGTGCCGCATCGATGCAGAGGCTAGCTTCAGCAGCGAGCATTCATGTGGACCAACCTTCGGCCTCATGGATGCATGACTTAAGAAGGACACACGGCAACGGCGGTTCAACTCTGAGCAAAGCTTGATTTAAGCAACATGTTCAAGTCTCCTTGAACCAGCAAGTTTGGACGGAATGTATCTAGATATCTCAAGCTCGTCAATAGTCTAAGTTTGTGGTTGCAATTCTCGGTTGAGTCGATCAAGCCCTGGATTTGACAGGATAGGTTTTGGGGAACATCATATAATATATTGGCGACTTGTCCTAATTGTTGGAGCGTATTTGCTGCGAATTTCCCAGTCTCAGAACAATCGAACCTGTCCAAGCACCTCATCGATACATGCATCTGACGGTACATCATTAGTACTCCTTCACGAACCAATTCTTTTCCAGCTTGGTCATCCTAATCGGATACCAGGCGACTGTATGCTCGTATGTTTTTTTCATCACAGCCGTGCCGCTGGCCATTTTCTTCCAGGACTCTGGGCAGTTTGGGCTCTGCCTGTTGAATAAGTCATTGTAAAACAAGTCGGTAGCAGGGCTAACGTAGATCCAGCCCTGGTCTTTACGCGTGTCCCTTGTGCGCATAGTTTGCGGCATCCGACAGAGGGTTTCTTTCGCAATCTGTCTTGACAATGCGCAGACAAGTAGCGCAGGGCGTGGCTGTGGACCCAATATCCAATCCCTTTGACGATGCGCCCTTGAGAAGTAATAGACCTGTGGCTCTACCAGCGTCCATTTCCAGACCTCAATCTGGAGCTCGACGGGGAGATGTTGGAAGCGGTGGAAGTTGTTTTGCTGGTTGCTGCGCCGATGGATTTTGGCGACCACATCGGTTAGGTTCGTCAAGGAGGAGACATATGGTTCTTCGCTGTTTGGGGGTTCGTGGTACATTGTGATAATATTCCGCAGACGACGGTGCCTTTGCAGCAAGATTCCTGTCTTTGGTGTCAGTTCAGAATCCGTTTTGAATTTTCAGTCGCAGACGTGGGCTTACTATGGTGGAGAGGAAGGGATTCGCCCTGCTTCATGGTGGCGTTGGGGATGACGAATAATTGAAAGGCAAGATTTCTGATGCTCAAACGTACCTATTTGTCTGAAAAGATTTCTACCTACGCACCTTTGAGGAAGCGAGCGTACAAGGTTGCGAAATCACAGCAGCTCCACTAGGAGCACAAGGTAGGTGTCCGGCAGCAAAGCAGACGTGACTCCATGAAGTACATGAAGTTTGATGATGGATCCAAAGTTGCACCTCCAACTGATGGGTAAGCTACCCAACCTACTTATAGATCTAACGACGGTACCTCTGCAGGTACTCTCAGTTCATCGGCAGGAACGTCAGGGCAAGCGGTCTTTCTTTCAACCTTTGCGCACCTTCATGTCCCACCGACGAAAGGCTGGCCACAGTAGACAACCGCGGTCCTGGCTGCCTGTAACAGATACGCTGAGATAACAGGCAAAGCACCATCGCAAGCAAGAGCCCGAAGCCGGGCCATAGATGGGTATTGCCGTGCTTTCGAGAAGTCGCTCACCAAGGCTGCCCATTAACACTCACAACGCAGCGTAAAGTCATTCGCTTGAAAATACATGTCTATCTTGGTATCAACACTCACAACGGCGGCAGCTCCTCCCTGCATATAGGACACTGCAGCCGGAACCTCATCCATCCCTCTAAACAAGCGCTGTGGAAAATATGTCGACACGGGGTAACCATGTAATTCCTCCTCGTAAACACGCCAACAACCCCGCCGGCGGTGGGATCCTCCTCGCCCGCCCTCATAACGGGCACTTCAAGCACTTCGCGACAGATGGCGCAGTCGATGGCACGCAGGTTGCTCCCCTTCTTGTCCTCGCCCGTCCGCACCCTGTCGAGAGACGGGGAGCCGGGCTCAGAGAGCAAGCCGATGGGAAGCCCGCCGGCCTCAACGCCATCTTCGCGGAGGACGGGGTGGTAGTCCCACGCGTCGGGGGTCCAGCTCTTGGGCACGCCGAAGCGCGGGCCGAGAACGAACTGAAATGCCAAGATCCAAAGCTGTATCCACAGCCACGCGCAGAAGACGAGGAACGCGCGGACGTCTGTCTCCGCGAAGAGGAAGTTGTCCTCGTAAATGTAGAAATACGCAAATGGGAGGAGACGCAGGATCGACTGGCCGATCATGAAGCGCCACGTCAAGGCTCGACGGCAGTTGCGGATTACATTGCGGTGAATCTGCGGAACCCAGAAGGAAAAGTATACCATCGAAAGAGTGTTTACGAACCCATTGCGGATACGGGGGTACCAGGACGTCGATGCTATGGAGACCAGGAGGAGGAGAGACACTATCATAGCAAAGCGGAATATGACGGCTTGGAAGGTGACCTCGGGACCGGCGCGGGTGGCCGCGCCAGCGTTCGGGACAGCCGCAGCGCCGTTTGTTACGGCATCGATGTCGGCATCAATATCCTGGTCTGAGGGGACGATGATAGGCGGCGTGGGGGCTCTTCTGCGTGGTCCGGCCGTGACCGGTCGCGGGAGGGAGTCCGCCTCGAGGTTCTGTGCTGGAGTTGCTGGCGTACGTGGTGTCTCGGCCTGTTCGCGCTCACTGCGTCTTCTGTTCTCCGGCTCCTGAACTTTGTGGATCTCCGCGAGGAAGAAGCCACCCATCGACATGGAGAGAAATGCGGCGAAGAGCAGGGACAAAGACTCGAGATACGTAATGCTCGCGTCTAGAGCCCACATGGAGGCGGCAGCGAAGATGCTGCCATCGACCATGACCATCATACTGATTGTGTTATAGCTGATGCGGCCCATGGTGGACGGCGTGGCAGATTCCCTCATCTGGTGCTTCAAGAGGAGGGCCTGGGCGATGATGACCCCTGCGAACGCCAGGATCCAGACACGGATCTTGTAGTAGATGATTTCCGTCTTCATGCCCTGTAGATGCTGGCCGTCTGCCGGTGGGAAGTCTGGGGGCCCTTTGGTTTCTAGAAAAAACCCGCAGTCGGGAGACCAGATGATGGCAGACAGCTTGAGCTCCGGAACCCCACGAATGGGGGCGCCGTTCGGGAAGCGAAGCTCTTGCTCGATGTCGCTGATGATCTGTGACATACCTTCCCTCCCCGACTGGAAACCCTTCATGTTCAACCGACTTCTGTCCGGGGGATGAACCTGCGCGTACATGATGTACTCGCAGTGTGGTGATGGATTGAGAGTATCAGGCGGGTTCGACGGGTCTGAAGTCCAAGGCATAACGCCGTCGTTGAAGACCTCCTTCTCCTTCCTCCGCAGTACCTCGGACAGAGTCGCATTCAGAAGCAATCGACTCGAATGAAAAAAGCCTGAGCTCGGAGAAAGATGAGGCAACCCGAATATGCCGTCAAACTTTTCGCTCGTCGTGGTCAAGAGCAGCGTCCCTTGACGCGGCCACTGAACTCCATGCAACCTCATTTCCCAATTGAACCCGGTTCCCTTGACATCCTCGACGGTCAGCGATGCCTTAGCACTTCTGACTCTGCCGCCGGATGTCGGGACACCTTCGTGCAGGATGCTCTCGTATTCAAACTCCTTCGTGTGCCGGCCGGTATCGATCACGTCCAACAGCATTTTGCCCTCGTCACCCGTAATGTTCCTCGCCCAATCGGCCTCCGCCCCGCTCCAGTGCAAACTCGGCGTGACCGCACTCAGGTTGTAGCTCGTCCACTGCCTCTTCACCGACGCATCCTTCCGCACCCACGTCCCCTTCACGGCCCCTGTGGCATTCTGCCAAACCGCCTCGCCCTGGCCAATGTCCCAGAGGTTCACCCCTCCGACGGGCGGTATCGCGTTCCGGCTCCACTCGAGGCACCTCTCCTGGAACCTCTCCAGATCGTCCCACGCGAAGCCGTCCTCGGCCCGGAAGCCCGTGATGTTAAGCGAGCGCGGCAGCTCCTCCTCGCCCGTCCCGTTCCGCCGCGCCGAGAAGTTGCCCCACGACGAGGCGTTGAGCAGCTCGAGCGCGTGCTGGTGCCGCCGCAGCCGCTGCGTCGCGAGGTCGGAGGCCGAGAAGAGAGACGCGCCGCCGTTCCCGGGCGCCAGGAAGATCCATAGGATACCGATGAGGGCGAGGCCGATGACGACGATGCGCGGGTCTTCGTGTGGATAGGGCATGATGCCGGACGACCGTTGCCCCCGGGTTTATCTCGTTGCCATCCTTTGGCTTTGCTGAGCTGATCCTTCCGTAGGTGCTGTGGCGGAGCAGGGTTGCGAAATGGAAGGATGTGGTCGTGTGGTGTTCGTCTCGAATATGGGATCGGGAGATTGAGTTGGTGGGCTGTAGGTGTTGCTATGCAGGTGGAATGACGGCATTGGGTCGGAGGACGGGATGCTTCCGTTGGCCTTAGAGGGCGGGCCCCACTACAGCCACACGGTTGGTCAGGCTGGAGCTCCCTGATGCAGGTGTCCGGACCTGCCTAAGTCGGGGCCGCTACAGTGCTAATCCGGAGGCACGGCACCCCTCTGTCCTGGGAACCAACAACGGCACCATCAGTACCCCGCCACCACTTTCACCGCAACGCGCCAACATCGAGAGAGGCAGGGCAACCATACGTGAGCCTCATTCCAACCATCAACTTCTAAACAGCCTTGGAACAGTTCGTTACTCGCAATTGAACAACACTGTCAATATGGCCTCCAACAACCCCGACACGAGCAACCAGTCTGCCGTAAGTGAGACATGGCGATGAACCCCACAGAGTCTCGCGGCGCCTCGCGCAGCGCCTTAGGATATCGTCCATGGGACGAGGCCTCATTCACAGCCGGTACTGACTGTCGCCAGGCCTCGGAAGACGCCAAGGGCGATGTCAACGCTGCCGTCGAGGAGCTTCTGAACACTATCTCCAACAAGTTTGCCGGGGTGTCTAGCGAGATCTTCGCGAAGAGTGAGCACAACTGCCACCCATTGTCCAGGACATCATGACTAACGACTGTCTCAGTGGATGAAATGTCTCGTCGACTGGACAACTTGGAGGCAGCGCTTCTCGCTAATAAGGAGAAGGAGGGCTCATCAAAGTCGTCTTGACCTCTTCAGCCTTCAGTTTTAGGAGCACGTTCGTGCCAATGGCGTTTAGGGTTTACATGAAAGCACGAATAGAGCTGATATCACGGCCAGTCTCACACGCAGACATGAGTTGTTCTTGTTATTTTATTTCTTGGTCGGTATCCTAGGCTACCAAAGTCCTCAACGTGAGCTGATCCGTTCAGTTGCTCACCTCTCAAACCCCCGCTCCCCCAATATCGTGAGCTCTTGATGCATGTTTAACGTGACATCGTAGAAAAAGTTCTCTACAACTCCTCCTTCGCGTCGGAGACCTTCTCCTTGGCCTGCTCGAGGAACTTGCGAAGGATGTTGGTCTTGCTGGTGATCTCGTCGCGCTTGGCGGGGGCGAGGCCGCCCTTCTTGAGGATGCCGTCGAGACGGGCGACCTCCTTCTTGACGTAGCCGTCGTTCTTGGAGAGCTTGTCGAAAACGCGGACGTAGTACTCGGCGTACTTGTACTGGGCCTTCTCCTTGAGGGTCTCGGCCTCCTTCTTGGCCTCGGCGGCGGCGTCAGCAATGGTGGTGCCGCTGATGTACTTGGCGACGATCTCGTCAAGGGCAGCAATGGTGCCGGCAACGGCGTTCAGGCCACCACCAGCAACACGGGCAGTGCCGGTCTTCTCGTTGATGAAGGCGACGAAGTCCTCCTCCTTACGGCCGCCGCTGTAGAGCTCGCCCTTCTTGGAGCCCTTGGGGAAGAACTTGATGGTGGGGTAGGAGGAGACGCCCTCGGCAGCGGCAGTTCCCTTGCTGGCCTCGTTCTCGGCATCGACCTTGGCGATCACGACACCCTCATCGAGAGAGAAGTCCTGAGCGAGAGTCTCCCAGGTGGGAGCGAGGTTCTTGCAGTCTGTTGAGGGGTCGGGTCAGCAAATCTCCGGCAACAAAGAGGGAGGAGAACACCTACGTCCGCACCAGGGGGCAGTGAAGGCGACAAAGACGTCCTTGTCGCCACCAACAATGGTCTTGAAGGACTCGTCGGTGAGCATGTTCACAGCGCTAGGCGGTGTGTACTTCTTCTTGGGCTTGGCATTGGTCTTCTCGGTGATGAAGTTGCTCAAGCTCTCCAGGTCGCGGCCACCGCTGTAGTCGGTGGGCTTGTCGCTCTTGCCATCGAACCACTTGAGAGTAGGGAATCCCTGAATCCCGAACCTCTTGCCCAGGTCACGCTCGGCGTCGGCATCGACCTTGGCAATCTGGACGTCCTTGTTGGACTCGAAGCTAGAAGCAAGCTCCTCGTAGACGGGGGCGAGGTTCTTGCAGTGGCCGCACCAGGGGGCGAAGAACTCGACCAGAGTGGGCTTGCCAGACTTCAGGACGACATCGTCAAAGTTGGAGGGGATGAGGTCGAGGACGGCAGACTTGGCGGCAACGGTAGCTGCCAGAGCGCCGAACACGAAGCTCTTGAAAGCAACCATTGTGGTTTAGATGACGCAGCTGAATGGGAAATAAAAACGATTCAAAGTAGTTCCTACCCAACAGGATGCGATAGGTAGCTGCTCAAATAAAATGCAGCAGCAAGGATGGTGGTGTTGCAAAAGACGATTTGAAATCAGCTGGTCTGCTGAAGGTGTTAATAAAGAAGCCACTTTGCAGGACAACCTCCAACGTCACAGAAGCAACAGCTAAGCCCCCTGTCTGGCTGGTGAGGCAGGGTACCTAGGTGGCGCGTACCGCTTCCCCGGCCCCACCTAGGCCGCCAGAGCAAGAACGGCGCAAAAAAAAAAAGAAACAGGTCTCTTATCAGCATCTTATCGAGAAGCAACCCCGCCTTATCTTATCACCGTCTCACGTGAGAAGACCGCTCGAAGCACGGACCTCCCTCTCGCTTGCCAGTTCTGGGGCTGCCAGACCCTCCAATGGCGCCCCTTCCCAAAAAATCGCATCCCACACAAAATTTCCGCTCCGTTGCGAAAAGCGTCAAACCACCACCCAGTCAACCCATCTCGAGTTTTCGCCGACACCTTCGACGACAAGCCCCCCTCACGCCGACAAAATGTCTCACGAATCTGTCTGGAACTCCCGCCCCCGCAACTACGGCAAGGGCTCTCGCAGCTGGTACGAAAAACCCCAATCCCCTGGATGGAGGAAAAGTTTTGGATAGGGACACCTGGAGGATGATGATGGAAGGGGGAAGAAAACACAGGCACATAAGGGACCGAAGTGCTGACATTTTTTATCACAGCCGTGTCTGCAAGCACACGGCCGGTCTTATCCGCAAGTACGACCTCAACCTCTGCCGTCAGTGCTTCCGTGAGAAGGCCAAGGACATCGGCTTCAACAAGGTATGCGACGAGAAACCCTTGGCGGGATCTACACGACATTCCCCCCGCGAATGAAGAGCGCGCAATGGCTGACATGAGTGTGCACCACAGTACCGTTAAACGTCAGGATTACGAGACGATGATGGGACTCGAAGGTGGTTGGGCATGATGGCCCGTGGAAAATGCATTCAGACAGAGGGAGGCTTCCAAGGGCATGGAGTTCTTATGGCTGGCTTAACGGAAGAATAAAGTGCACTCCGTCGGACATCCATTGAGGATAGACGAATACCACGACATTGAACCTTACCACCATCACTATGCCGGGGCCACCAATTCAACGTGCTGTAAAGCGCGACGCGGTCCGCAGAGGGCGCGCCGCCTGGTTCTCGTCTGCCAGGGTCATTATCAAGTCTGGGGATGTAATGACGACTCGAGTCTCGCCAATGTCTGTCACGCTGAATGAAACTACGTTTGAAGAAACCAAAGTGTGATCATGTGGCACAAAGCACGTTATTCTATTGACCATCGTCTCTAAAAGTACATGATTCAAGACAGGGGTTGAAGTAGAGTGGAGATCTTTGAGCCCAGGACCCGACAAATATACACGAGCGCGAGGGCTCAAAGCGGAAAAAGCTTGGGGTCAATTGTACATAATTCGTGACGCAAACACCTTTTGTACAATCCCAATTTTCCCATCCAGTTTTTCGGGTCGTCCCAAATCATATATCGTATGCTGGGAAGAGAGTGTGTGCTGAGTGCCGACTCAGGGTATCGAGGTTTTTTTTGGTTTTGAATCAGATCATTTACTCAATGACACGGGTGATGAGACCGGTGGCAACGGTGCGGCCACCCTCGCGGACGTTGAAGCGCTGGCCGACCTCAATGGCGGAGGGGTTGTGCAGGGTAGCGACCATCTCGACGTTGTCACCAGGCATGACCATCTTGCTGTCGACGTCCTCGGTGCCCTCGGGGAAGGTGAGGGTGCAGGCCTCATCGGCGGTGCGGAGGTACATCTGGGGCTTGTAGTTCTGGTGGAAACCGGTGTGACGGCCACCCTCCTCCTTGGAGAGGACGTAGAGGGAGGCGAGGAAGGACTTGTGGGCCTTGACGGTGCCGGGCTTGGCGACGACCATACCGCGGCGGATGTCCTCACGCTTGATGCCACGGAGGAGGAGACCGGAGTTGTCACCGGCACGGGACTCCTCGCAGGACTTCTTGAAGGTCTCAATATCGGTGACCTTGGACTTGATGACCTCATCACCCTTGCCGACAATCTCAACCTCGGTGTCCCTCTTCAGGATACCACGCTCAACACGTCCACTGACCACGGTACCACGGCCAGAGATGGAGAAGACGTCCTCAACAGACATGAGGAAGGGCTTCTCAAGGTCACGCTGGGGAGTGGGGATCCACTCATCGACGGCCTTCATGAGCTCATCGATCTTGTTGACACCAATGTCGTCCTTCTGGTTGTTCAGGGCGCACAGGGCAGAACCCATGATGACGGGGGTGTCGTCACCCTCGAAGCCGTAGGTGCTGAGAAGCTCACGCATCTCCATCTCGACAAGCTCCAACATCTCGGGGTCGTCAATGGCATCGACCTTGTTGACGAAGACGACGATACGCTGGACACCGACCTGACGGGCGAGCAGCAAGTGCTCACGGGTCTGGGGCATCTGACCGTCAGAGGCGGCAACGACGATAATGGCACCATCCATGTTGGCGGCACCAGTAATCATGTTCTTGATGTAATCGGCGTGACCCGGGCAGTCGACGTGGGAGTAATGTCTGGTGTCGGTGGCGTACTCGATGTGGGCGGTGGAAATGGTGATACCACGCTTGCGCTCCTCGGGAGCCTTGTCGATGGCACCATACTCGAGGAAGTTGGCAAGGCCCTTCTCGGCCTGTCTCTTGGTGATGGCAGCGGACAGAGTAGTCTGGACATGGTCAGCCAGGGTGCGCCGTTGCGCTGGTTAATGTCTCGAGGTGTACCTTTCCGTGATCGACGTGGCCAATAGTACCTAGAAGACGATTCAGTTAGCCAAACCACCCAGATGCAGCCCGCATCGACTGATCTTACCAATGTTGACGTGGGGCTTTGAACGCTCAAAGACGGCGTAGTTGCGGCAGACGTTGAGGACGGGAGAGACGTTCTTGCTCTTCAGGGCGGCCTGGAGAGGGCTGACGTTGCCCTGGCGCAGCGAGGCGCGCGCCGTGCGCAGGAAAGGCGCGACGGATCTGAAGGCGGTAGACATATTGAATGCCTGTCGTGTGTATTAAATAGTAAAGAAGAACAACAGAAGAACGAAGAGTGGGGAGATGGACAATTGGATGCTCGTTGTCGACAACGGCGCGGATGGACGGGGAGGGAGGTTGAGATATCGTCTGATGGCGGTCTCCTCGACTCGAAATTTTTTTGCTACCGGGACTTTCCTTCGGGTCTAAGTAGAGGGGGGAGCTATGCGGGAGCTCTTACGCCATTGGCGGGCCGGCGTCAGTGCTGCCAGCTGGGTCCACCCCTTCGACGGTGTTAATGCGCGAAATTTCACTGGCTGAGAAGTGGTCAACTTCACATCATGAAGTCAGAGAGGTTGCTTGACCGTCTCGGGCGAGAGCATTCTTGCCTCAAAAGCGCATCAATTGATCTTAAAGCTCTTAACATATACCGCACTGGATGAACTGTTCACGAAAAAGTCCTCGCACACGGCAGCCATGTTAATATGTCAACCCAATGACTATACTATCTAAACGCCTTGCGAGGAGGGAATCCCCAAAGACATCGCTAAAGGCAGTCTAGTCATTTCTATTGCCAGAAAAGAACACAAAATCAAGGAGTCGAATGATTCGGACATGGCATGTGGATTGTCAAAAGCAGGATTCAAGACTCCCATATAAGACGCACGGCAACGGTTAGGCAGACTCTATCGTACCGTAATCTGAATACCAAAGTCTCGCTCGACCAAACAGTCTGAACTAATCAATTCTATTTGACACAAACTTCAAAGTGCTCCCAAGATCTGTCCTGTTGAATGCCAGTCTCGGTCCCGTAGTCCTCCAAATCCCAAGTTTTGTGTATCCACAGTTCCACATACGCCGGTCTCGAAGGTAATACATAACAGACTTGATCCCAAAAAAACAGCGCTTCCATCATCATCGAAATCGTAATCATCAGCTGAACCAGCCAGCCGTTCTATCTAAGTGTCCGTCCACAGAGGCTCTAGTAATACGACTGCCGTGTTGGGGAAGTCGAGGACTCCTTCAGACACGGGCCGTTGCTTGAGAAAGAGTGTGTAATATGAATGCCGAACTTTTCCAGCAGGTTGAATATCAAGCACATTCACTGGCTTCGAAAGGCCACGCCGAGTCAGGTTGCCTTCACTGATACCGGGGCCGGCGGCAAGGGTACCGGTCTGGGAACCAGGTCAGACATTCTTCGCAGGCATCGTCGAGACGAATCGTCTGCCAGACCTGGCGTTTGCTACAGGGTTTCTGTATCAAGCTCGCGGGTCGACAGAAGCGCGCGAATGTGTAGCTGCTATGCTTGCAGGTGAAGGCGTGAGCGTAGTATTGGCACATTTCGGTGGTTGTTGGATGCTATCGAGAATCGAATCTGAAGGTTGGCTGAGACTCCAGATCTTTCGAGCGTACAGATAAGAGAAAGATGTAAATTCTGATAATGGCGTTGGATATTTTTGACTCCTTTTGCGAATTGTCATGTATCGAATGGAAATATGATTCGCGTGACCAAATCAAAGAAATTGGCAGTCTCTGAGCTTGTAAAGTAGTAACGATCAAAGGCTGAAACGAGTGACTGGCGCGAGGCAAACAACGATGGTAAATATGTTGGTCGGAAAGAGCATTCGCTGCAATGTAGCAATCAAGACGCAACGCCGGGTCAGACCGCCACATTTGTAGTATCGTCTCAGACACTTCGAGACCGAAGGAATGCCCGCTCATGTTTGTTGGGCATCAAACTGATAACGTCGGCGTCACTTCGCTGCCACTAGCAAACAATCGTTTAAAACTGTAGGAAGCCTTCACCGGCACACAAGCCCGGATGCCAGGGACAACACGAGGAGGCCCAATGAGACGGCGAGGTCTCTGAGATCTAGCAATCAGCTCCCAGGACCGGGAGCTGCAACGTCCCGTTCCGGCTGGGAACGAGGAACAGTTCCAGGGGGAAATCCAAATCGAGTCCGTGGGTTCGGTTTGAGTGTGTTTTCACTTGAAAGCACAGGAACAGAGCTACTCCGGAAGCCGTTTGCCCAAGCCCTGGACTTGACAGTTGGCAAACGGGGGGTTGCACTGGCTTCTTGTTGCGTCCACGTGCCAGTTTACCGAGTGCTCAACGGCGTCATGATGTCTTGGGATGGGCTTGGGCAAGTGGTGAGGCAAGTTGAACCGACCTGAGCGAAAATGCCGTAGCTGAACCATCTCGGGAAAGACCAGTCCGTTTGAGACTTGATCGTGACAGATAGGGCTGCAGTCCATGATCTGGGACCTGTCGTGTGACGAGTGAGGGAGCCCAAGTCGGCTTTCGATGGATTGACGGAGAAGTGGCTTTGCACTGTGCTGTACGATGGCGCGCCGCATTGTGACTTTCAGACTGATACTGCCTGTTTGCCCCTTCGAGAGCACTGACAACGCATGTCGATGAACGCATCCGTACTGCAAGCCTGACGACTGCATTGGTGGCATTTCATGCAGTCATGTCGACGTGTAGCGATACAAATTCGAAGGGTCGCGGGCGGGTACTTCGAAATCAGGTTGGGCTTTCCCAGGGCCTTTGGCCGCAGCATCTCTAGGCCCCGTAAATCCTTGCAACAAAGGCGAAAGAAGTATGTCCTGTCAGAATTAAGAGCTGGTTTGGGGGTTCGAGTGTTTGATGAACCGTCGTGTAAGTCTCGGATAACGGTGTCTTCACCGCCAGTTCAAGGCTCCTGCTTGTGGCTACTGCCCGCTCCGGCATACGTCAGGTCGTGCTTCAAACAACCGTGGATTACTAGGAAGCCCACGACGAGAGGGTTGGGTCACCGAAGAACCCATTGGTCCTTGATTGAATGGTATGGGTTTGGCCGCAGATATGACGGCCCGCAAGGCTTCCATCCTATGGGTCGTATGCACCAGCAGCTGGCTCAGCAAGTAAGCAGATGGACCCCCAAGTTTCTATCGCCCAGAGTACACAGCTTCAACCGGTAGAGGACTATTGCATTGCCTCACTTGAGGCAGTGAATGTCGTTACAAGTTCCAACAGAGGTGGAAGGGTCCTGTTAGGCTCTCATTGGCGGGGCTGACGGGCAGGGTGCTGAGAGGCCTCGCGGAGGCGTGACGTTCAGAGGACTAAGAGGACCGTGGTAGTAGCGATAGCGATCGTGGCCGTGGCCGTGGCCGTGCAGTCAAATGATGCGCTGGCACCATTAGGTATTCCGGGAGGCGTTGCAGAAGGCCGGTGATGGCGGCTGAGATCAGGAAGATTCTTGAAGCAGGCAGCTTACACTGAAAATGGGGTGGCTGGGATGCACTTTGTTCGGGGCAGAGGGACGTTCCCTGCTTTGAGAAGGCGCGCGGCGTCCCGTTGGCCAGAATGGAGCAGGCTCGACACTAAAGCAGGATAGGATTAGCTCGACCGGGTCGCCACGAAACAGGGACCACGGCCAAACGTTAGCGGGTCGTCAAGCCAGGTGAGGTAAATGGACGTATCCGTACGTACCGTTGTGAGAGAGCACAAATTAATTCCTCGACGAACAACTTGGACCATTCTGCATCGTCTTGTCCTCGCACATGAGGAATTGTGCAACCTGTCGGTGAATACACCACGCTGCTCAAGCAGCGTTTTGTTTCGGAAGGTGGATTTGGTGCTCTGAAACCCCCAGATGGGGGTGACAGTCGCACGGGGCCCCCCGTTGGTGTTCGAGGTCGACGGGATAGATCATGGATCGGAATGCGACAGTCGACCACGTTGTACCGCTCGGAATTCCTGAACCCAGATGACCCCGCCGTTGAATTCGCATCGCCACTACAATCGACCACTTCGTCAGCGGCAAGGCAAGCCATCAGTGCAGCGTCTGTGTGGGTGCATTTGACCTTCCTTCAGACTGCTGGCGAGCGAGGGAGAGAGAAAAGCAACAATCGTGTCGGCTACCGAGGCGGAAGTGCGTGCGAGAAGCGAGATGGTATCTTTCTCGTGTCTCAGCCGCGGGTGGTATGAGATGGACGGCGGGTAAGCATGCACTCTTGAAACTGATTTGCATGTATTATCCGCATCGCTTGCATCTTGGCCGTTGCGGCAAGAATTGTTAGAACCATGTGCCCGAGTAGATATTCTCTAGTCGGTGGTCCGTCGACTGCTTTGGTCTGGCCGACTGTCAGAACCCCGCGGACCCTCAAGAGCGCGAGCGAGTGAGTGATCGGTAGTCGGCCTGTCTCGGGCTCGATCCCGCGCGTCAAAACGAAAGCGCCGCGCTATCGTGTCTCGGCGTCAGTTTGCGCAAATGCATCCTTGGGCAGAAGAAACATGCTAGGGTTCGGACGAAGGAAGCTCAAAAAGTCAGTTTGCCTGCCACATGGGGAGTTGGGACGGCAAGGGGCAATTTGCGACAGAGAAGACGGCCAAGTGCGATAGATGACAGATGAATGAGGTGATGTCAATCAGAGTTCTGTTTGCTCGGCCAGCGGTCTTGAAAAGGAGAATGCCGAGGATGAAGGCAGGCGGTGGATGCAGACGACGAACAGACGGCGGTACGGATACTGCCAGTGTCACCTTGGTGGTGTCTTTGCGGTCATTTGGGTCCCAAGTCCCCCTCCAGCTGGGGGCCTGGGGCAATTGGATCCGATGCTACCAGAAGCGGGCCTTAGGGTCCCATTTTAGCGCATCTTTCTTACCCCCGTAGCCCCGGCCAGTTCGTGGGAAACAGGACCTACGGCACGAATATTCCTGCATTGCATCAGTAAAAGTGGCAGCTCATGGAGGCCAGCAGCTCATGGAGGCCAGCAGCTCCCCAGGCCAGCCAGCTTCGAGCCCGGCCAAGCTCCAGCTCTGGGCATGGGCATGCCTTTCCCGCCCGAGGTACCTCGTCCTCAGGTGCCTGCCTCTGCCTGGTTCGATTTTTCATGGAAAGGTACTTGCCTCTTCGCTCCGGTCATCTCCCTCCAATGTCTTTCCCAGCCCCGGCCTTTACACGACCATGTTACGAATACTGGCCTCGTGCATATCTCGCCCATCTCTTTCGCTTCTTCCGTTTTCTTCCCAATCCAACGGCACATTGCGCATTACCTACGTCCCTGCCGCCGTCTTCCGCTTATCCCACCTCACTTCCCACGTCAGGCTCAGAGCGCTTGGCTGCCCATTAACACGGTGCGCGCCGCGTGAAGGTACCTTACCAGACGTAGCCTCCCGAGAGTCGGACAACTCATCTTGCAGCATCTCTCCCACCCTCAGCCAACCGTCTAATTTGGACTTCATTCGCCCTCTCTCCTCCCGTACCACCTCAACTCACCAACGCCGTCGCCTCCCACCTCATCTCATCTCATCGACGCCCGAACCCAAGCACCGTCAGCCTACGTACGTCGACCCGCAGTCACCTGTCGCCTGTAGCTGCGCTCGTGCCCAGAAAGCGCCTCCATTCGCAACTCTCGACCTCTCAGATTCCACGGCCAGCCCGCAGCTACCTTACCTTACTTCTCTCGCCCAGGCCCACACTCGTTCATGCACAATACGACCGCACGCCCCAGTCCTCCTGCGTCTGTGTCTGCACCTCTCCTTTAGGGCACATATATCCTGCAGCTACCTACATTACCTTACATTACATCGCCTCTACCCATCTCAAAACCTGTCTGCCTTGCTGCCGCCTGTCGATCGATACATTTCGACCGTCCTCGAGATGCCCTCATAGCACTCGCTCGACTACAGCCCCTCGTCACCCTTCAATTCGACAGTTCCAACTGCCACCGGCCGCCCGATTCAACCCAGCCGACCTCGCTTTTCTCTTTGGTCGACACCAATAACGTCCGGCTCTTAATTCCGCCACGCCAGCGCCAGCCTCTCACCGCTTTCTTCCAGACCGGCTTGTCCCTTCTTACGCTCGTTTTTCCTCCAGGGATTGTCCTCGCAGGCCAATTGACAGCTTCAGCCTGCAGTTGCTTCTAATAAGGCCTCACAACGACAGCTGAACAAAATCACGGGCAACATCGCAATGCTCTCTGCGAAAACAGGCCATTCCGTAATCGTTTTGCCGTTTGAGTCTCAGCCTATCTCAGTGTCTTGCTAGCCGTCTTTCGCCTTAAGCATCCCTCCAATCGGCCTTATTTTACCAACCAACTTCCGTCTCACTCACTGTAATGTATCATATCCGTGAGTATTTGCCTCTGCATCTCAATTGATGAGACTGTTTTGCTGCTGATTAGGTACTAACACACACAGCTTTTTAATCAAGAGTGCCACGACTACACCCGACGGCGCATACTCAGGAAATCACCAGCTCAATCGTCCAACTTCCACCCGGGACTGACTTCTCACTCACTCTCATCATAACCGACACCCATCGCTCAGACTTGATCAGCTTTCTCATTGAACCTGATTCCTGAATCGCGCGATCGAATTGGTGTTTTCCGCAGACGATTCTGACCCCGTCAGCCCGTTTTGGTTATCCCTGACGTGTTCGCTTCAGTATCTCATCTGAGAACCTTCACCGTTGATAAGGCAAGGCGGGCGCGACCCACCTAACAACCGCCTCATCAATCCCAAAAGCCTCGATGGCTTCTTCCGAGGTTGACCAGAAGTTCCTCGGCAAATGGGCCAAGGCCGTCGAGACGGACAACCCTCTTCTGTCGTCTATGCTCTACAAGATCCTCGGTCTCTCACTCAGCCTCGCAGAGCAGCTCGTCGTCGCAAAGAAGCAACGCCGCCCTGACCCTTCCCGCGCGCCTCAATCCCTCGACCTCATTTTTCACATAATATGGCTTTCGCGAGAAGGTCTAGTCATGCTTCAGCAATATGTGATCCCCATGGTCGGTAATCACACTGAGCTTCGCGTCTTGGCACTCAAGTTGCGAGCATCGTTTTATCACATTTTTGTCCTGTTCCACAACAAGCCCTCTGTTTCGACAATGGGTATTTCGACCCCCGACACAATGGCCGGCCTGACACCACCCAGACTGGACAAAGGCAAGGGGATTGCCAGGGAGGACTGGAACTCGTCGCAAGGTTCCATACAGCCGACGCATGCTCTCGAGGGCGGTCCGGTAAACCCTCCGCCGGGGTTCGCTCCTCGTAATGGGTCGGATTTACCGGCCGCCTTCCTCGAGCCACCACGAGACTTCCTCCCTGAGGCTCACAAGTACTTCAAGGAGGCCATTGCGCTGGCCGATGAGCATCTCTGGGGCTCGCACTCGCTGCGACTGTCGGCCAAGACGGAGTACTCTGCGTTCCTGTACGACTGCGTTCACGACTATGACGGAAGCCGCAAGCTGGCCAAGGACACCATCTCCGAAGTGTACGAAGCGACGGAAGGTATGGATGACGACATGTTTGCCGATGCTTGTGAGCTGGTCACCGTCTTGGGCAAGATGATGAAGCGCGGGCTGGGTTCGAGCAACAACACGTTGACCAAAGGGCCGTGCCCGAGCCCGGCACCACCGGGCACCACGATGGCCCCCGGCATGGAGAACCCCATTTGAAAGATGACCAATGGCGGACTTTCTTCTTGAATGACGGAGAGGTCATCAGCAGTGTTGGCCTCACAACATCTCCATCCGATGTTCAAACGAACGTTGATGACCCTGGCAACGACACTTGGACGAAGCTTTCCGGCAAGCCGAGGACGAAGAGACGATACAGCCACCGATGCCAGGGAGTATTGCGTCCCATCGTGACGTCGGACCAGGAGAGGCGGGGCTTCAGCGTCCCAAATGGCAGATTGTCATGGGGCTGACCATCTCTGAGTGTTGGGGACGAGATGACCCGCCAGTCGCAGATTGCCTTGGTCTCAGCCATCCCAGACATTTGACTGTCAAAAGCAGGATGGAGGGCTGCACATAATAAACATTGCGAGCTCTTGGTAATACTCGAAGCTCCTATACACTTGTACTTATACTTGGTTGGATATTGGACAGACTCTGGCAAGAGTAGCCGAAAAAGGAGGAGGGTTTTGGGAGACGCGGTCCGCGCAATGGCGGCAGCGGTTTTTGTGTGTCTTGTTGTAATATCTGGTTCCATGATACCCTGTTCCTACGCAATGGGTGGTGGATTGTACATTTCTCCCCGGAAAATTGGAAACTTGCCCAATTTCTTCAATGCCTCAGCCCTACATGGCCCTGTCATGCTGAATGTGACAATGTTCCTATGTCACCCAACTTTCATCCATCAGAGTTCAATTGTTCACAGCACATCACTTCACAGTCAAACTCTTCATGTCAACTTCAATTTGTTGGTCTTGCTGCAAGAGAAACTAAAGGGGGTATTCCATTTGGCGTGATTATCCGTAACTCCTATTAAACCAGAACCCAATATCCCTTTCTCAAAAACCCTTGTTCTTGCCCATACACACAAAAGGGCCTGCCAAAACGCCCCCAAGAGAAGAAATAAAAGAAAAAAAGAAAAAAAGCAGATCTATGTGAATCTGTTCCCACGTCCCACGTCCGTTTTCCCGTTCGTTCGTTCTTGCCCAACCAACAGCTTCGTTGTGTTCCCAAGCAATCTTTAAAATAAGCATCGCTTTTCTGGCCCGACTTTCACCTCACAACTTGCACGAAAATTACCTCCCATTGCCTCTCAACCGGATATCAAAAACGCTGTCATCATCAATCATCGTCTCATAAGTGGAGGAGAAGGTATGAAAGCGAAATGTCGTGTCAGTCGCGCGGCGGTGTTAATGTAGTCAGTCGTCAGTCGTCATCGCTCAGGAGAGCATCCTCGGGGACCTCAGGCTGCTCCTCAGGATCGAGCAAGTCCTGGCTTCCTGCGACAGAAGAAGCCCAAGTGCGGACGCCAGCCGCCTTGCCTCGATCCTCCTCGGCCTCACATCTCGCCTTGATCAGGTGGAGGGGAACCATACGGCCAGTGACGTTGAAGAAATTGGCCTGCATCTCCAGCCACTTCGTAGCCTCTCGTCTCGAAGCCACGGCCGCGAGGATGGCATCATCCCGGCGCTGCCTTTTGTCTGCTGGGCTTGGCGCGCGGGCGGCAGGCGGAACAGGGTAGAGTTGAGGGTGGACGTGTCGACGAATATATCGCTCCTGGCGAGCAACCTCCCGCTCGTAGTAGCCGGGCGCATCTGCGTCATCGCCGCTGGTAGCAGGCGACTCGGACTCAGACGACGTGTCTCGGAGTAGATTCATGCGCTCGCGATAGGACGAGCTCTCTGCGTCGTCATCTTCAGACTCGGATTTCTCTGCAACCGGCTCCTTTACGACGGGCTTCTTCTTCTGCTTCTTCTGTTTGGGCTCCTTGATTTTCTCCTTGTCGCAAGCAACCTTCTGCTCCTTGCCCTTCTTCTTGCAGCCTGTCGCATCATCTTTGGCGTTCTTCGGCTTGGTGCTTTCGACATTCTGCAGCTCCTTTCCCTTACTCTGCTTCTCCTCCGCCGTAGGCCCAGGCTCCTTCTCCTCGGTTGACTCTGCGCTCTTGTCGGTCTGAGTATCGCCTCCAGACTCGGTCGAATTGGCCCGGTTGGCCTTCACCACGTGCCAGCGCTTCTTGACCTCGTTCTTCCCTCGGTTCATGGCATTTCCAATGGCTGCCCAGGTCTCGCCGCCCTCCTTCATGCTGATGATCAAGGCGTCCTCCGAGTCTGTCCAGTTGCCTGGGGTTGATGGCTTTGCGCTGGTCGAGGCATCTGATGCTCCATCCGTAGAAGCCACTTCGCTGGAGGAAGCCTCGCCAGAGGTTGTGGAATCAGCTGCAGCTGCCTCTTCGGTGCCTGCCTCAGATGATGTCGCTTCAGATGTCGATTCGTTTCCACTGGTACTCTCTGCAGCTGATGTCTCTGCGGATTCGCTCTCAACCTCGACAGCTTTTCCCTTCTGCTTGCTGGAATTGGCATCGCCTGACTTCTTGGCGCAGGCCTCGTTGTCTGCGTCTGTGGATTGCTCATCACCGGTGCTGCTGACCTGAGAGCTCGTAGCGTCAGTGGACTCAGCAGAGGTGTCGCCGGCAGCGTCGCTGTCTAAGATGGCAAGGTCGGGAAAAAGATCGACCAGGGTAATGGTGCTGCTAGCATCAGAGTCCGATTCGATTGTCACCGCTGTGATTGAAGAAGCGTCGTCATTGTCCTTGACAACAGTAAGGTTATGGCTGTGAGAGCCACCAGCCTTTGTGCCCGTCATTGTAGCAGTGACATGTGATTGCAGTAGCACGGGCGATGGTGAATGTTGCTGAAAAGTCAGGGCGAGGAGAAGATGAAAGGTTTGGCGAAGAGGTGGTAAAAGCAGTAGTGGAATGTTGTGGATTGATGTCTTTGGGAAGGATAGGAGGCCTAGGATATTGTTAGTGAGCTGAGGCCGGAAAGCGCGGGGTGGTGATGAACTTGCGGTTGGTTAATTTTTGTTGTCCGATTTTTGGGACTGGGGTTATGTAGCGAAAGGGAGTGAATCCTAATTTATACCAAACAATTGATGCGATCTATTGTTTGTTGTTGTGAAGATGGAGGTGGTAGTTGTCGAGGTGGAAGTGAACGTTGTGGAGAGATGGTGGTGGTGGGGTTGATTAGTAGATGGACGAAGGTGCTGAGGAAGGAGCGGCCGAGAGTTCAGCAAAATCGGATTCTCACTGCGACGGATCCTAAACGAGCTCCTTCCCAACCGGACTCGGCTCCAGAAATATCTACCCGCACGAGTGGTCCAGAGCAAGTGTCGGAAAAACAAATCGTCTGTGGCAGTGAATTCTGAGGGAGAAACCCGTCAAACCACTCGAAGCCGGCTGCGACTACAAAGACCAGGAAGTGGCCCCTCAATTCTATTAATACGGCCTCTAAGACCTCCAAAGTGTCAAACCCGTCGAGGCGATCGAGAACCAGAAAAAAAGAGGGTGAGAGGGGCCAAACATCAATAGCTGGCGTCAGACACAACAACATGGGACGAAGGGACCAAACACACACACGGTACAATAAAGTCTGCCAGAGTCTAGAGCAGGCGAGACCGGCGACTGGAGCGTGCCGATGGCGTCAACCAAATGGCTGTGTCCAACATTATATTGGCAGTCTCCAGAATAGGCGTTAATTGTGCGACGTGCGGAGTGTGATGTTGAGTGGGAATTCGCTGGCATTTGCAACCCGACGCTCATATCAATCTGATGTTAACGACAAGGTCCGGGGCGCGGTTTGAGGCTCTCACTGAAGAATGGTGGTGCTACGGGCGATGCTCCGGCGGCAGCCCAATCAGGGAACCAGCTTACTCATCCCGCGTGGAACGGAGTGGGTTCCAGTTGGTTGGGGCGCTGCGCTATTAGTGGTTGCAGATAGTCAATCACCCGCCGGGCTTTGAAGCCTTTTTTTGCCCTTGTCAGGGAGCATGACTTCTCACACTGAAGTTTGAAACGAACCATCATCGCTCTCTCTCTCTCAGCACCTACCCAATAACCACACCCGATTAGCAGTGAGCCACACCATCTTGCTCACTCACCCAAGATGGCACTGCCCGACCTGCCACCAAACTACCTTAAGGCTCTCGAGCTGATTGACGAGGCCCACAAGCAAGACCCCAGACCCTCGACCGCCGCCGCCGATATCACATTTGAGCTTCACTATGCCCACAAAATGACGCGCTGGCTGGCGGTGCGATGTCCCGCGGCGCCCCCCGTGCTGCAGCTGGCCTGCCGAGCCCAGCACTTCAGGAGGTTAGACACTCTCCATTTCTTCATTACGCATTGATTTAAGCATGAATATCCATGACGAGATGTGCAAAGTACATGAGACAAGGGACAATCTAAAAAGAGGAACCACTGCAACTCACACACACAACCCTTCTAGATGGGAGATCCCCCGCAACACATACCCAATGACGCGCCCGGGCTACCTCACCTGGCGCGCCAAGCTCAAGTCCCAGGCCGCGACGCAGGTGGCCGAGCTGTTGTCGTCGTCCGCGGAGATCCAGCCGCCGCTGCCCGTCGAGGACGTTGACCGCGTGGCGGCACTGATCCGCAAGGAGAACCTGAGCAAGGACGAGGAGACGCAGGTCCTCGAGGACGTCGCCTGTCTGGTCTTCCTCGACGACCAGTTTGACGACTTCGAGAGCAAGGAGGAGATTGACGAGGCCAAGATCATTGGCATCCTGCAAAAGACGTGGGCCAAGATGAGCGAGCCCGGCCGCCAGATCGCGCTCAAGATGAACCACAGCGAGAGGGCGCTGAGTCTGATCGGGAAGGCCTTGGCGGGGTGATCTGGGATGAGAATCAAAAATAAAGATAAAGTGCTGTTGGCGGCCCTGCAGCCGAAAAAAAGAACGTCCAATGCCGTCTCGGTGATTTACATTCATGACAGCCAGCTGCCGTCCGTGCATCCTTTTAGCGAGTGAGTTCCCCCTGGGGAACCCGCCCATCAGAACCCGCGGGATACCTTACCCCTACCTTGCCAGCTTACCTACCTACCCGATGCCGGATACCCGGGGGGATCCTCCCCCACACCGACCCCGTTCGGCGTAATGCCGCCCGAGACCTCGACTACCCCTCGGCGCCGTTGCATCTCAGACGAACGAACCGCCTGAGCGGTCCCGGCCCGAGGTCGAGCATACATATATGTAATCATCATCGCCCGTCACAAATATGTTTCTACCTTCACGTCAACAACTACACGTCTCACCATGCCGCCGACGCTGACACCAGCCGAGATATCCAAGCACAACACCCTCAACGACATCTGGCTCGTCATCGACGGCAACGTGTGGGACTTTTCCGACTTCGTCCGCGAACACCCCGGCGGTATCGCCGTGATCCTGCAGTGCGCCGGCAAAGACGCGACGGACGTCTACTCCGAAGTCCACGGGCCCAACCTCGTAAAGTCAACCCTGCCCGCCGCCCACCTCAAAGGCGTCCTCGCCCCGGGCGCAGCCATGCCCAAACCGAAGCAGACCCAGCACGCCCAGCCGGCCAACATGACCTCCTCCAACCATGAGAGGCAAGGCGGGCAAAAGGCACCATCACCGCCAACCACAAAACCATCACTGGACACCCTCATCAGCGCCCACGACTTCGAGCAGGCGGCCTCTACGTCCTTCACCCCGAAAGCCTGGGCCTTCGTCTCCTCCGCCGCGACAGACCTGCACACCAAACGCCTCAACGCCTCCGCCTACTCCCTTATCGGCCTCCGGCCCCGCGTGCTCGTCGACGTGTCCGCGGTCGACACCTCCACCACGATGCTCGCCAACCCAATGCGCTCCCCCATCTTCTGCCCGCCCACCGCCATGGCCCGCCTCTTCCACCCGGACGGCGAGAAGGAGCTCGGCCGCGGCTGCAAGGCCGCCGGCATCCCCCAGGGCGTCTCCGTCAGCGCCTCCTTCCCCCTCGCCGAGATCCTCGCCGCGCACGCCGCCTTCTCCCCGCCGAAGCCCTACGACGTCCCCGTCTTCTTCCAGCTCTACGTCGATAAGAACCGCGCCAACTCGGAGCGCCTCATCCGCTCCGCCCAGGCCCAGGGCGCCAAGGCCCTATTCCTAACTATCGACGCCCCCATCCCCGGCAAGCGCGAGGCCGACGAGCGCGTGCGCTCCGACGCCTCCATCGGGTCGTCCCCCATCTCGGGCGCCAAGGCCGGCAACGACGCCAAGGGCGGCGCAATCGGGCGCATCATGGGCGACTACATCGACGCGTCCGTCAACTGGTCCGACATCGCCTGGCTGCGGCGCACCGTGCCCGGCATGCCCATCGTGCTCAAGGGGATCCAGACGTGGATGGACGCCGAGCGCGCGGCCGCCGCGGGCGTTGAGGCGATCGTGCTCTCGAACCACGGCGGGCGGAGCCTCGACACGTCGCCCGCGACCGTCATGGTTCTGCTCGAGCTGCAGAAGAACTGCCCGCACGTGTTCGACAAGCTCGAGGTCTACGTCGACGGGGGCATCTCGCGTGGTACCGACATCTTCAAGGCGTTGTGTCTCGGGGCCAAGGCTGTAGGCGTCGGGAGGGGGTTGCTGTATGCGCTCAACTATGGAGCCGAGGGCGTTGAGCGATACGTCGAGAGTGAGTTGTCTTTCCCTCGACATTGTGATGCCAAGATCTCGACTAACGGGATGAATAGTACTCCGAGACGAGTTGGAGACGACGATGAAAATGTGTGGCGTTACGAGCCTGGACCAAGTCCATCCGGGCTTCCTCAACACGCTGGCCGTGGACCAATTCGTCCCGGGTCGGGAGGACAATCCAAATACCCCTTGGCGCAGGGACAGACAGAGCCGTTTGTAAATGAAGTACTTCACCTCAAGCGTAATCCAGCATATTGCGTGTTGATCAATCCAGCATTGCATTAGAGATGGTAAAAGTCCCATCCAAGCTACGCTAGGAGACTTTGGGTATACATTTACACATGATAATGATAGTGGTTCCCATTTCATATCCCGTCCGTCAAATTTCATTCTGTCCCAGCAACTCCAAACATTAGAATCCATCGCATCCGCATCCAAAACACCGACTTTTCCCCATTTCGCCTCATTGGCGACAAGGCTCAAGCCAACTCGCGCAACTCGCTGTCCCCCCTCGTAGCAGGCAACTCAGAAGCGAAGCTGTTGTGGTGGTAGTGGGTCTGGGATGTAGTCGATGTCTGCTGCTGCTGCTGCGGCGGCGTTTGGGCTGGCGGCGGCGCGTTGTAAAACTGTTGCGGCGGCTGCTGCTGTTGTTGCTGCTGCTGCTGTGGCGCGGGATATCCGCCCTGCGTCGGACTAGGTCCGCTCCCCTGCTGCGCATACGCCGGGATACCGGACTGGTACGTCGGCGACGGGCTCATGGGAGGTGGGCTGGCGGGCGGGCTGACGCCGTTGTTGTGATCGTAGCTCGCTGCGCTGACGTCGTACGGCTGCTTCAGCATGCTCTGCCTGTTATCAACGGGCGTGAAGCCGGACGGGAAGTTGCCGGGCGTGGTGGGCGCGGGCGCGTAGCCGCCAGGAGAAGGCTGCTGTTGCTGCGTCGGGGCCGTCTGGTACATCTGCGGCTGTTGGCCTGGCGGGGGTTGTTGCGGGTTATACGTGCCCGGGGCGGCCTGGTTGTTGTTCTGGTTATTCTTCTTCTTGCTGCGGAGGATGAAGAAGATGCCGACGGCGATCAGAGCGATGACTGCCAAACCTCCGACGACGCCGCCGACAATGGCACCAATGGGGGTGGAGGAGCCCCCGCCGCTTGATGCGGCGGAGGTTGTGGCCGCGCTCGGAGAGGCGGAGCTGGTGATAGGGGACAAACCATCGGTGGTGCGATCAGAGGTCGGGGCTGTGGTCGCTTCAGTGGTGGCGTCGCCAGTAGTATCTGTTGGGTTTGCGTAGACAATGATCCGAGCCTCGGTGACGGCGCAGTTGAAGAGAGTGTACTTGGAAAAGACGGAATCAGAGTAGACGTATGTATTGCACTCTGGCCGTCCTGAAGAAGAGCTGTTGCAAGGGGTTGTCAGACAAGTGCTCTTGGCGTCTTAGAGCAATTGGCAACTACTTACCAGTACAGCATAAGAGTATCTGCGCTGCTGTAAAGCCTGGATGAACTTGATGGGAGACAGGCAGTCGGCAGCTTGCAGTCCGACATGCTGGTCGAACCGCAGCATCCCACAACAGAGTAGAAGCTGTTGATCACGCATGTTCCGACATCGCAGTAAATGGAATCGGCTTGACAAAGGTTAGTGATGCATGCTTCAAACACGACTAACTTAAATCTGACTTACTGGATATTCCAGAGATGTAACCACAAGTGTCGTCCCCTCTTACACGCTTGGCCAGCTTGAGCTCAACGTTACCCGGGTCAGGCGCCGCCGTCGGTGCGGGACTGAAACCAAGCTCCAACATGTCCATGGCGGCAATGGTCTGCTTAGGAGGAGACCAGCTTGGGGTATCATCTTGCCATCTCAATGCCTTGGACTCCGCACCCAGGTACAAGCAAGCAAGAGCTCCTAGTCGAATGAATCTGCCCATGTCGTCGGTTCTGAACTCAGGATCGCGTATCAACGAGAAGATGACAGAAGGAGAGAACCGAACGAGGTGCGAGCGGAAGAACAGATAAAAAGGACCCTCAAAAAGAGCATGCGGGAAAAAGGGAGCCAGAGACACCCACTCACACCCGCATACAACCAGCCTCCAGGCAGCCCAACTCGGGGCTGTATGGGAAAAGTTGCCGAAGCTCGCGCCCTGCGGGGGACACGAATGTCCATGGCGTTCCTGTCACCAATGAGCCTCAGAGAAGAGACACACCAAGGGTCCAGCAGCTGTAGCTTTGGTTGCTTGTTCGTGCCAGGTCGGTGTATATTGATTGGACCATGTGGAAACTCCGCCTCGCGAGCTGCGGGTACGAACAGACGGCTGCGATAGCGCGGAAGTTCACAACCTTGCAAGGCAGACCGGCACGCAATCATTCCAGGTTCGTTTATTTCCGAGACCATTCCCACTCGTGATGTTGGCTCAGTTGAAGCAAGGGAGCTGCTCGTTCCAAGCTCGTCTCCAGCTCGATATCAGCCCATCAGATGAAGCAGCAGCAGCATCAAAGACACCTTCGTTCAGCAAAACCACTCCAGATGTTCACTCGAACTTCATGTATTCACAGCCATGCCATCAATAAGACGAATAACACCCTTCGGGCGATGACAACTCAGATATCGTGTTATTCGTTTTGCCATATTAGCGGTGTGGTGGAGTCTAGCGGTGCCCAAAAATGACACTATCATGGGCTTAGGCCTAAAACGGATATTGTGGCTTGCAGCTGAAGGCAGGCTCTCTCCAGCTCCTTGTCGACTCGCCAAAGCTGTCCAATTGAAGGCGGAACGGCTGAACAGGCGAATCAAGCTGATCTGATGATCCCCCGCAAGAAACTTGCTTGCCAGGGTCTAGAAAGCCTTAAAAACCTTCCTCGTCGTCTCGTCTTGCTGTTTGGGGGTAGGGGCTCCAATGCATCCACAGCGGAACCCGATGTTTTGCGCGGAATTGAAAGTGATCGACATTTCGGGCAACCTCTGCGCACCAAACGCTTGATCTCATTCCATTCTTTTAGGGCCAAGCTTGTCTGCCTAAAGTTGGCGCGCCATTGGAGATGAGTTGGTTCGTGACCGTTATCCGTTTGTGGGGAGAAGTCTAAGAAGCATGCTGTTAGCAAACACGAAACATCACGCCACGGTCCGATACCGGACGCTCCCCATCAATCCAAGCATTGAATGTTTTCCGTCGAGAAGCTCTTTCGAGGATTGACTCGTTAGCTGGTGATCTGTAAAATATGCGCTTTGTCCGCACCAGTTAGGTTGATACAAGTATACCGACCCGAGTAGCCGGAGACATGAATGCAAAGTCGATGGTTGCGCACTCGAAGATATGATTATGGTCTTCTGGGGAAAAGCTCACATGCCGATGCGGAAGTGTGAACGTGAGGAATGCATAGTGAGAAAGGGGCTGTTCTGTACTTTGCTGAGAGCAGGCTGTTGGTCAATCTTTGAGGGAAAAGAGGACGTTGGAATGAGTAACGTACGAAATGCAATTCTGGTCGTTCTCAACCAACGGTCATACCAGGATGGTCTGCTCGTAATATCGGGCAGTGTTCCGTCACGCTTCTTTCTTCCCGTAAGGCTGACGGGGCATAAAAATGCCCATGCATTTCTAGCAAGTGGTCGACGAAGCGTTCACATCACTGAAAGAATCAGCGGCAGGAACCAGACAAGACCTATTTTCTGGTCCCGTGGTGGCTTATTGTCCCCCTGAGTTCGTGTCACACCAAGAGCCACGATTTTCGTCCAGTTTCTCCATGACAGGGATCCCGTGGGATCTTGATCTGTGACTGAAAAAGGGCCACCCCGAATCGTTGGCGTTTTCTACGCCTATTCGGCTCGTTGGCGCCAGAGCCACCAATCTTGGAAACGGCTTCAGATGGCGTCGTGACGCCCCCTAGTGGTCGATCGGCGGCTCGAGCATTGGCCTGAAGTTGTGCGACGGGTTCTTTCTGCGTCTCCGGGCGCTCACTCCGAAGATCCCACAGAGGACAGAAGTATCATCGATTGACGAGATTGGGATCTCAACAGCATATCGACATGACCGATCCTTATGGATGGTGTAATACTCCAGGATCTCCTCATTTCCATATCGTCTCAGAGAGTAACGACGAGTCAATATTTCAGCAAATATCCGAGATTGAAGCCACCAAGGTCCAGGATATGAATTTGCGGTTCGACCGTGTTTCTCAGGCACGCGATCGAAGGAGTGATCGACATGAGCGCGGACGGCTTTGTCGTCAGACGCAACAGCATGTCCTTCGGCACAGGGACGTCAAGCCTCGAAGAGCTAGAGTCCGTTCGTTGGTGACACATGAACTTCGCCGTGTTGTGCTCTACCAAGCATCAGCTTGGCGCGGTAGCGAAGACCTGTTACGTTGGAGAAATTTGACATGTCAACATCGGGTAGGTGAGATGCAAGGCTGTTCCACGATATGTCAGACTTCACCAGCCACGGGTACAATGTGCATCCTTACATGAATAAGTCTTTTTGTTCGAGTTCATTACATTTTTTCCCCTTATGACCTTGGACTCCTTCGACTTGCGTTTCTCTCCAAATTAGCTGGCTCATCGCCCTCGATGAGACCGGCCACACCTTTGAGCCAGAATCGGAGTTTCTTGTCCGGGGTTTCGATCAGCCCGTTGCAAATATTGGTTCAAACCTAAGACCTATCCTGGAGACGCCGACATTGACGGGTCTTCTTGTGGAAAGATGCGTTTTCTGAGAGAACATGCTATTGTAAGGAGCTTCAATGTGGCGTCCGTGACGACTCCTGTTTCGGATTTTTGACTGTCCCACTGAATTGACCGAGGAGTTGCGATAGGTTGGCTTGATGCAGGGGAAACAGCTTGTCATCGTCCTACAATACAACATCGCCCCATTTCGACATTGATTCAACATACATGCGACGTGTGAGGCGGCTGGAGATACCTCTGGCGTCGGACCCGAAGTTTGTAAGGTGTGAGTGGCCCCGGACGGCGACCACACCCGCCGAGATGTAGGAGTCGTTCAGCAGTACAAAACAAAGTCGGGACTAGAGCTCTTTATTTCAACTAAGTGAACGTTGCAGCCATACGTTCCATTGCAGCTTCCATGCAGATGCGCAATGCAGCTCTGCAATATAGACGGACTGATCAGGTCGAAAAGACTCTACGGGGTGTGAGTTAGTTATGCTGCATCTCACACGATGAGAATCTGCAAACCTGATGAAGCATTGTCGTCATACGTACAATTAAGCTGCTGGTCCGTGAGAACAACGTTTGGAGATTGGTGGAGTCTGCGGGAACGGCCGTGTTTCTCTCAGCTTTGTCCATCTGAACACAAATTATTCCTTACCACTGATGTCCATGGCAAACAAAGGCCCAACAATGTGTCGGCGACCGATCCCATTGCTTGTGTCGTCCGAAGACGTTGCACAACTCATGCTGCAGAGCCTCATGGGGAAAATCCGCGGCCACGCCGAGGTGGCCAGAATCCGAGACAAAACGACTCAAGATTTCCGAAGGTCTATTAGAGACCAACATTATGAGGCCCACGAACGTTGAGGTGTTCATGCTTCCTATCTTCACTGACTCTTGACGACCAGCACAGCATGATGCATGGCTGTGAACGTCATGCTGGAGGGAAATAAGTGATCGCCCCCATGGCCCGTGTTTCTTGGTGTTTCCACACATTGTCGTCTGTCTAGTGCAGCCTCCTGCATGAGCGATGCTCGGAGGTTGTACTCCACTTTGAGCAAGTCTATGATGCGGTGTAAGCTGAGGCGTCACTCATGGAATTAGATGCAGATTGTGCAGATCTCCGAAGGTACCGTCAGACTGGAACGATGCAGCGCGTAGATTCGAGACCCCGAGATCTCACCGGTTGCCGCCATTTGAACAATCCGTGTAGCAGCACGAACTGGAAAGCCTGCCACCAAGACGAATGTCCCAGTGAGGCAATTCGGTCAAGCCTTGCATTGTATTCGAGTGAGAATATTGAAGACCTGATTGGCGCATCCTTCGTCGGCTACTTGCATGCCTCTCAGATGCGGCAGCGTCTCCCTGTCACCGCTGAACTTTTTGTTTGCGGGGAGACGGGCGGTCATCCGACAACAGGGGTGGCGATAACATTGCCTGGTGTGCTGGTGGACGTCCCAAAGCAGGCCCGAGATCATCTCGTCGACAGTTATCTGGCATTAGTCTCCGAATAAGCCAGGAGAAGGCGGGTTTGTTCAACAGAGTGTCACCTAGACCCGGCTCTCTGTGCCAAGTCTGGATATGGTGTGGCTTCTAGATTGTCATGAATTTGTAAGTACTCGTCGTTATCTTGGAAGTGAAGCCTGGGGCTCTTTTTCAGCCACCATGATGCTGAGAATCCAGGCGTCCCTCAAGATGGGCAGCCTTTTCGTCGAGCTGAGCAGAAGAATCTGCAAAGCGGCTGTCTGATGTTCCTGTAGATCGCTCCCGCGATGCTAGGCCGCTCTGACTTGTAGCGTGGCGCTAGTCTGTGCACTTGGCTACCAAGGATCGTTTGTCTTAGACGAACGGTGAGGTGGCTTTGGTCGTCCCATCTATATTTGTATATCTGGCTGGGTAGTAGGAGGGGCAACCCAGGAACGCCTTGGAATATCTGCGCAACCTAATGGCGAGCTATTCTGGAAGACCAAATCTAATCTGACGGAGTGAGCTGACACCGACGATTTTCGCTTGACCGGGGCCAAAGAGCAATCGAGCGCGATGAGCTGAGGTCGGAGAATTAAACCGGGAAGCGCCACAACAACTCTGAGCGTCGCGCCTGTTTCGAGTCTTGGGCGGTCATCGTCCCCATGCCGCACAGAAGATCAACTGCAGTTCCACAATGTGCCGCCACTACGGGCAGAAGATAGTCGACGAGGGTTGAAGGCTAAAGGTCTCGGTAGGTCCCCTTCCGGAGCATCGCTAGCCAAGTCGTCAGGAATATGGCGACGGCGGCTGCCAGCCCCCTGGGGAAAGGGAATGGAAGACGACAGCGCCTCTGGTAGATTTGCAAAGCAGTTGAATTGAAAGATGGAGGTTTCTGTCAGAGAGAAACAATGACATAAACGTTGATGAACAAGTCTGGAGTATTTGGAATCAGCGATCCGGTAGGGGGGTGTAAACGGATTGAGCTGGACCCTGCGGCAGGGCGGAATAGGCGTGAAATCGGGAATATGGATGGCCTAAAGTGAGATAGATCTAGCTAGTGAAGGGCGTGGGGAGGATGAGGTCTCGGAGATGGTCCTAAAAAGGTGCGAATTCTGGCCACTGAACAGCGTTGACAAGTTGAGAATGTCTCAGTCGGCTGGGCCACCAGTTCATCCCACTCTAACTTGCATCCATTAGACGTCGTTGCCTTTCGCCTGAGAATGCGGCGACTGGACGATAGGAAGAGCGTGCGAGGTGGCGTATTCCTTGTCTGGCAAGCAGCACAGGTGTAGGAGACAACTAGTGGTTGTTGGTCGAAGGCCGGGTGAGGAATTCCGAGTTGAGGGTGGTTCCTGGTCGTCTAGCTCGGCCGGAACAGGGGATGCCCGACCCCTGCAGGAGGACGTCGTTGAAGCCTTTCTTCGCAGCTATCTGTACGAGCGGGGGTTGCCGTTGACGCTGGACAAGGAAGCAGGGCACTGGAGGAAATATCGGAGGGGTCGTTATGCTGTGTCACCTTGACTCGTAGGCGAATTTTCCCTTCGTCCTGATACTGCTACCAGCGCTTCCTGAGCATTGCCCTGAAGCCCGGGATACGAACAGAGGACTGTGGCCCGCACACTTCCGATCGAGCTTGCATAAGCTGCGAGATGATTGGTACTGATGGAGGAAGGAAAAGAGCCCCAAAGGTTGTCCTCTTTGCATGACGTTGTCGTCGTGCTTGATGAGATGTGCATGTCCGCCAAATGATTGGGACGCGGAATTCGGGGTGCCACTGCCTGGCTTAGCGCTGAGGGACGGCATGGGTTTCCTTACCTCCGACATCAGATCTTCGTGTTAGGTAAGCGCGGTCCAGGCCCTTGCCAGTTGTCTCCACAAACCGTCCCGTCCTTAAACGGGGATGCCAGCCAATGTACCGAGTACCTGAAAGCTGCTGTGGCGCTTAGATCACGACCGCCTTTGCCTTCGATGCATGTTGTTGGTCTTCTTCGTCGTCGTCGTGCCGATAACGACGACGGAATCTCAACTGCCTCCCCACCCCCTGAGGATCTGAATCTCAATCTGCGTATTACAAGATAAACGAATTTCGCACTCGCAGACAAACACGCTCTTTTCGCCGATTAGAGACCATCTCCGTCCCCTGGTTGTCCGGATGCGTCCCGGTAGACGACGACGTCCACCTTGGTCAGGGTCATATCATCACTTCTCGCTGTCGGGCATCGTCCAAATTCTCGAGATGTGAGGAAATGTGACCGGTTGAATCCACCTCATAGGGGAGACACGAGTGGGTGCCCCATCCATACTAAAGTAATTGATGGGCGCCCGTCGAAAAAGAAAGCACACGGCCAGCCCCAGGGCAGGAGTGATGCCGACGCTGGCGCAAGCCGGGAAAGCCACCACTTGCGTCCAAGTCTCGCGCCAAGGGCTGGAAACATTGGCTGCTTCGCCGTCGCGTTTGCTCCATGGGCCTCACTTGGCCCTGATCGCTTGCCCGTCGGGTCGTGAGTTGTCGAGATATCCCGTCAGTTAACGCCCTAGGGAGTTGAGAAAAACGAATATGCTGCTTCGCGGTCTTGGGGGGTTGGGTAGATTGGCCCAGGAGGCGAGATGTAGGCGAGCCCCGAGATTTACTCCTCCTGTCTACGTCCCGGCCATTGTAGACGCAACAATACCTCAGGTATCCCGAGAAATACGGGATGTCTTGGCGATGGAGAAAACGAGTCCAGAACGACAAGATGAGATGCTGCACGAGACACAGAAGAGAGCTGGTCGTACGGAGACATGAAGGCACGGGGGCATTCTCATGGGCGGCGGCGTTGGGAGGCTGTCAGAGGCCGGGTCCACTGATGCCCAAGATCTGACTTGTCAAGGCTGTGTGAGGCGTGCTTCGTCAATAAGGTAACGACTGTCTGTCGGTGGGGAGGGAGGCGGAGGGCACTCACGCACACATGGAGGCAGAGAGAGGAAGAGGGAGTGTCTTCCCTGCCAGATTTCAATGTAGCAGTCGGGTAACACGCAAGTAGGGACACTGCTGACGATGATGGCCCTTGAAGGTGCATGAGTGGCCGCCGACACTGGACCTGTCTCGATTTTTCTGCAGATTTCTTTTCTTTTTCCTTCCTTTTCTCAATTGCAGCCCAGCAATCGTCCAGGTGGCAGGCAGGGGCCCCTGCGGCAGGGACGGGGACGAGATCGCGGACGAAACTGGCAGCCGCCTCCCTCATTGTTCATGTTGGCTTCCTTGCTTCAGCCGGAGTCGGTTGAGGTACGGGTACTCGTAGGTTATTGAGAAGTGCGTGTGGTTGGTCCCGAGGATGAGGATGTGGCGCGTGTTCGTACGAGAGGAAATGGCCCAGGTCCAGGTCCAGGTCCGAGAAGGAAAGAAAGAACAAAAAAAGACACGGACGGTCTCAATCCACGCCCCCTTCTCACTTCCTTCCATGCCTACCTTAAGCAAGGTACCTTAGGTAGGTAGGCACCTACCTCCGTGACCTACCCATCTTAATTACATGGCAAGTACGGATACCGTACTCAGGAACAAGCACTCGCGGACAGTTGAAGTCGGTTTCCATGCCCATACCCGACTTCATCTGCCTACCTACCTAGGTACTCTAAGCCAGGTAGGTCGGCGTACCGGCCTCACCCCTTCATCCGCCACAAACCCGGGCGAGTGGTTAGGTGCTGACCGTTTGGGAAACTGCCCTGTCCGGCTGAATTTCCATTGTCATTTCGCTGTTTAGATTCCCATCCTCCTCCGGTGCAGCATCTCACCTTGACTTTACCCACTCACCCTCAACCGGCCAATGGCCTCCCTGCCGGCGTTGGCTCCGATGATGACCGCGGGCACGTCCCTGCACCACACCCGCATCGCGGCGCACGGCATCTAATACATCTACAGGCAGAGCAGGCAAGGTACTGCTGGGCTGTACTTTAGAGACCACGGACGCGGTGAGCCATGGCCAGACGGTGCCCCATTCCATGGACTGGGCAACCGCCCGTGCTCACCTACCCGTACCTGTTCCTCCCATCTTGACTTTACCTTAGGTACGGTACTTGCTCGTACTACAAACTATCTATCGTCAAGGCGGCTTCTTTCTTCCTCTGTCTGGAGCATTATTTTTCGCAGAATCAGCAGGCCCGGGGCTAGGCTCGATATTGACTCTTACGCGCCTAAGTCCCCCGAGTCGACACCACCTTACCACTTCCCTGCCATCTCATGACCATGGCCATCTCCACGTCCACGTCTCGAACCGCCTCCGCCGAGCGGCTGACGGGATGTCACCACCCAGATATTGCACATAACGATCCATATTTTCTTCGGCTTTGCCCCGACCTGAGTGTTCTAGCTCTGGCCTGTGTGCCTGTCTCTCTCCGTCTGACCTGGTTCCTCGAACTCGGGCTCCCCTCTGCCCCTTCTGATCGGAATGCCCTGCCTTCATGTCTATGATCTCGTCAAGATCGTCTTGTCTTGCATTCCTCGACGTCTTGGCTAACCAAGGAGCTTGTCCAAGGCGGTGGCATTACCCGCCATCGTCAACCCAATAGCTGAAGCACCTAGTGTTCGCTTCCGCTTGTATCATTATCCACCTTCACTTAACAACGGATGGATGTCCATCCTCTCACCGTCCACAACGAGCACAAGCAGCACACTAGCATCGCATCGCATCCTTACCGCCAACTGTGGGCTCCACCTCCACTCTTCCGTGCCATCATCTCGTCCGATGTTGACGACGACGGACAAGCCGGCGCAAACACTATTTCCACACTCTCACCAACACCACCTCAGATCAGACCCTGAGAAAGCCAGCGCCGCCCCTGCCCCTCGCGCCAATCATCAGCCGGTCACCCCCAGATACCTTACCCACACGCCTCCCAGTCAAGTCCAGTCCCCTAGTCTGGTTGCTGCCGTCACCGAGTCCTGTCCCCCGTCCCCCATCCCCCATCCCCCATCCCATCTTTGTCCAACTCTCACGCCTCCCTGGCGAAACACCCATTGCGCGCACACTCGGTCAAGCAAAAGTCATGAAGCCTTACCTGACCTACCTGACCTGCGCCAACGACTAACCTCCCACAACCTCACTTTAGCCACTTCCCACTTATTTAGCTACACTATCAACGGGATGGCAACGCGCTATTCCAAACCTACCGGCCAGCCTACCGACCGGTCTACCGTGCCTTGGTGCTTGGCTGATACCCATTCTTTTTGATTCCTGACTACTTGCGAGACGTCCGCCGACTAGATTGGCCGCATCTCTCATACCTGTCCGCACCGCACCTCTTGTCTATGTGTACTTTCCTCAGCTGATTTTCTCACCCACGGACCGAGTGGGAAGTGGACGGGAAGCGGTAGCGATACACAGGCACACACACCACACACACGCAGCACAGCACATCACAGCACAGCACAGCACACACACACACTCACACATACACACACATACACACACATACATCGCGTCCACCGACTCGCCTTCTTTTTTTTCTTTCTTCTGGTGGTATGCATGTGAGTGTGTGTGTGTCTTCTGCCCTCTCCTGCCTCACCGGATTGGCGTGCCGTGGGTGCAGCCGCGATCTCAACCCAAGGAGCGGTACGGTACGGTACGGTGACCTGGTCACTTTTTTTTTCTGATGTAGGTACCCTCTCTCGGTTCTGCCCCTGCTGCAGTTAGTAGCGTGTACAGAGGTACCCTCCGACCTCTCTCATTCCGCTTCTCTCTTCCCTTTTTTTTTTTTTTTTTTCTTCCTTGCTCCCCTTCCTTTCCTATCAACCTAAGTACCTGTCCCATGGGGTGGGCGCCCCGTCCATTTTCAACGTCAAGGAGGAAGGGGGAGGGAAAAAATAACAAGGGACCATTTACACATACATAAGCCTCCGTACTCTCTCTCTGTGCACATTAGCCAGAGTATATTAAACCCATCTGGCATCCCGTCAAGATCCCGTCACCAACGTCTCCTCTTGTCCGCTGTCCGCCTCTCCCGTTCTCTCCAAGCGGAAGAAAAAAAAAAGACACAGCCCCTGGTCCGAGTAAGGTACCGTACCCTTATTCAGTTGGCTGCCGTCTTTGCTTCTCCGACTCCATCTATATGCATGTCGGGCTCCGCATGTGGTCCTGCTCCTCCTTCTCCTCCTCGTCCCGCATGTCGTCCTTGCCTGATCCGCGTCAGATCTGTGCCTCCAACCATACTTCTCTCAAATTCTCTGTCAACTCTGAGTCGTTCCAGGGCCTGAAGACACATCGCAACCGCCACTTGCAGCCTCGTCGGACATCGTGTTATTAGACACTTCCACACGTGAGGTTGCAGGATTGGGCCGCTCTGCTATCTGTCTTCCCGACTCGGTCTCATTCTGACGCTTTAGTCGATTGTCCCGAACCCGTCTACCCACCCTCGTCGCCCCGTCTGTCATTCGTTATTTGACGTCTCTTGACCCGGCCGACACACAACCGACGAGCCGATCAGAAAAAAATCGAACTCCGAATCTCTCTCGGTACTCTGCCACGAATCAGCAGCAGCATCCTGCCCCGAGACCTCATGGCCTACCATCACTCAAGCGGCTCATCCGCTGGCTCATCGTCGTTCCAGTTCCAGTATGCACAGGTAGGCCACTCTTTCACCGGGCATCCAGGTGCACCGCAGCTCAACGGGCCTCCTCTGCAGCCGTTCCAAGAGTCTCAATTCGACATCTTCGAGTGGTATCCCAAGTTCCAGTCTTGCCTACGCTATTTTCTGGATCACGCCCAGTACACAGGGCCCATTCAGGCAGTGGCTGCCTTCGTCAACATCCAGCTGCCCTTCCAGAAGCCGCACAACCCGGTCCTCTCTTCAAAGCAGACCGGGCCCTCATCCCCTGCCGGGCCCGGGCCTTCAACCCCGTCTACCGCCCGGGCAGCTGGGAAGTTGCCGCTTGGTGCCCAGTTACCGTCAGCCACCTACACGACACTGACGCCGTACGTTCGTCGACTGGTGGCCACCGGCTTCGACTATCCCGCCGTGTTACACGGCTTCTTTGGCGACGACTGGATGGCCGGCATTGGGCCCATGCACGAAGCCGAGCGTCGCAACTACATGTTCGCAGCCAAGAGTGAAACTTGGCTCAAAGTCAAGACGCATTACGACATGGACGGCGAGCAGCAGGTCCCCTTCCTCAGACCCCTGCAAAACGTCACCGAGAAGGAGATCCAAGGCGCAGAGTCCAGCTGGAGCGAGTGGCTGGCCATGCAGGATTGGATGCTGGGTCCGCGAGCCCCTGACCAAGGACCGAGGATCAAAGTAGAGGACGAATAGACGGGCGCGGACAGACTCTCCTCTCCAACCACACAATGGCCGGAGAAGCGTACGAATCGATGTACTCACACGACGGAGCGGCAACTTTGCATTTACGGCTTGCTCGCAGAAGGAGAAACGGCGTTACTTGGTTACTCTTTTTCATGGGTTCTTTGCGGACGGCGGTAAATATCGAACACTTGTACGATGTCAAGATGCAGGGGAACACCTCGACGAGGGGGTTAGACGTTCCTGGAAAAAAAGACGGGAGGTTTGCGTTTGTTTCTGCGCGTCGTCCATCCATCTTGTTCAGGATGCTGTAAAGTACGAACCACGGTGCCTGGCATAGGGTTTTTGATTGTTTGTTATTTTGGCGGCGGCATTTGTCCTTTTTACTTATGATTCCCTTCATCCGTCGATAGAGGTACGCTTTTCAGGGCAGCGGGACGAGTTATCTAGTTACAAGACTTATGATAATGTGAAGTATGATTATATCCCAACTTGCTCGACATGGCACCATTTGAGAACCTCTCACACCATGCATGTCTTGAGGCCCTCAGAGACATGCTTCGTCCACGCACTGTCGTCCATCCCACCTCGTGGACATGACGATTCAGATAATCGCACAAAGACACACGGCCAGGGTCTTTCGAACGAGCAAGACAGACACAGAAACAGAAACACAATCGTCAAATACTCGTGGTGATGTCTTTCCGTTCCCATATTTGCTTTTTGATTACCATGAACTCTATCATTTTCCTCGCCATCTAAGATTCGGGGTATGATTAACAAAACAACTGCAGCGACGACTATTTCTTCTTCTTGGCTATCCTCTTCTGCGCCCTCAGATCCTTCTTCATTCTCGAGTCCACAATGGTGTAGCGTCCCTTGACGCCTTTGGGACGACCCTTGACACCACGGTTGACACCTGCGGCAGCACGTTAGCAACGCATTTTTAACAGAATCTCTGAAGAAGGACTCACCCTTGGCAATGACGAGCGTCGGCTTGGGCCTGCGCTTCACCTTGCCGGCCTTGGCCATCATCTTGGCGATGCTCTCCGCCTTCTCCTTCTCCGTCATGCCCTCCTCGTTGGCGAGCAGGTCCGACTTCTTCTTGAGCTTCTCCAGGCGCTGCGCGGCCTTGAACTTCTTGCGCGCCTTGGCCTCGCGCACCTTCTTGATCGGGCGCGCGTTGTACGCGCGCAGCTTCTCGCGGATCGCCGCCGCCGCCGCCTTGGTGATGGGCTTGTGCGGCTTGTCGTGCCGGCCCTCGTCGTCGATGAACCAGTCCGGCAGCCCGTCGCGGTCCTTGAGCGCGTGCTTGTTGAAGCCGTCGTCGATGACGTCGTGCTTCGTCTTTTGGCCCGTCGCGAGCTGGTGCGCGAGCGTCATTGCCTCGGCGGTGATGATGTCGATGTCTGGCGGGGGGTTAGCATGAGTTCTGGGGGAGGGGTGATGTGAGAGAGAGCTTACCTAGTCTGCCGTCCGCCTTGCGCTTCTCCTGGTTCTCCCAGTCCTCCTCGTTGTGCTTGACAACCTCGAAACCGCCGTCGTCTTCGCTCTCGCTGGACTCGTCCTCCTCTTCCTTCTCAACAGTCTTCTTCTTGTCCTCCTTGGCCTTCTTCTTCTCGTCCTTGGCCTTTTGAGCCTTGGACTCCTTCTTGGCCTTCTTAGAAGGCCTGGCCTCCTCCTCATCGGAGTCGGCTCCGTTGGTGTATTCGACGCCGTCCATGCCGTCATCCTCGGGCTCGTCGAGTACGCCAGGAATATCCTTGAAGATGTCCTGGCTGAAGAAATTCCTCGCGCGCTTCGACAGGTCGCCGTCTTCCGCGGTGTTGTCCAAGTCGGTGACGAGCGGCTTGTCGCCGTCGTCCTCGTCCTCGTCAGAGTCGTCGTCGCTGCCCGATTCGATTTCAAACTCCTCATCGCTGTCACTCTGCTCGTCGGCTGAGACACCCTCCCACTCCTCGTCGTTGTGCTCCTCACGCGCGCGCTTGGCCCGCCATTTGGCATCCGCTGCCGACTTGCGCTCCTTCCACTGGTCGTACATGCCGTCCAGCTCACGCTCGAGGCGATCCTCAGCCTCGTCTTCGCTGTCGTCGTCGGACCCGTACGAGATTCCGGAATCCTGCTCCTGCTTCTTCTTCTCGTTCTCCTTGAGGATGGCCATCCTACCCTTGGCGATCTTGTTCACGCCGCCGGCCTTGTCGACCGTCTTGAGCGCGAACATGGAGTCCGGGCCGAGGGGTCCGGACTGCTCCATACCGATATCCATGGGCGCCACCATGTTGAGCTGCATGCGCACGATGTCCTTCTGCTTCTTCTCGTTCTCTTTCCTCCTCTCCTTCCTCTTCTTGGAGTCGTCCTTGTTCTTGAGCGCCTCCAGCTCCTCCTGGATCCGGAGCTCCTCGTCCATGTCCTCGACCTCGGCCACCTCCTCGCCAGCGACCTGCTCCTGCAGAGACTTGGCCTTCTCCGTCTTCTTGGTGGGGAAGCCAAAGATCTCGCGGACCTTGAGACGCCACTTGAGCAGCATCTTGAACTCTTTTCTTCCAAGAACCTTCAAATCGGCGCAGCACCTGCGGATCTCCTCGTTGGTCTCAGGGAGCTTGTCCAGAGCCGCCAGCGCAACGTCGCCGTTGTTCGGCTGGTCGAACGACAGCTGGTTCGCGCTGCCGAGGATCGCAATCGGGTCAACCGTCTGGATGAACTCGCTGGCCGAGACGGCCTTGAACTGCGTGTAGTCGCCCTCCTCGTAACCCTCACGCTTGCGCTTCTTCACCTCGGGGTTGTAAACCTTGGCCTCGTTGTTCGGCGCCGCATCCTTCAGCTCGGCGAAGACGGCGCGGGGGTCGAGGAACCGGGGGTCGATGCGCTTGGGCGCCTTGTAGCCCTTGCAGACGACGAAGATCTCGGCAGACACGTTTCTCGACGACGGCGGCTTGGTGGCCTCGACCTTTGTGAAGAGCTGGTTGAACACCCACAGCAGCGGGTTGTAGTCCTTGGAGCGGAAGACCTTGGTCACGAACGTGCCGCCCTCGACCAGGAACTCCGTCGCCAGCTTCATGGACTGCAACACCAGCTCGGCCTGGTTGAAGGAGTCCTGGTTCCAAGCGGTACCGACGTTGGGCGCACCATCGTGAAGGACACAGTCGGCCTTCCAGGTCTTGAGGTGCGAGCGGATCGTGGCTCGGCATTTTTCGGTGGTGATATCGCTCTGGAAGGTAATGACCTTGGGGATCGGCTTAATGGGGGCTAAATCGACACCGACGATCAACGCGCCGACGGGACATGTCTCGGCTGCGACTTGACACCATGACTAGACATGCGATTGTTAGATACTGCACGCAACAATGACATTGGAACATGTTTTTTCTTGCGAAAACAAACTTACGCCTGGCGCAGCGCAAAGATCGACAACGACCCTGCTCTTCTCCAAGAAGCCATACTTCTTGTTCAGCTGGATCAGCTTGAACGCAGCTCTGGCACGGTATCCCTTCTCCTTGGCAAGCTTGTACCACTTATCCAAACGTCCTTTTCCGTGCTTCTTCTGGATCGCCATCTTGTCGAACGGGGCGGCGGCGACGGCGGAACTCGAGAGAAATCCAAACTTTTGGGCGTACCGTCCGTCCGCTTCGCTCTGCAGTGAAGAAACCGACCCTTGAAAAAAGGCCCCCGCCGCCTGAATGGCCAAAAATTCTCGAAATTTTTGAGACCCGATAACGGTCACGTGGAGATAATGCGAGCAAGGTGGGTCTTCCCTGGCCTGGAGCTTTGACATGCGGGCCCTTCTCGTCTGATTGGACCCGCGAATCCGGAGTGGGAAACCACCCAAAAATCAATTAAACAGGAACCCCGGCCAGGGGTGGGTCTTCCGCGTCGACACGCGCGCGCGCGACACCATCGCGCGTTGAGGGTACATTTTTGGTGGTTGAATCTGGTAAAGACCCGACGTCAGACACGAGCTCGCCTCCTCCGCCCCATCCCTCAGGCCCTGCCATTCACCACCCCAGCACACAGTCAATCCCACGATTGAAGCTTTCTTCCCTGGACTCTGAACGACAGATTTTACGCTGGAAACACTCTCTTTATTGTCCGTTGTTGTTTACTTCAAACGTATACCGACGACTTACACGAAAAGCCTAATAAATCCACATTCGTTATGGTTTACCACGGCGGCATGGCCAGTCCGCCGCCGAGCGATGGCCTCGTCCCCGCCTCCTCGCCCACGCTCCCCTCATCACCACCCCCGCGAAACATTCGAAAGGAGAAACGCAAGGCCATCCTGACGCCTCGGAAGTTCACGCGGTTCTTCACACCGCGCGGCACGTCCTCTCAGAGCTCGAGGCCGGTCCTCGCCGAGATGGGCGGGCCTGCGATTAACGCACAGCAGACGCCACCACGATCCAGTCTAGGAGCTCCGGAACCGATTTCACCGACGTCGACTTCGAGCCTGCTGTCGCCTTTTGGTAGCGAGGACGGGCCAAAAAAGAGGAAGAGGGGCGTTGTTCATGCGATTCCCATGAAGTTGCCGCTGCCGGCCCGCGGATCGAGTACGAAACTGTCAAGAACACAAATGGAGGATTTGGAGGACGATGAGGCGCCCCTTGGTAGAAGTCCTCTCGCGAGGTCACTGTTGGAGAATGTTGAGAACGTGGAGGACCAGGCGATTGGTTCGCCTGATGTGCACTCTCCCACTGGCCCTGAGCTGCCGCCCTTGGGAAGAAAATATCCGACTGGACCGCAGACATCACCGGATGAGTTTGCGCGGAAGCTCAGCTCCTTGACTGCTAGCAACTTTGCGACTGCGGCATACGAGGGTCTGAGGCCAAGGTCTACCCTGGTGCGTTTAACGCTGTTTCTTAGAGATTGCAATTGCTGACTTTGATCAGATTGATTATTTCAAGTGCAACCGCGCGGGTGTCCAGGCGTCTGGAAAAGGAAAGCCGCTGTCGTCTCTTACAAAGCCCCTTCAGCCTTCCAAGGAGAAATCTGTAAGTTGAATCACCCTGGCGACATGAGAGCCAAGAGCTGATCGACCGCAGCCTGAACCGCCATATCGCCCACAGCCTGTGATAAAACTTCGCAATCGCGGATTCGAGGCTCAACTGCTGCTTCGCGAACAGGGGAGCACCCCTCGGCCAGGTCGGCAACATCTCGAGTATCCTGCATTTGGTGAGTTTCTTCTAGGCTTCCTGGTTTCCTTTTCTAATCATACCCAGATTCACGAGCTACAACTGCATCTTTCTGGAGCAAGGGTACCGATACACACATGATCAACGCGCATCTGACTCAATCGAATACTATTCCTTTCAGTCTGGCGAGCTGTCACAGTAAGCCCCCCTCATTTATCTCGAATGCAACGAGTCTAACTTTTGCAGATGCCCCTCTTACAGCAATCGGCGATGAGGAGGGTTTCATCCGTTTCTTCGACACCACCACAACTCAAGCAGGAGAGACCCCCAAAGCCAAGGTCGACATCATCATGCAGGGCCATGAAAATGCCATCATGGACCTCGCCTTCTCAGATGATGACCTCCGCCTCGTGAGCGCCTGTGGCGACCGCTCCGGCAAAATCTTCGACGTCATGACCCAGTCCGTCGCCGCCGAGCTCAACGGTGGTCATTTCCAGTCAATGCGCCGCGTCGAGTTCCAACCAGGGAGGGCGAATGGAAGCGTAATAGCAACGTCCGACCGAGACGGCAAGATTCAAATCTGGGACCTCCGCTGTTGCGCCGCCCCGGCCGCCGCCTTCTCCACCCGCAGCCCGGAAGGCGTCTTCCACAGGAATCGCAGCCTCTCGCCCTTCTGGGCGCGAACAACGAACACCATCGACGGCGCCCACGCCCGAACCGTCGAGGGTATCACGTCGCCCGCGTCGGTCACGGCCCTGCAGTACATGCCCCCGGGCCGCGAGCACCTCCTCCTGTCCGCCTCCGAAGCAAACGCCTGCATCAAGCTATGGGACACCCGCTACATCACACCCCGGAACCGCCCCGACGCAACTCCCCTGGCGGTGACTGCCGAGCCCGCAACCCACCGATGGCGCCCCTACGGCCTCACCTCGCTCGCCCTCAGCAGCGACGCCGCCCGCTTATACGCCGTCTGCAAGGACAACACCGTCTACGCCTACTCCACCTCCCACCTCATGCTCGGCCACGCTCCAGAACTCTCCGACCGTCCTCCGCGTCAAAAGGCCGGCACAGCCGCGCAAGGTCTCGGGCCCCTGTACGGCTTCAAGCACGACATGTTCCACGTCAAGTCGTTCTACGTGCGCTGCGCCGTCCGCCCCGTCTCTATCACCGGTACTGAACTCCTGGCTGTCGGAAGCGATAAGTGCGCCCTCCTCTTCCCGACCGACGAGCGTGCGATGAGAGAGCACTGGGACACTCAAAGTCACCTCCCGGCCGCTGCCGAGCCCACAACCGCCGCCGCCGGCGGCAACTCCAAAGCGACGACCGGCCAGGTGCCTATCGTCAGAAACGGCACGCCCCTGATCCGCGGTCACCGCCGTGAAGTCACGGGGCTGAGCTGGACCAACGAGGGCAAGCTCGTCACCATCTCGGACGACTACATGGCGCGGCACTGGCAAGAGGGCGACGACAACAGCGTCGACGCCGCCAACGGGTGCGGTCCGGCGTGGGATCTCCGCACAGGCGGGGAGTTTGGAGGAAGACGACACATGTCTGGGTATGCCGACGTCTCGGAGGACTGGGACATGGACGATGACATGCATTCCGAATGCTGAGAGCGGCGTTCTTGTCCTTTTTGACTAATGATACTCATGAAGAAGGATGGATGGATGATGGGTTACTCACCACGCCACGAGAGGAGAGGAAAAGTTTTCTGGCTTTTGTACACACATTGCATGCGTTTTTTATTTGGTGCATTTCAGGACACCGCAGGTTTGGCACTAGCATCGGCATTGGCATTAGGAGTACACTAGAGATACCTTTGGTTCTGTTTGTCTTTTATTTCTTCGGTAGACGACTTGGTGGCCTCGTTGGCAATTATAATGAGACAACGTCATTATAATCTGTGGTTGACTGTGAGGTGAGGTGCGTGATGGGTAGTGAGCAGACTTCTCACGGAACGTGTCGCTCGATTTTGCTGTTGTTGGGGATAGATAGGGGCGTGTTTATGACACCAATTCAAAGAAACGAAGAAGATTCCGAGAGGGAAAAAAAAAGAAGTGCTACAGAAAACGAGAACGGCAAAAGGATCAACTCGACCCCTCAAGCTCCCACGGGAGGACCGTAGTCACCAGGGCGCCGCGCATTGCGCTTGTCCTGACCACTGGGCCACTTGTCCACCTAGGGTGCTTGCTGGCTGATGAACGAGACTTCTTCAAATACCCCGGTGTCTTGGAAGTCGTGTGTGGTGAGATGATGTATACGCTCTACGAAATACGCGAATACGTAGGTTATGAGGATACTTGATTCGTCACCGGCGCTCATCTGGCGCCTGACTATCTGAATCTGCTCTATCCATGTGCCGTTCACACATGTTTGACGAAAACCCGTCAAACCAAAACTCCAGAGAGCAACTAGGGGGTATCGTATATCTATCCCATGTTGTATCCTGAATAAAAACGCTCCTGAACGCCAAGCTCGTCATGCTAGGTATGCATCGTCATAATGCCATCTCACCACCGTCCACCGGTAAGCCCTTATCTACAGGTCTCGTAGCAAAGAAATATATACCCACAATCGCCGCTAGTACCGCCACAAGAACAATGTTGGTGAATAGAGTAGTAGACGAACGTGAGCCGGTTAAAGATTTGGCCATGGGCGACTGTGAAGTAGCCGCACCGTGTGTCGAGGGCGTCTTGCCGGTGCCTTTCCGGTCAGGGATCGGTAGCTTCGCATCGAACTTCATAGATCCAGACGCTGGACAACCGGCTGGCGCGTAGCCCTCCAAGTTGCCTGCGCCAAAGATCTCTCCCATTTCGGACTTTTGCTGTCTTGCGTGCTTGCAAAGCCAAGTGTTCGACCTTTCGCCATCCCCCGACTCTCTTTCAGATGCCTGCGCTCTTCTCTCGCGGGCCACCACTACGCTGTCACGCAGACGGTGACCAGAGCCAAGTGGTGCCCAGGAACCCATGCCAGCCACATCATCCAACCTTGTATCGCACACGTTGTCCAGTTGACTGACGAGAAGCAGCATGTTGTCAAAGATGCAAATGGCCTCTTGAATGATGTCGTGCCTTTCCCGCGGCGTAAACTGTGCCTCGGATTCTGCAAGGCGTTTCTTAAACTCCTTTTTGAGATCCTCCCCGTCGAGAACAGTGGCGAAGTGAAAGAAGCTCAGTGGAAGCGTGTGCCGCGCATGCTTTGCCCCAATTTCCAGCGTTCCAGACTCGCCTCGCAAAAGATCAATAGGTCTTGTAGGAATGGCTCCAAGTGGATCGATCTCTTTTGGTTGCCGTGGTTGACAAATCGTTCCGAGAGGCGGAATCGGCGATGGCACTTGCTCCCAAAAGTCAGAGCCTGCAGACTCGAGCGTGGCCCTGATAAACCTTCCACCGGCGAATAGTGCCATGAACAGGATATAGGAGTACGAGAGCACGGTGTGGGGCTTCTTCTCGATGGTGCGCTTTGCATGCCTTGTGAACTCGGCGAGACGCCCCGAGTTCGAGACTGTCTTCAGCTGTTCGTCTACCATCTCAGGGGACCATCCAGTCAGGAAGCCAATGTCTGACCGCAACCGATCAGACCGCATGAGCTCTGGTAAGTAAAGAGACTTTAATATCGAACGCATGTTTTTAGAGGCGTTGACATTATGTATCGACCCGGGTTCGTCGTGGGGAACACGAAGTAACTCGTCGAGCAGGTTGCCTCCATCTCGTGACTCTACCGGAACGGAATCCACATTGTCTTTCCATACTGATTCGAAAGCGATGTAGATAGGTGCAATATGAAGGAGACCAGACACGTAGATGGAGGGGTCGGCAGAAAGGGGAGGGATCGCCAGCGGGAGACGGGCGATGATCAGCTTGTTAAGCTTCGCGTGGACGGAGCGAGTTGCGGCGGCGATGGACTCGGCCAGGGGACGTTGGATTTCTTCGGCCGGCGGCGCGGATGTTGGAGCCATAATCACGGCGTCGCCGTGGCGTTCTTTTGTAACAAAGCCCCCGGTGGAGGAGTTGCGGCGTTGGACGACAACTTATAGGAAGCGTGTGAGTTGCAGATCGGCAGCGTAGGTATAGGTGTGTAGATCGGTCTCGAGAAGTACGACGTCGTCCTCGGACAACGCCAGGTGATATCTTCGCGGGAAGACAGGTTGCTACCAGGGAAAGTAATAGATGTTTTGATTTTGAAGAGGTGTAGGTATCGAAGGAGAGCGGTTGGTATTGTGGTGGTTCAACGACAGAGGATGTGGCTTGCTTTGGATAAAGGCAGGCCAATGGTAGCCCTAGAAGACTTGGTCCTCGCCGCTCCTTACTGCTCTGGGTGACTTGGAGGTGTAATGCAAGAAAACAAGACAGATGGAGGGAAGGGAACAGACGTGGATGAGAAACCAACTGGAAGCGGCAGCCGTAGCGTCGATCCTTGGCAGACGGTGCGGTCCAGTGATCGGGTTGCCTCTTGTCTTGTTCGCTCCCGCCAAGAGCTCGAGACCGAAGGGCCAGTGGGAATGAAAGTAGCTCTTGCGAGGAGGGGGCAGCGACGGTGCCAGGAGCAAGTATGGGTTAAGGAAGGAGTGAAGGTAGCAAGAGAGAGACAACAAAAAGTGAGAGGGAGGTTCTGGATTCCCGGGGTTAAGGTAGAGAAAGGTCACCCGGGGCCCGATGCGATGCGCGCGAGATGGGACCAGGACTCTCTCGGCCAGGCGTCTGTTTCTGCGCCGGGTTTACAGGGAAATACACCGGGATATTCCACATGCGTATTTGACAAGGGGAGGAAAGAAATAGTGCCCCCAAAAGAAACCGGACAGGAACAGGGCCAACGGGGTTGGAAAAGGAGCTAGCGCTGGTATGGCAGGAAGCATGAGGCTACCTTGCGCTCACGTTGAGTTGTGCGCCTAAACCGTGGAGCAGGCGCGGGCGGGCAGAGTATCCAGCGAGTTCAGACGAGGTGATTCAGGTGTTTGTTTGTGCTGGCTTGTCGAGGAACAAAAGTGCGCTCATGTCTCTCTTGTCTGGCGGAAGTGTTATTCCCAAGTTGACGGAACCACAAAGGTCTCGTCGGCTTTCTTTACGGCCAGAGTTTAGCTCCCGTGGGCCACTCCCGCTTCAGACCAGCTCCAAAAGACGGAACGGAGTCCATGACCAACGACTTCACTGCCACATTCTGGAGAGCCCCCGATCCGCTCGGGGGGCGAACTCGATCATTCACTGCTGATCGGCACACAGACCATTCAACGACTTGAGGATCAGAAAAGAAAGCAAATTTGGGAAGAGGCGACAACATGCGCGCGCGTGGAGTGAGTGAGCAAACTGACGAGGATCCTCGCCCAGGGAAACCTTGAAGAGGGGGACGAGGACACTGAGAGAGGAGAGCGGGGGAATGGCGAGGGGTGGCCTGGAAAGTGACAGCGACAGCGGATGGCCGACCCGACATGTTCAGGTTCATGTTCAGGGTCAGGGGTCTTGAGAGGTGCCATTGTGCGCGGTCTCGCCCCATAGGGCCACTTTTCCCCATCGGCCTGGGCCTCTCTGGAACTTTGTGCCACTGCGACTCTGCGCCGCTGCACTGGAAGACACAGCAAAACACGCTGGACACGGCGGGCAAAGAAATGGATGGCCCTGTGGCGTGGCTTGCGCAGAGAACCTGGAAGCTGGGAGAGACAGCCCCAAGGAAGAAACGAGACCCGAGACCTCACCTAAAAGTAGCGCCCCCTCTGCAGAAGGAAGACTCTCCCCCATCGATCGGCTTTTTGGCAGGCCATCACCCACGGATGTCAAGCCACTGCTTCTGCCCAGCACCGTCCACACTGATCGGTCCTATCTTCAAGCTGCACTTCCCCAGAAGGAACCTCTCAAGCCCGTGCTTAGAAAGGTCGCTGGACTTCAGCGCTCTCTCCATCGTCACCAGCACAGATGTCTGCCCACGTTACAACCGTGCTACCGTGTAAATAACACCCAAAAGGCTTAAACTCAACATACTTTCAGCGTTCCCGCAACTCTATCAGCGCAGGGGGGAGCCCAGCAAACCTTCGCCTTTGGTGGAGTTGACGACAGAAAAAAAACACCAGCACGGAGGACCACAGGCCAAGGGAGGCGAATCCGGTTGCGCGGCTCCTTTCCTGTCGATCACACCCCGAAAGGAGCAAACATCGTCTTTTGGAAAACCGGACCATGGAATTCTCAGAAATCCCGTCTCATGCAGGCCGTCCCGCCCTCGGCTGTGCCCTCCTCTCCTTCCTGGGCCGACTGGTGTGTCAATAATCTCGCTCGCCCTCGGGCAGCTAATGACCCGAAGCGCTCCTCGTGTTCTCTCCGCTGCGCGACTTGCAGATGCCCACTGCTCATCGTGTGAAGCTCCCCCGAGTCTTCCGTTGGATGGCGCGCTGCGTAGTACTAGTGGATGCCAAGACGGATTGCAGCAGGACAAGCGTGTAGCTGGCAGTGCCAAGCTGCTAAAATGTGCCGCTCGCTTTCGATCCGGCTCACCTGACAGACAGTCCTTATGGAAACACACACGATGCAAAGTAATTGAATTATCAACCAAAAAGAGCAGATACTTGGTATCATGCTCGTATCAGCGTTCCAGGAGGTAACCTGATCCTGGCATATGCCCGCCTAACGCCTTGTCTATGCATAGTGGTGCCGCCTAGGGCTCTACACGGCGGCCTTGCTCGTGCCTCTTCATTAGCATTGACAAATACTTCTATAATTGAGCCCCCCTGGATCCTGCCTGGGGGCCCTTATCACCCGACTCGTCTTCTTTGCTCTCGTGGTTGATGAACAAGAAGGAGATGAGAACGACTGCCGCACCAACCCAGTATACCCAGCTGGAGTATTGCGAGTACTGGATCATCTCGCCGATGAGCGACAAAGGAATCGTCAGAGACAGACCAACCGTCACCACCAAAGGCGTAGTGAGCAGCATGGCATACGCCCACGACATGTCGCTGATGAAGGAAGACAGAGAGTTGCCAATGACAATGGCCCAGATCTTGCCTGTCGGCGGAAGTTGAAACTGTGACACTGTCAGAACTGCGTAGATATTCGGTTAGACGGGGCACGTACCGGTTCCATGCCGGTGAAGTGCAGGATGAAGAACACCGGCCAAAGGAACACCAAGTTGAATAGGCCCACCAAGCCAAAGAAGAGCGGCATGTTGACCCTATCCTCATTACCGACCCTCACCTTCATGACGGTGACGTAGAGGCCATAGATAATGGCACTAACAAAAGCCATGGAATCGCCAATGGCAATCTGCGACGTCGTCTTGTGCGGGAACGACCCGCGATTCTCGTCACTCGACCCGGAGAGGTCCACGGTCGAGATGAGGACAATTCCCGTCAACGACGCCAACACTCCAATGAACTTGCGAATCGTGAATCCCTCCACCCGCATCAGCGCACAGAACACGAGCGTCCAGACACTGCTTGTGGAGTTCAGAATAGTGACGCTCCCTACGCTCGTGTACTCCAGGCACGCGGATGCCAGGTAGTTCGCAAAGAACCACAGCATGCAGAACTCGAGGCTGATGATGGCCGTCTCCCGGAAGCTCATGCGCTCGACCTTAGGCTCGTAGCCTTCCGCCTCCAAGCTCGGCTCGTCGTCGACCAGCAGCCGCTCGCCCGCCACCGCGTCCTCTTCGTCTCCCTCCGCCTTAAGGCCTCCCTTGCCGTGTTTATGCTCGTTCCATACCACCATTGCCTCGCGCCGTAGGCCCTCGACGCCGTGCCGCATGACGAACTTGACCAGCATGGGCACCAGGGAGACTGCAAAGACCGAAGTGTTCATATACACAACGAAGAAGGGTTTGTCGTAGGAATGGTCCGAAAAGATGTACTGTCAAAAGTCAGCCGTCAGCCAGACGCTCACCGCCAGAGATTGCAAGGGAGAGAGGAAGCCTCACCGATGCAAGAAAGTTGGATATCGTCCATAATAACACCGTCACCAACAGTAATGAAATACCCAACGTCCGTCTTGCAACACCTGCCAGTCCCAATTTCGCCTGCAATCCCGAGGACCGCACCGTCGACCTCGACCTATTCGTAGACGCGACGGATTGGCTCATCCGGTCCGCGCTGGAGAATGATCTCCGGGTATCTCGTGCATGATCGGGCGCTATCGCAGCGGGCAACATAGGCTCGCTGGGCGCCATCTCGTCGGTCGGGGGAAGGGCGGTTTCGCGATCGTGAGGAAGAGAGGGAGGAGATCAGGAGGGATCGTCGGCCGTCTTGCAGTCTAATCTGGTCTGGGTCGCAGGCATCTGACCACGACAAACTCGAATTGTGAATCGCAGGATTAAGCTTGTTCAATATCGGGCGTTGGTCCCGTCGTCGGTGACTCGGCGCATGCAGTCGGCACGATTATGCCGTTCCGTTGACTTGACTGCTTCCGGGTTTGTGTGTCTTGGGTCCTCCCCAATGGCGAAGTAGACAACGTTGGCAGTTGCTTGGGTAAACAAGTCGCTGGACCGCGTACGACACTAGAGTCCACAAGGTAAACCAACAAGCTCCGTCGGGATCGCACGCATCGTCCAAATATCCGACGACGTGGGTTTATTTTAAGGGATTCGTGTCAGTTGTTGTTCAAAGGGTTGTTTCTTCAAGGTTGGAGAGTTTCAACTGCACGGACAGTAGCCCCTGTATTCGTCCCAAATACCGGCGACCAATAGACGATAGGGCGATCGCGTGCCACTACGTCTCAGCCTCCCTCCGCGTTCTTTACTTCAAATATGCCCCTGCGAGCAACTTTCTTACGCCTGTTTACCAAACACGAGGCATCTTACTGAGTTCCTGGGCTGACGGCTTGCTGCCGCTGAACAAAGCCAAGAACGGCGCCGCGCAATCTGCAGCCGGCGCCAGGTCGGATTTGGTGCCGGCTCACCAACTTTTACATTTAGTCGCATCGATGGCTCCAGTCTTCTGAGCGGAGTCTGCTGAGAAACGGCAGCATGATCCGTCAGCTCGGGCCGGTGTTTCTTGGACAAAATCTCTTGAACTAAGTTGTCGGCCGTCCGTGTAGTCCGAAATTGCGGTATCAATCACCGAGTCGGCTTAGCATGTCATTACTGGGCAAGACGTCATGCGACTTCAACTAAAGGCAAGTTGTGCAATCTTTGGTATCCTACGAATAATCCCGTGAATTCAAACTCAAAAAGAAACCTCTAAACACCATTCACACCAGTGCATGATATGCTACATCAAACCAACGGCCAAGATGGATATGTGAAGGGCCGTGGACTAAACATGAATGCGAGTACAACGGGTCCCATAAATGTGTTCCGCCCGGATGCTCTGCTCGCTCAACGTCGGCCGTCTGCTCAACCAAGAATCTGCTTAGCAGGCGCAGCCGTCCCGGGGGTTCTCAATGGGAATGTTGATGACATCCTGGTAGTCCCCGCTGAACTCTTCCGACTCCTCCTGAGCAAGGGCATTTCGTGCAATGACTGGTGAACAATGTTAGCATCTCTAAGATTTCACCTTGGAAGAGGCAACCAACCTTCAAAAGCCTGCTCGACGTTGATAGCCTCCTTCGCACTGGTCTCGAAGTAGGGAATCCCGCCCTTGGACTGGCAGAAGGTCATCGCACGCTTGGTCGAGATCTAATCAAATGGTAAGCTTGTCGTCGGGTAGCCGCAGGTGACACCAAAACTTACAACTCTCTTGCTCTCCTCAACATCAATCTTGTTTCCAAGGACGACCTAATCTCTTATCAGTGTCCATGTCCTATCCCTCTAGGACTTCAAGATACTGACGAATGGGAAGTTGTCGGGGTCACGCGGAGAAGCCTGGATCAGGAACTCGTCCCTCCAGCTGTCCAGAGCATCGAAGCTCTTGGAGTTGTTGACGTCGTAGACGAGTACGCAGCAGTCAGCTCCGCGGTAAAAGGCGACACCCAGCGACTGGAAGCGCTCCTGTCCCGCAGTGTCCCAGAGCTATTGTCCGTCAGCAACGCGTTCGTTGTTTCCATCGGCAATGTGTTCGCGGCGTCACCCACCTGCATCGTCACCTGCCGGTCATCGACGAGGACCTCGCGGGTCAGGAAGTCGGCGCCGATCGTGGCCTTGTAGCTTGCACTAAACTTCTTGTTGACCTAAAAGGTAGAAATAGCCAAATCAGTACTCTAGGCTACCACCGGTCGGGCCGCCAGACAGCGCAGCAAGAAAACATACATATTGGTTCATCAAACTCGTCTTGCCGACACCGCTATCGCCAAGGATAATGACCTGCAACACAGAAACGATCAATTATGCCGCACGTGTGTTTGGGGCCGCCGATAAAGCCCACCTTGAGAAGGACCTTCTTTCTCGATGACATCGTGGATCTGGTGCGTCGGGTCCGCTATGTATGGTAAATGGAAAAGTCGGGCGTCGGCGGGCCTTCGGATGCGCGATGGTAGTTGTATCCCGCGTCGCGACTGGGTCAGGAATCGGTTCGAATGTCGAAGTGGTCGAAAACGGATCGGTGTCGTGCGTCAGGGGTGGTTGGTTGGTGTAGAGTGCAGGTCGATGATCGATAGACGGAAGTGATGGTGGAGGTTGACAGGGAAGCAGGCGGTACTGAGAGCTCCCGTCACATTTGCAGGTTTCAGCCTATCAAAGAGCTGCTTGGGGGACTGGGTCTAACCAGAAAAGGGAGCACATGGTGCTGTTGATGTGCCAGCTGGCTGACGTAAATGGCGGGCAGGCACCTGGAGGAACGCCAAGTGACGGTGCTCCAAGGCGCTGGAGCCCGCCTAGACATGCTGTGACACTCACTGTTGGCTGCCCAGGTGGTTGGCCGGTAAGGTGCATTGAATGACTTGGGCACGGCGCTTAGGTAAGGCACCTAGCCGGGCCGCATGACGCCTACGCCACACCTTTATCATGGTTCTCAGTGACGGTCCATGCGACTGAGCTTCCCTTTAGTAGCTCCGGGACGTCTTAGCGACTTGCGAAGAACGTCCGTCACCGCCTCACACCACATGTATATCGTGGACGAGCACTCCGCAAGTGTACCAAGTATATGCGTGGCCCAGGATGAGCTGATGGGACTGTCGACCAACACTTGACGAGATCCTCATGGCGGATGAAGACGGCCTCCTGGACAAGGTCCACGGCCTGAGCGACTTGGAGCTGGCCGCCCTGCTGTGCCTGGTCAATCGAGAACACTGCATCGTCAGCACGCCTCCCGCTGCCCTCGACGAGCTTGTCGAGGAGCTACAGCTGGTGAGCCCAACCATCCATCTCTCTCCTACTCACGAGGTCCACATCTCACACTGTTTTAGATTGCAACAAAGACCTTCGGTCTGAAATGCGCCGTAGTGGATTGCACTCCGCAAACCTCACTGGAGGACTTTGCATCGTCGATCCTCACGCAGCAGTCTCTAGCAGCACCCAGATCAGGCTCGCCTTTACGAACCCGCAATGATTCCTACTTTTCTCGCGCGGGCATCTCCCCCCTGACCTCGGTCACGGCAACCAGCCCGACCGGCCAGGGCATCGGTGGCTCCTCCATCGCCAATGTGATTGTAGCTCGGAACCTTGACCGCGCCCCAAGAGCCGTTCAGATCCAGGTTCTTGAGCTCCTCCGCACCCGCCGTATCTTCACACGCACTTCCGTCCAGACGGCCCCGAAGCAGTTTCTGTTCATCGCCGCCCTGGGCGCCGAAAGCGGTGGTCAGGCTCACGTCACGCTTCACCTGAACGACTACCTCTTCATTGCTCACTGGCATGATCCGGACGACGGTTTCCCCAATCTCGACGACGCGTACGACGCTGCTGATGGGGCCGAGACGGCGAGTACCGAGAGCGTGCTCAAGAAAAGCATCAACGGTGATTTGCCCGCAGTCAGCGAAAACCCTCTTTTCCGTGAAGGCGTAAGTTTCTACGTGTGCAAAGTGCCTGGGCATATGCTGACGGCTGCAGGATGTTGCGGCCATCGCCAAGAGCAGTCGAGATGTCCAGATCGATGTTGATGTCTTGCGCTACCTAATGAATGTAGTCTCATACCTACGAATGCATCGCGCAGTTGCCGGCGGCATCGAGCCGACCGCGACGAAGCACTTGGAGCAGTTGCTTAAATGCCTGGCTCCGCTACACCGGCTCGATTTTGTCACACCCGCATTGGTTCATCTGGCCGTTAGGAAAGTCTACTTGCACCGAATACGCATAGCGCATCCGCGACAGGAACGCAGTATGCAGTGGGGAAGCCAGCTGGAAGCCATTGAATCCATTCTCGAAGGCGTGGGCCCCGAGGACGTGATTGAGGACGTGCTGGGCATGGTTACGGCACCGCTTTGATGGAAGCTTAAAAGATATCCAGTGAGCGACTTTATTCTAAAGTGGTCACGTCCGAACAAGCCCATAATCCTTAATGCCCATGGAAACCATACAAGACATGAAACGCCCGCCTTTTGGGTCTGTGTATTGATGCATGTTCCTGCACCCGCCATATGACCTACATGACACTCCTGTACAACTCGTAATCGAACATTCCCGGTTCTGTCGTGGAATTAAAAATCTATAATGCTACAAGCCAGCCAACACCAGGGGAGGCTTGTGCAGTCCTGTTGTGCGAGAATTCGAGGCTTTAGTTGACCTGGTCAACTCTGCACTTCCAGCCTGAGCCGGGAGAAAGGAGGGGCAGGCTATAAAATAAAGTATTAGCGTCTGCAATGCCTGTTACTTGTAGATAGAAGTCACTTACCTAGCACCAAGGCACCAACCCAATTCGTTGCCCTTGATCTTCTTGGCGATCTTGACCTCACGGTCAATAGGCATCTCGTAGCCAGTGTGGAGGAGGGCCATCATGAAGTTAAGGTCGAGGCAATGCTCGGGGCGGTCCTGGAGCTCCTTGAGAGCGCCAGGGACGCTGGAGAATACATCCCAGGCCTTCTCGCCGCCACAAACGGAGTTGGCCAGATCGTGCATCTCGCGAAGAGTGAAAGAGTCAGGCATACCGAGAGGCTTGGTGCGGTCGTAGAAGTAGGAGAAGATGTAGACATCCTCGCGAGCGAAGGTCTTGGCAAGGGTAGGCTGGTGGACGCCGTTGAAGGAGCAAGGAGCGAGCTTGCAGGACTCTTCCTTCTTGAGGATCTTCTCGGCGAGGTTGCGGCACTGCGCGGGGGCGGCTTGGGAAGGACCGGTGAAGTTGAAGGTGACGGCCTTGCCAAGAGGGTGTCCCTCGTCCAGCTCAACCTCAACCTCCTTGACCATGCCGGGAGCAATGCAGGGGTGAACAATGGGCTGCTTGACCCAGCTGTCATCGGTCTTCTTGCTCTCAAACATCTCATTGACCAAGGTCTTGTGAACGGCCTTACGGGCGCTCATCAGGCCGTATCCAAGATGGGAGTGCTGGTACAGCTCAAACTGCTGTCCGCCGAACTTGAGGTCGTACTTGTGGTCGCCCTCAGCAAGCTTCTCGGGCATACCGCCCTCCGGCGCTCCCTTAAAGGTGGGCTCGAACACAATCTGAGTCGAGCCACCGCCGAGATCAAAGACGGCAGCGGTGGGGCTCTTGTCGGGACCGCCAATCTTGCCCAGAAGGTAGTTGGTGGTGATCCAGGCGTAGACACCCTCATCGGCACCATCCATGATGGCAACACCATTGTCCTCCTTTCCAACAACGGGGAAGGGGTACTTGGTCTCGAGGTGGTTGCGAACGGTGTCGAGAATCTTCTGGGCGTTCTCAGGGCCGACCATACGAAGACCAGCAGTCGCCTTTACTGCAACAGGGCTGCAGGACTTGAGCTTGTCGGGGACGGTCTGCATGGCAACCTCCATCAAGGCATCGAGAGTCTTGGCCGCGGCCTCGGGATCATCCTTATACTTGCTCAGGCCGCCGACAGACTTCTCAGTCATCTTGAACTCCTCATGCTCGAGCTCGGGAGTAGCGCCGCAGTTGTTGAACTTGTAGACGTGGATTCGGGATCCCGTGCTGCCGGCGTCGATCATCAGGACATATTGGACAATGGGCTTCGACTTGGAGCTGGAGACAGAGCATTTTTCAGTGCCGTAAGAGGCATCAGCCGGGACTTGGCCACCGCCACCGGTCGAGACTGCAAGATAGGTGTTAGCATCGCTCTGTCGCAGGAAATCAAGCATCGCGCACCTCCAGGACTGCGAACATTGACTCCTCTAGGAGACAGGTACCAGAAGAGAAAGACGACGAAGAAGGCGATGGCGCCCGTCCGCATCCAGCGGGTCTTCTGTGCTTGGGACATATCTCCTAAGCTGGCAAACAGACCAGTTTTTCGAGCAGGTGCAAATCGACCGGGTTTCTCGTGAGGATCTCGGGCGGGTTGCTTGGTCGGCAGCGACACAGATGTTCTTCGCATTGGTCGCGTGTCGTCGGAGGCAAGAGTGGTGGCTTAGAGGAACACAAGGGGACGCATGCGAGGCACGTCGCCGTTGTGTAGGAGGACAAAGGAGTGGACTGAACCAAACCGTGGACCGATGTCGAAGGGAGCACGGCGACTCGAAGGCAAAAAGCAGCAGGTGCGTGCGGCCGAAGGAAAAATGAGCGGACGGGACGGTCGTACAACACCAACAGATGGACGAAGATGGATGTGTCGAGTACGAAGTTTCGTATATGTAGGGGGCTTCAAGGGGGGATGGATGCAAGATAGCAAATTACCTAGGTACCTAAAAAGTACGTCGGTACTCCTCTCGCAGTCGGTACTCCGTACTGTGGCCTCGAGCAGATTTTCGTTAGGTGTGGTTTGCTTGGAAGTCATCAAAAAACCAAGAGAATCCCTGCTAAATCTGACAGTTTGCTAATCTTGGGTGCGGCAGCGGGGACGACGCGAAGCCACTGAAGTGCTGCAACGACCATCTCGCGTCATTCTTAATGGCTCCGCGCTCAGGGGGTGGGGCCTATCATTCCCTGCTGAGGTGCCCCTAATTGCCCTGTGCCACCTCCTCGCCCCCCGACTTCCATCGTCTCCCACTGATAAACTCCGCCGGGGCCTGTTGTCTCCATTCATGGCATGGGTAGGGTTGAACGCTGTTAGGTAAGCACTTTCATGGGTCGTGCGATAAGATGCCGAGGACATCTGGTCAAGCCACACGTGGCGCCCGTCTTACCGGATCCGACGCTGAGTCTTGGAAGCTTCTCGTTCATGACTACGAATGCTCTGTTGCCTCCCGTTACAACAAGAGGGTATATTGAGCATCAAAAGATTTTATCGCAAGGCCAGCTCTCTAGATTGTGCGGCAACTGTCTGATTCCCATCAACTCGATTTTCCTCAGCTCTACCAACGGCCTAGCCTCCTTCCACTTCGTATCCACCAAGACACAGTTGCCCCTTGCTTTTGACTTGCACCTATCACCGACATGGACGTGCATCTCTTGACGTACGACCTGTCCAGAGGACTTGCCCGGCAAATGTCCCAGGGCATGCTAGGATTCCACCTTGATGCAATCTACCACACCTCAATCCAGCTCAATGGTCGAGAATACGTTTACGATGGCGGCATCGTCGACATCACTCCAGGGACCTCTCACCTGGGCCAGCCGATGGAACGAATTTTCCTTGGCCGCACAGAACTGCCAATGGAGGTGATTGAAGAGTTCCTGGACTCTCTCAGGCCAATATTTACAATTGAGGCAAGTGTGCAGCGCGGAAACCTGATGCAAATTTCCTCTAACTCGTCCACAGGCCTATGACTTGTGGAGGCACAACTGCAACAACTTCTCGGATTCCTTCGCCCAGTTTCTGCTTGGAAAAGGCATTCCCGAGCACATTATCAAAATGCCGGATGCCGTTCTCAGCTCGCCGTTTGGGAGAATGCTCATGCCCCAACTGACTCAGGCCATGACTTCAAACAGGCAAAACGGTTCGATTCTTGGCATTCAGAATGGCAACACCGCCAATGGACACAGCTCAGCACCGCAACCAACCAGGCCCCAAGCCAACGTCAGGGTAGTAAACAGTTCGCAGGAGCTCGACGCTGCTCTCGAGTCTGCAAAGAAGACCTGTGCGGTTGTCCTCTTCACCTCGGCAACATGTCCTCCTTGCAGGGCCATCGCGCCAGCCTTTGACGAGCTCTCAGCGGAAGCCGGTAACAAGGGTGTTTTCATCAAGGTTGATGTAGCCCAGCTTACTCCTTTGCCGGAGAAGAACTACCCACGAGCGACGCCGACTTTTGTCACTTACCTGCACGGAGAGAAGGAGAATGAGTGGGCAGGGGCAGACCCGGCTGCGCTTCGGGGCAACATCCAACTCTTGTTGCAAATGGCTTTCCCCCGTCATCCCCACGAGTCCCTAAACCTACCGAGCTTTTCCAACCCGAATGGGCGGCCAGTGCTTTACTCCAAAGTACCACCTTTGGAGAAGCTACTCGCAAAGATGGGAGCAACAGCAACGGATCCTGCTGTGCAAGGAGTCAAACAATTCATTGAAGCCCGTGACAAGCAAGGCCCGGCAGCTGCGACTCTGCCAAATCTGAGCCAGTTTGCAGAGTTCCTGAGGAAGTCCATTCATTCACTGCCGACTGAGGTACTCTTCCCCGTGGTTGATCTTCTCAGATGCGCTCTAGTCGACGCAAGATTCAGCGGCTACTTTGCCGAGGAGAAGGATCACCAGACAGTCCTAGCCATTTTGAACTTTGTCAACTCTCACAGCGACTGCCCTTACGCATTGCGTCTTGTGACGCTGCAGATGGGGTGCAACCTTTTCTCCACGCCACTCTATCCCGAAGAGATCCTTCGCAACGAGGGTCTCAGAGCGCCAATCATTCAGTTGATATCTTCGAGCTTTCTGGACGACAGTCACAATAACATCCGTGTTTCTGCATCCTCCTTGATGTTCAACCTGGCATTAGCTAGCAACAAAGCAAGACGAGAGAAGACAGGCGACGTTTTACCCGAAGGCGACTCCGTGGAGCTGGCAGCGTCAGTATTGGAGGCCATAGGCCAGGAAGAAAAGTCGCCAGAGGCCTTGCAGGGCATGTTGCTTGCTCTGGGCAACCTGGTCTATTGCACGCCATCAGACAGTGAGGTGTCTGATTTGCTCAGGACGATGGACGCAGAAGATGCGGTTCTCGCCAAGAAGAAGCAGTTTCCTAACGAGAAAACGATCTCAGAGGTGGGAAGTGAGCTTCTTGGAAAGGGGCTGAGACGGCCGTAAGACGATGAAAGCCCCTTGGGTAGAATAAGCAACGCAGAGGTGAGCAGCGGGTTATGGAATGGAATTAGGCCGGCTAAGGAAGACACCAGAGCTGCTAGGCAGGGCCAAGACGATCGCAAGAGACCAGGGCAAGATTAGACGGCGTGGCGCAAGGCGTTAGTTACTTTGACACCATCACTAGAAGCATAGAATGTTTAGACATTTTCGTTTGCGCGTGCACCTGAAGCCACGATTGTTTACTCGGCAGAGCACAGTGACAACCGCCTCTTTCAACTTTGCGTCGACACACAGCTGTCATTATTTTCCGGCACATCGACCTTCAAACACGAACATCCTTCCATGCATCCTTTCTGTGCAATTAGAAACACCTTTCTTTTGCCTCATCAACTGGAAACCTGAAGCAGAGCAGTCGCCAGCCAGCAGGGGTGTCAGCTTAGGCGCACAAACACAGCAAGTGTGGCGCCACTGCCCCGGCAACTCGGCCCCACCACGTTACCTCCCAATTGGGCAACAAAGTAAACAAGCCCGACCGCCTCGTCTTGGGATGTGGGCGACACATCGTCAACGTTACCGCGCGATTCTCGATGAAATTACCACCACCTTGCGTGGACTCTCTCTCGACCCTCGATTGATGCCCTCGGCGGTTTTCGAGATGCCTCAGCTTCACTCGTCTGCCTCCACCCCGTCCTTGCGGTCGCACGATGCGCCCGTCAAGATGGACGGGGGCAATGTCCGGGTCGTCGTCCGAGTTCGGGCGTTTCTGCCCAGAGGTACGAGTACCCATACGATGTGAAACGAGATGTATACTGACAGATGCGCATAGAGATTGAACGCGGCGCCGAGTGCCTGGTGGAAATGGACCCCGTCACCCAGCAGACGACGCTGCTGGTGCCGAACGACAGCGACCCAGCGAACGCCAAGGCGAAGTCGAGGAAGATTATTGAAGAAAAGACGTTCACCTTTGATAGCTCGTTCTGGAGTCACGATCTCAACGACAAACACTATGCGCACCAGTCGGACGTCTACAACAGCTTGGGCGAGGAGTTCCTCGACCACAACTTTGAGGGCTACCACACTTGCATCTTTGCCTACGGCCAGACGGGTTCAGGCAAGAGTTACACGATGATGGGCACACCAGATCAGCCGGGCTTGATTCCTCGAACGTGCGAGGATCTCTTCGAGCGAATCGAGGCCGCGCAGAACGAAACACCCAACATCTCCTACAACGTCAGAGTATCGTACTTTGAGGTCTACAACGAGCACGTGCGCGACCTTCTCGTGCCTGTCGTGCCCAACCAGCCGCCGTACTATCTCAAGATCAGAGAGTCGCCAACGGATGGGCCATACATCAAGGACCTGACCGAGGTGCCGGTGCGCAATCTTAACGAGATCTTGCGATACATGACGGCGGGAGATAGATCAAGAACCGTGGCCAGCACCAGGATGAACGACACCAGTAGTCGTAGTCACGCCGTCTTCACCATTATGCTCAAGCAGATCCACCATGATATGGAGACGGACGAGACGACCGAACGGAGCTCGCGCATTCGACTGGTAGATCTGGCTGGCAGTGAGCGCGCCAAAGCGACAGAGGCGACGGGTCAGCGCCTCCGCGAGGGAAGCAACATCAACAAATCCCTGACCACTCTCGGTCGTGTCATTGGTGCGCTCGCGGACGCCAAATCGGGCTCGAGAAAGCGGAGCAAGGACGTGGTCCCTTACAGAGACTCGATCCTAACGTGGCTATTGAAGGACTCTTTGGGAGGCAACAGTAAAACGGCAATGGTTGCCTGTATCGCGCCGTCAGACTACGAGGAGACTCTCTCGACTCTGCGTTATGCGGACCAGGCCAAACGTATTCGCACCCGCGCTATTGTCAATCAAGACCACATCTCGTCGGCGGAGCGTGATGCACAGATCACTGCCATGGCGGAGGAGATCCGCGTTCTCCAGTTGTCTGTATCGGAGTCGCGCCGGCGCGAGAAGGACAATATGGACCAAGAAGAGAAGCTCGAGGAGTACCAGAACCGCGTGGTGACCATGCAGCGCATGATGGAGGAGCGCAGCCTCGTCGCAGAGGGAAAGATCCGGAGCTTGCAGACGGAAAATGAAGCCCTCCGCCTGCATCTCAAGTTGGCACTCGACAGTCTCAAGAACCCCATCCCCGCCGTCACCGTCAAGCCGGCAACTGAAGAGGAAGACGAGACTGAAGAGGCCAAGGCGGGGCAGGAGGATAAGGAGAATGCCGAGGACGGCGAGTCATTATACGACGACTCGGACGATACGGCTTACGACTCAGATGTCATTGAGGACAGTGCCAACGACATGCAGGATTATATGCGCAGCCTGCTGAGCGACTTGGGCATGTTCAGACGGAAAATCGGAGACGACAAGGAGCGATGGGTTGGCGACGTATTGGCAGGTGCGCTGAATGCGTAAGGAGACAAGAACGAGAATTACGAACAAGTGCGGCTATTGATATATGTGCGTGTGGTGTCAAAATCACGATGATAACAGCATGGTGTTTTGGGAGTCTTCGATTCAGGGTACAGGGCTGTAATGGACGACAGTCGTTTCGCACATGCACGAGCCCGTACGTTAGGTTAGCACGGCATGAGAGAGACGAATTAAGATAACGTAGGATAGGATAACGTAGTATGGGACAAGTAGAAATGCCCTTCCAAATGTATGTAGATAACAAAGTTCCATGGATACGTCATGATCGAAACGCGTGAAGCAAAGCCAGCCGGGCTGTCATTCCGTAGGGAAGTGGGCGGGTCTTCTCTCTCCCCTCTGGCTCCTGTCCTCCCTCTCACACCGACGTGATCTCAAACTAGGTATCCATCCAGACGGTGCCTCAAGATGGGCAACATGGAACAAGGTGGACGATATACGTGCTGTCAGGGCCGATTGGCATGGTTAGCAGCCGGGCTGGCGTGATGGGGACATCCCCGTCCCGACGGCCTGTAGCTCAGGTACGGTTTGAAAGGGGCGAGCACGGCGAGAAAGAAGGGCGTTCTGGAAGGGATCCCGCTGTTAGGGTTGGTTGGGAACGAACGTGTGAACTCCCCGCCAGGGAAGGAGGCTTTTTCGGAAGAGACGACGGAAGAGCGTTTGTCTCGAACTCTGATTTGTTCTGACGTGGTTCTTCCGCCATCCGGCGGCAACGTGTGCAACGGCGGCGAATCGAAACTTTGACGGGACGAGCGAGACGTGCCTATCACTTACGCAAAGTACAACCGTAGTCTGCACAACATCCCGTTCACTGACTGGATTGACAGTCGTGGAGAGCAGATGTGGACTCTGTGGACGAGTAGAGTCGTTTATCTGGCGGCAGTCTCTGACGCGGAAGCGCTAGAGCCCATTCATGCCTGTTGTGTGGTCTGTCTCTCTGTGTGGAGATTGGGTTTGGACTCTTGGGACATTGGATGGAGTTATCTCTACGCAGTAGTGTGTTCAAGATCTTGAGTTCGTGCAGTTTGAGAATGGACATATTGGGTTGTATAGTTGCAGAGGAGCGGTGCTTGGCAAACGCTTCAAGTCGTTTAACGTTGCGCGCGCGTCGTTGTCTTGAAGGGGACCCACGGGAAGAAGACAAACGAATGATCTGTCTGTCAGATGTGGTGATCTGCAACCTGTCACCAGCCCATCTATTACAGAGAAGTGACTGCTCGCCGGTTCCGCTTCGCAACAGCCGGGCGCAAAGGACAGCGTTGGTACGTGTCTGAGACCATGTAACCGTTTGGCAATGGGGGTCAGTTAGTTCAGTCCAATGGGCGGGGGGAAACCGATTGTCTGGACGGGCGAGGTTTGGACCGGGCACCCAGGGCGAGGTGAGCACCCGCGGCCGGGAGAACTTCCTGCACATCATGCCTGGTGGGCAAAAGGCAAAATCGAAGAGAGGTTCGATCTGGGCCCCTGAGATTCATCTCAAGTTAGTCTTTACTTTGCGCGGTGGCTTCGATGCCGGGGCAGACTCAAGTCGGGGGAGCGAACGAATGGGCATCTGAGACTATGGCCGGATGGTTTTTGTCTCTTCGGTATTTCGGTCCTTCCTTTCTTCTTCCAGTGGAAAGCTCGCAGAGGGTTCCGAAGCTGCTGAAAGGGCGAAGCGGAGTGTACTTCCGCCGACAACTCAATTGATTTCATGGGTGCATCTGCGTCTGGGTGACGTTGGAAAGTCAATCTCTGAGGACGTTACCTGAGCGAGGTTACTGCGTACTGCGTAGTGCTTGGTACTGACTGACATGACTTGCAACTCGAGCGCAGAGGCCCGGTTCCAGACCCTTGGGGCCATCGAACGGATTGTCCGAACCAAGACGAATATGAAAAGCTCCAGCTTACGTCGGCTCAGATGCACATCATACCTTAACAGTCGAGTGCCTGCCTCCTTAATTCATATCGGGATGATTGAGGGGAGAGGAGACGTTCGCACGGCATCCGTATCAATTCGCTACGGTGCACTTAAACTCGTCGCTCTCTGGGGCGGGTGCCGGTGAACCCTGCATTTCCACGGCACGGCACATGCCTTGGCCCATGTCCCTGTCGCCGGTGCGCAAGGTATCTGACGAATAGGCACCTTGTCGTGGGCACGCCATTGCCTCAGAGGGGGGAACAGCGAACATTGAGCAGGAAGTCAGGGACAGCAGCCGTCGTCCATCGCTGTGCCGTAGCAAGCAGCAAGCTTCTCGAACCTGAACATCCGGTCTTTGCTCCCACTCCCGCGGCAGCCCCCCCGTTCCCCTCCCCCCTCGTCGCAACGTCTTATTACTGGCCGCAAAGGCGGCTCGATGTTTCAGGCCGGTAAGATGTTCCCACCAAGCTTCTCTCTCTACCTTGGCTCTGCCCTGTCTCTGTCTCTGTATCTTGTGTCTTGTGTGTCCTCTCTGTGTGCTGTGTGCTCCGTGTCTGTCTATCTCTCGCTGTTGCTCGCCGTTGACGCCGCTTTCGGTACTAGTTGACCCAAGCGTACAGATCAGTTCCAGCCCAGCGCACGTCTCTGAACTCGGGACGGACGGCCCACGGAATGTCACCCTAGGGTCATGACCGGCGTGCTCTATTGCTGCTGGCTGCTGCTACTTATTACGCCGCGCAGCGGCAGGAACGGCTGATGGCAAGGCCAGGCAAGCAGCATCAGCAACAGACAAGCAGCAGCAGTGTGTGTCGCGCCGGCAGAGCCCCTATTCGTCTTCGCTGATGATCCCAAGTCCCAAGTTCCATTCGGGACGGTATCACGGTCGCAAAGATGAGATCCAGGTTCCAGGTCCCCTCCTCTTGTGCCTGGTCCCCGGTCCCTCGACTTCCCCTTCCGGTGTCACTCGCCAATTAACTGCCAGGTTCCCTGCTCTGTTGCGCTTCAGACCTCAGATCAGAGGACTCTCGACCGGATTCCGATGCTCCCTGTCCAATCTCCAGACAAACTCCCCTAACATCCAGAGGGGAGGTCAGGTACGGTACCTGAAAGCTAAGCTGAGGCCGCGGAAAGGTACCTCGCCGCCTGGACGCCGTATCGTCTTGTGTCGTGTTCCCTCCGGGTTGCTGTCTCCTTTGGTGAGGTACCTGAACAAGTGCAGCACTGTAGACGAGCAGGAGTAGGGGTGATTGTGTTTGGAGGGAGGCGCTGCTGCTGCTGCTGACCACGACGAGAGACGAGGACCGAATTGTTGGTGATACTTATTACCCTCAACCTTACTGCTTTCTCTCTTCCTCTTTTTCCCTTTCTTTTCTCTACCGCCTCTCCCTCGGTCGCCGCCTTGTCGTGTTGTTCACCTCTCTTTGACACCAAGCTCCCTGGATCCGACTGTCGAGTCATTCAGAAGTTGCAGAAACCTGTTGTTTGTCGCCGTCCGCCGTTGCTGTCAACCGCTGAACCCTTGTTTCCGACCTCCTCTCACTCAACCTGTCTCTTTTGAAAGGGTTCCTTTCCGGTTTACGGTTTCGTTCTTATCTCGTCCCGTGCCCGAATTGAATTGAGCCCGGCCGACATTGGAGGAACATAAAGCGTCAGCAGCTGTGAAGCAACAAGGGCATATTGTGTGGATTTCTTGCCATCGCCGAGATTCATCTCTGAATACTCGAGAATACGCCACCCCTCGATTGCTCCTGCTACCGTCCCTTGAATCCGCCAAACCAACCACTCAAGACTTTGGTCGCTGTTCATTGGTGAAAACCAACAGCCCACGACGCCTCTTTTCCCGCACCGCAACGCAGACCCCGCCGTCAAAAGCGACCAACAGCACCAACAGCAACGACAGCAATAAGCCCACATCGTCCAACCCCCCAGTCCCTCCACTAAAGAGCCACACGGGGCTGCCCACTTCTGCCCCTCGTTGCTACATTAGGCACTGCCGCAGACCACCGAGCCAACGAACGAACAGCAAGCCAAACGGCTCCCTCTCTCTCTCTCTCTCGGCTACGTCCACCCGACCCCCGATCCCCGACCAGGTGCTAGGTCTTGCTGCAGCCGGCCACAACGTACGAGCCGACAGCTTATTCCTGAGCCCGACATTTCACGTTCTTGACACCTCTTGTCACTCTCAGTCTGTCGTTCTGCCCTTCGTCCTTCTTTGCGTTCTTCTATACCCCTCGTATCGACCGCGACCATGGCTACCAGACCCGCGCTCTTCACCCGTGGCCTCTCGGGCCTGTCCCAGAGCACTACCGACCCCAACTCGCCCAGCGTCAGCTCCCCGGCCGACCAGCGTGACGATGCGAAGCGCAACTTCCTGAAGGCCATGCGCCCGCTGCCGACACAACACTACTGGAACGTCTACTTTGACAAGTAAGCCTGCCCAGATTCCCTTCAGCGTGTTTGCTCTCCTGCTGCGCATTCAACCCCGCAACGAACAACACCATCCCCCCTGAGCCTCGCCGAGGTCCTAGCACCTGACTGACACCATTCTCTCGCAGGCAAAACAAGGACCAGAAGACAAGCAATGACGAGGAGTACAAGGTGCAGCTGGAGCAGCTCGGCTCCCAGATCGAGTCGGTCCAGGACTTTTGGAAGTACAACAACAACACCCCCGTCGACCAGATCAAGATGCGCGAGTCCATTTACCTCTTCAAGCAGGGCTTCAAGCCCATCTGGGAGGACCGCCGCAACATCAACGGTGGCGCCTGGACCTTCCGCGTCCCCAAGAACATTGGCCCGGACGTCTGGACCCGTGTGCAGCTGCTTGCCATTGGCGAGAAGCTGCAGAGCGTCCTCGATGACAGTGAGTTCCTTTGCCTCTGCTCACACACACGGAGAGACTGCGGGATTGCTAACGGAATGCCTTTCTTTAGACGACCAGATCTGCGGCGTAGGTCTCTCGGTCCGCTTCAACTCCCACCTCATCTCCATCTGGCACCGCGACGGCTCCAAGCAAAAGTCCATCGACGCCATCCTCGAGTGCGTCCTGGAGGAGCTGCCCGCTGAGCTCCGCCCCAAGCCCGACAACTACTTTTACAAGCGTCACCAGGACCACCAGGGCTTCAAGGCGCCCCCTGAGCTCCAGGCCGTCATTGACTCGCAAAAGGCGGCCGCCGAGAAGGAGAAGGCAGCCGCTGCCGCCGCCGACACGACGGCTTAGTACGCCGCTTCCGTCCCTCACTCTGCTCCGTTCTGAACAGAGCGTATGCGGCAGGCGCGGCGTGCCGTGCTACGACGATTCTCTTTTTACTCTGCGTTTTTCTCGTTCTATTCTTGCACAAAAGGAAGCCGGCCAGCAAATAGGCTACGGAGAGGACACCATCAACCCATCCAACCTCATCATCTCACACATACGGGAGGGTTTTGTATTTGACTTGGGATAAGACGAGGATGTAATAATCCATATTTCCAACGTCTGGTCATGACACACACACACAACGCATGGCAAAACCAAGGGAAAGGCCGGAATATGCATATTTCACGGGCGTTTTTTATGAGCATGGAACCAACCAGGGGGCGGTGGAAGAACACCCCGACCCCCACACCACATGGGCTGCACTGAGTTCAGATAGAATCATTATTATATCCGGTATTCACCTTGGTACATCCTGTTTTGCAATTCGTGAAATTTGATGAAATGAAGTCTGTCCTGCCCGCCGTCGTGAACCTCCTGTAGACGGTAAATCGCCATGCCATGCCATGCCTTGCCTTGCCAAACGCCAAACACCTCGCAGGGTATAATGAACAACGCTCGAATGCGCACACCACCTCAGCATCACCGCCAGACCCCAGCCCGGCGCATCACCTCCTCAAACTCCTCTCTCCTCACGCCCCTCCCAACCCCCGCGCCGCCGTTGGCCTCGAGAATCATGTCCCTCAACACCTCATCCTTGACGTCCTCCCTCAGCACGCCAGCAACCCTCTTCAAATCCGCCAGCGAAATCACGTCCCGCCCTCCGCTCGAGCTCCCCACGCCGGTGAACAGCCGGAACGCCTCCTCGACCTCCCGTCTCCTCTCCTCGCCGCCGGCCCCGCTGGTCTCCCGCTGGTGGTACTTGAGCGCGCAGATGGCGAAGAAGGGCTCGTACCCGACGAACCCCTCGCCCTCCGGGTCCAGGATCTCGACGAACTCGGCCTGCTCGGCGCGCGAGGCCGGCGGGATCCCCAGCGCCACGAGCGCCGACCGCACGTCCGACGTCGGGATGACGCCCTCCTTGCCGTAACCGCGCATCGGCTCCGCGAAGAGGGAGAAGGCCTCGCGGATCTCGCGCTCTTCTTGCGCCGAGATGTTGTGCTCCTTGGCGAGCTTTGAGGCGCGCGGGCGTGGCGGGTCGGCGGAGGCGGCCGTTGGCGGTTTGCGCTTTGCGGGCTGGGAAGGGGAGAGTTAGCTGTGCGGGTGCAGGAGCGGGCCGGAGGTGGTTTACCATTGTGAATTAATGTTTTGTTTGCTCCTGTTTGTTTGGAAATATGCTGTGTTTATGTCTGGCAGTCGGGGACAGAGGTTCGGTGGGAAGCGTGGGTTGGACGTCGATGACGATGGATGCGCCGGGACGCTTTGCTCTGCGACGACGCGTTAATTGGCTTTCGGCGCGCACACAGTGTGTATGGCACGTGCGGACGCCCACCAAGCACCGTATCGCGGGCCCCGCCGCAATGGGGATATAAAATTCTGCAACGGCTTGGTTGGACTCCTCGGCTTTACCCTTTCACAGCCATCCATTGCACAACGCGACGGATGCGCAACTGTATTGAGGACGGTAAAACGCCTCGACAGATCATCACGCCTACACTGGTGAGCCCGCCTACTCTGACACAGATCCGCCGATTTTGGCAAAGACAACCGCCTACTCTGGCAAGACAAGCCTTCACTGGCAAAAACACAGCAGCATCGCTCTGCAAAGACTTCGCCTACTCTGGCACAAACACACTGCCACTGCAAAGCCCACACGCGGCCGCACGTAGTCTGCAGCCTCCGCACCGGACGGCACCTCTCTGCAACCCACGCAGACCTCACAGGAGATTCCCTACATCTCAAAACTCTCCAACGGCCGGAACATGCCTTCCACACGCCGCAGGCCTCGACATCCTGACACTTGACGGATGCAAACACCGTTCCCACGGGAGGTCCAACAGACACGAACCTCACGGCGACTGCCGTTTTTTCCCTTTCTCTTCCCTCAAACCGCTTCAAAATATGCTAGAGCTTGCCGCTTCCAAATCCCAGAGCGAGCACGTGTGGACAGTGAAGCAAGATTGAACAAACGGGGGCGGTCGCAGGACGAACCGCCTCTTCCCTGGGCTACACCAGTCGCCCGATCGGTCTCGGTCGGGTGCTTTGGGCCTTCGGGAGACATGCTGATGATGATGTGAAGATACTGTAATTGTGACGAGTGAACTCTATTCCCTACTCACGACGGAACATACGCCACTGTGTGTTCTAGTAAGGAGCATTCGTAAACTACTGGTATCACCTCCGCGCCTCCGTGTTGAACCCCATATCCCATCCGCCCACTTCGCATCAAATTTTTGACTCGGGAGGCGGACTTCACAAGTCAGTCTACTGTAGTGCTCTACCGGAACTATGCCACACGAGAGAAAATGAAGCCTACCACTTACTCACTTGAAGTTGTTCTTCATCTCGCGCAGCTTGGCCATGACAGCAACGGGCTCCTGCTCTCCCGTAACCTTGAGGATCTCCGGGTCCTGATATCTCTCGTCAGCCTAGAACGCACCTCTCGGTACATCAATGTCGTGACTCACATCCACACGCATAAAGACGTTGTGCTTCTACATCAAAGTCAGCGGCCCACTCATCCATCTGCCATCCATAACTGGGACATACCTTTTCATCGCCAATGGTGAACTTGCCGTGCGTCTCCTCGTTGTTCTCGGCGAACTTTTGCAGCTTCAGGATGGCCTCGTTCTGCAGCACCGACGCGGCGAACTTGACGTTGGACTTGGTGTACTCGTGGCCGGGCTTGCCTCCGATATCAGCTTCTCACTCATGCCCCCGATCCGGGACTCAAACTCACAAAGACGACAGTGTCGTCGGGCAACGCGGCCAACGTCTTGTTCAGCGCCTTGTGCATCTCCTCCGGGGTCCCCTCGAAGAACTTGCCGCAGCCTGCGTCGATGGTGTCAGTCGCGACGGGAAAGATGAAGGGGGCAGAAACGTCCTCACCGCTGTGGAAGAGCGTGTCGCCCGTGAAGACGACCTTCTGCTCCCCGTCCTGCATGAACCAGCAGATGCTGTCCTGTGTGTGGCACGGCGTGTAGAGCGCCTTGACTGCGATGCTGCCAATCTTGAACGACTCGCCGTCCCCGGGCGTCCTCGTCACGGCCTCGCAGTCCTTGCCGCCGATGATGGCCAGGTCAGGCTTCTTCAGCTCCTGACGCTGTTGCGGCGTGTCAGCGAACACTCATGCTTATCTTCCCCAGAAGGAAACTCACCAGCTTCTTGTTGCCGCCCGCATGATCCCAGTGGCTGCCAGTCGTTAGTCGGACGTGCCCTCTCCCCCAAAGTCGAAGCTCGCAGGTAGACTCACTGGTGCGTGTTGACGATGGCGGTGAGGTTGATCTCGTTGTTCTTCAGGGCCTTCTCCAGCACGGGGGCGACTCTGGCGCACACATTGTCAGCTCATGGACTCTGACCGAGTACTTGAACGCATCGCGGCGGGAAGGGTCGCTCACTCGGGCGGGTTGGCCGGGTCAATGATGACGGCGTCGTTGGTCTTGTCGTCCTTCACCAGGTAGGCGTAGTTGTTGCTACTACCCTTCCCTGCACATCCACGGTCGCGTCAGAATCTGGACTACATCGTGAGACTTGAAAAACGAACACATGGGAATCGACTGGATATGCATGGCGTTGGTGAATGTAAGCTGCATAAGTTGTCAGCAGCGGCCCCTCTTTCAAACGTTTCCCTCAAGACGGATAGGTGCTTACAGCTGCTGTCACGGTAGCGAGTTTGTGTCTTAGAAATGGCCTCCTTACGATGAGGGGATTCATGAAAGGCAATTGCGATGGTGAGAAGGCGTGTCGTCGGTGCTTCGAGTGGTGGTATTGGCTGCACTTCAGCGGCAAGTCACGGTGACGTTATTACAAATCTGAAGAGGGGGCCCCTGCAGGAAGTCCCCCCTCCACTCACTCATCGTCATGACCCCCCACGTGATGCAGCAAGACGTCTTCACTTTGGACTCAACACTCGACTTCAACATACCGCTGATGAAGCTGGCAGAGGGAGACAAGAATATGATATCAGGTCGTCTTTCATTATGGACGGCCTGGATTCAGGCAACGCCGATGGGACGCGGCTTCCAAGGGCCCTTGTGCTTGGCCCAACCGATCCCACCGCTCTCGTCGCCCTCATGTTCCGCATCTTCAGCAGCCTTCTCTTCGTCCCTCGCGTCCGACATCATGACGTCCCTACTCCGTGAAATTTGCGTCCTAATCTCCTCGACCTGTTGCTCCAGGTCAACATCCTCGCGCTCCTCCACCTCTCCTTGTCCTTTGTGCAGAAGCTCCCTCGATAACCTCAGAGCCCCCCGCAAGACTGCATCATCCCTCGGCGCCTCCATGACCTGCGACAGCGCCTCAAGCAGCTGGCTCTCGTCCAGCCTGCCCAACAGCCTCTTCCGCTCAGCCTTCCTCGCCCACTCCGCCTCTTCCAGGTACGCCGTCACCATCTCACGATACCCACGCGCGGCGGCGTCCCCGACAATGACCTCCTCCTCATCCTCATTCGCGCCCAGGTGCTGCCAGTAGTACTCCCAAATCCACGCCAGAGCCTTCCTCGCAGCGGACCGCAGCTTCGCCAGGGATGGCAGCTGCTCATGCGTGGCCTGGTGACGCAGCTCCACAAACGTTGCCGGCAGACCAATAGTTTTGGCCACGGAGTACATGCTCAGCTTGCGCTGCTTGTCCTGGTGCCCGTCGAGGAGCCCGGTCACGAACCTGCAAGTGTTAGTGAGCAGGTGTGGTATGACGATCAGCGATACTAGCGTCGTGAAAGACAATCCCCCCAAGGGGCCGCCGGCCGGAGACGGACGAGCAGTCCGGACGGCTCAGGCGGAACCATAACCGTATACATGGTCAGGGAAGATGCCTTGCAGATCTTGGTGTTGGTTGAGAGACCACACGTCTCCAGCAGGTAAAACGAATGCTCCTGGGCCAGGAACGTCAGTCAGCCGTAGGTCAGAGTCGCACTCGCGACCCAGACAAGCTGAGACAAGAGCGAACACCGAGATGGTTTTGCCAACCATGGAGAAGGTGTCTTTGCAAGTCCTGGCTTCGAAAAGCTAGCCCGTACAAGCGAGCGGGCGCTCTTGTAAGTGTTTGCAAGTGTAATATTCGTCTGCAGATCAGGCGATTCTACCTGGTCGATTTCATCAGACGGACCGGCCTGGGTCTGGTCTATGGTCTCTGATCTCTGGGTCTGAGGGGCTGAACCCAAAAGACGGGCAGGGCGTCATGGCAAGAACGGAGGGTGAGGGTGTGTCCCAGACACAAAGGGTGGTGTGAGAGCAGAGGATTTGACAATCCCGCCCTCAGAGGGCAAAATTATGAAATACCCGAAAGCCAAAATAACGCCAACGACGACAGGTGCCCAGATCCCCGGGGAAGGGAGGGGCGTGGAGATGTAAAGGCCAGAGGGGAAGAAAGACGGACAAGCCAAAGGGCAAAACAAACCAACACCGTGTTTCATGGCCCCAAAGAGGGTTGGTTGGGTTGGCTTTGGTTGGGAGGGTGGGAGACGGGCGGGAAGCAGCCCAGACGAGAGGGAGCAAACGGCCGAAATAGACTTTGACATGCCCCCCTTCTGTCTCGCTTGCACTGCATAGCATGTACGGAAGGCTTGCTTTGTATTTGCATCGAAGACCAAAAAAAGCAAAAAGACGAAAAAAGAAGACGAAGAAGACAAAACGTACCGACTAAAGGCGGCCGCGTAGGCCGCTCGTACGGCATAGGTGCCAGCGCTCCCGGAGCTCTCCCCGTCGCTGAGGATGGCGGCCGTCAGCAGCGCCGTCGACTCGACCATGTGCGGGCAGTTCCCGCGCTGCATCCACATGGACACTCTGGCGACGGCGTGGTGCTGGGCCGCCAGTGCTGCTGCTGCTGCTGCTGAATGGTCGTTGGCGCTGATGCTCGTTGCGGCCGTGGTGTCAGCAGCATGGGTCGACGACGCCGACGGTCTGGGTGGTGCAGCAGCCGTAGCGGGTGCCCGGGTGGTGCTGGCGGCCATTCTGGCTTTGGTGGAGGGCGCTGTAGTGGCAGCAGCAGGTGCTGACGGGGCGGCTGCGGGATAGAATTGCTGGCGAACCTTGAGCAGCTCGCGGCGATCGCGCCATGGCGTCAGGATATATTGGACCATGCTTCCGATCGTTCGTTCGTTCGGCGGGCTGTTGAGCTGCGCCCAGGTAGCGAGCGAGTGCGCGCCCTCGTGTGTATGCTAGACCGCTAGAGTCGCGCGCCGAGAGGCAGCAGCTGTGTGTGCGGTAAATGTAGGCAATGTTTCAAAGCCGCGTCCGGAAAGGCTCTCGTCGTTTGTTCCTGGTGCTGGCGGCGTGGCTTCAAGGCTTTTTCTTCTTCGTTTTTCGAGGCTTTTGGTGTTCAGATGCAAGTACTCGGTACCGAACGCCTTCTCCGTAACAGGGCGCCAAACCGATTTGTCTTTTCTCTCCGCTGCAGTCCAATGGGGGGTGCCTGGGGTCGGAGCAAGGGGGTGTGTGCTACGCAGTATTCGTGGAATACTTCGAAGTTGATAGATGGGACGGGGAAAATGGAAGGGGAAGAAAAGTATGGAGACAATTTTTGGCTCTCTAGTGAAATTCCCGACTACCAGACACAGACACAGCACACGACACACCGCCAGCCGACCACCGCCAGGGACATGTAAAGCGCCACCCTGCCTGCCTATGGCAAGTGCAGCGAGACTCTCAACCTCAGGGGCATCTCATTCCACACTGACCGACACATCAGATGAGTTGCACTTTCTCTCTCACCAACCTTGATTCCGTTCGTGCCGTGGCGTTGCACCAATGTCTCTGGCCCATATTCGAACGCCCGCTCTGGCGCTGCACAGCTGAGATGAATCTTTTTCATTCCTTCACCACCGCCCCAATGTCCGGTCCACTCGAGAGATGACCGAATGATGCAGGGGTAGCGCAATGTTGGGGCTCACGTACGGGTACCGGACGAGAGTGCATACACATCGTGGACATCAATGCGTCCTTCTATATCCTTGGAGGTCTAAACTTTTATTTTAATTCTCATCAAGGTGATCGCCAGAATCGACGACACCCGGTAGGTACCCGATCCGATGCGGCCCAGGTCTGCCACAAGCTATGCCACCTCACGCCACACAAACACCCTCTAAGACAGGGTCTTCTCGATCAGGAAAATTCCGTACTTCTCCTTGAGCTCCTTGATCAAGGGGTCGTTGATCTTGGAGTTCATCGGCGCCAGGACACCCTTCTCCGAGATGGTGCCGTTGAGCACCTGCTGGACAGCAACACCGCAGGGGACACCGACCAACTTGGCCATGGCGGAGTAGCCCTTGGGGTCGCCGTACTCGACGAGGGTAGACGTCCTGGTCTCGCGGGCGCCGCTCTTGTGCTCGATCTCGAACTTGTGCTGGAGCATGACCATGTCGCGCTCGCCCTCCTCGAACTGCATCTTCTTCTCGAGCGTCGCGCAGAGCGTGTCGAGGGGGTTGCCGCGGGGGATGGTCTGCTCGTCAGAGAAGACGCCGATCCAGCGGAGACCGCTGAGGATTCTCTGCTGGTCCTCGGGGGACTCGAAGGTCGCCTTGGAGAGGATGGCGGCCTCGAGGTCGCTCTGGCTCGACGAGGAGGCGCCGACGACGGCCTTGGTGGCCTCCTTCCAGGAAACGGGGCTAGAGAGAGCCTGCTGGGCGGTGTCGTCGAGGAAGCCAATGTCGACGAGGACCTTGATGAACTGAGGGAAGCCCTGGTAACGGAGGGTGCCGCGGATGATGGTCTCCGCCTCGGGGATGTTGTAGCGCTCCTTGTAGGGAGTCGAGTCACGGTTGGGGTACGCGACGAAGGCGTAGCCGGGATAGATGTAGTAGGGCTTGGCGGTGCCCATGAGGTCCTTGGAGGCGACGTCGACGACCTGGCCGTCCTTGTAGTACTTGGCCGCGTTACGCAGGGCAAGCAGGACACCGCGAGAAGACCACGAGAACTTGTAGCCGAGCGGGTTGTCAGAGGCCTCAGGGGCGGGGAGACCACCGCAGTAGGAGAGGAAGGAAACGATCTTGCCTCCCTCGGCGTGAACCTCCTCGATGGTCTTGACAGCGTACAAGTGGTCGATACTGGAGCACACGTCAACATCTCTGCTCATAATTCGTGGTTGTGTGTCTGCCACACTTACCCAGGGTCAAGACCGATCTCGTTCATGACGGTGATACCGGCGTCCTTGGCCTGCTGGTCAAGCTCCATCATGGCGGGGGAGACATAGCTGGTGGTGACGACGTGCTTCTTCTGGCGGATGGCCGACTTGATGACGGTCGCGTGGAAGGTGTAGGGGATCAAGCTGATGACCAGGTCGTGCTTGGCGACCTCGGCGTCGAGAGCGGCATCGTTGGTGACATCGAGCGAGATGGGTGTGGCGTGCTTAACACCGGCGGACAGCTTCTGGGCCGACTCGAGAGTTCTGCAAGCTGCATTGGTTCGGGACGGGTTAGTTTCGCTACACCAAACACACAGCAAATGATGGCGCGCAATGTCTGATGTCAGACGCGCACGAAGACGGAGGGCTCTTGCTCACCAACAGTGACGGGAATGCCAGCCTCGCTGAGGATGTCCAGGGTCGGCCGGGTCACGAAGCCCGCACCGAGCATCAAAACGCTCCTACGCCCATGGCAAAAGTAATTAGCGCGGGGTTCGTCCTCTCTCACACACACACAACAGACGGGTGGTGCACAGCGGGTGAGTCGTACTGGGATGCCATCTTGAGAATTCGAGTTGTGTTGTTTCTGACTGTATCGTGTGCGATGCAATTCAGTGATGTGTGAGTCGAGGCTTCAGCTTCCACGAAAGAGGGGAAAGGTCTCGTAGCCAAACAGGACCAGGTAGTTTGGCAGCAATTGCAAAAAAAAAAAATCGGATCGCTACCCGGTATCTTTGCTGTCGTGATTCGTGACTCGCCCGCGACGAAAATTTCCACAGCATCAATGGTGGGGTAGAGTTGCCAAGTCGAGCCGATAACGGCCTCTTCCCCCTCCTTCCCCCTCCTCCCCTCTCCAACACTGTGAAGTGTTTTCTCACTCACTCAGCTGGCACTGTCGGGTTCGGCTTCCAGTAGTGCCAGCTGTGTGTGGCTCACTGCACATCCGTCGCCCTCAGGAGTCTGAGGTGCGGCACACAGTGAGACACAGTGGGAGTAGACGCTGAGGGGGAGGAGGCTGGGGGCCGGTGAGGTCACCGCACCAGAATTTTCTCAGGGGACACGGCGGGGTGTTTCGCGACCTGGCAGGGCTGGCCAGAACGGCGGGGGTGGGGTTCCACAGTGTACAGGATTGGCCGGCCGCTGGAATGTGACAGGGGAGCATGGACCCACACTGCAGCTCATGCCATGCTCGACAGGGATACTGTTCGGGAGGCTCTTCCTCGCTTATTTTTAGCGTCCGCGTTGACGATTCAACTTCGATTCGGCGCCTCCTCCGTGCTGTTGGTGCTGGCTGTGTACACTGGTAGTCGAAATCTCCCGCATCTTGCACGCATCAAGTCACGATAGGTGCAAAAAGTGGACAGGTTGAGTGTTGAGTCTTTTGCGCATAGCGCGGTGTTTTTCTTGTATTTTGGGTTAGGTCATCTATCTTCGCAGCTAAGCTGCACATCGTTTGACGACACGGGGACCACTTGTCTGGCCCCTGCGTCCCTTTCGTTGTGTATCCCTGGGGTATTGTTTTGGCCTTCCCTTTTTTTCTTCCCCAGCCTCCGCCTTCCAAAATCATCAGCCTTAATAGATGTTTTCCCATCCTGAGGCCCAGCTCCCCTCTGTGGTGATACATCTCTTGGTGGTTGTAATCATACATAGTATACAAAGTGTCGTCATTAAATCATAATCGCTTGCGCTGATAGTGTACCGTGAAATTCCTTGGGTTTTTTTTTCGTTGTGTCGTCATATTAATCCTGTTCCTCGCCGTCGGCATCTTCCTGATCCTCGTCGTCGCTCTCCTCAGGGGGCTGCCACGACTCCTCGAGCTTCAAGCCCTTGCCGGTACCTTCGCGAGGACGGTACGGAGCACCCAGGAGGGAGGACATGGCGGAGCGAGAAGCGTCGAGCTGAGGGTCGTGGTCGTACTTGTCAGGCGCGTCGTAGAGGCCCATGCCCACGAGAATCTCACCCTCCTCCTCAGGCTCGTCCAGAGGCTGGTAGGGGATGGTGTCCTCGTTGGGAACGATGGGCTGCGGCTGCTGAGCCTGGGGAAGGGTCTCTGGAGTCGGCGGCGACGTGCTGGTGAAGCCGTCCATGGGGTACGAGTTCCAGGAAGTCGAGGTGGTGGAAGGTGTCAAGTCGGGGAGAGTGGAGGGAAGCGCCGGGAAGGGCTCGGCATATCCAGCAGCCTCAGTTGAGGAGACATAAGCTGGAGGGGCCTGCTGGGGAACATTCCAACCCTCTACGGGGAGATAGGAAGATCCATCGTAGGCGCCAAAGGGGAGAGAAAGTGGTGAGAAGGCGGCGGCAGGAGAAGTGCTGCAAGAGTAGGCAGCAGGTGTAGGCGGGAACTGCTGGTACGCAGTGTAGCTGTCGGTCTCATGATATGCCGATGTGGTGGCAGGGAACGGGTAGTGGGCCACGGACTGCTGAACCGGCAACTTGTGCTGTTGTTGCTGGAAGGTGGATGGGTGCCAGCTGAGGGGACGACTGGGTCGAGGTTGAGAGCTGTACTCGGGCATCGGGACGTGGTCCATAACCTGCTGCCTCCTCCTCGCCAGATTTCCGTCGTTCATCATAGTCCTCCTCCTCGCCTGCATAGATGACGATGACCTCGGGCTGTTGTTTGCGCTTGTGGGCTTGACGACGCGCATGGCTGATCCAGTTCGTTGTCCGTTGGAACCTCTTGATAGCCTCCTTGACGCCTGTGATAGAGCCATCTGTCTCGACAAGTCGTCGAGGAAGGTGTCTTGGTGGTAGGACATGGGGACGACGCCCGGGAGAGCACCTCCCATGAGTGTGGGCATCATGATGGTGAATGTGATGTCGGTGACCGTTGTTGAGTGTAGTGTGGTGTGGTGTGAAAAGTAGAAAATGGTTGTAGTTGGAGACTCTGATGTGAGAAGCAGTCGAGAGTGAAAGAGATGCGGCGGTGGTTGGTGATATAGATGACATAGAAAGGACGGACCCAAGGGCTAGCCTATGTAAGTACGGAGAAAGAGGCCTTGCTCTGCAAGAGTTCCAAGGGAGTAGCGAGAATACATGGGTGATACTAGATTGGTCTTGAAGAAGGATAAAATCAAACCTTAGCTCCAGCGGAGCAACGACCACACTAGACTACCACTACGGATACGCAGCAGGCACCATGGGTATGGAGTTATGGAGTGGGCCAAGAAAGACAACACCTAGTGTGAAGACCTTGAACGGTTTGGCATGTGTGTACGAAGAGGCAGCGAGTTGCGGGTTGCGTGCATGGGGATGGGATGTTGATGGGAGGTATCCGCGCAGCCGTGCAGTGCAGGTGTCCCAAGCGGCGTGGCTGGACAGGGGCGGTACGTACCGTTTCCGTCCCTTTTTGGGCGGGTGTCTGGGTGTCGAAGGGGCGGCCAGCGAGAAAGCGGGCTGCGTCATATGGATTGGGCAGGGATCTCACAACGGAGGGTAAGTGGATTTCGGAGTCCAAGGAGACGAGGCGGCTGCTTCCCTTTGGGCTGTCTCTGCACCGCAGTAGATACGGCCGGGGTGGGCAGGGCAGGACAGGGCAGGACGGACACACAGGCAGGTGGAGGCAGGATGGGAAAGCATGGGAGGCATGGGACGGACTTGTCGATAGCGCTGGTGGGTGTGAGTGTGTGGGGTTCTCTGGTGAGTGAGAGCGTGTGGTGCCGCAGTGGGTGTGGACGCTTGATTGCTTTGCCTTGGTGGTTCTGGCACAGAGTGGTGGTGGTGGAGGGCGAGGAGATGGGTGATGGACCAGGGAGGGCGAGGTACACTACGGAGTACGAGCGAGCGCCGGGCGGTCACTGGACACTGGACTGGTCAGGGCAGTGGGTGGAAAGGATGGATCACTGGCGGATGGATGAATGAGGGAATGGGTTGTGGAGCCGGCCAGGTGGTGGTGCCAATTCTACGCCATGTCCTAGGTAGGAGTGCGTGTGTGTGTGTGTGTGTCTCCCATGGACGGGTAGCGAGTAGCGTCGGGTGCCGCATGTACCGTTTCGAGGTACCTCACCGGCCCCAGGACGTCGTGCCATGGCGGCACACAAGGCTCAAGTCAAGATGGGAGGGGGGGCAGGCCTGCCTGGTACGACTGGACGGCCGAATATAATGAAGAAAAAAGGAAAAAACACAAGAAAAAAAAAAAGCTGCTAGGTTGAAGCGGAGGGCTGTCCAGTACGTACCCTTCCCGTACCTTGCCATCCTGGCTGGCGGGTGGGCAGCACAGGGGCAGCGGGCGGTCAAGGAGGTAAGGAAAGAAAAAAGAACATGGATGGAACGTCTTTGACCCAAAGAACCACTTGGCCCAGGCGCTCACGCCGCCAGCTTGGAGTCTGGAGATGGCCACCCCTGCTTGCGTCTCGTGCAACAACGCAGCAGAGCGCCGCATACAGGCCAGGGGCAGCAGGTTAGAAGGGGTCCAAGGGAAACCGCCTCTCTGCTTTGCTGACCCAGAGGGTGTCGTTACCGCATTGAGTCGGCGAGGCCCCGTCTGCAATCAGCCAGCCGCGTCCAATCACCCATCGTCAACAACCCCCTGCAAGCTTAGTTTGAACTGATGGGTTACATCAGAAGGGGCGTAGTGCTATGAAGCCGCTGGGGATCTAAGGAACCCCAGCAAAGACACCCGCTCTTGGGACCATGGATCCATGGCCGTCATCCCTCCATGCCTGTCGCCGTCCCCCTCGAGCCTCCTCCTCCTCCCCCCCTAAACACTAGCAGATATGGGATGTGCATCTCGCCTTGCATGTTTTGGTGGTTTCCTCCAAAGTGCCACCCACCCGATGGCCTTGCCTGTTGATGGCCTTCCATCCTGTTACTGACCGATCGTCTGCCTGTCTGACTGATGCGAAGAGGAGTCGCCAATTTGTTCGTGGATGGATGCACATCCCGAATCCAGCACTAGCAACCTGCATGGTCGGCGAGACGAGACAACGTCCATTTCCACCCCTTCCACATCCACCTGAAAGCCTTACTGACACCGCGCAATCTAACATTAGAAAAGCCCGCAACTGTATCAGACAGCGGTTAAGCCGGTTGCCTTCGCTCGCCCTTGTCCAGCGGCTCTCCTACCGCTCATCTCGGGGAACCCATAGAGAGATCAGGTGCCACCGTCCAAAAGGCGGAAAACAAGATGTGTGAAAAAGCACAGACTCTGGATAACCCAAGATCTCCATCGGGGTCTTGGTCTCAGGGCCGCAGAGGTGAAAGAAGTTAGAACTATGAGAGAAGCACGGAGACGGTCCCGCTTAGGGAAGTCCCCTGGCGCAACAGTACGTACCGTACCAACTGCGAGCATTGTCGGCCTCTTCGTGACCTATACTAACCTACGGCTTGTTAGCCAGCAACTTCGAGACGATATATCACCGTGCGTGCTTCCTCTAATGATCGGTACATTGACGCAAGCCGGCGACCACCAGGCTCGTCAAGACGTTGCTTTGAGGGGAGGTCAGAAATGCTCCAACCCGGAAGAGACGAATACTTGGTACATCCAATAAATGGATCATGGCACAGTTGCGGCCCCTCTGTCGGCCACGAAAGATGGTGTCCAAACGGGTAGAAGTTTAGCGTGCCGCGCATCGTCTTTCGCGACCGGCAGCACAGCTGTCTAGGTGCACCATGCCTTGGGCGTCCGGTCACTTTGTTGGTCATACGAAGTGGTTGATGTCGCTGAGCGGCGGCCCAAGGTACGAAACGGAACGTTAATTGTTTGCAGTCATCCTAGCGCAAGAGCGAAGCCAAAATGGGCGTGTGCCAAGGGGGCGTGAGGCCATCGAATGACAAGCCGCTCTCCAGGCGCATGGGAGGTGGAACGGACGAGGGCGGATCACAGATCTCACTCAGGAGACGGCTGTTGGCTTGAAGCTTTGCCCACACACCCCTGACCCAGAGTGAGGTCGATTTGCGGAGACAGAGACGAGAAGGTTGCGATTGTGTGCACACGCGCAGTAGGTTCGTGTGGAAGTGTGTGAGGATGGCATGGCGTGGGTCGTGTGGATAGCATGCCGTTTCTTTCCCCTGGCCTCCAGCGTACCACAGTCAATGTATTGTGAGGGCGGGCGTCAATGGTGGTATGAGTCTGTGAGTGGTTGGACCAAAGCCAAGGGCCGATTGGTGAATTGCCGCAAGCTATGGGCACTTGGTGACGAGAACACAAGTGTGAGATGCCACTGGGTCGATGATTTCGCCGTAGTAATTCGGCTTGGTCGGTGAGTTGACATCCAACCTGTGGTTGTGTTGGCTCAGCTGCGCTTTGCCATGGGTTGCACCCGTCTTAACCACGGGTAGTGCAAGCTGATACTGGGTAGATTCAGTGGATGGATCAACCGGAGGCGGTGGACGCGCATGTTCCGGACCGGAATGCAGGTAGTTTGCAAGATGATGATGGTTTGAGAGCATGAGCATCAGCAGCTGCCTTGGCGATCTCCTCAGTCACCGTCCCATGAGGGCCACGGCTGGCCGAAATCATGTCAAAGGGCCGAAGCTGCAAGCATGTCTTGAGTCGTGACATTAGGTGGGCATCGTCCTTGTTGGACTAAAGTGCGCAGCCAGATACCTTGGGTGGTGTCCACGCGGGTTGTTCGGGGTATCATGTATCGTAGGTATCGGCTGTTGCTGATGCATCGGAGCGAAGCCTCTTTATTTTCCCCTTTCTTGTTTCCCCCACAATGTGTTGCATCCTTTCATCGATCCATGCCCAAGGGGGGCAGACAGGCGAGGCGAGGAGTTGGACGGTGACCGCGTCAGGCGGAGGTCACAGCAACTGCATGTCGGCATGCCTGGGCCAGGGAATCAGGATGTTGGGGGCGTCGTGTTCCTCGAAATGGGATGAAATGGGACGGGCAAATTGCAGCATATTGGAATGTGGGATTGCGAAACCTCCGAGATGGGTCATGGACGGCTGTGACTGATGTTCACGAGAATAGCCGCAGCTGGGCTAGATGGGCCGAGTGACATGAAGGCGAGAGAGTCAGTCACAGTCACAGTTTGCTAGGTCTGCTAAGGTACCTAGGGGAGACAAGTCAAAGTGTGGGTGACGAGGTGGTTGGGCGACCCGACACCTCAAAGTGTGCAGGTGCAGGGTCAGAGAGAGGGAGGGCAAAAAGTAGCCCGTAGCAACCATGTACATAAGATCAGGTGGCTGGCGTGGGGCGGATCAAGTATTTGCAAGGCGCGAGGTACATGTGTCGGCGGCACTCTCTCTCTCTTTCCCTTTCGCCCCCCTTTTCCACCCGTTCTGAGCAGGAGTCAGCCGTTACCTCGAGTTTTGGCAACACAGTGACTCTGCCATGCTGGGTTCCAACGCTTCAGTGTCCATCCATTCCCACGTTTGAGCCATAAAAATCTGACAGCACGTCAAGGACCCATACCGAAGGGCAGAAGGACGACGAGGCTTGTAGACGTCGGGGGCCATAACTTGTAAGGGAAAGGGAAACCTCCACTAACTGGTGTGTAGCCAGTACATAGACTAGAGGAGGATGTTGGTGGCTTTATGAAGTACTGGCTACCTTGTCAACCACGCTTCGATATTGGCAAGTCGCCCCATGATCAAGATTCAACATCCTAGCCCCGGGAATATGCAATTTTGCCAGTAGCACCCGCAACAACAACCGCAACGCCAAGGCCAGGCAGGGCGGCACGACGGCAAGGGCGAAAAGCGAGGAACGAAAGGCGACGAGGCATGGGCCAGTGTTCCTTGGGTCCTGACAAAGCAAAGACCAGGCCAGAAACACATTGGACCAGGCTCGAGCCCCCAAGACACCACACAAGGTTGAAGGCTCAGCGCCGACCCTGTCGAGGTCTGTCCCTGTGGTGGACATTAACATGGCCAAGCTTACTGCAAATTGTTTAGCGCGCCCAAGATAGTACCGCACTCAGGTACCTTCTGCGTGTCTACGGCGGTACCTAGTGTCACGGACGGCACCTTACCGCGCTGGACGGACATTGCCCATCCCCATCCAAGTAAAAGAAAGAAATAACCATGACGGTTTGACGGCCCCCACCCAAGATTCAAGTCGAGCACTGGGCTACCTGGGAGTGGAGGGCTTATTATTGTACGCAGTACGAGAGCATATGGATCGTTGACAACGTATCGTCGTAGCAAAGCAGACCAACGCTAGCCGTAATCGACGTTCGATGGCAAGCCACTTGAATTGCTGGTGGAGGAAGACGAGGGCGACAGGCCGGAGGAGTGATATTTCACAGCGCTTCACAGGAGGGATCTGCGTCCGCCGTCTGCGACACCTTCCATGTTGATGCGTCTTGGAGGCCTACCTCAATTTGGATTGATTTCAACGCGCCGTGAGTCGAGGATGACCGAGACGCAGCACAGGCCGTGCAGTGACTCTGAGTGTGAATCCTTGACTTCCACTGAATCTGGAGCTGGAGGTAACTTAGCCGCTGGGCTCCACTCCATCTTAGGTGACGGATTGCAGGGCAGTCGGTGGTGGCGGCGACGGCGGCGGCGGACGAGCAGGCAGGAAGGAGAAGAAGGCGGAGGCGGAGGAGAGGAAGAGAAAAGCAACCAACCTGGAACATCAGGCAGAGACTTCCTGGTCGCAGTCGCAGTCAACCCCGGTGATCTCAGACAGACATGGCAGACAGCAGGCAAGGGCATGGGTACCTCAGGCATTCATGTTCCCTGGCGTCGTCAGGTCACACATCAGGCAAGTCCAGTTGCTAACTTACAAGCACCAACCGGTAACCACGACCAGTGCAGTGCGGTGCCTCCTTCCAATGGAGACTTGAGAAAAAGGTGCGGTACTTACTTAGCCTTCTTGTCTCACTACTCCTATTTCTGGCTGCGGGATACTTCAGACCGAGGTACCTTTCTACCTTCCTGAGGTAGCCCTGCTCCACGTTCATTTTGTCTTGACACCACACACCGCCTACACTACCTTCCGTCCTACACAAACCGTGCCGCGGCCTGGCCCTGTCCGCCCGCCCGTCCATCCCAAGAGGAACTCAGGTCCCGTCGTCCACACCTAACTTTCACCTTACTGCATAGTACCCGACCTCAGCTTAGTGCAAGACTCCGCACCACGACGCCGCCTCGGGCAGAGTGCTCCTCGCCAGACGCATTTCCAGCAAGACGGGTATCCATGCGATGCCATGGGTGGGGACACCGGTCGATCGAGGCGAGCCCGCGATTGGAGCGAATGGGCCTGACAGTGGCACACCTACACCTCTCACGATCCGCACCTCGCAGCCCGCGCCGAGCAAAGTCGCAGCAATGGCATAGCTCTCGGTCTTTTGTTCCCTTCGGTCTCGAAGCAGCACCACTTTCCATCACCGGACACCCATCACCCCCTCGCCCTCCAGCAGCGTGAGTCCGGCTACAGCGCTTCCATCAGCCCCTGTTCCCCTACTCCGCCCACTATTCTTCCCCTCAATACAGCCCGTCCAGCACACCCGACCACACCCAAGTCCAGGCCGGCAGGGTGTGGTGTGCACTCGGTCTTCCATTCCTTTTGCTTCTATTTTCCTCTCCCCTGAGCCCCTGGCTTAGCAGGTACCTACGAATAGGTCGCTGGGCAGGTGGTGTGGAACGCACCGCAAAGTACCTTTCACCTCGTCACCACAACAATGCATCACAGATGCTGACCAGTCGTCGGCTTCAGACTCCAGGACATGTCATTTGGGATTCGACCCGCGGCACTTGTGACAATGCCCGTCTTCTCCGCCCGTGCTCCCTGCGAGAATTTCGCCATGGGCCAATGACACCGCTGGAAACTGGGCCAGCCGCGATCTGCCAGAGCCTTCATTCCCCTCGATCCCCCCCGGAACCCTTCCTTTCACAGGCTCTCGCATACGCCTCGAGCGAGACGTTCTCAGACTTCCTGCCCTGTCCAGCTGGCTCAATCTTACCCGCCGGCCTTGGGGTGTCTGTCCTGCGGTTCTGATCCAAAACCGTCCAACCCTCCTGTGCAGGTATGTTAATACCCTACGGCAAACGTACCTGCGGCATCCATTCCAACGTCCATACGCGACCCGAGATAGAACCCTGAGCACGGGACTTAGCAATGTGGAAGATATCGACTGGGCCCCTGAAGCTAGGAGGTCACCAAGCGAAGATTGATCCCATTCCAGCGGTAAGCTCACGATATGCCTTGCTTCCGCGCGGCATTCGTCAACAAGAAGTAATTCCACGCGAAAGAGGTCAGGCCAACGCAAAAGACGAGCTGTTGTTTGCATGACGTGGATATAGCCAGACGTGAAGTGAAGGGGGAAAATTCTCAAAGAGACCAAAGTCAACAGCTTCCTGGTACTCGTACTATGATTGGTAACTGGTACGGGTTGGCGAGGGGCATGGCAAACTCTCCACACCGGCACAGCAGCTTGTCGCTGCAGGCTGTGTCAGAGATGCTGTCCTGTCGGTCAGTGGATTGCTACGGCTACGACACAACGTCGTACAGCCCACGGAGTTGCCTGGCTCGCTACTCGCTACCCTGTGCTTGTCGAGTGTGGACACTGCTGGAATTCGTAAGTTGAACAGCGAAAGCCACTTTCAGGATCAGCACCGCAGCAAGCCCCCTGTTCCTGCCAGCTTCCAGAAGCTCAAGACGGGCCAGGTGATCCATAACATCCCATCCCGTATCCGCACAAGCAGGTGGAACATGGTCAAAGAGACCTCCCCGGCGACTTGGAGGTCTGCGGCATCCGTATCGATAAAGGGATTGGCTGGTTACGATCTTGGCAAACACATCCATTACACGTCACTGCTCGCTCTGCCCATCGCCGGGCTTGACATAAGCACCTGTGCCTTGCATTTACTGAGCGGCCGCTGGGAAGCGGATGAATCAAGATACCATCCCACCATGTAAGTGAAGTATCTTGACGAGGCAGCTTATCGAGCCATGGTTCAAGAATCGTCGAGTCGCGTCCGACGCCGTCGCCGGCGCCTCAGCTTATCGTCTCCCATCTTCATCTCCATCCAGACCCAAAATACAACACCATCAGAGCGCCTGCAAGTCTCCGGGCGGTACGGTACTGCGATGTGTCTTGGCCGTCTCCTCTGACGCCGGGTCCACATCGTCTACGTTTCCACCTACCGTGTTCACACCTAGTCGGGTGTTGGAGTGCGAGGCGTCTTCGTCTTGCCTTTCCGGGTAGGCCTTATCCACGTCTCGCGTTGGGTGCCCACCGCCCACTCAATGCGCCAGGACCTTCCCACCTATATGCGTAAGTTTGTGGCCTTTCCACAAAGCTGGGCGGCCTGGACTGTTCCATTTAGTCACTCGGCTGCTTGTTTACTGGCGTCGACAAGCCGGCCTTCGTCACTGAACCCTCCAGCCATGCGTGCTTTACCGACAGCATAGATTCGCATTTCTTGCCATGCGCCTCTTACTATGGAGTCGACGGTCGTACGAACATGAATCAGCTCGCCTCTCTGACATTACTGCACAACACGATTTGGCGGTCGGTTTTCCGCGGTTGGACTTGGGCATCCGGGATGTTATCAGCCTGGTTGTGTTTTATGCTCAACCCGGACACTCCACCAGCGTGCCTCCATCGGTCAGCTTTCGCCTACGACTCTATAGCGAGTTTCTTCTGTGTCATGCGACGTACGAAGTACCGCAGTAGCTATGGAAGCTCGCGCGCAGGTAGGCTGCGTCCGCACCTGCACCTGCACCTACATGCACCTGCACTTAGACCTGCACCTCCACGCCGCAGTTGCGCCTGCATTTGCATTTGCATCCACCTGCCCGCAAACTTTTGCAGATGCTACAAATCGCCGGCCCCGTCACTCGAGTTCGCCTCATTGGCTACGCAGGTAGGCACAGCGGTACGATTCTGTGCTCCCGTGCCAACAACCTGAAAGAGACGCACGTGACATTGGATGTCTCCTTCTTCCCCGTTTCATCCCAATGCCCAAGCCAAGTTTCCTTGAGCCAAATCTGGTGCGTCACGCATCCCCGTCCCTTCCAAGGTTCAGGTGCGACGACTCGTCCTTCTTCCATCCGACAGATTTCGTACAACTGTCTCATGCAGCAGCGGGAGACGCTGACATCTGTGCCCCAAGGTTTGCCGCCATCTGCATCCTCCATCTCCGGCTTTGTGCTGTTGGCTGCCTCGTCTCTTCGCACCCCTCGCGTTTTCGTCCCAATGCAACTGAAGTGAGAGAACCACGCACCACATCATTTACCATCAAACACACGACTACATCCGTGTACCCAGCCGACGCCGTTCGTGTATTTGGACAAATTCGGCCCATTCCACTGGCTATCGATACTGCGTACACGACTCTTGGCCAAAGTTGGTTTCAACCCGTCTTTCTCCGGATTATTTGCGCAGTATTCTGTGCAACGTCGCAGCCCATCTCGCTCGCCTCTCCGGTCTTTCCATCTCAACTTTGCGGGATCGACCCTTGGCCATACTCGCATGCTCCGACCTTCGTCGTCATCACTTACAGATCCTTCCGATGAGAACTTGACCTCGGTCAGTCGCCGCCCACAATGGTCCAACATTAAGTCGCGGCATGCATCCAGCTCTGACAACATCTGTTGATCGGTGGGCGTCTCGTTCAAGTCGGCTCAAACCCATCCGCACCGTAAACTCCACCCATTCTGCTGGCATTTCCGGTATTCCAAAGGCCCGGCCTGACGCTTCCTTCTGCGAGTTGCCAAGCGCTCCACGATACCCCGAGCTTCACCTCTATAGTCGGAGACGCCCACATAAAAACCTTCTTGGGATCGGGGTTAACCCTCATCCTTTTTCTACCGATGACCGAACAAAACAGTCGGTACAAGTTTTGGACGTGCTATGCTTCCACCGATGAACTAGTGCTCGGGCAGCTTGCCACCATCAGCATCTCTTGGGCAGGAAACGACAGGATACTACAGGTCTCATGCCGACTAAAAAACGATGCTGATGTGTCCTGTTGATTTGACCGCTACACAGCAAGACCAAGCCTCCTTTGCTGTCAAGCCCGCTACAGCATCTTGTAGCAATCATTTCTCTTCACGGCACGTTGCCGCTTGAACCGGTTGGGCAGTAGTACCCTCCCAGTCAAATACCCGTCATCAAAAAGCTCCAAAATATGATGTACGGCTTATTGGCTTGCTGATCCAGTCACCCCGGGACCAGCCAGTACGCAAGGGCTTGACTCAACCGCGTGCTGCTCACAACCTTGCACCACCGAACAATGCGGGCGGAGGCGGGTAACCACTGATGCCTCACCATCCTGCCACTAACCTCTGGTGCTTTGCAGCACCAAGTAATTTAGGGTGCACTGAAGCCTGGATGTTGGGGCTGGAAGGTGGTCTCCGCCCGCTATCTACGACCCCGGAGAGAAGACCAACCCTTGACGGTTGCAGCCCTGCGCGTCGGCCTTCTCTGAAGACGAAGCTACTTCGCACCTCAGCCAAGACCTCGACTCATTAATTGTCCCCAAGCCTCAATGAAACCCGACCTCCGGAAGGCGTGGGCTGTCACCCCTGGTCGGAACCTACGGCTATTACCCGTGGGTAAATAACGAATGGCACTGATGATCCCATTTTCTAAGACACCAACCGGCAGCTAGGTACTGAGCATGTTGCCTTGCGTGGCATCTAATGCTGACCGGTCACCCCTTTGGATGGCTCATGGGTTGTCAGGGCGCCTGAGGATCTGGTGTGCTAGCATTGACGGTGCTGGCCGACGCTCCAACAGGATGCGCTTGCCACAATGAAGCCCCAAGATGCCAAAACCGGCGAACGACGGTAGATCACTCTTCTCGATTTCCGGCGAATGCTTGATCCAGGCGGCTAGTCTGAGAAATAACTGCGCTGGGCTTCGCAGATGGCTGTCAGACTGAACAAAGTATCTGGCTACATTGCATGCGATGTACGCCCCGACAGCGAACCTGAGAGAAAAGCAGTTCCAGCCAGTTCCAGCCACGCCACATAGACGCGTGGCTGTTGTTGAAAACCATCAGTCCCTTTCCCATGATGGCCACGCATCGGGCCCAAACAGAATCAATCGCGTTTTCGGGCGGCTCGGTGCCAATCGGCCATGATTCGTCCCTTGTTCAATGCAAACGACGTGTCGGCCATGGGTAAGGGACCCTTTGCCAGGGAAGCGAACCCCGTTGATCCTGTCCCCTGTCAACGGGAGCATGTCCGACCGTACTTACGTTCGCAATCCATGGAGGGAGGGCGTGGATGAATTGTAAGATCCAAGCCAAAAAGAAAGTAATTGTTGTTTTCGAGGGACTGATCAGCTCACAAGTTTCCTCTTCGAAGTGCGGTCTCCGTGCACAGGGGACAAACACCGACGCTCCATACTCAGTAGGAAGCTGCATGTCCAGCACTGACACATCATACTGGTCACATAGCGGACGGCATGCTCGACTGGCGGATTTCACCCGAGACATGCACTCTACATATTATCCACTGTTCACATTCTGCGCTCACTTTGCGAATATCTCGCCCGCGGGATTTTTCAGCAACCGAGACTTGTGATGCCCGCCTGGATCGCGATTGTCTGGTCCTACTGCCGTCCAATGGCATACTCCAAACATGAGCATGGCGAGTGTCCATCAGATCCGTCAATGAACCTAGCTCAAACATTCGGAAGCAGTACAAATATCAGCAGCATGTCACTTGCGGAACAAGCAGCATATCACATCGCTGACGTCTTCAACGCCAGCGGGCAAGGTCTCGCTGAGGTACTTTCAAACCGCCAACATGCTCAGCTTCCTCGAGCTAAATAAAGTCGCGCTCGGCCGTTTGTGATTTAGGGGTACGATGGATGGTTGCTTACCATGCCTGGGATTCCCTGAGGAACATTGCTGGGCTGGGCAACGTCAGGGCATCGGTGAAACCGGGGCCTACCGACAAGAACACTTCAATGCGCGCGCATGCTGTCATGGGCCGGCTAGCCAGGCTCAAAAAAAGCTCCAGGATCTTAACAGACGGAGTCTAGCGAATAAAGCTAGTAGGCAGTCCGTCCTGCGGTCTGCAAGAGATGAAAATGAAACATGACAGGGATTGATACCCTCGCCAACAATCAGGAATCTGAAGGTCTCAGCGACTTGTCGACTTCATCTCCAGGCCCCAGTACCGTTTAAAGGGCCCAATCAACTCAGTTCCGCCCGATGATCTACTGTTCACGCGCGGACCATCCAAAGATCCCATGCCGACTCGTTGGGCGCCTTGCATGGATGCAAGGACTTGACAGGAGCACCTATCCTCGGGACGATACAACGGGGCACGACAGCAACGTCGTCCACTTCGAGTGCTAAGGCATCTTGAGCGATGCACGACAACGGAAAGGGCCCTGTTTTGAGGAGACAATCTGTCAGCATGACTTCGACAGAGGCAAATTGAATATGGCAAGCGGTTGACCATATTTCATTTCGGTTCTTACAGGTCTGGCATCGCCTGATGGGCTATGGACAGGCCGTCAATCTCAAGAGGCGGTAGCCATTACAGTGCGACCCGACGATCTCTTTAGGCCATCTGGAGACATGAGCAAGCACCACTTGTTAGGTACAGATGTTGAGACATCAGCCGTGGTACGGCCATGGCTGTCATCCGCGAACGCGGGCCCCAGCCCTGGGCCCGGTCGTGACCCCAGCGAAGCCAACGCTGAAATGTCAGGGATTGGCTCGGAGATGATTAGACCCTGGTCGAGAAGGAAAGACTGTGTCTCTTTTAGCGTTGGCGTGGCCCAGCGGGCTATCGAATGAGAGAGCTAAGACGAAGCAGTCGAGAGGAGCACAACAAAAAAAAAAAAAAAAAAAAAAAAAAACAAAAAAAAAAAAGCTGAAAGTATCCGACGGTGCCACTCCATAACCAGCTCCATGGGCCCAGCACCCTTTGCCTTGTTAGCGGTTGTCTACCGCAGCAGCCGGGTACTGGCAATCGAGGCATTCTTCAATGCGGAGTGCCTGGAACCGGGATAGAGACGGCTTGGGCTGCCGGACTGGTCGTCCTGTCTGTCAAAGTCTCGAAGTTCACTCGTGTTGTTTGAAGGTTAGCAGCACGAAAATGTTGAAGGTATGGATCTTGATGCGTCAGTTGCTCACCACTAATCAGCTGGGCAGAAATATGTGCGGAGAACCGTAGTACAATATCACCAACCCAAGAGGAGATGATGCCGCTTCGTCTCGTCAGGCGTCGTGCTATGATTACTGTGCAGGCCATCCATATGCGAGCGGGTTGGCCTTCTTGGCGGAACTCCCCAAGGATCAAAACCTCAAACTCGGTGCATCAGGAGGCCAACTTTTTTTTTCCCCTCTACGTCGAACCACTAGCAAGACTGGCATGAACAGCCTCACAAGGTGACGGAGATTGGCTTGAGCCTTAGATTGTAACCAAGGTGAGCGACATGGAGGCTTGCCCAACAAGTTTACGCTGCAGATCATGACTCGGCCCATACTAGGAGACGACGACGTCGGGGACGGGGACGGGCGTGACGGGCTCGACAATCCGGGCGCTCAGTGACGATGACGGATCCTTGCGTTCGAAACGACGTCTATTTGCAGAAGAGATATATACACCATGTGTGTGTCCGTGGTGGAAGCACAGCAAGCAAGCTTGCAAACAAAGTATCAAAGTCAACGGGCGACAGGTCGACCTGCAGGCGAAGTAGACTCGGCATGTCGATGCAAATGGCCACCCAGTGATCTCAGCCAGGGCAAATGGGAGGGGGTGTAAGTGGTAGGGGTAGGTGTGGGAGAGAAGTGACAGAAGGGGGGGGGTGTTTGTACGGACGCAACGTCGATGAGGCAGGGCAGCGACATCGATGGGGATTTTGGATTCTCTATGCTTCTTACGGTAAGGTACGCAAGTTCCCCATCGACACACTAAATCGTCTAGTCGCATCCTTGCCGGTTGCCGCCGCCGCTAGCAAAGCCATCACCGCTACGACTACCGCTGCCGCTACATACCACTACCGCTAGCCATCGTCCAGTGCAACATTGCCTTCCATGTCAGGACTCAGGTCACTGGGCTCGTTTTCGCTGGGCCGGGGGACAGAGGACGCCCACACGCCCCTGATGACAACGCCCTCGACCCCTCCCCTGGACTCGTTGGCTCGTCTGGTCCTCGTCCACGCATGACGGACACAGTGGACAAGAGGGATGGATTCTGGATGAGCGGCTCTGTATCAGCGAGAGGCACATTCGCCCTCACACTTACACACTCACTCATTCATACACGCACTAAGCAAACTAGCCGCCGTGGGGTGGTTACTCCCCCCACATCTTCGCCCATCCCGCCAGTACTCACACACTTCCAGGTTGCGTCGTTCCACGAGACATGGTTGACAAAACGCTGTTGCGTGGGTGCGACCGACACACTCACACGCAGCGCACCCCTCTGGTCTTTGCTGCTGCCTCTCTTCTGCGTCCACCAAAGCCCCAGCCCGACCCTGCTCGCAGGCCAATGTCAGCTTTCGCCAGTCAGTACTGTGTACCACTCGCTTCACAGCTCTGCTACGGCTTGCCAAAGTAGCCTCAACTTACGCAGCACGCTACTCTTCCCAGTAACCGTTGATTTCCGCTCCCTCGGTTTTGCTTTTTTTCCTCTTCCCATGCTGGGTCCTCCTCGGCCTGTCCTAGCTTTCTGGTCTGCTGAAAGAGCAACACTGCCGCCTTTCCCAAGGCCCGTGGACGCCATCCCTTCGAATGTGCACGCCCCCATCTATCAATTCAAATGCCCCTCGGTCACTTTACGGCTACCCATTGAGAAGGACACGCGGAACTTTCATCCTTCTCCACGCACATTCAAACTCCCGAACAAGATGCATGGCATGGGCATCACGCTATTCGCCTGCCTGTCATATCCTGCAGAAGCCTCTCACTCAACTTCACTTTGACGACGACCCGTCCTCGTTGGCTGAAAGTCATGTTTTCGACCCTGCAGAAACTCCTCTGCTCAATACAGACACGCCTCGTATCATCCACTCTCCAGGACACATCAAGCCCCCAAATCTGGTATGCCCCTCTTCAGATACCCAAACCCTTGCGGACGCAGGGCCGGAAACGATTCCCTGCAAGGCATTTACAGATATTGTGGATGGCCTATCATTTTGCCACCAGGCACCGCCCGTTCCTCTGACGTCCGACGTGAGGACGTACTTGCTGAGCACCGTCGTCACTATTCAATCGCTTCCACCAAGGGCCGCATCTCCATGCCACAGCTTCCGAGAAGCAACCACGCAACCCGTCAGCAAGCCGCCACATGCTTTCAATGCGATGTGCTGCCATAATTTGGACGCAGCTTTTTCTCCACACACTGCACGGTCTGCACTGTCTCTCACTTACCCACGGTACATGTCTAGTCAACTTGTCGCCCGATGCAGTAGCGTAGGGGCCTCGCCCACCACGACCTTCTCATACACTGTCACTCGTTTATCCCCTTTCATGAGACTCGTTGATCCGCTAGATCCATCGGCGGTGAGACGTCGGATACTTTGAAATCCAGCAAACATTGAGCAGCGCTGTTGGTACGCATCGCCCACCGCCGACGCCAACGCAAGATCAACTCGCAACACCAGAATATGCCTCCCTTCGGTCTCTTGTGTTCTGGACGGACCCTTCCTGTTACGGCATGAGCACAATAGGATTGCACACGAGCGACCCGGTGAACCAGAGCTGATACTTGCGACATGATGGATTCTGTCAGAAAGCGGAGGGTTGTAGTAACCCAAATGCAGCATACAGGCCGCTGAAATCATACACGGGCTAACCTCCGCTGCATCAAGCCGCCAACATATCAATTTTTTTTCGCCTGGAATCCACTTATGTACGACGCTCCAAGCCCGACTGGCCAGAAGAAATTGGTGGGAAGGGTTCATGGAGACCGACGATGAAAATGAGACTCAAGCCATGAGCCCCACCAAATCGACAAGACAACGCGATGCAGAAAAGAATCGATGGTCTCGTTCCTCAATCTCGAGTCACCGCAAATCCATGGGCCCAGAACACCTACAACCGCCCTGCAAATGCCCCGGTATTCTTCTCATAGGCGGGCTGTCCAGATGCTCCCCGTCGACAGCTTACTTCGTTCGTCCGTCTCCGCTGAATCTGGCTCAGAGTCAGTCGTGACAGAGAGGGACATCATTTTGGATCCCCTTTCCACTGAAAACTCCGCCTCCGCCAGACTGCCTCCAGTGCGGAATTCAACTCATTCCATGCTTCGTATCCGTTCCTTCTCCAAGAACAGGAGATCTACGTCGCGCTTCCCTGCGGCTGTACCAAATGCAGGCGAAGTTTGCTGCAAAACAACAGGTTGAAGACGGGTTTCGTCATTGAGCTGGACGGTTCTTCCACCTGCGACCCATCGACTCCCTCACACATTTCTCGTCGATTCTCGCCATCCCTGGCTCTCAACTGGTTCATCGTTAACTTCTTCCTTCTGTTGCATCCAAGAAGCTGGCAGCTCCTGCCTAGCATCTGCAGGCCATCTGCAGCCTCGCCTGCACCGCGCCTGCGTGAGATGCGCCATCTGCACTGACGCGTGTTTGTGTAAATGCAGAGTAGCCCAATCTACTCACCTTCACTCCACAAGTGCAGCGGCGGCTCGAAGAGGTTGAAGACAAAAGACACGGCAATCATGGACCAATTTTGCTACCTGTTAGGCGTCTCTGACAGCCGCAATGTTCACAACACATTATGCCATGAAGTCCGCCTCTAGCCCAACTTGCCCCGTCGCAGAAATGCTTCTCTCTCGCTTGCCCGCCATCCACCTTCCATTGTTTACACCGCCTCTTGTTCCCCACACGGGTCCTCAAACCTTCACTTTCGCAGAACACGCATCAGGAGCGACCACCGACGATGGATGCCCACCGGACCGCAGGCTTCGGCTTGTTGCCATGTAGTTCTGCAGATGACCGAATCCTGACGACTGCGGGACACTTGGTCCACCCACCCCGTTCCAACTCAACGGCCGAGGCGACCATCTACGGCATCGGGGGGCAGGATCCGGAGAAGCCGCGGCGGCGGCGACGAAGCTGGCTCATTGCCTGGCCTGATCCGATACGGACGACCCACCGCTAGCACGACTTTGCATATCGTCTCCCAGCCCACTGAACCCCTCGCGCTGGACTTTGAGAGTGGCCAGGTCGACCGCGAAGCCGAGCTTCTCTCCCAGCTCCCAACGCTCCCGGCAAATGAGCCCGTAAAGCATGCCTGCAACGAACGTGTCTCCAGCACCTACCGAGCTGCAGGGTGTCAGTGTCGGTCAACATCTGCCTCGTAAGCGCAGCGAGAGATGAGCGGTAGAGAACGACTCGTTCGCTGGAGGGGTTAAGTCACTCACTCAGCCACATGCTGGACTGCGTGCTCGACAGGACGCTCGACGTAACGTTGATCTTGCAGCGATAGGCACGATGCCCCCTCGGCCCCCCATGTGATCATCGCCAGAGAGCTGTTTAGCCTACAATCAGCTAACGGTTCCTAAGCGGCGATTCAAAACCCACGCTCGCGGCTGGCTCTCCCCTCTCAAGCAAGCCTCGGCAGATGTGTAGCCGCAGTGCTGTTGTGTTGGTCAACTTCACGACGCTTGGCTCTGTCTCTCCCCAAGCAGGATACTCACCTCGGCCCAGCTCTTGGAGTAAAAGACGACGTCCGCTTCCGCGGCGAGTTCCCTGAGCCCAGGTCTCCCGGGCTTCTCGACCTCGACGCTTACCGTCGCACTCGCGCCCAGCACGCGTCTTAACGATCGGACACACTCGAGCGTCGTTTCCGGGATCCGCCCCTCAAAGTGCCACCACGTCTTCTCTCCACGGCCCCAGAACGCCTCTGCGACGACCAGGAACTCGGCGGCCGTCATCTCGGGGAGGTCATTGTGGTTTACGATTGTCCGGCTGCCCGTCGCCTCGCTGCGGAGGATGTAGCAGCTCGCCGGCACCTGGTGGCCCGCGCGGAAGAGGGAGTGGTCAAAGTTGACGGCTGACGAGGAGGGCGAGGGCTCCCGGCCTGGTGATGTTGACGTCGGCGTTAGTGAGGCGATGATGTTCGCTGTTGCCTGCGACTGGCGCTCCGGCAGGGGCGAGACGAGGTGCATCTGCAGCACCTCCTCCTGAGGTGAAGACCCGTCGCCGCCGCCGGGCAGGTTTCTGAGCAGCTGCTGCAGCACTTCAATCGTGTTGGGGCAATTGCCTCCTCGCCGGACGCGCAGGCTTGTCGCCCGTAATTTTGCGTCCTCTTCGGGGAAGCGCGGGATGCTGGGAACGGTGAGTCAGCGAGGTGTTCTACGTGCTCTGACGCGAAGGGTTTGTCTTGCGTGAGGATCGTGTCGACGTAGCACGCCCCGACGAGGATGAGGTGCTTCATTCTTGGTGTTGTGATGTCTAGATCGTCTCCGTGATTTGCGTGAACCCGACCGTGGCAATGACCTAGGTAAGCCCGCCACAGTGCAAACCTGCGGGACTTTATTGTTGCCCGTCACTGCGTTTTAGAATCTGGCGCGGAGCTGCCTCATTATCTCGTATGTCACGATGTCGCAGACGGCTGCGGCGTAATTGGGGAAGACGGAGATAACGTCATGCTCCTGTTATCGCTACTTCGTCCAGAACTCGCGGATCATCGGCTGATTGTTTTGCCGCGATCATAAACACCACGAGGTGTACGTCGCGAAGCCTATTCGTGGCCAGAGAGCGACGACACTTGGACCTTTTTCTTCCTGTTCGCTGTGCCTGGCTTGGTTGGGCCACGTGAGGACTTGAATGTCCAGACCTCCAGGGACGAGCGGCAAGAGAATACAACCGATGACTGTTGGAGAGTGGCCTTGTTCAAGAAGCAGACTCCCGACCCCGATGCCGAGCCGGAAACTTCATTCTAGACGACCCCGAGACCATGACACGGAGAAGTGAGTGCTGCTGTTTGGAGTTGTGCCCTCTCCGGCGTCCCTCTACTTCACGTCTGGATTGGCGGTATGCAGCTAGTAGCGAGGGATCTGATGCCAACTCTGATTCGCCATGTCCTCGTCCTCCATGGGCTGGTTCATCATCGTGATGGGAGACTGACCGTCGGGTGTAATACCTTCTGTCCTAAGCGAAATGAACCGGATGGACTACTCGAACATGACACTTCTGCAATCGCTATTGTGCGAATCGTGAAATGCTTCAGCAGTTAACCCTGGTGTGTCTCTGCGCGCGCATCATAAGGAAACGCAGACAGCGGCCGTTGCTCTTGCTCTGGACATCGCCACATTGCTACGCTCTGGGTCATCAATTGCCTGATCCCAAGAGCGTACGTAATCATCTTCCTACCCACACGACCGAGGCTCATTTAGAACCCTATCAGGATGAAACAGCGATCCTAGTTCAAGGTCGCTTCGTGCCTCGAGCAAAGTCCTCGGCATAGTCTCCATAGGGCAGCTTCATAGAGCCCCGAGATAAAACCGCCAACACGTTCAGCGAGGATGAGAAGGAGACGTGTGACTTCGTTGCATCCGAGTGTCATACGACGGGGCTTCGGTGAGGGGGTCTCCAAAGGAGGCAAGACAAAGCACCTTTGACTGGAAGTCGATTTGACATTCTTTTCTCTGTATTCTCATGAGATACTCGCGTTTGATCCTGCCAGAGGGACTACGCTTCCTGTGAACTCGTGTATCCTCTGCCTTACTATCTTTGCTACTGTCGCCCCTATCGTTATTTTGACTTCTACTATAATCGTCTCTGCTACTATTATGATAATTATCGTCGTCAATTCTTGTCAATTCTACGACTTAGCTGTTGTTATTAGTGTTGTCGTCGCCCTTGTCGTCGTTATACCTCCATGTCTTCCCTCAACAACATTCAGACATCAGCCATAGCTTGGATGGCAGACCTAATCTCCGACTGAAATCAGAGGAAACTTGCAAGGATGTTCAATATGTTCAGTGTATTATTATATGAATTAATATTTATCGACCGCCATGGTTTCCAATCCGTACCTCTATATTATGCCTTGACGCCATAGACTCATCATTTTCCCGTAAAATATCAAGACCTTCTCTTCATTTCTTGTACACAGACAAACGATTGCCACTGCCACAGTACTCAGTGCTGCTACCCGAGCAAAGCATATTGCATTCGCTGACAGGTGCCACAATGGATGTGTCGGGCAGGGCAGAGCCGCAATAGCACTCGCCGCTGTATTCTGTGCCAAAGTAGGCGAAGCCGTCACAAAACGACGCGCACACCTCGTTTGTCATCTTGTCTGAAGCCGTCGCCTTCGCACTCAGGGCACGGCCACCTTGGGCTGGCTCAGTCCGACAGCCGAGGAAAGAGTAGACGCCGGCGGTGGCAGGTTGACTTGGGCCAGTAACCTTGTCGTTGTTGTTGGTGTAAAGGGTGAGTCTGTTGCCGGCGCCGCAGTATTCGTATTGGTTTCCGGTGCAAGTCATGCTGCAGTCACTCAAAGGAGCTAATGAGCTGCTCGAAGCGAGGAAGTTGCCGCAATAACACTCGCCCCCATACTCCGTCCCGAAGTACTTGTAACCTGAACAGAAGGCGGCGCAGTTTTCGAGAGTCATGTTGTCGTGGGAGGCATAGCTGTTCTGGCTCAGCGCACGAACGCCATTTCCTTCTGTCCAGCAGCCCGTCAAGTTGTAAGCGGCCACAGTCGCTTTGTGGGCAAGTGTAGGGACAGTGCTAGTCGCGCTTGAAGTTGTGGTAGAAGAAACAGGGCTCCTGGTCGAAGACAAACTGCTGCTCGGAATCGATGAACTGCTGGAGGCTGAGCTTGACACGGCCTGGGCTGATAAGGTTGAGGCGGAGGAGGAAGAAGTGGAGATACGAGTCGACGATGCGGCGCTACTTGTCGAGACCACGGTGCTGAAGGTGGACGACCCAGTGAACGGAGCACTGGAAGAGGAAGAAGATCCACTGGCACCGAGAGCACTAAAGGTGCTTGAGGGAGTGATGGAGCTCGAGGAGCTGCTGGAAGTACCCGAACTGCTGCTCGATGCGATTGTCGCGGCCGAGGCAATCGAAGAATGGGAGGAAGACGAAGAGGTTCCAAGCTTGTACAACTCAAGACGGTTTCCGTCACCGCAATACTGATTTTGGTTCCCAGCACATTTCATGTTGCAATCGGTAATAGGAGCAGACTTGCTAGAATCCTGCAGGCTGTTACCGCAATAGCCTGTATCTTGTTAGACGAGATGAACTGGAAGGGAGTTGACTGCTGCTTACATTCGCGACCGTACTCGGTTCCAAAGTATGTGTAGCCAGAGCAGTAGGTAGCACACTTCTCCAGGGTCATGTCGTCGGCTGCCGTCGAAGTTGCTTGGAGGGCGCGGCCATTGGTGGCCTCGGTCTGGCAACCAACCAAAGAGTACTGTCCAACGGCGGAAATATGGGCGAGAGTAGCAGTCGCAGACGCGGTCGAGCTGCTTGTACGGGTGGCGGTGGTCGAATACAGCTCGATTCTGTTGCCCGCGCCACAGTACTGAGTTGAGTCTCCAGAGCAGGGCATATTGCAGTCGACCAAGAGTGCAGAAGTACTAGTAGAGTCCAAGGAGTTACCGCAGTAGCACTCCCGTCCGTACTCCGTTCCCCAGTAGTCGAATCCAGTGCAGTTGGCCATGCAGCTACTCAAAGTCATGCCGTCGTAAGCGAACGCCGCGCCCTTGAGAGCCCGCCCATTTGTTGCTTCGGTCCAGCAAGAAACGAACTTGTACCCGCCCATGGTGGCACGGTGGCTGGGGGCACTTGCAGTGCTTGTCGGAACAACAGATGAGACAGTGATACTGCTGCAAGAAGTACCTCCAGACCACCCCTGACAGGTTCCACCTACGGTGTTGGCCTTCTTGAAAGAATCGACCATGTCTCCGCTGATTAAATCCATTGTTGACTCAACACTGACACCACCCGGTATGGTGGTCGTCACGGTGAAGAAAGTATAACCTCCTTGACAAGCTCCCTGTGTCATGGCCAATGTCATGTTGCTCAGGAGTGGCACGACACTGGTGGTACGCTTTGTTTTGTACCAGACGTTGACGCTCACAGGCTGTGAGATGCGATCGTTACGGACGGCGGCAACGAAAGTGGCATTGCCGTTGGACTGGGTCAAACAGCTCTGATCAGTCTGAAGGAAAATGCCGTCCTGCATGGGATAACCGTTGCCATTGTTGTCGAAGAATTTGGTGGAACCATCGTTCATATTGATCGTTACCGTGAAAGATGAGATACCAGATGAGACCGGGATTCTGACTCCATTCTGTTGATTCTGCATGATTGTAAACCAGGCGAAGCTCTCTTCCAAGTTCGTGGAAGCACCAGAAACGGTAATGGTGAAGGCACAAGCTCCAGATCCACACACGGTACCGCCATTCCGATTCTTATAGCTGATAGTGAGGCTGGCGATGTTCGAAAGGGGGAAGTTGGTCGTGCGGACACGGATAACACCCGTCAGTGACAGGGTTGATACGTCGGCGAGTGCAAGCTGCATTTGTACCGGCTTAACTTGGTAGGGCTGGATGGGGTCGCTCAGAGTCACGCCGGACGGCACGACATTGACCATTCTCTCAAAGATGGCTTTGCAAACGTTGTTGAAGACGGTGGCGTCTGTCATCGCCTTTACGGTTGCGTTATTGTCGGCGTTAAAGACTCTGAAGTCGGAGTTCTTTCCCTTCTGGGTCCCGGGAACGTTGACCAGTGGGTTCTGAGTGGTACCGGCGAGATATTCGGTGATGACTTTGGGATCGAACGCGGCATCGGTGGTATCGAAGGTGGCAACTTCGTTTGTGAATTGGCCAGCAGGGACGATATCGGGATGGTCCGCCGAGTGAACACCGCCGATGGTGTGACCGCACGCCGTCATTTGTATCATATCTGCTGTAGAGAAACCCATGCGAACAAACCGGTTCAGGAACACTGGAGTCGAGTCTCCAGGTGTGGGAACGGCGCCAGAGTCGTTCGGTCCTGTTGCATCGATCCGGCCGGCTCTTATGGCAACAGATGGGCCCTTGCAAGACAACACAGATGTGTAGACGCCAAGTGCGATGAGGTCTGACATACTGCTCTTGCGCGTCAAATAGGGAGCCATGAAGGTCATGGTAGTGCCGAAGCCTGGACCTGTGTTGTCGCTCGATCCCAGCTCATACTGCAAAGATGCATCCATGCCGCCAGTTCCCCTGTATACGTTTGCAGGAGCCATGTCGTGAAAGGCGGTCCTTAGCCACTCGGCGGCGTTTTTGCGACCTGCACCAGAGACCTCTCGCGTACAGGGGTTGACGGAATCGGCAAACTTTCGTGACCGAACACCGGTGGTTTGGTACATGATCTCCTCGAGCTCGTCGATGTCTGCAGGCCATGTTGGGTCGGCGGTGGTTCTGGCTGCAAGTCCCAGGAGGGCTAGCAGCAAGGATGTCGCCCCCTTCATGTTGTTGAAGATTACAGCACTACAGGCCGGGATCAAGAGAACGAGTGATTATGATAAAGAGCGTGAGTGAGTGAGTGTATAAGCCACAAAAGCTCAGCTGAAATATTAATGCGAGATACTGAAAAACAAATGCACCTGAAAAGAGCGTAATGGGCGAACCCGACACGGGAAGGAAGACGTGAAGTAGGAAAGGACGAGAGAAGGCCACTAGCCGTTTGATAAGAGAAACATCTGCTGAGAGACGAATGGACTGAGAGGGAAGGGGAGGAGGTTCGGCGCTTCCGTGCCGTAGCAGAGTTGCGCCATCGCACAGCAGAGCGTGTAAGGAGGCCGAGAGACGACGCACCAGCCGAATGGAATAGCGGCAAGATGGACGATCTGGGCATGCCATGCAAGTCTAGGCTGAGAAAGGGTGCAGCTATCACCAAAGAGAGCAGCACCCTCCATCGTTCATTAGTGTCGAAGGACCCGACAGAGTGGCGGCAGCTTGGGTCTATGGTTCATGGGTGTTGTGATGATCGTGGTGTTGGTGTCTCTTCGTATTTTTGGCATGGACTTTGGCCAAGGATGCCAGGGCTTTTCTTTCTGCTTCCGGTAAGCGCCATCCTGATATTGGATTAAGGAAGGGACAAGAGGCAGCGCTATGCTGCTAATTGGCCGTTGGCAATTTGTGGCGTCTGACGGTGCTAGCAGCAGCGCGAGAACCGTCCAGGGGCAACGAGGTGAGCCCTTGCCCCTGACCAACGCTTATTTCCCCATACAGTAGCCTACCTGCTTGAAGAACACGCATTTGCTGGGACCAATGGTGTCTTGGGCAATGAATCGTAAGTTGCATGTTTGGACTGCCAACCTGCCGCCGGACGCTGCGGTGAGACAAGACCTTTTCAACTGTCCTTGAGCTTTTCCCGCATCTTCAAATCGAGATATCTCGGTGGTATATCCTGATAAAGTACCCACACGGGAGGATACGGTCTGTTTTCCTCATCTTGGCACCCCAATGCGGTTTACACCTACAGCACCGAACTATCGATGTCACGACAACGATGGCGCCCAGCTGAACCACCAGCTGCCGAGATACCGCATACGTCTTCTGGGATATTGCAGCTGCGTAATCCTCCCCACCCTCAAGGTAAGGCGTTGTCGTCGTCTCATCTTGCCCTGAAGTTGGCACCGGCAAAATTCAGGTAAAGGGCTTTGAGGTACACAGACAACTTTCGTTGCAGCTGTGGCATCGGCAACTACGGCATTCGAAGATATTTCGAGCACGTCGCAGCTTTGTCCAGCATGCCGATCACGCAAAACCGAAGTCGGCTTTTAAGCATCATCCACAACCTTACTTTCGAGATCCAAGACCTTGGAAAGAACACTAGTAAACCTACTTGTATCCCGCACAGCCAAACACAGTCAGAAAGGAGTGAGTTGGTCAACCCAAAGAGCATGTCGTCGAATACTTTCCTCATCAAAGCCCATCTGACCATGGTATTGCATGCTCATTCTGCTGTTCACTCACCTCTCGCAGGACACATTGGTCAACAAGGCTGTCATATCTGAGTCGGCTCGCCAAGACGCCCTTGCGCTGTCAGGTACGACGCGAGTCCTCCTCCACACTTGCAGACTCCACGATCCTGTCAGATTGAGAGAATCAGACGAGTCACTCGCCCAGGCTCCGAGAGTTCGCCAGAGCTGTCATAGCGACAGAATGTGGCTGTTGCTAGCGGGAACGGGCTATCGATTTTGTCGGATTAAAGGGGGAGAACCCAGCCCTTTACCAGCTAGTGGCTCGAACGGCCTCGACGCCTGGGGCAAGCCAACGGTTCTACTCGGCAGCTTGTGCGCCAAGATGCCGCGACTTTTCCTGTCCATGAGCAGTCCGAAATTCTTCAATAAGGGTAGCGCCCTGCAGGTTCGATGACTTTGGTGTAGGGCTGCTGTGTTACGCTTTGCGAGACAATTGCCCACGACACGGAGAGAGACTTGTGCCAGAATCTTGTTCCCGAATTCCGCAAGAACCACGACGAGACCAAAGTAGGCCGGTTTTCGTTCCGATGTTCCACAATGGGCGCCTTACCGACGCATTGGATACGAAGCGCTTCCCACTGGTGGCGCTCATCGGTGCCACTTGGATGGTAAGAAAGCAGCCTGAGGTCCTGTGAACTGCCGGAGGCGCTTGATATTTCAGTGCGAGCTGGACAAGCAACTCTGAACCAAACGTATTCGGCGCCCCCAGCGGTACCGTTCGGTTTCTCCACGCATTGGACCGTAAGCGGGCCCTGCAGACTCCGCGTGCCGCAAGTCTCCGGCATCCCGATACGGGGATGGATTACGGGCCCCACTCCGAATCATGTCTCCGATCCCAAGCAATGGCTCCCTGGCCTGCGAACACCTAGCATCTCCCAGCCAAAGGCATGAACCCTCAGCAAGCGGGCAGAGTGGCCGATGAAAGCCGCACGTTATGCCACAATGATGCGCCCAAGGACTCGGACTTGTTCCGGTTCATGACGTTGCACCTGCGTTGTCTCGGTACTTTTGCTGGGTAGGTTGTATGAGACAAGCTACGACGGCCATTTGCAACGTCTCCAGGCTTGGGTGTTGGGCGGCCCTGGAGCTTCGACTTGTGATTACCGAATTGAAGGAGAGAGCCCCGCCTCCAAAAGCATGCCTCGGTTTCCGGCGTTGCATTAGGCTTTCGGTTTTTATTCAGTTGAATCGTCCGATCAACGACTTTTTCCAACAACCTACTGCAAGGACATGAGCTATCCCGATGCGAAGAAAGCCAGGAATGAGGGTGATGACGAAACATGTCCAGACCTAAAAGTTGGTTCGTCTGCATCTTGACGTCTAAGTCGGCAATTTGGACCGTCCGGCCTGACAGGCCGAACTGGGCAAAACTTGGCAGATCTCGTCGACGTTGTCCATTGGCCGCACCATCACTGCTGCTCGATATTCTCTTCTCTCGCCCATTCTGACGCTACATCTGGAGGGCTAGCTTGTTTTCCATTTGCCTCGATCAAATGCAACATGTGGGCTCGCGGGAAAGGGCCAGACCGCTGCGAGCGAGTCAATCAGCCCCCTTCCGCACCTGGGGAAACCCTGAGAGATCCAGGGGAAACGGTTCAGCTGAGGAAAAGCGACATGGAAACAATTATCCACGCAAAGCGACTGACGGATGAAAAATGCCAGCTGAACAAGGAAAAAATCAATTATATCATCGACAGGACCGACCTTGCAGATGCGCGCTAGCCTGCCAATGATCGTCAGCAGCCGGGTCCTGGCCATCAAACCGAGACATGCTCGGCAACGCGTACACTGTCTCTTTTTCCAACGGCACCAAAACCGGATACAGCGGGTCGCCCCAGTCTCAAGTTAGAAGAGGGAATTCAATGTGCAACAGGAGGTCGAAATGTGGGCAATTCCAGGATCTCTCTAACGCGATATTCTGAAAATCCTCATGTCAGACAAGACGGGCTTGTCGTGACAGTTGTACGTGCTACGTAAGGCTCTGGTAACTCTCAAGGTCTGCGTCTGGGCGCCACGCAGACTCAGGAACAAACGGATAAAACTCCTGCCAACTCTTGACCTTTGGCCGTTTGGAAGGCATCCCGGTTTCCTTCGTTTCCTTTTAGTCACGAACACCACCTTCAACGTCAACTTGGGAGGCCCCTGGGGTCTTCCCGTGCGTGCCGTAGAAAGCCCACCCAAGTGGATCCAGCAGCGATGGAATGACCCTGTCGCCGACCGATCCCGACCAACCGACTTCTCCAGGGAGTCCATCCGCCCCCGCAAAGCCACACTGCAGCACCTGGCACCGTGGCCGTGCCGGCTTGCGAGTGGAGAAGCCGTTCCCCATCCGGCCCAATCACGCCGCCGCCTGCCCCTCCAAGACGTCTGACATCATAGCAAGCCCCACCAAGGGGAGCAGTCCCCTCCATCATCAGCCACAACCTTCCTCGTCATCGCCCGCAAACAGCGCCCCGTACCAAGACCTGACGCCCATCTTCCGTCACTGCCATTTGTCCGTCCAAACTGGCAGCTGCAAGGAAAAGAATTAAGTCTACTTTGGGGCCTCCGTCCAGACTAAAATACCGAGCCAAGAAGGAAAGAGAAAACCCCGGTCAAGCTATTCCTTGCCACGATCGACGCAGTAGCGGGATCGGCAGGCCGCAGACCCATCTCACACCACTACCGGCAGCGCGAGGGCATTGCTTTTCAAAGTATTAAGGGTCTGCTCTCCTTCCCGGGCATTCACACATGCAGCCTGGGAGGTTTCTTTTCCACCTTTTCAGTTATCTCCACCAAACAACTTGCCCAGTACATAAGGGTGAATCGAGCACAAATATCAATACGTCGACTCGTCTCACCCGATCAAACAACCCGCACCATTAAGAGACAACAAACATCATCATCAACATGGCATTCGCCCTGAAATTCCTGCAGTGGTTCGTCCGAGGCGTCCAGTTCGGCTCCGCGGCCCTCATCCTCGCAATCTACTCGTACTTCCTCGCGACGCTGCATAACCACAGCCTACCGATATCGAATAAGATTCGCGCCGTCGAGGGCATCTCCGGCTCTGCCACGCTGTACACCCTCATCGGCCTGCTCCTTCTCTGCTGTCTCGCCGGCCACGCCTTCACCTCCTTCGTGGCCATCGTCCTCGACGTCGCCTTCATCGCCGCCTTCATTTACGTTGCCGTCGCCAACAAGGACGGCGCCAACTCGTGCTCTGGCACCGTCAACACCCCCTTCGGCAACGGCCCCGCCGACGGCGAGCCCATGAACACTGGAAGCGATGGCTGGACTCATCTCCCCAGTCTGAGAACCGCCTGCAAGCTGCAGTCTGCCTGCTTGGCCGTCGCGATCGTCGCAATGTAAGTTCTCATCCTCGTCACGCCTGGAAAACCAAATTCTAACGTCTCCCAGCATCTTCTTCATCATCTCCATCCTCGTCGAGGTGGCCCTCGTGCGCCACAACCGCAAGGAGAGACGCTTCGGCCCTAGCCCCAAGAACAACTACACTTCGGGCTCCGGAGCCGGAGGTGGCTTCCTTAGCTCCTTCCGCCGTCGCGGACGCCAGAACACCGCCGCCAATGAGAACGCTCTCCCCGTCCACACAAGCCCCGACCAAGTCCGTAACAGCTACGCCACCGAGACTACTGCCGTTGCTCAGGACAGCGGATACCCCAAGTACGAGGGTGCCTATGGTAACACTGCGACCGCGACGAGTGGAGGCTACGACTATGGTCACGGTCACGAGAACGGTACCACCGCGCCTCCCGCGGGCTACCGTTATAACGACGGCACTTACGACAGAGTCTAAGTGATGGGTCGCACGATTCTCCATCTGGGATGTGAGAGATGGAATGTAATGATTGAAAACAATGGAATGAACTCGGTCAAGGATGGAATTATACCCTGGGATGGAGGAGTCTTGGCATACCGTCTCAAGTACGACGAAAGCTTTTTTGCTAGATTTGTTTTCAGGAATCAATTCACATGATTGAAACATGAATAGTTCAAGGTGAGCTTGAGCTTTGCGTCTGGAGCATGTCATGTCTTCGTTGTAGTAGTATTTGCGTAAACTTCATAACCTCTGTGTTCAGCCGTAGCTGATCTAGGTGATGCAGCGAGCTAACCGAGTGATCTAGCCGGTGCCTCGTAACCCGAACCGTTGCTTAACTAGCCAATTGTCGTGAGCGACCGTCGTCAGTACCCTAAACCCGATACTTGATCAGGTGTTAGCATTCATTGTCAAAGCTGCAGGTTAGGGCAGTCATGGCCATCCAGCCGCCTCGTGCTCCCACTCACTGTTTACGCCCTCGTCACTGCCGACGTCCGCCCAGTTCATGTCTAGCTTCTCCAGCTCCCTCGTGAAAAAGTCCTGTTCCTCGCGAAGCGCAGCACGAAGCTCGACCGCAATCTTGTCCGGGTATCTGCGCACATTGAACCAATGCGTAAGACTACGCAGCGCCTGCTCCAACGGAAGTGCCGAATCAACCTCGGCGTCGACGTCGCTGCCGGCGAGCCACTCGTCCCGTAGCTCTGGTCGACAGTGCAGGTAGACTGCGGTGATGACTCGCATGTTGCTCTGCCGCCACTTACGGCCGCAGTATGGCACTTGGTTTTTGAATAGCTTCAAGGTGTAAAGTCGCAGCTCGGGTTGGGGAACCTTTAATGATTTGCGCAGGATGTTGGCCGACTTGTACTGTACCAAAAGAAGGTTCCTGTGAGCTTTGTGCTTGCAAATCTTTTGCATGATTCGCAAATAGTTGATGAGAGAGAAGAAGTTTCTTCTAGAAAAGTCGGTGATGGGTTCCGCTGGGAGATCATTTACGGGGTACCCGAGCTCATCCACTTCGGGTCGCACGGCAGCCTGGCCATCAGATTGGGAACCCTCGTCGCCTTGATGAGGTGCAGGCGCAGGCGGTCGAGGGGGCGACCGTCTTCTCTTAATAGGCGGCGGGGCCGCCTCGTCTTCGCTTTCCTCCTCTGGCTCAGGCTGAGCAGCCGGCTTGTCCTTATACTTCGAGCGCAGGTTGCAAAAGTGGAAGAAACTGCATGGTTAGCATAATAATATCAATCCGTGAAGGCATCCGTACCTATTCTCCAGCCGGTCGGTCTTACTATCGACGACTTGCTGTATGTCTTGGTGCGCGAACAGTTTCAGGACCAGCGGGAGGTAGTTCGAATCCAGCAGAAGTTGCGTCATGTACTCAAATTTGAGAACGTCTAGACGAAAGGTCAGTTTCTCTTCTCAGGTTTTGAAATTACTGCTTACGAGAAACTCTCAGCCATTTCAGCAACAGGAGCAGGATTCCTGTGATGGCCTTTGTTGTAATCTCCCGAGATCGAGAAGCGTCTACCTCCTCAGGAGACATCTCAGGAAGTTCAGGGGGGCCACCTGAAGCAGCAGAAGAAGGATCTTGGGGCTGCTGTGGCCGGTTAGGCCCCGGACCGCCATTGACCATGCCATTAGCGCCTCTGCCGGCCATACTCGGGTGTTGTTGCCCTGCGGCAGGCTGTGATAAAACGGCCGTAACATTCATAAGGATCGGCCTAAGGAGTACAATCACCAGCGACTGCAGATGCGGAAGGGATTCTTTCTGTAGAGCAGTCAGTGATACTGCGACGAGAACGAGGGGTTCGGACTCACATAGAAGCTGTCGACGGCAAGCAGACGTCGTTTGACTTCATCGCTGACCTGTCCTGATGGTCCACAGTCGATTTCGGGTTCTTGGATCGTGAAGCCCGCTTCTCTGCGTTCCTCCGCCTTCGTCTCTGCCTTCATCGCAGCGATCTCTTGCTTCTCTTCGAGAGTCAAGCCCTCGAGGTCGAGATCCTCAACGTCGCTGTCATTGTCATCTGCTTCCCACCCTCGTTCAAACTTGAGGAAGCTCTCGCGCTCTTCCCAGAGCTGTCGTGTGGCACGCGTCATGCGAACTCGCTTGGAGAACAGCTCGCCAGCTTCTAGAATCGAGGCGGGAATATCGCTGCCCTCCCACTTACGCCCCACGAGTTGTTCTTGCAGACCAGCGCCACCTTTGCCACCAGCACTGTTGCTTGTGGCATCCAGAGGCGGGTACATGAACGGGAAGTTCTGGTTCGTCTGATAATTTTGCTTCTTACCGCCTTTACCTCCGACACCAGGTGATGGCGGCGGCGAGGGCGCAGGTGTCGCGATGTGTACGGGTTGATGCAGAATGGAGGCGCCGCTGCTTTGTGTATTCGTAGATCCGGGTACAATCCCAGTGGATGCGCTTGTCCTCGTGGGCTGATTTGGCAGAGGCGGGAGTAAGGTTGTGTTCTCCGGTTCCAGGGGAATGAGCGTCCGTGGTGGGACGTAGGCGGGATACTTGGACGTCAGCTCCTGTCGAAACACATGGTAGTCGAGGGGCGATGCGGTGATAATGTCCTTGGACTTTGCGTTGGGGGATTCGGTCGTCGCCTTTTTGGCCTCATCGATCTCCCGGGTGCCACCCAAGACCAAGAGAATGGACTTCCAGTAGAGCAAGAAAATCTAGGAAAATTAGAACCATGCCTCAGTGGGGTGGGAGGAGGGGGGCGTCCATACCTGACTGGAGGGCATCATATTTTGGTCGTCCCAACGAAGCTTGGATGTTGCTATAGACATGAAATCGACTAGTCCTGGCTTCAGGGAGACTTCCAAGGGTTAGCTATAAGATATGGCCAGGCCTGGTGAGATATGCTTACGAAGGTTGGCCCTGGTGGATTCCAGCTCCTTAGGAAAGCTCAGAGCTTCCTGAATAATGACATACATGATGGTCATCAGGTTGATGAGCTCGTCCTGAGCTTCTTGGGCACCCCCAGGCTGAACCAATCGTGGGTCATCGGACCTAGCGAGGTTAGGTAAATGTCGGGAGAATGGGTTATTTGGGCATACCAAAAGACGTCAAAGCAGTTTTGAACTGCCTCCCAAACGGTAGCAATGCCGTTTAGAGATGTGAGGAAAGTTATGCTCGATCTAATGGCCTCGAGTTGGGGTGAGCTCGCAGCAGACCTCCCATCGCCTGCTGTAGCAGGTGTTGAAGTATCGCCCCATCTTCCCAGCACCAAATATAGAAGCTTTCCAATTGATGCTGATCGTTGGGCGGGTTCCCTAACCTGGAGACCCCCGAGGGCGTCCCGGGTAAACTTTGCCCTCGTTTCGTAGTCCGTCTCCTCCCAACTTGTCTGAATATCGTACTCGTGCTGCCACTGCCATTCGAACGCACGCTGCGCGGCGTTAAGGCGCACCCATTGCCAAAATTGATAGACGAACCACTCGTCAATTTCCTCGTCGTGGGATCCCATGTCGCTGTAGACGAAGTCATAGGCGACAGGTTCGCCCCGGCTGAACTCGGCTACTATGCGTCTCAGCTGCAGCAGAGAGAGCGAGTCGGTGGGTTGGGGTTGATCGGCGGGCGCAGGAGGCATCGGTGCAGGAGGAACCGGGGCGGGCACGGGGGCAGGCGTAGGCGCAGACGAGTTTCTCTGCAACATTGGCCTGGAGGGCGGTGGAGGAGGTGGATTCGCCGACTCGGCGATTGGGCCAACATCTGCAACAACAGCATCTGCAACATCGCCAGTCGGATTCGGACGCGGAGGGGGCTGCTTCGCGGGGCCGGCGCCGTCGTTGGCGGCCCCGCGGGAGGACCAGAGTGAGTTCATCCTGACGGGAGCGAAACTATTTCGAGAGGTATATCATGCTCTAGCTGGAATACTAAAGATGAAGAGCTATGATGTGGATGGAGCTGGGTGGCGGTGGTTGTTAATCGATCAACATTTGGCCACAACGCGTCGGGAACGTAGTTGATCGCGTAAAAGGGTGGGAGCTCATGGTTGAGCTTGGAAAGGAGGTCGACAGCGACGTGGTAAAGAAGCAGCCTCGAGCGGGATGCAGTTTGCGTTGCAGCTTGTGATTGGCTGTGGCGCAAATCCCTGAGGTGGTTTGGCGGGGTGTGTGTGGCTGGAACAGCAATTGGGTCCCCGTCAGCCTTTCATCGTGGATCAACAGCGCTGTGAGTCCCCTAGAACGGAGAAGCTTGGGCCACGCGCATGTCTTATCTGGGCTGTTATCGAGGGGACTTTAGGTCATCAGTTCAACCCCTCTCTCGTGCTGTCTACCTACATCTAAGGTACACCAAGATTTCAGAGGTGGCTGGCGTTTTGCGGGTGCATTTGAAGTCAGCGGTTGTTCTTTCCTTCAAATCACCTTGGGCATAATGCGACTAGAGATGGGCAGTAGGGATAGGCTTTTCCTGCCTTCCTGCCTTCCTGCCATATCACAATGGCTAAAAGGGAATTGTGCGGCTCGAAATCTAAGTTACACTGCTCGAGATCGTGGAGTGATCATCTCATGTTTGGAACTGCGCAAGAGCATCACCCGATGTTGGCTTGCGCCGATCCAACGATTAGCTCGTGTTAAGGACCAGATAGTGAGCTTTGGACAAGATATTTCGCGTCATGCGGACATCCGCCGAGCCAATGCAACCAACGCGGGGCGGCCTTCTTGCCTGGGCTGCTCATCACAAGCCACGAGGTGCGTCCCTACATGCTCTGAGGTAGGTTCAGCTCCTATTGCCTAAAGAGACAGAGCAGCGCGAAGATGCTATTGTCTTCCATACCTTAGGTACCTTGGGAACCGAAGGCCCACACCCGCGGATGGAAGGTTCTGTGGCCCTTCGGTGAATGAGTCCGTCCTGCATTGAGTTGCATCCAGTGTCCCGAGTTGCGCTCCACATGCACTTGCAGCTGGCCGCTGGCGAACAGCGCAGCTGCACGACGTCAGCGCAGGGCAAGCCACGCCCGGTGAATGGACCACTGACCACTAACAGTGAACCAACCCTTCGGCGGTCGGTGTCGAGTGGGCACCCTGCCCGGCCCACCCACCTCAGCCAACCTACCTAATCGGTACATAAGTTGCCCAGGCGTATCCAGTGAATAAGCACCCAAATGCCGCAATCATCAATTCACTAACAAGAAGGCCCCGCCGTGTCATTCAAGAAGCTGAAGCTGCCCGGGCACAAAGTTCAACTTCCCGCTTCCCAGCTGACGACTTCGCCAACCCGCTAGCTTATCCTCCAAGTCACAACCACTCAAACTCTCTTGCCTTCACCGCGGCATTTCCATAGCCTGGAAATCCTGGTTACCGTCCTTCGCGCATCGGATTCCTCTACGCCGCCACCTTACCTCAGGGCCTCTGATTACGAAAGCCGCAGCAATAAGCCCTGTCGCGACGATAGCCTGCCTGGCTGAGGATGCAATCGCCTCAGTGAACTCACATAAACCTTGGACCTGCCTTTACCTCAATCTGGCATACACCGATTTTTAATCAGCCTTTTGTCACCTTTGGGGATTTCCAACCTGGCATCCACGGCGTTCGCGGACCCCTAAACGCGACTGAACTACCCCGCGCCTCGCGGCTCTTCCGACTTTGCAGCACTTCATTCATCAGCGGCGCTCCTATACAAGATGGGAGCAGGCAATGACATGGAAGAGAAGGCTGAGAAGCGTGTCGGCTTTGAGAAGGATGACGATGCTCATTCGAGTGGAAGCGACGACGATTACCAAAGAGCAGTAGAGGTACGTCCATGTGAAACATCCGTCTAAGAGGGGTACTGATTCGGCGATAATGTCCAGGTCACCTTTGATCCGGGAAATCCGTATCGCCGCAAGAGCTCTCTGGTCACTTCTGAGGTCTCTCGCCCGTTGCCGCGTCATCCAAGCAAGAGAACTGAGTGCATCGTGCATCAGTTTCTCGAGAGCCAGAGGAAAGCTCGCGATGCGCACGCATCTGCAAGCAATCACGGCTCAAGATCCAACTCAGTATCCAGCACCACCAAATCCGGCTCTGAACACCATTTCCATCACGGCCATCCCGTCTATGAAAATCCTCATCGGCAGGCAGGCGCCAAGGACGTATCCGGCGAAACGGGCATGTCCAAAACGGTCGAACCCAAGGGCCGAGTTGCGAAGCATAGAGCCGCAATTCTTGCCTCTGACAGCCCGGAGGGCAGTGACGTAGGCCAGATTGACGAGAAATCCTGGCGCACCGAAATCATCAAATCGCCCTCTCAAATAGACCTGGCGCAGTCTGACAACGACGATGAGCTCCACAGCCGGCTTCTGACCAAGAAGCAGCTCAGTGAGATGGCATGGGGGGTGCGCGAGCTAAGCCGGAGATTGAGCAGCATGCGCATCAGATTCCGTGTCAAGACCATCTTTGTCTTGACCAAGATCCACGACCCGGACTTGATCATTCGCACCAGGGAGCTGGTCAAGTGGCTGCTGTCTCATGATCGAGACGTTGACTATACGGTATACGTGGGAGAAAACTTCAAGGAGAGCAAGAAGTTCAACGCTCCGGGGCTTGTCGAGGAGCTGAAGAAAGAGCACGTTGAGGCTGGACGAATGAAAGTTGATGACAGCGATGAAGTCCTGTCGAAAAGACTGAGATACTGGAACGAGGACATGTGCCGGAACAGGCCGCACATGTTCGACTTCGTCATCACCCTAGGAGGCGATGGCACTGTCCTCTACGTCAGCTGGCTCTTCCAGCGCATCGTCCCCCCAGTGCTCAGCTTCTCACTCGGCAGTCTCGGGTTCCTCACCAAGTTCGACTTTGAAGATCACAAGTCGATTCTGACCAATGCTTTCAACAAAGGCGTCACGGTCAGTCTACGCCTACGGTTTGAGGGGACCATCATGCGAAGCCAGAGACGAAAGCAATTGCAGCTTGCCGACGGCGAGGAGAGCTCCAGTCAAGAGGAGGACTTTCGCAACCTCGATCTCGTTGAGGAGCTCATTGGTGAGGAGAGGGAAGATGAGCATACTCACGTCCCAGACGGAACATTTGAGATATTGAATGAAATCGTGGTGGATCGCGGCCCAAACCCAAGTAAGTCTTACCGGGGGCCCCTTTCTTGCCACTCGAACCTGGTTCGCTGACAATATACCACAATAGCAATGTCATACACTGAAATCTTCGGTGACGACGAACACTTCACTTCCGTCTTGGCAGATGGCATCTGCGTTTCGACCCCAACCGGTTCGACCGCCTACAACCTGGCGGCCGGCGGCTCTCTCTGCCACCCGGAGAACCCCGTCATGCTCGTAACGTCAATCTGCCCCCATACACTCTCTTTCCGCCCCATTATACTTCCAGACACGATTGTGCTGCGAGTGGGCGTCCCATACGATGCAAGAACCAACTCGTGGGCCAGCTTTGACGGCCGCGAGCGCATGGAACTATACCCCGGCGACTATGTCACGATAAGCGCCAGTCGGTACCCCTTTGCGAGCGTCCAGGCCCAAGGCCGCCGCAGCGAGGACTGGGTGAACAGCATCAGCGGGAAGTTGGGATGGAACACGCGGCAGAAGCAGAAGGCTTACAAGGAATGGGATAGGTAGTCTCGTAATCCAACTGCGCAGCTTCGCTTACTTTGCTGCGAAGAAGACCTGAGGAAAAATCAAAGGAAGAAAAAAAGAGTTCCACGACGCACCGAGTCAAAAAAGTAAACAAGGGTTCGGGAAGACGGCCTCCCGAACGCTTGTCTGTGTGTCGTTTCTGTCAAAACATGGTGATCTTCCAACGTGGTCACGCGTCTACACAGCGCAATTAGACGCTTGACACATTTCAAATCATCCCTCCAGTGCCGCGTGGCAGCCAGGCAGAAAGCCCCCCTTCTCGCACACCCTCTTCAGCCTGGCAAGTTGCGTGGTGTCTAAACGCCAAGCTCCTCTCTCAGGAACCCCGACGACGAACCTTCTCAGCGCTCAGCAACACGGCCACGGAACTCTTGGCGTCCATGTGTGTGCACTGGCAAGCTAACCTAGCTCGCGGGAGAAGCATCTCTGTCTCTTCCTCTCGAGCAGTTGAGCAAGGTGAAATCGCGGGCGACAAATCAAGACATGCAGCAGGTCTTGGCAGTCTGGCCTGATGAAGCATCTCGGAATCGTATCCGGGCGAGATTCAAGACTCCATGGCATCTTCGCAACCATCGCACACACTATCGTTCCACAAGAACACATGGGGATAACCGCCGACTCTATGAAGAATCGTGATCGTCACCTCCAAAGCAGTCGATAAGAAACGCAGAGCAGTAGCAGAGCAGTATCCCGGTGGGGAAGGATACTCTCAGCAGTCACGCAACCCGCGGACTCGAAAACGGGCCCTCCCTGTCTTCCTTCTCTCCTCCTTGGGAACCACCGCCGTCAAAGCAGGGCTGACCACCCACCTGATTCAACGGCCCAGATACAACAGCAGTTGTCCACGACGCAAGAAGACAACCAGATGGGAACCCGACAGGCTCAAACACCCAGCAACGAGAGGAGCCCTACCGCAAACAAGGACAACCCGCCAGCAACGAAAGAGAGACTCCTAAGACGCATCCATTTCCCGCTTCCGCTCGGTGGTTGTAAACGCTCTGTCTTGCTCCCCTCCCTCCCACACTCCCGAAGAACCAGGATCTCCCCAGCGCTGTCTCCAACCATGCAGGTAGAAACGCACCATTTCTCCCATTGGCCGACAACGTCAACACCCCTGAACCGGCGCGGGGGTCATCCCCCCTCCCCAATCCTCAACCGTCCCCTGCCCCCTGCACCCTGGCCGCCCGTGACAAGCCAAACAGGATTGAGGCTCTAGGGGTATGTGACGATGCTGCGACGTCCGAAGGGGAAAAGGCAGAGGACGGTCCGATGTTTTGGTTGTACAAAAAATAGCCGTCTCGATCATGCATCTTGGTCTACACGACGACTCGGAACCGATCATCATACGCCCATCGCAAAAATTTTGGTTTCTGAGGGTTTTTCTGTCCTTTGGGTTTACTGATTCCACTTGTTCCTTTCTCGTCTGTATTTTTCTGTCAGTCTCAATTTTCCTAGAGGGTTTAATCCACGGCCCGGAGCCCATTTTCATGCAGACATAAGGAAAACAACCACGCGAATGTGTAAACCGGTTGAATTGTCGCTTTGGACGAAACCGCCTAGTCATGGCTCCTGTACAGAGTTCGATCGTGAATGCAATGCATGAATAAATGATCAGTCTTGAATCGCTTGCAATGTTGACAGATATCGCAAATAATATCGCAAATACGAAGTTGCTAATATTGATTGCTGTGACTGGCTAGGCTTTTGCTGTGGCAGGCGAACAAGTGGGAGGTATTTTACTTCGCAAACTTTGGTGCACTCTCTCAACTCCATGCAGGGACAACAAAATTCAAAAAAAAAAAAGGGTAAAATGTTTTGATATACGCCGCATGCTTAGGGAATTTGTCTAATAATTTCAACCACCCGTACAGCCCATACACAGTCCACCACCCGGTTCCCAAAGGACAATTGATATCATGACAGTTAAAACAAGAAAAGAAAAAGATTGACCCGTCACTCAGCGAGGGAGGTCTCGACACATGAGGGATTAGGGCTGAGGCCGGGGAGGGAATCGTTGGTTGAAGAGAGGCATCGTGTGTGTGGTGGACTCTCTTTTTTCAATTTTTTGTTGTCTTTCGTCCACACATTTTTTTTCAGGGGGTATGATTCCACACAGAGTACATTTACTGCTGCTCATCCTCAGCCTCGCTCTCGACGAAAGTCATGGTGACACCCTCGCCGCTGACGTTCAAGTTGACGGTGTCGATAGCGCCGCCTGAGCCACGCTTAGACAGCTCCTCCTCGGCGCGCTTGACAATCTCGTTGTTGGCGGACATAACCTGGCGGGCAACGGGGGTACCGGCGGGCATGGGGTCACGAGCGACGAGCTTCTCAGGGGTCATTTCGACGCCTGCAAATATCATTAGTTTCCAGTCTCTTGCTGTCTCGTAGTCGAATTGAACTTACCAGCAGGAACGCCGGAGCGGACATACATAGTGGTGACCTTGGCGCGGCGACGGGGAGGCTGCTGGGGTTCCTCAGCGCGAGCCTTGACCTTCTGCTGGGCAACAATGACAGGGGCAGCAGCGGGAGCGGCAGCCTCACCGGCGGCACCACCGGCAGCTCCGCCAGCAGCACCGCCAGCAGCGGCACCGCCCTCAGCTCCACCCTTACCGGGACGAGCGGCGGCCTGCTGGTTGTTGTCGACGATCATACCAACACCAGAGCCACCCTCGCCGGTGCCGAGCTGGATCTTGGGTCCCTTAACAAGGGCGGCCTCGGCGAACTTGAGGGCGCGGTCGAAGCCGGCGAGGTCTCGCTTCTGCTGAGCCGGGGCGCGGGCCTTGGTGAGCGAGACACGGGGAGCGATCTCCTTGCCCATGCCCTGAAGGGCGGCGATGGCCTGAGCCTGTGATTGGGCGCATATGTTAGCTGATATTGGTCCGATGAGGTACAGACGTCTGTGTGTATCCCGCACACACAGACACCACAACCAAAAACTCTAGTGAGTAGTACTAACCTCGTCGATGCTGTTGCTCTCTGAAGTAGCAGTAACGGGGGTCGCACCACCAACGGAAGCAGCAGCAGGAGCAGCGGGTGCTGCGGGCTTGGGCTGCTGCTGTGCGGGAGCGTTGGTGGCGGGAGCAGCGGGAGCGGCGGCGGGAGCGTTCGCAACACCTTGAGCAGCATTAACTGCCGCGCCCTCCAGCACGTTCATCAACTGGGAGACATCGTTTCTACCGCCGAATGAAATTTCACCATCACCCACCACCAAGGCAGGAGAATAAGCGCCCAAGTTGATGTTCAAGGGCAAAGCGTTCAGCTGGGCGGCAAGGCCGGCAACAGCAAAGACGTAACGGTTAACCATTTTGTCGAGTAGATCGGGTAATCGGTATCTCTTGAGTGTGATTCGGATTGAGCGGCTCTGGGGAAGGAGTGATGATCGTCCGTGGGAAAGGGGGTGGGGTGGTTGAAACTAAGTAATAGGCGTATAAAAAAGAGACACGACCAGCGGAAGAGAAGAGAATAAAGCTTTTGGACCTTGAAAAGGAAAGAAGAGAACCGAGAAGAGAGAGGATACCAGTCGAGCGCAGCTGAAGAAGAAGTAGAAGAAATCGTGTAAGAGAGGCAAGAGATTTAGACTTCATATATTTCCCCACGAGCCAAGCTTGACGGGTTGAGACGTGCAGACCGGCCACATGCTTGAGACACTACTGCCAAGATGCCAAGAGATAGAGTACCGTCGAAAGCCTCAAGTAGGTCGTGGGCCCTCAGACATTAGCAGACGGGGCTACTTTCCGGGGTACGACTTTCGTTGATCGAGTCGGTACGGAGGCGCAGGGGTTGCCGTCGTCGTCGGCTTGGTGGGATTGCCCAGCTGGAAAGCTCCGAGCAGTGCCAAGGGATGGAGGACTTGTCGACGGCTTCGTTGGAGCAGCGGGACTGTCGAGATGCTCGTTGTGAGGCCCAAGCAGCAAGCGAAGCAGTCGAGGCATGAAACGCAGGTGACACCAGAGGCATGCTGCGGGCCAATTGGGCATCTGAGGTCGGGATATCCATCTGGACTGTGCCTGTAGAAGAGGGTCAGATGTGAGGGCGATTCGAGACCATGCTTGAGGGAGAGACCTGACTAGAGGGTCTTGGCATCGTCGCCGCGTCTCTATGCGATGGCCGAGAGATGTTAGGTAGGATGCCAATTTTGGCCCAGAGATCCACGCTCTGATGTGGTCGGGACCAGGGACAGGGGCAGGCCCCCCCCGTAGGACGCGCAGTGAAGATCCGACTCGACACTCTGGAGGTGGATTTGATGGTCAAGGGACGAGGTACTTCCAGTGTGGGTCAGTCGCTCTTGAGACCATGCCAAGAGGTTCTGCGATGGAAAGATGGGACGTGCACAGCGTCGATATTGTCCTTTCTTTCTTAATTCCCCTTGTCCTGTTGCTGTGATGGGACGAAGTGGCGGACGGGCGGGGGATTTGGGAGGGAAAGGCAAGAGAAAAAGGCTCATGAGCGTCGTGTACTTGCATATACTGGGCGCCAAGGGGGCGGATTCGCCTCTTGGCACTTGGCGGGACGCCGTGCGGCCGGTGTCGTCTTCTGGCGAGGGGTGCAACGAAGGCATTCAAGCCAAGAGCCAAGCAATACAAGAGATCTGGCCCCAGTATTGACGTCGTCGGATGCTGCGGCGAATGGAGCACCAAGCCCGCCAAGGGCAATCACCCATTGCCGGAGGTGCAATTCCTAGGGCCGCGGGAAGAGATCGATTCAAGCAAAGGTGAGGCGGCTGAAAGTAAGTGCATACACACGGGCAACGGCAACGGCAAGGCCAGTAAACAACGGCAGCGGGCTCAACCGAATGAATCGTTTCTCTAGGCGGCGGCGAGTCGTGGCTTACACGCTTTCGCCCGGTGCCGGGATGGCGTCCCTCTCGAATGTTTCCCGAATTCTGGGTCGCGGTAGCTGGAAAGGCGGCTACTGGACAACGGGTGGGCAAACGCATGAAAGCCGTGCCCCGATGGTTTGCCAATTGTCAAGTGTCAGGAGGAGACTCGAGAACCCCGTGGGACGGTCGATGTAGGGTAGGTAAGGGTCCAACATCCAATCCCATTGTGTGTAACACTGCCTTGGGCCGAAAAGGGCTGGGATGGTAATGCAGAGAGGCCGGACGAGTTCGACGGTAGTCTGTGTAGAGGCAGCAGAAGCTAGCCTCTGCTGAGTAAAAAGCTGTGGTGCGGTGCGGGTGCAGATTCTTTTTGGTGCGACGACCTCCCACACTTCCGCCGGTGTCTGAGACCTCGGAACTGCGTGATAGTCGCCGTTGTACTGCGTAGCATTCCGCTGACTGCTGCTCGGGGCCTCGTCCAGTAGCCAATTTTAGCAGCACCAGCCGTCCACTTCAGACCAAAGCAGCCGCAGCCAGGCTCCAGCCCCTCGGTGATGCTAAACAGCAATAAGTCTGTTTTGCGGTCCCGTCCCACGGCCCTGAAGGCTCGAATTGGCTTTTGTCCCCGTGATACGACGTGTTCGTAGAGTCCCTCAATGCATTAGATGCTGCAGGACATGATCTGCCTGACGGGAGGCGAACTGCACGATGCACGTGCCTAACACGTCTGGTTTATTTTTCTGGCCATGATTCTTGGAGATGCCAGGGACCAGCCTGAAGTCTGTCGAACTCAATGGGAGGATGGTCGAATCGGGGTGTGTCGACTGCAGATGCCGTGGCCAGGAGTGGCCTTTGATGCGTTTGGACACTCTTGTGATCCAAGATTCAGGAGAGAGAAAAATTTGCAGCCACAACAAGCTCGCATCCAGGGGCAAGAAGGGTGAGGCAGGTGTGTGTACTGTAGCGTCAAGGGAGCATCGTGTCGGGGCTGCAGTGGAAGGCTCTAAACCACTTTAGCTATTCCATGCTGGTTCTGAGGCTCTTGGCATTGGACACCTGCGGTGTAGTGCAGGATCAGGAACCAGCGAATTGAGTTGCAAGCTGCCGCAGTCGGTGATGTCTTCCCGCTGCAACTCTGTCGGTACCTGCTTCTGTGCCTGACTTGTTTGACCTGTCGGCTAACGCAACTTGGAAGTTGGGCAATCACGTAGCTCCCTCCCGCGACACCATCTCGATTTGCGGCATTTCGTGCTTTCCATGACTTGATTCGACGCGGCTAGAGTTGGCCTGAAATAGGTTGGCGAGCCGAAAGGCAAAGTGGTTGACGACATGTCTAGGGCGCCGTCTGTGATCGACTGTCATGTCGCTGATGTGCGCCATGTGGTTTAGTGGTGTGCAAGTGGGCTTGCCGCGGCGTCGTAGGAAAAGCTTCGTCCGGAACAGACGGCGGGATGGACGGTCTTGGAGAGTCTTGGTGAAGCTTAGTCGCGTGCTTGGTGACAGTGGTGAGTCTTGGAAGCCGTTGTCAATTGGCCTGGGCTGCCAATCAATCAGCCCGTAGTGTCGCTGCACAGATAATTCGTAGCAGCGGGCAATTGCAGGCGATTTCCCCAACGGCCGGCCCCATTTGCCTGCCTGCCTTGCGTTGCAATTCCTCCGTCTGGGGAAGCTGTTTCCCTCGCCTATTGGGCCCTGACCGCCCCGGCCACTTTAACCTGCTGAACAAGATTTTACCAAGACCATCCATCGGCGCTCTTGGCTGCGTTAACCTCTTGTCATTCAACCACCACTCAGTTCTGGGGGCCGAAATAACAACGTCCAAAACTTCGTCGGATTATTTGTTTCGAGACTTAATCAACCACAAGCTTACTTTTACCACCTTGCTTTCCAATTCTTGGCTCGAGGCGGCTTGGCCCAGAGTTGCACTCACTATCAAACCCCTGACCGTCGTGTTGGAGGCCCCATGCACGCACAACCTCACCTGCAACAACCGCCGTCGACAAATGTTGCCGTTTAGAACTGCCGGCCGGGGATGGAAGAAAGGGAATGGGTCTCGCTAGAGACGATCGAAGACGCTGTGACGGGGGCTACAGTACCAGTTCCCTGTGCCACTTACCGCCCACCCAACACCATTCACAACCCAACGCGGTACACCCGACAATGGTGGGCGGCCGAGAACGAACTGCGCGCCGTTTTGTCTTGGACCCCAGGCCCATTGGACTGTCACACGGACGAGAACCACTGAACCAGAGCGGCGGTCGCCTCCAAGGGTTGCATTTCTGCTCGTTTGCCGATATTGCTCACGCTCCATCCGCTGCGATTGCGCAAGGCCTCGCCCCTTCAGACGGACGCGCACAATCATTGCTCACTCAAGCTTCTGTCATCCAAGCCCACAAACCCACATCGCTCGCCCCGTCAACGCAACGCACCAAAAATGCGACTCTTTGCGGCGCTGTTCAGGCCAAGCCAAGCCGGCACGGCGGCATCAGAATACAACTTCAAGGTGACAATGGCAGGAACATGTCATATTGTTGGCTGATCGGTCGCTATTGCTTTGACTTTCATGTCTATGGCACAAGTGCCAAAGTCGAGACCAGCAACAACACCAGGCCGCGTATTCTCTTCAACTTTTCGTCGCATATTCTCGCTCAGTTCCCAAAATAACTCTCGCGGGTGATCTGAGACGTTCACGAACCTCCAGCGCCAATACGTTGAACCGTTCGACGAACGGGTCTCTGCTCTCTCTTCGGCGCCTCCTTCCATTCATGCAGTTTCTCAGTATCTCCCTTTGGTTTGCCTCGAGCCTTGTGCCTCGGCAGCCCAATTATTCGGACGCAGTTGCGGAATTCTGAGAGCAGCTTCTAAAAAAAGGAGGCTTCCCGCCGACTTACTAAGGATCACCAGGCATCATCGGCCCAGGGACTGTCCTGCAGCACAGAGTTTGACCAAGATGGATACATCCGCCGTTTGTTAACCACCACCGGCGTCCCTTATTTTTGTTTCTATTTCCTGGGCACAAATGGACATGGCCAGCTGGACAAAACAGGCTGGAGACTGGAGGTGGCTGGGCTGAAGTGGTGGTGATCAGGAGCCAGGCGCTGTGGGCTCCGTCCCCAAACGCACCCAAAACATGGAAACATCGCGGGACTACTCCCTGGCACTTGCTCATCGCTTATCGCACACGCCAAGGCTATTCCTCAGACGCGCCCTGCAATCCAGCCGGTGTCCGAATGGAGTCGAGACTGACAGTGAGGGCATCGCGGGCTGGGAGTCCTGGACCTTTTGCCGCCCCCCTCAATAATCGCTTCCTGACTCGTCTTGATCGTGTGTTTCCAACCAACAGAGCTGTCATCTGCCTGCATGCAAGTATGCAAGTCTGCGACCACTAGCGCTGCAATAACGCCGATGGAATATTCCAACAAACCATCAGTCTCGACACTAGGCAGTCTTGGCGCCGCAACAGTCTCCCCAAACGTCCGTCCCCTGGCATCCGGACTTCAGCCCGTCTTGCGATGACCGCAAAACGCCCCTCATACCTGCATTTGCATTTGAGGCACATCACCAATGCACACCGAGGCTGCCGTACATATCGCGTGAGCAATTTCAGACAAGAGAACAGATGCAAATACGTCTGGTCTCACTACTCTATGCATCTCAATTACTCGTCGAGGCACACTCCAAGAATCGCATCAGCCGCCAAGACCCGCCAGATCACAGTTCTCATTGGCCAGCGCCAATCAGTCATGCCGCGTTGGTGCAGCAAGAGCCGCCTCCTCACCTCCAGAAGTCTGGGTGGAAGGACCAGGCATCCGTCTTCGTGTTTCTAACATCAACTCATCGCTCAACATCGACGACAGACTCATCGTCCGTCGGCAATTCTCTCCGTCACTTTCGTGCCGCGCCAAGCGTCGTCGAGTCTTGACTCTTGCTCCAAAAGATCGTCGCCACCTCCGTACATCACGGTCATGTCGGCGAAAAGTTTCGCTGACTCAAACCTCCCACTTCACCCGGCTCATCCATCGCCACGGCAGCAATGGAGGAGGCCCCTCGTCTTCGGCATTCTCCTCTTCGTCATCTGGTCATGGAAGCTACACGAGGTATTCTTTGATCGCAATGCCGTCCTCCACTCCAATCCGCAGCCCTTCCCCGTCTACACTGACTGGGATGGCGTCCCAACGAGTGAGAAGCTGCACTGGGTGCGTTGCGTCCTGCCGGGCACGACAGGCGACAGATACCTATGCGCCCGTCTGACTGTGCCGATGGACTATCAGCGGCCCTTGAATCAGTCCTCGGACAACCCCAAGGTCCACGTGGCAATGGTTCTCCTCCCGGCGCCCGGCCACGGTATCGACACCGGCCGCTTCTCCGAATCCCCGCTTGTCCTGAATCCGGGCGGGCCCGGCGGTGTCGGCACGGCATTCGTGTACCCGCCCCGTGGCCCCACTATCCAAGCCATTGCCGGCGGCGACATTGACCTTCTTGGTTTTGACCCCAGGGGCATCGGCGCCACCGTTCCTCGAGGGGACTGCTTCATTGAGGGCGACAACACCTCGACGATGGCCAAAAGGTTCGCCCAGATGCGCAGGATGACTTGGATGCTCTCCGCCCACGATGTGGGTTTGCCGAACGGAACCAACGAAGCCTTGGATGCCCTCGCCCACCGCGCCAGGGCAGTGTCGAAGCTGTGTTCGAGGAAGGACGGCGAGGACAGCGCTTTCAGGTACATGGGCACGCCAAACGTGGCGGCTGATATCAAGAGCATCGTGGAAGCTCATGACGACTGGCTTGACGAGAATGGCTTCGAGACTGTTTCTCATGGGGCTAGGTTGCGGTCGCCGAGTGAGGCTGCGCCGCCTTCTACGAAGCGGAAGCTTGTATACTGGGGCTTCAGCTACGGCACCTTCATCGGGCAGACCTTTGCTGCCATGTATCGTACGCACCCTCGCATCTCTACTGTGACCTGTGTCTAGCCGTGACTGACGGCTTCGCTGTACAGCCGATTCTGTAGGCCGACTCATCCTGGACGGTGTTGTGGACACCCGCGTTTACGACGAGCCTGTAAGTCTTATAGGTCCTATGTCTGGCTGTGATACATACTGAGCAATGGCAGACATGGTGGGTGTCGACCATGAGAGACTCGGACGCCATTGTGGACAAGTTTTTCTACTACTGCCATCTCGCCGGAGAGAGGTGTTACTTCTTCCGCAAGGGTGACACGGCAGACGACATCAAGACACGATACGACGAAGTCATGGCAAAGCTGCGGGCCGATCCGGTCACTGTCATCCCCTCCTACACTACTATTCCCGTCATTCTCATGGAGTCCGACATTAAGAAGACCATCTTCCAGGCCTTGTATGCACCGATGATGCTCTTCCCCCTCATTGCCGACCTACTCAATCGTGTATACATCGAGGTCGACCTCTCCAACTACGTCAAAGCTGGAGACTTGATACCCATGTGCAGTCCAGAGTTCCAGATGCCGCCTGCCCTTGATGTGAGCGAGGCCCAAGCTGCCATTAGTTGCAGTGACCAACGGGTTAAGGTGAGTACCAGTGCGGCTATGACAGAATCAAGAATTCAAGGTGCTGATGGGACTGTTTCTCGTCCAGCGAAACGATACCTTGGAAGGCGTGTTCAAGAGGACCTCAGAGTACACATCCTTCGCCGACGTCGTAGGTCCACTTCTCTCTTTCTCATGGGGCCATGATACTGACTGTGTGGCAGCTCATGTCCATCATGATGTCCTGCGAGGGCTGGGACATTGAGGCCAGGTTCCCAAGCCCAGACTGGGACGCAAACTTGCATAGTCCGGACCCCGTGAACACCTCGTTCCCCATCCTCTTCGTGGGCAACACCCACGACCCGGTAACCCCCCTCGGCTCTGCAGTCGACATGTCCCAAAACTTTGTCAACGCCGGGGTTTTTGAGCTCCAAACCGAGGGCCATTGCACTTTGGCCTCGGTTTCTGTCTGCGCCGTGACAAAGATACGCGATTACCTGCAAAAGGGTGTCGTACCGCCGCATCCCGCCGTGGCCGCCGACGGCACCCTATCGGGCTGGGACAAGTGCAAGAGCGACGAGTGGCCCTGGAAACCCTTTACGGCAAATGCTGCCATGCACGCAGAAGACTTGCATGTCTTGCAGGCATTGAGAGACGTGCATGCGGAGATCACCCGTCTATTGACCCCGCCGACGAAGGTCCATCTGCATGATATGTGATTCAGAACGCCGTATTCCTGCATGCGGTTTCTCCAACGTCGCATTCTTGCGAAGCGCATGTCTCCAGTAGTCCTAATTCCAGTGGTAGTAGACGGAAATCCTGAATGTTAATCTCCATTCACACTGTTGGTCAAGATCGTGCTGTGGTTTTGAGATCGAGGCTGTCTGCCAAGGTGTCTTGTCAAGCTTAACACCTGATGGAGCCAATGATGGCTTCATGTCCCTAAGACCACAGCTGCAGGGGGCCTCTTTTACCCCTCGTTTGGAGCCTCACTTTAGCTCTTGGTGCTGATGGTGTCTCAAACGATCTCCGTGTAACTTGCTCAGAAAAAGAAATATCGTTGCCGAAGCAATGCCTACCCCTCATCTGCTTGCAAGGCCGCCGAGGCGGTGAGATGAGATCGGGCCACTCGGCCAACTGTGGCTTACTGTTACCATTCGACGCCGACGAGGTCCGGATGCCGCAGCGGCCGTGGTTTTACCCGCCGATGCGGTCGATGCCCAACCGTAGCATCGATCATCAGGGGCGGTAGGAATCGCTGCACGGAGCAAGCTGGCAGGCGGGGCGCGCCAGGCAAGCCTTAGCGTCCCGCGATCGAGGAGTCGTTCCGCAATTCTCCTGAGCTATTGATACCGTCGTATTCTTTTTTCTTTGCACGGATCAGTCGATCTACTGCATAGTGTCGTGTGCCCACGAGGCCTCGGGAGGGCCGAGGCCTGCATTGACAATGAGGCACGCGGCGCGGGCGTACTCAAGAGACTGTTCGAAGCCTCGGAACGCAGCCGCAATCTCATGTTCGGGACCAGCCTGACAACATGGGCTGACCGGTTTATTCGGGCTGAGGAGCCGTGTCGGAGGCTGAGTGACTGGCATTGTAAACAACGGTATCAGTAGAGCTCCCAAGCTCAAGCTCAGGCACTTGGGAGCTCAACAAAAGCTTGACGGTATAGCTCTAGCGGCGGGGTCAGACGAGACACCGAGGCTGAGTTTCCCGCACCGAACTAACACCGGACCCGCTGATTGACAGGACCTTAATGTGTGGAATGTCCATGCGGAATGCGGGATATGCATAGTGTCTCGCAAAAAGGAATGCTATGTGAGGGGCAGATGAGGGGCAGCTTGCATCCAGATCCCTTCCAGGGTCCGAGCGAGGGAGATCGACTGCGAGAGGATGAGAGGCGTCGACGGGTTTTCTGTGTGTCGTGTTGGTGACGTATTTTGCGTGGGATGTTTTCAGTCCGGAGAGTCGGTTAGATGAAGGCGGTACGAGCGATATCTTGGAGGAGGCAAACGTCGCGAGGGGCACGAGACTACTGTGTCGGCGAAAGTCCTGAATGAAGTCGAAAGTGGACTGTGGGCATGCGGGGCCCGGCGAAAGTTCCGCATGCTATGATGAAGGCGTTTTGTCAAACGTGGTGTCGACTTGAGACAATCGCACCAAGGTGTCTGCTGTACGCAGCCAAGCAGCATCTCCGTCAGACATGAAGAGGACTTGCTGTGTTTGGAAATGCATCGTCCGTTTCCTCGCGTCGTATTCGTCCATCTGGGGGCAAAGCTGGGCCTCTGGGCATCACATGAGACGCAACGGAAGAATCCCCATATGTTTATGGGGAGGTTCAGCCGCCGTGAGCCGGAGCAGAAGGTCCGTGGACTTGAGCGAATCATCACAGGTGTTTGCTGAATGTTGCTGGGTATCCAGTCATCGTGAAGCCAGGCGTAGATCTCGATGACATACAGGCGTTGTTGTGTCGATGGGCGAATCGGGAAACAATCATCTGACGGGGCGGGAATTTGCCGGGCTGCGCCTTTGAACAATTGAAACCCGCGTCTTGCCGCATCCAGAGGGCGGACGGGGACGCGGACTCGATGGACGGGCAGGAGGCAGCAGGTCGGAGCATATTGAGGTTAGAGGCAGGCAGGCTGGAGGCGAAGGGATGGGTCTGATTTCCTCTGCGTACGCTTTGTGCGGTCCAGAACGGTCCTTCCACCTCCCAAAGCGTGAAGCTACCTGCCAGTGCGTCATCAGACAGGAGCTCTCTGATGACAGGCCCAATCAGAGGACTTCCGGCTCAAGGTACCCCAGTCGACACCTGGCCCGTGCCCATCAGTTGAGGTGATGCTTCAGCTGCTTTCTGAGTGAGCGTGTCGGTGGTGTGTGTCTGCTTAGCTTTGCCTCCATTGTGCAATCCACTGTGGCTGGAAGCTTTGTGAGAGGCTCCTATCAGAATGTGGAGGTGCTCCATTCATGGAAAGTGGTGTCCCAGAAAAGGGTGGGGAACCAACGACAAGATCGAGATTTGCAAAAATGCCATCCTCCTGACGAGACCCATGGCACCCCTGTGTGTTGTGCACAGGCTGGTTGGCTGGGCATTTGGGGGCAATCGACAGGCTGACGTATTTTGCCGGACATCATTACGCGACAGTGATCTTTTCTTGTGGCATGTCCACCGCAAACGCGACTGCCCGGTGGATTATTGGTACGGAGTATCCGTACCAGAGGTAAGAAGATAACCCCGCCGCCCAGCCTCAGTCGACGCGGGGACATTATGACGTTAGCGCCTTCCTAGCACCGCGTATCGTCCGTGCCTGTCTGCAAAGGTGCTCGTGACGTCATCTTGGCGGCATACACAGCTTCCACCAGACAGAGACCAAACGCAGGCAGGAGGAGCTCTGCAGCTCCAGATGCAGGTAGCTTCAGGAGCTCCATACACTGTACCGTGGCTGGTGCGACTTGCACCCAAACGAATAGAAGCTCCGCATGGGGCCATTTTCGGGCGTTCTAAAGTTGACATGGCACTTCCCGTTGGCTCCCGGGGCGGTTTCCCACGCAATCGGAATCTGACTGCAAACCGCCAAACTTGTGAGCACCCTGGGACGAGGCAAACTCGTAGTCTATGACGCCATTTCTTCAGTTCACATGATAGACCCTGAGCGTCCTTGCCCAGATGGTGTGAAACTGCGCTAAAGCCACACTTGGGCAAGCCCGGGAGGCAATACACGCGCCGGGAGAGACATGCACGAGTTGGCACGAGCAAACGGAAGGAATGAAGATGGGGAGGGGCAGAGGGGCATCCCGACTCTTGACAGATACCTGAAGGCATGGCATTCCAACACCTTGCCCGAGGTAGACGTGATGTACCTTCCTTTCTGACTTCAGTCTGTCTGAACTCAGGCAACCTGGAAGTTGAGGCTGGCGGGGCAAGTACCGTACCTTCCTCCTTTCTTACTGCACGAAGGCAAGAATGGGCCACGATACGGCAGGAAGCGTGGTGGCTTCCTTCCCTCGAGGTGTCAAACCGGCCCTCCAACTTATTATATAAACCTCTCCATCCCACCACCTCTCCCAGCTTTCTTCTCTCCTCATCACACAACAAACAATCAACTCAAGCAAACAACTTCACAACACTTCCAAACCAACCCAACCCCAACCATCACAATGGATACCATCAAGAACGCCGCCAACTACGTCTCCGAGTCTGTCCAGCAGGCCGGTGCCACCGCCTCCAAGGAGACCAACAAGCAGGTCGCCAAGGACTCCGACGCTTCCCTCACCAGCCGGTAAGCTTCCATCTTCAATCATTCAACCTGCTGACCATCACTAACATTCCACTTCACAGTGCCTCCGCCGCCAAGGATGCCGTCGGCGACAAGCTCGACGAGTCTTCCCACGAGGCCAAGGCCGATGTCCACAAGGAGTCCGCCAAGCACTAAATCGCTCCTCCCTCGATGATACCCCTAAATACTGCGGGAGGATATCAAAGGATCTGGCGTTTGGGAAAGGAACAGGAATCGCAAGCGATGAGGCAATGACACCTGGGGATAGGTTTTCTTTACACCTAGCATAGTCCTAATGCCACTACATTGCTAAATATCTTTGACTCGCACTGTTTTTGAGACAATTGATATGAGCACATTTCGAGCATTTGCAATTCGAATAACTCACATCACAGTCTTTCGCCGCCTTTGAAAGCGATTTGATATCATTGTGATGATAGAAACTTAATTGGTGCCTGCATCCCCGCCAACCCAGGAACTGACAGCTTGAAGCTTTCTCCACACCGGGGGCTCACTCCCGCGCACGGATCATTGAGCTGAACGTCGCGAAATTCCACGCCTTCCGTAGTCACACCAGATTGCCAGACCAGCAAACACATCTCCGCATGCCACCTCAACACTCCCTAATCCTCTTCCAAGGTCTCAATTGCGTCCGTAACAGAATTGCCCAGCATGTCCAACACCGCATCCAGCCTTCCGCCTGATCTGTTTGACCAGACGACGCTCGTCTCCCTAGGCGCGACCGTCGTCCTCCTCTCCGTTGCCATCGCCCTCTCCCGCCGCGTCCTCCACCCCACCACATCAACGAGCTATCGCGTCCTCTTCATCTGGCACGCCTTTGATGCCTTGATCCACTTCTTCCTCGAGGGCAGCTTCCTCTACCATTGCTTCTTCTCCTACACGCCCCTCGCCGACATCCCCGACGCCGATCTCTCTGGTTACCACCCAACCCCGGCCAACTATCTCGGATACTCGGACCGCATCTATGGCGCCCAGGCAGGCGGTGACAACCCCTTTGCGCAGCTTTGGATGGTCTACGCCAGGGCTGACAAGAGATGGGCTGGTGCGGACTTGGTGCGTCTACCCACAACGAGGAGCAGAAGAGTTCTTTGCTAACGTGGGCGTGGTACAGGGTGTGATTTCTCTCGAGCTGCTGACTGTCTTCGGCGCTGGCCCGTTGGCCTGCTGGGTTTGCTACTGCATCGCCAAGCGTGACCCGAAGGTCAACATCTGGATGATCATCATCGCGACGGCAGAGCTATACGGAGGTGAGATCGCCCCAACAGTAGACATCGTCGGGATACCGCTGACACAACCTCGCAGGCTTCATGACCTTCTGCCCCGAGTGGCTCACCGGAAACATCAACCTCGATACCAGCAACTTCATGTATCTCTGGGTGTACCTCGTCTTCTTCAACATGCTCTGGGTCTTCATCCCGTTTTACGCCATCTACGTTGCCTTTGGCGAGATTTCTGCTGCGTTCAAGGCCCAGGGCGTCAGGAAGAACCTCTAATGTTTTCCTGTCGGCGAGGCTATATTGAACTCGCCTTGTAGACACATTCTTCACGTAAATGGTTTCGACCTTGACTAAGATGTATATTCAAGGCTTCCGGGTGTAGATTCGTTCTCAACTTGCCATCAGAATAGCGCTTGCATCAACCACATGTTCTAATCGGTCTTTTTCAGATGGATCTTTAGGTGGATTTGAGACGGTCCTGGACCAAGCTGAGAGTTTTGTGCTTCAAATAAAGGTCGATGCCGATGCCAACGATGGTTATGACACCTGATGTTCTGCTCATTATCTCGGACGTATTTTCTGCAGCATGCTAGGAGGATTGCTACTCGGCTTGCATGGCACGCTGATGTCAATCATCACCTCATATCTGAATCCTGCCGATGTGGCTGGAGCTCGTGTGTTTCCTAGATGGTCTTTTCACAGTTCCGGGAAATCCTTGATGAAGGGTTCCCTGATTGCCTCATGACAAGCTTTCTCCCGCTGAAGCTTTCGTCTTTGGTGCAAGACAATGAGCGTTGCCCGCCCCCACGGCTTGACCTCCCCGGCCTATGGCGGACTGCGTTAGGGGGATGATGAAGGTGACAGCGATCTGATGTATTGAAAGACTGTTGTAGTCGAGACATGTGATAAACTATGAGTATCATGAGTATGCTATGAGAGAGATTTTGTCTGTCCATGGGAGGCCTTTTAATGTCACCTACATCACGTTGCAACGGCTCAATTTGTGATAGCATCACCGAAGGAGCTGGTTTGGTGTCACCAGTATTAGCAACGCTGACGTCGTTGCGAGACTTCACTGGATGCTAATTATCGAGACTGTCAAGCAACGAAGACATAGTGGGCAGAAGTTGTATGACAGAGGAAGAATAAATCTCTCATCGCCACCCGAGCTGCATGAGAGTATGCTATTTTTGCCGTTCATCGGAGATGAAAGGTGCAGTCAGTCTATGGGGTTTCTTATTCTTTCGAGTAACTACTTGCTTATTTATCTCCCTCTATCGAGGCATACTAACTTCAGGGCCTACATACTACCGCGTTTTCACCAGATTATCAACATACAACAACGACCTCGCGTAGATCCTCGTTGTTCTCGTTTTTGTGTTTTATTTTGGCAGTATCTGGTCTCATATTGCGCCCATCACCATACCCAACTAACATGGCCTGGAGGTGTCGTTTAACGTTGGACGACCTCACCAAGGTTAACTCCTCGTCATACTTTGGATAGATAGATACTGGCGATAGCCGACGCCAGACAATCTGCCGCGCCCATGTCCCATTGCTTGGCGTCAGGATCTTTCCATCGGTAAAAAGCACAAGAATCGCGGGGTGTAGGAAGCCGCCTCTCACGCGACAAGGTCAACAACCTTGATGGTAGGTTCAGGGTTCGTCAAGGCCACGACCAGTGAATCTCATAATGACTCTAGAATTCCCCAACGATATTTCGAACGACGAAGTCTTCTGTGTCAAATACTTTTATTGATGAAAGGTACTAAGTCAAAGTGCTTAAGTAGTAAATGTGAAATATTTAGTGAACTCAATGTGACCTTTCAACAGGCTGACTGCACTGTAGTTTGAAATCCTTGAAAATCTGAGAGAATAAGCAGACTTGGTATATTAATTTGTATTTTCATTTCTTTGCAGCACCATTTCTCTTCACGTACCCCGGTGATAATTGCGAGGTCAACTTGAGTTCCATCATGAGATGAGAGCAGAGCAGCGTTGGTGAGTTGAAGTATGGATGATAGCCTACGACTTAACCTATTCGGCACACAATCTGAAATCAATAACCCGAATGAATGAGCGCTAGTTGTCTAGAACGGAAGGGAGGGTTGAGTTGTGACTTGCGGAGCCAGAGATCCCATAGTTCATGCTCGATACCGTCAGCACACAGCTCAAAGAAGTTCAATACCAGAAGGAATTTGAGAGAAATGGAGGTGAGAAATCTCAAATGGGTTCATCCGTATTCAAGCATGCTCTACTTCACTGTGGCAGAAGTATTATTTTCTCCAGTATACAATGAATCTCACGAGAGCACCGTGGGATGAGCTGGGCATTCAAAGTGCAGATCTTTCTGAGCCTTATTATTCAGTAGAACGCTTCTATGTGAATCGAATGAGATCCGCATCATCCCACATCATTCCCATAACCCTGGAATCCACATCTCTGTCCTCCAGAACAGTAAAAGTCATTTGCCGAACATTGACAGATGTCCGCCTTCAAAGGTTCACCTGTCGTCCTCTTGTCAGACACTCACTGCCAGGAAGCTCCCCAAGGCATCCAGCAGTCTGAGGCGACAAGACCAAGACCAGGGACCTCTTCGTGCGGAGCCCTTCTCAGAACTTACCTGGGACTTCTAGAAACCGCTCCAAACCAGCCATGATCGGCAATTCTAGCCTTGGCGAACATCCAAAACCGCCTCAAGTTCCCCAGCGCCAACCGCGATCTTCCTTAGATGCTACCGCATCCTGCCTTTCGCACACCACCCTCGTCACATCCGACGACGCCCAGTGCCGCATCCCAAGAGAACTCAAATCACCAAAATCCCATTCACCAACCACATCACGGCTCTCTCTCTCTCAAGAGGCGCCTATCTTCCCCACGCCCACAACGCAACACCGATGCGGAGCCAATCGGTCTCATCCGTGCCATTTATCGATGTAAAACCACCCGATACCACCCTGCTGTAACACCAGGCCTCTCGCCTCGCCTCTCTCTCTTGCTCGGCAACCCATACCGAACACCGCGTCAGACGGTCCCACTGCCGGGCAGATTCCCCGGCCTGCAGTTTGCCTCGTCAGCGCAGCAGGAACAGCCCGTCGTGACGACGTTTGGGTAACGGATGATCTGCATGGTGGACACGCGCCCCGATGTGGGTGAGAGAAAAATATTCTCCGTAGTGCGATGCTCTCGGAGACGGGGAGACGGGTTCTCGAATAAGGGCAAGTTTCTGTGCCGTTCTCGTGTTTCTGCGTCTGACCCAGCCGACCAGTGAGCAGCGAGAGGCTCGCCTGTAGGGCGAGTAGCTGGGGCTTCTGATCTACCGGTATGTGGGCGTGAGTGTGTCAGCACGTGTCCCGAGCAACGTCGTCGTTCAAACACCACAATAGGCGAATTTAACGAAGCTGGAGAAACATGAACCTGAAAAATGAATGAGACTTCCGGCGGCAGATCGGCTGCGAGATGTCGTATGCTGCCGCGGGAGAGCATGCCGATCGTTGTTCGGGCGCCGCTGGCTGGTTGAATGGGCCAAGATGACGTCCTAGCAGGATCGCCGGGGACGACGTTCACTGGACTGATGGGGTTTTGGGATGATTCTACTAATCTGAAGTCCAGACGGGATTTACGACTGATGCTCCTGACGCATCAGATGAAAGGCGGAGCAGGTATCCGACATAGTGAAGACGTCTCTCGTACGACGACCACGCTCAAGGGAGTCAACCTCAACAGTGATGTTCACAACCACAAGGTGCATTACAAATGCGGGGATTTTAATGCGAAAGAAACCTCCTACCTATGTCGATTGTACGACGACAGGTATAGGTCATCGGCTTGCACATGGATTTGGCATGTTACCAGCATACGGCCAAAGCCCTCTACACCACCGCAAGAGGTATCTCAAGCCATCGACGACCAATAAGATACGAGGGAAGAAAGTTCAGGCAATATCGTCGAGTTCTGTAGAAGCCATCGTAGCACGCTCTTCTGGGGCGCCACAGCACGCCTCTAATGAATTCACACCACGGTCATCACAATGGAGGACCAAGAAGGCGTCTTTTACGTCTCAACGAACGAAGGATCTTGGAACAATTTGCATCTCACGCCATGCTATATCTCTCACCTGAGAATCAGTCTCAGGACCCGGACGCTTGTCCGACAAGCCATTATCACTCGAGTTGATGGCTCGCTGAGACCCTAAGGAAACCCGGAGATGCATGCGCTCCAGACATCCAGGCTTCTATTCCAGTAAACCATCATATCGCCAACACTCACGGCGTTATTCGAATCGTCATTATAATCTACTTTGATGAACTCTTAGTCTTCGGCAGTGGGGTTCATCACTTAGATCGTGCGCTGGTGGAGTTCGTGATGGGGGCGACGCAAGCGCCAACCGGGATATGGCGGGGTTGAACAGGACCTGGACTCGACTGCTTTGGGGGCCGAAATCTCGAACTTATGGTCCCTTCACCTGTCAGCCTCTCAAGACCGCCCAAAAGGTGATTCGATAAAGCTTTCTGCGCAGAGCGTAAGTCGAAAGATTGAGGCACGTCATCAACTTTGCCACGCCGTGCCATGAGCTTGCGTGTTGTTGGACTTTTTGTCAATACGCGACGCACAATCCGATGTTTGCATACTAGCTGATAGTGTGTCTTGACTCGCCGTGTTTGTTGAAAACCTGCCTATATTCCGGCTTAATATATGAGTATAGTGGACGGCTCCGACGGTGCGAGTCCGAAAGGACCAAGATAGCCCACACTTCATCAACCGAGGCCCGGCATTGCGTAAGATGCCTCCGAAGCCGGTCCGGATAGATATTGAAAATATCACACGCATGGTGTTGAAGATATTGCCGTCGACGCCTTCGTCAAAATCGCAGTTGCCAAGACAGGGTTGTAGAAAAGAAGAGGCCAGGATCTGGTTGTGCCGGCCGGATGTAAGCTCGGTTCCGACTCGTCGGCGAGATTTTCGATTGCCTTCTCAAAGCACCACACAGTAGCGTGCGCAGAAGACAACCATCACCCTCCACGCAGCACCTTATTCGAGAACTGCGACGCTAGCAATCCGGTTTGTAAGGTCGACACGTGGGCGTGGTTCACCAATATGTGCCAACACGGCCGCGACGGCAGCGGGTCTGCCGACGGGATATCCTCCAAAGCCGTGATGCCTTGATCGGGCCGTCTGCTTTCCATGGGCGGCTCTTGCGCCAGCCGAAAAGGCATTCCAACCCGTCCCCATTCTCGCGATGGACGAGCCCGAGTAAGGTGAGCAGGCGGGGTCGTGAGTCAGTTGGCAACCTCTTTTCTTATCATGTCTCCGTCTGGGAGCAAACAGCACTATACCTGCGCCATCAACTGAGGGAAGAATGTGGATTGGCGCAGGAGAAGGGACCCTGACGGAAGACCCTGCCTCAAGGAAACCAACACCCGGTCTTGAGTAGAGATCCGCTCTTTGTGGGTTTGCGGAGTTGAAGCACAGTTGAGGAAAGCAACAATGCGAAGTATTCTGGGTGAGCCATCCTCGCCGTGGAACAAGATGTCATCTAAACTTCTGTATTGCATGCCCGGCGGTTGCCAAGGAGGATGCATGTCGAGACACTGAGTCGGTCGCTCACGAACAAGACGAATCTGTCGTGCAAGCCAAGAAACATGCCACCTCTAGTGCGGGAAAGACGGCAGCGATAACGAGTATACGCAAATCGAACTGTCGACTCAGTTGTCGTCCAGTCTTAGGAGACGAATTGCCACTTGATAGTTCCAATGAGGGTGAAAGCTCTATAGGTGACGACTACCACTTCAGACCTAGAGGTGTTTGGCTTCTTGCTGTCGGCCCAATGCCCTGAATGGTTCGTGGATTGCGATTTGCTCCCACTTTCCGTGGAGACCTCTCCAAGTATGCGGCGGATGGCTGTTGAGATGAAACGGCACCACCAGAATAGCACACTGCAACCGCCCTCGCACTGATTTCAGACGAGTGTGTGGACATAACCTGTCAGAAGACATTGGACGACCCCAAGTTGCGGAAATTAGGAGAATAACTGCTAGTGAAGAATGAGGAAAAAAGGAATGGGGATTGTCGACTTTGGATGACAGCCCGTTGCCGCTTGAATGTCCCTCACAATCTCCTCATCCAAGATTGATGACAGTACTGGATGGCGTAAATGTGGCGGGATGGCGGAAGCGCCAAGCAATGTGGTGAGGATCCCACATCCTGCGAAGGGCAAGCCCTACGAAAAGCCACTCATGACGTCGCCGAAGGCTTGTCAAGGCTGCTCGCCGACCATGTAAGCGACCGTTTACCAGATTTTGACGAATAATTTTTCACGAACTCGAGAGCTTCTGTCCGGAAGAGGCGGCACATGGCTGCCAGGGCCACCAAATCGAGAAACTGGATGGTTCTCGAAGTGGCAAGCGAGTTCGGTTGAGACTCGGTCATGTCCGCTATAATTGGACATCGTAAGATGCATGTGTAGTGCGTGAGTTGAGATGCTCTTCTCCTGGTGGTACGTCAGTCTGAATGGCCGTTTGATCGACGGCGAGGACCGGATCAGCAGAGAGCGTGGGTCTCCCCGGACGGGCGGGAAGCCCAAGGATGCGGCAGGAAGAAAAGCAGTGACGGTCTTGAGCCCGCGCAGTCCCTCATCTCGGAGCAACCATCTTCCACCGGGCACGCGGTTTCCAGCCAGTTTTTCTTGGTGGGGGCGACGCAGCCAAGCTTACGGTTGAAGGTTACAACTAGTGCCCCAGACCACCAAGCCATCAATATCCGTAGGGTTGAGTTGTGGGAGATAAATTGCAGTGTTTGACAGCCAGTGGCACCGGACCCAGACTGGTGTCACTCTGCACTAGTCTTCGGGAAAATAGCGTCGCACTACTGACTAGTCTCTGAGCTTGTCCCCAAGTTGCCCGCTGTGCTGGAAATTGGAGTTTGCTGTCTTCATTGTCGTAAGGCGTAGTGGACGATTGGTGACCCTCTTTTTGCAGATCGTACCAGTCGTCAAAGTCAAAGAGGGGTAGCGAGTTTGTGAGCTATACGTAGTTAACGTGATGATCGTCGATATCATGACGGACGCGCCATCAGCTGCAGGCGTCTGTCTCGTGGCGAGAGTGATGAGATCGCCCGCCCGTCCGTCCCCGCCGTCGCTTCCGTCAAGCGACGGCGTGCCGTTCGTGCGTTGCCCTTCAACGGTTCGCGCAAAGTGCAAACCTCCCCATATCTCGTCGTATCTGACAGGTTGCGAGTCGCAACGCCGTCACATCTCCTGCGGGCCTATCAGACGTGACGTGCCAGACAGATCTGGGCTTGAGGCCGTCAAAGCAACGTACCCTAGCCGAAGGAGGTCTAGCCTGATGTAAGTGTGGAGAACGCAACAGTCTGTTCTTCGCGGAGCAGGGCTTCGAAAGGCATGGATCCCTGCTGTTGAGACCCGTCAGAGCCCCCCTGTGCAGGCTATCTCAGCTCAGATGACACAGCATCTGCCTCATCGCTCGAGAATCTGTGGAAACAGACGAACTCGATCACCCGAGAGGAGGCATTTGATTCGTCCAACAGGGACCGTTGGACGAGCAGCCAGTCTGGCAAACAGTCGTGGCATCCTGTCCGATGTTATCGTTCAGACTCGAGGGCATCTGTGGGTGTGAAGCGTCCAAGGGGACGACAACGACAGCCCTGGTAATGGCGAGCCCCGTGGCGACGAGCGACACGTGCAAAGACGAAGATAGCTGGTGTTGGCCATGGTCTCCGACTGGCAGAAACATCCCGTGGGCAGGGCTGTCGGGCTAGTGCGAGGAGGCCTGACGAAGCCCAGTCGCCCTGCCATGGTTCTGTTTATCCGACTGGGCAGAGGACTGGACTTGGGCTTCGCCTTCGCCGTGCGCCTGGCCGCAGCGGCTCACTTGCGGCATAATTGTTGAGCTGCGGTGCGTGACTCGATTGGCATGCCGTCTGCCTGCGCCCCTCGCGAGAATCTAGGCACATATCAATTGTTGGCCACCACGTGAGAGAGGGGCGGTTGGATTGCCGATCGTGTGGACGGCCGAAGCTGTTCTGCCGAAGTGATGAGGCGATTCCCAGCACCCACAGCTTATCGAGACCACCACACCCACCTGTTTTCCAGGCACAGGAGACACACCAGACCAGACTGATATCAGAACGGATGGGCTGGCAGCAGAGACGAAGTTCGATTGGGTGGTGGTGGTGGGCAAGCAAGGCCAGGCACGCAGCAACAGCAGCAGCAGCAGCAGCAGGAAGGAGGAAGAGGGAACAAAAAAGGTTTCGGCATCGCCAAAAGCCGCCCCTTCCACAACCCCTGCGGCGGTTTGATCCACTTCTTTGGCAACAGCCACTAGGCCAAATAGGGAATAGCGACCAGAGGTTTTCTCCTAGTGCCCCCCAGATTTGGGGCTCAAGTCCAACGTCAAACCTTGTCTGGGCCAACCTCACAGCCAGGGGCTCAGGCATTTTGGGCGACACTACGAAACCCAGACGTGTTACATCACTGCTTCACCTCATCGCCACTCAATGCTTCAACACCAAGCCATCTGTGCTGCGCTATCTGCCTCGCCTGCCATGCCATGCCTGTCGTGCCTTGCCCTGCCTCTCCCTTCGCCCCCAACGCAAGGCAAGGCAAGGTAAGGCACACGGTGCGACTGCGACTGCGACGGCCAACGGCACGAAGAAGCCCACAGTTCTGCTGCTGGTTACTGCTGCACTGCGCTGCTCTGCTGACCTCGTACCGGGACACGAACATGCCCCCCTGCTTCTCGTGTAGGCCGTCTTCCACCACCACAGCCCTCACTCACACAACGTTGGTCGGCAGGGGGCCTGAGTGACGAAAATCGCAGAGGACAAGGTACCAACCCAGCCAACGTTGGCGGGGTCGTGACGAACATGGTCGCCATCCCGCGTCCAGAGCCCTTGTCTCCAGCCACGACCTCTCTGACGAGGACCAAGACAAGCTACATCGCCGTGCCGTGGTTTCTCCAAGTCGTCTTCTAACCAGCAACATGCACGTCAAGCGACCACCCACCCCCATCAAAGCCCCCCTCTGCAGAATGCAGGTCCGCCAGTTACGGGCCGAGCTGAGGTGCGGGCTGCTTCTCATTCGCCGGCTCGAGTTCGTCGACCCTCGTCTTTTACCTCTATCCTGGGCACACCAAGGACCCACGATCCATCTTCGTCCTCCCCTGTTCTGGCCCTCTCCCGTAGGCCACCCATCCAGCCGTGCTACCCTGGACCAAAGTTGGACTTGGGCCCCATCTAGCGGTTTGGCTAACTCTCCGGACCTCATCTGGCCCGCGCGGGGGCCCTTCCCGAGTCTCTCCCCTGCCGACCCCCTACTGGGTCTCGCCCGCGCTTCTGTGATCGCCTTTTGACCTCTTCATGCGGCCTTCCCTCTACCATCTGACTCCTGGAAGTGGTCTTTCCTTTCCTTCAAGGCCGGTCCCTTTCCCTTCTCTTGAGTGGCTGGTCCTATTGCTCCTTGTTTCTATTCGTAGGTCCCGACTTTGCCTAGTGTCTGTTTCGTCTGGTCCGCCCTCTTCGTCCAAGAGCGGCAGTCTTCTACAGTCCATCCAGTCTTTTCACCTACTCTTTTCACTTCTCCATCCCATCCGCGCTCCATCTCCATCCATCCTCCTCTTCGCTTCTCACTCACTGCTACTACTCCTTAACTCTTCCCCAACGAGGACGTCTTCGACAGGTCTATGGATTAGATGGTTCGGACGGCGAATTAATATCTGGCATTGCTGCGGCTCGACGCCTGCACTCATCTCTTCGACATTGCCAGGTGAATAATCGACGAGATGGATAGCTGGGGCTGGTTGGAACCTCGCGCCGAGGGCGACGTTACGAACTACGATGGCGACGCTTCATTACGAGGCCCCTACCGGGCAACGAACGCTTCGACGTCGGCTTTGATCAACCAATTCCGCTTCCAGGCGGCGAAATCGATTCGAACCTCGACCATCATCCTCGCCGTCTTCAATGTTATTGCTGCATTCGCTACAGCAGTTGGTATCTTCTGGGATGGCTATGGCTCGACAAAGAGGAACAACCCAAAGTTTGGCTTCAGAACACACGGCTTTACATTCGTTGGACCTGCCGAGTCTTTCCCGCTTGTTCTGTCTGTCGGAATCGTCGTTCAGGGCATCGTCTTCGCAGTCGCTCAGTCGACTGGACTCGACCACCTTTTGACTCTCGGCTGCACCATCACTTCTCAGATGATGTTGCCTGGTATGTTCTATCGAATCAGAGTGGGCTATGTGAACGTGGCTAACAATTGGCAGCCGTCTTCATCGTTCCCTACATTCAACTAGTATTTGCTCTCGAAGTGGCCATTCGGTCTCTACGAAAGAACCCCTTGCCTCCCCGTGGCAAGTGGAACATTACGATTTGCCTCGCTATCGTTGGCACTTTCCTTCTTATTACCTACCTCGTCACTCTATTTATCCGCCCTCCGAACTTTTGCTTCGCCTCGCTCTTCTGGTTCGTCCAACGATGGAAGGAGGGCTGCTTCGCACTTCTCGTCTTGATCTCGGCGGTGTTGTTTGGCTGTGCCATGATCATCTTCTTCAGACTTCACAACAACTCAAGAATCGAGAACGCTGAGCGCGTTGCTGCTTCAAGGATGGTTTACTTCCTGGCGGTCGCCTTCATTTCGACCGTAAGTCCTTTTCAGTCAACCCAACCCGCTCATCTGCTAACGTCTACTCACAGACCCTCCTTATCCCATTCTTCTTTAACCTTTCCTTTGTTGAGCAGCGAGGTGCCACTGGCCAAGCTCTCACTCTCTCTATGATTGCGTCAGTCGTCGCCAACGTATCAGGCCTATTGACTGGCGGCCTTCACCTATTCCTGCGTTCAAACACCTTGTCGACTATCGGCCCCCGCGATAAGTGGGAGTCTGAGCGTAATAAGCTCAAGGCCGGAATTAGGGTCTGGGCTCCTAATGGTGACGACGATTACGAACACCACATGATGAACCCCGTCGGCAGGGCACGGTCTCTCCAGCGTATGGACAGCACCGATAGCCTCGTCCCCGAGAAGTATGAGGAGGCTCGCATCGAGAGCCCCTCGAACTCACCCACCTATGCCAACCCCCTCCGATCGAACGCCGTGTACCCCATCCAGCCGGCTCCCTCACCCGTGAGGGTGCCTGAGCCTGCACAGGTCTCAACCTACCAGACTCCGAAGGCCATGGGTCACGCTCGCAAGAGGTCATACTCCTTGTTCCCTCCCGAGCAGAACAACAACACCAAGTCTATCACTTTGCTTCCCGCCACTACCTACTCCCCCAACCCCAATAAGAACGACGAGGATGATGTCTTCTTCTTGAGGCCGCCTCCGTCAATTCACCCACAGGGCATCCGCCACCGCCGCGACTCTTCAATGGCGTCGTCGGCGACTGTGCAGATTGGCCTTCGCCTGTCAAACGTCGACGACATGCCCCCCCTCAACTCTCGCTACTTTGAGAACAACAACAGCGTTACAGCGCTGGATTGTCCCAACGAGACTGAGGTCCCCAAGCGGCCCAGCCCCTTGGCTCAGGTCGACGTCGTCAGCGACAGCAGCTCTTCTGACTCTTCCGACTCTGAGGACGAGGACAACACCTTGGTGCAGTCCCCTGTCCGATCTGAGAAGGATGTTCGGATGAAGAACCTTCCTGCTGTTCCCAAGGTTGCTGTGCCCAGACAGTCTCAACTGAAGCAGGACGAAGGCGAGCTCACTCTGAGCCCTGCTGTCTACAGGCCTGAGAGCCCTCAAAAGACAAGAGTCACAAGCCCTCAGGGCGTTGGCTTCAACACTCCTGCGCGAAAGCCTTCTGTTCCCGCCAAGTGCACGAAGCGGAACTGCCAATGCGATCTTCCTCACGACAAGCGTGACTGGATCTAGGCACGTCAGCTGACCGCATGAGGCATTCTACGGTGTTCGGAAGCGATAAAATAGACATGTCTAAACGATGGGCGGTAAAAAGCGATTGGTCCGACCTTTCGGCCACAGAACGGAGTTGTTGGCGAATACTTTCTCTTCTTATATTTTATATTTCATTGGATGGCGTTTCTTTTGCGGAGATACCTGTACGACATATACGTCTACATATTGTTTGGTTTCTTATCTCTCTACAATGCAAATTGGTGCATTGTGTACGATCTGGGATGACGGGCTATCATTGGAGAGTGTAGGATTTCGGGGCGGGATGGTCCTCCAAGGCACTTTGTCTCTAGGACAAGCACGACGGCACGATTAGCTACGAGACGGATTTGACATTGGCGGGCGGAGGTAAAATGGTCACAAGAAGTAGGCCTCTTTCATAGTGCAGCTACGATAGCTCAATGGATAAAGAGCTCAAACAACCTTGACCTAGGACGAGTAACGTGAGACACGTGCGATTGGTGTCCGTTTCATTCCGCCACAGCTGCATTCCACGTGCTTCAGATGCGTTAAATATATGCTTCGATTGCAGATAACGTATAATTCCATGTATGTATGTCTCGTGTCCGCCAATGTGTCACCTCTTCTTCTGCTTCTCGGCCTCAGCCGCCTGCTTTTCGGCCTCAACCCGCCTCTCCTCCCATTTATCCCACCCAGCCTGGCACGGGTCTTCTTCAACCACCAAGTCCCTGAACCGGAATACCCGTGCAATTGGTAATTGTAAGCCCCAGCTCAGCAGTCCCGTATCCCTGGCAATGGCCGTGACCAGAAACCATCCCACAGCCGTGATCGATCCAGCCAGGCACCCGACCAACACTTGCCTCACGGTGTGATAGTCGAGGTACACGCGGCTCCACGCAACGGCGGCCGCGATGACGAGGGCCACGCCACTAACGACGACACGCTCGATCAGGGAGTACGGCCGGTGATGCCTCCGCGCGGGCGAGGGGCGGTGTCTGACCATGAGGAACAAGACAAGGAACACGGACCAGTAGGCGACGAACTGGGCGTGGGAGCTTGGCATGCCGTAGCCCTTGCCGTGGATGCGGCGTGGGCGCTCCTCTTTGATCAGGCGTTTGAGGGCAAAGTTCAAGGCCTCGCAGCCGAGCTGGCCGGCGAACATGAGGGCTATCTCGGCCTCGCGGGTCGACCAGATCAGAGTCGCGTAGACGATGCAGAGGGCTTGTGGGAGGAGGGCGAGCCATGCGCAGAGGAAGGAGAGGGGATCTTCGGGGTCCTGTGGGATTCTTCTGTCAGTGTTGTTCCTCTTTAAAGGCGAGAGTCGAGCCTTTGGCAGCTGCGGAAGTGCGGAGAAGCTTACATAGTAGACGTGGGTGAGGGAGAGAGAGGCGAGTGGTCTCGTGTCTTGGTCCATGGTGTCCGCTTCGCAGCTCCGATTGTTCTTCCAGCCACGACTGAGAGCTTACTGCTGCGGGAGTTTCTCCGGGGGATTGGGGGGGTTCTTATTGCTCGATAGCAAGTTGCCATATGCGTCGACAAAAGGACTGGTCCGCGTGAGGCAGTAGAATTTTGCGAGTCGGGCCCAGGGGCTGGTAAAGTTAGAGCAAATGTCGCGGATCGTGGTGCACAGCGCCCTAGAAATGTCAAAGTGCTAATGGAGCCCGTTGCGCTGCGCTGGCCGTTGCGCTGGCTGGCTGTTGCGCTCCATGCTGCTAGTGCTGTCCACGGGTGTGCTGTATCTGCTGGACACCTGCCACTCGCAATGGACCGCACTGCCCCTGCTTCTCCAATATTTGCATAATACGTCAGGATGCATAGCTCCATGCTCGGGCCAATCGGGAGGCTTTGTGCCCCACGCTTGTGGCTTGTGGCTGACCAGGCCTGGAACCCCTCCGTCCCTCCTTTCGTCACCCGGCAAAGAATTCCAGAAGGATTGCGGCGGCTGGTCGGAGGGTCGGAGGGAGGGACTTGAAGACCGGTGCCCCCCATTCTTTTTTTCTTTGCCCCGCGATGCAGTGCGGCAAAAGAGTCATCATTTTTTGATTAGCAACTCGGTCAGCCGTTTTTGTACCAGGCATTCGCGAGGACCCGACGCCTCAGAGACCACACGACCACCACTGGCTGCTCAAGCTCGTATAATGTGCTTGTCATAACCAGTCGCTCTTCTCGCGGATTCCGCGACCATTTCTTCTATCTCAATAATATCACCTCCATTGTCCGACTTCGCCACTGCTTCCCGTCGTTGCTGATATACTTCGCGCTGCCCGTCGCTGAAACTGTAAAGAGCACTGAACTTTGACCAAGTTTGCAGTCTCACACTCTGACTATTTCCGGCGTACACTGCGCCTTAATCTCGCATGCGATCGCACCGGAAAAGTATGATAGTCGTCGTCTCCCACAGGTAGCAGTCATGGACGCCGATAGCGACGACCCGCGCGACGATGAGCTCAGCTCTCTCCACGCCATCTTCCCCGAACTCGAGCCCGATGACCAGAACCCGTACTCCTTCTCCATCGAGCTCCCCGTCCACCCTGCGAAGCCCGTAACCGTCACCTTCCCGGCCGCCTCGAACGCCGACGTTCCCTTTGCGGCGCAAATCCCCGGCGTCGAGCGCCGCGTCGAATCCCACGAGCTGTTCCACCTGCCATCCGTCGTTGTCCGCATATCTTTGCCACAGGGCTATCCCTCAGAGAAGCCGCCGAGTGTCAGCATAAGCACGTCGCCACCATGGCTGTCGAAGGAGGCCACCAGGAAACTGGAGGATGACGGCCCGCGGTTGTGGGAGGAAATGGGCAGGGACATGGTCGCCTTCACGTACATTGATCATGTGCAACAGGCCGCCGACGACGTGTTTGGCATGGTGGACGGGAACGGAGCGCTGGAGATTGACCCGCTTCACAAGATCGCCGTTTTGGACTACGACATCGAGGCTACTCGGGCCGCGTTTGCAAAAGAGACCTTTGACTGCGGCGTCTGTTTAGGTGCGCTTGTCCCTCCCCGAGGCCGTCGACGCGCCGGCGCTAACGTTTGAACAGATCCCAAGAAGGGTTCAGTCTGCCACAAGATGCTCGACTGCGGGCACATTTTCTGTACCCAATGCTTACAGGAGTTCTACGATAATGCCATCACAGAAGGAGACTTGGCCACCGTTCGCTGTCTTGCCCCGAACTGTGCAAAGGAGCGCGCGGAGACGCAAAGCGCCTCGGGGAGAACGAAGAAGCGCAAGGTCAAAACCGCCATCAGCCCGAGTGAATTGCTACAGATGGGCCTGTCCCAAGACACGGTAACCCGCTACGTGACGCTCAAGTACAAGAACGAGCTCGAGTCGGACAAGAACACCATTTACTGCCCTCGATCATGGTGCAACGGAGCTGCGAGGTCGAAGAAACACAGGAAGCCAGACGGCCTGGAGGACGTGGAAAGCTCTGACGAGGAGACGGACGAGGAAGGCCAGGGAACTGACGGGAAGCAAAAGACGAAAAAGACGTTTGACGTCGGCGACCTCTTGGCCATCTGCGAAGACTGCGGCTTCGCCTTCTGCAGTCGCTGCTTCCAGTCGTGGCACGGGGAGTTCTTCCGCTGCACGCCCAAGCGCGACAAGGAGGAGATGACGGCCGAGGAGCAGGCGTCGATCGACTACATCAACCTACACACGACGCCGTGTCCGACCTGCGGCGTCCCGGCGCAGAAGACACACGGCTGCAACCACATGATCTGCTTCCGCTGCGCCTCCCACTTTTGCTACCTCTGCTCCGCCTGGCTCGACCCGCGGAATCCCTATGCGCACTTCAACGAGCAGCCCAACGGGAAGTTCACCTCGTGCTACATGCGGTTGTGGGAGCTCGAAGGCGGAGACGGCGATGATGTGGATGTCGGGTTCGCTGGCGGCAGGCAGCAGCAGCAGCAGCAGCAGGCTCCGCAGCCCGTCGAGGTGATTGATATCGTTCCCGAGATCGAGGAGCCCGACGACACCGAGTCGGAGGATGAGGCGGACAACGCTGTCCAGGAACCACGGCCTCCAGCAGGCGGTGTTGCGCGGGAGGGGCCACTCGTTCTTCGCATCGGGGCTGACCCAGCGCCCCGAGGGGGGCGAGGGGGAGCTGCCGCCGGCATAGGCCAGGGCCCTATCCCGCCCGCTGCTCCGATAGCACCAGCACCACCGGCCCGCCGAGGAGGTCATCAACCGCGAGGCGGACGCGGTCGAGGGAATAGGGGTGCCATGGACGGTCGAGGAGGTCGTCGGCAGAATCAACAGAGGAACCCGAACCAGAACCAGGCCCAGCGGGTGCCTGTTGCAGGAGGCGGAAATGGCGCTGCAGGAGTAATCGGCGATGGGGAACTCGACCCCCAGCACGAGGCTTGGATACGGCATTTTGTTCAGATGGCGTTGATGGATGAGGAAGACAGCGATGACGATTCATGATAGAACGGGGTAGGAGTATTTGCACATACCAGACCTCAGAGATGTCCGCAGAGACTGGAACTGATTACTATGAGGGAAGGCATGTAAGCCGTAGCGAATTATTGCATAGGACTAGAGCATGATGAATACTTGCACCATTGAGCTGGTATACGATAATAATCCTAGGCGACCCGGTACGTGTGGCCATGTAGAAGTGCTGGACTGCTTTCACATCGGCAAAGCCTGGTTAACACATTTTTAATACCACGAGCCACGTCTTTCCCGCTGTAGATGAAGCCCACTTTGCGCAGCCGTACTCATCTTTACAGACAGACGGGGCAGCCCGCCCTCCTTGTGTCATTTGGAACTAAGGTCTGCTACCGGTCTCATTGCAGATGGGCACCAGCGCAACGCTCCCAACGAGAACACCATAACCTTTGGCATGCATCCAGGTTTGCTGAAATCGCAGCAAGATCATGTTCAACCTCGGATGAGGTAAGCCGAGCAAGTCACAGCCTCAATCAAACCGCTCCAGAGACGTGATGACTACACGGTCAGGGGGATCGACCCAATGCCGCTCAAATTGTTTCGCTCATAAATCATAGACACCTCTTCTGAAAGACCACCGGACAAGACCGATGAACGCCTTTGTGCTACTCATCGCCGCTGTCAGAAGAATCCCCAGATTCATCTGCCTCCTCACCACCACCACCTGCAGCCTTGGCCTCCTTCGCCTTGGCTCGCTTCCTCAACTTCTTCGCCCTATTCAGCCTCTTCTTCTTCTCCTTCAGCGCCTCCTCCTTGCCCATCTTCGCTTGCGCCGCCTCCTCGGCCTTCTTCTTCTTCTCCCGCTCCTTCATCCTCAGCGCGATCCTCTTCTTCTTCCCCGGCCGCCTCCTCCGCGCCGCCTCCTCGTCCTCACCTCCTTTTTCTGCCTTTTTCGTCTTGCCGGGGATCGTCGTCACGCGCCACGGCATCTCCATCCCCCACCACCTCTGCTTCGCCCGCTCCAGCACGTCCTCCCCCGACACCGCCGCGGCCGCGAACTCCTCCCTCGCCGCCGCCGACGCCTCTTCCGCGACGTAGTACGACAGCGGCCTCTTGCGGACCATGTCGCCGTCGCCCTCCATCGCGCGCTCGTCCTCGTCGACGAGCGCGATCTTGGTCGCCGGCGCGGTGGAGAACAGGCGGAACTCGAACTCCTCGGGCTCGACCGGTTCGTCTGCTGCGGCATCTCCCATCGCGGCGTCCTCCTCTTCCGTCGTCTTGTCGGCGGCATTGTTCTTCGGCGTCGGCGCAGGTTGTTCGAGGCTGCCCAGGTCGATCATGCCCGCCATGCGGGCGTGCAGCTTCGCCAGCAGCTCCGCATCCTGCTCGTCGTCGCGGACCGGCGCCTCGTCTTCCGAGTCGGACTGCAGGTCTTGCCTCCGGACCCTAACCACCCCAACAACAGTCAGCGTCGCGTTCAAGAGTCGAAGCACCGGGCGACGAACCTCTTTGCGTCCGGGAGCTCAAACATGGTTGCTGGGTGCTTTGTGTGTTCCCTTCGGTGTGTGTCTCGTGCAGAAAACAACGATTGCCGGCCGGTGGTCCCGTGTTTGTGTTGCGTCGTGGGTATTTCGATCGTCACCCCTAGAACGGCGTCCGAGCAGGAGCTATTGAATTTCTTCCAGACCGAAAGGTGCGGCTGAACAGCGGAATGGGACCGCCGACCGTCGCACCCCAATTGGCGTCTCCAATTGAGATTTTTCGCTTCGCTAAAAGTGGGAATAACGGAGTTGGCTTATCTTATCGCCCACAGCGCGGGGACCACCCGGGCAGCCAGCTTTCCACCAGCAGTGACAAGATGCCGAGGCATGTCTGGCGAAACCGATCAAGAGTATTTAGCCCACCTTGACCTCTCCCTCCCTTCACCAACAGGATTGCCCGTCTCAGTTTCCCGTGGAACATGTATTGTAGTGGTTGTTGAGTGGCAGTTGATGTGGACACACGACGAGAATCCTACGGCCGTAAAAGCCACCACGCATAGAAGAAACGTTACGGACGCAGGAAGACACAACGCAGCAGCCCCTCCTCCCCTCCGGCTGCCACAACATGTCAAAGCAAGCTGCACTGCAACTCAAATCCGAGCCCTGAGATGTATGACAACAACGTGGCCACCGTCCTCGTTTCTTTACTGATATACTGTCTCACATCCAAACCACATGGCAGCCGCATCCCTTCCGCTCCGCTGCCTTGGCGTCCAGCCCCGGCGAGTTCAGCTCAGCTCTTCAGGGGAGGGGTGTCAGTCCTCAACGCCATGTTAGTAGGTGAGGGGCGGGCCGGGGTTCGGGTGGCTGCTTGCTTGCTTGCTTGCTTGCTTGCTTGCTTTCCCTTCCTGCTTGGAGATTTACGACGAACTCCCCGAAGGAAGAACCACTGTCCCAACGCGCCGGTTCCGTGGTGTGTGATGTGCATGGCTTGCTTGTTCCTCGTCGCGTTGGTTCCCCTTCCTTCTGACCACGAACACCCTTGTCCACCCCTCATCTCCCTTGACAGGAAGTGTGGGTGGTGTGGGTTACGTGTGTTGGTGCACCTTTGACAGGTGACGGATCGTCATCATCACCAAATTCGGGGCGGACCCTCCCCTACCTACCCGATCCCTCGGGCCCGAGCAGAGAAGCAAATCTCCCAATCCGACCTCTTGGTAAAATGAGAACGAAGAAAAAGCAGAACCAACGGGAAATGCGCCGCCCTCACACATTGACACACGCCCCTCTTTGTTCCTCCGAGCCCCGCCAGTGATGAATGATTCCGCTCCCATTCAGCTGAGGAGCAGTTCGTACTACTTGCCCAAAAAAGCGCCGAAACGGGCATCCCGCTCGCTACGCCCCGTTGGACCGTTGGAGGTCTGTGGCTTACCGCGATGCAACGTCCAACGACGCGCAAGCGGCCTGCTGTCCCTTCCTCCGCAGCAGGAGCGTAGCCTGCGCTGTCCCCCTCCCTCTCTCCTCAAAACAGGGGGCAGGAAGGGGAAGACAGCGAAGTGGGTGGGTTCTTGATCCATGGAGCGAATCCTACGGGAGATGGGAGCAAGAGGAGTACAGGAAGAGGAGGGGAACGAACCAACAGCACGACGAAACAGTGACAAACCATGTAAGATAAAACGCAACGCACACCATACAACGACGACATATATGATCTCCGGTGCATTGGTTCCCACCGCACGTGGGGTCTCCCGCTCCGCGCCGGCCACCGCCACCGCCGCCGCCAACGCCAACGCCAACAAACGGCGCCAGGCTAGTCTGCCCAGACTATTGGAAGAGCGGAGGGAGGGAGGGAGGGGGGTGGGTGCGGCGAGCGTAACGGTATGTAAGGCAAGGTGACGAGGTGAGATGAGATGACGATGCGCCTCCGCCGTTGGTGCGCGTGAGCGACCAACGTGCTATGCTGTGTTTGTGTGAGTGGGAACCCGCCCAACATTGCGAACGCCCGGCGAGGCAGGCAAGGTAATTTTAGGAGCCAAAGGGAGGGAGGCTAGAACCGGGTCAGACGCAAGCACACAATGGACGAAAGTACCTCGTGGGGTTTTGCTTGCGGTTGGCGTTTGTGTTGTGTACCAACAGAACTCGAGGTTGTTAATAATAAATAGCCCTGCCTGCCCTTCTCGTACCCGGGTCCGGTCCCCCCTCTCTCGCACTACACCGACACACACGATAATCCCCAATACGAGCTTCTTGTTTCTCCAGGCGGGGAAAAGTTGAAGTGGGCTGAGAGGGGCGGCAGCAGGAAAACATGGGATGGGGAGAAAAGCTTTGGTCTCTGTCTCATCGCTTTGCGCATTTTCTGGGCATTTTTTTTCTCTTCTCTCTGTCTCACTAAAAAGAGGATCACTTCTTCTTATTCCTTCTCTTTCCTCCTCCCTCCTCCTCCCTTCCCCCATCTAACAAGTTGAAAAGTAAAACAAGCCAGCCTAATCCAAATTTCCCTCCACCAAAGTTTGCGCGCACGCATAACATAACAATGTAGGTCGCCGCCGTCGTGCGAGCAACATTGGAACCCAAAAACGAGACAAGGCCAAGCCAAACAAAAAGGCGAAGCCAATCCACCCATTCCCAACCGACCAAAAAAACAAAAACCAACATGACTGCCCACACCGTCTCGTCTTCACCGCCTGCCCGGATCTCGAAAGTTACCAGTAGGTTGGGTCGCTCCCGTGCTGAACAAATCAGCTGAACGCTCGGCCATCCCTGGCGTTCGGGTGGCGGAACTCAACCGCCGCAGCAGGATGAGGCTCTTTTCTGGACGTCGTGCCATCCCAGGCTTAGAAGACTTTCTCTCTCTCTCCCTTCAACACCACAAAATACCGCCATCGTCGGCGCACTCCAGGAATCAAAAGAGGATGCCGGTTTGAAGACCACAATGCCTTTCATTGCTTTCCTTGCCCCGATACCCGGCGCTCGACGCGTCCCAAAAAATATAAAGGAAAGTAAAATACCATACACATCGTAATGTAACCCGCCCTCCCAATGTCGCAGCACGGCCCGGAGCCGGTGATAGAAGCGTCCGGCCAGAGCATCCGACGTCAATGCTATCCTCCGTGTGGTATCGAAATGCCCAGCCACCAGACAATGCCCGTCTCTTGACGCCGATCTCGACCATCTCGTTGCTGCGCCTACCCAATTATGCTCGGGTCCGGTCTGTCATGAAACATAAAAATAAAAAAGGGACGTTGCCGATGCCGAGCTGATGGTGTGGGGGAGAAGCCCGCCGGGGCCCAAGGTCCATCGCATCCTACGATGGACTGAAACCCCCGTTTGTTTGGAACTCCTTAGCTTCGTCATGGCCTCAAAGAACTGAAACTTCTCGCCGACACAAGAAAAAACAAAGCAAATAACATCCCAAACTCAAATCCGAACCGCAATCGCTCTCTGTCTCTCCTAGGCCTCGAATCGAAGGGTATGATGGTACACAGTCAGGGGCCGTCGTGCCAGGGTAGGAAACAGCCTAGGCCAAAGGACTTGTTTCCGCCAGTCTGGTCACGCCCGGCCCGAACCTATTATTGTTTCTCGAAGTTGGGGAACGAATGGCGTAACCCAGCCGCCAAACAATTATGCGCACAGCTAATTAGTGTTCCAGGAGTAGTGGTTCATGCCGTCAAAGGAACCCCGGTGTGCGCTGCTGTATGATCCAGGTGCTGGAGGGGCTGCGGCCTCCTGCTTGGTTGACGACGCTGAACCTCCGCTGGCGTATTGGTCGGGGAAGGCGTACGGCCGTCCCTCGCCGCTGGTGTAGGCAACGGTCGAGGCGGGCTCGCCGGCTGTTGTTGTCCACGAGCTCGCGGGAGGGTAGTAGTCTCGGGCGGGACCGGGGTGGGAGGCAGCAGGCTCCTGCTTGTAGGCAGGTGGCGGGATCTCGCTGGCGTTGCTGCCGACGGCTCCGTACGACGAGCCGTATCGGTATTCGGGCGACGACTCGTTGGGAAGAGAGCCGGTGCTGTGGATGGAAGGGACACTCGCGTGCCTGGGGCTCTTGGTGGGCCTCGGGTTGTCGACGTATCTTGGGACGTTCAGCGCATTGTCCGAGCTCGCCATCGCAGTCGTCGAAACGGAGAGGGGAGGCGGGGCGGTAGTGCTCTGGACGTACGCATATTGGGTCCGGATAGGGGGCTGCTGCTGCTCGTTTGCTACCAACGACAGCTGGACCGATGGCATTGATGTTTGGAGAGGCATGTCTTGCGGTTCAGCACTGAAGCTGGTTCCGCCCGAGAGAGGGACCTTATGGTAAGGCTCTCCTGCCATGGAGGTCGCCGGGTAGCCTCCCGAGCCGGACGGTGGCAGTTGAGACATGGACACGGGGTTCGTGGAGCCCCAGTTAGGGTAGGAGCTGGAACGAGTCAGCGAGGTTCTTCTCTCAGGAGTCGGCGTTCATCAAGTGATGGACACGCACCAAGTCGATCGAGTGATCGACTTGGCAAGTCCAGGCGAAGAAATGGAGGGGTTGGCTGGGCGGGCTTACTTTGATCTCATAGCTGTCATCGGGGCTCCTGGCATCTTGGGCCCTCCGGCGCTGAAGGTGAAGGCGGAGCGGGGCATCTGCATATCCAACCCTCTTGCCTTGGCTTCTTGCGGCTTGACTGCCAACGGTCCTGCCACGATACCCAATCCGGTCTCGACCAAGGCCTGGCCTCTTGAGCCAGCGCTGGAGCCGAGCAGAGGAATCTCTTTCCTGGCTTGGAAGTTGCGCGGGCTGCGGCCACGCACAACGATGGGAGCCGTTGTCGATTCCGTAAGCACGACCTTGCTGCCGTTGGCCAGCGTGGCGACGACCTTGAGATGGAGCACGAAGTGCTGCTGCAGTTCCTTCCTTCTGCCGTTGTTCGCGGTAGCGCTGAACCAGAGTTAATACGAAATCGTTCCTTTGTGCAAGTGTGCTCCAAGTTACTCACATTCTGAACTGCAATCGGCGCCACCCGATGGGGTATACGGCATATTCTCCATCGGCTTCGGAGCCGTCCTCTTGGAAGGGGATCAGGGGGAGTGATGCTGGCTCTTGGTCCGCGGTCTGGGAGATCTCGGGGGAGTTGGGTGGGGGCGTCTTCCAGGGAATGACGATGAGACGGACGGGATGGCCATCGACCGACTCGATAGCGGAGATGGTGACTTCGGTGTTGCTGACGGGAACAGTCTCGCCAGTCTCGGTGACGACCGAGAGCTGGCCGCGCGGGGTGATCAGAGAGCCGCTGATCTGGAAGAGGTTTCGTCGGTAGCAGGTAAGCTCGGGCTGGATGATGGTGCCGTCGTTGGTGTTGGTGGGCATCTCCGAGAGGAAGAACATTCCGTGGAGCTGGGCAGAGAGCTCCAGCTGCTGCATGCGCCCATGCTGGTCAAGAATCGTGTGCTTATCCTGCACTCTCTTGAAGGATAGCAGCTTGTGGTCGTGGTTCACCGTCAGCTTGGACCCGTCGTCCCTCAGATCCTGGACAATCTCCTGGTAAGGAGGCTGCTCGGTATGGGAGTACGGCCTCTTCAGGTTGGGGAAGCTGTGGTGGGAGGACAGGCTGGGATGCGCGTGCCTGTCGTACGCATCAGATTCATCCTGGGGGTAGCGACCGTACGGGTAGGAGCCGTGGTCTACGCTCGGGTGGTGGCTTCTTGGGCGGCCTGCGTGTGGCGAGTTGGCGGCATGGCCTCCGAGGCCGGAATCCAGGCTGTTGTTGAATCGAGACGCCATCTGGACGGGACTTCCATAGTTGGACCAAAGACTGGAATGCGCCGGCTCTTTCAACTCTGCCATGACGGGGTAGGTCACCGTGGTTGACATTAGAGCATGCCCTTCTGGAGCGCTGCAGTCCTGTTCCAGACCCAAGCGCACACCTCTCCTTCACAAGATATGTGGTTTCTTGCTGGCGGGGATCAGCAAGGCATATACGGGATGTAGATGTTCAACCGTGTGATGACCAAGGGAAGACGGCGGGAGGAGGGCGATGAGGACGGCCTTTTGTTTGGTGTCGAACAGTGATGGGCGAAGACTCGAGAAGATGCAGGAGATGCAAAGGTGAAGTTGAGGTTCAACGGACGACGGTCATGTTTAAGGTTGCAGGGACAGATGTATACTTGTATATGATGGGGTGGATGGGTAGCAGGAGGACGGTAGATGTTGGAGGGGGTGTCTGATGAAAATCTTCGGCACTGTTCTTGGGTGGATACTGGATGGGGCAGGGCTGGGGGAGGCCAGCCAAGGTCGAGTTTGTGTCGAGTCGAGTTGATGCGAGTCGGGGCGAGGGGAACAAGTCGAGGAGAACGACCTACCACCACGGCAAACGACGGGAGTCGATGTCTCGACGGGATGCTCCTACAATGGATGCGTGCTGGCTGGCAGCACCGACCCCGTCGACCACTTATTACTTGCGTGTACTGTATTGGAGTAGCAGCAGCAGCATGTGTGGTTTGCGTGTCTGTCTGTCTTCTTCAGCGGCAGAAGCCAGCAGGAGAGGAGAGGTCACTAGTACAACGTAACGGCGTGTTCTTGGTCGACGACGGTCAGTGCATGCAACCATACTGGGAAGGAGAAGGGGAGCAGCGGGCGATCTGGTGAGCGGAAGAACAAGGCACGCAATGGAGCTACAGCGATGGGGGTATGCATGCGCCCTGCAGAGCGGCGACCAGGTTTAGGGAAATACCCTTCTTAGAAGGCGGCGCTATGGGGAAGGGGGGACGGCGAGAGGAGACAAGTCGTGGTCAGGACGAGGGGCGGCACTGAAACGGTTTGATAAGAGCAAACGAGCACAGTTCAGGATACCAGGTCCAGGTGCTTCAACTGCTGTTGCAGTATGCATGCACGAATAGTCCGTAGCTCACTCGAGCTTGGGTTTATGAAATTGCACATATCACACAGAGCATACGGCGGATACTGCGTACATGTTCTTCTTACCTGGGTATCCGTACCACAGATACACTTAAGTGAATGAGGGGGACGGGTCTCCGGGATTTAGGACATTGCGTCTTTGATGCTTATTCGTTGATGGCCCGCCGTCCTGATGTATTGTTTACTCGCTCACAATTTGCATCCATAGACACAAGAGTGAACAAACAGGCGTATCCAGCGGTCATCGTCGTCATGTACGAGACACACCACACGGGTCGAGTAGCCCCCAGCCGGACACTCAGTTTACGCTACTACAAGCTTCTCACTCTGCGCTCTCGCTTTCTATCTCCCTCGCACCTACGCGCGCACACACACACACACCCATACACACACTCACAGAACACACCCCCGCTTCTGCCGGACGGCGCGAACGAGTGCCCTTGCACAAACTGACATTGCTAGCAGCGAGAGACATGGAAGAAAGTTGACGGCAAGCCTTCAGGGTTGGCACTACTGACCCTGGTGAGCAGGGTGGCATGTGCGGTAAGTAGCTCCGTCGAGATGGAGGGACGGAGGAGAACCTGGCATGGATCGTACGGAGGCACGGGGGGCCATCTCTTGAGGAGGAAATCGCAGGCTGGAAGGGCTCCAAATCCCCTCGTGCCGGCCAATAGGTGACCCATGGCGTGCGGCCAGGGGTCGGTGGAGGGGGCAGGCCGATGAGGAAGACTAGACAGAGAATCTTCCGACGGCTCTCGTAGGCCAGCGGCCCATTTATTTTCTAGAGGACCGTTGGGCAGAGACGCCGATGAAGGGCAAAAACGGGAAAGGCGTGGGGACTAGGGGGTGTGAGAGAGGAGGGAGGGGAGGGGAGAGAATCGGTTCACGAGATTGCTAGAGACCGGGGGTTGAGTGAACTCGCTTGGGGCACACATCCATTTGGAAGCATCCCTGTCCGGGTATGGTGGAGTGGGCAGGCAATATTAAGAGAGGGTTAATATAATAGACACAGGCGCCTGACTGAGGCTTTTGCTTGCTGGCGGGCTGGTCAGCCAGAAGGCAATGTCTCTCTTTTTTCCAGAGCCTGCGCTCGCCGACGAACGGCGAAGGAGGGGTGTGAGGGGCGTTGGATTCAGAAAAACAAGGCTGGTAACGGCGCGGTTCGTCCAAGCCTTAAGGCGTAGTCGCCACTTGCAAGTGCGGGTTTCTTATTGTTCGGGCTCTGCCGTCAAAAAATAAGTGCCATGACTCTCTTGATGGAGACCACGCGCAATAGCAAGCGCATGCAGGTTGACGGGTCGGGGCCGCGAGGAGGAGGAGGTTCTGCGAGACCACGAGAGAGAAGAGCGATGAATGAATGGATAACCCCTCACCACGATGGGGCGTGGCTGGGGGAAAATCGAAGGGACGGAGAAAAATAAAAATGGATGGCATAGACGATAGTTGGTATCTCTCTTGTCATGAGCGGTTGCATGGTGTCCTGGGAAGGGAAGGTAATAGAGGCGGTCGGGTCGGTCAAACGTGTCCAAGATGGCAAGTCTGGCATGGCTTGGTGGTCGGTATGGGGAATGGCATGCGTCTTCACGACTCACGAGTCGCGATGCTGCTGGCGGTTGCGTCTCTCAAGGCCTCACTGCGCATGATTAGACTCATATGGAGATCCGTTATGACTTACATACATGGACGCTAGTGACCTTATGGGCCAGGCGTAATCTCCTGGCTCCTCTTCTCCCCCTCGTGGACGGCTCTTGCAAGTTGCGCGGATTGTGTTACCGTAACTGACAAGTGAGAGGGTTCAAGGTTGAACAGCTGCGACTGGATACAAGACAAGCCCAGCCTCTCCCGCCGGTGATCTGTGCCCGGTATGCGCGTGTGGCAGTGAGTCGTAAATGTGGCAAGGTAGAGATGCAGGCAAGGCAAGGCAAGCCTCGGGGAATTGGAAGCAATGAGAAGAGAGCAATGCCATCCATACGCGAGAGCAAGACACACACCAGCAACACAGAGTGCTGTAGAGGAGAGAAAAAAAAAATCGGGCGAGGCACAGATGCGGAGGCGTGCAAGCATGTTCGTTGGAGGAGTTCCTGAAAGGGGAAGCTAACAGTCTGTGCCCGCACTCGGGCCAGGGGTCCGCAAAAATCGCAGGGTAGGTGGGAGGGCCACCTGGGTCCTGATCATGGCAGTTGATGGGCCGGACTTTGTGACGGTCCACGGGTGCCACATCGGGGGCGAGCAGGGCAGTCACCTCAGTCCAGGTAGTGTACGTACCGGGGCCGGCGTCCACTTGTAAGGACAGGGAAGGAAAGAGGTCGACGTCGACAACGGGACTCGAGTCCTGTCCCCCCTCCCTCTCTTCCCCCCCGGTGTGGTCCCGCCGCCGCCGCCGCCCGCGCATACGCAGACGCAGACGCTGGAGGAAGCCGGAGGAGAGAGACAGACGGGAGTGTGTGTGAGTGAGAGAGAGCCGAAGTGCGCTACGGCACGCAGCCCACACATCTCTGTCAACTGAGGTGAGGAGGTGCCGTGTCCGGATTCCCACGAACCAGTCGCAACCCATCGCTGGCATCTTGCTGGCGCGGCGCAGCCAAGGCCCCCAAGCAAGGCACCTATCCATCGACCTGCCTCCATCTCCATAGTCTATAGCGATACCTTGCACATCTTGAAGTGGGTACGGAGTACTTACGGCTAGCAAAAGAGCGTACATATGTACTACGGTACCTACCGGCTTGCCCCTGGTCGTTTCCTGTATCGTCTTGCCTTGCCTCGTCCTGCTCGAGGCTCGGGTTTGTGCGCAAAATATCCGACATTTGGATTGTTCTTCGAATCTCTTGGGTGTTTTGTTTGTTTCCTTCTTTCCCTTGGAACCCTCGTGCGGAAGGTGTCGGACGACCTGAAGGGACCTGGCCCATCATCTGTGCTCAGACTTGCAAATCCAGGCCACCCTTCCCTCCCCCCAAGCGAGGAAACTTGGAAAGGGGTTCCTGGGAAACCAAAAAAAGAGGCAACCCGTCTCATCATACACACAAAACTGGAGAAACACGTAATCTTGGCTCGTGTAGTCGACGACCGTGCTGTGCTGCCCTTTGTCCCAATTACGATGCCTTGACACGCAGTGTCAGCAACGAGGACCTTACATGATGGTGCTGCGCGGTTGAGGCACGGAAAAAGGGACGAGACGGGAAGAGGCGAGATGATACAGCCGACCTTGAATAAAGCCCGCCCATTATGAAATATACGTACACAAAGCCACAAGGCACTGCACGCCAGTCAGCATTGTCCTGGTTCTTCTGACAGAGGCGCCGTCTCACACGCAATTGGGCCCGCGGCACAGTAGCAATGACTCCCGAGAAGCTTCGGCTGGCCAGTCGTCGAGCTTCCAGGTATTGAGTACTCGCAGCGTTGCAGCACAGATAGAGGAGCAAAAAGCAGTGCCAGTGGACGCAAGCCCCAGAAGCACCAGAAGCAGGAGCGACGGATCGCACGACCCATGGGAAGGCCATCCCGGGTTCCTATTCGTAGGTCTCTGGACGGGTGTGCAAGGTACCTGAGCAGCTTCCATGTACCGACATGGATGGATGGGGGAGCTCTTTGCAGTCTTTGGTGTGGTGGTGGTGATGGTGGTGGTGGTAGACGGGTGACGGCGGTCGGTCAACCTCTACGCTACCTCACCACGCCTTGGCTTACCTACCTTGCCTTGCCTCACCTTACAGCGAGCATACATGCGCTAGCAGACGGTTAGCATCAACGGCGTGCCCTGGAGGTGGACCTCGGCCGTTGACCTGGTCTTGGTGCCGCCAGTCCTGCTCTTCCAATTGTCTTGACTCTTGCTCGACTCTCGCTGCTTGTCCCGTCCTGGTCTTGGACACTGGGGGCGACTGCAAGGGAAGGGATCACGGCCGGGTGCATGCAGAGGACGCAGTAGCTGCAGGACGTTAGCTGCAGAAGCTTGGAACCAACGGCTGCAGCGGCGGCCGAATATGGCTGCTGAGAAGTGTTAAGGGCTTGACTCTGGCCGGAGCGGTGGCCACATGGGCCAAGCAACTGACTGACTGCAGCCCGCGCCGTCTGTGGTCCTTCTGCGGTCTGCGGTGTGCGGCCGACCATCATCAGATGTCCACTTGCCTGTAGCAAGTAGGGCCCAGCTTGGCTAGCTATGCCGAGGGATGGGATGGAGGATGGGGGACGGGAGGAGATGGGACGAGCAGGCCGGACGACGCGATTGCCTGCATGATGATGCGGATGAGTCGAGTCGAGTCGCGCGCGCGCACCGTCTCCCGAGATGGAGATGGAGATGCGATCGGAGCATAGTCCGAGTACCTTAAGGTGAGGGGGACGTTGACGATTCGGCGGTGGACAGAAGCGGGCACGAGGGGGAATGACCCGGTCGGCTTACGTACACTTGCAGACTTATTGGAGACTCGGGGACTTGGGTGTCCAATGTCTCGCAACTCCCGAGTTCTCGCTGTATTGATTGATTGATTGATTGATTGATTCGGATTGTATGCAGGTGCATTTGGTTGCCGGGGACATGTGCCTAAGTAAAGAAGCTGGCCGATAATTGAGGGTCTGGTAAGGTTGTTGTCGCATGGTTGCTTTACAGAGGGTTAATGAGTTACGGAGCAGCGAATGGCAACTATCGATAATAAATTTCCAGTTCCAAGGAAATGGCTATTAACAGTCGGGCCTTTGGACAAAGTAAGGCATCTTTACCTTGCAAGCTGCAGCGCCTCAGTCAATCGACAAGGAAGCCAGCGCATGCTTCGGGGATGTCGAGCCGTCTCGTTTTTCGCCAATCAAGACATACGAAAGCGACTCGCACAACCGACATGGCGACTCCATCGCAGGAGGACCAAAAAAAAAAAAAAAAAAATAGATGGAGGGGAAGTCAAAGTGGTTTTTCACATCCGGGGCAGGCCCAGGCCCAGAGTTCAATCGTGATGAGGAGGAGAAACTAACGGTCTCGTCATGAGCAAGGTCAAGGTCAAGGTCTAGACAGACGGAACGTGTCCGGAGCAGGCCCAGGACAGAAGGGGCAAGAGCAAGAGCCATCTGCGAGCGCAAGTGCCACCGCAGGAACGACAAAGTGCAAAATTGAATGCAAAGTGCAAGTGCGAGTGCAACTGCCAATGCAAGTGCAGAGGACTACTCGGAGAGCGAGAGCAAGAGCAACGAAGGCAATAGCAAGAGAATGAGCAGGTGCCAGGAGTGTGCTCTTGCCGTACCTTGGGTAGGTATCGTAAGCAACAAGGTAAGGAAGGAAGGTAAGGTAGTGGATGGCACTATCCGTAGAACTGACACTGACATCTGCTGCTTCCCGACCCGAGACAGTCTCTTTCCTTCATGGTCACTCCCTCCTCCCGCTCTCCGAGTTGATGGTGTCGTCGTCGCCGCCTCGCCAGCTCTTACTCTCGCTCTTACATTGCCTCGAGTTAACAGCCTTGAACCTTCCATTATCGGGTTGTCGGGGGAAAGGGCGGGAAAAGATGCAGGAGCACCGCCCCGGCGACCGACGGCGACCGGAAGCAGAATCATGAAAGCTCTCGCGTCTTGGAGACGACAAGCCCGGAGCCAAGTTTCCCATTCAAGGACCCTGTTGATGGCATTCCCCATCCCATCATCCACCATCCACCCGACCTCATCATGATTGCCGCCTCGTGCCTTGGTGCCCTCGTTCCCCGTGGTCTGTCCACCATCAACACCCCCGTCGACACGCTACCCAAGTGCCCACGGTACCACGCTTCACCGACCCTTACCCAGGACAAGTTGAAGACCGGTCGGGGGATAGAGACCGGGGGAGAGGGAGGGGCACATGCCAAGGACTCAAGCAGGAGGTCGTCGACAAGCGGGGCAGGTCGCGATGCGTGCTGCGTGCGTGCCCTGTCTCGAGGTCGGGTTTCCCACTCGCAGCGCCTAATCCAGCGGTCTCCAGCGACTCCAGCAGCGCTTGGGGGGCCCATGTCCAGCCAAGTTGGACCACGTTCAGGGCCTCATCCCCGTCGTCCAGCGGGTTTCAAGGCGCAGACGTGGTGCAGAGTCGCTGGAGAAATACAGTGTCCCCTCACAGTGCGCAGGGCCGATATTAAACCCGCAGCGACTAACAGAGGAATTGAAAACTCAAAATTATGCCAGACAGGGTTGGCCGGGGCTAAGATGCCTGGCACGTCTGCTTTCCCTGCGCGACGAGCCGGGGCACTGATTCAATCCCGTCGTCAAGCCAGCCAATCGTCGCTCTCCGCCGCCGGCTCCACCTCCCACTTTCTCCTTTCAACCTCCCACTGCTGCCCAGTATTCTGCCCAGGCAGGGACGTAGACGGGTCCTGTGGCACTGTGCCTCTCCCCTTCTCCATTGGACCATGGGCCATACGCAGTAGGTTGGAGTCGACCTCCAATTGCTTCTATTCCATGTCAATGTCAATGTCAATGTCAATGTCGTCGTCGTCGCTGTCGGCAGCGGCAGCGGCAGCGGCAACGGCAGCGTCTTTCTCGTCCTGTCCTCTCGCTTTGGCATCTGATAGCGTCACTCTACTCTCCGTCCCATGCCGGCCGGAATCCACCACATGGTGCCTACCTTACCTCGGGGAGTACTTCGTACTTTGCGGGCATTTGTCGTCGTTGTGGATGAAGAGTCGTCGTGGAGGGTCCATCTCAACCCACCCGGGCTTGTCCACTTGCACGTTTTTCAGTCCCAAAGTCTTCTGGGTCAGTGTCACCACAAGTCGACGGCCCGCCCACTTTGGTGCTGCCGGACTGGACCTTCTTTCTCCAAGCTTCACCTTACCTTAACATGACGCGAGGCATGTGGTACCCGACTGAGTCCCGACATTGCCTTGTGATCACTCAACATGACTTGTTGAACACCTCCCCGACTTCCACGCCGGTGCGGTGCTGTAGTATCCGGACCTTGCAAACTGCCCGCGTACGTCTCGACTGCGCCCTTCCCTGCCTCTACCGACATACGGTCTACATATCCGAACGACTATTGAGAGCAAGATACTGGCATTGGCGAATGCAAGCTCCGTAATAATCCAGTGGCTCTTCTCCACCTTCCTCCGTCGTGTCTATGCGCGAGATGGAAATGTCTGAGGTAATACATAGCTTTCTTTGCATGCCTCAGATGACAGGCACTTCAACCTGCCATTGAGAAGCCACGAAGCTCAGGAGCTCGCTCCGTCGTCCGTCCTTGAAGCTGCCAGCCCCCCTCTTCGAATCTCCATCTGCCCCCCTCCCATCAACCAACCCAACCCTCCTGGTCAGTGGTCCGTCCGGCATCATCGTCCATCGACATCATGACGAGAGCGAGGACCCTGGACCGGTAGGCAGACCCCCGTCGCCCGTGATCCCCGTAGTACCAACCTAAGCCAATGAAAATCCACCCCGCCGGCCAGTGAGGGTCACCTCATCGCGGGCACATCACCGTCACCTTCTCCACGTCCCCCACAACGCCTCTTTCGCCGTGAGCCACTGAGGGCCACAGAGGATCGGGGGGACGAGGGAGCACAAACGCCATTGTTTCCTTCTCAGGTACGCCGCCTCCTGCTTGTGGTCCGCCCCAAAAACAAAGTTAATCACGACTCTCGCCAGCGCCGTTGCATTCGGCTCCTTCTTCCTAGCTCCTTAGCCCTCAGCACCCTCCCTGCTCGCCCCTTGCTACCTACCTACGGATACCTCTTGCTATCTCATCCATCTCATCAGTCCCTCCTGCCAGCCAGTCCTGCGAGTCCAGGCCTGGGTGACAAAACGTAGCCAAGCAACTCTGTAGTCTAGCTTACCTTAACTCGCTCACATCATCTCACCATGGCATGCCTTAGAGATACATCGTCTTACCTTGCCGTCCCATGCTTGACTAGTGCTTGCCTTACACAAACCTTAAGGAAGCTTTATTGATGGCTTACTTGCTTTGCCGCGGCAACGCCCTCCCTCATCCCGTGTCTACGCAGTAGGGGGACGGACTGCCTCCCACACGCTCTGGTCTCTTCATCCTCCATCCTTGCGGGACGGGGGCGCCCTTCTTCTTTTCTTTGTGCCTCAATTTGCCTACCCGTTCCCATCCAACAAGCTCGTCGTTATCTCAACTATTCGACTTGGGCCCCCGGCGCACGAGCGAAATGACAAGCTCCTGCCTCACGCGCGCCACGACGGGTGACAGTACCTGACAGCAGGTGTCAGTCTGTATGGACACTGCTTAGGCTGTCTGCGCTCTGCCCTCTGCACTGGCAATCCAAGCCGTTAGACTACGTATGCAAGTGACAGCGCTAAGAGACGCACTATCAACTAGTACGACACGGGAACCACGTCAACTTCAGACCACCTCACCTTCAACGTTTCCACAGACCAGACCGACAGACTGCACCTACCTGACCTACCTACCTTACCTCCCAGACGACTGACTGGCTTCTATGGACCTTCTGTACGAATCCTGCACTCGGTCAACACCTCCTCCCTCTGTGGAGGGCACACGGGCCAGACAAGACGCTCAAAGTCCTTTTACGGGGGTTCGCGGGCTGCCCGGCTGCCAAAATAGACAATGGCTCCGTCGCCCGTCGGTCATTCCTTCCATTTAGCGAGCATTGAGCAGCTGCCAAAATACACTGTACATCCGGTGGGATATCGAGCTGCAAGTCGAAGAAACGTGCGTGCGCCTTTAATCAACTACCTTGCACCGGGGCACCACACCGGTCCGGAAGGGGAAAACACCTCTCGAAACTCCGCTACCGAATCGCCCACCGGACAAGCAATGACGACGGCCATGTTCAACTTTCGACATGCCGAGCTCCTCCTACGGAACACTCCATCGGGCTCCCGCTAAATGACAGTCGTACGAGTCCCCTCTCTTGGATACGTCCTTGACTGGCAGTCCCCGGCAGCGCGGCTACAAGGTCGATCACAGTTGCTCGAGTACCGCCACTACGGGAGCGCCTAGGGATACACCACCGAACTCTGCACTACCAGCTACGAGTACCTACCTACCTTACCTTAAGGAACCTTGCGACCGCTACCCTGAATTACCGCTGCCAACCAACTATCTATCCGCCCATCTTCACAATTCAGGGTTTGCGGTCTGCAGAAGCTGCCTCTGGACCTCTGTTTCTTCTCGCCTCTTCCCTGATTCCGAGGGCCTCCAAGGCCGCCTCTTCCCAGACTTGGCCATCCTTATGGCGGCTTCACGTACTCTCCACGGGCCTCGTTCTGGAACTGGTACGATTGCACGCTATTCTTGTGACGCGCTTCAACTAAAGAGCTTCCCCGTTGTAGTCGCAGACTTCGTCACAGACCAACGTTCGCGGCGGAAGCATCCCTTGCTGGATGTAACCGTCCGGGGGGGGCCAAGGGGGGGTTCACGGCGAATTTTCTGTGAGATCGCGCGGGCACGGGACCCGTCACGCCTCTTGTCGACGCGGATTCCTTGTGCAGATGGGCTTGCCGCTTGTCTGTCGAACCAGCCCCCGTCCCTGCCGGTCCACACTGGAGCCCCTAACAGCCCTCACCTCACGGGCCCTGTCACGCCTTGGACCTTTTGGTGGTTTGATGCACATCTGATTGGCTTCCCAAGGGACCTTTCGACCCTCTGCCGACCGTCGCCCAGAATTCTCGTCATCTTTGACGGTGGAGAAGGCCGTTGGACGGGGGGCAGAGCGGCACTCACTGGGAGACTGTTTCAACACTCCCCGATCAAGGACTGGTTTGGTGTTGGTCTGTGTTTCGAGATCGAAACACTTGACAGGGCTCGACTGGGCTGTGTAGGCATGGGAAACACGAACTTACATCAGATAAACAGCCATACCGTCAACCGCCTTGATCAGCCGCTCGGTCGAGGCCGACTTTTGAATCGTCACCTGCAGTTAAGGGGTCAATCACCGTTTGGGACTGCAGTTCGCGAACCAGACGCCAGGTTTTTGTTATTTTTACACAAGGGGTCGATGTTTCTGGGAAACAACTGCGTGCAGCTCTTGTTTGTGGATTACAGGCCGAGATTATCGCTCTCGCAACCCATGGCCATAGTCCGGTCGTCTAACGCGTATATGTGCTCGCTAATATACCCCTCCAGAACCACCGGACCCCCTGGCAACGCAACCTGCTTCCGCGAGCCATATCGACACAATCACAACTCCTGCAGATTGCACTAGTGGTCGATTGAACAAAACGTGCTTTCATTACTTTGCGCATTCACAACTGGCACGGCACTAACATAACTGCGAGCCATCTTCTCGCGACAGACGGCCTCGGGGGGAAACATGACTAGCTAGCTGCTGGACTGTTCACGGCGCTCAGACCTGTCCTGCAATGGGTATTGAAACATTCTGCGCCGCCACGAGGCACAGGAAGTTGGACCCAAGCGATCGGCTCTCTGGATTATGGATTTTGTGTTGCAACCCAACGCGTTAAGAATCCCAAGGCCATCAATTCTCCGAGCTGGGTCGCTCCAACGACATGGAGCCTGGAGACGACAACGACCAACAACAACAAGCCACGGCATGGGATCCTGATGGATCTACAGAGGGCACACAGAGAAACACAGCGGGGGAGGAAATGAGAGCTTCAAGGGGACGACGTGTGGCTCGCGGCAGTCGGCTCTGGGTGCCACTGCTAGACGACGTACACGCCACATCGCCGGGTTCCCACCCAAACAAGCAAGAAACAAATTCAGGGGACTCAGGGGACAATGGGGACGGGACACGAGAATGGCGCAAGACTCCCCGGTTCTCTTGAGCCAAGCATCTCGTCGGGACCTTGTCATGGTCGCAAACCGTCCTTACCGAAGAGGGCCGCCCCCTGTCCAGCCATCCACATCTCTCCGGCCGTGGACGAATTAATCTAGCCTCCACCAGCATCTAAGCTCTTTTCAGGCAAGTTTCCGGCACAGCAGGCTCCTTTGGGACGGTGATCCCCGTGCTCGTCAGGAAACTGCTGCTCGATTAAGAAACGCATTCTTTCTTTTCCCATTTCCCGAGAATCACGCCCTCTCGACACCCGAAAAGACGTTGCCGCTCCTCTGTCCTCTGTCGGCAACCCTGCTGGATTGGTCGGCGGATTCAAAGTCGAATTGTATCCCCATCCCCTCCCCCCTGGCCATGTCCGGCACAACCCATGCTCAATCTTCAAGTAATGGGCCGATGGGCGATGGTTGTCATTGTTGACTCAGCATGGCCGCGGCGGCCCTGGCGCTGATCGCCCCGGCAAGTAGCAGCGGCCCCTTACCTCGAGTTGACAGCGCCGTTGACTCGCAGACGCGCAGGTCAGTCGTCGTAGGCGCACTGACGGGCGCAAGCCGCAGCACGTGTGGGCTCGTCGGGAAAGTTTACTTCAGCGACAGTCGCTTGTGAGGTTGAGCGTCTGTTTTTTTTTTCCCTCTCTCAAGGGACTGCTTGCCGAGGGTCTGCATGCAGTACCCGAGCTGCCTGCCCGCACATCATTAGACGAACTCGACAGGCGCGAAGGGGACATCCTTTGAGAACCACAGCATGGCCAGCCCTGTTTCCTTTGGCGCGCCGAGCACACTGTTCATCCCGGGTCAAATATCGGGATAATGGCGCAGGAGGTCGCTGATGAGGCCTTCGACGTCTGCTCCGCGACAGGAAACGGCCGGCTAGGACAGATCAAGCAAGCCACCGTCGAACCGAGGCGATGCGTGAGGCGCACATCTGAGGCGAATGGCAGAAGCGATCTCGTGGCGCGCGAGCCGGCTCTCAGTCTAGGCTTGGCGCCGATGCGCTCATGGCACATGGAGCGGGCCTGAGCGCAGCACTGCATAACGGCAGCTGATGACTCCTGTCAGCGACCGATCGAACGTACAGAAGGTCGGTCCAGCATTTGCTATTCGTACAGCCGTCCTGCCGATTGGCATGCCAAATCGGCCTCGTGTTCCGAAAGTCAACGACGATGTTTGGCCGGACGACCACGGGATGCTCTTAAAATGCCTGCAGGGGTTTAGCACTGGCGCGCTTGTTGAAATGGTTGTGCTGATTTCCCTCCATCTGCCGGGGAGGGTTGAACCCTGCCACCGAGTCCAGACCATTTGAGGTCACCCAAGGATGACCTCATGTGTCGATCTGGCTCTCGCGAGAAGAATCTGAGAAGTTACCAGTCGCTGCACGAAGCCCAACGAGACGAGTCGGCGGCGATATCATGGCGTCGACGACGTCCGCCACGAAGCTGCTGTGCCGTGCCGTGCCTCACAGCCACTAATGCGGCGTGAAAAACGGTGGAGTTCCCAGCCTCGGAAAATGACGACCATCGATGCTGCAGTATCACCCGAGATTACCTACCGCCGTACGTCGTCCGCACAACAGGGCTCGAGGCATGAATAGGAAACTCGGCCGAAGACGGTCGCAATGTCCTTGTTTCCTGACATAGAAACAAATGCAATTTTCAATCGCTGTCCATGTGTGGCGATGCAGCCCTATCCTTTGGCGAACCCCTCTTGAGCCACTGTTTTGTTTCACGCAGGCACCGTGATTGTCATTGGGAAATGTTCGGCTCCCGTTCTCCCCTGGCTGGATATCTTCAATCTCCGTGGTTTACGCAAAGGAGGACAGACCCGCGACAATATTGACGCGTAAGAGAGGAGCAATCCCGAACGTCGACGAGAAGGCGGATATTAACCGATGGAGTTCTTCGAACAAGCGATCAAAGATGCATCTCGGAACACAGGCACAGGCAAAGTCGCCGCCGTCGGTAGCTGCCTCCTCTCCCAAATTGAGAAACAAATAAGCGATTTGTTTCTTCCAATGGGTCCATGCCAAAAATCTGTACCCCGCAACGCGAACATCGCAACCCACAATGCCCATCCTCCGGACCCCCCTTCATCCCGCTAGCATCATCTCGTTTTGCTCGATTCCGAGATGAGATTGGTCTTTTGTAGAGCTCGAGAGAGTCTTTTGTTTCTAAGCCCCGGTCGTTGCTTGTTTCTTCGTACGGCGTGAGTATAGATTCCCCCGTCCCTTGTCGATGACAAGGAGCCAGGGGACGGATGGGGAGCTTGGCCGGCACCGCGATCCCCCTCTCCCGCTGAACGACATCAATTTAGCCTGGAAGGGCCGGATTGAACACCTGCTGTTTTTCCGACCAATATCCTCGGCCCCTGGGCACCTTGGGCTCGACTAAACCTGCATAACTCTTGGGGGGTGGAGGTCGAGAGCGAAAACAAAGTGCGGCTGCTTCTGATCGTGGCGTTCCTAGCGCATGCCCGTCTCCACTTGAACGGCTCCCAAGCTGCCCTACCATCTGTCTCGACCTCCGTCCTACATTCTGGGCGTGGTCGGTCGAAAAGTCGAGCGATATTCAAGGACAGGCATCCTGGAAAGAAGGCCTAAGGCCGTCTTCGACGACGCTAAACTTTCAGAGCCCCTACATACTGCAGCGGAGAGCTCACAGCCGACATTTGGCCCTTAGGAGACGCAGAGGTGAGACTGGAGCTGCCCAGCGTACGCTTGTACCCAACTGGAAATGGGCTCCAGTGGTGATGCTGCAATAGCATCGATATTAAGGCGTGGAAATCTCGAGCAGGACCCATGCAAAACCCTTCCTAGCCTCGAGTTGACGGGTTCACTGCCACCGGATTGCTACGAGGGCAAACGTTTTGATTCCGGCTAGCTGAGCCTGGCTTGATGGCGACAGTGGCGAGCAACCTCCGCCTCCCGGACCCGGCAGTCCACGCGGAAGACGATTCACCGGCGTGAGAGCTTCATTGTGCCTGACTGACTTGAGCTGCTGCCACTACTGCCAATGCTACTCTGGTCCCTTTACCCACCGCAGAGCCTTGCGTGCGACGTTCCGCAGGCACGTCCCTAGCTGACGTTGCAAAGGCAGCGGCCGCAACTACACGACGTTGCCTCGACCGTCATTGCTACGGGACAAGAAACTCTGTCACGGGACTCGTGTTGATGCGGGAGAGGGAAGGCAAAGCCTCGAGATCGCAGACACTGCAGATGACATCGATAGGGACGAGCCATGTAAACGAGGCGCATATGTCATCAGCAGTGCTACGCAGCAAGTTGAGTGCCATGGCAAGTGACAGACGTTTTTGCCCGGGTATCGAATTCGCCTCTTCGCCGCCGCGAGAACCACCTTGACAGTGATGTCGCGTTAATTGTCGTCGCCATTGTCGTCCGGGGCCGCTACCATCGGGTTGGGTCCCCTGTGTCTATCAGTCTCTAGACCCAGACCGCATGCTCCTCCCCGCCTCCGTCACAATGTCCGTCCGTCACTCGCATCATCAAAGGTGTCTTCATCAACAGGAAGCCGGTATGATGACGAACGAACGACGGGAGGGGGCGTCGCCGGAGGGCTAGAGCAGCTCTTCGTACGATTATGATGGCCACGCCTCAACCTCTCATGTCAGGACGACTCGCGCGAATGTCTGAGCAAGGTGGTCTTGAAACCCTCTTCCCCTCCTTCGCCCGCCAGAGTAGTATTGAATCGCAAGATTCTTTCCGAAGCAAAAGTGGAGCTAGAGTCGCAAGGACAAGAAACCTTCTTTTTTGTCATTCTTGTCAACTTGGCAGCCAAGGGCTTGAGGCGGTGGTATGCTCGCTCGCCGGGCTGGATGGGGGAGCTTTTCTATTCGTGTTATCTCCGTGTTTGACATTCTCGTACCGCGCAAGATTTGCTACGTCGTCGTCGTCGACCAAGTGCGCGTACATGCGGACGTCTCCGTTTCTCTTGACTCTCGTCTCGCCCACGACATCTAACCACATCCATGGTACACGGAATCCTCATCGTGTCCATTCTGGATCCGCTCCACCTGTCTTCATCAAAAAGCAAACACAAAGGAAAATGCGGCGATTAGACGAGGTACACGAGCAGATTGCAACGTGGGTTCTTTTTACTCTCCGGCTGCCACATATAACTCACCGGCACTTGGACCCCTTTTTCTCCACTCCCCGTCGTCGTCGTCGTCGTGTCGTCCTGGGCCTTGATCCCTATCCGGTTCAGACTTCCCCGAGTCCATGATCCATGAGGCCCAGAGCCGCCGGGCAGGTGGCCCATAAGGGCCCGGCCACCGGAAGATGGATGTTCAGGAGGAAGCTACTACAGCAAAGAGAGAAAGAGAGAGAGAGAGAGAGAGAGTTACGGGCTAAGACTGGAAAGGAAGATGACCGCGGCGGCACCCAGGGCCCGTAAGGTCCGGAGATCTCGGGCCACAGGTGATCATAGCTCTGCGAGATATCTGCCTTTTCTTCGTTTGATGTGATGTTGGCGAGCTGCCAATGGCCAGGTTTGCTATGTTTTTAACGTTGCGTAGGTAGCAATGGCAGCGGGCAAACATCTTCAGCGACGACACAGCCAAGGACAGGAAGGCGACGACGGCGGCGGCGGCGAACATGGCGAACGGGATAATCGTTGCTACTGCTACACACACCATAGTCTCTCTCTCGCCTGTATGTACGGCGAACGCTGGTACGGTACGGTACAGTCGTACTCTTTACACGCAGAGGAAAGAGGGTGTGTATACGGGTTGCAGACGTAACGGCGATCAGAGCTTGACGGGCGGTACATGCCTCCGGCCCAGTTATCCATGATCCCCCATCACGTCCTTTCGTGCTAATCCACCACGTCCCTACATGACAGCCCCCCCGTCCGCCGTAACTGTAACTGACGTCTGGTTCCCTGCCTCGAGGAGGGGCGTGATGGTGGTGCGGGCACTTTGGGGCCTTGGATCTTGCAAAGCAAAGGACTTGGACTTTCTCTCTCGAATCGTTGCTTTCTTTATTTTCCACACTCTGATATAACCAACCAAGTCCATATTCACCCCTCCCCCCACCCTCATTCTCTCGCTGCTGCTGCTGCTGCTGGTGGTACTCTGAACTTCTTACACACGCCACACCCCCTCCCCTCCTGCCCTTCCCACGGAATCCCCTTATTCCTGCAACGAATGTGGACAGTGTACTGTAGCGAACTGTGTTAGTGCCGGTTCCGTGCTTCTTCGGATGTTTTCTGGAGTAAGCGTAGTGGGCATCGCAGCATCTTTTCTGGGTTGCCACGCGCCTTTCGGTGGCCCGCCGCCCGCCTGCCTGCCTGTCTGTCTGCCCCCCTTTTTGAGTAGCAGTGCTTCTCCTGGGGCTTGCGGCGGGATGTATCCCGTACGAGCTTGCCTTGGCTCTCGCGCACACACGTCCTTTTCTAACGTATCTGGTGACGGCGGGAACGTCTCTCGTTCCAAGGTAGATGGGATGTGCTCTCTTTCTTGTGAACAGCTTAGCAATAAGCTCGGCGAGATGTGGGAAAGGTTGAGCTAACACGTACCCTCCTTCCCCCCCTCTTCCCCTTATTCCCACGTTGTCTCCTCGCCTCCTGGAGCAGTCCGCCCGACATCCGTAATTTGTTGCTTCACGTTGTGAACCACAACGCGCGCGCGCGTGTCCGCTGTGCTTCCCCGGGGATGGTGGCGGTAGTGGTTCATGAAGGGGAGCAGAGAAGAAGGGTAGGGGGGAAAGGTACCGTCAAGGTAGTAGCCGTCCCTTAGCCAGGCTCTCTGGGGAGGGGGGGGGGGGTTGATCGCTCCGCTGTGCGGTGCCGTTAAGCCTTACTCGCTACTCTATTAAGACTCAATCACCCTCCGGGATTTAATAGCACACACAGAGAGGGAGTGAGTAAGTGGCGGAGCTCTCTCTGCCCTTGCTCAGATCGGGGGATTAGGGGAATATCAAAAGGGGCATGGGGGTGTTAAGGGAGGCGGGGAGGGACGGGAAGGCTTGGGCTTGCATTTGACGGTGGGAAGGAAAAGCAGGTTGAGCAACGTTCACCTGAGGGAGATTGGAGGTTTCGCGGCGGCGTAAAAATATACCTCGTAGATGGCCCGTCTATATCACGCATTTTTGCCATTGCAGAATGGGGGCTTGAGGAAGGGGAAAGAGATGATTGAGAGTCTCTCGATGGGGTTTCGGACATTTTCGTAGATGGATGCCCAACGACGTGGGACTCGATGGAACGCGTTTCCCCCTTCCCCTTTGCCATCCCCCAGCTCTCTCTCTCCCATTCCACGTCTGTTGATGGGCGACGAACATGTTCTGTGCACTGCGAAGTTCCGAACCGTTCTCTCCATGCCCCCTGGATCGTAAAGATGTGAAGGGAGATGGACTGCCGCCGTTGGATCCCGTCTCAGGGGGTGGGCTGTGGTCGTGGCGGTGGCTGGCTTTGCTTGTTGTTGATGTTGCGGTGGGACTCAAGCGAGATATGCTACGGTTGCGGTACCGGTATGTCACCAGAGTTAAAATCGAGATATACTTACAAAGGCGCACATATCGATAGGCATTTGCTTCTCCGGGAGGGAAGAGGAAAAGAATTACCGGGCTCGTTCAGCACAAGGGGCGGTGATTTGGGTTCCGAGCCGAATATCGGTTTGGAGGTTGAGATCCAATGTGATTAATGTTCTATGCACTTGTCATTTTTCTTCCCCCCTTATTGATCGATCGGCTCGGAGCATTTGCAAAGGAGAGAGCTTGATTTCCGCGCCGGCGGCATGGGGGTCCGTCGATGGGGACGGGACTTTTGTCGTTATGGGTCGAGCCCATCTGTGTGATTGACTCGAGAGGCGAGAGTGTGTTGTTGTTTGGAGGTGCCGATGGATGCCCAACTCTGTTGATCTCGGCCTCTTGCGGGCGGCCCATGGTCTTGGGTCATGGTGCTCCACGCTGTCCACTCTGAATGTCTATCATAGCCAAAGTCGTAGAGGCTCTTGACAGATGAGATCTGGATTCGGCCATATCTTTCCTCTGTAAGACTCGCGTGCTCTGTCCAAGCTGTTGTATTCGGTAAGAATACGCGGAGGACAACGGTCTAGAGTGTTTGGTGAACTCACCTGCGTCTTCTGCAGCGCGGGCTGGCGATCGTTGTGTCAGTCGTAAGCACCGCTTTGGATGTTTACCGAAAGGAAGGCCGCCCAGCCCGTCGATCCATTGCGTTTGGCGTCGTGGAGACTCGACAAAGTCTTATGGGCAAAATCTACAAGACTAGTGAATTCTCGTTTGGGTCTCGCCCGTGCCTAGATATAAATACTATCTGTAGAGAAATACAGACTCGACTGGATCATCGTGCCTTTGTCTTGATGAATCGGCTATTGACTACTACCTCTGGGGACGAGTTTCGTCGAGAACACGGCGATTACCACCCGAAAGATCTCACCCTCTCCCTTGCTGTCGGAAACTATGGTTGGCTTATTCCTCGAGGAATACGTGGGGTTTAGAGGCTTCGAGATCTGCATGCTAGTTCTACATTTTTCCTGGCGCCTTGCGAATCTTTGAAGGTTGCGTCAACTACATTACAAAAGAGCGTCGGACCCCGAAATTTTACGAATGAACATGATACTGCTCAGGAACCTCTTCCCAGAAGCAATTACCAGCTTTCTTTGGTGTCGTTCAATCATTCCAGTCTCTGTGATTGCGGTGGCTTGTACGCCGGTGCGATTCCGCGCTGATTTCCCACTTCTCCTAGGATGGAATTCAAGTCTTCTTCGGCTTCCTTCAGGAATTCGTAATATTTTCCGTTGGGGATGTCTAGACTCCCATGGCTCCACCTCTTTCTTAGGACGGATGACCTCTCTCGGGCACACTTAGCTCAGCGTCCATGAGATTCATAAGTACTCTTGTTTGAATATACGCCAGACTCCAGAAGAATTCAAGTGGCTGTTACTTCGTAACGAACGAGCTCGTCAGAGGAAAACTCAGAGACTGTGCCCAAACCCCTGTGCTGGACCATCTGAGCATCTTGGTCCCGACATCGAGATAGTGAGGCCGGTTGTTATTTCGAAGAGAGGATGGGCAATCTTTACCATAGTTTTATAGCCTGTTCGTTCGTTTCCAAATCCAGAGACATATCGATATTGCTACTTGTTTGCGGTGAGAGTACAACGACGCACCTTCTCCTACAATGTCCCGAGTCAAATTGTTATTTAAGTCCTTCATGCAGCCATGGGAATATTTTTTTTCCACAATCCAGTCGGCGGGATACTGTCTTTTCCCTGTTTGTTTCAGCAGGAAGTTGGCATTGTCTGTTCTCCCCTCATTATCAGAGCGGAATGTGTTGAACTCAGACGCTTGAAAGCTCTATTCTGATTCTGCTTGCCGCCCTCTCCTGTTGATCCGCAGTGTATAGCTCAGCAACGATTCAATGGGAGCATAAAAAAGAACCCGCCACCCAGGGACTCTTGGATTGACCAAGGACTTGAAAACGTATGATGGCGAGCCCCTAGCTTTACCACTCGGGGCAAAGATGCAGTTTGTTCTCTCAGCAGCGGAAACGATCTTCCAGAGCCTTCATCTATGATGCATAGTCCCAAAGCCTGGTTTCAGTTGCAGACAGTCTCGCCGCAACAAACTCCATACCAATGGGGATGATCTGCGTTCCCACAAAGGACAACTCAGAACGTTTTTCACGGTTTTGCGTCTCGGTTCATGCAGACATGGCCACCTTGGTCAGATGGAGTCTTCTCTGACGGCTTGAGCTCCGTCAGTCGCCAGGAACCTCTCGAGCCCAAAGGCGAAGAACGTTGGCCACACGACTCCCGCTCTGACAGTAGTTATGAGCTGGTCGGAAGTTGTATATATGGACCTGGCTCTTCTGGGCGTTCTATGGAAAACGCAAGCAACAGAATCGATCGTTGTTGCAGTCTGCGTCTAACAGCGATGAAACCTGACGTTCTACAAGGGTCTCATGTCACAGTTGCTTGGCCATCATATCTCGTCTCCAAGAAAGTTATTCCGCAGGCCCTTCCTTTTACCCTCCCTTCACGGTCCGGCATTTATATCAGCTTTAATACACACATAACTATAGTTGAAGGATCGCAGACTCTGCCGAGTAACTGTTGATTCAAGAAACACGCGCGATTAGCGGTTTGCCTCAACTTGAGAAGCCCAAAAAGAGATCCCATTATCCCAAAGACATTTGTCCGATGGCTTGGGAATCATGGGTCCTGATAGCACTATTATTGGCTTTCTGAGATAGTCCCATGAGACACGAAGTACCAACAACTCCAAAACAGGGTGAATGGATGACAAGACGTTTGTTGTCCGTCATAACGATGGGTACATATTAGTCGTGTTATCATTCACTTTACGACCAACGGCCAATGCTTACAGGAGAAGCAAGCTTGGAACGCAGTTAAACCAGACCACGCGAGGACATTCAAGCCCACGGCGTCGTCACTCGAATGCATCTCCATGTGTGATATCGGAACGGCCAAGAGGGCAAATTGACTCTGTGACGAATAATCCAGCAAGAATACTCCAAAGCTAACGATAACGACCTACAGGAAGACAAGTTCTCCAAGAACAGACCGAACTGTCTTTTCATTCTGTGCAAGATATCAGCTGTGAATGGGCATACCTCTGCTGCTGAGAGAAAGCTGAGACCTCAGACCATTCCTGGTGCGTCGTCAACTTGGAAACGGGGGCTGGATCAAACCACTTATTATAGCTCACAAGAAAATTTCACAGATGGCTTGACTGGGTCGGTCCCAGGCTCACAAACTCATGCTCGGAACACAGGCAGATCAGAACGAGCGAGCACCGCTAAGCTCAAAAAAGCCTCCACGTGTCATAACAGGAGACACCTTGACGAACTATTTGCTAGGAATACGTAGACAAGGCCCAGCGACGACGACCTATAAGAAGACAACTTATTCAAGAACCACGAAGGGTCTGATCAAGGCGTCAGCGCTGCATTGCGATGCTTCTGTGAGTACTGGAGCAGAAACGGGGTCAGTCCTGTGCAATTGGTGCATACAAAAGAACGAATATAAGAACCGAACCGAATCGCTCTATATACTCGATAAGCAAGCGTCACGGGTGAGGTGATCAGGACGGGCCTCAGACTCACAAATCCCAACTGCGGAGAAGGGGACTAGACGATGAACCAAGCCTCTTTTGAAAACCAATCGAATTCCAACCGAATGTGAAGAAAGCAATGAGTTGGCGACAAATCAAACTTTATAGTAATGTCGAGGCTGGGTGAAAAGCCCTGAGTTGAGTTCCAACATGCCGAGATGCTAGGTCGGACAACCGAGATCACATTCCGATACAAGTACAAATAAACTCTGGGCTTTGGACAATGACGGACAGTGGCCACATCATCTTTAAGCCGAATTACTGATATCATCCCCTTACGCTATCAAAAGAGTGACGATGTATTTGAGATCTTGGTCGCCCTGTACTGCGTAAGGGATTACCAGCTCTGACTCCTATTTGCGGTCTAGGAGCCACAAGCTGTATAATACCAGACTCTTTCGTACTAAAACACTAACCTCAAAGACAGACGACACTTCGATAGCTCACGTGCTTCGTACTGGGAAGACAGATCTTTCAGTAACAGTCGTATATAAGTTTTCGAACATCCCTTAGACCCCCGAAGTCTACAATAACACCCACCAGATGTATCCTTTCAAGGGATCCTTTGTCAAAACCTAGAAAGTATTCGTTTCTACGGAAATCAGTCAACAGCAGGTGCGGCTAGGTACTTGAAAGTTCGCTCCAGTATCCATCCCCCTCTACGCGGCCGCCGTGGTCTCCAGTCATCCTTGACCCAGTATTCATCATAGGTCTTCGTCGATTGACGTACATCGAGCACTAGGTACTATGATTTGTGAAAATTGTGTCACCAAGACTTGCTCGACAATGAGGAGGCTATCGCCAACGAACTCATCAATCGTCTTGGGGACGTAGCCGAATTCGAAACTGCTCGCTAGACTGTGTTTCGCCATCTCCTTAATCTCTCTGGCGACTTTTCCTTTGATTTTCTCCGGGGGTGCGCTCTTGGCATTTGTGGTTGTTCTCAACAATATCCGCGTCAGAGGCCCCACGCATACAGCATCTCACATTCACGATACAACGTCGAACATCATGATTGACGTTTCAATTCATCGTATTGGGAGTCTGAAAAAAACCCATCCCCACCATTTCATGACGGGGTATCACACCAAGTAGACTAAATATAAACACCCAAATAGATATCCCAACAAACTCCCTTCGTGATCCGGGGTATATAAAAAGAAGAAATAAGAAAAAAAAGCGGAAATGATACGCCGTCCATATCACGGTCCTAAAATTGCACTTTCCCCATTTGTCGACTCAAATCCACGATGGGATCTTCATGCGCTGGTGTGTAACGCCGCCCGCCGGCTTCCTCCTCCGGCTACCCAGATTCAAGAGGTCTCCGTTTCCGGCTTCGGCCAGGTCCTCGAAATGCTGATGACCGACCGTGATGAGCTTAATGATGTTTCCGAACCCCACCGCCACAGATGCTGTGCCGACCTTGACCATAGGACCAAGCTCAGAAATGATGAGATGCGAGCCGTTCTCGAACTCCGAGTGCAACGGCTTGGTCTCATAAATCTCCTCGCGACCCAGCTCTGAGGCGACCCATACTTCCCAGTTGTCCTGAGATCTGCTAGGCCTCTTCTCTAGTCGTTGATACATCCTCCGTCGTAGCCCGCCCGTTGTTGTCGGAGACGACTCTCCACTGCTTGATCCACTGTCGTAGTTGTCCTTCCGAACGCCAACAAGGAAGCCATTGGGGAGCGCCTCCCACGTGCCAGGGTTGGCGATTTGCCGCTTCGACTCGATTGTATCGTGCCACAAAGAGCAGCTGCGGCTGGGCGGCATGCTCGTGTTGCGGAAGCAGATGACATTCCCTTCCTCCTTACAGGTGTAAGTCTGGATGATACAGTCGCCCGAGTCAGCGTGGTTGTAAGCGATGCCAAATGACACAAGTCCAACCGAGCCGCACTGCGGTTTGCGCCGCGAGGAGTGGAAACACCTGAGAGACCGCGGCTGGATTGGCTCCGTTTCAAACGTGTGGAGCAGGGTGTTGGTCTTCGCGTCGACGAGATCGACCGTCTGAGATCTGGCAACTAGAAACGAGCTAAGCGCAGAGAGCGGCACGACTTGATACGCGTCTCGATCCTCGATGGAGTGAACATCCAAGCTTTGCGAAACCCACGAGTTGTCTTGCTGATGCGTTGCAACGTGGATGCACCCCTTTCTGGATGCAGTCAGGATCGATAGTTGCTGGTTTCCGCCCGGCGCGTTCTTCTGCACCAGCGGCCGAACTGAGATGAGCGGGCTCTTGCAGATGGTAAACTCCATGGGCTCCTTTGAGCCGGGGAAGATCTGGGTCATCGTTCCGTTTCGTCGCACAATGACCAGAGGGCTCGAGTAGTCGAACGTCGGCGTGCCGAAAAAGAAACCCTCCGGTTTTTGGCCATTCAGTTCCACCGGCACTGATTTGCTCCACCGGTGCTCTTGCAAGTTCCATAGAAAGACCTTGCGAGACGATAACAGAGCCAACCAGTTGGACTTCTTGTCTGTTGCGACGGCCAAGACGGGGAAGGGATTCTCTGGCGGTGGTTCGACATCAGCGAGCGAGTAGCCAATGATGCCCGATCGAACGTCCCAAACCCGCACTGAGCGGTCGAGACCTACGGAGATGATGTGACCGTCGTAAGACGACGACATCAGAACAACGTCGAGGGCGTGTTCCTCCGGCAATGTCTCGACTGCAAGGAGAGGCTGATCGCTGAAGTCGTCATTTCGTCTGGATTCGGCATCGTCACCCCATAACAAGTAATGCATGAGAAGACGTACAGCCGACACGATGAACAGCACGGTAACTAGAAAATGCTTCAAGTGGTGGTCAATGAAGTCGTAAAGCGCTGGTAACAAGGGTCGCTCGGGCATGCGCGGGGTACGATCGGCGCCGTTGAGTACAAAGACCAGTGGATCGTAGACGCGCGCGGTGTAACTGTGGGAGTTCGGCTTGATGACGTTGATGACCTCGCGCGCGCTTTCGTGGTCTTGCAACCGAAGCCACGACGTCGGACTGCGCGCTTGATGAATGTCGACAAGCATCGCATTCTTCTGCTGGCTGAAGTTGACGGTGTCTCGACCTATCCTGAAAATTCCACGTATAAGCCTGAACATCGTGTCATTCTCGAAAAAGTGCCACTGCGCAATCAAGACAAAAGTGATCATGACGACGGTGCCGGCGATCCGAGTTGACAGAGCGATCTTTCCTTGAAGCATGGCCTCGAACCAGCTTCTTTTGAGTGGCTGCTCCTGGCCATATCGATTGTTCTTGAGCGATGCTTTGGCGAGTGCGTCACCCAGCTCTGTTCGCCGGACATCGACGCTGAGGACGGCCAGAAAGAATGTCGACAGGTAGAAAAAGTCAAACACAATTGCAACGGAAACAAAAGTGCAGAATGCGGACACGCCGGGTGAGACCACCTTGGACAGGCCCCACAGAATGAAGACGTTTTGCGCTGAACTGGCTAAAGCGATGTGTGCCGTTTCGCCAAATGCACGGCTGATTCGACTACTCGTGCTGTTTTCCGAGGGAGTCATGATGACGGAGTTGATAAGCCTGAAAATGTTCTCGAGACTCATCGAGAGAACCACGACCGGATACGCCGCTTGTGGAATCCCCGAGAGGTCGACGCGAAAAACGGCACATACCGTGAAACTCGACATTATGGAAACAACGATCTGAGCGAAGACCGTGACTATGAGGCCGACCTTGGACTTGACGGCTCGTAATTTTGAAAGGCTGAATAAGAAGTAAACCGATACCAGGCCGTATGCAAGAGCCAGTATTACCGTATCTTGCATAGAAATGGGCATGAATTGGAACTCATAGAGCTGGCTGGTCATGCTCTTGCCGTCGGCGGGATATGCGGTCCAAGTGTTTCTCATACGTGTGGCAAGTGCTTCTGCCTTTCTTTCCCATTGGCGGCCAACCGGTGAATCGCGGAGGTGAATTAGGGTGATCACCAAGGCATCCGCTGCCATTAGTTTTCGGTCCTCGAAGCGTTTTCCGCTGAAGACAATGGAGTGCCTCAGAGTCACATTGACTGAGGTAGGTTGCGTTTTCCTAGCATTCACTGTCGATAGAATGTCCGCGTCGTCGAGTATGCGCTCCGTGGAGCAGGCCCAGTACTGAAGTGGCGAATGGAAGAACCAAGACTGATTTGTGAGGCCATTGACGACATGGAAGGCATCCCGGTCTCCTGGAGCGAGATCCACGTGCGGGTCGTGGAGACGGAGGGTCGTTACGGGCCGGCGCGGGCTGAAATCTTTGGTGGGACCAAGAAGCTCATCTTGCAGTTCAAGAGCGCCAAGCAAGACATCGCGTTCCAAAGCCTGCATGTAACTGCCGTGGACCCATATGGAACGCATTATAACGTCGGGCTCGGTGCTGTTCTCCTTGAGCGGCTGCGCTGCAGTCCACACGTGGTGGGGGAGGTTGGAGGCGCCATTGCTAAGGTCGGACGTGTATAGATATGGAAATGGGTAGATGAGGATAGCGGCAACGGCCACAGAAATGATGAGTGTCGTGACGACGTGTCTCGCAGCGTATCGACCGTATCGCGCAAAGCATCGACGGAGAGGATGGTTCGGGGCAAGGACAGGAGCTTCCGTAGTTCTGAAGGGCAGTTAGTCAAGAGATGCGCGTGAGGCCGGGGCACGAGTGCGGGCGGTAGTGTAAGCGGTCCATACCCTCGCAAAGGATACAACAGATACCAAATCATCTGCGGCGACGGTTGCAAGTTGACTTGCAGCAGCTGCAGCAGAAGAAGAGGTTAAACTCGGTTGCAGAAGCGGAGGCGGCTCAGGCGAGCTTTCGAACCATCCACTGTTTATCTGCACAGAATGATGTTGGAGGCCTGCAGGAGTTGGTCGTCGCACTCATGATTCGGTTCGACGGGCAGGCTAGGCAAGGCGGCCAGACGGATGGGACATTAGCAACGGGCCGGGGGATCGTTGGTTGAGCAGGTGTGTCGAAACTGGGGAACGGAGAGGTGAAAGCTTTTGAAATCAATGCGCGCGAAGGAGGGATGTGGGCGCGGCTCTGGCAAGTAGTGTGTATTTGCGTCTGGGAGGAGACGGGGATTGGACGTGGTCGGTCGGTTCCACGTTCGTCGGTCGATCGGGTGTCGGGAGAGGGTGGAAGTGGAACGACGGCGGCGGGCACCTGCGATGGAGCCAGACGACAGAAGACAAGACTAATCCTGCTAGTCCGGACTGGCGGCTTGGAAGACGTTGCGGAAATTGTGTTAGTCGTAAGTCGGGAGGGATTCAATTGGGACGCATGTCCTTTCGTCGGTGCGCTGGTGGGTGTTGTTTGTGCCCGGCGTCTGTGGTGCGGGCGGAGCAAGTCGCAGGCGCTCAAGTCTGGGAGCAATTAATCTCGTTGGAGTTCGGCAGCTTGGGCGACGGGAGATGCGGAGAATGATATGCGGCGGCCAAGGCAGGCGTAAATTGGGACGGCTTTCGGGGGGCGACCCTGGGTTGGTAAAGCGGGAGGTCGATGGTGTTGAAAAAAGACGACGTATTTCTTTGGCAGGTGATTGGGAGCTAAGGCAAGGTCAGGTAAGGTAGTGAGTATCGATCGGTGGATGTAGAGATGTGGTAGCAAGCACGGCGTGGCGTGGCGTGGTGGTGTGGGTTGGCCGACCTGACAGGACGCTGCGGGACAGGAGAGGCAGGGCGGGTGCGATGCGAAAGTGTCCCTGTTGCAGTGTGCAGAGGGGATCGCACACCACCACCAGGAACCCCATCCAGGGGTACCGATCTACTTAGATAGGCACCTACCTCTCGTCGATTGCTCTTAGGTGACTGCCTCGCTGCATACCACCAGACCTTACGTCAGGCGGCTCAGGTGAGGCCCAGGTGCCGGCACTTCTCTCCACAGGGCGTTTTCCTCAAGTAATAGCGCCGCATATGATATCGCAGTACCTGAGGTGACTGCACCAGCTTTAGGTGGCCCAAGACAACCGACCCGACAGCACGTCGCTGGGGGCGAGGAGCATGGTACACACACACTTGTGTGGGCAGCGAACAGCGGGGAGGGCGCTGGTTGTCGGTGAGCAATGGGCACCGCACCGCACCTCAGTCCACTGAATGGTGGTGGAACCTGCCGACGGCCATGGCGTGGTGTGTCGGGGAACATGGGTTGACTTCCCTGCGAGGGTGGGCAGGAAACTTAGTGAGATGGGCCCCCCCGGGGGGAAAAGATGAGACCCGGGGACTTAGAAGATACCTCGTCTCTGCGAGAATCCAAGACCAAGACCAAGGCTTGGAGCAGGAGACGCTAGAAGCCAAGCCAGGGGCGTTTTGGCGTTGCCGCCAAGCTGGAGACGTCTTGCGTGTCTGAATGTAGTGTATGTGATGGCAGATCGCCCACTAGAGCAAGCCCCCTTCTCCCGCTTGACGCTGACACCGGCGCTGACGTCTGCAGCTCTCCTGTCCTGCTTCCTGGGGGTGTCTAAGACTTGAGACAAGACCTGAAAGGCTTCTTTCAAGCCAATAATTTGTAAAGGAGGTGCTGCCCTCCTTCTCGCGCCAACTTGACGACCTTCGTGCTGCCGCACGGCAAAAGCCCAGCCCAGCCCACCACTGATCCTCCAGGATATCCAAAGGGAAATCATGGGACGCGTGTAGCTCAGACCTCATGGCAAGCAGGGACGAGAGGAGACGTCGCCTGGACTTCGCGGGCAGCTCCAGGCGAGGTAGGGCAAATCCACGCGACGGGGAAGAAAGATAAGGTTGGAAATTGAGGGGTAGTTTGGGAACGTCCTTGGGGGGGCTATTTTGGGGGCGACAAAGTCAAAATCCAAGTTGGGGGATCCTGAGATGAAGGCCAAGCGGAGCAGCTCACGCACGAGACAAGTCAAACAGCCGCCGGCCATGCGTACCTGCTGCATCTCTGCGTGGCTTCTGGCTTCTGCTCTGCATCTCAGTTCCTTAGACTCGGAGGACGCTACCCCTCACCCTGGCCGCTTGATGCCTACCGAGGCGTGGTGGACGTACGCTTCGCGTTAGTCTGCCCCCAAAAATGCCAGTGGTGGACGAGTTTCAAACAGATGGACCAAACCTAGAAAGACTCTGGGACATTCCAGAAGGTCAAGGGGGGGTAAAAAACCAAAATGCTGCGACAGACAAATCGTGTCTCTCCCTTCGGAATGTATCAAGGTGAACAGGCACATTTTGCCCGCATCCAAGCGAGAGACATTGATAGAGAAAGAGTTCCTGTCGGCTGTTCTTGGCGCGCTCACTAGGACCGCTCGTCTTTCCAGAGCCGGAGAGACAGTAGAGAAACGGGGTGCTAGTGGTGGTGGTGCCGGTGCCGGCGCTGTCGAGGTAGTGCTGTGCGTGTCAACACGCAGGCAGCCCGAGGACAAGGAGAACATCCACCGTTTGTGTCTGCAGGAGCATTGGCGCGCAGTTCTTGAACTGATTCGTTGTTCGAGTCGTGTTCACCCCCCTCCCTTTCCTCTCAACCCCATCCTGCGCTTCCTGTCTCGTCTTCGCTTGAAGGTCAGCAAGTGTAGGGGTCTCGGGGGACCGGGCGCAACCCGCGCGGGACACACGGGGTGTTGGAAGCTCCAAGCCAGGTGTAAGTGCAAGCTGCTTGCGGTGCGTACGTGCGCACACCTCGTGGTGTATGTTGCGCGGTTTGTTCTAGCGCATTAACGGCGGCCGCGGGCTCGGGGGAAGATACGAGGGAGCAGGCTGAAGCGGGCGCATATCCTTCGAAATCCGGTCCGTCCAGCTCGGAAACGTGCCTCGGTCCATCCCCCTCGGCATGGGGGGGGATAAAGACAGACAGGACTCAACCCTGGGTGCCTGGCAAAGGTAATGCGCTGCGGACGGCTAAGCGAGCCATGTCTTAGCAATGCAGAGAGCCTGGAATCCCGTCACACTGTCGTGTGGACGGACCGAGGAGTTGAATGTGACGATTGGCACCAGCCCAGCCCAGCCGAGAGTCCCGAACGCCGATCGATATGCGCCAGTGATGGGGTTCGTGGTCATCGTGTCGTTCTGGAATGCAGGCACATGGCGAAAACGGTAGATTATGGTGATTATTCATGTCGTGTGAACTGTGGCAAGCTCAAACCGCAAGCTGAGGTGGCTTCGCACGGCCGGATTCGGTTCCAGTGTTTGGCGGTGGTGATGCTGGCTGTGATGAGACCGTGACGGCGACAGTGAATAAGAAGTCCTCCAATGCAGCATGGCTGTCGGTTAGTTCGATCGGGTTCAAATCGGAAGAATTGAATTGATGCAAGTGACACTTGTCGATGTCGGCGGTGTTGGTGTAAGGCAATTGGTGTTGGTTGCTATTGGCGGCAAGCAAGCTGTTCACCCGACGGGAATATCGTCAGGAAGGTCGGACGGAGCTTCTGCTGACGGAACAAAACATCAAAAGGAAAGGGCGGCCGACGCATACTATATAACCAAAAGGGCGACACGACCGGCATGGGCAGATCTGATCTACCACAATCTATAATTAATCAGATGGGCAATCTTGCAGCAGCTTGGGTAGCCTAAGACCAAGTCAAGTGTGATTGCATTTGCGCGAGGTGCGGTGTGTTTGCTCAAAATCACCAATGCTTCCATCATAATCAGCCCAGTTGATGCCAAAGTCAGGCCATTTCCCACCCGGTCCGCCCTTCTCATTGGCTCCGCACCGCCCTGTGCGGTTCGCACCACCAATTGAGACCCCCATCCTCCCCAAGACCCCCAGAGACCCTCGATACGATACCCGTGCTCCCACCCCCTCTTTTTCCGGGTACCCTTCGCGCGCAGAAAGCAACAGCAACAGCAGAACACCCCTGTATCTCGCGTGTTTTCCTCCGCAACAGCGTTCCCAATGTTGCATTCTTTTCTTTTTTTGCCTTTCCTGCAACTGAGCCGGCACTTCGTCTTCAGCTAGCTGTAGCCATGAACCAGTAGCCTGCCTGTTGCTGGTGATCGTAGAACCCGTGAACACTTCCCGGGGCCGCGTTTAAATGACATGACTTTGAAACCGTGAAACGCCAATAGACTCTCTCTCACCGGCACAAATAAGACCATTCCCAAAACTAAACCGAGAGCCACCTGGGAATATCGGGCAGATTTGCTGCATTACACCTTGTCCGGCTCAATTGAGGCATTCATTGAGGCATTCGTCGTAATTCTCGCTCTCCATACGAGAAAAACCCTCCTCCCATCACACCCTGTCTTAGTCATGCGACCACAACTCCATCCCAAATTCATCCTCATCACCATCGCCGGGCGTACCACCGCACTCACTCTCACATCAGGCCCGGCGCCATGGACTCAGAAATCCCGGCACCACCAGGGGACCCCCTGTCCGAGCTGATTACCACCTTCAACGAGCTCAACGGCGCCTTCATCAACGAGCTGAACGAGGAGCCGAGCCCCCTCGAGTTCATGCGCTATGTCGCCCGCAACACGCCTTTCGTCGTCCGCGGGGCTGCTTGCTCGTGGAGGTCGAACAAGACCTGGGACAAGGAGTTCCTGCTGGATGCCTTCAAGGATCAGACTGTCAATGTCGCCGTGACCCCGTTTGGGTGAGTGGTTACTTATCTGCTGTTGTTCATAGCCGAAAATCTCATCACACGACTAACACGTAAAAAAGCAACGCCGATGCGCCAACCTCCCATGACGAAGAAGTAGTCTTCGCAAAGCCCCATGAGGAACATCAAGATTTTGAAGAGTTCCTCAACTACGTGATAGATCAAGAACGAAGCAAAGACACCACCTCAGAAGTCCGCTACGCCCAGACCCGTATGTTTCTCAACCTTCATCTCATCTCACGGCTCTCGCTTCATAATCCTCACGACCCTCTCACAAACACACCACTAGCACTCAATTCTCACTCACATTAACTCCCAACCCTCATTACAAAGTCACTCATACTCACACCCTGTAACGAACCCTCCACTAACCCACTCAGAAAACGACAACCTTCGCAATGAATATCTCCCCCTCTTCAACCACGTCCCCCCCTCAGTCCCCTTCGCCCGCATCGCCCTCGACCGCGACCCGGACGCCATAAACCTCTGGATCGGCAACGCCCGCTCTGTCACAGCCCTTCACAAGGACAACTACGAAAACATCTACGTCCAGGTCCGCGGCCGCAAGCACTTCGTCCTCCTCCCGCCCCTATGCCACCCTTGCGTTAACGAGCAAAGCCTCACCCCCGCGACGTACCACCGCCGGCGTAAAGAGTCCTCCGCCGACGACCTCATCCTGGAGCTTGATTGCGACGACGGCAATGACGCGGATGGGGAGAAGGGCAAGCTATCAGATAAAGTCCCGTTTGCGACGTGGGACCCGGACTTCCCCCAGGTCAACGCCACGCCGTACTCTCACCTCGCGGAACCCGTCAGAGTCACCCTCGAACCTGGCGACATGCTCTACCTCCCTGCCATGTGGTACCACAAGGTTTCACAGTCCTGCCCAGCAGACGGCGAAGGGTTCGTGTTGGCGGTCAACTACTGGTGGGTTTCACTCCACCATGCCAAACATCAACACAGGCTCACCCTTTCATCAGGTACGATATGGAATTCAGCGGTCCCTTATACCCATTTAGCTCCTTCGTCAGAAACATCAGTCTACAAAAGTCTTCACCCTCAGCGGCAAGGCAATAAAAGAATGCTCAGGGGGCCAAACGCCATTGATATTAATAACCAGTCTCCCGGCGTGTGATTGGGTCTCGTGTTTCAGTCCCCAACACCGACCGTGTCTCCTTCGCCATATATACATTGTGGTGATATACGCTCGGATTACCTAGAGATGGTTGTCTCGCTCGCCCTCGCACACCTCAGGGCCTGTCCCCTTCTCTCCCGTCTCCCGTCATCGTAGGCAGATAAATGTCACGTAACCTGCTGGCCAGCCTGGCCCTTCAAATGGGCCCAGATAGCCCCGTTGCTCCGAAAATGAACGCCAAAGACCGCATCCGCGGAGAGTATCTCATAGTACACTTTTTTCCCCGCCCTTTGCCCAAAAGTTTCGTCTCCATTCCCTTACCCGGCCTCGGTTGGTATGCATATAATATAAACGCAAAGACGGATCCAAGGGGTATGCATGTGTGAAGAGAACAAATGAGAGACGACGATCAATCACCGTCGACGACTGCCCCTCGCAAAAAACGACTCTAGAAGTTGAGTTCCTACTCCCGCAATGCAACCTGCCCCCATGAACATGCACGAGGGCGCAATGCAGACAGCCCACCCATCCACCAAAAAAAAAACCCCGGAAAGAAGCGATCAGGATTAGTTGAGGAATCCCTTGCACGCCGCCGTACCGCAAAGACAGGGAATGCGGTCCAAACTGCCGATCTCACGTTCGAATTTGTAGTCGTATGTCAGTTCCTCGTCTGCGGGGATGTTAGCATATTCCTCAAACCACGAATCAGAACAATACTCACGCTGTGCAATGTCCCGGAGAGCATAAATAACGATTCGTTTGCTTCCATCCACCTTAATGATCTTGGCCGTACAGTTGGGCATGCAGCTGTGGTTGATGAATCGAGCAATACCGCCCTTCTTGGTCGCATCAATGACGGTATTATCGTCGATGCGGAACAAGTAACTGCTGCCCATGCCGCTCTTGAGGTAGCGCTTCTCCCGAATCTCCGAGATGGACTGTCTGACTTGTTCGCCCACGTACTCGATAATCATGTCATCCTTGTTGATGTTCTCTTCCGTATAGAGACCCCAGTTGTGGATGGCAGATCTAGCAAATTTGACTGGCTTCTTCCGCTTCTTAAGCTGGTTGAATTTGAAGGCATCAGAGTCGCCCGACATCTTCTTCTCGTCCTGAAGAGCTGACACGTGGCGACGGTTGTTTGCACGATTAGCTCTCGAGTTGCCCTTGGCGACGACCTTTTCAGCGACAGCAAGCCTGCTGGCCTCAACCGCCGCATCCTTGCCATCCTTCTTGTACTTCGCCTGCCGTGCCTCTCTTTGTTTCTGGACCTTGATGTGATGAGGCAGGTATTTGGACTTTTCGGCGTTAAGAATCTTCTTGACACCTTCGGTTCGTGCGGAACCGGTGGAATTAGAGACGTAGTAGCCTTCAATACCAACCGCACGATCGATAGACCCGTCCTTTGAGTTGAGTTCTCGTACCCTGTTGCGCCGCCAAAGCCAAAGAAGCGGGTCCCCCAGATCTGCCCCTCCAAACCTTTTGCTGAGCCTGGCCAAGTCTGGCATATCCGCAGCTGACAAGGACAACTCTTGCATGGTTGCAATATCCAGCTTGAAGTCGGTAGGCAGATCAAGAGCGCGTCTCGGCGTCGTTGAGTACAGGGTGAAATCTACAGCAGCAACAGGCTCGTCCTCCCTCTTTGCTGCTAATGCTGGTGCTGGCTCTGGCTCTGGCTTCACCTCCTCCACCGGGGTCTTCGCGGGGACCGGCTCTTCCTCTTCTGTTTCTGCAACCGACTGTGCTTGCTGTTGCTTTTTCAGAGCCTCACGTTCCTCGAACAGTTGTTTCTTTGATTTCTTCTTTGACTTCAACTTCTTCGCCGAAGCTTTGGTTGAGAGGGCTGGGGTTTCGGAGCGAGTCTCGCTTCGCACATCAGCCATGTCGACATCAGGCGTGGCTTCCTCGGATATTTCATGAACTGGCAAGTCGGGCTCCATGTTATCCAGCGTGACCCCAAAGAGTTCCTCGTCGGACTTCTTATGGCGCTTAACTGCTGACCGAAGCTCAAGGTCCAGTTTCCTCTTCTTGGTCGAGGTCAGTCCATCAACAACCGCAAAGCTTGCCTCGGTCATGGAGTCTTCCTCCGCAGGGCCCCACGAAGCAAAGTCTTCTCTGGATACATCATCGTCTGTACTCATGCGACTGCGCGGCCGAGAATCAGGCTCTTCCGTGTCCCTTGCGACAGACTCTCTGACCTCAACTTCTTCGTCGGATTCGACATCGCTATCGTAGCTCTTCAGTCGATGGTGCAGTGACCTGAAAGCACCGCGGCTTTGAGGAGCACGCTTGCGCGAGAAGGGATCCATAAACCCAACATTATTACGAGCTCCGTGTCCTGTGGCCTTGGCTTTACGAATACGGGGTAGGGAGGATATCTCTAGACGGCCGGTACGACGCTCGATGGGATCTGCTCCCGAGTTGGGAGTAGCACCACCAGGACTCTCGTCACCTGCATCTACGGTAACCGACGGGACAGAACCAGCCGGATCTCTGAGACCGAGTTTCTGGCGCATCGCGACATGATTGGAAGGGTTGAGGAAATTCGTCAAAGTAGGAGCGGCAACCCGTGATCTGATGTGCTTGATCAGATGCTCTGCCAGTTCTCTGGCAACAACATCGCAAGCTTCCATGACAGGGTCAAAGTTCTTAGCTCTTTGTCGCTTTTCCTCTTCCAGATCTGCTTCCTCTTCGCGACGGCGGCGATCCTTATCCTCTCGCAATCGCTGATCGGTTCGACGCTTTCGTTCGGGGCTAGGGGTTCGTCGTGAGCGCGGAGCTGGGGCTGCCGACTCAGAGTCTCGAGATGAGTTCTGCGGGAGGTAGAGCTGCATAACCATATTGTATGTGAACAGGTCGGTGTGATTAGCAGCTCTATAGCACTTCATGGCTTCATTTCGACCGTGGAAGGTGTTCGGAAAGACAATAAAGTAGCCTGTTCTGTCGATGCGAATTTCGTCAAAAGCGAAAGCCTTGAGGCGCTTCTTCATGTGCGGAATTGTCGTAACCATGACGGGCACATGTTCGTGCGCAACAAACACATACGGGTCGTTTTCGAGTTGCTTCGCGATAGCCTTATCCTCTATAGCGACATGCCCCTTTGGCTGACTTGGCACCCAGGGAGGGACACCAGCCACTGCTTGCCGATGGGACGAGGGGCCCTTTGGCGCCAATGGTGGTGGACCAAGAACCTTTTCGGGCACATTAACCCGCGGGCCTGTTGGAGGCGCCTTTGAAGCAGTGTGTACAGTGTGTACATCTTGGGATGCACGCTCTCTTCTCAAGGCTTCTTCAAGCATGCTAGCGCTTTTCTTGCCCTCGGGGTCATACTCGACTCGTATTTGGTTCGCCTCAATTCGCTGCCCGTGCATAGCTTTCACAGCGCGGCGCGCGGCATCAATTGCTCTGATCGGGTTGAGCCTCGAGCGACCGGGATGCGCATCCTTGTATCGAAACGTCGCAAAGCCAAGATAGCTGCCTGTCTCAGGATGCATCTTGTTGCTGCTCTCTGCAATGTCTCCAAATGTCGCGAAAGCTGCCGTCACCTTGGAAAAGGTGATGAGAGGATTGAAGCCAGTCACGACGATCTGTGTTGGTGGGCCAGGCCCAAGCGAGGTTTTCGAGTCGTACGGATACGGCTTGAGATTATACGGCGACTGTCGCAGTCGAGACTTTGGAAGGTGGAAGTCGGTGTTGATATAGCCCAATCGCCCGCCTTTAGCGAGGCGAGGGTCTGGAGGGGGGGTGTCATCTTCCTACTCAGTTTATTAGCCATAGCTCTCACTCAAAAGATGACGCCCCCCCTCCATGGGCGGATATGTTATGTTTGTACGTACCAATCCAAACTCCTTGTATATCGGCTTGGCACTTTTCTTATTGTGCTTCGACAGGGTCCGGTCGTTAAATGGATCATATGTGCATTTGATGCCTTTCGTGGTTCGAGAAAGATCTCGCGCAGGAGTGCGCTCAATGGGTGAGGGCTCCGGGAGCGAGCCGTTCAGGCGGGATAATGGGGTATTGCGGGAGGCCGATGCCTCATCCCGATCGATGGTTTGTGCGTGGACCATGTTCGTCTTCGGCAGGCCAGCATTTCCCGAGTATGAAGGTGATTCTATTGAGGTGAGCGGCGTGCCGCTGGTGGTGGGTATATGAGATGAGCCGTTCGGGGCGGCCTGTCGCGCAGAGGTGCTGAAGACGGAGGAAGAGCCAGTGCTCGCGTAAGAGCTCGCAGATCCAACGGCGTTGAGTGTATCTCCTAAAGGCGACTCATGGCCATCGGCCGGCTGTTGAGAGGAGTCGGAGAGTAGGCCATCAGTACCAGATGGCGCTCGGGCGCTTGTGCCGTTGAGCGAAGCGGTAGCACCACTTTTCTGGCCAACAAGCAGGCCACTGGTAGCAGGAGTATCTTGTGTCTTGGCCTTGGCCTTTTCTCTCTCGGTGGCCCTGTCCCTGGCAGCACGTGGTGCGGCAGGAAAGAATTGCGCGAAGCTCGCCGACGGTTGGCGGGTCATCGTGAGGTGTATCTGTCTCTACCACTCCCGCCTGCGACCGACCATCGTCTCTTGCGTGTCGGATGCTTCAGAGGGCAGAGGGCATCGCTGGAGACAACAGCTGCAGGAGCGTGGCGGGAGACAGATGCGCGATGTTGAGGTTCACGCGACCGAGGAGGAGTCGACACCGACACGGGCGGTTGGCGGCTGGCGGGCTAGCAAGGGGGGCAATAGCCCAACTGCGTCATCCAAGGATGGAGATACCCAGTCGCGAATGGTTCGGCTTCGACGCAGTCAATCTGCGAAGGTCGTAGATGGAAGCGGTGTGCCGTGCGATGCGATCGACGAAAGGCGAGGGCGGGAAAAAAATAGAGCAGTGAGGTCAGAAAGTTGGAGGTTGAAGAGTGTCCAAACTCTTTCAGGGATGCGATTTAGCGGAGACCAGCACGGAACAAGGCGAGGGAGAGCACCGTTGCAGCATGGGTATCCGTAAACTGCTTTGGTTCAGGCACCTCTGGCGGGTGGTAGAGTCAAGGTACTGCTCACCGCATTCCTGTCGCCAGGTACACTCGAATACCTCCAAGTGGACTGGTGGACACTGGTTGGCAGCTGGCACGTGACAAAATTCGGGTCCCGACGCGTAGAACCTTTTGCGCGTTTCTCACCAAAGATACAGGGGTGTCAAAGAAGCTACCCCGTCACTTTGGCGTCATGAGCCAATGAGAGAATTCGGCTTAATTGTTCAAGATAATTCCCAAGACTATCATTGTTTACTGCTCAACAGTCTATCAATTCGTGTGAGCCCCCAAGTAGCTAACTGGAATCAACCAATACATTCCGGTAAGGTAGAGCCAAACAGGCCAGCAACTAAAATAGAAGCAGCTAAGACTTCGCGTCCAAAGGATATGGGCCCTCTTTCGTCTGCCACCTCCCTGCAGCAAAGTCATTCATGGGTTTAACAAAGTAAATACATTCATACAAGCCTTGGCTGCCTGCCATTCGGCCTCTTCAATCTTTCCTGTAGTCGTGATATTGTAGGCTCACGATGCCATCCAAACGCCTTCTAGTCCGTAACCATTCCATAAAGTTTTACAAGTGAGGGTAATCCTGTCCAAACGCCAACCAAGAGACCAGTGTCTACAAGTTCAAGTTCATCTCGAACTCATCATCTTCAAAGTCCTCGTTCTTGGGACCAGCATTTCCGAGGACATCGTTCTCGTCGTCTCCGGCCGGATCAAAGATGGAGAGGAACTGGAGGCGGCCAAGTTCCTCAGCGTCCTCGGCGTGTCCGTCCGGCTTCTTTGGGGATGCCTCACGTCGGACGACAGTCTTCCGGGGAACAAGTGTGGTGACATCCATTGACGCAGGTCGCGCTCCTGCGGCAGGCCTGGCTCGTCCACTGACGAAGGACGAGGCCGAACGACCCTTGTTGTAGCCAATGGTACTTCTGGAGGCCGCTTCGCCAACGGCACTCTCTGCGTTGGAGGACTTGGAGGCCAGAGCTGCTCTGGCAGGCCTAGTGCGGGGAATAATAGACGAGAGGGGTCTTCTGGCCGTGGTGGTGGGCTCAACGGGCTTCCTCTGCTTGATGGTAGAGCCGGTGGCCATCGACAAAGCGGATGCAGCCCTTCGAGAGGCGATGGTAGGAGGATACTTGCCTCCCACAGTCTTCTTTGCAACGGCTGGATTGGGGGCAGGGGCGGGAGCCTTCCTGCGGCCAAAAGCTGCCGTCTCGGGGACGTCAGCAACGGACCAGTCCATCTCTTGGATGTCCCGGAGAATACGGTCGTCGGTCTCCTTCAGGGCCTTCTTGAGCTTCTGTTGCTGCTGTCTGTCCTGAAGTCTGACACCGTCCTCGCCCATAGGGTTGTAGAAGTGGTTGTAGTAGCCCTTGAGCAAGTTCTCTGGCTTCAGCCCCTCGAAAGTCAAGTCTCCCTCAATAATGTCAGACTGGTAGGGCAAGTCTTTGGCCGGGGGCGGCGCATATTCCACGTCAGGCTCATCCGCAGGGCCAGCTTGGTCGTTTCGCACCTCGAGCTTGAGGGGAGCAGCGCCGGGAGACCGCTGCTTCAGCTTCTTGGTGGTCGTGGGCTTCGTCTGGGTCTTCTCAAAGTCCTTGACAATGTCCTTCACTCCGGTGTTCTGGGTGCTCTTTGCCTTTGCGTTGGTGGTTTTGTTTCCAAGTGGCGCCCGAGCACGTGTCTCTGCCAAAACATCAGTCTCTTTCTTTTCCTAAGACAGTCATCTCAGAGGCATACCGGAGGGAGTGACGAGGTTCTGCTTCTTGGCGGTGCCCTGAATAGGTCCGTTCGCATTGGACTTGGGTGCAAGCACCGACTTGCCTGCGTTGACGGCATTCTCATCATTGAGGGGAATTTTCAAAGGCGTCTTCGGGTATCGGGCTCCAGGGGTCTTGGGAGCCATTTGGCTCTTTCCGGGGGCAAGTCGAGCAGCCTGGGCCGCGTTGACGGCGTTCTCGTCTCGGATCGACAACATTGTCCCTAGAGCCAGATGGCGGAGTTGTCGATAGTTGGATGCGCTCGTAGTTTCGCTGCGGTGGTGAGTGTTGTCGTCGTGTGCCGTCTATCGTGGTATTGTCATCACCTGTCTTGTCGTTCGTTCGAGACTATTGCGTCGTCAAGAGGCGAATGGGGGGGCTAAACGGATTTGTCTGTTTGGTGGCGTTGACCGGGAAACGAAGCGCAGAAGCTCAGACCTAGCGTCCACGCCATGAATGAGAGTGTCCAGTGCTCTCGGCTCTCACAATGGAATGAATGCCACCGCCGCACCGCGACCTGCACCGTGCCACAGAACCCCACTCCACCTGACCCGACCCCACCGCCCGTGCCAGAGCTAATCCAATTGCAGCTGCCTTTGAGCGTGTGAAGATCAGGCCTGGCTGTCCACTCAGCAGGAATTGCTTGCCCCTGGCACCGGCGCTGGCTGGGGCTGCTGGCACGCTGAGGGTGGTCCGCCACGGGTCGCAGCTGGAGCGAACTTGCATGTAGAGGGGCAGTTATTTCAACACCTCACACCCTTTCCTCCCGCTTCCATCCCCCGACAGTTGCGATTCCACGTTCCCCGATCACGTCTCATTCCCAACTACAACAAACTGCTTATCGCATTCTTCTTGCACCGAACTCAACCTCCCTCAACCACCACAAAGTCTTTCGCAGCTCAACACCATCACCATGGATCGCATCAAGGAGGTAAGTCTTCCCCTCACGTCCGAGCCCCACCATGCTGCCACCGGCGGTCTGGAGGGGTAAGATGTCGCCTCCCGAAAGCTGCCGTGAGATCATTGCTGACGACGTCTCTCTTTTACCTCTCAACAGAAGATGAACTCCCTCCGTCTGGAGGCCGACGAGTCTGCCGCCAAGGTTGAGGAGCTCCAGGCCAGAGTCAAGACGCTCGAGCAGGAGAACCTGGCCAAGGAGCAGGAGATCACCTCCCTCCAGCACAAGAACGGCCTGCTCGAGGGCGAGGTCGAGAAGCTTGAGACTGCAGTTAAGGACTTCAAGAAGGCTGCCGACGAGAGCGCTGGTACTGGCACACAAAACGAGACTCTTCAGCGAAGACTCCAGCTCCTCGAGGAGGAGGCCGAGGAGGCGGACAAGACCCTTCGCGAAGCCAACGAGAAGTACGTTCTGGACCCTGTCATCGAACCGTCCAAATATCCCCCCCCCCTTTTCCCTAGTCTTCAACCACCCCCCGACCGACCCCCCTTTCGTGTTCATTAAAACCCGCCCCACCGATGAATCTCGTTGCTTACACCGTCTTTTTCCACAGGCTCCGACAAACCGACGTCAAGGCCGGCCACTTCGAGCGCAAGGTCCAGGCTCTCGAGTCGGAGCGCGACCAGTGGGAGTCCAAGTACGAGGAGATGTCCAAGAAGTACACCCAAGTCCAGAAGGAGCTCGAGGACTTCCAGAACGAGATTGGCAACATCTAAGCCTGTGTCTCTCACGGGGGAGTCAATTCGTGCAAGGCTTTTTCGTTGTGATAGATTTCTGGCCTGGAACACCTCGCTTGGGGGACCTGAGCAAGCGATCCCGATAGCGGTGGATTGCAAGTGACGGGACGTTTTGCGACCGAGTTATAGCAGCCTTGTTTTTACTCCTTTTTTTGTAACCCCCGTCAACAAGAGTCCTGTTCTGCCTGAAATGCCTCGGTCTATGAAAGTCTCGAGGAGAAAACACAAGCATCTCGTCGAACCACGCTGGGCGTGTGAGGTATCTTATTGGCAGCTTCTGAACCACAAATCCGAGTTTATACCCTCCTTATTTCTTGAACTTGGCCTTCTTCTTGGCCTTCAGCTTCCTGTCGCCAACTTGTCTCTCCAGCTTTGACTCGTAGCGAAACTTGGGCTTCTTTGGCCTGTCCTTAAACGTCTTCTTCTTCGCCGCCGGCTTGTCCGCTGCAGGATTTTCTGTCTTGTCCTTGTCTTCGTCATTCGCTTCCTCGTCGCTGTCTTGGTTGAGCTTCTCGAGACCGTCTCGTGTGACGGCGATGGCCTCAACCTTGACCGTGGTATACCGATCTTCGTCTATGTACTCGTCTTCGTAGTCCACGATGTCTGTCTGCGCCGCTTGCTCCTTGCCCTGGTCTTCAATGCCGTCCCACTCTTCAAAGTCTGAAATTTCCTGGTCGTTGTCTGAGTCCGCGGCCTGCGCCTCTTGGAGCAGTGCGTTGACGGCCTTGACATGCTCCTCGACTTCCTTTTGCCGTTCTTGCTTTACCTGTGATTGCCTCGTATTAGCGACATTCACCTGAAACGAGGCAACGATGACCAAGACAGATCCTTACCTGTTTTCTCATCTCGATCTTCTCCTCCCTCGCCTTCTTGGCCGCCTGCTCCTGCGCAAACTTTACGCGCTGCAGCTTGCGCTTGTGAAAACCGGTCAAGTAATCCTGCCGCGCATCGAAATCGAAGTTGACCTCCTCGACCGCGGACTCGGCCTTGCGCTTCTTGGGCGGCGGCGGCAGCGCGGACTTTTTCGGTCGGGGTCTGGCGAACATGGTTGGTTTGTGGTGGTGGTGTTGCTGTTTCTGAAATCGGGGTGTGCAGTCGCGGATTCGTTCGTGGTGGTGGTCTTGGACCTTGGACTGAAATTTTTAGAGCGGCGAACTTGCAGCCTTGCAGGTGCCCGGGTTGGGCTGGGGGAGGGACCCTGCCGCTGCGGCCTCTGTAGGGTCCACTGATGCGGGCCAAGCCGAGGAGCTAAATGCGCTGGAGGGACCTCGCTCGACCTGCATCTGTCAGTGAGACCAGGTGACATCGGCATTGGTTTACTGGATTCTGCCCCTGTCGGAAGTCTTTCAGCGTTGGCCGATGTAAGGCAACCGTTTGCCTGTACAAGCTGGGAAACGGATCAAGCTATCAATGGCAATCGTATTGTTTCAATTCATACCGTATCATTCCGTGTCCAGACCAAAGAACTAATAGCAAGACGGACAGTTGTACTTTATTCCTGAATTTACTGAGCCTTTTGTAAAGGAACTTCGATCAGATTTGAAGTATCCTTCGTACTTCATTTTTGTACAGCTCAACTCACCAAGACGGTGTCACACAATTCGATCGTGAAGGAATGCTATTGAGCCCTACCTTGGTCTTCTGTTTATGCAATCAACTGCTGCACACTCTCCTGTCTTGCGACCACCCTCACAACAACCAGGAAGCTCAGATATCTATCTGGGCTACATCTCTATGTTGAAAGGGAATTTGCCCCTGACGAGGCCATATCTAGAAGTACAGACAAGAAAACAAACCGCTTCGAGAACAAAACAACACATTTATCGAGACAAAGAAAGAACGAAACAGAGACACGATGATATCCAGGCTTGATGCATGTAGCCGAGTCTACAGATGTATCATAGTACGACCAAATATGCATCTATCAGATTGCTGCGGATCATGATTACGTAAAGCTCAAACGTTCGAAGCTCAGGTAAGGTACCTTGGCCATGCGTCGTCCTGCAGCCAGCGTACGTCCAGCAGCACTACGAAGACATCGCATCGAAGACCAGGCTCATCTTCGAACAGCAATCCCCCAAACAGCCAGCCATGCGTCTTTCAAGAACAGCAGGCCTGATGGCCTTCTGCGCCACGGCGCAAGCCTTCACCGACTCCTCTCCCTTCGTCATGCTCTCGACCGCAGAGTACGTCCCCGAACAACATCCGCCCCTCGACTCGACATCATGCTAACCCATCGATCTCTCCAGCTTCGCGAAGTCCGCCTCCAACGCCGCCCAGCTCCAGACCGAGTCCCAGGTCCTCGAGTCCGTTCAGGACCTCCTCTCCTCCTGCCCGACCGACCGCTACCTCGTCGTCTCCCAGCCAAACGCCAACGCGGCCGACATTCGCGGCCCTGACGGCGGCGACTGCCGCTCCCCAAACCTCTGCCGCGCAATCTCTTCCAAGGATATCCGCGGCGTGTACAGCGTTGCAGAGGTCGTAGGCGAGGTCAAGGTCGACAGCGTCGCCGAGTACCTCCACAAGGCGTGCGGCAGCAAGAAGATCGAGATCGACCAGACGAGGCTCGCGCCCCTTGGCCGCGACGCCAGCGAGAGAGCCTCCACGCTCGCCGACAACGACCACGTCCTCGGCCAGAGCCTCGAGAAGTTGCGCAAGGCCTCCGACTCGTACACTGTCATCTACCTCGCCAGCCCGTCTGAGCCAACTTACCAGGCCGAGTTCCCCGAGGAGCCCCTTCACGCCGAGCTGAAGCGTCACGAGGCCAGCCTGTTGCAGGTCCGCAAGGACAAGAACGAGACCAAGTGGGAGAAGCTACCCCTGTTCGAGAAATACGTCTTCTTCTCTCCTGGTACGTCTCGTCTTTGGATTTGGTGGACCAAAGAAATGCTAATGTATATGCAGGCATCTTCCACGCCCTGGTGGCAGCCATCGTCCTCTTCTCCATTCTCGGCGTTGGCATCAACGCCCTCGCCAGTCTCGACATCCCCTACGGATCTTTCGAGAAGGAGATGGGTCCCGCCGCCCAGAAGAAGAACATCTAGATGTATACCACCCACGCGCGATCGGGAACCTCAAACGTTTTCACGGCGCTCGTATCGCGGCATGTATTTTCTTTTTGACATCATGGGAGTTTACTTGGTAGGCATGTTTAAAGCAAGGGGAAGGAACGTCACAGGTCCACAGCTGGATCGAACCGAAATGATTAGAGCAATGGCTGTCGGGGTTCGTTAGTGAGTGACCTCGTCGTTGTTCCGCGAATGGCATGAATGTATTCTATAAAATGGACTTTTTTCTTGTTCTCTTTGCAGCCGCCTCCCAAGTTTTCATGATGTGAAACTCCGTAAACGCCTGTTGGCCGTATCTAGTCCGCGGCCACCGCAATCATGGGTCTTCAAAACGTTCCTCCCCCGTTCCGTCATGCCGCGAAGCCAAAATGACTCATTCAACGTCCTTTCGCCCTCATCTTCCTTGCCGTTCATCATGCAATACGCTTAGACAAGGTGGCTTGGCAACAAGAAGTTGGCGATACCTTCGCGGATGGCGTACTCGTGCCCACAGTTGCCGCAGACCAGCTTGCCCTCCATGATCTGCGTCTCCATGAGCAGGTGGTGCAGGTCCTTGAGCATCTTCTCGTCGCCTTGGAGCTGCTCAGCTGAGGGGGGCTCAGCAGGAAGTTCGGGGAAGCCCAGCTGTGAGTAGTGGTCAGCGCATTGCTCATTCATTTAATCGTGTATGAGGTTTTTTCAGCAGTGTCCGAAACGGTCGTCGCCGGCGCGTGTGCTCAACGCAACCCTGCTACCATAGTGTGACTGTGGAGACAAAAAAACAGAACAGACGGGACAGAATCTGTCTACTTTGGGACCCAGGTGTAAAAGAACAAAAGTAAAGAACAATATGTAAACTTACCTCAGTCGCATTCGTTCGCAGTGCGGCCCAGTCTAAGCGGGGCAGGACGTTGAGTAGCAGCTGGGGGTTGACCTCGATGTCGTCTTCCACCAGCTCTGCGTCCTTGGGGTGGAGGGGAAACGAGGCCGCCGAGACCTTGCAGGCCTTGGCCGCGCAAGTCAAGAAGTTGAGACTGAGAAGCTTCATTTTGGGCAGGTGCAGGAGTGACTTTTGCAGCGAAATCTTGTCTGCTTCTCGTTGCGCTTGTCTGAGTCGAAGTTTTAGGCACGGGAAATTTTTGGGCGACCCCACACGTGATGCACTTTCGCATGTGGGCGTCCCAGCTATTGGACTGATCTCATGGAGAACTTAAAGCCAATCTCAAACTACAATTCAACGTCACACATGCACTCAGTACAAAAATATGCCTGGCTGTTCTGCTGTTAAACTTGTTGGACAGTTTTTGTCTTGATTTCTTTGCTTATCGTGGAAACTGCCGCGTATTCCTCCACTATCATCTAAGCCATCGTCTTCTCGTAGCCGACATCCTCCTTCGCGGCTCTGTTCTTGCTGACCTTCATGTAGACAGCGATGAGAGCAACAACGACGCCAAGGAAGAAAGCCTTCTGGAGGAGGGACCAGCCCTCGCCGGAACCGACCTCCAAGGGGGAATCTTCGTTGGAGTAACCTGAAGCAAACTCGCTATGGCCGTATTCGCCTGCAGCGCCAGGGGCGTAGCCATCAGCACATCAACACTCTTGGATTTGTATTTGGATTCTTGTCGGGAGGAATGAACGACTGCGGGGACATCGATGGTGTGTGTACATGTCTCATGTGTAACATGCGTGAAAGTGAGGGCGACGGGAGTCACAGTACGTGCTCAGAGTTCCACGTGGATACCTTCAGGGGGAACCTCCAGCTCTCCGCTCTTGGCAATCTTGATAGTCTTGACGGGGCGGTCGCCAGGCTGGGTCTCAGCCTGCTCGATCTTCTCGACGATGTCGTAGCCCTCGAGGACCTCGCCGAAGACGACGTGGCGGCCATCGAGCCAACTGTGAAGGTCGGGGTTAGCTTAGGTTTCACTATATTGATAAGGACGGCGTCTCACGAGGTGATGACGGTAGTGATGAAGAACTGGGAGCCGTTGGTGTCCTTGCCGGCGTTGGCCATGGACAGGAGACCCTTCTTGGAGTGCTTGAGCTTGAAGTTCTCGTCGGCGAACTTCTCGCCGTAGACTGCGTCGTTGTTAGCCGGTAGCCAAGAGCATTCCCCAGTGGTACTACTCACTGGACTTGCCACCGGTGCCGTCGCCCTTGGTGAAGTCGCCACCCTGGATCATGAACTGCTTGATAACGCGGTGGAAAGTAGATCCCTCGTAGCCGAAGCCCTTCTCGCCGGTGGCGAGAGCGCGGAAGTTCTCAGCGGTCTTGGGGACGGTCTTGCCGTACAGACCCATGACAACGCGGCCAAGGGGCTCATCGCCGTGGGTGATGTCGAAGTAGACCTTGTGGGTGATCTTGGGGCCCTTGCCGGCCTCGGCCGTCTGGGCGAAGAAAACCAGCGCCACGCCGGCAAGCAGGAGGGCGGAGACGAGTCTCCGAAGGTTGAACATGGTGGGCGATACGATCCGGGGTAGCTAGACACCAGGTCGATCAATTGGGGTTGAGGAAGTTGATGCGGGATGTCTTCTGGGATGGGAAACCAGAGGACAGGTTTGTGTTTAAGTAGGTCAGTAAGAAGAAGCACACCCCGGGAGACGGAGACTGGGAAGGGCGGCTTTGAAGCTACGTTTCAAACTCCCCTCTCTGAAGCACCGAATAAGGAACTCGAGCTCGGACCCTGGTGGCCGAGACTGCCCAATGGGGAGACGCAATCCGTCCAAGTGGATGCGCCTCTCTTGAGAACTCAGGGGTCTGGCGGATCTGTCAATGCAGCCACACTGCCCGCTCAAGGCCGCCGCTCTTGGGATCCACTATTTTCCGGCGCCGACTCTCCGTGCAACGTTGATGATTTCGAAAGTTCGTGATTCGGTCGCCAATCCAAAGAGGCAATTTTGATGGTGCAGCAGCAGTTCTTGAAATCCACAGCGACAAACCGGCAAAATGGTATGACATGCACTTTTTGACGCTCTCAATTAGCTTACCACTAACTTGGTCTGCAGGTTTTCATTCTGGGTGTCAACTTTTCTGAGCAGAAGCTCGTCAAGGTAAGGCCTCTTCTTCGACCGATGCAAACCACATCCATGCTGCGACAATGCTGATGCGCCTCGCCTCTACAGAAAGCTCTTCAGTCCTTCTACGCTCTCGGACCGACCACATCAGAACGCATTCTCGCCAAGTACTCGATCCACCCTCTCGCAAAAGTCGGCTCCCTCGCCCCCAGAACAGTCACGGCCCTTACGGCAGAACTGTCAACGATGACGATAGAAACCGACGCGCGCAAGATTATCAGGGAAAACATTGGAAGACTAAAGGACATGGGTTCCTACCGCGGAAGACGACACGCCATGGGTCTGCCCACAAGAGGACAGCGCACAAGAACCCAGATCGAGACGGCGAAGAAGCTGAACCGCGCTAAGAGATCCTTTTAAGAGACCTTGAGGGCAGGCACGAGACGGGGATTTTGATGGCAAAAATGGTTTGGAGTTTACGAGATGGGCCGCCGACACATGAGACCATCGGGTGTACAAGATAGACACGAGAGCGCAACCGCGCCCGGAATTGTATGAATATGATCAACTATACCACTTGTACTATGGCACGTGGACGTCCATGCTGTCTGAGACGACGAAAGCTATTATACAACTGTGCAAGCTCGGATTCGGTGTTTACTCGAACTCCAGCTTCGGCAGGTCATCCTCCAGAACGGGTGCGCCCTCCTTCTGGAGCTTAGCGGCGACAACTTCAGCGTCCTTCCAGACGCGAAGGATGTTGCCGCCAACAACCTTGGCCGCGTCTTCGTCGCTAAGCCCCTCCTGGAGGAGCGCGGCAACAAGGTCGGGATACTTGGAAACGTCCTCCAAGCCCTTGGGGACGGAACCAATGCCGTCGAAATCAGACCCGAATCCAACGTGGTCGAAACCGATGAGGTTGCCAATGTGAAGAACATGTCTCACAACCTGATGCAGCGTCACGTTGGCGGGGTACAACTCGGGAACACCGTTCTCCCTCCCAATGTCGACGCAGGAGATGAAGTCGGGAGCGAAGTTGACCATCACGATTCCGTTATTCTCCTTAACCAACTTGAGCACGTCATCCTTGACGTTGCGCGGGTGAGGGCAGACGCTGAAGGCGGAGCTGTGAGAGTACATGATGGGAGCCTTGCTGCCCTCCCATCCCTTGCCACCAAGAACGTCGCGCTGGGTATCCTCACTGGTTCATGATAAGGTTAGCCAGACCTCAGCTTGTCATGTGGAGGCACGTACCTGGTGTGCGAGAGATCGACAAGCAGACCAATGCGGTTCATCTCGTGGATGACCTGGCGACCCAAGGGGCTCAGACCGTTCCAAAGGGGCTCTGCCTTGCGGAAGGGACTTTCGAGGAGCGCGGCATCAGCAAATTTGTTATGACAGTTGTGTGTGAGGGTTGAGTAGCGGACGCCCAAAGCGTGGTATCGGCGAAGGTTGGTGACGCGGTTACCAATCTGATGAAGACCCTCAACTCCAAGAGGAGAAATCAACTGGCCCTTTGCGAAAGCCGCCAATGCCTCGTCGCTGTCAAGATTAGGTGAGAAGTCCTTGGGGTAGGCTTCCTTGATACGGGTCATGACGTCAATTTGGTCAAGAGTCCATTGGACGCCTATGATGACGCGTCAGAGACCGCTTGAATGAACCACAGTTGGGAGACTTACTCTCGGCGTAATTTCCGTCAGAGAAGTCACTGCCGTTGGCCGGGCAGGGAGTGTACACGCTCCAGAAGGCACCGCCGTTCTGGCCCTTACGAAGTCTAGGAAGATCCACATGTGCAACCATGCCGCCGTTCTCAAAGGGCTCGGTGAAATTCTTGTCGTAAATATGGTTGCCATACACTGCTCGCACAAGAATGGGAAGATCATTGTGTCCATCTAAGTCCAACGTCAATAGGCATTCAATGACACCGGACGACCTGTCCGCTTACCAATCAGTGGGTTGTGGTTGAGGATATTTTGAGCCCTCTCCTGAACCGTAAGAGGCGGTCCCCAAGGCTTCCTAGATCGATGGCCACACGCCTTCATCTTTTGGCCCAGAAGCATGTAAGAAACGAGGAGCAGCAAGACTCCGGTCACAGCGAGCTTCTTCGCGGGTGAGGGGCCTCGGCGGGCTGGCCGGGGGCCCTCCTCATCGAAGACACGATGCTTCTCATCCATGATTGAATTAAACGTGAGAAAGGTGATCAGTTGAGCCCCAAGATCTCGCTGTATTGTATGGTTTGAAGTGCCTTCGATGAGAGTTCGTGGTCAGCGGTTGCTTTGCTTTGCTTTGCTTTGTCCCGATAGATAAGAAATGAGCCGTTTTATCTTAGTCAGATATGGGAGTCCAACTATTCCGCCAATCCTGTCAGGAGGGACTTTGGATCGCCAAGTTTCGCAGAAGAGACCAAGATGCTGCGTTTGTTGCGCAGACCCAGCTTGAGTCGATGCTTGGTCGATGATTCCTAATCACGCAAGAGGGAGCTGGGCCGGGGTCCTAGCTCCCAGAGCGATTGCGTTATCTGAGGTGCGAGCTCAGCCACAGTAGCAATAGCCATGGTTCATCGGCCTTTGAAACACCCCTGTAAATTTGGAACTTGAACCCTGGAACTATCACAGCAGTTGTTTGATTCCGATGATAGACATTCGATCATTGTCATTATGGATATCAAGACTCAGTGTTGAAGTCAACCAGATTGTGCAACCAAGTCGTGGTACTAATGGAGTGTGACCAATCACAATGCGCGAAGTGTATCCAGCCAACCAAAAGGCACAGCTGAGACATCTGTAAGTCAAATATCGCATGTCTCTGCTGCCTTCTCTCACACTCTCCGGCTTGCTTTCTGCTTAGTTTTTTTCGGATGATTCTCTTACTTGTCGCGTGATGTGCCTGCTGTCTAGCCTTCTTGTCCTCTACTTTACACCCTAAGTGATAAACACCCGGGATAGGCGCGGGAAGACTAGGGAGAACAGCAGTAGAGAGAGCCAGGAAATGGGTGAACAGCAACAGGCCAGTAAATTAGTAGACAGACACACAGACAAGTGCCGCTGTGTATCTCAATAACTTTAATTATAGACCATCATAGGAACAGTAGGTGCACCGGCAGCCCTTGTACAAGAAGACAGAAAAAGAAGGCCCAGGAGAGTACTGGCCACTCAAAATCGGAGCGATCAATCCATCTCATGAACCCCATTCCGCCCCGTACTCATCCACGATCTGCTGGCAGTAATTATTCCACTGCGCATTCCACTCGCGAATGCGAGCGCCCTTCACACTTGGTGCATCGGAACCAAGTGTAATACCCAGCTCCCAGTCCTTGTCATTCTGGTCCTCAAAGTTGGACCATCGGAGACTGTTCTGCGCCAGTGCGCCCTGTTATGGCGTGTCAGAATGGCCCGTCGGCATACAAAAAGAGGGTGGGAGGAGCTTCATACCAGTCCAGCAAGTCCAACATTGTCAAAACCCTGTATGACTTGGTAGAAATCAAAACTCAGGCCGGCTGAGTCTTGGCCCAGCATCGCTGGATCATCATTGCTGATGGCCGTGGGGACGCCATGCGCAATCATGGCTGGGAGAGGATGGTGGAGAATATCCGTCGCCAGCCGAAGGACCTCGTTCGAGATGGGGCACACCTCGACCATGACGTTCTTCTTGACGGCTTGATCAATCAGCATTGGATGTTTATATAACGAGAAACCGTGGCCGATTCTCCGTGTGCCCAGAAGAAGAGCATCAAACAGGTTGTCGTCAGTCGAATTTCCATCTCCAAGGGTTTCGCCTGCGTGGAAGAAGAACGGCAGTGTGACATCATGTCTCCTGGCCTCTTCTTGAAACCAAAGCAGCTCCGGGGCCATGTCCAACAAGGTGCGTCCCAGATCCTCTTGAGCAACGACGTCGTATCCGCTGAACAAGAGAGGGAACTCCTTTTTCATGGCAAACAGATCGGTCATGCCTGCGATTCGGGCGTCAGTCTTTGACATCTCGACAACTGGAAACATGGTTGAACGATTCACTCACTCTCTTTCAGCTTAGCTTGCGTCTTGCTTCGCGAGTCGGACCAGATGACACGGGCTCCATGGAATGGATGCGTCGTGTTTTCGGTTCGAGTGCTGGTGAAATTCTGAAGCTCGTCGTTCATGACCGTCCACCACGCACTTGGATCATTCGTAGCATTCACCTGGTTCTGGGGCACAAGCTTTCCGCGGGAACCTCCAGCGCGTATCTCAACCCAACTGATTCTGTTCTCAGCGAGCTTGTTGAACAGAAGCTGCCAGAACCTGCGCACGATGGGCTCGTAAGTCAGCATTGTACCCGCAGGTTCGAAGGCGGATTGGAACTTCTTCCAGATGTCGTCAACGCCGAGCTCGTGGTGCGTGGCCTCCTCTGGCAGGACCACCATCTTGCTCTTGACAAACTTGCGGAATTCTTTGGAACCACCGTCTGGGTACTGGTCGGCTGCAGCCTTGACATCCATGTAGATTTTCTCGTTGGTGGATGTGTTGTAAGGTTGGTACTCCGCCGCGTAAACGTTGGCAGGGTTGGCAGCGCTCTTGAAATCCTTACCACGGTATGAGAACTCAAACTTGGAGTTATTGCGAGCCTCCGGGCTGTTGAGACTTTGCGATGCCCAGAATCCCATGTTTTCTGTCTCCATGACCACGTCTAGCAAGGCATCGTAAGGGAGCATGGCAGTCAGGTGGGCGTGCAACAACGCGCCCTTGGGCATACCATCGACGATCTTCCAGAGTTTCGTTTGGAGGATTGTCTCACGGGCCTTGGAGAACATTTCACCAGCGTAGCCACCATTTTGACGCCAGATTGTGTTGGTTTCGTTCAGTCGAATGGCTCTGGTGATGTTGTCTGCTTTCCCACAAACCTCAGAAAGGCTTTCCCTGAATTGAGCATCTACACTACCAGTCAGCGATAACTCTGAATTAGTTTTCTACCAGGGGCGTGACCTTGTCTCTCTGTATCCTCCAGTTGCATCAGAGCTGCACGCGCTGTCTCGTGTTGCTTGATGATGATGCTGTCCTTGGACGGAATCTCATAGACCCATTGCCGCGAGGCAGGGGCGGGTTTAGCTAAAGGGATTGCATAACCTAATGTCGGGGAGGCAAAAGCCAAACCAGCTAGAAGACTGGAGAAATACATTGTGCGGCCGGCGCTCGAGGTAGTCGAAGGTAGTCTGGCGACTTGGGAAGGTTGTCATGATTTCGAGGTCAGGGCCGTCCCTTCCACTTATAGTCCTCCGGCCTGGGAAAACGTCCTCGAGAATTTTCATAAGAAACCATCGTCCGTGAAACCAAAACACAGCTTACCGATTGACAGATTAGCCAGCACAGCATTAACCGATGTTTCCGCTTTCCCGCATTCTTCCCGTTTATTGTACTCTGATAATTTGATGCATCGCCAACCTCCGGCTGCGGGTCTCAACTGAGACAGACGTGAAGTCGCAAGCATGATACCCCGCGTGTTCATCTGGGTCTCCAGTCTGTCATATCGGTGGTAGTCCACAAGTCAAGCGCGCCAGCCGTGGTTTCCGTCGGGTCATTGAGACTGAGGCACCGTTTGCATGTTGAGATGCGGCCTTCCCTAGGGTTTGAGTCCCGCCGAGCTCCATGTGGCGGGCTGAGAAGTCGGAATAAAATGGCCTAAAGCGGTGAGTAAAAAGCGTGACAGAGCGTCTGCCCATGTCTAAGACATGCCCATTGAGACACGGGGTCTAATGCAAGTCTAGCCGCTTTAATTGTTTCTATGGTGAACTCCTCCATCTGTCGCTCCCTACCTTGTTTATTGCGAGATATTTCGAAAGACAGGAAGGCTCATGAATGACAGATAGAAAGAAAGAGAGACCAAAAAAAAGGAATCACCCTTTTCATGGCCCTCACGTGTTTCGAACGAGCGCCCCTCTCAGACTCAGATTGCATCTCTAGAGAAGAATTTGTTTGAGCTTTTGCTTTTACCAACTGGACCAAGTGGCCCAGTCGAACTGTTGAGAGAACACGAGACGAAAGCTGCCCAAGTACCTGACCTTGGTTCCTGGTGGAAGGAGCGGAGCTCACTGGTTGAGAGGGAAGGAGGCAGCTGCCAGTTGCGACTTCCTTAAGAGGAGAGGTGAGCGAATTCCAGCTCGGAAAGCAAGGTCTGCATGTATTGCCCCGCACGTAACAGGCAAGACATGCTTCGATCTTCCACTCGAGAACTCGAACTACGTCCTCGGGTAAACAGATCTATGACTAGACAGAAGGTGCGGAAGTAATCTAACAGCAGGCCAAGCCGGCTATCGGGTTCCAAGACCGTAGTCGAGGAGCATCGATCGGCGGACGTTGCACTCTGACAGCGGGTATCTCGTAACTCGGCGTCATGCTGTTGACGTTACGAGTCTGTACGATCTCGGGCCGGGCCCTGGCAGGAAATCAGATGAGCCGTGTCTCTCGAGCTGCAGGTCTTGCTTCTTCCGCTCGGCTTGTCCCGCCGTCGGGGAATCAGGGCTGTAGCGGTCAACGGAGGTGCTGGTGTGCACCTGCTACTAACAACGATGTCTTGCCTTGCCCATATGAAGGCCGCAACTGGCCGTGAAAATTATTGGTTTACGAGCAAGACTGATTTGGGTAAGACCGCGACTATTCGGGCCGGCTGGTAAGTGATAAACTGCATAAGACATGAGATCCGGATTGGAAACCAGCAGTCACCTTGATATGAGAGCGTGAGAAGCTGCTCGGTTGCTGCAAGAGCTACACATCTGACCTCTGAGGCTTCCCAATCTTTCATGCGCAGCCGAGTATTGGGAAAACCCCGCCACCGAATTGCCAAGAGTAAAGCGGCCGTCAAGCTGCTTCGAGTCTTGCGCTAGGTGGACCTCTGAGTTGACATATGTGTGGCTCGATCTCGCTGTACTGCGTAGTATGTTCGTTTCTTATTCGCTTCTGTCGAGGAACCAACGGATAGATCTGTAGTACTACACTATTGCCGTAATTGTAAGATGAAGATGTTGTGCTCTCTTTCCGGTTCCCTTCACCAAACCCGGATCGTTACAATTGCTCTCATTACGTATTCTGTTTGCGTCACACAACAAGCTGTAGACACGAGACTCTTGCTAATGTGTATCGGTGTGGTCTCCATCTTGGATGGTGATGTGCGTGTCAACGAATCTGCAGTATTTGTCAGTACGACGAACCACTAGGCAATAGACCTTTGGCCCAGGTCGCAATATCCCGACCAAATCTGTGCGAAGCAGGGTGTGCTAATTCACACCGAGCACGGGAGTATCCGTGGACGTTTTTGTCGATATCTGGGATGCAGTTCCCGCGACCCCCTTTGAGCTGGAATCGAACCCTTTAACAGCAACACTGAAGAAAACCATATCGAATGTGCATGTGGACGACAGTGATTGGAGGAAAAGGGCATGATATCACGAGAAGAGCCATGGACAACCGAAGGCTTCTCGTGACATTGAACATTTCTTAGCGTGTGGATGACATATGGTCGGATCTATCTGTGAGTGGGAGGCGAGATGTCTCCGGATATTCGAATTCAACAGGTGCGATGCCAAAGACCCTGTCTTACTCCTTATTGAAGGTATTCAGAACGTCCTCAGAGTCGACAACTTAGCATGAAACAGGGACATACCGCATTCCGATAGCTTTGACCAATCTTCGACTACGTTGCGTCTCACTTGAGAAAAGCAATGGTTTCTGAAATACGTGTTGGGGGCATAGGCGCATGAAGAGTGATATAACGAGGAATTGAGATCAACTGCATGTCGTCGATGCATTGATTACGGATATCGTCCCATTTCAGAGCAAAAGCACGTCCCTTGTGAGCACAGGGACGGGAATAAAGCGTGCGTTCCCTGATCCGAAAGCTGAGCTTGACCGACAGACAGACACTCCGTGCCGACCGCTGAATTAGCATTTCGGGAACGGACCATGTCGACGGGACACCTCCGACATCCATGGTGACTTCGGATGATGGATGGCTCTTGCGCCCGACCTACCCCAGGCGGCACCTGGGCTGTGGACGTGGTTCTCGTGTGATGGAAGCCCGAGGTGGATAGAGGGGAGAAATACGGACCGAGATGGAGCCAATTCTGATTTCTCCATGGCGGACCAGGTTAATATAGCTATTAATAACGGTCTTTGTCGTCTGGGGAACTGATCGGGCTGTGACGAAGGCTCAGGGGTAACAAAAGGCGCTCGCTGATCAAGGAAACGCAGATCAGCAGCAGGTTCGGGGATGCTCGTACGGGTACGAATACAGGTATCACCACCAAAAGGAACAAAGGACAAAGCAGTCAGGACGAGGACCAAAGGACGAGGACGCCTTGCCTCAATCGAGAAACGATGCGATCAGCGAGGGGGGATGAAACCTGATCCTGGGGTGCATGATTTGTGAAAATGATCCTTAATACTGCGTCAAATTGGCGGCGGTAGATGGCATGGCGGTCAGCCCTGTAGGAACCACGAGCGTTGAACCTTAGCTTCCCGTCTTCCATGGCCGCCCGGGAAAACCAGCAAGTGGTTGAGCCCTGCGGCTTCCACCAAGGTGCGTTGCCCTGTGCGTGTGGGCTCCTCGCCTGAATCTCTTCAGCTGGGAGCGGCCCCAGAATTCTGCAACAGAGACGAATGCAGGGGCTCACACAGCCCAGAGCTGTCGGGTTAGTGCCGTTATCGAGGTCGTAGGTTCTCATTCCCACAGGCCACAGTGGAGGTGGCAGACAGCCCTCAGGTCAAAGTCGGCTTGGCTGCCTCATTCAGGGTCATTTGCTTTTGTGTGGAGCACACGGGCAACGCCTCAGAGGCTCACAGGCACCGCGTGGGGGGGTCAGGGTCGCCTGTGGATGGATGTCTACCAGTCAGATGAGGAACACTGTGAGGATGGTGAAGGAGTGGAACACACGGGGAACGCTGTGAGTGGCTGGCGGACCGACACCGTGGGATGGCTGTGTATTTTTGGCTTCAGATGGCCCGAGTTGCCAGCAGCGTTCGTCGGGCTGGCGATGGAGCCAATCCAAGGCCACGTCTGCAGCCCGCCAGCTGCTGGCCCTTGGTAATGGGAACGGCTGTCTTTTTTCTCCTCCTTCCAGGGCAGCCACGCAGGCACCGCACCACAGACATTGGATTGGCGTTGCCCCTCATCTCTGTGTTGGTGTTCGCCCATCGTGTTCCCTGCTTTGCCCTGCTGGCCCTGTCGAACCTGGGCCATGGCCTGTGCGGATTGTTGGGTTCGGTTGGCATTGACAGCCAGCCCAGCCCAGCCCAGCCCTGCCGTGTGCTTGCTGGCTTTGATGCCGTGTCACTGGTCCCATCTCTTGTCGCTGAGGGTGGTTTGGAGCTTCACTGACTGACAACCTGGCAGCAATCCAAGCAAGCTGTTTCCATTGCCATTACCTTCTGCGGAGACCGAGGGACGCACACCGGGAACGCACACCACACCTGCAGCAGAGCAGCAGTATCTTCCTTATTCCGTCTCCTTCTTCCTCCAGGTCCAGTCGAACTTGCCGTCTTTCCATTTCTGCCCCCAACCTTCAACCTTGAACCTTGGACCTGTCAGCAGCCAGCCTTTTTCTCTTCCTCCAAAATCTCCTCCAGCTGGCATGTGCCCCTGACCACCAGAAACGCCCTCCACGACCTCTTTCGCAACGGCGCCTTTTCGCTCTCTGTCTTCTGCCTTACTGAGCATCCCGTCCTTCCTCTCACTTTTCTTTGCCTTGTGTGTCCTCTATCGCCTTTCGTTCTGCACCGCGGCCGATCGCCGTTGACGTATTCTTTCGCTTCTCGCATCCGGCAAAGCGTCTCTAAACTCTAGTACCGAGAGACAAGCAGGGAACCACCTCGCCTCCCACCTCCTGCGACCTGCATTACGCAGTAACGACGAAACGAAACATTTCTCGCTGCCTCCTTTTCCATTTTCCCGCACGATTCCATTTCTTTGATCGCAACAATACAACCCTATTGTTATTGCAACGAACGACTCGAGCTCCCAATCACCATGCCGGGCTTCGCAGAGTCCTTTTGGTCTAGCGACTACGCTGCAGGTAAGTCACCACGCGCTACCCGCGCTGCTCCCTCTCCGACTCCCCAAAATGCTAAACCTTTGCGCCAGGACTGGGCGTCCTGTTCAGCAAGCTTCAGCAGGGTGTGCACGAGAACCGTCAAATCCTTACCGTCGCCCGATTGCGCGCCGAGGCCGAAGAGATCTACAGCCAGCGATTGGGAGACATCGCGCCAGCTGCCGACAAAGTACAAGGCGGATTCTCGAGAGATGACGGTGCCAGCGTTCGCAAGGTTTGTTTGGTGCCCCACCGGGACCTTTTCTGAGACCCTCCATTGACTTATTTCGCAGGCCTACGATGGCGTTCGGACCGAGATGGAAGAGGGTGCCAAAAACCACAAGAAGATCGCCCAGAACATTCGAGACCTCGTCGTCAACCCCTTCTCCCGCTGGTGCGATGCCCACGAATCCCGCATTCAAGACTCCCAGGATGAGCTGCAAGCTCGCATCAAGGCGCATGACAGGCAAGCAGAGCTCGTCAAGAAGCTGAGAAGCACCTACTTCAACAAGTGCCGCTTAGTTGAGGATATCGAGGAGGAGACCAAGCTGGCATTCCAGGACCCCGAAACCAGCCCAAAGAACAACATCCCCGAGATCAAGGTCTCTGAGAACAAGGAGCCCGAGAAGGTGGAGGAGAAGCACGAGGTCGACGATGAGGAGGAGATGGTCGAGATTGGCGACGAGTTCTACAACGCCGACCAAGTCAAGAAGATGCTGGAGCACATGCTGAACACCATCAAGCTCGGCGAGACCAAAGTGCCCATCCTTGGCGTGTACCAAAACACTTCGTCTGGTGCAGACATCGTGGAGTACTTGCAGAAGCACTTGAACACCAGCAGCGTCAGCTACGCCGAGAGGATTGGACAGGACCTCATCACAGCCGGATTCTTGAGGCTCATTGGTAACGTCGGAAGCACTTTCGCAAACAGCTCCAAGATGTTCTATCAGTGGCGCCCCAAGGCTTTCAAGGCCGCTGGTGTCCCCGAGAAGAAGTTGCCCCTTGGACGTACCTTTTCTCTTCCCGCTTCCGAGTCCTCGGACTCGCCCGTTGTCGGAACCGTCAGCGAGTATCTTGCCAACTGGAACGTTCTCAACAATGCCCATCCCAACGAGACCCCCGCCGAGCGATTGCGCCGTGAGGCCAGAGAAGCCGACGACAAGTACAAGGGTGGTGTGCGCAAGTTGGATGAGATGCGCTGCGACCTCGAGGAGACCATCTTCCTCCACCTCCGCTTCTTGGAGCGCTGTGAGCTGGACCGCCTTAAGGCCATCAAGACTGTCATTCTGGATTTCTCCGGCACCATCAGCAACGTCATTCCCAGCCTTCAATCGGCCGTTGACAACATGATGCTTTTCCAGGAGACAGTGCAGCCCAGCGGCGATTTGAGGTATCTGCTCGAGAACTACCGCACTGGTAGCTTCATCCCCAAGGTGGTCGTCTACGAAAACTACTACAACAAGGTGGACGAGCAAACCTTCGGTGTGGATCTTGAGGCGAGAGCACGCGCGGATAAGAAGCGCGTGCCTGTCATCATTACTACCATCCTGACCTACCTTGACAACCACTATCCTGATCTGGAGGGCGATGAGGCTCGACGTGGAGTTTGGCTGGTAGATGTGCCTCTGAACCAGATTCACAAGCTGCGTGCCAAGATCAACGACGGCAAGCCCATCCCAGCCGACGTTTTCGACGAATTCGACATCCCAACTGTTGCAAGCCTGCTCAAGCTCTACCTCCTCGAACTGCCTGGTGAGTTGATGATGGACGATTTCGGCCAACGAACATTTGCTAACTTCCCACAGATTCTCTGGTCTCCTCTCACGTGTACGAAATCATCCGGACGATTTACCAGACTCAGACGCAGGATAATGATGCTGCTCGCGTGCCTGTTCTCCAACAGACCTTGTCGCAGCTGAGACTAACTAATATCGCAACGCTTGACGCCTGCATGAACCACTTTACCCGCCTAATCGATCTTACCTCGGCCGATGAGGCTTACATCTCAACCCTTGCCACTGCTCTAGCACCTTGCATCCTCCGTCCTCGCACCGAGACTTCCCTCACAATGGAGGAGAAGCACGCGTACCGTCTCATCCGGGATCTCTTTGCTCACAAGGACGCCATCTTCAGCGAGCTCAAGCGCATGTCTACTCTGAACCACAGTGGATCGGTCAACAACCGTCCCCGTGCCATCAGCACCGACGAAAGCAACCGGAGAGCAAACATGGAAGAGCGGAATAGAGCTCTGCTCGAGAAGGCTGCCGGTAGCCGCGGCCGCGCGACCAGCCCCGCCCCGAGCCCGCGTGGTCACAGACGTGACCGTAGCGTAGGCGGCCCCGAGACCCGCTTCCCGATCCAGACGAGTCCTCCCGCAAGTGCCGTTGACCGCCACCGGTCCAGTCTTGGCAGCGTGATTGGCGCCAAGCGTTCGAGTCTGGAGGTTCCTGGCAGCGATAACAGCTCGCCTGCCGAGCCGGCCAACGGCTCGGCGAACCCGGCGCCGGCTGCTGAGGGTGTTGCCGCGAGAATCCAGGCCCTCGAGTCGCCGGTAGAGAAGCGCAACAGCCTCGGCCGCAGCACCGCGCGATACTCTCTCGAGCGCCGGGTGCCCGTAGCATCGAGCGGAAACGACAGCGCTCCTTCGACTCCTCGCGGGGTGACACTCGAGGACAAGCCCATGGATGACTAAGAAGCGATCGTTCGGTTCTTCGACGACTGATATTTTCTCGGCAAAGCTGATGGTTTTCCTTTTTCTTCCTTTCTTAATGTCTATTTTCTTCACAAAAAACCAACCCAATTTCTTGTCATGTGTGACGCCGGAAGAGGGTTTTTCTTGCGCGGGCGACAACGGCGGCGGCGGCTGGTACAGGAAACACAAAAAGAAGAAACAATTTACTGGCTGGCTGGCGGTGACTTAACGACGGTGTGACGTCGGGAAGCGATTCCTCATTGTCCCCTTTGTATCATGTCTGTACGTAAACCACGAGAGAGCGGGAGAGAGGAGGGAGGGGACGAGAGATGGTGTTGGAGTTGGAGTTGGAGATGAGATGAAGAAGAGAGAGGGAGAGAGAGAGAGACAGATTCCCCCAAAAACGGTTCAAAGATCCTGCCTGTCAAGTCTGTTTGTTGATGGTGATTGATGTTGAGGAAGTTTCGAGCCCATCTAGGGGCTTTCACAGTACGTCAGGGGAAAACGCACGAAAAGCACCTCGGTCAAAGCTTCGTCTAGTAGCTTCGTCGTGTCGTGCGGACGGTGATTGATACTAACGAACCTTCTTGTATCTTCTCGTGACAACTTCAAGAACATAAATTGTTTCGTATGGCCTAATAAGTATCAGAGAAAAGGAATGAATGGATACACCGCGCCTTCGCATTTTGTTTTATCTATATGCTACCTTTCCTGCGCCATTCGTTGTCATGAGTGCAAACCACCACTACAACCACTAACTACATAAACTCGGGCTAGGCGTGTCCCCCGCAATCTCAGCCATCTTGGTCGTCTTCTTTTTCTTCTTCTTCTTGGGCACCACGACCGCCGGCCCAGCGTCGTCTCCGCCTTCGAGAGCCGTCAATGTCGGGGCGGCTGAAATGGGAGCGGGCTCCTCGCCGGCCCCGTTCTCGGCGTCGTCCGTGAGCACGACGGCCGGAGCCTTCTTTTTCTTCTTCTTCACCACCGCCGTGCCGTCGGCGTCCTTCTTGGCCTTCTTCGTCTTCTTCTTGACAACCACGCCGGCGGCATCGACGCCCTGCGCGACCTGGATCCGCTCGTTGGCGCGCTGCATCTCGAGACGCAGCCTCTCGACCTCCTTCATTGCCTGCGCCATCTCGGCCTCCTCGCGCTGCTGTTGTTCGTAATCGAATGGCGCGTTGGAGGAACCCATGCCACCCGAGCCGCCACTCTCTTCGAGGCTGAGGCTACCCAGGGTCGACGAGTCGACTTGCAACAGACCCTGTCGTAGCTTTTTGGCGCGCGACTTGGTGAAGCTGTCGGAGTTGTTCTCGGACTCGTAGTTGCGCGGAGTGGAGACGCCGCTCCCTACCAGGTTCTCGTCCGCGGCGATGACAACGTGCTGCCTCGGTCGCGGCTGCGGTCGGCTGATGGGTGATGTTGGACCTGGAGCAGATGAGCCTAGCTTGTCGAGGTCCAACTGCATTATCGGTATGGAGTCTATGTCAAGATCCGGGCCATTCTCCTTTTGTAAGATGCTGTGAATTGGTGTTGACGATCTGGGGTTGCTGTCTGCTCCGCCAATGTAGAATGGATCGTCACGGTTACGTTCTGCTCGCTCGGCCTTCCGCCTTGCAACGATGTCTGCGTCCAAATAGCTGTCTTCAGTCGCTTGTTGATACGAGCTGACGACTTCTTCTGGTACGTCTGCAATCTTGTTGATAGCCGGCTCCGCGGAAGATATGCTGGTTGGAGCAGGACGCTGGTGGTAGTAAACCTCGAAGTCGTCCGCTTCGCTCGCCTCCATAGGTATGATGTCCGCTTGCGAAAGAAGATAACTCAGGTTGGGGTGGATGGGCTCGTCCAAGTCGAGACCGTCGGGTATTGGCACGTTCTTCTGGGCGCCAACAGCAACAGAGTTAAGTTCCCATCCCTGGAACAAAGATGGGATGGCTTGTGTGAGGAGAAGGGGAGCGTCTTGGTGAGTGTCCTCAGATGATGGCGCTTGCCCTGACGCAGCCTCGGCAGTGAGCTTCAGAAGCTCGATGAACTCCACCGACCTCTCCTGAACCTCTAGGTTTGGGTGGAGGGCGAGCGGCTCTAACGTGTGAATTACCCGCGCCATAAGCAGGGTAATTTTGGTTTTCCACTCCGGTGTCCAAGGCTGCCCATCGTTGCCGGCGACGTACGCAAAGATCTTCGTCACGGCCTGCAGGCTCGTCGTAAGGATGTCTGGAATATGTGTTCGGGGGATAATCCGCAGTATGTTTCCCAAAGTGTCTTCAGGGAAAGCGAGCTGATTGGCATATTCTCCAACCAACCACGTAGTTGACTTGAGTGATGCCGAAGAGAGGGAGTGCCCGGCGGGGGTATCCGAATTGAGTTGTTGAATAATCAGATCAGCGGCCCTGACTGAAGCCCCTCGCAGGGCTTGCACCTTCACAGCAACATTCCTCAACTCGTCTCCAATCATGCCGGATACATCTCCGGCTGTCGACTTGCCGGAGGCTGCTACTGAGTCGAGCTCCGTCTCGACTGACCGTGGCGTCGGCGCCATGCGGACAAGCTGAATGAGAACATCAATGTACCAGTCAAAGTCCACCAGGCTGCTATAGTTGTTTTGTGAACACATGGTCAGAATCCTTCCGATCACATCGCTCCTGTAGTCATCAGGTAGTGGAGGCTCCTCCTCCTCTTTGTTTGGAGTGTGAATTTCGACTTGCGCTTCGTCGTCAGAATCCGTCCCGGTATCAGGACCAATGGGGGCCCCCGGCCGATCTCTTTTAGGAGCAGAAGATTTGAGCTGCTTCATAAGACGGCTTACGATGGATACCAAGTTGTCGCTGCTGACCATACCCTGAACGAGGTCCAAAGCCTTGATGCGAATAGTGATATCGGGGCTGTCGATGCACTCCAAGATGACATCTTCCTGTTGCGCGACCAGAAAGGGATGTGTCAATACGATCTTGTTGAACGCGAGCAACGCAACGTATTTGACTGTTGAAAGTTAGCCCCAGATCACGGACCGAGTCGCGTGACTTACGATTCGGGTCGCCATCCACCATGATCATGCCCCTGAGCTTGTTCACGCAAAGAGTCGCAATCTCCTCCTGGCCTGAGATGTCATCCTCACTACCCAGGATGCCACCCTGAATAATACCGTTGATGCACTCGTACAGTAGTGACATGGCGGGCGTCGTCCGAATCAGCTCAGTGAGAGGCGGCAGCAGTTTCCGCACGAGTCTGGGCTCTAGTGGCGTCAAAGTCGCGAACTGTATTGCTCGTCAGCCTTCCCGCCTTTGCGTGCTACTCAAAGCACCACCTACCAGCTTGATCAGCTTGATGGCCATCCAGTTATTACCACCATCAACCAACAGCTCGAACAACCTGGGCGCCAGAGGAAGAAAGTCATGAGGCCGTCTCCATCCCAGCTCACAGACAACATTCACAATAGCTGCAGTCACACTCGGGTCCTCGTCCTTGTCCATAAGACGCTCCTTGATCTTGGGCCAGGCTGCGCGCAGCGTTTCGGGGTACACCAGCGCCAGACGGTACAGCGTCACGATCGTCTTCTTGCGGATGGCGGGGTTCGAGTGGCTCAGGCGGGGGAGCAGGTCGGGGAGGGTCGAGAGGGCTAGGGACGGGTTGATGATGTGTGGTAGTGTAGAGATCGGGAGGGATATTGTCGTCGCTTGCGTCGAGGTCAAGTCCTACGCAGAAGTAGCGTTAGCATACCACCCTCTCGCCATGCACCCGCAGCGCAGTGACGTACCTTCTTCAAGAGATTCGTGGCCATCATCAACACTTCTGTGTCAGACCGGAAACTCTGCACAGCAGCCAGGTATCCAACCCTCTTCTGGTGGTACTTTTGCGACGACATGACTTCGAGGACATGGAACGAAGCCCAGGACATGTCATGGCCAACCATCTCGAGGTAGACCAGCTTCAGCAGCGCCGTCGCCTTGACGTCTGTCGGAGACTATTAGCCATCGATACGCAGTCGAAGATGGAAGGCCGGGGGCTGGCTCACCCATGTCCTGCCCGCGCACCTCGGAGCGGCATTCTTTTAAGCTGTTCTGGATATACTCGCGCTCGTTGCCCTTGTGGTTTCGCAGGCCTCTGATGAGGTCGTAAAGGGACTTCTCGAACCTGTGGGCATCCCATCGCTGTCAGCGTGCTGCACCACCGTGTCGTGCCGCTTGCTCTCAACACCTACATCTTGACGATGACAGCCCCACGCGACGGGGCTTAAACGGGTTGGTCGTAGGTTACGTCGAGGGAGGGGAGGGATTTCGTGGGTAGGTTCGTCGTGGAAGGGAGTAAACGAAAGTCGGGTCAGGTCGTCGGGGTTCTATGGCGCATCTTGAAATGGTTTCCCCCGTTGTGTGGCCGCACAGCTTTGGCACATTCGTGGGGAGAGTGCCTTGGGGAACGGGTTTCGGCTGGTCGTCAAGCTAAGGGATGTCGGAGTCGGGGAACGGTGATGCGGGCTGCTGTGGCTGAACTTGGCTTGTGGAGAGCTGCTGTCGTGCTGCCATGGTGCTCACCCCCACCAAAAATGATGCTAGCCGTTCGTACCGTGTTCTGTACAGTGAAAAATCAGTCCCACTGTACGACGGTAGCAGCCCACTAACACCGACTGCTAGCTTCTTCATCGGCGACAGCTTCTAGTCGTCATTGCGACTTGCTTCACGAACAACTTTTGCGACGACCCCGATTGAGGACTGTCTGCGGCGGAACGGCAGTTGACAGCAGTTTCCTCGAGCGGCAATTCACTTTCGCTTCCTCGGCTTGTACTATAGACCATGGCTCGTTGAAAGTCGAGCTTCCACTCATTCAACACTGCGCAAAACCTCGACCACGCTCCCCAACCTTTTCCCAGCTCCATACTTCGGAACTGCCCACACACGATGGCAACCATACGGCCAGCTCTCCGGATCTTCTCTCCCTTGGGAAGCATCCGCTGTACGCCCGCCGCACGACCCCACACGCCGGCGCGGCAGTTCTTCAACCTCCCGAATATCCCCTCATCCGAGCCGCAGGTCCTGACGGCCTCCCGAACCCTCCCATACCCCTCCGCCCAGCTCTACGACGTAATCTCCGACGTGGACTCATACTCGACCTTCGTGCCATACTGCGCGCAGTCCCGTGTCACGCAATGGACCGCCCCCGACAAGAACGGGCGCAAATGGCCCGCGCAGGCCGACTTGCGCGTGGGCTGGGGCGGCTTCGAGGAGACATTCACGAGTAGGCTGCACTGTGTACCCGGGAAAAGCGTCGAGGCGATCAGCGGTGCAGACGTTCCGGGTGCCAGCCCGGGCAATGGAGGAGAGGGCGGTGCGGTGTTCAGGAGCTTGGTGACGATGTGGCAGCTGCGGCCACTGGCTACGGGCACTGGCACGGAGGTGGACCTGGTCATTAGATTCCAGTTTGCGAACCCGTTGTACTCCGCTGTGAGCGCTGCGGTGTCTGATAAGGTGGCTGGTGTAATGATTCAAGCGTTCGAGAAGCGCGTCAAGAGTGTGCTTGGTAGACCAAGGATATAAGCAGACGGCAATTAAACATAAATCAGAGGGCAATAGACGGTAGAACGCGCATGCGCAATTATGATGATTCTTTTCAGAGTGTTTTTTTGTAACATAAAACTCGACGCATCTAACCGCAACCAAAAAAGTCATCTAACCCAAAAACACGGTGTGGTCCTCCCTTATTTTGCGCCGTGTCCTGAAAATGTCGCAGTCTCCTCCAACTCTGATGCAAGGCTCTCCTCTCTGTGTACGACCCTCGCGGAAGATTTTCCAACCTTTGGCTCTTTGGTCCCGTTCTCAAAATCACTCTCCCCGCAGCACATACTCCGGGCATACATGCGTTATAGACGTCAAGAAAATGAGCCATGATTCCGTGAGATGCGTTGTATACATACAATCAACTATGTGGGAATCTGCGAAAAGCAAAATAATGCGCGATGAGGTATCATGTGTAAATCAGAAAGATCCCAACCGCAAATTCGTAAGAAATAGTTCTCGTGGTATATGTTGTAAAACACTGTTTGGCAATGCACAACACTGACCATTAGGTCTTCTTGCTACTCCTACTCGTTTGTTAGATAATTGGCGGCCGTACAACGGGTTGAGATTGCTTACTTCTTCTTTGCGGGTTTGGCGCCGGCCATCCAGCTGAGCATGGATCCCTGCCCTCCCTTGGACTGACGTTTCTTCTCAGGTGCCGGGCCAACATTGATGACACGCGGACCACGGCCGGGAGGCATGGCGCCAACAGGCGGCGGTGGTGGCGGACCGTTACCTGCCCAACCCGGGGGTGGTGGTGGAACCCCGCCACCACCCCCGGGCCTCGGGAAACCCGGTGGCAGACCCCCCGGACCCCCCATGGACCTAGTCCTCTGGTGTTGTCCTGGTGGTGGTCTCACACCTGGAGGGAACACGCCCGGGGGTGGAGCTGGCTGCGCCTTCTCCATGGGCCACATGCGCATCTCAATGGTCCAGTCGGGTTCGACAACCCTCTCCCATACTTGGGGAAGGATGATCTCACCATTGGGGCCGATGAGATCGTAGTGTCCTTCCTGGACATGGGGCCCGATGACATCCACGTGTAGGAAAGCTTGTTTGATGAGCTCTTCCATACCCTACAACCTGTTAGCATCATTACAAACATCGCTGGGTGCTTTCGACTCACCGTCCAGGTGGCGCAGATGTGGAATGGGAAGCTGAACTTGCGGCCGACGGCGTCCTTGAACTTGATCGGCAGCTTGCCTTCCTTCTTCTTGGTCTCGGCCTCGTACTTGGCTTTGGCATCTTCGGCAGCCTTCTTCTTGAGCTCATCTTCGGCTTTCTTGGCCGCAGCGGCAGCAGCTTCGGCATCTGCCGCGGCCTTAGCCTCCGCCGCCAGCTTGTCGCGAGCCTCCTTCTCAGCCTTCTCCTTCATATCCGCCTCGTATTTGGCCTTAGCTTCGGCAGCGTCCGCTGCAGCCTTCTTCTCGGCTTCAATCTTGTCACGAGCCTCCTTCTCAGCCTTCTCCTTCATATCCGCCTCGTATTTGGCCTTAGCTGCGGCAGCATCCGCTGCAGCCTGCTTTTCGGCCGCGATCTTGTCGCGGGCCTCCTTCTCGGCCTTCTCCTTCATTTCGGCCTCGTACTTGGCCTTGGCTGCCGCGGCTTCTTCTGCCGCCTTCTTCTCGGCCGCAATCTTCTCACGGGCTTCTCTCTCAGCCGTGGCCTTCATCTCGGCCTCATACTTGGCCTTCGCTGCGGCATCTTCCGCAGCCTTCTTCTCGGCGGCAATTCTGGCATCTTCCTGAGCCTTGATGGCCAGCTCGAGCTTCAATTGGGCAGCTGCCTCAGCATCTGCGCGAGCCTTTGCTTCAGCGGCCTTTGCTTCGGCATGGGCCTTGAGCTCGGCCTCGTACTTTTCTCTTGCCTCACGCTCAGCTCTGGCCATGGCTTCCTGGTGCAGCTTCTGCCTCTGCTCCTCAGCTTTGCGCTCAGCCTCGATAGCCTCACGGGCAGCTTGTTCAGCCTCCTTCTTGGCCCTTTCAATTTCCCTTCGCGCGTCTTCTTGGGCCTTCCTCATCTCCTCCATCCGCCGAGCGATGGCGTCCTCGGCATCCTTCCGAATCTTCTCCTCAAGCTCACGCCGGCGCTCGGCCTCCTCCTTGCGAGCCTGCTCTGCCTTGAAGAGCTCAAGTTGTTCCTGCAACTTGATCTTCTCTGGGTCTGGCTTCGGCGGTGACGGCGGCGGGGCAGGCGCGGGAGTCTTGGGCTGACCAACTTCCGTAGGTGGAGGAGGTGGAGCAGCTTGGGAGTACAGGTATTGGGCCATGTGCGGCGGCATTTGGTAGCCTCCAGGTCCACCGGGGGGGCCATGGCCGTAGAAAGCAGGGGGCTGCGGCTGATTGTAGGGCATCATGTCATATTGAGAGTTGCGCGGCTGCTCTCCGAAATAGCTCTGACCGCTTCCATTGGACATTGGCGAGAAGGGGTTGTGGCCCGGAGGACCACCATAACCGTAAGGAACCATGGTGTTGGGAGGAGCTCCGTATGGGCTTTGACCCATATAGCCTACATGACTATGTTGATGTTGTTGATAGGCGCTCTGAGGGTGGCCGTTGTGACCACGGCCGCTTGGGAAATAGGGATTGTGACCGGCATGGCCGACATGACCTTGCGGCCCGCCATGGGCGGCCGGAGGTGCGCGGGCACCGTAGCCACCGCGGTGGCCATAGGCCGGGTGGTATTCCTCTGAGGGATCCACGCTTTCTGGGGGATTCGGCACTGAACCGGGCCGATACGGGTCAACGTAATTGACGGGAGGGCGGTATGCTAGTTGTTCGCGCTGCTGCGGGTGCTGCGGGAGCTCGTGGTGACGAGAGGCAGCTCGAGTTTGTTGTGGGCGGTATCTTTGAGGGCTGACGGAAGCCGAGTCTTCTGGGCCAAGGTCTTCCTCGTAGTCGTCAGAGTAACTCTCGTCGTGTTCACCAGATTCAAAGCTGTCTCGATCGTCGTCTTCAGAGTAGGATTCGGAACGAGATGTTGTTCCCCCGCGGGATGAAGCAAACCGATCTCTTAAACCGTGTCTTCCGGATTGTGTTAGTTGAGTGTTGTTTGTTGTGTGAATGTCACCGAGTCGGTTGTCCGGTGGCCTAGTTGAAAATTACAACACTTACGACATAATAAGGAAGTGTGTGTGTGTGTATGTGCGTGGGCGGTGGGAAAACCCTCTTCGCACGACAGACTCGGAAGGGAGAGCGGCGTGGTTAAAGAGAGATTTGCGCGAAACGGTCCGGCGAGGTTACTGAGGGTGTTGGCTACCGGTACGGGAAACCGGAGAGAGAAGTTGGTGTGTAGGTTGGATGAGGCCGTGCAGCGTTCGTCCTTGCGCGGTTCGCAGTGACAAGAGGGGGTATCCAAGTTGGGATGAATAGCTGGCACGAACAAACCCAAAAAAGCGGACGACGGACGGGCGACACTTGGGCAGAAAGCTGATCAGATGACAGGAGTCCAATGTGCGCAACAGCAGGATTGCGAGGAAAGAGAGTTTTGTTCTGTGAGGGCGACTGAGTTGCAAGACGGGCGGTTCGCGAAAATTGAGGGGTGGGCGGCAGTCGGTGGGTGGATATTCGTTCGTGGGCTCTTGGGATGTAACCAGGGAAGCCCCCTGCTATTTGGCGAGAGATCGTGCAGTTGGGCGCAAAAAGAAGCGCGATTGGGTGCGAGTGGAAAACAGTGGCAGCTGGTGCTGGGCAGCTATTGCGGGTCGGTCGACCGCTCCGTTACAAGGCGTAAGACAAGGTTGTATGCACAAACTAAGCCGCAGCCACTGCAGTCTAGACGAATCGGCCAGGCCTGGGCGGCTGGTTGCCTTGGGAGAGCTGGCTTGCCCTGATTTTTTGATTGCTCGAAGAGAAGAGCAAAGAGGAGCCTGAATGGTGGCGATGCGATGTGCGATGCACTGCGCTGCGCTGTAATGCGATGCGAGGCGAGGCGAGAAGACGAAGATTGGGAGGAGGAGAAAGAAAGCCGAGTGGAAGCAGTGTGGGGTGGGCGAGGGCCAAGCGGGAACCAGGCACTGGAGAAGAGAGAGAGCAAAAGACCCAGTTGTTGGTTCTTCTTTTCCTCTTTTGGGATCCGGGAGCCGGCAGGCGGGTGTTGTCGGTGAGCAGGCAAAGTGCGGGAGACGAGATCAAGATCAGGCCAAGCGACACGATGGCCTTGGACAAGTTGGGTATTTAGTGTCGTGCCGCGGGACTGGAGGGGGATGCTAAGCTACAAGCCTCAGATCAGTGACATGCCCAAAAATCATGTGGAATGGAATTGGCGAGACGCCAGGTCCGTGAAAAGACAGGCCATTGACATGGGGGCATGAGCGATGGACTTGGACACGGACACACAGACACGATGGAAGTCCCAAAGGAGAGTGGATGGGGAGGCCTAGAAGAGAAGAGGAAAGAAAATAGGAGCCACCGTAGCAGTAGGGGGGGCTTGAGAAGGAGGAGGGGGAGGGGGGAGGGGAAGACGACGGGGCCGCCCAGCAATGGAAGGGAAGGGGAAGGGGCAAGCACGATGCGAGACCAGCAGTTCCGACCAAAAGGCGGGAGGAGCCTGACCAAGACCACACTATGGACCCCGCCATTTCTCACAGCCAGCTTCGAGACAAAATGCACAAAACATCTCGCCACAGCGTAAGATAGCTGCCGCGTGGTGTACGAAATAGGGCAGGGTCAGGGCCAGCACAGCAGGCAGAGAGGTGGGCAGAACCGAGCAGAGGCCAGTGATCTGAGCCAGAGCCGGAGGAGAATGGGTGACGATGCAGACGACAGGTATCCGTAGGTAGAACTGCGAACATGGAGGGGGGGAGGGGACATCTGAGGCTGGGCGGCGGTCTCGAATCCCCCTTGCTTTGTTGTCCCACTTGGACACCCCCCAGCGAAAGATGGACCTTGGGCCACGCCGTTGGTGGAGGATGGGACCGCAAAGTGGACGTTGGAATGTCATTGAATGACTGTCAGCACCAGCACCACCACCCCGCTGGTCGGCGCTGCGCCAGATTGCCTGCACATACACGACTTGTGGCATGCCCGAAATCCAACGCCGCCCCTCTCTCCAAACGGCCACCGACCGAGGCCGTTGTAGACTGACTGCCCTATGCAGCTACGCAGTGTGTCAAGCAAAAACGGCAATGCCAACGTCAACAACAGCCCCGGCGACACCGGCAGCTCGTTGCCCTGTGGACAAGGTAGAGTAGGGTACCTAAGGTAAGGCACGTTAAGAACATGCGAGATGTAGGTAGCCGGCACTTGGCAGCTTGTTGACAGGGAAGATGCAGAAAATCAACAAGAAGAAGAAAACAGGAAAAGAAAGCAAGGAACACCAGACGTGCCTGACGGACAGCAGCAGCAACGCGAGGGATGATGGCCGATTCGATTCGCATGGGCAAGGCAATAAACGCGTTCCGGAAAACAGTGAGAAAAAAAGATTGCATTCTGCATACCTTTGCTTTGACTCCAATCTCATGTGTTTTGTTTTGGTCCCTGGCGGTGTGCGATCCCAAGTTGAGACAGAACACCGACTGAGACCTGACAGAAACCAGAGGTGATGGGAGATCAGATGCACGGGGCCTGTCTCCTGCTGAATTGGGTTCTAGGCCGGAAGGTTTCTGGCGAGGTTCGGATAAGACTGGTCGTGGTCGGGGTCAAATAAGCTCTAGCTGCGTACCCAGTCCTCAGACAGTACGTACCGTTTTGTTACCGACGGCACCGATGGTGTCAGTCTGCCCTGTGGTGTGGCCCTGGTGGTCGACCTGCACCGGCCGATGGATGTTTTGGCTCGCTCGCTCCAGCTGTTTCGGTGAGGAACGTGCTCTGGACGTGGCTCAGGGCTCCGTTGCGGGACGGTCCTCTAGGTAAGGCAGGCGTTCGTTGATGCTGGTGGGGCTTCTGCGGTGGTTCGGCTGGGAGTGTCCCGTCCTTTTTCTTCTCCCATGGGCTTCCGATTGGGAGCAATTGCTGGACAAAATCCAGGAAAGGTGGGATGTCGAGGAAGAAAAGAACCAGAGGTTTGGGGGTCGGAATAAGTGTATGTTTAAGCAGGCTGGATGAGACGTCGCAAAGTATTTATTTGGCGGCACGGGAGGAGCACGGAAGGGAGGGAGGGGTCAACGTCGAGTCGACTCGACTCGACGGGAGTTGAGAGTCGACGATTGGCGTCGGCGGCGACAACTGGAACGATGCTACTTCTCGCTCCTACCGCTGCCGCTGTCGCCGCTGCTGTTGCTGTTGCTGTTGCTGCTTCTCCTAAGGTACCTTACCTTCAGCGCCACCTAGCTGTGTGCCTCAGTCCCCGGTAACCCGGGCTCGCGGCTTATTACTCGTCTTCCTCTCTTAAGAGCCGGCAGGAATGGCCACTGAGAGCGCCTCAGGTGGACTGCACACCACAGGCAGCCGTCAGCACTCATATTCCAATCTCTGGCTTTCCAAGTTCAGTTTGGTTCCATCTCGCCTCGCCTCGCCTCCTCCTCACCTACCTGACCACACCGCAGGAGGGACTAACACACCGCAAGAAACGACGGTACTTCGGGAGGGCGCCGTACCCGTACGTACTTGTGAGGCCTGCAGCTGATGTGCGTGTCGTCCGGTTCCGCAGAAGAGGTACCTTACCCAGGGCAGACGCAATTGTCAGTCTTGTCGTGTGCGAGCCTGCCTTGCCGTCCTGTGCCGCCGCGCTGTACCGTCTCCGACTCCCCACATGTGCTGCTTCGTTTTCCCTTCGTCGACTTGGCTAGCCATCGAAACTATGCAGTCAATCCGCAGCCTGCTTCACACTAAAATAAAAGTGGATACATAATAGCACTGACAATGATATTATTCGCAACGAATCTGACTACTCCATGCTCTTGCAAGTGGGCAACGTTGTTGTGCATGTGCGAGAGTGATGTTGCAAATGTTGGGTCCAGTGTGAAGGTACTCTGTACTGTGCGAGGCAAGGCATCATGAAAATGGAGGCCGAATTCCACAGACATCAAGAACGAGCCGAGGCTTCGCGTGGCCTGAGGTCTTCGCAGCAGCAGCGATTGTCCTTGCTGGGTGTGAGGGTTCGGTCTAATGCGGGTGACGATAGCGGCGTTTGGCTCTTAACTTCTTCCTCATTTGAAGCGCCAAGTTGCTCGTGAACACGGAGAAAGCAGGGAAGAGTTGAGGTCGGTATCGACGTATGAAGTGCTGGCTCGCTGGCTTGTCTTCGTTCCCGGCTTACTTACATGGCACCGCCCGGATATATACGTGACACCTGAACCTCGTCAGCGCAACTTGATTGGCATATGGATGTCCTGACATATCATCAATATCCAAAATAGACCCCGCCTGACGAAGCTTCGTCGTTGCCCGACAGCTCTGAATGTTCTGCTTGCTCAGATCGACTCGGCATGGTTCTTGAATGGCGGTGCCTGAGACCCGTCCGTGGATCATATCACTGACTCACTGCCAGCGCACGCTGTGGGCCTTATTAGTCGTCGGGCTCCCAACGCCATGCCTGGAGCCTTGGATGACATGCAGCCCTGCGACAAGTTGCAACTCGATCATCTTTCATTGGGCACGCCTGCGGGTATGGCCGCGACTGGAGCGGTGGAGCTGAGAGGAAAATAACTTGAAAATCCATTTGAAGGTATTGGGTGGCACCGTCTGCCCCTCTGGTGAAACGTATCCGCTGAAAGTTTGGCTCCTTTTCCTGCCCAATCGCCAAAATCACCGGAGCCGCTCTCTATTCGACTGTCGACATGACGATGACACCAACTGCATGCCTAAACGATAAGAAAATGCTGCCCGTTGATTTCATTTTCGTGTTCCGTTACCGAGCAAAATGTCCCTCATTGGCCGGCAAGCAGCGAGGAAACTTGGGCAATGGTTGTCGCACGTGGTGATCCGCTGCAGATACAATGCAGACCCAGCTTCCAATGTTCCGATTGCTCACCAGTCCCGACGAGCAGAGCAGAATATGTCGGGCCAAGTTCGTCAATTACATGCATAAAGCAAGCTAGCATGCTGCCCTGCCAACGTGACCGGATCGTCACAGGACCATGTATCATGAGGTTGTTTGCATGTCGCTCTTGGCTCGTTGTTCATCTCACGAGCTCAACCGACTCTTTGGAGAGCAGGTCGCGCGCCGCTGCCACTTCTGATTCGTCGTAACCTTGCCATAATCTGTCCTTCGCGCTGTTGCGGCGCACAATCTCGGCCAACTTCTGCGTAGCCACCTCATTGAGCTTTTGCACTGTGTTAGTGTCGGGGACAGCCCAATCATCAGCATCTGTTTGCCTCGAAGGCTTCGAGGGCTCCTTTAGAAGTTTGTTTGTCGCCTGGTGGTCTGTTAGTTGCGGTTGGTGATCACTTGGCGGGCTTACTTGCCAGTTTCAAGCCATAGTAACCCCGCAGGTAGTCGTCACATAGTTCGATGCTGCGGGCGAACCTCTTGACAGATTCGGCTAGTTGCTGCTGCGAAGAGCCGTCCGAGGCTGAAGCGGCCATGTACAACACCTCCCCCATACGGGCATGTATCTGACATCAGTTAGCAACACAAAACGCCAAGTGAAGCATGGTAGCATAACCCACATTCCATGCATTCGGAGTCAGCACCAAGACCTCCTCAAGCGCGAAAATGGCTTGTGAGTAGAGTCCCTGGGAGAGGTACAGGTCTGCGAGTTCCGCCCAGGCCTCCGCGTCTGTAGGCGAGAAGTCGAGAAGCGAGTTCAATGCGCTGATAGCTTCTGAGATCTTTCCTGTTGACTTGAGCAGCGCCACACGACGTTTGGCGACCGGCTGTTGAGAGTCAGCAGGTATTCGTATGTCACATTGGCTTCGTCAACTAACAATGTTTGTGGCATTCTGTCCCAGGATCGTCTCGTACTCCTTGAGCACTTGGACCAGTTCTCCGTCGTTGTCAGCCTCCGCCTCCTTCACGAGGCCCTTGAATGCCATTATGCGCTCGTTGTCGTCTCCGAATCTGATGACCAGCCTCTCCAGACATTGGTGTGCCGCTTGGCCGTCGCCTGTGCGAAGGCAGGCCAACAGGAGGTTTTCGTAAATGATCCATATTTCTGGGGTCTCGGATGCCGAGAACAGTGAGACCAGGGGCGATGAAGAAAACGCGTTCGGGTTATTTCGAAGAATCGTTGGGGCCTTCTGGGCGAGCTCCAGAGCCTCAGCCGGGGACAGGTGGCCCTGGGGGCGCACGAGAGATGGAGCCATGTTAGAGTGACAGTAGTATTCGCAGAAACCGCTGAGAGTATTCGCTCGAGTCGCGCGATATCGGGGGAGGCAGATCTGCGTCGGCTTCCGAGGTACAGGTTCTCGTTGCTGTCGTCGGTCGTTGGAGGAACGTTGTTTGTATGTCAACGATTCTGGGTACCTGCCTCTAGCTAGATACGCGACGCCGACCAACCTAACTGAGCTCCCGCACTTCAAACTTGCAGGGGTAATTGACAGGTGGGTCAATTGCGCTCTTTGCATTGGTTCAGTCGGTGGCCGGCCCTTCGTCGTGCCGACCTTGGCCCCACCGCAGCTTCCCCGTCGCGAACAAAAACTTCACCAGCGCGCAAAAATTGTCAGTTGTTTTCACTCCTACTCACTTCCTCCTGTGCCACCCAAAACCTGGAGATCTTTGAAGATTGTGTGCACGCCCGCATTAGCTTGTGAGCGTGGGACCTTCGGCCCCTGTGTACTGATCAGTCACATCTGCAATGGCATCTTCCGAGGCCGTTCAGACTCCCAACGGAGTGGACGAGCTAGGCCTCGTTGAGAAGACGGCCGATCTCCAGTTGTCCCAGCCCAACGGCCAGGAGGAACGTCCTATCACTACCCAGAGATCGCGCGACCCCGACTTCAACCAGAAGAGAAGCGACCCGTTTCAGTTCGGCAGTCGCTTCCTGGCAGAGGGCGATGACGCCTTCGAATTCAACGCTTGGGACCACGTCGAGACTGACGATGCCTACAAGGAGTATGCCGAGCAGCAATACGAGATGCAGCGTCAGTCCCCGGTCTCTGATTTTGACAAGAGTAAGTTTTACCCAGTTGCTTCTGCTTCCAAAAACAAAACAACACAGGTGTTATGATGATTCAGATTTTTTTCGCATAGTTCAGCTGAATCTTTGTGATGAGAACTTCTGTTATAGTCTTTCGCTCCCATCTGATCGCACCTTTACAAAATTACTTGTTTTTTTTATGCCTGCTTCTTTATGTGCGGCTCGCTGACAAGAAATTTTCAGACAGATTCAACGCCAACCCCGCCAAAATGTGGGATGCGTTTTACAAGAACAACACAGCAAACTTTTTCAAGAACAGGAAGTGGCTGCAGCAGGAATTTCCTATCTTGACAGAAGTGACGAAGGAGGATGCCGGCAAGACTGTGATCCTCGAAATAGGCGCAGGTGCCGGCAACACCGCCTTCCCCATCGCGGAGTTTAACAAGAACCCTAACCTGAAGATCCATGCCTGTGATTACTCAAAGACGGCCGTAGAGGTTATGCGAAGCCAGGAGGCGTACAGCCAAGGCATCGTACAGGCCGACGTCTGGGACGTGACCAGCGACGAACTCCCGCCCGGGTTGGTGGAGGGATCCGTCGACATTGCTATTCTCATATTCATCTTCTCTGCCTTGGCTCCCAATCAGTGGGACAAGGCCCTTTCCAACATTTACCGACTCCTCAAGCCAGGAGGCCAGGTCTGCTTCCGAGACTATGGAAGAGGTGATCTCGCCCAGGTTCGCTTCAAGAAGGGTCGTTACCTCGACGAAAACTTTTACGTGCGTGGCGACGGCACCCGAGTCTACTTCTTCGACAAGGAGGAGCTTGAGCAGATTTGGTCTGGCAAGAAGAAAACTGAGGGAGATGACCCAAAGGCCGTATTCACCGTAAATGACATCGGTGTCGACCGACGTCTGCTGGTCAACAGACTCCGCAAACTGAAGATGTACCGGTGCTGGATGCAAGGACGGTTTACGAAGGAATGAGCAAGTCGATAGTACAGCGCACAGAACAGCACGCCCGTGAAACTGCTTGCTACTGCTTGCTGGCTACAGATGGCTGGCATCATCCTCGCCGAGTCCGACGCCTGGTCTAGCATAGCAGACGTTCCCTCAGTCTCTGACGGTCATCCTGGTCAAACCCGATCTTGTCCAAGTAATTGTCGACTCCACCATAGACGCTTTCGAGGTGCTGAGCGATTCTGGCGATCATATCCGGTGCCGTGTCGAACCACTCATCTGTCAAACCGATCTCTCTCATCTCGATCAACCTCTCAACCCTCTCGGATTCGAGCGCTCCCTGCGTCAAAGAATAATCATGTTCAATGGCTTCGAGAGGCACATTGAGGATCAGCAACACGAGGGTCACGATGAGCCCGGTTCTGTCCTTGCCTTGGGTGCAGTGCACCAACGTGGGCGAGCCTGCAGGGTCGAGGAAAACTTTGAGGGCCTGAGGCTGCTCGTCAGAGATGGGTGTGCAACGTTGCTGAAGGCTCACGTACCTTGGTAACCTCGGGTCCGGATTGGTCAAGGGTGTCGAGACCCAGACCTACCAGGCCACGTGGCAGCATAACCTCGCGGGATAGAATAGAGATACCCTCATTGCGATAGCCGAAGATGAACAGGAAGATGAGACGGCTACGTAATGGGGGATTGGAAGTTAGCCATAGCTAGCAAAAGGGAATGGGAATGCAAGCAAGTTCCCTTACAAGAATCCGCCCCAAGAGACCTGCGATATCAGAAAGCGCTCAAAGTTGCCGCCAGTGACTCTGATCTCGTGATACTTTAGGCCCGATATCTGGATCGGCTCAGCCAGTGCAGCGTTGGACTGCAGGAGCGCGGGAATCTGGAGATCGGCCTGGCGCTTTTTGGCCTGCCTGACGTGTTCGGTCCTTGATGGCGTCAGTCGGTGATCGGGGTGCGGGATCTGGCATGTCCAAGGGAGAAGGACGGTGAATGTGAGTGTGTGAGTGTGACAGTCGCTACCTACTTGGTGCGCAGGTCAATCACCGCCTTGATGCCCAGGTCATCCCGGAGGCGTTTCCTGTCCTCCAACGAGGCATCGTCTGTAGATGATTAAAATCTAGAGTTGTGCATAGAGTGCAATAATGCATTAGAGGGTTTTCACACACCTGGTCTCGCAGAGCGAAACACCAAGCCTTCCCGGATAAGTCTAAGCAGCAGATACGAGAAACGAAGTCAGCCTGTGTGCCGTGTGCCTCTGTTTGAACCCCGGTTTCATAACCAGGCAAAAATGAGGGTGCACAGTAAGAAGGGGGTCAAACGTACTTGCGTCCAAGATAGCTGTTCACCGTGGAACCGACGTCACGGAAGTTCAGGACGGAAGTCACGCCACAATTGTCCATGGCCTAATTAGCAGTTGAGTTGCCCAGCCAGCGCTGCAGAAGTCTTGGGGAGGGTGGTTAGGTATTAGTCAACCGCTGGGAAACCGAACTAGCAGTTTGATGGCGCGGCGGGGGTTTTGGGTGTGTCAAGCGTGAGTGTCTCTGGCACCGATGGAGATGCGAAGAGCGACGTTGCTCTGACGCCACGATTTTTCTGCTCCCTGGGCTTCTTCCCCCCGGAATATGGGGACGTGATTGTGCCAGGCGAGAGTGACCCCCCGGGCCCTCCCTTTCCCTCAAGCCCACTCGTGGGCCGTCCGACCTCAATTTGACGCCCTTGTCGCTGTCAGATAGGCGGTTTGGATCATCGACCGGGGTCCAGCAGATCCCTGCAAGTCCCCGAAAAGCTTAAGAACCGGGGGGGGGGGGGGGAGGGGGGGGGGTGGTTTTGATGTCACTGAGGGCAGCTAGGACCCAGGTCTGAGATGTGAAATGGCGCGGTGGTGGTCTAGATCAGGCCGTTTGCCGGTCGCAATCTTGTTGGACGTCTGTTCCAAGCAGATGCGGTCGGTGATGCACTGGCACAGTCTAGGCTTCCAGGTCGCATGTCTGCTTTTCCAGAATATCGGATCGAGCAAACTGTCTGAGCACGAACAGGTCGGGACCTTCGTCCCAAGTGGTTATATTTGGTAGCAGTTCAAGCATGCAGAATGCGATGCATCCATCCATCGACCATCCGAGGTGAGGCTGACTGTGCACCAGTCTGTTCAACGAATGAAGACTCCCATTAAGCTTCAGGAGATATCAGGTACGGTGCGGCAGCTGGAACGAAGGGAAAAAGCAAGCCTATCAGCCCAGGACATGCCTCTAACACGGAGCAATTGGGTTTCCTCTTCTACTGAGCCCTGATCCAAACTGTCTTTGACTCTCCTGACCATCACCGGCGCCTTATCAGGCACCCAAAGTCAGAGAGCTCTTCGGCTTTCGCAGTCGGTGAAGACGCGGAAACAGGAGAAACACAGGGAAGCAGCACGCGGCAGAGTCCGGCTCGGAGGGCCCATCTCCCAAGTCCCTCCAGGCCGGTCGAGCTGGGTCTAGCTCGAGGTCCCAACCAGTGATCATCGTGTCCCATTGCCCAATCCAGTGGCCAGAACGTGGTCCAGCACTCGGCAGCATCAGGAAAACGGCACACCGGAATGGCCGTCTCCAGAGGTTAAAGGGCAATTGTGTCGATCGGAAGCCACAAGCGCCGGCGAGGCAGCCGACAGTGTGGACGTGGAGGAGGTTTGCGACAACGGATAGCGCAGTTCAGCCCTGGTGGGTGTCATTCGTTCCTCTCAGTACCCAACGGAGACTCAGGTGCACCACTCTTTGAGGTGAAGACATTCTGAGCTGACTACTAGCAGTGGTAGACGGGCTAGACAGGGGTGTGTCAGGATTGATCATTGGGAGGGTTCTCAAAGCGACTAGCATAGGCAGAGGAGACCGCTAAGGCCCAAAGCGGATGGGCCACCACCCAAGTCGCAACATGACGTAACGGCGGCAGCCGTGGTCGCTCACCATGACCAGCACTAAGACTGAGGTGCGCCAACCAGACCCAACATACCTCATCGTGCGCGCCGGACCCTTCACCCTTTGACCTGAATGACTGACTCTCTGTTTCCCAGCGCGAGGTGTGCAGGTTGAATGATATAACTCCTATCCCTCCTGGGCACGATGCCCTGCCGCCCGCGCCTGTTCCGGCATTTCGTACCTGATTTACCATCCTGCGGCCTGCAACTTGCACCTGCACTGCCCTACCCTGCGACGTAACTCTCTTGTCGTCCCAATTACGATACCCCAAACGACAGCTACGACCCGATACTTTGGTGGTGCGTACGATCCTTTTTGCGACACAATTCGGATAAGCAGCTCCAGAAATAACTTCCACCTTGCGCCTCTTCCCAACTTATCCTCAGTCCACTTACCCGCGGCCCTGCGGCCCTGCGCGTGTAAGCCCGAATATCGTCAATCACTTTCCACTTTTCCCGTCACCCTTGTAGTATTATCCATATCCAATTAGTAGTTATACATCCATCAAACCCTCGTCACCACCCTGTGAGGAGGAACCTCTCCGCAAGAAAAGCGGGTATATCGATACCACCAAGCCGGCACCCGGGCTGGCGATGATGCAAGCCAGCTCCAAGACAACGACGCAACAGCCAGCCATGGCGGAAGCACGGTACTCGCTACCGGCAACAGGTACTTACTAGAACCCAGCCCCTCAAAAATACGAGCCCTTGTCATTGTCGAGAGAAAGACAATGTGACCCATCAAAAAACGAAGAAAGTCACTCTAACCATCCCAATCAGCAGGCCACTCAGGAAGACTCAAGTACGCAGACCCGCGGGATCTGCCCAGCTACCCGTCCCCTGGTCTTAAAAGTGATGGAGCCGCCGCTGGGGCCGCAGCATCCTTGGGCTGGGCCAACCAAAAATCTATCGACCTTTGGAAACCCGAAAAGTCAACCTCAGCATCTACAGCTGCTATGTTGGCCAAGGACTATAAGATGGTCCCATCATGGGAACCCAACTCGAGCTCCGCGGGCGCTAAGGCTGCCCTGATAGCTTCTGCCTCGGCCAGGAAGCAGGCATCTGCGACGACCTCTAGCCCGTCACGTCACGATTCATGGGGAAACAGCGCCGCCAACCAGGCTTTCAAGCAAAGCCTGTCAGTTCGGAAGCCTGCGCACGCCACTTCGACCGACGGTCTTGGTTCTCTCTCCGCGGCTCAAAGCGCTATGCCCGCTCTACGGCGGACGAGGCCACGCGCGAAATCCACGCCTGTACCTAAGGAGTCGTATCCCGATGAGTCTAGAGCTGCGGCCAATGCACTCAGTGCTGCCACTGCCGCTCACAGCCCTACGAAGCCCAAGTCACCGACCGAGACTTCCGGCTCAGTACCATACACCAACCTGCCACGAAAGATGTTCACCTCTTCTCCCGCCATCGGTCCGGAACTTGATGAGCAGAAGAGGGCAGACGTGCTACATGCCTCCGCTGTGGCTATGGCGAAGAAGATGTACAGTCAGCAACAGAAGATGGTTGACCAAACGCGCGAAGCTCACCGGCAATCGGGTGACATGAGCCCTGCGGATAATCAGCCGAGGCCCTACGTAAACCTGCAAGAGGCAGCGTATAAGCTGGCTCAGGAACGGTTGTCAAAACTGAGCGAGGAACACCAACGTAACCGGGACTACCAGGAATACTACGGCAACGGCAGTTCCGCGAACCAACCTCAGAGGAGATTTACCATGAAGGGTAAGCTGAGGCGACGGTCTTCGAGCGACGGTGACATCAAGGACGAGGACAAGGAGCAATCTGAGCGTATTAGAAGACAGATGTCCATCTTTTCCTCCAACCTGTCCAAGGTCGACGAGCAAAAGCGAGCCAAAGACCGCGAAGCCTTGATGGCTGCTGCGCAGAGGAACGTCAGGGCCAGGTTGCAGGGAATGGACGAGAAGATCTCAGCGGAGACGGGCATGGTGCCACCGAGTACCATGACTGACTGGGAGTTCAAGGCTCACCTTGCCGCCCAAGCCAAACACTCGGTTCCCAACGAGAACGAGGGCAAACTCGATATTGGCGGCGGAATGTTCATGGACCAGGCGCTCATTGATGAGATTGCCGCCAAGAGGGTGCAACCTGTTCTCGACGAGATCAACGAAAAGGCCGCCATCGAGAAGGAGAGACAAGAAATCGCCAAGGCAGAGGCCGAAGCCAAGAAGAGGGACGAAGAGAAGAGGAAGGAACGCGACCGAGAAATCAGAGAGATCAATCGCAAGATCAGGGGTATGTGGCGCAATTTTTCCAAAAAGCGTGAACAGTACTAACATGTCTACAGAATCAGATAAGCAAGAGGAAAAAGAGAGGCGGCATCGCGAGAAGATGGATTCCAAGGCCAAGAAGGAAGAGGAAAAGGCTGCCAGGGCGGAGGAGAAACGCCTTTCCAGCAGCGAGAAGCGCAGGTCGAAGCAGCCCGAGGTCCCTACCGAAGACTCTCTCGAGGCAGGAGAGACCTCCCAGCAGTACGAAACAAGTGACGCGGATGCGCGGCCCAAGTCCAGTAGGGCAAGCCACACGAAGCCAACCATCAACACCCAGAAAGATGTTCCTAGCGGGAGTGACACTGCTCGCTCGCCGAGCGAGAGTGGATCTCCGACACACAAGATGAAGGAGTGGCTCAAATCCCGCTTCTCGCGCCCACGGGGCCGTTCAGCCGCCGGGGAGAACCCTCCCGAAGAGAGGGGCTTTATCGGCGGTGTCGCACTCACACGCCTTGCCAACGAGAGTGCAACCAGTCTCGATGGGAGATCAGCCAGCATGCGCGAGGTCGCCATCGCTGGCAAGAGCGGCAGCAAGTCGGTGGGAGAGAGTCCCCGGTCGCCCATGGGCCATGACGATGTCAGCCCGATCACGAGCGACGATGAGTCGGAGCGGTTTGTGAAGGCCAGAGACGATCTCGAGGGGCCCATTTCGCCGCCGCCCACCCTCAAAGACCCTAGCAAGCACAAGAGCAGCAGCCCGACGAGAGACTCGCGGTTCCGAGAGATGATGGAATAGGAACGTTTGGTTTCGGACATTTTCTCAAGCGGGCGTACAGGATAGAACGGTTTGGGGCTTACCCAGAGGGATGGTCAGCGAGCGGTGTTAGTGGCAAGAATGTGTTTAGTATTTTTACATTCAATATCGACAGCCGAGACCGGCAAAGACCGGCATGCTTATTTTTACTCCTAATCTCTTCACGCTTTGGTATTGGATGAAGATTCTCACGTGTAGTTCGTGATTTAATCTGCTTGAGCGACTGATTGACACAAAGAGGAACATACGAAGCCGAAGCATCATGGTATAGAGATGTCCTAGAATAACACCTCGACTCTCAAGCCTTACATGTGCTTGTTGTCCAAAACATCCTGCATGAAAAATTTCGTAACTTAATCAGAGCTCAAGAAAACGAGACCCTCCAAATCATCCCATGTGCAGGCCATACAATCGAATCCTTCTGGTCACCGCCGTCAGCCATAGGTTAATATTCGTACGATAGTAGTGGTGGGCAAGACGCCCAGGGAAATTCAAGAACTCCTTTAAAACTGGGTAATCAGGTATTAATATTCATGAAGTATACGTTCCGAGCGCTCAATAGATAACTCTGCAATGCTTTCCATCATGTCGTAAGGGGGATATAAAGAACTCCAAACTCCGTCCGGCCTTGTGAGGACCGTGATGCCTGCCCGTAATGCCGGCCCCGTAATGCCAGCCCCAGAAACCATCTCCGTAATGCAACATCGCTATTCCGTAAAGAATGCACACGATCCCTCATCTCTTCAATTCATTGTCTCTACCTCGTGCAAAACTTCTCCCGTCTCAGAAGTTGGGAGGACTGGTGCTAGACATCTCTCTCAGCCCAGGTTTTGAGAACCGTGCGGTCTTGTCGCGTGTGCGCATAGCAGGCCACAGGTCAATGATGAAGGAAAAGACGTAGAAGGAGAAGACAAAGGCGATGACCCATTCGATGATTGCCGCCTCGTTGTTGCGCTTAAGCTTCTGTAAGACAACGAACGGGATGGCCAGACCGATCTCGACAATGATGAAGATCAGCTTGACCCAGAATGAAGCCGCTAGGACGCGGTGCTCGCGGTATCCTGCAATAAAGTTAGCAGCTTGTCGTTGGTACAGAGAAGACGATGAACGTACTCATTCCTAGGCGTTGATATTCCCAACAGATGAAAATAGCCGACAACAGGTAGCCGATGATGAAGAAGCCAAGGAACATCAAATGAAGGTTATCGTGCCGATAGGTGTCGAAAATACTGAGGCAAATGAGTCCCACAGTGCCGACGATGGCCCAGAAGATGGACAGGCCGAAGAGAATCTTTTGGCCCCTGGATGTATTGGGTGCGAGACGGCCCGTATGGCGCAGCCAGCAGTCGGAGAAGAAGGACAGGTCGAGGAAGATGACTGTAATTACGCAGCCAGCAATGAAGAGCGGCTTCAGTTCATAAGCTCCAACGTCGCTGATGTAGGCGATGGTTTGAGGCGGGGTCATGCTAGGATAGACAATCCTCTTCTCGTCTACAATCCAGTAGATGAGCATGCCGAGTAGCATGCCGAGCCACATCAGGCCCGACAAGACTGGGAAGATCTACGGCCTGTTAGATGCGGTTGAGAGTCAAGAGCCAGCAAAATGGCTTACCCAGTACGAAAGTATCCTCATGATGGCGATAAGATATCTGAACGGCGATCTGTGCGGTGATTAGCTCTGATGTCCAAGCCAGGGGCATTGCTTGGTATTTGCAGGAGGTAGCATATGGAGAATGATTCCAGGCCGTTGAGCCTCATCCAAGGGGTTGTTGGTTGTGGTGACGCAGAATGACGAATGAAAAGGAAGAATGCACATGCTAGTCTGCAAGACTTACCGAATGTGATTTTTCGGGTAGGGATGAAGTGATACTCGGAAGACTGCTTCAGACGAGAACAATTGAGACGATGCCCCTGAAGATTGCGGTCTAGTGTTTCACGTGGGAGGACGGGAGATGTGCTGTGGTGGTCGCGAGGGATAATTTGGAGATCTCGAGGTTAATGAATGTTGGGCGGAGGAGGCAGTGGCACGTCAAAAAAGGCAGTGCTTGAGCATTAGATTGGGAAAGAAGAGAAGCGTCGTATGTTTGTCTTGGCTGAACCGGGGCGGCGGACTTAAGACTCGGGAGGCGCTCCCGTCCCCGTTCGATAGCACGATCTCCTGCTGATGGCTGGAGGAGGTACTTGCGTGCCGTGTGGGCCGGGCTGGCGTTATCGTCGGGCGCTCCTGAGGAAAAAAAGTAGCACAGCAACCAGCCAGGCACGGCCTGAAGTCATGACTGATCGGCACTTGAAGCAGGCGAGCTCCAGCGCCAGACCCTGTCGCGCGCTACCAGTGGCCTATGTGGGGTGACCATGTCATTGGCTTTGGGGCACCGCCGGGAGATGACGTAGGGGAGTGTCCACCGAAAAGCCCAACACTGGGCGCCAAGTAGCAAATTTCGGGGCCATCTTGCTGTTGCGTTGCGTCGCGTTCGCGTCTTTCCATCAAATTTCTAGTGTGTCTCGCCGGTTTGGTTTGGCCGAGTAATTCCCACGCAGTAGTCGATTTGCGCTGCGCGGTCGCCGCGGTTCAATGATCAATCGATGATGTTGAGTTCCTCTCACCCTACACCCTCTCCGGTGCTTTGTCCTCGGCCCCGGAAGGCAAACCCATGTAACCTGCAGCGGACGGGGCGGATTTTACGGGAACAGCCTTGAAGTTTACGCGGTGCCGTTACGGCGGAGGGCTGAAGATGGTGTTGGGACTTCGGGAAACGGGGAGCAACCATGTCCGCCTCCCCGGCCGGCGTGACGGGGTGTTGATGTGTTCGCCATGTGAACATGCACCGCCGCAATTTCTAGCTACTTCGGCAGGCTTGACAGAAAAGAGAAGGGTCTTCCACTGGGTTCGGGATCAGGTCCGTCGCATCGCGCCAAATCGTCCAAAGTCCGCCCGCCTCGAGGGGTGATCTCTGCGCCGCGCAATTTGAGGCTGGTGCCCCGAACCAGACGGGCACCTGCCAGCTTTGCCGGCACCTCCGGCGCCCTATCTGGAATACCTTATCCAATGTGCCCTATGGCTGGGATGTCGCGAACAGGTGGTGTCAGCAGCGTGTGGCTGGCGACGTGCGTCTAAGATAGCTTCGTGTCTACTGCGCATTGGAATATACGGGACAATGCAAGGGTTCCGGACGCGAGTCAGCAAAATCGCATGTACAGTACGTGGACTCGAGTTGTGTCGTCCAGTCTTTCCCGTGGTCCTGACAAAGCCCAGAACCTAGAAAATTGAGCAGCCGTGGCATGCCTGTCTCTGGGCTTGCATTGATACACCAATCATGAGACATCGTTCAATCAGCCACTCTGAAATGTGGCTCAGCTCAGCTGTGGCGCTTCGAACCAATCAACCCTGCGACGCTTCACAAGGCTGCAGAGATCCCGCCGCCTTGTCCGTCGTGAACCTTCATCCCGCATCGCCACTGCCATCACGACAACCACGATGTCGGCCTCACCACTGGTCGTCCGCGCGACCGACGCGCTGAAGCCGGCGGGCTCAATCGGCTCGCCATTCAAAAATGTGTCGTCAAACCAGGCTTCCGCCAACGGCACGCCGCAGCCGCCAAAGGACAAGAATGCACCCGCCTCTTTGCCGCCGACGCTCGACCTTGCCGAGCAGATGAACGAGGAAGAGAAGCGCAAATACGTCAAAGGTATGCCTAGTATTTGATATGTTTTCTCGAATTCACAATGGCGATGCTAATCGCTGCACAGGCAAGAAGCTAGGTGAAGGTACCTACGCCATCGTCTTCCTCGGCCACCTCCGTTCCGACAAGTCCTCCCTCGTCGCCATCAAGAAGATCAAAGTCCAGAAAGAATACCAGGAAGGCATGGCCCCCGACGCCGTGCGCGAACTGAAGCACCTCCAGGAACTCCAACATCCGAACATCATCTCCCTCCTCTCCGTCTTCTCCTCCAAAGACCAGAACCTCAACCTCGTCCTCGAATACCTCCCTCTTGGCGACCTCGAGATGCTCATCAAAGACACTGCCAACGTCCGCTACGGTGCCGCAGATATCAAGGCCTGGATGGGTATGCTCACCCGCGCCGTCTGGTTCTGCCACGAGAACTTCGTGCTGCATCGCGATATCAAGCCCAACAACTTGTTGATCGCTGCCGACGGCGAGGTCAAGCTTGCTGATTTCGGTCTCGCGAGAGGCTTCGCGGATCCGCACCAGGTCATGACCAACCAGGTCATCACACGCTGGTACCGCCCTCCTGAGCTGCTCTTCGGCTGCAAGCACTACAGCGGCGCTGTCGATGTCTGGAGCGTAGGCTGCGTGTTTGCGGAGCTCATCATCCGTGCGCCGTACATGCCTTCCGAGACGGAGGTTCAGCAGATCTCGCTCATTTGTCGTGCCGTCGGAACCCCCACAGAAGACAACTGGCCAGGCGTCACCAAGTTGCCGGCTTACACCGTCCCCGACGACGGCGAGCCGGTCAGGGGCAGGGACTACTACCAGGGTACTTTCGGCACCGTGGGATCCGCGGGCGTGGACCTGCTCATGAAGACGCTCATTCTCGATCCTAAGAAGCGCATCACGGCCAAGGACATGTTGAAGCACAACTGGTGGCGCACTGAGCCCAAGCCCTCGCGTAATGCGGATCTGCCCAAGAAGGGCGGCGGCGAGGAGAAGATGGGTGCAGATCTCAAGAAGCGGCCGGGTTTGGTCGAGGAGGACAGGGGTGCTAAGGTTGCGCGCAAGCTGGACTTTGGACCAAGATAGGGCAAGGCGTACGGGGCTTTTGACGCTCTTATCTCATGAATATGGCGAAATGGGGATAAAAACAATGCAGCATGACAGGCGTTACGGCTCAATTGGGTTCAAGCAGGGGTATTATTAAGAATAGGACAGGCTATCTGATTTCTCCAATTGGAGATGATTTCCAACGAGAATGAGACTGCTATATAGCACCATCCGGTGTATGCCTCTCTACATGAGCGAGCATTCCATCCCGTACATTGCCCGTTCCACGTCTTTTCTAACTGTGTACCAATCCGATCGTCTTTGCGCAAACTCATACGCTTCTTCGGCGCGGAACACACCCTCGAAACGGTCGCCGTCGGCAATTATGGTGGCCATCTCCTTTGCGTGCTTGGCGTCGATGAGGTAGATCTGGCTCAGCTCGCGCAATGCCTTGAAGTAGGCAAGCAGGTCTTGGTTCTTGAGGGTGCGAATGTACTCGAAATATAGGTTCATGTCGGCAATGAGCTTGATGGCACCTTCAGTGCTGATGCGCTGCCGCTTGAGATGCTTGCACACGGCCGTGAACAGCCGCAGGCCCACCTCGCCGTTGAATACATCAAGCATCGACTTCTCCGTCGTGCCGACCAGCATGCGCGTGTGCGAAGACACGAGCTCCTTGATGCGGAGCGCCGTCTCAGTCGGCCCCGGGTCGGCCAAGATGCCGCCCGTCTCGGAGGGGTTGTAGTCGGTCGGCTGCTGTGTCGTGCCGTGGAGGTACTCTACCTCATCCATGAGGACGTCAATGCCCTTATTCAAGCCTGCCGCAACGCTCTCGTCCAGCATCTGCTCCCACTTCTTCTTGGCGATGCCGGCGGGGTCGAGGAAGTCGTTGCGGTCTGCAATCTTTGGGCCGGCGAGCTGCTGCTCGTAGAAAACGTCAATCATCTGAGAGATGAGGTCGCCTACGTTGACCAGCTCGATAAAGGTCACCAGGGGCGCAACGCCGGACTGGTTGTGATCGCTGACCTCACGGGGGTTGTAGTGAGAAAGGTGCTCGACGGCCTTTTCGAAGCCGACCTTGACGTGTCTGTTGCCTAGGATACGGAGCATGACTACGAATATCGTTTCGCATTGCTCACGGGCTTCCTCGCCGTACTGGCCTCCAAGCTGTATGAACAGCGATGCGCGACCCATGCTCGTCTTCGCCTTGTGCGTTAGGTTCAGGGCGATTTCGATACTGAAAAGAGTCTTAATGCCTTCCATTCTGGAAGCCATCAGAGCAGCCTTGGCCGCCAGCTCGTCGGTCGGAGCTTGTGCGGGCAGAGGACTGAGACGGCCGTTTCCGTCCGTGTTTGGTGCAAGACTGGGCGTATGCGGTCTAGACGGCTGAGGCGAAAGGGCAGATGTGCCGTTTGGTGTGGTGGGTTTCGTTGTTGTACTCGTGCTGCCAAAAGATGGCAACACCGTGACGGGCATCATGACTACCTTTCTGAAAGAACTCAGAAAGTCCTTCTTATCTGCCTGTCTGTTGAAGTTGCTCATGTAGAACGACTCGACAGAGGCGTCTTGCTCAGAGAGCTTCTTCTCCCATTCTGCAACCTCCGACTCGGCATGTCTTGTGAAAAAGTCGAGCTCCTCTTGCAGATACAGGTCCAGATGCGGCTCAAACACTCTCAGCATCATCTCCTTGGCCTTTTCCTCGAGGTTGCTCTTGGAGTCTTTTGGAGGGACCACGGACTTGAAGAAGAGCATGCCTTGCTCAAAGGTTCCAGCCACAGCCTTCAGATACCACTGCAGGTTTCTGTCGTGCGTTGCATCAAAAAGCGGTGTGATGTAGTCCATGATAACATCCTCCCGGACCTTTTCCATAAACTCCCAGAACACAACATCGGGATTGGCGAATATGCGCCCAATAATCTCAGCGTGCTCGTTGACTTTCCGCAGCAGCATCTCGAAAAACAGTCGGGAGGGTTCCAAGTTGATTTCGTCCCCACTGGTCTGGTTGACGCAATCCGACGAATTGACCGCCAGGACCTCGCGGTCGCTGAATATAGGATGCTTCTGGATGAAAAGCTCCGTTGCTGCGTTGCCGCCGTTCAGTGTATGCAGCACATGCGCATACCGCTTCATGCGGCCGTCAACATCCCAAAACTCGTACCCCTGCTCGAACTCTCGAAGTACCGCGCCCTCAAAAATACTCGTCATGGTCATAAGTCGTTCCTCTCGCTGATTCCACCCCTGCGCCCAGTCGCTCTTTGCAAATACTTGCAGATTCGAAAGCATTTTAGCCTGTCTTTCAGGGTCCCTGAACACCTGGAAGACGATAGGATCCGTGTGGCTCTTCGCTCTGGCAAGGTCGAAATAGAAAGGCGCGAATGAGCCGTAAATCTTGCCATATTCCTCTCTTGCATGGCCCCTGATGCTCCTCGAGTTCTTGATCACATCCAGCAGCGCCTCCGGGTCCTTGAATGGGTCCTTGGCTGCTGGTGCTCCTACAGTCATCCTCTCGAATCCATCGACAGGAGGCGCTGCCGATTGGCGTTTCCGGCGCTCTTCCTCAACCGTGGCATCGAACAACATCGTACTCGTGGGTTTCGGAGGGTGGCTTCCTGGGGCTCCTGGCTGGCCTCCAGCGGCGCCTTTCGCCGCCCGTTCGGCGGCTTCCCGTCTCTTCCGCATGGCCTCATCAAACCGCTGCCTTGCCTCGGCTTCGTTCCAACATCCCATGCTCTTCAATCTGGCGACCCATCTCGTATCATCGTACACCATTTCTTGCATGCGACGGGAAGCTCGAGCGACCTGCATCAGGTCTGCGACGGGAAGGTAGTCGAGGATCGCGACGAGGATCTCTGGCGGACAGGTCAGTACACAATTCCTCCAATTCCTCCAATTCCAACCAAAGGACTCAAACCAACCTGCTGGCAGACTCGGCCTCGAATCCAGCATCTCGGTCGCCTTCAACGCGCCGAGGATACCGCCCCCCTGAGGGGCATTTCCTCGAGTCCTATACATGATAACCGCCGGGGTACAGCTGCATCTGGTGTGTTTTTGCTGGCCTGGAGGCAGTCTTCAATCTCTCTCAATTCATGGCAGAGCCCCTCGTGAGATCCGAACGGGTTCGGGCGGGGTTGCTGAGGTCGTTCGCTGGGTGGGATGTAATATCAGCTGCTTTAGTTGGTTATGGGCAGGTGGCTCTCAGCCTGGACGCAGTTGATTATGACTTGATTCTCTCCAAGGAAGACCCCGCAACAGCTGGTGCCAGCTGTGTGGATCCCCTGAACCCCTGAACCCTTGCGCTTTGTTACCGCCCCGGAGCGGACCAAGCTGCAGTCTTCAGCAGTGGAGCTCGGCTTTCTTTTTGACAAAGAATGAAGCATGGGAACGGTGCCGCTTTCATGCTTCACTGCCCCGCTACTACCCCGCTAGAAGGAAAGTAGGATAGCATTAGACGTGAACTTTCTTGTTCCAAGAACACGACCGAGAATCAAGGCTTGAGGATTGTAGTGAGCCTTGATTCTACATGTTTAGTTCCGCGTTTCATGAAACCCGGCGGCGACGTGGGATTCGTTTCTAATTTCTTTGGTCTGAATGCTGTCAACTCCCAGTCCGTTGACTTATCAGGCAACTCTCTATCAAAATGGCTTGGTACATCTCATCATTGTATACCCAGACGAACAAATAAAGTCCAAAATCGCTTCCAATGCTTTCCCGGACGCCACTCAAACACGACAAGGTCGATATCTCCTCGACAGGCTTCGCATCACCACCAAAGACCAAGTGAAGTCTACATCTAATCCTCTCTACTGTCGGCAATGATGCCTTCCGCCACACTCGCCGTAATGCGTTTAGGAACGCTTCCGAACAAACATTCCCAAAGATCACCCGCTTCTACCGTTTCTCCCGCATTCTTGTCTTTGCTCATGAGATGATTGAGAGAAGCAGTCTCGAGTTCGAGCGTGTTCGCAGCCTCTAGTGTAGGCTCTGCCACCTCGGGGGTGGATTCCTTTCCTTTCCCTTTCGAGTTTTTGCCCATGTGCTCCATCCTCCGTTTGACTGATAGGTTGTAAATGGATTCTTCAACTGACCCTTCAATCAAGTACAACCACACCGTTGTCTCGTGCTTCTGCCCAATTCGGTCGACTCGCGCAATAGCTTGGAGCTCGAGGGCCGTGTTTAGGAGTGGTTCGCAGAGGAATACATGGCTCGCGTTCACCAAGTTGAGACCGCTAGACTGTGCCCGTCCGTGGAGCATGAATATTTCAACGCCCGGATCTTCCTTGAATCTCTGGATCCCGGTTGACGAGTCAATGGACGCAAAGCCTATCTTGTAGCGGAAGAAAGCGGCGCTCAGGACGCCCAAGAAACTGCGGTATCTGTACAAATGGTAAGCATGCTGTTTCCTAGGAAATGCTGTCCGGCATACTGAGTAAAAATAATTGATTTGGCACCAGGATCGGTCTTCCTCAGCCAGATGATATGGCGCACGATCGAGTCCACTTTGCTGCCATACGATAGGCCCGCTAACTCGATATCCTTGATTTGAGCAATCTTCTCAGAGCCAAACTGTGAGTAAATGCCATTGGTTCTTGCGTTCTTGTCTTTGGGCTCATGCGTTGTCGATGTTGTCGTTTCTTCGAGCAACTTGACCTCTCTCGGTTTCAACGTGATGTCGTGAAGCTCAGTTAGTCTCAACTTTCGCTTGCACATTGGGCAGTTATGATGTGCTCGATACCACTGTTTTATACAGTCTTTACAGAACTGGTGGCCACAGACAGTGAGGACACCGATCGTGAATGATGACTGGCAAATGATGCACATCCGGGGCTCATTTGACTGTGTCCCGGCTTCCTTCAGGTTGAGCACTGGAGACGCGCGAATCAGTACAATGCAACCGTGTGGTGGAGGCGGTACTCACAGTATCTGTGTTTTGCCCTTGCGGCGTCGAACTTTTGACGGGCTTGATCCTCATTGACCTTGCATGAATCAATAGCTTGCTGGTTGTTGGGGCCCTCGTACGGGGCCACACTGTCGGACACAGCCTGTAACTGTCGATAATACTCGACTCTGGCATTCATGGCACTCGTGAACCTGTCCATCTCCCGCTCGAGCGCCGTCGCGGCCTTGGTTTGCGCGGTGATATGTGCCTGGGTTTCTCTTATCTGCCTGACAACGATTTCACGCTCAACGCTCGCGCGCCCACCGCCGTCCTGTGGCAACCGCGAGGCGATCGCTCGAAGCTCTGCAATGGCGCCTCGTAGTGAACCATGCCGATCTCTGTCTGGTCTGACTTTGTCTCTGAGTTGGTGAAGAGCTATCATTTGCTCCGGGGCCGGACCCTCATCCGCCTTGGCAGTGATTAGTGAGACCTTAGTCTCGTGCTTCACGAGCGCATTCTCGAGACCCGAAATCGCATCCTGACGATCAGCAACAGCCGCACGTAGCACTTGTACGTATACGATGAGTTCTTCTTGGGTTTTGGTAGAGTCTGTGAACTCTTCACCCGTGTTTTCGACCTCAGCTTCCTCGTCGATCAGTGGCTGGGAAAGTAGCTTAATGACGGCTTCTCTCCACTCGTCAATGATGTTCGCTTGTTCATTGAGGACACCATAGAGCTCTTCGAGCTTTTCAAGTGCACCTGCGCTCTCCAAGCCCTTGTTCAAATTGATTGCGAGTTCCGGTATATCCACGAACGTTTGTGATTGAGCCTGCCGTCCCAGCTTATTGACCAGTGACATGGCCTTTGCATGACTCTGCAGCCTAGTTAGTGGATGAAGACAAACAATTTCACGCGAGAGCGTACCTCGGACAGAATCTCTCGACGAATCTCCTGAGCTTTGCTGTATTCCAAATCTTCTAATTGCTGCAACTTCTTGTGGTCATCAGATTCCGGCTCTGTGAGGTCGCTATTTGACTTAATTTGGAAGAACGCATTGGCACAGAAGAAGGTTGCTTTATGGAGGATTTCCAACGCATGGCGAAGTCTCGTTCGAGCCTCGCCGACGTGGCCTACCCCCGAGAGACTAGAAGGATTAGAAAGGCGGGAAAACAATCATGGTCTTCAAGACTCACTCGTCCGTTTCCTCGTTATCATCTTCGTCTGAGGGAAAGTCAACTATCGAATCTTGATTTGAGCCGGAAGACTTCAACTCTTTCAGAGCGTCTTCTGCCTCTTCTCGGCACTCCGAAACAAGGGCTGAAGCATCTTTCTTGACCTTTTCCCATATTTCCAGAGCCTCCTTCACTCTCGGACCATTCTCCAACATCTGGCCGCGAAGAAGCCGTGCCTGAAAGTATGCTCTTTGCTCAGTTCGGATATCGTTGTCGCCCTGCTCAAGCATAGCGTCTAATACTTCGTCGACCGTCCGCATGGGACCGACCTTTCTTCCATTGCCTCGTCGTTGAACAATCTCAGGATGAAGTGTTGCCTGTCGAAGTCGATTGAGCCATGCCCGCATCTCGGTTTCATACTGCTCGAGCTTCCAATCGTTACTGGAGGGATTGCCGGCCATATCCAGGCCGCAATTTCGGGTCATGTTTCTGAACATCTCGCCATAGTACTGTTCCTCAACGGCTGTGAACGGTAAGGTTATCACAAATCGCTTCTGCGGTGGCACAGCAATCTCATGCCTAACGAGCTGCTTTGTGTGCCGTAGGGCGATGGAGGCGAATAGTGACCGGAAGAGGGGCTTGTGAGAGTCCGTCAAGGCTTTCCAAGCTGGCGCGTAGGAGGCGTAGGGCTCATAACGCAAGAAGTTGAGAAGACCAAACAGATCTTTGACGTCGTTCTTGACTGGGGTTCCTGTTACGCCCCAAGCATTGACTCGAGGTATGACTTTGGCGACCGCAGCAGCACCTGTAACACCACTCTCGATCATCTGGGCTTCGTCAAGGCAGATTCGCCACCACAGCATCTGCGTAAGTGGAGACGCAGGTCGCTCGTACTTCCTCTCTTGTCTTCGGGATCTCTCGGGTGGTTTGATGGCGTAGTGAAGCTCAGAAGTCAGGATGGAGTAGGTAGTTACGATAATGTCGTGAGCTGCCAGATCTTTGCGGAGCAGCTCCTCGCTTTCAAAGCCCACCTTCTTGCGGCCGGGATAGTATTTGACTCGGAGATGAGGCGCGTGCTGGTGAATCTCCGACGTCCATTGCTCTTTAAGTGAGTTGGGCGAGACAATGAGCGTTGCACCCGTGGCGAGGAGTTCTTCTCCCTCCCTAGTAAGAACCGTGTTGCTTTCGCCATCTGGCCGACGATGGAGCGCGATCAGACCAATAACTTCAAGGGTTTTTCCAAGACCCATTTCCTCAGCAAGAATGCCACCCCTGACATATTGTTCCGCCTGCTGGAAGGACGTAAGATCGCTGGTGACAACATGATACACGTGGCTGACATGAAAGTCTCCGCCGAGTGCGTCTTGTGTCTTGCGAAAAGTGTGCGCAGTATTAAGATCCTTGGAAGCGGGGAAATCTTCAATAAGTCCGACAGAACTCCCATCAGGCGAATTATTCCAGCAGACGCCCTCTCGCTTCAAAAGCCAGTTGAGAGTTCGTTTCTGATAAGGATATAATGATGCCGTCAGTTCCGGGACATCGATTTTGAGGCCATTCTCATCGTCAGAGGGAGGAACGTGCGCCGCTTCGTAGAAGTCGAGCGGCGACCAGCTCTGCCTCCCGGATGCAATAGTATTAGAGCCATCGGACAAGAAGGTATCGAGGATCTTTTGGCTTTGTTTTCTCTCAAACGTTGAACGCAGTTGGCTGTAAGGTGTTTTTGTCTCGTTCCAGTACAGACAGAAGCGGAATTGTAACTGGAGGTGATCTCCCAGCGTGGAGATGGCAATATCGAGCGACACCCATATTTCGCCCTCCTCACTTGACTCCTTCCACTTGCCGCTGTTGAAAAGGCTCAAGCACGTTGATAAGCGCCGAGACACTGCGTTCGGATAGACCGGTACGACTGCGTGTATTGGAGCGCCAGACTTGGCGCGAGATGCAATAATCCATTCTTTGCCATGTCTGTCTCCAACATGCAGGAGGGGGCCAACATTGCGGTAAATGGTTGAGTGTTTCGATGAGTCGGAAAGCAGTTCCCTCGGGTATTTCCGCGCAACTTCTAGAGATTCCTTTCCTACAAGTAGCGATTTAATGTCGCTGTTGGATCTTTTGACTCGTTTAGCTGCAGGTTCGTCTGTCTCTTGGGTCTCTGGCAGTGTTTCGTGATCGGCGAGGTGCGCACGTAGTTGATCAATGAAATGGGCAGGCCATTGTTCTTTCGATGTCAGCTCATCAAAACCTCTAGTTTGAAGAAAAGACTTACCATGAAAATCGACAGTGGATGTCACTGGGATCGGCTTGCCGCGGCGTGCGGCCTGCTTTGTGCGACCCATGTTGAACAGCCCCTGCAGAATGTCTGAATGCCTTTGTAACGTCTTGTCAATGCGCGATGGACATATTGAACGTTTGACCGGTCGGGGCGAACGACACGAAGATGAGAAATTTGTAGGTAACAGAGAGAAGAGCTTTTAAAAGGTCCCGGTAAGAGGGGAAGGGGCTGTTGGCGCAAACCTGAGGTGGAAGGAAGAAGCTCCCCTCGATAAGGATGGCGTAGGTAGCTTAATCGATAAGCGGCAGGCAGAGAGAGGCAGACTCAGGTCGCGTCGCATCCTGCGTCGCCTAATGCTTAGCGCGACGGATCGCGGGGCACTGCCAATTTAGCGGAGGCCCCCCTGGCTGGCGAACCACAAAAGCGTGGGCGTTGCGCTAGACCATAAAAGGAAGGCGGTCAAAAATCACAGAGAGAGGAACTCAGACCACTCAAGTCTCTCTCAATGGGACGATTATGTAAGTCAAAATTATCAAGCGTTAGCGCCTGGCAGAGCAAAAATTGGAGGCAAGTCAAGCAACATCGCGAGACTTCGAGACCTAGACGACAGCCACGCGCAAGCTTGAAATCGGCCAATTGCCTGGCTAGAGAAGCTCATAAGCCCACACAGTATGCCTGAAACCCTTTCAAAATGCTCCGAAAACTGCCATTGGTACTGACATGTGCCCTAGGTCAACATGAGGGCATCTCGGTTCCAGCAATTCCTGAGTCCTTTCCTCCGCAAGGCCCCGGTCGCCCCGACATGCCAGACGAGATGGCTTCATAAAACCAGAGAAGCCCCACCCATTCCGTCGCCGATACCTCTCATTCCCGATGTCGAGACCTTGTTGAAGGTCGTTGGCCGCGGCCTCAACCAGCACCTCGACAAGTTCCCCACATGGGATGCTCTGTTCTCCCTCACATCGCTACAGCTCCGAGAGCTTGGCCTCGAGCCACCAAGGGAACGACGATACCTCCTCTCATGGCTGGACAGATACAGGAAGGGCGCATTTGGCCCCGGCGGCGATTTCAAGTATGTCGAGAGTGGGGAGGCCATCTTGAAGGTCGTCCGAGACCCCGCGACAGACAAGAAGATTGTCGTCAACGTACCGGCGGACGCCGACGTGAGCAGCCTGCATATCGCTCAGCTCACAAAGCCTACGGGCTACACAGTGCGCGGCGCAAACACGATTTCTGGTCCTCATGCCCTGCCTCTACCGGGCGGCGAGGGAGCTCGTGTGGTTGTCGCAGAGGGTATGTGGGAGCACAAGCAGGGTCACAAGGTTGATGGTGGTGAACGCAGGAGGGGTGAGGTTCGCTTCAAGAAGCGCATCGCAGCGCGTAAGGCAGAGAGGGAGGCTGCCGCTGGTCTACGATAAACTCCTCGAAGTGATTAAGCATGCCGCCCGTTCTACAGCCTCCTGCCGCTTGACACCACCAACTGTACTATATTCATAGATCTTGTACGATACGAGGTCCAAAAAAAAAAATGGGAAGGCAATCATCAATGAACTGGACATGCCACGGCTGAGTTTCTCGATATCTTGCTGAGGCCGCTTTGCTATTATTAGCGCAACGTATCTCGTGACGCCCATCAGCTTCACCAAGGACTGACGATGAGGGGCTTGCCATCTGATTCGTCAGTGTGTCCAGGTGTTAGATAACACGAGGCATACCTGGCCTTAGCCGCACATGAAATCAACGACTGTTGTCAGATACAGGATCCCGACAATGCGCAGAGAACGCCATCGGCGTGAGTTCAGATTGAAGGATGCACAGTGAGGACATCTTCGACCACAACACCCCTCGAAGGGAGTAACCGCGATAGACTGGAGGGTATCACGGATCTCGTACAACAACCAGCTAAATTTGTAGCTCCAAAAAAGATGTCGCGGAGTTACCGAGCTGAAGAAGCTGTTCGATCCATGGCATCCGTCATTTTACAGGCAAAGTGGAAGGGAAGACCCCTAGCAGCACTTTGGACCAGATTGCTGGGCTGGTGGGTGTACGGAGCGGCAGATCAGCGAGAAGGCCAAGCGGACGAATCTAGGCATAACCTTGGATGCCGCCGCAGCCTGTAAGGCAAGGCGGGTAGGTAGTTTGGTGGAGTTGTGAGGAAAGTCGGGGGAATGTTGAAGCTGCTTACATCCTAAGTCTTGGCAGTGGAGGCTCACTGTACAGAGCCCAGACTGGACCAGATAAGCATATCCGCGTGAACATTCTCGCGCGGGACGAGAAAAATCGCACCCAAAGACGGGCAACCAGCGCGAAGAGATGTGATTCCTGTAGGTGTACGAACTGACACGGTTGTTGCGCGCTTGCTTGTAGCGACCATGCGGCAACCGGAAACTTTTATACGATTGAAATGCAATTGAAGATTTTCTTTTAAGGTATTCGGGATCAAAAAGCTTAAAACAACAGCGGCCATCACTAGGGCTCCCATCCAGTCTATAGGAAAGCCCGAAAAGACGATCTCTAAGCTTTGACTAAGGAGACTCGCAAGGCCGCCCATTCAACTCAAGATTCCACTCCCTGGTGGCTGCCGTTCCAGCGGACCGTCCCTACTTGGGGGCTGGCGGAAACGCCAAATACCGGCGTATGTTAACTTGCTGCCGGTGATCCTTCTTGCCACAGGTTTGATTATGGAATGACAATCGGCTGTTGGAAGTTGACTCAAAACCCATCGCGTGGCGCTGTCACCGCACCCTCAGGTCTTAGTATCCAAGGCCCTATGTAAATAGGTTACCTGGTGTAAGGTAACATATCCATTCGTCTGTTGGCAGCACAGTGCCTCAACTTGGCTCATATGTAGGATTGTGAAGTGCATTTCTTCCCACTTCTCTCGTCTCTGGAAACTCTAGCGACGCCACTCCCACGGAACGAGGCAGAATCGATGCTCAATTATGCCAGCCACCAGCCCTGTATGGCTGCAGGTATGTGTTCAACCCGCCTTGAGACCACAGTCGCTCACATGCGGTGAGAAGCGCCACCAAGGTTAGGAAAACCATGGAGATAATTCATGATGCAGCAGTGCCAACGCGCGACGTTGGCGGAATATCTCTTGCATACGCCTACCCATGTTGGTTTCATTTCTCATGGCAGGTGGTCGTGTGAGTCATGAGCCATAATGAGCGTTGGCAGTAGCTGAGGCCGTAGGGTTCCGTCATTCCAGACAGAGCCTTTCCACGCATGTCAAGGTGTGGAAGCCTAGACTTCACACGATGCAGGGGCGTGAAAAGGCGAGACCTACATGAGATGGAGTGATCAGCACCAGAGCGAGGCCGACAGGTGCGCAGCCGTCGACAGAAAATCTTGGCGTTTTGCAACGAGCTGACAGAGGCTGGTGGTGATGGTGTGCAACCATCATCCCAATTCTGGGGTTGACCATCGCCCCGACGGCGATGTCGAGGCCCGGCAGCCGGACGGCGATGCAGCTCGAAGGGCGTCAACTCACAGCAATCCCTTTCCCCCTTCCCATATGTAGGGTCTGCAGCACAAACACGCCCTCTGCATAAGGTAACGGTAACTGGGCACCTATTTGCGTCACTGGCAGGCACCCGACCACCATCATGGACGCCTTGTCTGGAACGGCCCTGGGTGGGTTGTCGCGAATTTGGTGGACCGCCAAGCGAGATGTTCATTCCAGGTTAGCGTCCTTGCCATCCTAGCAGACCCCATAACCCCGGACTTTCTCTGGCACGGCACGGGAGTACAAAGTTCCTCCCCCAGTCACCTGGGAATTGGCCGTTCATTGCTGCGCCCGGGCGCTTGACTGAGCCTCAAAAAAGCTTGCCGCACTCTTGGCAGACAGCCAAGCACTTGGATCATTGGCAATCCAACCGCACTTGCCTTTCCAAGCCGCTTGCCGCTCCGAATTGCAGATCGCTCACAATGTTGCGAGAACAACGACAGAAGTGTTGTCGGAGCGTCCAACGTGCTTCACGAACCAGGTGAATGTCGAAGCGTATTGTTTTGATGTAATTCCAATAGCGGACTTACAAAAGACCACGGACAAGCGTTTACAACGGCGGGCTTGCAAAACACCGCGGACAATAGCGACTCGCGCTTTTGCTTCCGCGCCCTCTCCACCGATATGGGTCGAGAACTATGCTCCGTGGCGAGTCCGTCAACAACAAGCAGATCGGAACTCTCGAGGGGGTAAGCAGGGAGGCTACGTCTCCTGCAGCCCGACTGCGGGTTCTCACATTGGTCTCAAAGATCAGCGTCCGGTCGTCGCGCGTCACGATTCATATATGAAGACGTGTGCATTGCTCTCCCGAAGTTCCGATGCTGCTGGATACTCATACAGGATGGACATTCCCTATTCAAGATGCCGCGATGCCGATGCAGACACCTCTGCTTGGTCGGCCGAACGATGGTTGTATTTGATAAGCTAGTGGCGTCCTGGGCTTCTTGGGTCCATGCCTAGTCACTCTCATCGCATACGACTCAGACTCCGTGGCCGAGCCTGTGAAGCCAGTCGATGCCCTGGTAAACATCAGCTCGCCAAGCTGTGGGAAGCTCGTCATGGGCACCGGACATAATTCATATATGGGTAATCTCACCACTTCGATATTGGCACACCTTGGCGGAGGGACAAGTTGGCAGCGCGGCTCTCAGCCAGCATCGCCAATCAGAGTTGAGATGATTGGTCTGCATGCTAATCTATGCGACCCTGCATCACCTCCGGACCAGTTCCGCTCTGCTCCAGATTTCGCAAACGGGAAGTTAAGAAGAATCCGGCAGGTCAATTCCGGGGGAGGACTGTCGGTATCGTATGAGAGAGGCAGCAATTCCTTTGGGAAACGGTTGAGTCGGAAGATCTCCCCAGGGCGGGCAGGCTATCTGGGTCCATCCCATCCCCCGTCGGCCTGGCCCCACGCCTCCGCGTCTTCCTCCCTGGGGCACCACGGAAGGGATTGGGTACCTCCGCAATCCTCCCACACCCGGCTCCATAACCACCCCGAGCTCCATGATGGAGTTATCTATCCCCCTCGTGGAGCATGGAGCTAACGCCCACGGGGAAGAGACGGGCTAAAAAGCTGGCCTCTTGCCCGATCCCAAGAGCCAAGAAGAAACTTTCAACCCTGCGTCTTTCTTCTTTCCGTCCTGTCTTTCCAACCCAGTCTGTGTGATCTGGTGCATTGCGAAAATCATGGGCTCCAAGAAGTACTTTGGCCTTACGGGCAACGCCCTCAACACCCTCAGAATCATTCTCATCATTGCGCCCAGTTTCATTCTTTACGGCTACAACATCGGTGTGGTCGGCGGTCTGCTCACCGAGGAGGACTGGGTCAAGACCTTTCCCCAAATTGATACTGTCAACACATCCGGCGCAGAGAAATCTCGAAACTCGACACTACAAGGATTCATCGTTGCTACCTTCACTATCGGCGCTACAATCGGCTCTCTCTCATGTTCCTGGACCGGCGATATCTATGGACGTCGAAACATTATCTTTTTCTCCGGTGTTCTCACCTTGATCGGTGAAGCCCTGATGTGTTCTGCTTTCGGTCTGCCTCAGTTCACCATTGGTCGTGTCATTTGCGGTCTTGGCATTGGTCAACTTAGCTCGATTGTGCCCGTCTGGCAGTCCGAAACGTCCGCCGCAGCCAACCGCGGCCGTCAGGTTGTCATGTCAGGATGCTTTATGTGCGTCGGGTATATGCTTGAGTCTTGGATCGACTTCGGCTTCTTCCAATTCCACTCGGGCCCAATCACGTGGCGCCCGCCTCTGGCCATCGCCTGCTTCTTTTCGATTGTCCTCATGGCCTCCATTTACTTCTTCCCGGAGTCGCCCCGATGGCTGGTTATGAAGGGCCGCTCCGAACAAGCACGATCTGTCATCGCAGTGCTGAAGTCGCTGCCGGAGGACTCTCTTGAAGTGCAGGCCGAATTGTCCGGCATCGAGTACTCTCTCGAAGAAACCAAGGGCTCTGCGGTGTCAATGAAGGATATGCTGAAGAACGGCGAAGACAAGCTGTTGTATCGCTTTTTGCTTTGCATGGGTCTCCAGTTCTACCAGCAGATGTGGTATGTACTCACCAATGTGCTTATTGTCTGGGATCAGCGACTAACACAACACGCAGTGGTTCCAACTTGGTCAGCGTTTACGCGCCGATTCTCTTCCAGCAAAATTTGGGCATGTCCAGCCAACAATCTCGCATCATGTCTGGCGGCACCCTCACCTGGAAGTTCCTCGCCTCTTTCATCGCCTTCTTCACTATCGATCGTTTCGGCCGTCGGGCTGCCTTCATTGTCAGTGGTAGTGGCATGTCCATTTGTATGGTTGCCCTCGCTGTGTCCACGTCCTTTGGTAAGGACAACTATGCCGCGCAAATCTCTGCCGCTTTCTGGATCTTCCTCTACAACACCTGGATCCCGATTGGCCTCATGGGAGCCAACTACCTCTATTGTACCGAGGTCGCCCCCTTGCGCCTGCGCATGGCCATGTCCTCTATTTCGACCGCCAACCACTGGCTGTTCAACTTCCTGGTCATCATGGTCACCCCCGTGGCCATCAACAGCATCGGGTACCAATACTACATTGTTTACGCCGTCATTGCCTTCACCTTCCCCATCGTGGTTTGGATGTGGTTTCCCGAGACGACAGGCCGCAACCTTGAAGAGATTGACCTTCTGTTCCGCGAGTCGCCTTCGATCTGGGCCACGGTCAAATATGCCAAGACTCGGCCCATTGCCATGCCGCAGGAGTTCAGGTCAGAGAAGGACGAGAAGGCAGCACACCTCGAGGACGCATAAGCAATTGTGCACAGCATGGCTCGTCCCAAGTGCGGTCCGCCTTACCTGCGCTTTGTGGACATGACCTCGGCGTAGTACACAAATACTGATTGCTGATGTGCAACATGTATCAGAAGACCGGATAGGATAGACATGGATGGATAAGAAAGACAATGACTACATATAAGTTCAATACCTAAGCCCTCGTCTGCAACCCGCACCTACTATGAACCAGGGCATCACACGTACCAGTATCGGCGAGTTCACAGAACAGCACTATTTTGCCAGGTAATTGTGTGCAAGGTGGTACCTCAGGCTCCTAGGGGTGGCCTCAATTCGTGGCATATGGTCAAATTTAAAGCAGCGACGGTCCGGGCTGAACACAAGCAACTGAGCAGTACGCCGTGAGCAACATAAACCCTGTCAAGTACCGATGTGTGATTGGGTGGGATTTGAACAAAGTTACGAGATGGATGCTCTCTAAATTAGGATTTTCCTTGATTGGATGGGATGAACTGCTCCCACGCACTCGCCCACCATGTTGGAGCTGTGCGACCCAAGAGGCGTGCTGCCGTTGCGTCCAATGGGTGAAGTCCAACGTTTAAGCTTCGGCGAGAAGCAACCGAAGATGAACCGCCCCGACCCGTGGGTTCCATCTGGTTAGGCAGGTAGCTCATGGTGCTCTTCCTCCCTTCGTCAACGTGCACCTGGCTTGGCCCCCATACTTGCCGACGCAACCCAACCTGATACAATAACGACTACACCCTCTCCCCCAACAACCTGCTCGCGGAGATACGACTTCGCATGTATGGCAAAAGAACGGAAATTCAAGAACAACCGGCTTATATCACGATACTTCTACGTCGACGGCAACCCCTTCGCTCCACAATGCCACTCCTCGAGCACCTGGTCAGAGTTGGGGCGTGACGGGTACGGTAACCGCGGTCTCATTCGTCAACATGGCGCGTCTCGACGGCATTGCCGCGACCTTAACTTGACATTCCACCAAGTTTAGGCAGAGATCCTTGCCTGGCATCTGCCAGTGGGTATGACTGCGATGCGTCAGATACTCGCCGTTTGAGATCAACCAAATGCAGCCACGCGTGCTGTTCCTCAACTGTCCCGGGCTACGTCAGATCCAAATTTGAATTCGCTCCTTTCCGTCGCAACGACCGTCGTTAGCGAGTGTCCTTTGCCGGTGGCGTTTCGACAAGACAGTCCCGATTAGGCAGCCAGGCAGACGCCACAATCCATCGACCTCGTGAAACCTCACCAAGTCGCCGACTTTGCTCAAATCGAAACGGCATTGCATGCCAACCACAACCCCACGCCAACCCGTTTGTGCGATTTCTTCAGGGTTGCTTGATGAAAAGTTTTGTACCCAAGGAACTTCAGCGTGGTCCTGGAGACTCAGCTGAAAAGCCAGTTCCGTGAATACTTTCTTGGCGCTGGGTGGCTGTTCCTCCATGAGAATGCAGGTTCAACCATGCAGGAATGTCACTTAGATTCGCTGGGTGGTGCTTCCTTCCCACCTTCCCTAGTCAAGTCAGCGAGGGCCAGGGCGCCGCGGCGTATTCGTAGCTACCGCAAACCCCACGCTATTTACGGGCTGGGTTGGAGTTATCCCTTGATGAAGCTAAGCGACGGGTGTCTGCAGTTCTGACCACCAGTCCAAACATCAACCCCCTTCGCCAAAACTCCGCAACATTACACGCTAAGAGCTCGCACTGTGTGCCAGCCTAGGACTTCTCTTACGGGCACCTGATGTCGCAGACAAGGAAAAACGGCAACTCTCAAGCAGTTTCTCAATTCAACCGCCCCGTTGTTGCTTCACCGAATCCAGGGCAATGTCCGGCATTCGTGGTCACGAGAGCGTCAAAAAGCAAGGCAAAGGAGCCGGATATTTACGAGCGGTTTCTTGTCGGATCGGGTCCAACCGAGTGTTTTTCGTCCACTCAGCACGGGCGGAAATTGGCGACGGGCACGAAGCGAGCCGGAGACCGAAGAGGAAATTTCTGGGCCTATCAATAAGCTTAAACGTCGCCGTCCCACTTGCTCGGAACGTTTCGCTCTCTTCCACCTTCCACAGGCCAGACCTCGACCTGGGACTTTCGGACGGCGGACGGCGGGAGGATCGAACCCACCACCTGGCCACGAATCAGCACGGAACAGAAAACCGGAGCCGGTCGATGAGTCAACCTGGCCGTCTTGCCGGGTCGCCCTCCACTGCAGCAAAAGGCGACGCCATGGTCTTACGGCGGGGTGTCCGCCGGTTCGTAATCGTCCACGCACGTTGAACATGGGAGCCAATTTCCACGGGGCATGTACCTGTCATCTGCAGGGTTGAGCTAGGACTCATCGATCACCTGTCGCATGACACCCTCCTGTCCATGTCCCAACCATTTGGACACGCCGCGCATTCGAGCAACGTCGGTAATGCTGCCAAACTTCATCGACAGAGAGCCTTGCCGGCGGGCGCAATCACCAATTGTCCAGGAATGAGTGTGTGTGTACTCTTAGAGGCGTCAGATCAAAGGTGCAGCAAATGCACTGCACGCGCATCGCTTCTGCGTGCTGTGTGTGTGTGCAGACAGTACGGATGGCAGCTATTGGGTTCGGTCTCCATTTGCATGGGCAAATACACAGACGAGACGGCCACTAGCTAAGCTAGATGCAGGACCGAACCCCTGGCCAACCCACGTCAGGCACGACATGCGATGCCGTTCATTGGGCATTCCTAATCGACCTAGGGCTGAAGGCAAACAGGGTCCCAGGCGTCGTGTGCCCATCGATATCCAGCTTTTTGCCAAGATCGGCCGCCGTCAGATCCTTCTTTGCCTCGAAAGTTGGTGTCTATTGTTGAGGCCGCTTCATAAGCTATGGTCCACCAGACTGCTGTCGGTGTGCAGTTGGGTACGTGGGTGTTCATCGGCTACGAATGCCCTTACGTATCAGCTTCATCAGACTCTTCGTTAAGAGCATGATGTACGATGGATTGCGATCGTAACCAGGTTCGCCTCATCGGAGGGCCCACCCTCCCGATACACCTCTGACCGCCCCGCCCGGGCTCACCCACCGTGACAACCCGGTCTCAACTCCATTGCCATGGTCAACTGGCGGAAACAGTGCCCGCCGTTCGCCCCGGTTTCCCCTCGTCCAGCTCTAGGGCCGTCCCGTTTGGGGAAGCCAACCGCGCTGTGAAGTCAACGGCGCAGCCACGGGACACGCTGCCGGCGTCTTCGTGCGGGAATAATTGGAAAGCTTTCAAAAGCCCCCTTGTATTATTTTTTATCTCCTAGTCGTGTCTGTCTTGGCTGGTCGTATTTCGCTTTCGAGGCCACAACATGTCCGTCACATGGAACCCTGGTCTTGCTGTCCTCTCCAAGACAACCCCGGTGAGATGTTTCGAACATTGGGCGAACTCTCCCACACCCCTTGCGGCAGCCGGAGTATACCCACCCTCATCATCCCCATGCTCGCGATCCGGCGCTTCGTTCCCAAAACCCCATCATCTACCGGGGGTAGCTGTCTGTCATCTGCGTCCACCACACTAGTGTTGTCGACGTACTCAGCTCTCGTCACCCCTACCCATCAGGAACATATCCTTCGTTGCTACACACCCCTCCATCAATCCAATATGGTTTTGACTACTACACCCTGCCCGTCTATACCTTGTCTTCCGTTCCTTGGCAGATATGGCACTGTGGACTCGAGTGCCGACCCTGCCTCTTTTCGCGTAAGGTATTTTGCAGATGTCAGTTTCTGCGTCACGGCGCGGAAGCCACGGGCAACTGACCCCGTTGCCGTTTTCAAGTCTGCCCCATCCGCCGCATGAGGCTTTCCAGGTTCTCCCGCTGCTGGTGGGTGATCCCGGCATTGCGTAGGCATCTGTGCTACATCTCTGGAACAGCAGCCTGGTTGATGTTGGTGTTGCGGAGTCTGTTATAAAGAGACGTTGTGCCTTAGCTTGACAAACATCTCGTCCATCGAAACATCAGGCCAACATTCAAGTCTACTTCCAACCATTTGAGCTCTGCTCAGACACTTACTATCTCATCCCTCCGTTGATCATACTCGATCAAAAGCAATTCCCTCTTCAGTCTCTGCCAATTCAAGACCGCAAAGTGCTGGCCATCTCGTCATCATTTCTCCTTGGCAGCATACTGTTTGGGCCTGGCTTTGGGCAGCGGGACTGGAGTCCTTCAAGAACAGCACATAAACTTGCTTCCCCTATTGAACGAAACCCGCGATGTCATCAAAATCGTTCAAGCACTCTTCAGAGTCAAGCTCCAAGCACCACTCCTCACACTATCACTCAAAGTCCAAGTCAAAATCTTCATCCAAGAACGACGACTGGACAGACATCACAGATCCGGAAGAGCGCCGCCGTGTCCAGAACCGTCTTGCTCAACGCAAGTTTCGTATGTCTTTTCCCCAGGAAAGCCCCTCTCATACTTCAGAAAGAAAGTTCCTGACTCGCTTAAACAGGCAAGAAGAACCAGGATAGCAAGGAAAAAGCCACCCGAGATACGCAGAACGAGGAGAACGCGCACAGGTCCTACGTCGTCTCGTCTCCCGACAACCTGGAGCCCGAAGAAAAGGAGTACTTGCCCTGGGGCAGCATCAACATCAGACATGTCGTGTCGAGGGGCCACGAGCACGAAAGTCGCCGAGGGAGCGGACGTGGCGAGTACGTGAACGAAGATACACAGTACACCACCACGTACGGCAATAACTACACGACGAGCTACCCCCAGCCGCCCAGTCACGGAAGTAGCGGCGGGGAGGAGTACCACTACGACGAAGAGCCGTACTATTACGACTATGATCAGAGCGGCAGTCAGAGCCAGGGGCAGAGTTACTATCAGAGGCATGAGCTATAGTCCTCCTTGGATGTGTCTACAAGCAGCTAACGTTTGGACAGGAACTGAAGAAGCCAGAACGAGGAGTTGTCGCGAAAGATACCCGATTACCCAGCTTGTTTTCTGGGCTTGTGGCGCGAATAGAGCCTCCCCTCTTTAAATCCTTCTCTCACCTCTTATGAATATACGAAACAGGTATAAAACAGGCGGAAACGCGTACGGGAAAAATGATTTCATTGATCAGCTCGTGTTCTCGAGCGAGCGGAAATATTTTCTTGAGTGTTTTAATCATTGGTTTGATCAACTCTTCTCGAGCCTTGTCCTCTTAATCTTGTTTTCGCTGTCGGGCATTTCTGGTCGGGAAAATAGGGGGATATACTGGATAGCATCTACACGAAGGGACGATTAGAGAATAACGGACGACCAGTGGAGGAAGTATTTAGGACTTTTACAGCGAAGACGCAGTACAGACAAAGACAACTCTGCTTCCAAAATATTAAGATACTTTGCGACTTCTGGACATGGGACGGGCTAGCACAGCTACAAAAAGACGGCCTTAGGACTGCGAAGAGCCTACGTCTACTGTTCTCTGACCCTAACCCTGAGGATCGTTCATCCAGACGTCATTGCAACCACCCAGGTCCCAGAGTCATGTACATTGAGATCACGAAGACTGCTCACACGGCTGAGACTGCCTGGCCTGCCCAAGGATGCCTAGCCACTGCAACCTATCCCCTTACACACGTCGAGCATGACGTTGAATCACAGTTGCTCTAGATCTACCCGCTATACGAGGGTATTCTGGGTTCTGACCGACATGAGGCCAGTGAAGCTAGCAACCTGCGTGCAACCCACGCACCCGCAGTTCTAAACATAATGCCGAGACATAACCCTCCCACCGATGAGTCGCGCGGTCTGATGCACTCTCCTGTCAGTGTCTACAGGGTTTGGTGTTCATCGTCGCCGAGAGAGGCAAGCCACAGACGCACGGAGAGCGGCCCCAGTGCCCAGGCTGCCTTGGCTGAGAGTCGTGTCAGCCCAACCGTCGTGAGAGGCGTTCTGTACTAATGTGAGTGTGAGACGTGCAAGAATTCCGCAGAGGGGCAAGGCTTCCGATTGGGGAGGGAGATAAGTGAGCCCCCCCCCAATGGGCTCGAGTTCCCAGTCCAGCGCGAGAAGAAACTTGTGTGTGAAAGTTCAAAACAAACTGTTTAACGAAGGAATTAAGCATGAAAGGGTAAATCCACAAGCCGCGATACAACATGCTGGCTTGGGAGACAGTACGTGAGTGTCGACGTAGCGTGCGTACGTATCTTCGAGAAGAAAAGAGGGGCACTGTCGTTCAGCCCTGTCTCCCGTCTTGCCGGATAAGGAAGGCCAGACATCGATACGTGCCGCCCAGACTTCAATGACACACGGACCAGCTTACCCACAGCATCGACAAGGGTCCACCGTCGATTATCACTGACCGCCCGGCAGAAACTGGTCTTCCCAGAACTTTTTTTTCTGAGCCTGTGTACTTTCTCCCCACCGAAACTGATCGCTGTCGGCAGAATTGAAGCCAGGGAATTTCCCTTCCTTCGACTGCTTTCTTTTTGACATCGCAAGACCACACACCAATTGTACCTACACTGTCAGGCCAATTGCATCAAGATGACGGCCACCGGGGAAGAAAAGCCGTTGGACTTCGAGGCGCTGAAGCGTCAGGCGGCGGGCAAAGGTAAACCCAACTACAAACTTGCGCCTGTCAACCTGGTGATCGACAATGTACTCACTTAGCCTCATGAACAGAAAAAAAGCTCGAGCGTCGACGTGAAATGCGCGAGAAGCGTGCGGCTGCCAGCAAGGAGAAGAAGCTCGCCAAGGCCCAGGCGAAGCGCGAGCGCAAGGCCAACGTCCAGCGCGCAGGGAAATGGAGGGACCCGGTGCGCCAGGCCCCCGACAAGGCCAAGAAGGCTGCGCGAAAAAACAACAAGGACGACAAGCGATTCCACCGCATGCTGAAGCGCGCCGACAAGCTCGAGGCGCAGGCGAAGAAGCTCATGACCGAGGCGGCGAAGGCGCGCGCGCGTCACGCTGTCATGGCCGAGAACAGAGAGGTTAGTGATGGTTGATACGCAGTTGTCGAGAGATGGTGGAGCACGAAGCTGACGACTTGGGATTGCAGAAGGCGGCGAAGGAACAGCAGGCTCAGGTCAAGAAGGCCGAGGACGAAGACGAGATTATCAAGATTCACGACGACAGCTCCTCCTCCGACTCTTCATCAGACTCCGAATCGGACTCTGACTCTAACTCTGATTCCTCCGACTCTGACTCCGAGGCGGAGGATGTCGAGATGAAGACCGACTCCCCGGACCCGAGCGCACAGCTCCGCGCGGAAAGCGAGGCAAGGGAGCAGATGGAGGTTGACGTGAAGGAAGAGGAGAAGCCCAAGAAAGAGAAGAAGAGCAAGCGCAAGTCGGATGTTGCCGTCGTTAAGGAGGAGGTGAAGGAGGAGAAGGTCGCTGAGGCCGAGATACCCGCCAAGGAGAAGAAGGACAAGAAGAAGAAGGCTAAGAAGGAGGAAGTGGTCGAGGAGGAGCCCAAGAAGAGCAAGAAGTCCGACAAGAAGCGCAAGCGCACAGAAGAGGAGGACGACGAGTCGGACGGTGGTGCTCCTCTCGCTGAAGAGACCCCGAGCAAAAAGGACAAGAAGAAGAAGAAGAAGGCCAAGAAGGAAGAGGAGGAGGAGAAGACCCCTGCGAAAGCCAACGAGGGCGAGGGCTGGGACGTTGATGCTCTCGAGGGAGGTGCCGACCGTCAGCAGAAGTTTATGCGTCTCCTTGGCGGCGGCAAGAAGGGCGCGGCGAGCGCTTCCACGGGCACCAAGAGCAAGCGCGATATCAGCAAGGTCAACAAGGAGCTTGAGCAGCAGTTCAACGCTGGTGTGCACATGAAGTACGACGGTGGTGCTCAGCGTCGCGGTCTTGGCGCTTGAGCCCCCTTTTCTAGTAATGGAGCGGCCTCCGATATGTCATACGGTACGAGGACGCGTGATGCGTAGCTGCGGCGTTTTGAGGGTTAAAATACGTACGGTACAAACCGACAGGTAGCCAAAAAGTTTGTAGAATAACTTGAATGCTTTCTTCCACTCGAGGAAGCTGTATGCGAATAAAAGTAAAATAACATGAAATACATTGCGCCAAACGGTTTTGCTTTCCCTGATAATGTGTGGTATTTGTACAGACTTGATTTTCCAGCCATCGATGGGCAGGAGAGACTGTGTGTGGGTTCATGTGCCTGAAAAGTAAAAAGCTCCCCTTTTTTCGTCCTCAACGGCGAAGCGAGTGCGTGTTGTGTGTCCGCAGTCTCCCTTGCGACCCCCTTACGACGCCTGGTGTAGATGGGCAACGACAATCTGCAAGAAAGAATAGTAGATCTTTGCTGCGACGCTTTTCTCCTCCTCTCGCCCCTTATTGACTTTCCCTCATTCACCGAGGGATGACCTCTTCCAACTTTGAAACGGGCATGGTGTGGTAGGGTCGTTTAGAAACCGAACATGCGGGAGAGGACCTCGAAGACGATGCCGCCAAAGACGACAAAACCGAGAAGGACTGGAAGAGGCCAGACGTTAGCGAAGCTCATGATGTGGTGATATAGGCGGGATCGAATTGGCTGCAAGGGTTGCTTCGACGCTGATAGGGGCACAACTACTCACTGAGCCAGATGGGAGAAATGGGCGACTTGGGAGTCTCCTTGACGCGCTTCTTGATCTGTTCCTCGGACTTGCCCATGCGGGCCTCGTTGTCCTTGGCGAACTTTGCGTTCGCGCGTCTTTGTTGGGGGGTTTGCGCCTGCACAAAAACCATTGTCAGCAAGCCGCCATCTTGGATCTTTGACGAATGTAGAGTTTCGGGCGGATTATATCGTGTGCTGGGATGTTCGAGATCTGCGTACCATTGTGGATTGTATGTGTGTGGTGTGGGTGTTAAGATGGGGAGAGGCGAGAGAAGAGCGGTGATGTCTGAATGCGACTTGTCGTTGTTGCAGTCAATCAGCTCGTCTTATGTACTGCAATGATGCGCAATGGCAGGCAACAACGCTGATCGTGTGAGGTGTGTTGTTCAATGGACTACAAGCTGGAGGAACGTGTCGAGAGAAGAGCAGGGAAGCCGGTTGAAGGGACAGATTGCGCGAGGGAGCTTTGGCACCTGCAGGTGGTTGAAGCTAATGTACCTACCTCCAATTCGTACAGTGTAATTAAGCGGCAGAAAGATGGCCTTGCGACGACGGGCCTCTGAGAGGGGGACATTACCTTTCGCCCTTCAGGACCTTCCCAAGTGGTCCCGGGCTCTCTCTGCCTTACACCGTTGTACCCACCCCAGTTCGGGACATGTGTCGTCAAAAGGGAATTCAATTACGGGGGGCCACCTGTTCGGTGCCAGGGGTGCCGAGGCCAGCTTTCAGTATCCAATCCAATCCGCCGCTACCGCTACCTACTGCGAGCTTGGGGGCCACATTTCAGGTGTGCGGCGCGAGTTCCTGCCACAGCGGGAACGCGGACAGGGAGCGCGTCTACCAAGTGAGATAGGTACCTTAGGTACCTGGGTTATGCGGGGTGGGATCGTTGGCGCGCACCGCCACAGATCGGCGCAGCGGCGCATTCAATTGAATCTTTTGATCGAGCAACGACACGGCGGTATACTGCACGTTTACGACAACGAGAACCGACGACACGATATCTGACGACGACCCGATTCGAACGAACAAAACAGATTGGGCGGAAGGATATTGGCAGAAGCCGAACACAACCAGAAAATCATCACCAATATGGCATCGCGCAACGGCGCAGCGATCCTCAGCAGAGCCCTCCGCACGCGGCGCACACCACAACTGCCCCGCGCAGCAGTCCGCTCCTACTCAACATCAGAAAGTGGCGAAAAGAGGCCATCGATAGTGGTAAGGTTGCTTTGCATCGCGTGGCCAGGCCCATTCCCATCTCAGAGCCCTAACACCGTCGCCGACAGGGCACCTTTTACAAGACCTTTACGAGACCCGTCCTCAAAGTTCTCTTGATGGCAACCCTTATATATCAGGTCGCCTACTGGGGCTGGACGACGCTGGAACAGGACGAGATCCGCGAAGAAAAGAAGAAGGAGATTGAGAGCCTCGAGGCCAAGGTCGCCGAACTGCAGACGAGCAAATAGGCGGATGGGAGCAATAGCATGAAACCAAAGAGCATCCCTCAAGAAATGTGATAGCTAGTAAGAGGGGAGGAACTCATGCCTGAGTACCTCAGGAATACTCGTCATCACCAGCTGAGAATTCAACATGCCTAGATTAGGTATGGATTCTTGAGTCTATGCAGGACATCCACAGGTCGCAAAGGATCAACACCTTTGTGAAAGTGCAGGGTCTGGTCGCATCAAGTTTCCCCCTCGCCCTGAAAAACGGGAAAGATGGCATGACGCAGAGGGGACCAAGGGTATTGAGATATCTCGGTTATAACTCTTCTATACTGTTGTGTGGATGCCACAGATGGTCTACATATCTCTTGAAACATTACAGATCCATCAATTTACGCACCTCCCAAACAGACCCATGCCTTTCCAACGCCGATGCCATGCAAAACTCCAAAAAAGAAACATCATTACACTGTACCGTCGTGCTCCCAGTTACCCCATACAGATTCGGCCGTCACTCTACACAAACATAAAGCATGTCTTGCATCGGTACCCCAACACATCTAGTCATCACAGCATGACTGTACCTAGAGTTCCTAGCATGAGGAATCCAAGCAGGCCCCAAGACACGGCTAATATTGCTGAAGCAGAGGGATTGTGGACCGCGCCGGGGTAATTGCATGTTAAGCCATCACCTTGAATAGCGTAGCTGGAGTTGAAGATGTCGTCGTCCGGCCCAGGGCAGTTGAAGCCCAAAGACGCAGGGCAGCTCTGTACCAAGTCGTAGCAGAGATAGTCGCATGGGAGGATCTCCCGATACGGTCCCGGCGCCACCATCTCGTCGATGAGAGGGTTCCTCGAGTGCTGGAAAACCCGCTTTTCGTATTTGCTCAATTGGTCGATCGGAAGAAGGGTGCCATTCGGGAAAGATTGGTTTACGTTTCGTACCAGTGAGAAGTTGGCCTCTGCAGCAGTGAAATCCTCGCAACGAGGGATCGTAACAGTACAGAGCCACTTCTTGTAGGCGATCTCGCAATCCGTACAGTTTCGAGCAAGTGAATACCGCTGGACGTCCGGTGCTTCACAGGCAACTTGCGCAAGCTGTTTCTGGAAATTGCCGTACATTTCCTTGGCGTAGTTGTCATAAAACTGCGCAAGTTGAGTGATGTTCATCTTGTTCGAGTTTGCCGGCACGGCATACTCCGTCTCGTTGCAGAATTGCAGGTCAGTGATGATCTTGCAATTTTCGCCTGATAACACGTTAGTGTGGTTTAATATTTGGAAAGCAGACAGACATACCGTCTTTGGTTTCAAACGGTGTCGCTTGGAACACTCGCCCACCACTGCCCGAACTGCCGCCTTCTTGTCGCTTCTTGGATGTCGAGTTGCCAGTGTGAACGAGGATGCCGTTGTAAAAGGCACTTGCGTTGAGGCCGTTGAAGAAGAACTGCTGCTTCGGCAGATTGCCCGCGCCTCTCGTGGTCATCACAGTACTGGCCAGATTCCCAAACTTGCCACCCGTCTTCGCAGCGATTTGAGCGTAATTTTCCAAACCGCACATGGAGCGCCGAACACCTTTGGTGGTGGGGTTGTCTCGATTCTCGACAAACATGATGAACGGCGGGCTCTGCGCCATGATCTCCTCGATGAGGGTATCATTGTGGGTATCGGTCAAATTCGCAGTGGTCAAGAGAGCCGCACTGGAATCACTGTCAACCCACAAGAGTTCGGAAGGGTTCTCGTCGAATTCGTGGAAATATCCGTCCGTCGATGCTGCGACGTCAAAGTTCCAGTCTCCAGTGAACTTCTCCGTATCCACCCCGGGAGCTGCAATCCCAACGAAGACGTCGCCTGTCGCGTTGGCCGTCAAGAACGCGGCGCCCTCTTCAAGTATCTCGACTGTTTGCAAGGACGAATTTTGCCCGGGGCCGGGTGACTGATTGTCCTTCGATGTAGAGACGTACATGGTAATCTGCGGGGGATCCGAGCCGGTATTGTTGGCTCCATGGCGAGGTTGAATGCACGTCGTTGCAGAGATGAACACCTTCCTGCCCTGAGCCTGCTGTCGGCGACGTAGTCCAACATTGTCCTCTGCGTCTAAAAGCGCGTCACCCGTTCCAACCAAATCATCTCCTGGGCCACCGGAGCCATTGCCCTTCTCGCGCGGTTCTACGACAAACGCATCGTCGGGCGTGTTATCAAAAAAGTTTGCGAACACGGAGATAGCCTCGAATACGAAGCTTTGCGTCGAGTTTGCCTGCACGTTGCGGTTGATCTTGACGTTGTTCACCAGTGCGGTCACTCCAGCGGGCGCCCTTCCAATGATGCTGCGGTCAAAGGCGGCGAATTCCGGCTCGTAGGCAGGTTCAAATTGGCTTCGTCTTTCGAGCGCATCGTCGGCTTCGATGGTGTCCAGAATGGGGTCGAATCCTTCGCTCAATTCTGCGGCAAGCGCAAAAGTGGGAGTGGAAAGCAAATAGTAGATGAGTAGTAGCAGCAGCGACGCAATCAGCGAGGCCGCCAGTCGCGATTGCAGTGGGCTGAGCTGCATTGTGAGGACATGCCCTCCAGGGGCAGATGCCTTTGAAGTTTGGGCGACGCGGCGGTTCGTCGTGGTGTCGGTTATCGTGTTTTCAAACGAGGACAAAGGTAGGGTCGAAAAGCGCAAAGCGTGTCGAATGGTCGCTCTCAGTGGTCGCAAATTGGCCGAGTCCTCCACTTCATTCCATCACCATGCGTCTAATCGATCAGCGAGTGTCGTCGAGCGGCTTTTCGAACGAGGGGAAAGCCACGAATTCGGTTAGATCTCGGGAGAGACCGTCGAGGGGAAACGAGAAACGGAGGCCGGTGAGGTTGAGGCGGGTAGGGTGAAGGGCGGCGGATTTGGGACAAGTGAAAAAGGTGCCTTTGTCGTTTTAGGGAGTTTCACATCCCAAACAGCTGAGAGGCGGCGTGGACCTTGCATTCCCTGGCGCCCCAAGCCTCTGAACCGGGCACGACACGCTGGAGATCACCCCCGGCTGAGGTAACCCGTCGGGCCCTACAGGCAGGGCAGTCAAGGCTCAGGGGCCCCAGTAGTGTGGGGGACCCCTTTCCGCGTCTCGGACTGCTCGGCCTGTCCACTGGGGCCATCCTCGCCTAGGTAGAGAGGTCCCTGAAAAACATACCCCCATGTCCTCCCAAGGCTAAGGAACGGAACGGGTTGAGGTGTTGCGGTCGGCATTCTGATCGGTCTTTATCTTCTTGGCATCCATAGTCACCAGCGGCTGTCCACTGACCAGAGTTCACGCTACACCACTTCGAATGCTGGCAGGCGTGCACAGGATGGTCCAGCCAGTCTTTCGGACTGCCGTGTCTGCACCAGACAGGCAAGAAAAGGGGAAGATACGTTCTGACAGGAACGCTGCATCTTCGGTCGTCATTGCCATACCCAAATGTCGTTCGGGTAATGGGCGTCAATTCCAACATATTTCGGCGTCAATGGGGCAACAAAATGACAGTGGGCAGCAGCACCAGCTAGTTCTCAAACACCAGTAATGCTCGAATAATCGTGCCAAATACAGCCCCCACAGCCCTGACTTGCGCTTAGGTTGCCAACGACAGTTAAGGTAGATGTTGAACACGGGAGAGCAGCACTGGCATGCGGCCAAAGCCAGGCCCTGGCGATTAAACGCCTGACGCTCACCCGACTTCCCTATTTCCCCGAGGGCACTCAAGTCTTCTAGTTGCCCAGGACAAAGAAACATGTCGTTTCTCGTGTGTCTCTTTGTCTATGAGCCACAACTGTCAAATCGAGACACTCGTCACATGTCTCTGCCGGCCTGCTAATCCAACGGATCAAGAACTGATAACAGGCTCGCTTGTCACACGATGCTTTAATCACATGGGGTACTCTCTAGTCCATTTCAAAGTCAATGACTCCGTATTCCGTAGCGTACAGATACTTTATCTGGGTGACAGGAACTTATCCAACCGTTCCGTCGCGGCCCTCGCGTTCCCGGGCCCTCGACCAAACCTGAAAAAGCCATCACCGTTGTCACGTGTATGGTTATGACAGCCTCTGAACCCCATCCCGTCATGTTTGTGCCTTGCGTCGCTGCTTCATGTCCTTTTGACTGGCTAGCGAATGCAACCGGGATGAGCGGGCTAGCTCTTTATTCGTCGTAGGTGGATCTCTCAAGGCAATCGACCTGCTTAATGAGCTGGCGCTATTGCGCATTTACTCGGCCTTGCCAGCCTGGGCGCGGAGGCCGGAGGCAGTGGAGCCAGTGAAGTACTTGGCAAGCATGGGAGAGAGGAAGGAGTTGAAGACGATGTCGGCGCCGCTGTTGGTTATTAGTGGTTGCCAAATCGGCTCGGAAGGGGCGGAACGTACCGGAAGACGGGCAGAGACAGCCACAGGAGGAAGACAAACTTGAAGGTGAAGTAGAAGGGGAACCAGTAAACGACGTTGACAAGGCTCTCAGCAACGCTGTATCATCTCGGTTAGCTCGAATTGTTCGTCAAGGGACAAGGAATACTGACGTGAAGAAGGCGAAGACGACCCAGTACTAGAACAACGGTCAGTAAGTTTGGCGCTGTGACAATTGCGGGGGAGATATTTGTGGACATACAGTCAGCCACTGGGTGTCGTCCTGCTTGTTCGCAGTGAACAGGGCGTTCAGGGAGTAGTAACCGGGAATGACGAAGCCGGCAATGTTGGTCAGAAGCTGACCGCCGAGGTTGAAGACGATGAGGAAGAAGTAGAGGGCGGCAACACCGACCACGGCGTAGGCCTTGGGGACGTTGGTCTGCTTCTCGAGGTTGTTAAGGGCGGGGTACTTGGACAGCTACCACACACGGGAGTCAGCACATGATTGTCGTGCAATCCGAGCAAGATGCAGGGGAAATTTTACCTCGCGATCGAGTTGACCGATGTAGTTCTGAACGCGATCCTGAGCAGACATGTTTGCGATTTGCGGCGAAAAGCTGTGTCGAGCAAGAGAGCTGTGCGTTAATGGGCTGTGATAAGGGTTAGGACAGGACAAGACAAAGAACGGCGAGGCCAGGTTGCAGGATCGAAGGACCCTGGCAAGCGAAGGACTCGATGCAGATCGGAAGAGGACGGATACGCACAGTACTTCGGGGTGGTTGGCGAGAGTAGTGGTAAGCAAAAAAGGCTTGGAAGCTATTGGCGATGTTAGACGGACAAATGTCTAGACGGGAGATTTGGAGTGTATGGGGTAGAATGACCTTGAGTATTTGCGTTGGAATTAGCAGGTGAAAGGGAAAGGTCCTGGATGACGACGTAACGTGTGCAGATCTAAGCCAGCAGGAATGGCACCAGGTGCCCTTGCGTTCAGAGCTTCTCTCGCTCGGGGCTAAAGATGGGGTTTCTTGGGAGGGGCACAGGCGCGAGACGAGAGGCGAAAGCGGGGAGCACACACAGCAAGCACAGAAGACAGCACAGCGCAGCACGGGCAGAACAGCGAGGTAGCACGCAACTATAGACTCTGGAGATCCAGAGGGAGGGAGGAGGGACGCAGAGACACAGAGGGCACAGTCACCCGCCGTTCAGCAGATGTGTTGTGGTAGGTAGGTTCAGCTTGGGCAGCATTGCTACTACCTATGGACGGGACGGTAAATATCGCCGGTATTGCAATGTCTATTGCCATGTACATCCAAACAACCCGCACAGCAACAGCGTCGTCTTCGTAACCACCCCGCCCGCCAGACTTTATGTGCCGATGAAAAAATGCCTTGGGGATCCATGTCTTGGCTGTTAGCGGCTACTTCTGAGCCTTTGGCTCGAAGGGTGTCAGATTCCGTGATTCCTCAGTGCTCTGCTATGCTTTGCTTGGGTTGGTGCCGCCGAGCGATAAGATAAGCACTTCATGTCCATGCCTTGCCTATTGCTTGAGGACTTTGCACACCGCAGACAGGTGGTTCCTGCTAAGCGGCTTACCTAATACGAGGGCGCCTTAAGGCCAGCAAGGACTGCGACAAAACACAGAGGCACTGGTGGAAGGAACACTACCTACACTAGGTAAGAAGCGGGCGTGGTGGGGATCATGGATGGTCTTGTTTTGCTGCCTGACCTGCCAGGCGTCCGGAGCTGTGTCAAGCTTCAAATCAGTACGGCCCCTGATTGGCTCATCAGGCGGTTGTTTTCCCGCCATGGAACAAAGCACGCACCTTCGACACACTGGAGGGACGCAAAAGACGGAGGGGAGAGAAAGACATCCATGTATTCCCCCACATCGTCAGCATCGGCCAATCGAAAAACAAAACAACAAACTCGGAGCTACGGCTCACGTGACTCCCAGCCAGTGTTTTCGGTGTTTCCAGCCACAGCCTAGCGTTGTCGAGACGACAACGTTTTGTCGTTTTGTCGGCAATCCTAAACAAACCCATCCATCCACACTTCCCCCGACCATATCCTTTATATCGACGCTCTCACCACAGCGCACCGCGCTTTTCCACCCTGCAGGGATTCGGATTGCTTTGCCGACTTCGACTCCTCCTTTTCTGCAACCTCATCTCTGTCCACTTTCTCTGCACGGCGCACCTTGCTTTCTTTCATTGTTTAGGGAGCCTGTCCTGCATGACCGTGTGTTGTTTTCGTCGCATAACAACAACTGCCAACGACAGAGCTGACGGATTATGGATCACGGTACGATCAACAACCCTTCTCATGCTCCTCCACGTCGAGAGCACGATTCTGCCATCTCTCCCCCGCTGATCACAAATGTAAACAGACCATCTCGCCCAAGCTCTGAGGGCCAAGAAGAGACCTCAATCCCGTGCTTCAACTGCTTCTGTTCACAGCATCTCCACCCAGCCGACCATGGAGCAACAATCCTTCGCCGACGCGCCAGAGCTGTACTCTGCACAATGGGTCAACAACGATCAACGGCAGCAGAGGAATCTCGCACCCGCGTCGCGGATAACTCCGGAGGAGCAGATGATGCTCCACGCCGCACAACACATGCACAACGCCCGCGATTACTCAATGTCCATGAGCCAGTCCAGCGCTGCCATGAACCATTCCATGTCATTCCAACAACACGCCATGCCTCGCCATCCTTTACCCTCCGAAAGCTTCGCCAACAACAGCTTTACCGAAGATAGCCAGCTGATGGACCGTGACGACGAAGATTCCATGGCTGGAGCCATGGGCATGCAAAAGTCCAGCTCTGCCAGATCTAGTGCCAATAACGAACTGGAAATGCGTCACCTCTTCACCGCCAACAAACACCGTGGCCTACAAGATGTTGCCAAGGAGCTTCACGGCAATGAGCGAGGCCCCAATTCCGAACGGACCCGACAGGTATTCGCCATGCTCTGGATCAACTCGGTATGCTCCAAGGGTAAAGGCTCCGTGCCTCGCGGCAGAGTCTATGCCAATTACGCGTCTCGATGTGCCACCGAGAGGATCACCGTCCTCAACCCGGCCAGCTTCGGTAAACTCGTCCGCGTCCTTTTCCCCGGCCTGAAGACTCGGCGTCTTGGTGTTCGTGGTGAATCTAAGTATCACTACGTCAACTTCACTCTGGTCGATGACCAGCCTGACCTCAGAGAGCCAGAGCCTCAGATCCCAATGGCCATTTCAGAACCCAGCCGTTCCCAGAGCTTCAGCACGGCTCCCACCAAGTCGCAACCTGCTAAAGCCGCTCTTCCCTCGCCAGATGCTGCCAAGCGGCCGGAGAGTCCTGCCCAAGCACCACAGGGGCACTCACGATCTCACAGCTTCTACAGCCATCCGAATGTGACCAGCGCGGATCATCTGAACACATCCACATCCAAAACATCGCTCCAATTTTCGTTTCCCTCCGAAGCGGATGAGGCCCTCCTCCAGTCCAACGAGCCTCTTGTGCTACCTCGCATGGAGCCCTTCCTACCCAACGGAACTGACCCGGATGCCGCGAAGAGCTTATCTGCCCTATACAGGTCGCATTGCACCTCACTAGTCGAATGTGTTCGTTACTGCAAGGAGAAGACCTTTTTCCATCTCTACACATCCTTCCAGGGCACATTAACCATGCCGGTGCAGAAGTTGCTTGGCAACCCAGCTCTCGCCCCTTGGATTGAGGAATGCGACTTCATCCTTTACCAGCGCATGCTTAGAATCATCTCCGGGTTGACACTTCAGGTCGTGCCCAAGCCTGTCTTGGACACTTTGCGCAACATTTCAGAGCGCCTCGTGCCTCATATTCGAGACGCTTTCCAGGGACAACCGCACCACGTCATTCGAGCGAAAGAAGCACCGGCAACTATTTTCGCAGCCCTGCTCGACCGCGCGTTGAGAGTCAACCTGACTGCTCACGCAGCAGCCAACATGCTTTCGAACCCAGCCAACCGCGATCAAATGTACCTCGATTGGATCACGATGGTCCGTGTACGCAAGGTCGCCGAATGTGTGCCTACACGTGGCATGGACGATCTCGTCAACCTTTTAGTATCCGAACTTCGCGATCTTCTCAACCCGATGAACGTGCCTTGGGAGGTGGAATGTCTGACAGTTTATGGCGACATTGCTTTGAGGAACGGTCGCCAGCCTGGAGCTGAGGGCACTGCGGATGCGAACGGCCAGAATGTCTTGGAGCGCTGGGTCGGCTTCCTCAAGTCGTTGCCGACACGGTTCCCCTACGCGTCACATACGGAGATTGTTTACTGCGTGCAAAGAGTCGGTACAGCAGTGATGCGGGATCTCACAATGGCTCAGGGCAAGAGTTTCGGCTCTTGGTGGGTGACAAAGTGCTGGATCGATGAGATGACTTGCTTCCTTGCTGAGCAGGGTGGTTTCCTCAACATGAAGACTTCGGGCGCATCAGCGATTGCCGCCAACCCCCAATTGACGGGACAAGAGACGAGCAGGCAAGGATCCCGTTACAGCACGGGGAGCGAAGAGTTCAACTTCTCCAACCTCCCTCAAGCGCAGCCGGACAAGGCGCCATTCCCTCCATCAAACAGCCAGGGACAAGTCGACTCGGCTGGGATGACGGGCGGCAGCAACCCTGACGATAGCGGAATCGGCATCCGCACACCGGAGGAGGACTTCCCCATGGACAAGTACACTTTCTCGCACTCGGAGGTCAACCAAGCACTGCTTGCAAACGCTGAGCTGCAGCAATAACGAAGGAGAGTTGGAATATAGTCGCACCTGGTAAACCAGGTGTCATGTATCGATAGTCATCTGCCAGGCGGCCTCTCGACGGGGCTTGATGCCGGAGGAGGACTGTCGAGTGCAGTGTGATGACGATGGCACGACTGGACGATTGTATGAGCGTGGGAAAAGCTCTTGCCATTTGGTACGGAGTCGTTTATGAGTTCTGCGCCTGTTCTACTAGACCGGGGTTTTGGGTTCTGGATTCTGCTTTGGGTGTTTTGACGTTCCTTTTATGGCGATGAGGACGGCGATGGCATTTGCATTTGGTGCTCGCGGGTTGCTATACCAATTCGTTTCTGGTCCGGGGCATGGGCATTTGATTATACGTTTATCTAGTGGTAATACAACCCGGCAGGGAGAGCATTGAAGAAGAGTTACAAGTATCATCCTTCACAGTTTACGTTACCGAGTCTTGTTCGGAGACTGTACTTCCAGCGTAGGTGAGAATCTAGCATAATGTTCGCAATCGTATGGCCCAATGGGATCATAAGCAGAGAGACCTATCAACAAAAAGACGCTAACCACTACGGGGATACCATGGTCAAATGGCCAGCACTTATCTTCGACTGAGGGTATACATGGGTGCACATATGGCTAAGCTGGTGGGTTCCAATCTTGAGCCTTGCCAGAGGAAGTTGGACAAACATCGATTTCCAGCGTTGCGTTGCAGCAGCGTCAAAGGCGGTTATTGAACGGGGCGAGGGACCCCCGTCTGTCACTGTGTAGTGTGCCTCATTCGTCATTGGGTTGTCCCTGATTCGCTACCCCCGCGCGCTGCCGGGATTATGCAACTAAAAGTTTTCTTTGCGAGCGGTTTCATAGGCTGGCTCTTCAGTGTTCACCACAGCCTGCAGGTGGAGTGGCGGCCAGAGACAGCGAGGAGGCTTAAACATCAAAAGGTACCGGACTTTCGTTCTGCCCCGTGGGGGATGTTGGACAGGAGAGACTTAGAGAATTCAAGGTGCATTTTGGACACGGCTGCCAAACGGCAGAAGGGGCTGGATATGCCTCTTTGCAGAGGCTGGGCTGGAAATTGCAGCAACAGAAGAGTCAGTAAGCTTATGCGTATGACTCAGACAAAGAAATTGTCACGGATAGAGGCTGCCACGGATAGACTGCCCAATTCAGATTCCTCGGCCCTGTTCTTGCATGAGGAATAGCTGTAGACGGCGTGCAGGGTGTATTTGCAGCGGTTGTCACAGCGGCATCAAGGGCTACTCGACTAGGAGGAAATGCAATACAGGCTTGCGCAGTCCTCGGGTAGGGTGACGAAAGTGAGCCGTCCTTCAGAGCAAGGCCCTCTGTATCTGTTCGGCAAGCTTTGAGCAGCAGGCAGCGCGGCACTGGGTCGGTATTGAAGATTCGGGCCCGCCTCCGATGTTCCGGAAGCGCAAAATCTGGTAGCTGCGACTTGGACAGGCGTCGCCGATTTCGTCGCTGTGCTCCACATCCCACTTTCGTCCCATCTCGGTCACCTTGGATCTAGTCCAATTCAATTCAATCCACCGCAACACTTCTTGAAGCCGTTTATCCCACCACCGTTGACACCCTCAACTTTTTCTCTCACCTACTTGTCCATACTAGCTGAAACATTGCTGCTGCCTCACACGCAAATCTCACCGAAGATACTTGCTCGAGGGTTGACGACCCAGTCCAACCGTCGCCATTCATTTTTTCTGATCTGTTTTTTCCCGCACTTTACGGACCACAGCGCCCCTCCCCCGCGACCCTGTGAGTAGAGTCATACTCACTAAAACACCAGCCACTTTTGCGCCTGCACATTGCAATTGAGGCATCATGAGTAGCCAACCCATAGCAAACACCTCCAACAACGGCTGGGTGGTGCAAAAGTTTGGTGGCACCAGCGTGGGAAAGTTTCCCGACAAGGTATTTCTCAGTCTGCATCGTTACTATTGCTGCAAACGCTGACTCGATGTGTGTCCCTATAGATCGCCACGGATATTGTCCGGTAAGACGGAACATCCGCGTGTGAAATGAAGACTCCTACTGACTTTGATGCAGAGCGAGCCTCGCTAAGAACAAGGTCGTTGTCGTCTGCTCGGCAAGAAGCACGGGCAAGAAGGTTGAGGGCACCACCAGCCGGTGAGTCACTCAGCGTGCCAGCCGATCCTAGCTTGCTCACTGATTTTGGAAGACTCCTGGGCGTGTACAACAAGCTCAAAGGCATCGCAGCTGCCACGAATACCGAGGAGGTTCAGAATGACCTCATGGGCCAGGCCAGAGGTCTAATTGACGACATCACTAATGACCATGTTTCTGCCGTCAAGACCTTCATCAAGAACCCAGAACTGCAGGCATCACTGGACCAAGAGATCCGGGATGAGTGCCAAGAACTGGTTGAATACATCGTGGCCGCAAGGAGATTTAACCTCGAAGTGAACGCGAGATCGAAAGACAGATGCATCAGCTTCGGCGAGAAGCTCAGCTGTAGATTTATGGCCGCGTTACTGAAAGATCTGGTGAGGAAACTGCCCATTTCTGCGTCATGAGAGTGAGGCTAATTCTCTCACAGGGTGTCGCTGCAGAATATGTGGACCTCAGCGATGCGTTCCACTATGATGCCTCCTCTCGCCTGGATCAGAGCTTCTACCAAGAGGCGGCCACCGTACTGCGGAAAAAGATCTCGGCATGTGAAGACAGAGTGCCGGTCGTTACCGGGTTCTTTGGCAATGTCCCGGGCAGCCTGATTGACGGCGACATTGGCCGTGGCTACACTGACCTCTGCGCAGCCCTTTGCGCAGTCGGCCTCAAGGCGGATGAGCTGCAGGTGTGGAAGGAAGTTGACGGAATCTTCACTGCGGACCCCACCAAAGTTCCCACGGCGAGGTTGCTGCATTCCATCACCCCGTCCGAGGCGGCGGAGTTGACATTCTACGGCTCCGAAGTCATCCACCACCTCACCATGGACCAGGTCATCCACGCGTCGCCCCCTATTCCCATCCGCATCAAGAATGTCAAGAACCCGAGAGGAGTTGGAACCATTGTCATTCCCGACCCCATTCTCACGGCTGGCCACCAGATCCAGCGTTCCAAGCCCTCAGATCCTTCTCTCATTCAGAAGCCCAAGAGGCCAACAGCCGTCACCATCAAGGACAAGATCTCCGTCATCAACGTCCACTCAAACAAGCGCTCCATCTCCCATGGCTTCTTCGCGAGAGTCTTCTCCATCCTGGACAAGAACCAGATCTCGGTTGATCTCATCTCCACCAGTGAGGTGCATGTCTCCATGGCTATCCACGCTGGAAACTCAGAGGGCGGCAGCTTCGACAGGGCACGGAAGGAGCTGGAAGACTGCGGCGATGTCAGCGTTCTTCACGACATGGCTATCCTGAGTCTGGTCGGTGCGGAAATGAAGAACATGATCGGTATCGCCGGACGCATGTTCTCTACACTAGGAGAGCACAATGTCAACTTGGAGATGATTTCACAAGGTAAGCTTATCCCGAGACAGGTCTCACGATGTTGTTATTGACTTTGAATCTAGGTGCCAGCGAGATCAACATCTCTTGCGTCATTGAGGCCCGGGACGCCACCCGCGCCATGAACATTCTGCACACAAATCTGTTTACTTTCCTCGATTAGACTAGTCGTGTCTTTGCATAGTCATGGAGCGAGACATGTCCTTTTGGATCAAGGTATATAGACACACTTCATTCTCGTATGGGGATATATTGATTGGAGCACAAGTTTGCATGTTGGATTCAGCCAAAACAGACAGGGATGTAGAGCATGGTTTGGAAAATGCAAGATAACATTGATTGACACCGATACGCCCAGCACCGATTTTTGTGCAACGGTCCCGAAGTTGGGGTTGTTTCTCCATCATTCACGGATCAGCATACATCAGGAAGTGACCAATCGTTCAGTATTTCTATATGGAGATGTCAGGAGATAACTATCCAGTATTATGTTATCCATGATTCGAGATCTTGCATCGCCGGCCAACACCCCAGTAACCGCACTTAGGTGAAGGTAAATATTTACCAGTCGAGGCCGAGGTCGGCGTAGTGGGGTACAGTGTCGGGCAGACTCGTTGCACACCGTACAGCCCCGCCACCAGACCCCTGTATTTCCGATAAGATAAGCAGCTGGAAGGATCCACCGTCAACACCAACCGTCTTGGATTGTCACGTCTTTCCTTGCGATCACTTCCCATCCTCAACTACACCATCAACCAAAACGTCGACCCCTAAATCCTCAACAAGGACATCAACCGCCGAATTTTCGACCAAACCATTTCCTATACTCTGCGACATATTCAAATTAACACTCCTCACGAACCCCCCGAAAAAGTCGCCAAGATGCCGAAAGCAGAGGTCGGGTCGGTCAAGTACCTGAACAACAAGATGAAGATGAAGGGCCTGCAACGCCTGCGATGGTACTGCACACCTTGCGAAAAGCAAACCCGTGATGAGAATTCCTTTAAGCAGCATTGCCTGTCCGAATCGCACGTCCGGAAGCTCCTCCTCGTCGGCGAAGACCCCAAGAAGTTCCTCAACGAGTATAGCAACCAGTTCCTCCGCGACTTCATTCAGCTGCTCCGCACCGGTCACGGCGAGAAGCAGGTTCATATCAACCACTTCTACCAAGAGTACATCGCCAACAAGGAGCACGTCCACATGAACGCGACGAAATGGCCCAGCTTGACCGAGTTTGCGAAACACCTGGGCAGGGAGGGCATCTGTCGCGTTGAGGAGACGGAGAAAGGCCTTCACATTGCCTGGATCGACAACTCTCCCGAGGCGCTCAAGAGACAAGAAGCACTCCGAAGGAAAGAGGCGCAGGATCGAGGAAACGAAGAGGTCGAGCAGATGATGATTCGGGAGCAAATAAAGCGTGCGCAGAAGCAGGCTGAAGCGAGGGGGGAGAAGGACGAGAAGGATGAGGACAAGGAAAAGGGGCTTCAGCGCGCTGAGGGGGAGAAGATATCGCTGTCGTTTGGGGCCAAACCCAAGGCTGAGCCGTCCAAAACCGAATCCCCTGACGCGTCTGGGTCCGCGACGCCCCCCGTAGCGGCAGAAAAGCCGGCAGAGAAACCTGCGGAGAAGCCTTCATTAGGCGGCATTTCACTCAAGATGACGGCCAAGCCGGAGAAGAAGAACGTCTTCGCGCAAGCCAAGAAGAATGCGCTGGCTGGTGGCGCGAAGAAGTCGGCCTTCGAGCAGCCCAAGAAGATGAGCGAGGCCGAGAGAATCATGAAAGAGGACATGGAAAGGATGGAAAAGAAGAGGCCGAGGGAGGGTTCCGGGTTTGGAGGGTTCTCGTGTAAGAAGCAGAAGACGGACCAACGGTGAGACGTCATGAATTCACCGCGTTTGTTTTAGGGGCGGACCGGCGTTTTGGGTTGAGGACTGCGGCATCATATCATACAACGGACAGGATATGTTACAGGGCGATTTCAGATACCATTGCGAATTGATTCATCTAATGTGAGTCTTGCCTTGACTCCATGCCGACCTTCTTAATTCCCCCTAAACGCCGAATACCAAGTATAATGATTCCTTTTCTTTCTTTTCCCGACCCGATTACTACGTCCTTTAGTTATCAACCTCGGTCTCCGTTCCATCGCGTCTGAAAAAATCAGTCAGTATATAGTTCCACCAAATGCCCTCCGGGAATAGAGAGCAGCAGCCTCGTGCACATACGGGATGTAGCGTATCCTATACTCCTCCTCGAGTGTCGTCCGAATCTCGTCGGGGAGCTGGCCAGACACCTTGATGGCGTAGACGCCGCGGACGTAGTTGTCGAGGCGCTGCCACTTGGCGACCCAGGAGCGTCCGGGGTCCTTGAGGGAGATGAGGCCCTCAAAGACCTGGGACGTGCAGCTCTCGATCTGGTCCTGCGAGCCGGCGAGGTGGAGGAACTCTTCGCAGTTGGGGCAGCCTTCGTCGCGGAATTTCTGGGAGAGGGGATGTGACGTTAGCTGGGATGCTTTTTTCTCATTGCGACCGAAGTCGCCATTGTCGTTTTCTCTTTTTTCGAGGTGGCTAACGTACGGAGTAGGTCAAGACGATGGAGCAGACCATGCAGGCGCGCAGGTAGCGCTGCTGGTTGGGGTTGACGTAGTTATCACTCGACATCTTGGCGAATCGGCGGGTTGAGAACGGAGAGACTCGCGGGTAGGAGGAGAGCAGATCGTGTTCGTCGTGAAGGTGTCGTCGCGCTCGAAGCTGGCTTTCTCGATAGGAAGTTGGAGGCGGTAGGCGGCTTCACTTGGGGAGCCAACCACCTACCTAGTTGCATATGCATTTAAAGGGGCGTCATGTCTTTCGACAGCGGACCCACCTCAGGGACCCTGCAGGCCTACCCACGCCGCGAATCAAAGTACATCACTCATCCTGGGGTGAAATTCTCCAAGTCGACTTACAACACCTCATCCCATCGACACTTGCGCTTGCAAGCTTACAGCAACACTTCTTGAATCTAAAGCATATCTCATTTGGCCTTTCAACATGGCGACGCAAAGCTCAGAAATCCCAACGAGCACGCCGCGTGCGACCAGCCAAAGGTCTCACGAGCTTCTCACTTGCACCATTAAGACCCCACCATTCTCTTATGCTCAGTTGGAGCTTGTCTCTGACGCATCACGGGTTTCCGATATCACTCCCCTGGACAACTTGCAAGTGAGGTCTTATTGCAACTCCGCCCTGCGTCAGTTCCTGGGCGCCACCGGTTCCGCCATCCCCATCGATATCCTCAAAGTCGAAGACAGAGAATGCTGGCTGCGAGTACCCCGTCAAGACCTGAGCCCTTTCGCAGCGGCCATTACCGCCTGGGCGGGTGTCTCTGAACAGGGCGACCGGCGGACGCTCCGAGTGAAGCAGTGTTCCGACTATCTAGGAGCTATGGTTGGTGCAAACGGCCAGGACAAGCTCTGGACGTCTTGAACATGATGGAGGGGGTTAAGCCACACGCCCAAGCGTCAAATTATTCTAGACTTCGGGTATGGTTATCGATTGCAGACAAAAACTCCGTTTATCCGCATGGCCAAATCCCACGCTTCCAGCCTGCCCCCTATATGCGCCGATCACATGCACCGTTTATGCAGCGGATGCAGATATACCACATTGTATCCCCAGAACGACCGTCCGTTTTACGTCAGTTACATCAGAGACGACATGAGAGAGCTCTGGGCGTATGCCTGGAAGACAGTCAGCGGCGAACCAAGCAGGGGTGTTGCGCAATGCTTACCATGGGCTTGATATCCGGGTGAGGTACGGCATCAAACTGGTTGAACTGCAACTTGTAGTCGGTGCCAATGTTGATATAGGCTCCCCGGTTCTCGGTGGAATCGCAGTATTTGGGGGCGGAGAAGACTGTAACGATTAGCCTCGAATGCACTTCATTAGATACCAAAAGAACTCACCAGTAATGCAACGTCCGTCGTGCTGCACCTCGTATCCGTCCATGCGGACTTCGTGACTGCGAATGACCGCCTCGAGACCGTTGTTCTCGCAGAACTGCTTCGTAACGTCGGGTCCGAATTGCATGCCAACGCCACGCTTGCTCGGGCCACGGCCAGGTTCGTCCTGAGGATCCGTCCACAGCATCTCCATCATGAGACCGGACTGGCCAGGCTGGCGCTGGGCGTGCCTGTCGAGCTTGCGGATATCGTCCAAAGTTACCTTGTCGTCCGAGAACAAACCACCGTGCAGGACAAGGTACTTGGTTCCGATCAGGGTGGCAAGGGGCAGGGCTGAGAAACTCTCGGAGAACAGCTTGAAGATTCTGCGATTGTCAATGAGTGCGACTCATAAGAAGTAACGAAAAGCACATACCTCTCGTTGTACTTAGCCTTGCACTCTCCCTCAAAGCCGTACACTCGGTTCATGTCGTCTGTCTCGTGGTTGCCACGGTTCAGGAAGAAACCCTTGGGTCTCAGCCACTTGTAAGCGTAAAGCAGGAGAGCAATCTCGGTTGACCAAGATCCACGGTCGACGAAGTCACCGTTAAACAGGTAGTAGTGCTTGTCGTTCGGTGTTCCGTTCAAACGGAACAGTTCCATCAAATCGAAGTACTGGCCTACACATGGGTTAGCCCGAAGCGCATCAGCACTGTGGTAAGATAATTTACCGTGAGTGTCACCGCAGACGGTAAGCTGAACACCCTCAGGAACCTCCATCTCCACCATGGTGGGCTCATCATAGACGAGCTTCTTGACGGCCAGAATGATCTGGTAAACGTATTTCCTGTGGATCTTCTTGCCAGTCTTGAACCTCTCCGTCATGTCGTCAATGAACTCCTGCGTCATCTCGCTTCCCAATCTGACACCATCATAGTCTGCCTCGACGTTGATAGAATCAACGTCAAGACCCTCCGCAGCCGACGGCTCGTCGCCCACTTCAATGGCAGCATAGAAATCCAACTTGCGCACAATCTTTTTGCACTCATCCAACTTGAGCTTGGCATCCTTGTTATTCGGGTCGAGCTTTATGCATTCCTTGAAGTCTACGAGGGCGTCCTTGGGCCTGAGAATGGCTGTGTGTGCGAGACCTCGACGGAAGTATGCCTAAAGCGACGGGACGTCAGCATCGGGCTGTTTATACCGGGTGCCTGCTGGCAAGAGGCACGAACCTTGACAAACTTGGGGTTCAACTCGATCGCTTTCGTACAATCCGCAATGGCATATCCGTAAGCTTCGGACTTGAGGTTTGCCTGCACCGGGACGAGAAATGGTCAGTCACACGAGCAACTTCAAGATGCAGGGCCTGTCGCAAAGGGAGGGGGCGGGGCAAACCTGGGCGCGGTTCGTGAAGAATGTGGGCTCCTTGTCGTTCAACTCGATGGCTTTGGTGTAAAACTCAATGGCAGTGGGCCAATCGTGGGCAGAAAACGCCTTGTTGCCCTGGTTCTTGAAGGCCACGGCCTGCTCCTCCGGAGTCGACATGGCGGCAACAGCAGCGCGGACTTGGTGCAAATGGTAAAGCAAGTGTGGGGTAGTTTGTCGTGGCGAAGAGGCCTCGAGACGCTCTCTGAACCTGTCGCCCGCGGACTGTTGGGTGTAGAGTGCGGTTTTCGAGTGCGACACCGAGTTCGACGCACACAACGAGAATGGGAGAGAGAGGGAAGGGTCGTAATCGGCGAAGTTTTCGGCCTGCGGAAGCTCTTAGAAGGTTGAAGTTCCGGGGGACCAAGTCAAAAAGCTTCCTTTCGCGACGGTTCGGCCCTTAAACCCTCTTCGGAGCTAAGGTAACAGAAACAGTGCGCTACAACGCTGTGTTACTGCACCAAGCGATACGCTGAGCGCAACTGCGGGGCGGCTTTCAGTTGCCACTTCAGGATCTCGACAGGGGTTCAGGAGGGCCAGCTCCGGGCCTAGCCCCTCCATTACCCTCAGCTTCCCAGTTGGCAGTTGCCACTGAAAAGCACGGGCATGGATTTGGACGGCTTTAGCGGGTGACGCCTCGGTAGCTGCATACGTGCCTTCGAAACCTTTGAGGGTCCCTAATCAGGCTTATCTTTTATCGGCTCCACGTCATTTCAGGCCTGAATGCGAGCGCGCCAGTGTTATCCTGCGAACTTCGCTGACTTGCAACACGACAGCCTCTGCATGGCACTTTTTCACCACCCACGGTCTGTCGAGACACCCGAAGTCGGCGCGCTCGCCTAGCAACAATAGGACGTCACGATGGAGTCTCCAAGTCAACAGTCCAACGCGCTGGTGCGAAAGCGCACTGACACCGACCTCATGCCACCACCGCCGCCCGCGAAGAAGATCAAGAGGCCCAAGAAGGTCATAGACGAAGATACATATACCGATGCCCTCTCGAAAATTATCGCGCGCGACTTCTTTCCTGGGCTTTTGGAATCGGAAACTCAGCAGGAATACCTCGACGCCCTCGAATCGAAGGACGCAGTATGGATCTCGAGCGCTGGACAAAGGCTACAGCGCGTGATGACCCCAGGAAGGCAGAGGGTGAAGATACCGCCCATGTTCGAGAATGGAGGGCGCACACCGTCAGCGTACGGCGCGGATACACCAGCATCTGTCGCGCCAACAGTCGTTGAGGAGCAGAGGCCCGTTGTGGATACCAACTTGAGCCTAGCCAACTTCCAGGCCAAGTACACCAGTGAGGATAACGAGAGCTTCTACAAGCTCATGGACAAGCAAAGTCAGAAGAAAGCGGAGAAGTATGCATGGCTCTGGCATGGGAACAAGCTGCCATCGAAACAGATGATCAAGCAAGCCGAAGTGGAGGAGAAGCTGGCTCAGAACGGCCGCTTGATCGACGACGGGTTTATCAAAAGAGACAGGCTGGCAATCAAGGATGCCGATGATAGGCCAGCCAGGCCGGATAGCTGGAACGCTAACCCGAAGAACAACCTCATGTTTGGGCCGGACGGTGTTGAGGACAAATACGAGAGCCCTGCTCAAAGGGCCGAGGCGACTTCGATGATGGCTCCGAAATCGATCAACTACCAGAACACAAGGATCCCCCAGCCCGCGATTGTCGAAAGGCCACCGTCTCCAACAATGTCTGCGGTGAGAGACGCCATCGCGGGTAGGCCGCGAAAGGACGATCAAGCTTCGAGCGCGGTGGGAGGTGGAGAAACGCCAAGAGTGAATGGCTACGCCTTCGTTGATGACGCCGATGATGAAGAAGAGGTTCTTCCAGCACCAATCATTAACTTAGGCCCTGGTGATGCGACTCCCAACCCTTTTAAATTACAGGAGCAAGGCAAGAGAGAAAGTCTGCATCATCGGCTGGTTGAGAGGGCAGCGCAATCCAAGAGAGAATCGGTTAAGAATGGATTGACCGGAAAGCTAGAGAGGACCCCAGTGCCAAAGTTTCCATCTAGTCCGAGGGTCTCTGGAGGACTGACGCCTGCCGCTCAAAGACTATGGAGTAAGATCGGAAGTCCCAGACGGGGAAGCCCCAGCGGCTCGACTCCGAAAGCGACGCCGCTGAGGGCACGAGGCTCGCTCTTGAAAGGTGGCTCCAAGGTCCCTCAGTGAAATTCGGTAGAATTAAACTTAATGAATAACGACCAAATGGAATAGGGATAGAGCAAGGATAGATACCACATCAGAAGAGAGCGCTGTACAGCATGAGGCGGCTTAGCAATAATCATTCTTTGCAACGCATCAAACATGGTTAGGTTTAGTAGATTATTAGTTCAACAACCCCCAAACGAACCTCAAGATAACAATAGCAATCTGCAAGACTCGGGCCTGATAATCCACGTTCGGATCAAGGACTTACACGACTGGCAGTACCGTGTGGCGCCCCATTAGTCCGATATATCGGATATGCGCATTTATGGTTCCAAGCCACGCTTGTTGCATGTAGCCATCACTCAACTTTTCTCGATTTATGACGATAACGACTTAGTCCCGGAGCTTCCAGGGAGACGTGCAGTCATTTTCCGGTCGAAAATCGTGCAATGACTTGCGCGTGAGACAGTTGAGAGTTGCCGCTCAGATGAGATTCGCCGATTTTGCTGTCGATGTGGCAGCGGTGCTGAGTGCATCGCGCTCAGTCGCATCCAAGCATGTCGCCCTAAGAGGTCGGCAGCTTGAGAGCTTCAGCAAAGCTTCCAGCTTAACACGCCGAGCTCCAGTAGCACCGGAAAACACACGAGCAGACACTGCCGATGAGAGCACATCACCGACGGCTTCACAAGAAGCACAGCCATCAACAACACAGGCACCACCAGTGCAGCCGAAACCGACTCGAAAAGTCACTCATGTCCCCCACGCATCTCCAAACCATTTTCAGTCCAAGCCCAGCCATGGATCCGTCACCAAGCCGGATTCCGGTTCGGTTCTTTCTCAACTAAGGCAATCAAACCCTTCCGGCTTCCCGTGGTCTGATGCGTCGCCGTCGGCGGCAAAGCCCAAAGATGACAGCTCCACGAGCAAGGGCGTGACACCAGCATATGGCGCTCCCGTCTCTGAAGAGCTTGATGACGTTCCACCAGATGTCAACATCAACATTTTCCACGGCAACCGTGCTGCTAGTATGATAGGAAAGAAGGATGAAAAGCAGATGGATCAACTGTTTGGCGCTCGAAAGAAGCTCAAGCCGGTTGGTCTTCCTGAGTTTGTTGTTCACTCCAAGCCAGCGGCGAAGGCGCCGGAGAAGAGTCCACCAGCCGTCAAAGCCGCCCCAGAGCCCACGCCGGCTGCACCTCAGGACGGTAAACCGAGTACAGAAACACCTGCAACGGCGGCTCCTGTTAGTTCGGAAAGCGAGCCAGTCCTCAAAGCCTCTGCAATCGAAACGCAAAAAGAAGAGCCGCCAGTCGAGGACGTGCTTGGTGCAGCGGTCGACCAGTCCTCATCCCCAGCCCCAACACCAGCATATGTTCTTAGAGAATCCAAAGTTCCCGCCACCCGGATTAGCAGACTTTGGAACTATGGCGGTCTGGCTGCTGGCATGATGGGAGGCGCCATCACGGAGAGCATCGGCAGGGCCTTTGGCGGCAAGGGCGAGGGCTCGGTATTGCTTAGCGCCGGCAATATGGAGAGACTGGTGTCCAAGCTGTCCAGAATGAGAGGCGCTGCGCTTAAAATGGGTCAGATGATGAGCTTCCAGGACTCCAAGATGCTTCCGGGACCAATCCAGGAGGTGCTACAAAGAGTGCAAGACCGCGCTGACTACATGCCTTCATACCAGAGAGATAAGGTCCTTGTAGCGAACTTGGGTGCTGAATGGCGGGAACTCTTTGAGGAGTTTGAGGAGAAGCCAATCGCTGCCGCGTCCATCGGCCAGGTCCATCGCGCTACGCTGAAGAATGGTAGAAAAGTGGCAGTGAAGATCCAATTCCCCGGCGTTGCTGACTCCATCAACTCGGACCTCGACAATCTCGGCATTCTGCTGAATGCCACCAAGCTTTTGCCCAAGGGCTTGTATCTCAACAAGACCATCGACAACGCACGACTCGAGCTTGGCTGGGAGTGCGACTATGAGAGAGAAGCCCAGTGTCTCATCAAGTACAAGGAGTTGCTCGCCGGGGAAGAGGGCACTTTCCTCGTGCCCGATGTTCACCTGAAAGCTTCTGGAAAGAATGTCCTGACGATGGACTGGATGGACGGCGTTGGAGTTACGAGGGTCACGTCGTTTACCCAGGACCAGCGTGATTGGATCGGCACTCAGATCCTCCGCCTCTGCTTGAGGGAAATCACCGAGTTCAAGTTCATGCAAACCGACCCGAACTGGACAAACTTCCTCTACAACGCTAAGACGAACAAGCTCGAGCTGCTCGATTTTGGCGCGTCGAGGGAGTATCCAGATGAGTTCGTCGTGCAGTATGTTCAACTTCTTGCGGCGGCCTCAAGATCTGACCGCCAGGGCGTCAAGGAGCTCTCAGAGAGTCTTGGATATCTGACTGGCCATGAAAGCAAGACGATGGTGGATGCTCACGTCAAGTCGGTGCTGACGCTCGCCGAGCCGTTTCTCGCCTCGGCGCCTGAGGTCTACGACTTTAAGGACCAAACCATCACCGAGCGCGTTAAGGCCCTCATCCCCGTCATGCTGCGCGAGCGACTGGCGCCACCGCCCGAGGAGACATATAGCTTGCACCGCAAGTTGAGCGGTGCCTTCCTGCTTTGTGCCAGACTCGGTAGCAAGGTTCGATGCCGAGAAATGTTTGAGGAGAGCTTGAAGAAGAACGGTTACACCGTCTGAGGTTGAGACGGTTGGTTCGCTTGTATCATTTGTATCATCACTGTAACAACATGTTAGAGAGACTACATGATGCGGTCAAAAGAAGTAAGACAGACAAAGGCCGCGAAGCAGAAAGCACACACAGGCCATGTAATTCTCGATAGACCACGCTAATGCACCGTCCCTCCCTATCGAGGTCGCCTCTCCAACTTGTCCAGCTCCTTTCTCTCCTTTGCGACGACCTTCTTGCGCTTCCTCTCGATTGACTTGTCAACCTGCCTCTTCTTCATATTCGAGAATTGGTCCACGAGCAGCCTCTTCTTCTGCTCCGCCTTCTTCAGGTAGAAAGGCTGCTTGCCCTGCTTCACCAGCTCCTTTTCGCGACGCTTGTGCTCCTGCATCAGCTCCTGCTCCCTGTCCTTGCGTTGCCGCGCCTTCATCTTGGACTCCATCGACAACAAAAGCCGCTTCATCTCCTCCTTCTTCGCCGCATCCTTCGTCTTCTTGATCTCCGCGCGCAGCTGCTTCATCTCGTCGGCGCGGTACTCGTCCAGGAACGCATACGCCTTCCTGGCCTTGGCCTCGTCGACGGGGCCGCTGAGCGGGTCGAAGCGCGGGTCGCGCACCTCCATCTTGGGCACGGCGATGACCTCGCGCTTGCGGGAGACCTGTCTCTTGCTGGACATTTCCATGGGCGCGTGCTTGCTCGTGCGCTTGGCGAGGTCGGCGGCCGACTTGGGTTTCCTGCCATTTCCGGCCTCCTCGGGGCCGGAATCGGAGTCGGAGTCCTGTTCTGAGGGTTCAGCGGCGGCGCCGCGTTTGCGACGTCCCGCTGGCATGGAAGCTTGGGCTTTGGCGAGTGCGCCGAATGAGACTGATGAGATGTCGATGGTGGGTTTCTTTGGCGGTGGCGATCCATCAGACTGTGGTAATGTTAGCATCGAGTCTCGGTTTCATCAAAGGTGTGAGATTTACCTCCTCCTCATTGTCCATCTCGTCCTCATCCTCTTCGTCCTCGCTCATCTCATCACCCTCCACACCCATCTCCTCAGGCTCGCTGCTGAAAGTCTCCTCGATTTCCGGCTCCTCCTCCTGCTCTCTTCTCGGCCTCACCCGGCGCTGAAGCCCACCAAATCCTTGTTTTCTCTTTCCCGAAAGCATTTTGTGACGTACTGATACTTTTTTGCTGAGAAGCTGTGAGTAGCAATCTGAGGAATCATATGGGGGATGTGAAGTCTACAGCACTGGAGGTAGCGAAAATTTTAGTGGGTCAACATGAGCATGAACCGTAGATAAGAATATTCTTATCGATTAGATAAGGAATGCATGGAGAGAACAATTTCTCTCAGCGGGCATCCAAACTCACATCGCACGTAGTACACCACATCCACTCTTGCTAACAGCCGTAACGAACTAATCGATAGTTGCTATCTGAATAATTTTTCAGTACAAGCCAAGTTTCTTTTTGCTCACACGGAGCCAATTAGAGACAACAACTTTCACCCCGCGACCTTAGACCCGCCCATGCGCCCCTCCATCTTAAACGTCTACCCCAGATCTTTCCGGCTTGCCTTCCGCCAGCCGTACGCGACTTTGGGCACAACCAGAAAGGTTCTCGCGAGGCAACGCAGCTGCCACGACGCGCGCGATCCTCAATTTGGAGGCAGAGTACCTTCATATCCAGACGCGCAACCCCTTCACCCCTTCAAAGTCTACGCAATGGACATGCCCAACATGCAATGGTGGGCCAAGCCCGCCCCGACCATCACCGGAGCTCCCGCACAAACACCTGGCGGAAGCTTCACGATACCCGGCCTCGGAAACAACACACAAAACGGCTCCTTCCCCTTCCCTCAAGCTGCACCAGCTTCTCAGGCCGCGCCCGGCGGCGCAAGCCAGCAGCCCACTCCCCCCAAGGGTCCCCGCGCAAAGTAAGCGATCACCATCTCCATCGTATTTGTCCAAGCTAACCTTTGAACCGCAGGGCCATGAACGACCGCGATAAGATCGTAGCCCCTTCACTCGCCTCAGGCGGCGTCCCCGACCCGACCGCAGAATACCTCCAACGCGCCTCCATTCCACCGACCCTCCTCCCGACCCCGAAGCCTATCCTCGTGGTCATGGACCTCAACGGCACCCTCCTCTACCGCCCCAACCGGCGCAACGCAACCTCCTTCGTCGAGCGCCCGTACGCCAAGCGCTTCCTGCAATACTGTCTCGACACCTTCCACGTGGTCATCTGGTCGTCCGCCCGTCCGCAGAACGTCCAGTCCATGTGCGACCAGCTCCTCCTCGGCCCGCCCATCCCGGGCGGCAGAGACCGGGGCGAGATCCACCGCCGCGTGCTGGCCATTTGGGGCCGCGACCGCTTCGGTCTCTCGAAGGCCGACTACAACCTCCGCGTGCAGGTGTACAAGCGGCTGCAGAAGGTGTGGGACGACCCCCGCGTCAAGTCGTCGCACCCGGACGCCGAGTACGGCGGCTGCTGGGACCAGAGCAACACCGTGCTCATTGACGACTCCCTCGAGAAGGCGCGCAGCGAGCCGTACAACCTGCTTCGCATCCCCGAGTTCTTCGGTAACGACGCGGAGCCGGGCTTGGTGGTCCCGCAGGTTCACGACTACCTCAACTCGCTCTGCTATCAGTCGGATGTCAGCAGCTACATGCGCACAAACCCATTTCAGATGAAGGAGGACTACAAGTTGGAACCGCCCGAGGAGAAGTAGTGGCGTTCCTGGGTTAGATTGGCACTTTGCAGATAAAAAGTTGCGAGGCGTGTGCAGCCGGAGTACGTAATTGGCAGGGTGGGATACGGCCTTCATAGCATCGAGATACCCCTAGTCTTCATAGACACTGAAATGGAATAGACAATAAGTCAGGTCACTTTCGGTCACGACCGCCGTTGGGAAAACGTATTTTTGGTTTGATCATCAGGAATGTCCTGCATCTATTGCCTAGTCCTAGTGACTCGGCACACAACATCTGGCATTACGCGCAAGATATCTCTTCTCGGGTCCATAACATCGTCTACACACCGCCTTGCCTAGTCGTAAACTCATTTCATCTCTGCCATAAGCCGTGAATGTCGGATCTCCCCCTAACAAATAAGTGACGCGCTTATTTGAAGACCTTGCCGTCGGCAACGGGGTACTCCTTGCCGTTGTGGGTGATGGGCTTCTCCCAGCCCCAAGAGTCGGAGACGTACTGCTTGTCCTCGGCCTTGGTGGGGTCGAGCTTCTCGAAGTCGTAGCTCTCGTAGTCGGGAGCGACGTCGAAAGCGGGCTTGTAGTCCTGGCCACGGATGACAAAGGCTCCCTCAATAACGGAGTCGTTGTTGGCGCCGTAGACGGCAGCGCATCCGAAGATGAACTTGCGGGAACCCTCAAGACGGTTGTTGAAGCCGCCAATCAGGTTGTTGGACATGAAGGTCATGGTGAGCTCGTCGTTGTACTTGTACTTGACCTTCCAGAGGGAGAACTCCTCGAAGTTGGCGTTGGACCAGAACCAGTTCATGGCCTCCTCGTGGTTCTTGATGTTAGAGTACTGACGCTTCCACTCCTCGAGGTCGAAGGTGGCGCGGGGGAGCTCAGCAAGAGGGTGCTTGGGCTTGGGGGCGGCAGGGGCCTCCTCAGCAGCGGGGGCAGCGGGCTTGGGGGCCTCCTTCTTGGCCTCCTTCTTGGGCTGCTCAGGCTTCTTGGGGGGGACGTTGGTGAGCTTGGGGGTCTCGAGGTACTCCTGCTTCTCGGAAACGGCGGTCCAGATGTCCTGGTTGATGATGGTATCGTACCAACGGGTGACATTGGGGTTCTCCTGGCGCCACTGCTTGTCGAAGAAGAACTCGAAGCCACGGGCAATGATGCCAGCGGCGAAGAGGTCGGCAAGGGTGATGCGCTCGCCAACGAGGTAGGTGTTGCTGAGGAGGTGCTCCTCGACGACCTTGACGGCCTTGAGGGCGACCTTGGAGGAGTCCTCGACGGCCTTCTTGTTGTAGGCGTCCTTGCCGAGGAGGGGGCGGTACCAAGCACCCATGGGGGGGAGGACCTCAGAGTTGAAGTAGGACATCCACTTCAGGATGGAAGCGTAGCTGCAGGACGGTCGGTTAGCTCCGTGCTCTCAAGTTCGGTGGGTGTCAGACTGTGACTCACTCCTGCTTGGTCTTGCCGAGAAGGGTGGTCTTCTCGTTCTGGGAGGTGACTGTGACCGGGTTAGCTGATGTGTCCCAGCACGCGGTTTCCGAGCATTGCGAAGGAAGATGGCAAGATCAGAAATTAGAACTCTATCCACACGGTGGTTCGGACAGGGATAACTGTAAAATTTGTGCTTATTCGTCATTTCGGAGGGGTGAGGGCTGTGGTGTTTGTGACGCGAGAAGAATCGGCGCCCAACAAAGGACTGGGCTTATGTGACTCAGGGCGAACGTACTGTAGATGGCGATGGCGATGCACTCAGAGAGAGGGTAGCCATCCTCGCCAAGGAAGGCAGGGACCTTGCCGAGCTTGTTGGCCTTGAGGTGCTCGATGGAAGGCTTGGTGGTGTCGGCCTCGATGTACTCAAGGTCGACGTTGTTGGCCTTCGCGACGGCGCGGATGGCCGCGGTGCGGGGGTTGGCCTGGAGGGGCGACAAGTCAGCTTCGAGAATCCTCAGAGATCGCAAAGTCGAACAGGAAATCAAGAAGCAATTGGTGATTGCTTACCGGGTAGGTGAAGAGCTTGCCGAACGCCATCTTGTTTCAGTTGAGCGACTGAGATGGAAGGGTATCAAGAGTGTGTGAGGTGATGGACTGGAGAGGAGAAAGGAAAAAGTTCATCTTCCCCCGCTGCTGAAGGACTGCAATTTTTTTGAATGAGACGGCAATTTCGAGGCCAGTGCCCCGCCGTGGCCACCCAACCCCTCCTCGCCCGAAAGCTCCAGGGCAGTCGCTGTGGCTTGAGTGAGGGGTATCACTGTAGACGAGGCAACGGAAGGTCTGTGCGCACCACAAAAGTGGCTGATCATCGTGGCTGATATCGAAATACGGTCCGATATTCTCCCGCCGAACCGCCGACAGGAAATTCTAGCTTCTTAGGTTGGTATCACGAAGAAATTCGCGACATCGCGACGATCGCCCAACCGACGAGGGCGCTGATCGAAGTCCCAACAACATGTCGACCATACGCCACGGGCTGCGGCAGACGCTCTGCCTGCGCCAGGCGGCGAAAAGCCAGCATGCGAAGCTGCAATGGCAACGACCGAGCCTTCAGGTCGGCATCAAGTCCATGTCGACCTCGACACCTATCGAACCACCGAAAAAGCCCCCGGGAAACGCGCTTCCAGACCTCACAGCCCTCCCGCCAGGCTTCGATATAGAAAAGCTCACCAAGAGCAAACTCGCTAAGCCGCTAGAAGACCCATTCCCGGGCATGGTCCACGCCCGCGCCGTACCCGTCTCTCCGTCCTACTTCTCCAGGGAGCCTCACTTCAACGACTCCTTCATCAAGTTCTCTCACCTCATGGAGAAGTACCAACACCTCCCGCTCTCGCCACCGGACATGGTTCCCCGACAGCTGTGGAGGACGCTCAAGGGATACCGCACGATGCACGGAGAGCCGGTCAAGGCAAAGCCCTACAGCCAGCTTCTGGCCATGATCAAGCACCTGCACGCCATCATCCCCAAGCTGATGCCCGAGGACGTCAAGCATGCCCTGGAGGGGTTCAAGAGAGATATCGACCCGTTCAAGAACGTGGCCAAGGTCAAGCCCCTCGACAAACACGGACGTGCGCTGGGAATCGGTCGGAGAAAGACGTCTAGCGCTCGTGCCTGGGTCGTTGAGGGCACCGGAGAGGTCCTGGTCAACGGCAAGCCTCTGAACGAGGTCTTTGGCAGGATTCACGACCGCGAGAGTGCCATCTGGGCACTGCGAAGCACAGCAAGGACGGACAAGTACAACGTATGGGCGCTGGTGGACGGTGGTGGCGTCACAGGCCAGGCCGAAGCCCTGACTTTGGCAATCGCCAAGGCGATGTTGGTTCATGAGCCCGACTTGAGGAGGTCGTTGAGAAAGGGTAAGTGGACATTCCGAGGCTCGGCAGCCTCTTGTCGAAGCGACATATCGCTAATCTATCTGGATGGGCAGCTGGCTGCATCACGCGCGACGCGAGAAGGGTGGAAAGAAAGAAGCATGGCCACCTCAAGGCCAGAAAGTCGCCTACCTGGGTCAAGAGATAGAAGCGTTTCTGGCCATGCTGGGGGCAATCAGTCACCCGCGCCAAACACCTTCTTGTTGTACTACCACCCTCGTGTATTCATAGAAAAAAGGCAGCTCGAACAATGCCAGCCTATGATGTCCACTAGCCCTGCAGCCTCGAGATGAGATCGGGAAGGCGTCTAGCGTGACAAGCTATTGTGTCATGATAAGGGAGCGCACACCGGCCTTCGGTAATGACGAAGCAGGCTGGCCTTGTACCTCTTGCTAGCGCAATCATACCCTTGGGAACGCGGTAGACTAAGCATTGTTCTTCACTCGGTGATTCCGGAGGCTCAGCGGTGCTAATATCAGAGAGGCTGGCGAGAGATACACATTCATGAACGTTCAGATTCAGGGCGCAGTAGACTGTTCGCGTCGCGGCCTTGCTGTATCAACCACGTGGAAGTAGAGAGTTGCACTTGTTGTCCACGTCGGAGGAAAGCCCAAAACATCAAACCCGGACCATGCAGTTCGCGGAGAAGCAACGTAGTGTCTCCAACCTCGAGCATCCCGTCCTAGTTGCGGCCGAGCAACGGAGCCACATGGCACCACAATGCATGATTGTCGCGTGGGCGAGTGTCGATTCAGGAACCAGATAGCACATTACTGGGCTTGGACCGAATTGGGACAAATCCCGTCATGAATAGGTGCAAATCACGACGACAAGGAGTCTCTGGGTGGTGATACGGATGCTTCTCCGGCAAATTGTATGCGTGGTCGAATCAGCGATATCGACAATGGCGACAACCGAGTCGCCATGTCGTCTGGCTGACACGGCTCATTTAACTAGTGCGTGCAGTGACCACATTTGACGGTTAACGGAGCGGCCGTCAATGGAATTTGGCGCGCATTGAAACCGGGTCTTGGAGGGAATGAAGGCAGCTTTCGTGTGTCATTATCAGGCCAGAATCATAGGCCACCGGATGGCACCTGTGTAGAGCTGCGGGCGGAATGGAAGATGCGAACAATATTAAAAAGGGTCCGTGAGCATGCGCGTCGACACCTCTGGCGTTGAGGACTCAAGCCCGATGGTGACGCCCCCATCGCCAGCGTTGCAGAAACGCGTCCGGCGAGGGCCTTGTTTCAATTTCCCACACAAGGTAACCCCTAAAAGGAGACGACAGCGAGGGCACAGACATTTGCGCCGGTGCTGCCCACCGAAGGTTTCTAGAAGCATGGAACGACTGAATCGAAGGTTCGTGGAGTTGGTTTCACCCCTTGCGTCCGTTTTTTCTCGTGACGGGATTTTAGTCCCGTCGGCCATTTATTCGGACGGTGGGCAGCACGACTCGACTGGTTTCACCGGATCGGGGATGGCGGCGACGAATTTCGAGCAGATCTTGTTGTGGTTGTGTGGTGGGGATTGCTGATGACAATGATGATGGGATGGGGGAAAGGGAGGGAAAAAAAAAGGGGGGGGGGGGGGGGGGGGGGGGGTGTGCGTGCTTGACCTCTGGGATGGATGGATGGATGGATGGATGAGTGAACAAAGAAAGAAGCGGTTGAATTAGAAGCCAATTACGAGCGCGGGCGGGCAGCGGATGAGGCGTGATAAGGGTGGTAGTATAGGGCCGTTTTGATGGTGGCTTGAGACGACATAATGGATGGTTGGACGGATGAATGGACGGACGGTAAGGAACGTAGAAGCATTGATCAGAACAATGTAAAGTGACGTGATGCGAGAACGAGATTATTCAGTCGCATGTGTCTCGTGGTGGCTACTTACTTGCGGTAGCGTCGCATCTCTTTTCGAGGCCGCGGGAACGAGTGGACGACAGGGAAGGATCTCTTGTGCTGATTGTGAAGTTGGTAAGAGAGAGTCTCGTGGCGAGGTGCGGGGATCAACCAGGCGTCTGTTGAGATGATCGACGGTTGTCGCCTCGTGTGAGGCTGAGATGGCCCAAAATGTGTTCAACGGCGGCGTAACGGTCCAGACGTTGCCGAGGATGGACGCTGCATTGTCTTGGTGCAGCACCACACCATTCTGACAGCGACACCACCACCACAACTCGTGCTTCGGGGTGTAAGTGCAAGGTGTAGGGTCGGGGCAGGCAGGTGTGAATGGCGGGGCAGAGGAAATGACGGCTGCTATTGGGCGCCTCTAGTTCGACCGTTGGCGGTCAGATTCCGACGTTGGACGCGCAAGTTTGATAGCTGCTAGCAGTAGTGTGGTTTGAGTCTTGAGATTTTGAGTTGAGCAAGATGGCGGCGTTCGGCAAGCCGCGGGCGTCGAGTCGGGGATTTGAAGGGGAGGTGGGCTGTGGATGAAAAGTGCCGGTGCGTATCACCTCATGGGCCAAGTTCCTAAATCGTCTTAGGTAAGGCGTCAAGTTAGAGTGTCGTTCTTCGCAACCCGTCAACTTGCAGGACCGTGTAAGCGCCGTCTACTATGCAGTAGGACGTTGTTAGCGCGCTTTCGCGCAAGCTTTTGCACGCTGTGCCATGCGTCCGGAAGTTAAGCCAAGGTAAGGTAAGGTATCCGCAGATGTGAGTGTGAGGTGCATCCAAGTGAAGAAAAAAAGCAGGTCGGCCAGACGGGTTAGGTTGGGTTGGAATGCAATCAACCCGACTGGAAGAGAACGGGTGAGTGGGTTGGAGTCGTTTTGGCCCTTCTCTCTGGTCAATTGAGAGCGTCTGGTTGGGCAATTGGGTTGAGCTGCAGGAAGCTCTGTCTGTGGGCAGACGCGTGATTGGCACTGAACGTTGCAACCACAGCAAGGACCAAGGGCCGCGGAAGACTCAACGTCACAAGATACACCAAGTCTGAGTGAGGTGAGGGAAATTTGGTGATGGTTTACTACGTACATACTTGGAGAAAGCTGGGCACCGTCCACACACCTCCAGAGGCCCCACCAGGGATTGCATTGGGTGCACGCAGTGGTGTCTTTCCGTTCAATCCAGGGACAGGGCCCGAGAACCAAAAAAAGAATACGTGGGCAGGAAAGTCGAGGCGCTAGACCTATCGCGGAAATCGCAGTTGAGCCTACCCTACAGTCCTAACCTAGGTACGAATAGTACTTTACTAAGTACTTCGTCGTGATAAGTAACATAAAGCCAATGGCAATCGCGATGCAACAGCGACAGCACGGAACGGAGAAAAGCGTAATTACATCTGAAGGAAAGAAGACGCGGGAGGGCCAGGAATATCAGGCACAGAAGGTCCAAACGGATGCATGCAAACTATCCGCGCCTCAGGCTCAAGGTAACCCAGGTGAGTGAGGTGCTCTTGTTGAGTGGGTTGGGCTGGGCTGGGCTGGGCTGACTGGGTTGGATGGGTTGTAATCTGATTCCTCACATCTCACCATGCTGGATCAGAGCTGTCCTGATGAAATCTCACGAGCACCTCTTGTGGGCCTGGAGGAAGCAGCAGCAGCAGCGGCAGCGGAGCTCTGCAGACTGAGATGCAGACTGCACCACACACCTGCACCGCCGCCGGACTGTGGACATGGAGGAGTTGCAAGATGTGCAACAGGAGATCCACACAATTTGAGATTCTTGCAACGACTGTGTACTCCTCCCAGATATGCCGGATAATCTACGTCCGTATGACCGTCGGAACGGGAGTCGAGTTTGAGAAAGAAAAGTGCAGGGAGGCCGTAGCAGCGTTTGCAATTACACGCATCCGAATCACATCACGCCTCGCCAAGGAGCACGCATCGCATCGCATCGCATCCCGAGTGCCCCTTCCCATCCCTTCTGAAGTTCTGCCCAGTACCTCCTCCATCCATCATCGGCTCCAGCTCCGGCCCCAGGGAACGTTCCGGCTAATGCAATGCAAATGACAAAAGGACCTCGACATGTTGCATTCGTCCGACAATCCCCATTTCTTACCTCTCCAGGAGTCCAGCCAATGTCCCATCTCAATGCTCTCTGTCTGCCATCATCGTTTCCATCCTCTGTCTGTAGGTACGGATGGATGGATACCTACCTTACATTTGCAGCTTCTGCAGCTGCAGCAAGCAATGTCGTCTTCCTTCACAAGCCTCCCTCTATGCGCGAAATGTCGCATTCAGGCACGATCCCTGAATCGCTAGGGCTTTTGTGGCCCCCCCATGGCCCCTCTCCCAATCCCAGACTTCAAAAAGGACAACTGGACCCTCCACCACACTCCACGTCTCCGACCCTGCAGCTGCAGCAGAATGGATTCCACCTCGAGCTACCTTATGGATCCCCCATCTGCACATGTACAGGTACAGTCGCGTTCCGTACCCTCCGAACCACTCAAGCAAGGCACCGGCACTCGTTCAGGAACCCACCCAGCCCATATTTTCAACCCTTGCTCAGAGACAGGGGTCTTGGGCAGGCCTTCTTGGACTTCACTTGCTCCCCGTCTGCTCCTTCTTACTTTCCCCCTGGCCACCACGACACTTCCGCAAGGAACATGGTTCTAAACTTTGTCAACTTCAACACGCGTTCACAACTGACCTCACTGCCACCGAGGTAGCAGTACTTGCTTTTCTGTTCTGCAGTCATCCTGCGCAAGCAACGCAGCAGCAGCAGCAGCAAGCGTCTGCAGCTGCGACAGCAGACGACGACCAGCCACGTCTGCATAACACAGACACACACGACATTGTTCACCCTCATTCTCCTATGCACCCAGCTTGGACGCTGCATAAACCACCCGCCCCCTTCTCGAATGAATATGCCACTCTCCGACGCCAGCGCCGACGCCTCTGCCGTCGCCATTGCCATTTCTCGAACGAACGAACACGCGCGCGCGCGCTCAGATACTGCTTGCTGGCCGGCCTGGGGGGAGGATATTGGCATCCCGTGTCGCCGCAGCAAAGTGAGGCTTCAATCACCGCAACCATTGGGCATCGTCGAGTCTCACCAGTTGCCGAACCCGGTCTGGTCAGGCCTTCATGGCATTCTTCTTTATTCTTCCTGCCCCGACTTGCTCACCTGCAAAAGGGGGCGCCAGGTCCTGTGGTGTAGCACCTCGAACTGCCCCCTTCTCAATATTCCAAATGTCGGCCTGTCGTCTTCGTTCCTTGCATTCCCTTCGTTTTCACTGGTCAAAGACTCGCGGGATCGGAAGCCTCTTCCTGTCTTGTCTTGACTTGCCCGCTACCCCACCAATTACCACTCTGTCCAATTTTTCTGGGGGCCAACTCGGACCATTCTCTAGCTGGGTATGGATTCTGGTACTTTTTTTTTTTTTTTTCTTTTTTTTTTCTCCATCATGGCTATGCTTTGCTTTGGGTTTTTCTTCCCACCCCTTCTCAGCCGATGTCTTCAATCTCAAGACGGCTCGACCTGCCCTGCCCTCCCCTGTTCCATATCTCCGAAGTGATCTCAACTGAATCGCCGCCCTCGGTATTGCCTCGAGCTGTCTACTGGTCCCTGAAACGGGGGGACAAATGGGGAAGCGATCGCAATAACGAATATCTGTCCTTGTGGATGAAGTCTCTTACACGAATGAGAGAAAAGCCAAATAAGTGCTCCCACGTCCAGTGGCTGGCGGCCTTTAGCCACTCACAGGCTCATCCCGAGGGGCAGAATGAGCCGACAAGTAGGGATACAATCAGTGCACGATTCAAGAGACGAGTAAAGTTGGGTCCTGGCATACGGTAGCCGGTCACCGTATGCATGACGGTTGGGCCCCAAGTTCTGAACCTTCTGTCAAAAGACATCACTGGTTGCTGCGTATGATGAGAGGCTCTGCATAGCATGGTTCATCGTTGTCTAGAGCTTCTGAAGTGTGAGAGAGTCAACGGCTTTGTCATGCTCTGGGCCCCCCATATTCCTCTCCTCTTTTTCCTCCGCTCCAAAGCTGACGATCAATCGGTTGCTCCGCCATGTACAAAGAGTGGGTGTCGACAATCATCCATGTACGTCATTCGGCATCGGCAATGTGTCGCGTCTCGCCTCGCCATGGAGCTCTGAAGCTCTAGACCACCGACAGTGCGACTACGACGATATTGAGGCCGAGCCACGGTACCTCAGCAGCGTTTGCCGGGGATTCTCGGTGCAAGTCACCGTGTCGGAAAACGAGGGCATGAGAGACAGGTACGGAGCCGGGAGTAGGCAATTCACAAAAGAAATGCAAGCGATAATATCAATTAATTTACTAGTGCGTGTGCTCCCCCCGGCCGGAACGCCAGGGGAGGTGGAGGGCGCAGACAAGGGTCGCTGGGCTTGTCTCAGCACGGTAATAAACAACGCCCCCAAATCCAGCCATCTGGGTGCTCACAGACTTTTTTTAACTTTTACGATCCCTCCAGCTCATCGTCCGGGGGGCTCGTCATTGGCATCGCACCGAGGAGAAAGAGGCAGGGCAGGACAGGGACCCTGTGCCATGCCCTCCGCTCCTTCATCCACTCACCAGCACCTCGAAGCTGCTTGTTAGGTATTCCGGCAGGCTTCCAGTGCTGTTCCAGTGAATGCTATCTGTGGCTCCGATCGGAGAAACTCAAACCTCGGATGGTAGGGGCTGCAGTCTGCAGAAAAGCGGAAAAAGACAGACTGAGACCCCCAGTACATCTTCGCAGCACCAGAGCGGGCTCAACTTTGCGCAGGAAATCGAAACGAAACGGGTAACAGTGTGGGCGGCAGTTGGACTTTCCAGTTCCCAGGGGAGGGGCCGAACAAGAGCGAAAGCAGCTGGATAGCCGAATAGCAGGAATGAGGACGGGCGGATATCGAGTAGAGAGCAAGACTTCAAAGCCCGATCAAGACTAATTGGTGTAGAGGGGACCAAAGTAAGTACAGATACACGGACAGGTAACCAGGGTCGGGAGGAAAGCTGAGGCGGCTGCGAAATACAAACCAGTCGGTCGTCCGTCAAAACCAACTGTTTGGAGACGCATAACACGTCAGTGAAGGGTATGTATGTACATGGCGGACGAGCTCCGAACTGCCTGCCTGCCTGCCTACCAGTCTAGTGCCTGCATTGCTAGTGAGTACCTGGGGCTTCCTTTACTTACCTGTCTACCTACCTACACATGTTACATTTCCACCGCACAAGCACGCACCTCACTCATTGCCGCGAAACAGTCGAGAGAAAACGAAGGGGTCGGAAAAGCAGAAAGGGGACCAACAAGATAACACTTCACACCCCCATTGCAATCTTTCTCTGGCTTGGCCGGGTGCTGCTTTGCATTCAGACTCTCAAGCTCCGTCTCATCCATCCCATCTCATCTCCATCTCGTCCATCCCTTATAGCCTACCTTACCTTTACCATGCCACGCTCGCTGGGCCGGTTCTAGTTCTAGTTCTCATCCCGTATCCCATCTACAGTAGCAATAAGGCGCCGCGCCTTTTCTCAGTCCCATCCGTGCCAGGTTCTGTCTGGAGACACCACCTCCTGCTCCCAGTCTTCACACCCTCTCCATCCATCTAATCACATCTTGGTACCAACTTCACGCAGCTTACCAAACCAAACCAAACCAACCCGCACCACCCACACCATTGCTTCTCAAGCTTTCTGCGCTTCTACATTCCTGACTCCCCAAGGCGAACCCAGCGCAGCGCACCTGATCAGGCCTGACTCCTGTGCTCGCAAACTAGTCCTGGTTATGGGTTGTGTGCCACTCGGCTTTTACTCTGCTGCATAAGCCTCTCTAATTTTTTGCCTAATTTTTTTCCCTTCCTCCCACCCTCACTCCTGAGGTATCTCTCTCTCTTTCCTTCCACACACACGCACCCTGACCCCAAACGTCTTTCCCTCTTTTTCCTCACACAGTTCATCATTCGTTCCGTGCTACTGGTGCGGTGCAATTGACTGACTGACTTGCTGTTCAGCTCGAGTCGTACCTGCTCATCCTGCTGCTCTTCCATCTTCTACATACATCGTTCAGTGGCAGAGGTACCTTGCCAGCTAGAAACAGTAGTTGAGGTACCTCAGATACGACTACCTCCCCCCTACCCAAAGTATCCCTCTCATTCACACCCCCTTGTCAGTCGTGGTCGTCCTCCCATCCATCACCAACCAGCTCACACACACACACAAGGACAAGCCCACCCTCCACTGTGAGAGACATTCCATCGCCCACTCACACAGTCTCTCTTCCTGTGGCCATACCCACGTCGAGGTTCGACGTCCACACCCATCATCTGTCGCCTGCATCTCATCCAGACTGTCTACGCCTCTTTTCCCAGAGACTCGGAAGCCAGCCAGGGAACCCCCAACTTCAGACATCGCCTTGCAGATCGCTGCATAACGTCCCAGTCGTCCCTCGTTCGGCCGGGTGCCAGGTCCAGCTCCAAATCTAGCTCCAAAGCCCAGCTCCATCCAGCATCTCCAAACCAACTCCAACTCCATCTACATCTCTCAGTCTCCAGGTCCGGTCCTGGTTTCCAGCTCCAGTTCGCAGCTCCATCCCACTGTTCCAATCCTCTCCCGTCCGCCGCCGCCGCAGCCGCTACGGCCGCTCCGTTGTTGGCGCCGCTTATACTTTTTCTCAATTGCAACCGCTCGTGCTGCCACGCGCTTCCCTCTAAGGGCAATCCCTTCGCGCAAAGACGAACTCGTGGGCAAGCACTGGGCCGTTTTGGCTTTTTCGCGGTACAGCCGCTTTAGATTACATCTGGGTCTCTCCGGCGCGTTACGAGGTCCAGCTTGCTTTCCTTTTGGAGCCTTCTAGCCGCACTCGGCTTGGAGTCTGCCCTACCTTACTCCACGAAACGGATACTTCTTTCCTCGTCAGTCATCCATCACGCTGGTTGCCCGTCCGTCAGTGCTCTCTCTGCAGACACGACGACCATAGAGGGAGTACCAGGAACTTTCTCCAAACGTGCAGTACCTTTGCTACTCTTCCTCCACCGTCTAGCATCGGCCTGGTCTGATCTGGCATAGTCTGGTCCGTCCCGGCACTGGCTGACCGGCCTTGACCTTGGACTTCCTAGTCTTGTTCCTGGCCTTCCATTGTTGGTCTGTTCCCCCCCTCGGATTGGAAAGTGAAAGGCAGGAGCTTGCCTGCTTGCTTGCTTCCCGTCGTCTCTTTCTGACTCTCTTGTCCTCATACAACGTCTTTCTCTCCGCCTCACCTTAACTTCCCGGCCCTACCTACGTATCCGTACCATACCATACCATACCATACCTACCTAGTTTAATTCCCACCCCAATTTAGCCCCAACGTCTACTTCGGGGTTGACGTTGCTTTTTCCGATTTTCCCTTTATTGCTTTTTCCTCCCTCTGCCCTTCCTCACTCTTACTCCGTACCTACATGCACTACCTTACCTTCTCTCTCTCGTCGTCCTGTATCCTTCCTGGATTCTTGTGTTCCCAGCACCATCGACCCATAACTGCATCCCTCCCATGTATAAGATAGACCCCGAGACTACCGTTCACGTCCTCCACACACCCAACAACCCGAACCCGCCCCATAACATCTCTCTTCTCACCACAAGCTTACCCTGCTCTTCCCTGCCAGTCAAACCCCATCCCCTTCTCAAGGCTACATAGAGTCGCGTCTAGCCTCGCAGCACTAAGCCTCCAAGTAGCGAAAGTGGCTCTCTCTGTCTACGTCCCTCGCTCGGCTTTGCTCCATCCACATCACGAGCCTCATCCAAGCCCCAGCCGGTAGCTGAGCACAGCCTCGGGACACGGCCAGCCAGTCACTGCTCAACCCGCCTCCTCCTCATCTCAAGCCAGATCGGTCCGCCCGGTCCTTTTTCCTCGTCTGGCGAATCGCATCTTCCGTCAAGGCGACTCGACAGTCGCTGAGACCCTGGTGCGGCTTCATTGCCCAAGCAGATCGCGCAAGGACCGGCTTGTAATGTTGGACATCGTGGTGCATGCGGCATCTGGGATCTTCCTGGTATCAAACCTGACACCAGTTTGACAACTCAGCGTGATATCCACCCCGTTCGCTGGCTTTTTGTTTACCAAAATCTAAACTTCTCTAACGACTCACAAGACACCAACGACTCGTCGCCAGTCGTCGTCTTGTCTTCCCGAACCTTCAGGCGTCAGGGCATGAAGGAGGCCGGCGCTAGCTTCGCCGAGCTTTGTCGCGACAAGCAAGACTCAACAGTTAACTTCCTTGTCTCCCCCATTCTTCAATCTATCCGGATCTTCCCTCCCCAATTCAATTCATAAAAGCACCTTCTATTACCCGCGCCCGAGGATCTGCCAGCCCATCCTGTGCTGCGCTGCCCGGCTCGACATCAGACAGACCCTACATCGGCATCACACATCAGGCCCCCTCGCCCCAAGTCAACGCTTCCTTACCTTTATCTCCTTTGACACCTTCAAAATCCAACCACTCCCGACCTGCGGCGCCCTTCCCATTAGACGCGCGACTTAACCATCCGCCATTGCCGCCGCGCCCATTCCACTCGAGTCTAGACACCCCTATCCAACAAGCAAACGTACGTCGGTACGTTGCTTTTTGTTTAGAGCAAACGCCTCGAGGAAGCTCCCCGGACCGACAAACGATATCACTCATTCGTCCTGGTCATCTCGTCGCGTTTTGTCCCCGACAGCAGAAGCGTTTGGAAAGAAAAAAAAAAAGAGAGAGGGAAAAAAAAATCATCCTCCTCCCCCCACCACCACGACCACGACCACCACCAACTCCGAGGGAATCTACACCCACGCTGGACGGTCCCGTGACCGATCCAAAGGCCCAACCTGGCCCTACTGTACACATCGCCAGCTCCGTTGCCGCCGGCGCACACGGTAGGCTTGCCTTCGGAGTCGACCGGCGACCAAACCCCTCGTGGGATGGATGATACCAATCGCCGTAGGAGGCAGAATGAAGCGCCCATGCATCCCACCTCCAACCCAAGATACAACATTCAGGATCCTTTGCAGCAGCGCCGCTCAATGGCTACAGGTTCGACAGAGAGATACAACCGGCCGGCGCCGCTCAACACATCGCCCTCACAAGCGCGGGGCATGGGAAGCACGGGTAGCTACAGCACGTACAACTATCAGGAGCCGGTAGCAGGATCTTTCAACACGCCAATGGCAACAAACACAATGCATTACCCCTCAGGATACGGCCAGGATGGCCGCCCGGCAGCGCAGAATTTTGGTGGATATAATGCGGCGGCCATGACGATGGGCTACGACAACTTGACTGGCGCGACGGGCTCTGTTTACGACAATCAAGCGCAGTTTCAACGGCAGCCTGCAGCTGCACCGATCTTACCGACAGACGTGTCGACGTCGTACTTCCAGAATGACCCGAGCAGCAGCACAGGAACCTCCAACCTCCCTCATGCGCCATCTGCGAGCGCCACCGCGACCGCTTATCAACAGCCGCAGATGGCCAACTACCAGACCAACATCTCGAATGTGGGAGGCATGCCGCAGCCGACAGCAAGTGCCGACGTCTCGATGGAGGAGCAGGATTATTCTGCGACAGGTGGTCTGGAAGAGAAGTGGATGGAGTACCAGTCTGCTTTGCGGGGCGTGTTCCAAAACGTCCGCAACGGCATCCTCGAGAGCGCCAGCCAGTCGCTCCTCGACGTCTCCAACTGGCTACTGTCGCAAGTTGTTGACCTGGGTAAGCTTTGCGAGCCACTCGCGGCAGATGCCGACTTTTCCTACACGTTCAAAATTGCTAAGACTAGGGACTTTCACAGGACTCAACCTCGACGACCAAAATCTGCATGGAGACCGAATCAAGCTCTGGAACGATTTCAACCACGCGTGGCTCGCGCTGTTCCAGATGCAGAAGGATTTGATGGAACCAGGGCGCCAACTCCAACGATCCCAGACGTTGATCAGCAAGGAAGGCTTGGAAAAGATGGGCAAGGAATTGGTCCGTCTGTGCGATGGCATCGAGCGACACGGGCTGGTTGATTATCAATATGGCGTGTGGGAACAGCAGATCATCGAGAGTAAGCCTTGCATAACCTTGAAACTCTTTTTCATGTGCGCGCAAATCAAGCTAACGGCAGGGTTCTAGTTCTCGAGGCGTGCCTGGACCTCTACGAGGCGAACGAGGAATCTGGCGGAAACGGCGGCGGAAACGGCGGCGGAAACCAGGCAGGCTCCGGCTCCCACGGGAGCAGATAAGAGGACTTGGGATTTGCCAGCTGCTTCTCCCCCCCACCCCTGGGATCATGCCGGAAAAAAAGAACACGACTGGATCTCGGGGCATGTTGAAATGCTTGTAAACGTACTCTGGATGGCGGCGCTTCGGTGGATGGCTTCTCTCTGGATTGTTTATTACACCATGGGCGGCCTTCTACTATTTCTTTGCTTCTTCCCCCCAAATGTACATTCTCGGCATTCGGACGTCTTTGTGACAAAGGGACGATTTATCAACACGATGTCACGTGGAACTGGAGTTCATCGGAGGATAACTGCTCATCATTCTCGCATTCCAAAAGGTGGTCGGGCAGGTATCAGGTATCCATGTCAGCATCATGAACGGGGCATCCGTTTTTGATTTTCTTCGGGGTTTGATTTTTCTTTGCTTTTTCTCTTTTTCTCTGTTTTCTTTTCTCGTTTCCTTGCTTTTTCTTCTTCTGCTTGTTCCCCCCCTTGGCAGCCTTTGGGCACACAAGCCCTGCCGCTATCGTCTGAAGGGCTAGTTCAGGCTCGAGGAGGCGCGGGGCTCAGGTGGATGCTACCCTTCAAGGAGGGGGGAACTTGAAGTTGAACAAGAACGCTAGGCGGGTGACAGGCTTGGACTTTTTCTCTCTGTCTCTATCATGGGAAGGGGGTGGCAGGGTGTGGCGGGAGGAAACGGATATTGGGAACCGGTCATAGATGGGCGTACCGGGATGAAAGAGGAATGACGAGGAATGAACGACTTTGGTGGCAAAAAAAGAAGGGAAAAGTGAGGCCGGATACTCGCAAACGAAGGGATGAGAACAAACCAGAAAAAAACATGTGTGTATGTCTCCTGTAGAATTTCATGTATACCTACGGAAAGTGGTTGGTAGTAAGTAGATCAGGCCGGAATGCTCTCACGAGCTTTGCGTCGTTGTCGCCTCTTTGCGCGCGCGCAACATTTTCAGGGCGGGGTGGGGTTTATTGTCGATTTCGTTTGCGCTCACCAAAGTTGGTTACTCGTTTGACTACGTTTCTTGCTTGTTGCTGCTTCATTTACGTGGAATCAAATCATCTGTACCATGGTCCTTGGGTGTGAGTGGAGAGAGATGGATAGGGCCGGCTGCACCCACTCATCATGTTGCTCCTCACATCTGCCATCACGAAATGCATGTATATACTTGTACGTATCTTGTCCTGATTTGTCACAATCGAACATGAGAAGCGAAGGAGGTTGTGGTTTGCATGAATGATACAGCCAGCCAAATTGCAATGTGACATCTTCATCATCATCATCAGAAGAAGAAGAAGAAGAAGCAAGTAGATAGCCCGAAGCCTTGACACACATGAAATTCACTCAGTTGGGTTGGGGGGTTAGAGACGAGAGGGACAAAAGCCACCCAATCCCACGCGCCTCACCGTCGATCTTTCTGCCCTACGCTTATTTGATTACATACATAGCCTTGTAAGCTTCATGCGGGTGATCGGTGACTACATGGGCCGTAACATGGGGTCAGAGTGGCGGCGGCGGCGGTGCGGTTCCCATCCCAACGACACAGTCTGTCTCGCTTTCTGTCTGCTGCTGCCTCGCGGACTGACAGGCCGAAAGATTGGAGGAAACAACCCGAGGCGGAGACGGCAAGACAGACTTAAAGCAAGCAAAGGAGGGGGATCGGCGGATTCATTCGTGCCCAATCGGCCTGCCTCTCACAAGGCGGCGTATGCATACGACCCTTTCTTTGGAAGGGGGAGCGCGAGTGGCTCTCGAGGAATGGAATGACGACGTTTTTCTGCGCCGATCTCCCGCCTTGGAAAAGAGGCTAGTGATGCCAGATGGGAGGAGAGTCGCGGTGGGGGTGGTGGTGGTGGTGGTGGTGGTCTGGACCTTCTTCGACTTTGGACCTATCAATTACATGTTCTCGGTACGGATACGGTATTGGAGTGTGTGAGAAGCGAGGGAGGAGGGGGTGGGTGGGAGTGTGAGGGGGGAAAGCAAAATCCAGATTTTTCTCCGCATCGTCTTTGGGCTGACTTGGACCCTTGAGGATTTTTTTTTATTTTTATTTTTTGCCACTAAGCCGTTTTGATGGTCTCTGTTCGATAGATTTTTTTCCCTTCCTTCTACCCCTCCTTCTGGCTCTTGGGGTCGGGCATCAATCGTGATCGTGACCCGACTCAGGACTTCTCGTTTTTTGGCCCGCAGCAAGCGAGCCGAGAGGGCGTGTGCTCGTGATTGACAGTTCCTGCTCTGTTGTGTTTATCAGTTCGGGATTTGTGGTAGGTGGTGGAAACTAGAAGCTGAGTGAGACGGAGCAAGATCCGTTTACAGGTCAGGATGCGGGAAGGGAACCTGCCTGCATGGACAGCTTCTGTGCAGGGTGAGGTGTTTTTTCTCCCCTCTTGAGGTGCTTCTGGCACTTTGGCTGTGCGGCATTGCGCAGTGCACTGCATAGCAGGTACAAGTGTCAGGGGACAGGGGAGGTCGTCCTGCGGAAATGGCGTTTGTGAAAACTGCACGTATTCCCGTGTAAATGCGGCTGGCAGGCAGTTAGGTCAACTTCGGCTGGCCTATCAGACGCAGGCTGTGGTCTCAAAGAGGCTTGCGCGCAAGTTTGGCAGCCCGCCCCAAAACACACAGTAACATCAGTATTGGCCCGAGGTCTGGCTGATTGACGGACGGGCGAACGGCAAGGGGAAAATGTGACAGATTCTTTGGTTGACGCTTTCCCGGGCGCTGTTTGCCTCGGTGACCGGGGCCCTTGACAGCGTGACTGAAGGGCGACAGGGGAGAAAAGCAAGGGCAGTTGATGCTGCTGCTGGGTACGGATAGTAATCATACAGAATCTGGAATACTGTGACACGGGCAGGTTATGGGTGGTGTGCGTGCGTGTGTGTGATGTGATGCAATGTGACAAGTCGCGGGAACCTTGCAGGAGCCTGGATGTGGCGTGGGGGAGGGGGCGCTGCTGACCTGTCTGTCTGGCACGGCATGGTATCAATGTTGATTGCTGTGAGGCGAGACAGGGCGCCGCCGCGATGCAAGGTAAATTGCGGGAGTGCGATGGCACAGGAAAGTCTCAATACTTTCAAAGAGACTTTCCGGCTTGTCTCTCGACTTGTGTCTCAGCAACTGGCATGCTCGTTATTTAACATCTTTCCTCGCTCGGCAGCATGATGTTAGTTTATGCAATTACGACGCTTACGTTTTTCGTTATGAGGATGTTTGTGAATACAGGCCTGGGCAACCTTGAGTGACATTGAGCCTTGAGTCACGGAAAATGGCTGTTGATTAGATACAAGTTCGTTGATAGTCGTCTCGCTCAACTCTGAGTCATCCTAAATTGACCAATATCAGTGAGTTGGTCCCACCAAGAGTCTTGGTTGTTCGGAAGGTCCAACTCAACCCCTCATCATGTCGACCGTGACAACCACCCAACTCAGCCATGAGTCAATTGACTTGCGAGATGTTCGCAACGAATTTCCTCTCGAGACCGAGAGACAGAATCAGAGTGATGGCCCTACAGCGTCCAAAGCCCGCCAAGCAACGACAACTTTCCAGCTGTCAGGCCTCAACTTCTTGACCTCGGCTGTGAACGGAATTATCCTAGTCAGTTTGCCTACACTTGTCGCCGAGCTCAATCTGCCGGAGCAGCTGCACGTCTGGCCTATATCGGTCTACGGTCTTGCCGTGGGATCGACAATCCTCCCTGTCGGCTCTCTCGCCGACGCGGCCGGGAGTCGCATCGTGGACCTCGTCGGCTGTTTCTCCATGGCCCTTCTCTTGCTGGCCAGCGGCTTCGTCAAGTCAGGCGAGCAGCTCGTTGCGTATCGTGCACTCCAAGGCGTCGCCATGTCCATGCACCTGGCATCATCCGTGAGCCTCGTGACGCAGTCCATCCCGAAGGGCAGGGCCAGAAATGTGGCGTTTTCATGTCTTGGACTGAGCCAGCCTTTGGGATTCTCGGTTGGTTTGGTGCTTGGTGGGGTGCTGGTAGATACGGTGGGTTGGCGCGTGGGCTTCTACCTGACCGGGGGGCTGTCTTTGCTCCTGTCCTTCGTCGGACTGTGGGCGCTGCCAAAGTCAAGGGACAGGCGGACGGCATCTGAAGTGGTCCACGAACTGAAGAGGAAAATGGACTGGGTTGGCTCGCTTCTGGCATCCGCGTTCATGGTCTGTTTGTCGTACTTCTTGGCGTAAGTTGATCCTCTCCCGAATGCCACATGTCGAGGCTGCTAAACGAATGGCCATCAAGCATCGTAAGTTCCGATATTGGCAGTGTAAGCCATCGAGACAGCATTGCAACGCTGTGTGCGGCTGGCTTCGCCTTGCCTGCCTTTGTCGCTTGGGTTCACCGTCAGACGCGCCTCGGCAAGCCGGCCTTGATACCAAACAGCTTATGGCGCAATACAGCCTTCTCGAGCGTTTGCGCCACCATGCTGTTGTCTTTCGCGGTACTAAAGTCAATGGAGCAATACTGCAGTCTGTTGTAAGTAGAAGCGCCCCACTGGCGCTGGAACAGCCACGGTTAATCTTGACTTTGGCAGCTTTCAAGAGGTACAAGGGTTGTCTGCAACGGAGACATCCACCCGACTTCTCCCCAGCCTTGTCGTCGGCATAATCCTCAACTTCACCACTGGCCTGTTTGTCCACAAGGTTTCTGCCCGATGGTTGGTGGCCGGCTCGTCGATAGTCTGCGCCGGCGGCCCGGTCCTGATGGCGCTCGCCAAGCCGGAGTGGCCATACTGGTACAACGCCTTCTTCGCCCAGCTCCTGCAGCCGATCAGCGGCGACATTCTCTTCACCGTCGGCCTCATTATTGTGTCCGAGGCGTTCCCGGAAGATACGCAGGCACTTGCAGGAGCAGTGTTCAATGCGGCATCCCAGTTCGGGACCTCCCTCGGCCTTGCCATCATGCAGGTCGTGGCGGGCGTGGTGACCAATAAGGCGGCGGCGCGGGAGACGCCAATCGATGCTCTCCTCCTTGGCTACCGAGCCAGCTTCTGGGCAATGACTGGCTTCATGGTGCTCTGCTTCGCCCTTGGCCTTGTCGGGCTGCACAAGACAGGGAAGGTGGGCAATAAGAAGGAGGATTAGACGGAACCGGGGCTGGATGGTGGGGTGCTACAGACGATGCCCCATCGCTCTGAGTCTCTACATGCTGCGATATCAGGTGAACAATGGAGGATGTGGATGAATGAAATGTGACACAGAGACCGGCAACAGCCCGGCCTGCTAATTTTTGATAACACTTTGCCATCCCTAGAAAGAATCAAACCCGGCTAGAGAATAAGAAATATGAATGCGCAAGGTGAGGCTGGGGAGCAAGGCGGGTGGAGCAGCGTTGGTGGGTGTACGGAGTAGGGCATGTAGTATGGCATTGTCTTGGTCCGCGCATGATCTGAGTGGGAAGAGTCCAGATTGCAGATCACCTGGGGCTTTTGCTCTGGGAGGCCTTGCTCTCTGTGCTGCTAAAGCGAGGGAGATATTGAAACACGGCTGAGCTACCCTGGTTGTCTTGCAAACAGGGCTGCCGGCCGAGAGAGATACACAACACACCTACTCTCTCTCGAGGCGGAACTGCGAGGGGCGCTGCATCATATTACCACTGTCGGGCGGAGATGCGAAATTGTCCAAGGGTCGAGTTGGCGCGCAACATGCAGACGTCCAAACGAGTCGATCACCAGATCAAGATATGGATGAAACTCCACTTTTTGGATGGCCGCGCCGTGCCGCCGCTCGCCTCAAAAATCAATCAAAGGCCCATTCCGCCCTGTCCAAGTCCCGGCCACGTTATCCCTACTTGGTGTGAAGACAAAGTCTCGCCCAGCGAGCCCAGCACTCTGGAAAGGGCGCGCGGGATCCAAGCAGCAGGAGACGCAGATCTTCTTCGGAACAGGCAGGCTGCCGTTCGACGCAGTATCGATCATCCTGTCTCTGGCCGAGGCGGGTTCGCAGCTACGTATCAGGCCGTATGCTTGTTGTAGGGCGGCGTTGCTATGCCCCTTCCAGTTAAGCAGCGTAGCTTCCGTTCCCTCTTTTTTTTCTTTCGTCTTGTGCTGTGTCCCGCCCCTAAAATTTCCCAGTGCCATGGTTGGGAGGCCTGTGTTGGGACAGGGACTCCTGCACGTCTCTCTTTGGTCATTTTTGTGTTGGTTGCATAGTTGAGGAAAATGACCTGTCACTTTTTTTTCCCGGCGCAGCTGAGTTACTGGTGGTGTGTTCTCCACCACACACCCGCCCTCGGTCTGGGGACAAGGGCATCGATATGCGAGGGGTGGGAGCAAAAGAGGATTCCCTGTTGCGTGTGAACAGACATGATCTGATGATCCATGCCCAGCAGAGAGCCACTGTGGAGCGGACGGGACTTGGTGATGTTTGTACCCGTACATGACTTTTTGCGTGTTCCGTTTCTGGATCCGGGCCTTCGCATGTGGCTTCTCCGCGCCTCCCGGAAAAAGAAGGTTGACGACCCGGTAATCCCGGAGTGGGTCCCGGAAGTCAACGGCTCCGCTCGGCCCGGTCTGCCCTGAACTTGGCACTCCAACACCACCCATCTAATGTTTTTTGCAAGCCACCTAAGGTCATGCACCAGTCTCCTGACATGCTTGATTTGAGGAAATCCACCCAAGTCCAATAATAGTCAGCAAGTCACAAGAAGCAGTAGTTGACGCCAACTCCCGAGACATCCTGCTAGCCTTCATTTGAGGGGCCGCAGTTGTTTAGAATGACTTAGCGGTCCCGTCATTGGCTTGTGCGAGACAGGGGAATCCTTCTCGGCCACCCGTGACACCCACGTTGTTACCTCTGTAATCAGCCTGTCCCTGTCCACTTTAAATCCGAGTCCTGACATCCCACGCGTTCTTAATGGCCAAGTACAGAGACCTTGACGTGGGACAATTGGTCTCTGCTCGTGGTACGCACCTTGAGGCCAACACCTAGTCAGCCAGCCAGGTTCAAGGGAGTTCACGCTTACCGACTGAATGGCTCATACAACCAAGCTGTTGGGAAAGCCTAATCCGGCAAATGCTTTCAGGGCCATTTGATCCGTGTCAGGATTGTAGTACGTGCCATCAGACATCTTACATTCGATGTCAGCAAATTCGCTGTGTACTCTCACAAAATCTTCGACGACCGGAAACCAGCAACTGTCTGTTGTCTCGCATTCGTCCAAGAACGTCCAGAAACGGATACAGCAGGACATGTCTATAAACTGTGGACGCTCATTTCTCTACTATCTTCGTCTACCTTAGGGTTCACCTGTGCTAGCTCAAATCTAATCTTCAAGCCCACATGGCAACAAGGACACCATGAGTGGGGAGGTTTGAGTGTGTTCATAGCATGCCATTTCAACAAGTATGCTGTGGCCTAACGATAAGGCTCTCGCTCTTCAGTTCGGAACATCGATGTTTGGATACAGGAAAAAGGAAAAAAGGAATGATAATAATATTCAGCCTACAGTCCACGAAGGCAATCAGAACTTAGACTGAAGAACAAGTGCTGATGACCCGAATCCATTCGGCTTTTGTCTTTTCGTTTTTGCTCACTTGATCTCGGTAAATATTGTGTATCTTTGTCGTGCACACCTCAAATGGCCATGTCTTTGTGATGATGTTGGTGTCGTGTTTGAAGAGGAGACGACTGCAGTGTTAATAACGACTACAGAAACGAGTGGCTCGAGAGTAGGGAGAATAGCAGAGCTTCTAGAAAATCAAGTCAATTATAGCATCGCGACAGATTTCCTTCATTGCCACTTTGTGTTTGCACTTCACTTGGCGTATTCTCAACGTAGATAACCCGTGATACTGTAGAGTGAAAGTTTCAATCTGACTACGGAACTACAAGAGCTCATGAGAAGGATTACTCAATTATACTTGATTTTCACCATTCACCCTGAGCCGTGACAACGCTCTTGGGAAGAGTGAAGCGATCACCAGTGCCAGATTTCAGACTTCGCTGTCTCAAGCTAACTCTACATACCGGATTCGACGGATATAAGTTTATGTGGTTTTTCTTTATAATCACAGAAGCCATTCACAGGAGTTAATCGTCTCGGATTCGCTCATGACGATCCACTCCTCGAATTTCACTCCTTACAGGGGGCTTAATGCACTTGGTCGGATTAAGTTTGCATTTCGAAACTTTAGATTCTCAGGTCTGCTACCCGAAGTATTATGAAAAAGACCGCATGGGAGTACTGCAGAATAAGATGGTGGCGTGTTCCCATGCTCCGGAACATTCGTACCTATCTTTCATACAAAACTCACTGGCAACTAGGAAGGAAAGTGGGTTCACACGTCACAGCTGAGAGGAAGATAATTGATATAGGTTCATGGAAAGAAGAAAACTATTATGAAGGTTGTGGGCTCGGATGTCCGGAGGCTTTGAAACTCCAAACCACAGGGTCCTACCAGCTATCATCGAGCATCGCCGGATAATTCTTTCTAGTGCTTTCAATGAGAGCTTACTCTATTATATATCTGTCCTCAATCCAAGCAAAAACATCCTGCAGAATCATCGGGCTTCACAATAGGCGGCGATAGAGGAGAGGAAGCAGCAAGATCTTTAAAACCAATTGATGAAGCTCTAATTACAAGCCGTGCACAGCGACACAAGACAACTGAGCTCCCGGACGACGCACCCCCCGGGTACCCCCGCTCATAGGTGCAGGAGGCGTAGAAATAGATGTCAATTTGAGATCTCATGCATGAGCCTCAACGCAAGACGAGCAAATTGGACAGCATTCGATTTAAGGACATGACCTAAGTCAATAGGGAAAACGGCTGGTTTCATGGGACGATTTTGGAGGACGCTGTTATCTGACATCCATATGCTCGCTTGGACACTTGCTACGGGATATTTACGTCGGTCTCATAGTTCTAGATGGCGAAAAGAACAAGTTGAGATGGAACATTCAGACGAACTGACGCAGCGAAACTTTCCTCCCAAAGGCATGGAACAACCTATATTTCGATTCGCAGGATTTGACGGCAACCACAACAGATCCTACACTCGTTTCCCCTAGATTTGCTGGCGTCAGAGCACGGGTCACGGCTGCCGGGACTGCTATCAGCGTTGCATATCGCTTTCTCGGCTTGATGCGATTAGGGGCCGGCCACAGCGCTCTGATGCCCAACCAGAAACAGGGAATGGGCTGTTGCAGTGCGTGCTTGAAGGGTGATTTCGAGAGCACATCACGGAGGCAGTTTTCCACAACCGGAACCGCTAGGTTCTGTCGTCCAGCTGCAAAGGTTGGCAAAGAAGCGTCTAAATTGGAGCTAGCTACACCAGACCCTTGGTGTCGTCCACCAACCGTTGACTACTTTCCCTTTTCTTGCCCGCTTGGCCTTGCCCAGCACCAATTCTCACTAGCCATAGCCAAAGTTGAACACGTCATTTGCTGCACGTAACTTACATTTCTTGTGCGATTGAAGCGGCCTAAAGTCACCATGGGGAAGAATGCGCAGCCCAGAAGCCAAGACATATTTCAATTCAGACCGAGCGACGGTTGCTGTGCCGCCCAAAGGAGGTTTGGTGTATCTCTACCCAGAAGAGTGTTGCAATTCATGTCTCATGATCCTATCCCGCTTGCCATCAAGATGCCGTTCTCTAGAATGTGTCTGGAACGTATTGTCAGCCTTTGTCAAGCGCATTGAACGTCAGAGTATCAAAACTCACCCAACGTCATGCTCATGCTGACATCCGTGTTCTCCACCATCTTCGTGAACTCCTCGAAGCTGATCTTGCCATCCTTGTCGAGATCCGCCTCCATGATGGTCTTGTCCACGATTTGCTGCAGCTGCTGGTCCTTCAAGTTGCTTCCGACCATCATCTTGAGCACAATGAACAGCTCGCCGTTGCTGATGTAACCATCGCGGTCGATATCGTAAACCTTGAAAGCGAAACGCAGCTTCTGCTCCTTGTTTCCCTTGGAAGAAAAGGCGCTAAGACCTGATACGAACTCCTGGAAATCAACGTCGCCGCCACCGTCTTCGTCGAAGATGGCAATCATTCTGCGTAAAGACATCCTTAGCATTGTGCCCGATGTATGCGGGATACCGATCGACCTAATTCGTACCTTGTTGCCAGAGGGTTGGAAGAAATCTGGGGAAGGCTGAGGAACTCATCGCGCTCGATTGTGCCAGAGTTGTCCTGCAGAGAGAGTCGGTCAGCGTCGGTGCCACTTACGACATGGGTCGGCGATGCGCGCGACTGCAAGATGGAATGCCAGGGACGCAAAAAAGAAAAAGACATGCCTTATCGAGCTTCATGAAACGTTTCCTTAGACGGTCAACCTCCTCTCTGTCGACTGTCTGCCCGTCAGCATGCCGCCCAAGTCTGTGCGACAAAGAAGTTGACTGCGGGGGAGGGGCTCACAATTGGACCCCTGGACGATATTGTCCAACACCGCACTAGTAGTGTTGCCCATGATGGAGAATGCGGGCGATCGATCTCGACGGAAGCTGTGGTGATGCGCGGTGGGAAAAGGGGGCCAGGTTTCGGTATCGTGTTGGCCGTCGCAAGTGGGCTTTTGTCGAGCTTCGATATCGTGGTCCGCCGTGGGGTTCGCCGAGGTGGGAGTAGGGAGGTTTCTAAGTGCGCGAGGCTAACTACAGACGTGGTGCGGGAATGTCAAGTTGAGGTAAGGCAGCCGACTCGCTCTTGATTGGCCTGAGTCTTGGATTCGGGCAGCTGAACCGGAGATGCTCGTGCACGGACCAGACGTCAATCACCGCGACAATTGGCTGGCATGCGATAGGTGCACGACGTCAACAGCGGCAAGTATCAGATGTATCACCACAACCATTTGAGTTTCGGAGATATGTGTGAGATAGATGGGTGAACGAGATGCATCTACACGTTCAACCGATCAGGAAAATGTTCCAGAAGTGATGGTGCTTGGCATCCTTTCCAGTGCTTGTTGCTGTTGTCGCCATCATCAGGCAAAAGCAGCACGTGACCAAAGGCGCCTTCCCCTATTCTGCGGCGTGTTTTTAGGCGTGGAAGGTGCCAGGCGCCCCAGGCCTAAGAAAGTCGGCGAGTCTACCTTCCAGGTCCCGACCTGGTCCGAGCGCCAAAGTACTCCCTCACCGAAACTCAGCTGCACGGTACTTGACACGACTCCAAAGTCTGCTCGAGACGACGGATTTTTTGGCGACTGCCAGAGAAAAGTTTTCGCACGCCGCGACCATCTCAACGTCACCTCATCAAGCAGCGACAGTTCGATCATCAAAACAGACACCACAACCACATTTTTTATCCCTCAAAAGCATCGGAGTCAAAGTCGCATGCCCTGGTATATGACTTGATCGACTTTTTTTTGCGGATTTTCCGCCGGCTTTCCGCCTTCCACCCCCCCACCCGCCACCATGTCTACGAGGAAAGTCCGAGTCAAGAAGTTGAGCGTCAAGACGCTGCTTCCGGTGCTCAGAGAGGATGATATCGATCCCAGCGAGTACGAATCCTTAACCACCGAATCTCAAATCGCGACCGGTGTTGAAGCCGCCGAGGAAACTGTGAGTCACTTTGCTCCCATATCGCAGCCAGATATCACGTGACATGATCATGTGACCCACCTTGGCCTGCCTCCCAATCGGGCGACCCACCTCTACTGACCGACCACTCGGCCGGTGGTGACACGACAAATATACTGACCTTAACTTTGTAGGAATACCATCTTCAGTCCATTCTCAAGGAAGCAGGCACCAGCAATGACCAAGAAATTCCAGTCCCACCTCCTCAGGAGAGCCAGATCAACTATGATCAACTCTACCCTAGTCACTTCCAGCAACCTACCTCGTACATCCGCTTCTCACAGACCGTTGAAGAATGCATAGGAGTTTCCTATGACATGACAACCCAGGACGATGAGTTCTTGAAGCAGTACAATTCTACTAAGAAGACCGTCGCCTCTCAGCTGTCCGAAGATGACTTTGAGCGCATCATGGAGGTCTTTGAGGAGATGGCCTCAGAACAGACGCCATTCGCCTCAATAGACAACACCGTCGTCAGCTATGAGACAATGCTTCCTCAAATCAGCCAGCTCGGCACTCAGAAGCTGATGGCGCATTCCAAGCACGTGTATGAGCACTGGAAGTCGCGAAGGCAGGCCACCGGCAACAAGCCCCTGCATCCGTCCGTCAAGTTCGAGACGCACCAAGAAAGCGACGAGGCCGACCCCTATGTCTGCTTCAGACGTCGTGAGGCCAGACAAACGCGAAAGACGAGGCAGAGGGATGTGCAGAGTGCCGAGAAACTCAAGCGACTTCGCAAAGAGCTCGAGGATGGACGTCAACTCATCATCCACTCATATGAGCGTGAGATGCTGAAACGTGAGGTCCTTAACTTGGATCGAATAATTTTCGAGCAACGAGCCAGGCTTAAGGAGATGAAGGTCAAGCTCGGCATCAAAACCGAGGACGACGATCTCATCAACCAAAAGGTATGTCGAGCGCTCTTTTTGAAGAATCGCATCGGAATGGATGTTGACTGCTTGCAGCCTCAGAAGAAGAAGCCAGTGGAAGCTCCTGCGTTGCAGAGACCTCCAGGCAACCATCTGCGCATCGCTGTGCGTCCGGACGGTCGTTCCATGGAAGCAGACCTTGTGCAACTTTCAGACAAGCTCGCAGAGAAGGAGAACGAGCTGCGGGCGGATGTTGAGAGCAAGGTTCACAACCACAGGAAGTGGAACCAGAACCATGTGGATCTCACCCGAGATCCTTTATCTCCGGTCAAGGAACAGGGCATGGAAATCAACTTCCGGCCCGCCAAGACCCAATATTTGATGACACCTCCAGCGTCCACCTCATCCGAGTCAGACGCCATGGATGTCGATGAAGAAGAGCCTGTAGTTGAAAGGGGCAATATGTCGATATTCCAATTTACTGCTGGCGGCAAGGAGAAGCCTCCAAACAGCCAACCAGCATTTCGCCGTCGCATAGGACGGTTGAACCGGTTGTGGATAGACCGCCGGGGACTGACAACGCCTCCGCGGATGGATGGCGAGGATTATTCGGATCGGTGGAAGTATGACCAGGATGACGAGGAAGAGACGCCGGTGTACGAAGTCGACCCCTACGACACAAGGGCGTTGAAGTTCCGCGCGACCATCCCGTTATCGCAGTATGTGTATCCGAGGCGGCAAATACCACAAGAGGGTATGCCTAACGTAGTGCCTACGCAAGTTGCTGGGGTCTATGGCAGCCGACCGGCACTACCTCCACCGCCGCAGCCACAGCCGCAACATGCGCAGCAACAGCAGCAGCAACCACAGGCGCCTCAGGCACCACCGGCGGCTCAAGCTCAAGCAGCGGCCTCATGAGGCCTGCCCGTGGCTTGAGTGCGCCCTTTCTCTCCTCATCATCCCCGGATGACGTGTTGTATACCCCTCGGTGTTTGGTTGCTCCTTTTTGGTATGTAAGATGGTTTGGCGGCAGGCAGGACGGTCGGATCGGCGTGGCGTTTTTGGGTTGTGGTGCCTCTCATGTAAAGTATATGACTGTGAAGGAAGCATGGCGGCGGAGGCTCTTCAGCAGACTGGTGGTCTGCCCCAAGAGACGAGACATTAAGAGAGGAACATAGATTCCACACCCCAACAAATAGAAGATCAAAAAATGACCTTTATTTGCATCTTCTCATGCCATATGTTTGCTTGTGTATCCGCCGTCGGAGAGTCTGCTGCGCATGTGGAGGCTGGCGGTTTCGGGAGGAGACTGTTTCGTTGATGCTAGCTTACGCAGCTGGCGACGGTGCGACGGTGCTCAGGGCTGGATTCTGTGATCTGAAGCATGTTGCTTTTCTTTGTGTAGGGCGCAGCGGGACATGCTCGTCGTTTGCTGTAGCTGGCTGTGCTCTGGAGAGTGTCAATCTTTTGTGGTGGTGAACGGAGGACCGGTGGTGATGTGACTCGGAGAGCTTGCGACAATCGTCATGCCCAGTGGGTGCCCTCTTTGGCGATAGCCACCACGGCAGATCTGGGCAGCCCTCGCCATGATAGTTCGGTTCAGGAGCTTCAAGGCAAGCACCTCATGTATGTATCTGTAGAGAGAAAAGAAGCTGAGAGTATTTTGGGGCCTGGTGGTTGTCCGGCGTCAGCAGACTGGCTTTGTCACGCCCCGATTCGGCAGAGCAGTGTCCGTAGATCCCTCGGCGATCACAAGATGCGGAAGCCAGGGAGCTGTTACAGGACTCTGAAGGGAAATTAAAAAATTAAAAAAACCCAGGCTTGGGGAGACCAGAGGAAAAGTTGCAGCATTGCCAAAAGAGGGAAAAGAGGGTTTTCTCAGCAACCCGGGGAGAGGAGCATGGGAAACCAGAGAAAGAATTGTGTAGTAAGAGAGAAGAGGAGTTCCACTTGTCGAGGCTTGCCTGCTGGTGGGTGTGGGGATATTGCGTTGGAACCTTACCTTAGCAACTTGTGTGAGGAATAAACGACCAGCCCGCCCGCCCGCCCGCCTGTTGCTACTACACCTCGCTGTAGGTACGGATACGCTGCCCAGGGTTTCGCCTTTGGAGGAAGGAGGAATAGACAGGAGAAGTGTAAGATAAGAGCTAACGTGGAAAAAGAGCACGGGGCCTTTGGAGGGCCGACCACATCGTCCGTCCCATCTTCCCATCTCTGCTCTACCCGCGTAGGTAGGTATTTTCCCGCCGCTTCCTCTGTGCGCCGTGTGTTGTGTGTCGGATCTTTTGTGATCCTGTCTTGTCCGCGAGACGGCGTTTGCCGCGCCATCTCTACAGTGTATTTACGGCGGCACTGCGTAAGCAGCCTCAGGTACGACACCCGCCCACTGTTACCGCTGTACCCTTAACAAGGTCGGTAAGGTGGACGGAACGGACTGGTCTCGCGGCTGCCGGGGTGTCACGGGCGCAGGGCGAGCAAAGGGTCCGGTGCGGTGGGAGAGACGGTTGTGGCAGCGCTTGCGGCAGGGAAGATGGGACCCACAATTTCCACATTTCTCGAGGGACATCCCACCAGAGCGTTACCCCTCCTACGTCAACTTTTTTTGACGTCTTGGCCATTGGTCCTTTTTGCGACGAGGAGCGAAAAAAAGACGAAGACGAGTCACAATTGCGATACTCGCAGGAGTGGGACCAGCGCATCACCAACTAAGTCCTTTTGATACGTTTGAGCAGACCGGGAAGCTCATCGGTGCCGGCAGAAGCGTGGATAGACGAGCAGAGACCAGAACGAAGCCATCGCGTCCGCCCAACCCCTCCTCCCCATGACCGAAATTCGACCGCCAAAGAGGACCCACGATCTCGACCTCGACCAAGACCTATCACCAACCCTTCCCGAAGCGGCCCCCTCCCCTTCGAAGCACACGACCGCGACAATGTCCAAGAAGAAGGGCCTTATCGCCCTCGGCTGCGAGGGCTCCGCCAACAAGCTCGGCATCGGCGTGATGCTCCACAACGGCGCCGAGTCGACCATCCTCTCCAACATCAGACACACTTTCGTCTCCCCGCCGGGCCAGGGCTTCCTCCCGAAAGACACCGCAAAGCACCACCGCTCCTTCTTCGTCCAGATCGCGCGCCGCGCCCTCCGCGAGGCCGGCGTCTCCGTCGCCGACGTCGACTGCGTATGCTTCACAAAGGGTCCCGGCATGGGCGCCCCGCTGACGAGCGTCGCCGTCGCGGCGCGCACGCTGTCCCTTCTGTGGGACAAGCCCCTGGTCGGCGTGAATCACTGCGTGGGACACATCGAGATGGGGCGCACAATCACCGGCGCGCAGAACCCCGTCGTGCTGTACGTGAGCGGCGGAAACAGCCAAGTCATCGCGTACGCGGAGCAGCGGTACCGAATCTTTGGGGAGACACTGGATATCGCGGTGGGGAACTGTCTGGACCGGTTCGCGCGGACGCTGGAAATCAGCAACGATCCCGCGCCGGGGTACAACATCGAGCAGCTGGCCAAGAAGGGCACGCGGCTGTTGGAGCTACCGTACGCCGTCAAGGGGATGGACTGTTCGTTTTCCGGCATCCTTGCCAGCGCGGACATCTTGGCGGCACAGATGAAGGCGAGCCAGGCCAAGGGGAAGGAGACGTTTGCGCCAGCAGATTTGTGTTTCTCTCTGCAGGAAACGGTCTTTGCCATGTTGGTTGAGATTACTGAACGTGCCATGGCGCATGTGGGCAGCAACCAGGTTCTCATCGTTGGTGGCGTCGGCTGCAACGAAAGACTGCAGGAGATGATGGGCGAGATGGCCAAGGAGAGAGGAGGGAGCGTCTACGCGACGGATGAGAGGTTCTGCATTGACAACGGGATCATGATTGCACACGCTGGCCTGCTGGCTTACGAGACAGGCTTTAGAACATCGCTGGAGGACAGCTCATGCACGCAGCGATTTAGAACAGACGAGGTCCACGTCAAATGGAGAGACTGATGCCAATGCGCTCGGTTAACACGGCGTTTAGGGTCGTCACATTTCTATCGTTTCCATGCCTACGCGATCTTCCTAGCCAGCCAGCTCTGGCTGGATGGTACCAATTCTGGTCACCGCAGCTTGCCCCAGGTCGCCCCTGACATCGCTGCCTAAGATCCCAAGCAATAGACTGTCTCGACCTCAGTCTAAAGAGCCACCTATTCGTCTGTCGTTGTGGGTTTGTAAATGATTGTCGTTACGTACTGTGCATGAAGTCAGTTTTTGAGCAATTCTTTATTAGGAACTGCTGCTTACCTTGTTCTTGTAACGAGTCGTTGCTGAAACTGCCAAGATGTTGTTCTTGATGCTGCTGGTGGCCAGATGGTTCAGGACAGTGTGGTTGGGCATGTTGAGCACGCTGTTGTCATCCTTCATGAGAACCGCGGCGTTCAAGATAGGCTTGCCCAGGAAACCTGGAAGACTGGGGGGCGTCGGCAGCTTCTCAATAGCTGTTACAGCATACTGGTAGGCTGGCGAATCTTCAGGTTGGTCAAAGTCGACCAGGTACTTGGGTATTTGGTGGAAGTATTGACTTGGCGACGGCACCTCCTTGCCCTTGGGGGGTTTCGGCTGTTCTTCGCCCAGCGCTGCCTCGCCCTTGGGTGCGCTCTGGTCGCTGGCCACGGTACCGGGCGCGGGGACGGGTCCCGGCACCACGGGAGCCTTGGCGGGAAGGTCGTCGGCGCTGACTTCAATGAAGTTGACCAGGTTGTTTCCAAAGTCCACAGTAGTTGGCAAGTCGGGCGAGGTCTGCATGATTCCGTCCACCAAGAACCTAACATGATGTGTACCCGGAAGAATGTGTATCGTGCCCGCGAATACGCCAGGTTGACCGTCCCTATTCGACAGAGCTGGGTCAGTAACATGCTTTCTGATAATACGGCCTGCGCGCGAGGCTGGCTACGAAGAAGGCAACTCTAGTGGCGGATTCTGACACCACTGGGGAGCCACGAGTGTAACGCACACATGGCTGAGACTCAGACACGCAGAAGTGGGACTTACACGGGATGTAATCTTTGTTTCCGGTTCCATTGGAAGATTGTTCCCGTAACATAGATCTTTCCTCCTCCTCTGCGCCATTCGAGGCGGGTCGGCACGGTGGGCCTTGTCTTGTCAACGAACAACTCCTCGCCATCCTCCTCGTCTACAGTGGTCGTGCTCAGCGCCGACGACTTCCTCGTCATGCCATCCGAATCGAGGGCTTCCACCTCGGCCACAGAGGCCTCGCCATTGTCCGCAGGTGCGATGATGGGCGAGCCGGGAGTGTGTATTTCCTCCTCGATAGGCAGAGGCAGACGAGGAGGGCGGGTTATGTACGACATGTCATTGACACTGTTGTTGGAGACCAAAGCTGGTTCAATCATGTGAGCGGAGTAATGCGACCTCAGGGAGGAGGATTCGGTCGGTACGCTTGGGACGTCTACGGGCTTGCTGGGCTCATCGCGGATGATGTGCTTGCTTTCCGGTGGCTTCGGCTGGGGAACGGAGGTACTCGAGCTCGAGGAGGGAGAGCCGGTGGTGAAGCTGGAGATGGGAATGGACTGGAGGGGCTTATTGGCCTTGGTGACCGTGGAGCCCTGGGCTTGAGTAAGGGAGGGCTCAGGCGGGGCAGCGACTCGCTCGGCGGAGCGCGGGGGGATGATGTGTTTGGACTCCCGCTTGTGATGATGGTGCTTGGGTGAGTCCTGCGACGCTGGGGCGGATGAGACAGGCGTGGCAGGCTTGGAGGACGAGGAGGGGTTGTTGCCCATTTTGTCGTTGGCTTTGCTTCTTCCAGATTTGTTCGTCGGGTGGGACACGACAGACTGAGCCTGAGCCTGGTCTGGGGTGTGGTTCGGGGTACCCTACCTGGCCAGGCCGACGGGAGTCTGGATCTGCCAGTATTCAGGTAAGCGGGCGTGTGACGTCCGGCGGAAACGGCACCTGGGATGCGGTGCAATCGCGGGATTGCTGGCGGGTTGGGCTTCGGGAGGCGGTGCCGTGCGGTGCAAAGGGCGCGCAAGGCCAGCGCAGTCCAAGGCAGTGCTGGACAGCGATTCGGCGGACGGGCGGTTGAGAGATGGTGAGGAAGGTCGCAGCTGTCCCAATCTCGCACTTCCACGTTGGGCAAGTTGCTGCGACTGGCGTTCGTGCGATCCTGGTTAGGTAAGGCGCGATTGCAGAAAGATACCTAATCGCGGGGTTGTGAGCTGATTATCGCATTCTCGAAGGAGAGATGACAACGAAGCGACAGGTTCGACGGCGGGCAGAGGGCGGGAATCTGTGGTCGCGGTTGTGTCGTGGGAGGAGGAGGTCGCGTACCGGTCGCTGGTGGATGTAGTGACGAGAGGCGAAAAGGGCCGGCTCGTTATTTTTTTTGGTCCAGAGATTGGATGAGAAGTCAAATCAACAACAGGCGAGTTGGAGGGGGTGGTGTGGTGGTGGTCAATTACCCAAGTTCCCACGCAGGTGCTAATCTTCCAACAAGTTTTGGGGGAGGAGGGGGGCGTGGACTCCGCGGAGGGCAGTGGCACTGGCAGATATTAAGCTCTACAGGGCCGGTACTCGTAATCGCATACTGGAGAACGTGGGGACTAGAGTACTCATGGGCATCCGCTTACCCGATACCTGACATGGCCCTTACGTGCACCTTAAGCTGGGGGCGCCCCTGGGCACTGCTGGAGCTGGCGGGGACTACCTCACTCCAACGGAAGGCTTGCTTGACACCTTGAGAGAGTGAACTTCATCTCAGGTCTCCTCTGCTCGCGTGTGCACCAGCCGTCGCTCTATCAACCACCAGCTCAAGCAGCGTAGCGGGCAAGCCAAGGAATGTGCTACCGTTCCATCTCATTTCAGCCAGCCATCGCATCTGAACATCACGACGCTCCTTCACCCCGGATTCCTGTCTTTCCCCCCTTTGGACCATCCTCTTCGCTACAATTGCAGCTATTATCCTGAGTAAACTGGATCAATCGCCATGCTCTGAGAAGCACAGGACTGTTCTTACACGCATACGCGACTCTTCGTCACCGACAACCAAACAACACATTCACGGTTTCATCATCTTCGTAGCAGCATGGCCTTGGTATCGTACACGTCCGGCGTCGTCGCCGTGGCTACTTTTCCCTTGCGTCTAGCATGGAAACCCGTGGCTTTGTTCATCAATTCGGTGCTCATGCTGCTCTCACCCCTGATATTGATGGGTTACTTCGTCGTTGGATGGTGTCAAGCTGTCATCGACTTCATAGCCAGTCTTCAAGTAAGCTGATCTCCCTTGAAAGCCCTTCCTCTATCCTGATACTCTGCTAACACTGCAATCCGGCCAGCCTCTCTATACTTTTGTTGGTCTTTCCAATCACTTGATTCAAATCTTCGTGTGCTAATCCAACGCAGCTGGCCTGCGGTGCCTTCATCGGCATACTTGCTGGCTTGACCATGTCGTGCACGTCCAGCATCATCACTACAGTCCTTGGCATGCATGACAGAGGCTACCAAGGTCCGCCAGCAACACCTGCGCCCTCGACGCCATCATCAGAACGACCAGGGACCGGTAAGACCGAAGATTCGTCGTCTTATGAGACCGATTGGCAGCTGCTCAACAAGCCACCTCCTAAGCGCCGCAGGAATAGGCCAGGTCTTTGGTCTCAAACCATTCACGAGGAGGACGATGACGATTCTGAAATTTGATAGCAATCCGGGCTTTCTTTGATATACCCTACAGCGTACCAATGCACTCATGAAGATAACAGAGAAACTTTAATGCCAGCCTTGTTCGGGAGTGTGCCTCCCCCCTCAAACGCCTGTTCCTGTGTCCGCTCGATTCGCCTTTTACATTATCTTGTTGTACATCCAGTTGCTCGTGCCAACGAAGAAAAGACTCATACCCGACGCCGGATGTGCCTAGACCAGCTTCATCGTCAGTTCCAGCGCCTCCCGCTGGCTGATGGAATGATTATATTGCCCCAAGGTTCCGCGAATTACCTATTTCGAGCACTATACTCAGGATGGTGAGCTGTGACTCGGTCTTCACGAGTCCCGTTTTCGTTTTCCCTATCTGCGGTATCCGTCTCGTTCACGGTCACGTTCTCTCATTGGAGATCGACTGCGACTCCTAGTCCGGCGATCCCAGTCTCGATCATGCCATCGCTCATCCCTACTGTTGCGTCGGCGTTCTCGCGGGGGCCGGTCATCCCTGTGTCGTGGGCCGTCGTCCCTCCCATAGCTTGGGATGTAGGTGTCAACATCTGGTCCTGGCCGTGGCCCTCCACGGCTTCTGGGTCGTCGGTCTCTATCCCTGTCCCGGTAGCCGTCTCGCTCCATTGGGCCGCCGTTGGCATATTCTGGCGGCGGAGGCCTAGGTGGCAGCCCTCGTTCCCCACGCTCGCGCTGCCAAGCTGGTCTTCGTTCCTCGCCGTTCCGGTGCGGTCCAGGAGCATTTGAATGGCGATTTCCGTTCACACCGTTGCGATTTGAGTAATTCTCGGTATTGTTGAAGCCGGCATTGGCACCGTGTGCATCGGGACCAATGCCTACCGTCCCGCCCTTGGGTGCTGGAGGTAAAGCTGCTTTGCGGTCATGAAACTTCCGTCTGTCCAACTCGTGGCTGTCTTCGAAGGTCGGGAGATCATCGGGATTCGCTGGCATGGGGGCCATCTTAAAGTAAGGGTGGTTCAGGGCGTCGGCGGCGTTGATGCGAGATCGCCAGTCGAGTCTGAGGAGTTCCTTGAGGAGAGATATAGCCCCCGAGCCGTATTCTCTAAATCTTGTGGATAAACTACCAGGTCTCGTACGCGGAGAAACGGCCTCGGCGCCAGGAAGTGTATTAAATAGGGGCATGTTCTCTGGCGTGGGTGATCCCATCAAGTCCCAGATAATGTCTAGCTGGTGAGAGTCACTCTCACCCGCCAAAATCGGTTTCCCAACCAGCATTTCGCCAAAAACGCAACTAGCCACAGGTTAATAGTTTGAAGAGTGAGATTGTAGGCCTTGGATCTTACCCAACACCCCAGACGTCAATGGCTGTTGTGTACTTCTTCAGGTGAAGCAACAGCTCAGGGGGTCTGTACCATCTAGTAACGACAAGGCCAGTGTACTCCCTCTTGCCCTCCCCAGCACCGTGCCCTGACTTAGGCGTGGGTCCCTCGTAGTGTCGAGCCAGACCAAAATCTGCAATCTGGAGGATGCCCTTATTGTTGATGAGAAGGTTGGCGGCTTTCATGTCGCGGTGTAAGATGTGGTTGTCGTGCAGGTATCGGAGGCCCTCCAGAAGTTGTAACATGTAGCACTTGATCTGAGGCTCGGTAAAGGTGACCGAAGGGTTGTCAAGAAGACCAGAAAGATCGTGGTCCATGTAGGGCGTGGCCATGTACATGATTGGCCTCTTGCGCTTGTCGCCTGTAACAATCCGCGTCAGGAATTGTTGGTTCGGAGACGAGTGACTCAGCAGCGACTTACTGGCTCTCTGGGGATGCTCGACGGCCATGTCCACTAGCTGCAGGACGTTCTTGTGTGATAAGAGCTTGAGAAGCTTAATCTCGCGCAGCGCCGTGATGGGGAACTATCAATTGTCAGATGACTGGGCGGCGAACTTGGCATCCAAACTTGCATACCCCATCTTTCTCATGGTGCATAATGATCTTCTTGAGGGCAACATGGGCTCCCGTTTTCTTGGATTTCGCGCGATGCACCTCACTGTCGAGCTAGGATTAGCACGGAAAGCGCGCCGTCGCAGGGCGAACCTACCCAAAGGTACCCTCACCCAGCTTGCCAAGGAGATCGTAATCTGTGATTCGCGAGCATCCTACGAAGCTTGTCCTGGGGCGCTGGTGTTGCATCGCAAAAGTGCGAGGCGAGTCGCTGGCGTTGGGCGCGCTGGACTCCATGATGGCTGCGTTGCGCGGCAAGAAGCGGCGATCGCGACAAAAGATTGACGTGCCAGTTCTTCAGGTCGTATGTGCGAGATGGTTATTAGCGGAAGGTACCGATCGGTAGCAAGCGCATTGCTAGGTTCGAAATCGAACGCAAAGGCTATATCGCAGCGGGCATGGGTGAAGATTGTGACGGGCGTTCTTCGACGGAGGGAAATGTCGTGGTCGCTGTCTCAGCCTGCCAACTTGCTTGAGGATGGAGTATGGATTGGTGTCGGGCGGTGGACATGGCAGAATTCACGTCCCAAGATGGCGCGGGAGTTCCACGTTGGTCTGGAGGCTCCGTGAGGGGTACGTATCTTTTCTTGCAAGGGCCGGTACGCTCATCTTTATTTTTGTTCCGAGCTTCTGCGTCATCGTCCGATGCTGGGCTCCAGTTTCTGCAAGTTGCAGTCAGTCTCATTTCAGTCGATTCCAATTCGCCATCCAGCGGCAAGCTTGATGCACTTTTTCCAGCCCGCGAAAGACTTGGCATGGGAACAGAATGTAATCGATAAGGATTCGATGCCTCCTTCTGCCATCTCAACCACCTCAGCACCCGCAGCGCCCGTCAACGTGTCTAGACCAGCCATGCCAGGCTTCGTTCGAGGTCACGCAGCTGGCGAGGTCGTTCTGTTACTTAATTATTACCCCATCGCTGACCCTGCCCGCCATCCGCTATCGGGGGCCAGTCCCATCGTCTCTTCCCCGCGGTACACAACTCGCATCCTGAGTTGTTGTATCAAAAACTCAACTCATTCGCCTTATCTGTCGCGATAAGGTGTCTCTTCAGAGACCGAGGGGCAACCTCGATATTTGCCCACATTCCCTTGTCCTGCCTTATCAGAGAGTGTCTTTCTTTGTCAAGCACCACCACGCACTGATCTCGTGTCAGCTCGAGTTACTTTAGATCCGGCCAGGAATTGCCAGACGCCATCCGCATACACCACATGCTCTTCCATACCATTCCCTAGTTGCCCATCCCGCAAATGACTTGTTTGACTCGCCGTCCGGCTCCACTTCCATGCTTTCACCATCGCTAACCGCTCATCATAGTTCTCTCCGTTAGACAAAATTTACAAAATTTTGCACAACCCCATGACTTGACCCAGTCGTTGCCATATTGCTCTCCATACAAAAGCTTCTGCCCCTCCATACTTACCCCGTGCCCCTCAACTTATCTGTGGAGGCGCCAGCAACTGATAAACTCCCAACTTCAACTCTTTCTTTGTACTGTCGTTTTCTTATCCGACGAAGCCTCTCATTGTCTCACAACAAAATACTCGCAAACATGGCATCCCAAACCTCCGCCGAGAGGCTCCTCCCAGAGTCCAACTACCCGGAGTCCCGAGTCCTGGTTATCATGACAGGCGGCACCATCTGTATGCAACCCACCGCCGACGGTCTCAAGCCCATCGGAGGGTTCCTGAAGAATGCCATGGCCCCGCGCCCTTCATTCAACGACAAATCGTCGCCTTCAGGTAGGTCATTTCTCGAGGACACTCCAAGAACGCCGTAGAGCCATGTTGGCCACCGCTGTTGTCTCGGGTGCAATAATGAAAAAACAAAACGTGCAGCCCTTTTGTGCACTCTTCATGTCAACTCTTCGCGCGAGCCGAACGCTCTTCTCTGCTACTGCATCACGTCATACAGAATACTTTTACCGCGCCTTACTAACGATAAGTAGTGCAACTCGAGGCTTACAAGAATGGCCAAAAGGTTGTTCTGGACAGCTTGAGGACACCACCAAGCGCCTACTCCCGTCACATTCGTTACGGCGTCCTGGAATTTTCGCCTTTGCTGGACTCGAGCTCCATCTCAGCCGAAGGCTGGACGGAAATTGCTCAGACCATCAGAGAGAATTACCGTCTCTACGATGGCTTCGTGGTGCTCCACGGCACCGACTCCTTGTCGTACACGGCTTCGGCCCTTTCTTTCATGCTCTCTGACCTAGGCAAGCCGGTTATTCTCACTGGTTCCCAGGCCTCCATCTTCGCACTCCAGTCTGACGCCGTCGACAACCTCCTGGGCTCGCTCATCATCGCAGGAACCTTTGTCATTCCCGAGGTCGGCTTGTTCTTCCACCACAAGCTGTTCCGTGGCAACAGAACAAGCAAGGTCTCTTCTGCTGCCTTTGAGGCTTTCGCCAGCCCCAACTGTGAGCCTCTGGCCAAGGTCAATGGTCTCGGTATCGATGTGAACTGGCCCATCGTGTTGAGGCCTACCAGAATTGCCGAGCTTCAGGTCACCCAGCACCTCGACACCGCCCACGTTGCCTGTCTGCGCGTGTTCCCTGGTATCTGGCCCGAAATGCTCGATTCGGTCCTCCGTGTCCCTGACTTGCGCGGCCTCATTCTTGAAACGTTCGGCATGGGCAACGCCCCCAGCGGTATCGATGGCAGCTTGACAAAGGTCATCAAGAACGCCGTGGACCGTGGCGTCATCGTCGTCAACGTCAGTCAGTGCATGAGCGGCTTCGTGTCGCCCGTCTACGGCCCCGGCACCGAGCTTGGCCGTGCCGGAGTCATCTTCGGCCTGGATCTCACTGCCGAAGCTGCCCTGACGAAGCTGTCCTACCTGCTCGCTGTGTCCGGCCTGTCAACGGCGGAGGTCAGCGCACGCATGTCCCACTCGCTCCGCGGCGAGATGACAGAAATGGCACTTCCGGTATTTTCGCACCCTTCCGGATCGCTCGACTCGGTCGTGTCGCGACTAACCGCGACAGAATCGGCATTTACTGTCCTCGGCTACGCCGTACGGAACGGGGATCTGAAGACGGTCAAGGAGATCCTGGACAACGACGCCCAGCGCGAGCTGCTTAAGATGGCCGACTACGCCGGCAACACGGCAGTGCATCTCGCGGCCGTCGGGCCCCAGATCAGCATCCTGCGCGAGCTTCTTACAAGGGGCGCCAGCGTGCACGCACGTAACCGCGCGAACAACACGCCGCTGTACCTCGCGGAGAAGACGGGCAACGAGGAATGTGTCAGGCTGCTGAAGGAGACGGGCGCTCACTTGTGGCAGGACGAGGCGACTATTTTGGATTCGGTTCAATCTTCCCAATCTGCATCTGGAGACGGAGTTCAAAAGTAGGATCATGAAAAGTTGTGCTTTTGTGTGTTTGCAGGCGTTGCTTAGTTATGAGTTTCATTAGATGGCATATCTCGGCGATGATGAGAAGAAATAAACCAACATGAAAATTGTTTCAAGTTTAAGAATTGCCAGAAGACGTAAATTTTCTGAAGAAGGCATACGTTCCATCCGAACAATGAAGACCTGACAGACAGTGTGAACTGCCATCACCGCCGTCACCGGATGCCGTGGCGGGCTGCGGGCTGCGGGCTGGATCGGCCCCACTTAGGCCGGCGCCGCGCTTGAATTTTTTGGAAATTTCACTTCTGTACCCTCCATCGACAGCTTTCGTCACTCGTCATTGATTTGCTACCCCCCGCGCAATCCACGCTTCGAAGCCCAAAACGTCCTTTCCTTGACCCTTGAGTCAGTCTCAGGAAGACCGATTTGCGACCGTCTACACTTCAAACGCTTCACGATCCCGAGCAACGTTCAACACACCACTTTCGTCCACTCGAACCACACAACCTCCACAGCGAAAATGGCAGACCAGACAACACCCAGGCTCGAGGGGTCGCCCGAGCTTCACGGCACCCCTCCCCTAGTCCACAACTTCTGCATCGCCGCAGCCGTCCTCTCCCCGGTCATGATGATCCTGCCCCCGCGGCGCATGGACTGGCGCTTCTTCATGCACTCGAGCATCTTCTCCGCCTCGACGAACCAGCTCATGTACGACTGGACGGGCCAGTCAATCTACCAGCGTGTCGGCGCCCGCTTTGAGGCCATGTTCCCGACGACTCTTCCCGACCAAGCACAGAAGACAAGGCAGGCTCTGCGCGAGGAGCGCATGCGTCGCGAGGGCCTCACGGAGGAGCAGATGCGAGCCATTGAGTACAAGAAGCGCTCCTTCGCGGAGAGGATATGGTACGGCAGGGAGCCGGAGGACTGGGACAAGAAGCGTGGCGAGGAGCACGCCAAGGCGTTGGCTGAGGGAAAGGGATTGGGAGACCTGATTGTGAATCAGGTCAAGGAGGTCTGGGACGGCGAGAAGGACAAAAAGGCCGAGGCGGATAACAATGACAAGAAGGCATGAGTACACCACGAAGAAGAAAGGGAAAAGAAGTGTAGGATTAAAATTTTGCGGATTGGGAGCTGCCGCCTGTTGTGGCCAACAGAACGTCTACGTCTGTCAAGCAGCGTTCTGGCTGAGTGGGAGCACTCTTGGCCTGTTGAATATCTCCCCTTAAGTACTGTACATTACTATCTAATAGAGTAACGCAACGCCGGCCAACACACAGGTTTTGGCTTGCCTCGACTTCCCATTCCAACAACACCACGGATATATGCTTCTGATCGCTTTGAACTTTTGATTTCCATTCCGCCCATATTATTCGCTAGACGCCATCACGCATGCGCGCTGTAAACCTCTTCCTCCACTCGTAATATCCAGTAAACCCTCGCCATTCTTCATACTCCTTTTCCCCTCCCTCCGCTGATTGGGAGTTCGTCCAGCCTCAGAGAGGCTAATTTGTCTCCGAGGCAGCTTCCTGCCTGCGTCTCAGGGCACCTTTTTGTTTCTGCTTCTTTATCTGCTTCTGCTTCACATTGTCGCTTCGTCCTCCTTGGTGCTTACCCTTGCCTTTGCCCTTTACCCTGCTCTGTTGCCTTGCAAGCTTCTTGGACTTGCGAGCGTCGACCTTTTCGTCGAACAGCTTGATCCAGGCTGCCAGCAAGGTCTCCACCTCGTCCTGGCGCTCATCCGAGTCGGCAGGAATACCGAGCTCCTTCCTGATTGAGATACGATGTCTGTCAATTTGCATCAGACGACGTCTCGCAGCCCGGTTGAGGCCATCACCGTTCACCGTGCTAGGTGCAATGGTGCTCGGCGCCACCGATGTGTCCCTCTCGGAGGCTGATGGGTTGGCTGTATCTTCGTGCGCGGTGGTGTGCTTCGTAGGGTTCACGTCGATGATGAAGGGAAGTGGCGCGGCTTCGGCCTCAGGCGCGTTGGAAGACTCGGGGGCGGGGGCGGGAGCGGGAGCTGTTGAGGGTTCGGCAGGAGCTTCGCTCTCCTCCGCCGCTGACTTGGACTTTATGGATCCTCTCTTCTTCTTGGGCTTCTCTTCGGTTTTCGCCGGTGACGCAGTCTTCGTCTCCGGGACTGGTGTGCTCGCCATGGATGAGGTCGCTGACTGGCCTGATGCCAGCTCTTCCCTTCTTTGCTTTCTTCTTGCTGCCCTTTCAGCACGGGCGTCGGCGGCAGATTTCTTGGTGTCTACTTTGGGAGCCGGAGTGCTGTCTACGTCCATAGCATCGCCCTACTCCAGACATTAGCACGGCAACGGCTGAAGACGTGGGGAGTCGCCCATACCACGCGTGTGTCGAGCTTGGCGCCGCCCTCTTCCGTATCAGAGAAGGACTCGATACGGGTAGATTTCTTTCCCATTATTTCAAGTAGCAAGTCGATTGAGGCGATAGAATGCTTATCGCTTCAAAAATGACAATACGTGACCGGCTCGAACAAATAAACAATAGGCTCGAGCTTCTCGAGGGGATGCAGAAAAAAAATTATTGATTGCTTGCCCAGTGTCTTATCTTATCGGCACGTGATAGAGGCCGTTGAAATGAGCAAGACGGCGGAAGCATCTCCGACGACCGACATTGAAGCAGCCACCCAGGGGCGTGTTGGCGAATGAGGTGCACGGCCTCCAGCTCTTTGGATAGGGCTGGCTTCTCAGTGGTCAGTCAAGGGTTCTTGGGAACAAGCTCAACCAACAACTAGGTGCGATAACGACGACATGCTGTCAGGCTAGACTCGGGACGGCCTGGGTCGCACGCCCACGAGCTGTGAATAGGAGGATTGGACCAAGAGACTCATGGTTTCTGAGTGCGTCATCTTACGGGCTTGGATGTTTATTCGTGTTTCCCTCGTGTATCGGTCCCTAAGGCAGCTAGTGGAGGTGGCTTGCCTCCGCGAGCGAAAACGGGCTCTGAGTGGCTGAGGGCTGAGCCACCAGCTGTCGTAAGTTTTCAGACCCTGCACGCGTCGGTGGGCTGACGCCCTGCATGGTAGGTGGTCTGCCGTGCAACAGTGGACGATGGCAAAGGCAGTGGTTGATACCCGCCTGATTGACGGTTGATTGATGGGTGACAGCTCAATCACTGAACTTTGACGACAGCCTCCCTCGTACCCTGGCGTTGTCTTGTGCTTTTCAGATATTTTCGGTCTGAGAAAAACGAGCTGCGACACGCTCGCGCCAGCATCGGATCCGGCGGACTTTGAATGAAAAGGGAGGCTGACAGGCGAAAGAGCCCACAGTCTCCGGGCAGATTCCTCAGAAAGACGTTAAGACCGCGGGCGGGTGCCGCGAATTCCACATTCCGGACGGTCATATCCATGGGGTCCATCTGGCATATTGCGAGCCTTCCCGAAAGGTTTCTTGGGTTCCCCGGATATCCGGGCATGCCTCATGGCTGGGCAGCGGGCTTGTTGGAAAATTAGCTCAAGGGGAGGCCGATCGAAGGGAAAAGGTTGATTGCCGCGTCAGGGCGGTCCTTGTCGAACCGCGGCTCATGGGATGGAAATGGAATGAACACCCTATGCTGGCGTTGCTCCCTCAACGTTGTGGAATGGCCGCGGTTTTCAAGGGTCATGACTCTGGCTGTTGCTGGCAATGCGGTGGTGGTGCCGCTCTGCGGAACGAGTGTCGGAGCTGGGATGGTGCCCGCACTCTGCATGCAGTCAGTGTGCATGGGTCGGCAGTGGAAGGCGATGGATGACATTTCATCATCAACGGTGGTGGTGGTGCAGGATCAGCCTCTCGACGGTTGGGAGGATCTCAAAGTTGCTGCTGTGGCTTCCGGGACGGGGACAAGGTTCTGCTGACGGTCGGTCGAGACTCGAGGATCCCAACACTTGCCATAGCGATCGACTGCCAGATGAGAGCGATGGGCGGTCTCCTGTCTGGAGTTAATGGGAGGACACTATCCACATGGAAAGCGACTTAGAAAGGGCCCGATATCCGGGCCGACGATGAGCAATAGCAATAGCATCCCAATATTACCAACTGGCAACCTGTTGGAGGTTGGCAGAGGCAAGGCGACGACGACGACAGCGACGACATCAGGATGGGTCCAATGCGAAGTGGACAACGGACTCACAGGCAGGCTGGATGGAGATGACGAGCGAACGGTACCAACCCACAAGGCCAGAAGGCAGGACAAGCTGCGTTACGCAATGATCTGAAACTTGTGGACCCCTTGTTCCAAACTTAGCATCAGAATCAGCACACAGCTGCCAGCCTGAAGCGCGGTGCCAGCTGGGAGTGATCATCAGGACCCCTATGCGGCTGCAGAGTCCTGGCCGGCACGAAGTGGTGGAGAGTGGCAGAGAGTGCCAGTCAGGCGCTCAAGGGGACCTAAGACGGGAGAGGCTGGCGATGCTGACACAGCCTCAAAAGCCGGGACTACTGCACGCCTTGCTGCACCCTTTCTGCTGCTGCTGACCGTTGGCGCGGTGGGATTGGTGCTTGCGGGCTTGCTGTTGCTGCTGTCTCCCACACTCCTCCCCCATCCCAATCATTCATGGATCCCTCTTACGCCGTACCTAGTCTCCCCTCCAGTGGATGACTGCCATGCTCACTCGCGCTCACACTGCCTCCCACAGCCAACCACCAATTCTCCTGGGGCTCCCTCTCCCACTTGGCGGGCTGGGCAAAAAAAGCAGAAACAAGGCCGGGAAGGCATGCGTTTGAGATGCTGGCTTGTTTAAAAGAAAAAGGCTCCTCTCCTCCCCCCCATCCGTCGCTTGGAACGCGTCCTGCTTGCTTCCTCCTAGATCCCATCCCCTGACCTGTGAACCTGGAACCTCCCTTCACTCGTTATTTCCTCTGTTTTCTTATTGTTGTCATAATTCCAGATTCCCCCTTCGTGTCACCAACAAGCTCCCCCGCGCTTCGACACTCGCAACCACCGTCTCTTACTGGTCCAATCATCCGAAGGCACCCCTAAACGAGACAGCGCGCACACCCAAGGCACCTCCCTACCTTAGCTCAGGTTGTCGTAGGTTGTTGTGCACAGGCGCATCCCAGCCCGCTAATTCATAATTCACCACCTCCTGGGTGAACCTGCAATTACAAGCCTCACTGCTGAGCACCCTCACCTGGCCCCAAAGTCGACTTCACTAGTCGGGAGCAATTTGCCTGCTACCGACCGGTCCACAAGAGACTTTGCTCACCTCATCGTCCGCCAAACGCCTCCATCTACCCAAAAAGCACCAAGAAGGCTTAGCTCAAGCATCTTCTAGCAAACTTCCCGAACAAATACCCACGTCTCCCCAAACCTTGGAAGAGACGACCACACGACGAACACACACACCTTCTTCTCGACTTCCCGCTGTCACATTTCTCCGCGTTTGGTCCCCTTTTCGGTACCTGAGCGATTGCCCATCGCTCTAGCCCGATTCGACCCATCGTCAGCACAGCCAAGTTCCAGCTCGGCCCTCCAAGCGAAATTCCTCGCCCCGACAAGACAAAGTCGCCCAGATCCCCATTCCCCATCATCTTCCCTGGGTATCCGTAATTCAGAGGTGCTCTGCCCTCCTCCCCGTCCGATCATGGCATCCAACGATTACTACCACGGCGGCAAACCCCCCTCAGCATCTCCGCCACCTGCAGCATACTACGCTGGCAGTGCATACAACAACATTCCCTCTACGAGCTCTACGCCCGCGCCTCCTTACAGCCAAATATCACAGACCAACGGTGCTTCCCATCCGCCGCCACCGCGCGTGAACACCGTCTCGCCTTTCGAAACAGTCTTTGACGATCATGTCTATCCAGTAGACTCAACGCAGGACGGATTCCGACACAACGCCAACGGCACTCCCCAGCAGAACATGAGCCCCCAGGCTGCGAACAACCCGCAACGCATGAACACCGTCCACACTGTCAACACCGTTAGTTCTGTCTACAGCAGTGACAATCCAAACGACCCGCGCAACATGCAACCGTTGCCTCCTCTGCCACAACAGCCAACTGCCTACCATCGCGATGGCGCCTACAACCAGCACGATGGCGTATACGACCAGCACAGCGCGTATGCGCAGCCCAATCCCTACGCCCAGGATACTGCCTACTACGGTAACCAGGCCGTTTCTCCGGACTCGAGTAGGCCTCATGTAGCAGATGATATTCCTCTGCAGAGCCGGCAGGAGACCCAGCCCAAAGATGTGGAGATGAACGACAACGACCATGTCTACGACGCTCCCCAAGGAAGCCGCCGCTCGAAGAGCCGTCGCGATAAGAGCAAGGTCGGCTTCGGTCAGTTGGGTATGTTTGGCGCGGACAGAAAGGGCATCCCTTGGGTGGTATACGTCTTCACCTTGGTCCAGGTCGCAGTGTTTATCGCCGAAATTGTCAAGAACGGTAAGTCTGCAAACTCACAAATCGATCCGGATATTGGTACTGACGATTTGTAGCTCAATTAACCGGCTCGCCCATCATGACCAAGCCCAGCTTCAACCCCATGATTGGACCTTCTACCTATGTCATGATCAACATGGGTGCTCGTTACGTCGCCTGCATGCACAACGTCAAGGGTATCCAAGACTCCAACACCTCGTTCACGTGGCCCTGTCCTAATTCGACATCTTCCGACGCCAACAACCCATCGAACCAGTGCGGACTCGGTGATCTCTGTGGTTTTGGCGGAGTTCCCGAGCCCAAGTTTGAGGGCCTTGATCAGAGTCCGGAGCCTGACCAGTGGTTCCGCTTCATCACGCCCATCTTCCTGCACGCAGGTCTGATCCACATTGGATTCAACCTGCTCCTGCAGATGACGATTGGCAAAGAGATGGAGATTGCTATTGGTTCGATCCGTTTCTTCCTGGTCTATGTGAGCGCCGGCATATTCGGTAACGTGATGGGAGCAAACTACGCCGGCGTCATGACAGCTTCAACCGGTGCTTCGGGTGCGCTCTTCGGCGTTATCGCGCTGACGCTACTTGATCTGCTGTACTCCTGGAAAGACCGCCGCAGCCCCGTCAAGGATTTGATGTTCATCATGCTGGACATTGTCATTTCCTTCGTTCTTGGTCTTCTGCCAGGCTTGGACAATTTCGCTCATATTGGTGGTTTCCTTATGGGCCTGGCCCTCGGCATCTGCGTCCTACATTCACCCAACTCTCTCAGGCGCAGACTAGGCACCGACCCGTCCTACGCTTCAATGCAACTCAACCCCGCCAACCAAGGTGCCGGGCCTTCATTCTTGAGGAACCCGGTTGGTTTCTTCAAGGGACGCAAGCCTCTCTGGTGGGCTTGGTGGCTTGTCAGAGCAGGCTTCCTGTTGACTGTCATCATCGTCTTCATCGTTTTGCTCAACAACTTCTACGTCTACCACAACACCTGCAGCTGGTGCAAGTACCTCAGTTGTATAGTAAGTTTACCCTGAAAGTCAATGGTATGGCTTCCTCTCGCTAACACAGCCTCTAGCCTGTCAACAACTGGTGCGAGCTGGATGATTTTAAGCTCACGAAGAGTTCATGAAGATAAGATCTCAAAACGAAGACTTGGCGATGGAACGCCACGAGTATGAATGGTACCTTATGCATTGGGTTACGCACTTGACAAGGGGGTTCCGGTTTTTGCATTGCTCAGCGACGGCGTCCGGTTCGGTATGGGTATTATTAAAGGAAACATGGCTTCCTCCCTTGCTTATTCCCACAAATTGCATTCATAGAGAGCCAAAAGTCGCGGCCGGTTGCAGGGCTCTCATGCTGTTGCCGAGCTGACAAACGGCATGGGCACCAACGGTTGCAACGTCCGAGGACGTGTTGATGCAGCGGTGCCTTGGCTACCCCGCAGATCATTCGATGGGCTGGACAACGTTACGTACTCGGAACCTGGCCTGTCATAATGAATAGAATAAATAAACATCGAGCATTCCCTGCCGCTCTGCTGTGTTCTTTCTCGCACCTGTCCCTCTCTTCTCTCGTTGCGTTCGGGCCTCTCGGACGTCTTCATGCATCATAGTGCCGGCAGTTTTGAACCGCACGGCATCGAGTGTTTCGAGGTAAGACGACTCCCGACAATCAAAATCGCCGATCTTATGATGATTCTTTTTTGCATGGCTTAGCTGAGCGGCTGTGACAAGTCGCAATTGATGCCTCGAAGAATGGATATCTGAACATGAGAAAATCTTACTTGCCTTGCGTTATGGTGGCTTTAACCAAGACACATTACGGATGCTAATTATTGAGTATCCTAGGGCAGCGACCGAGCTCAGCATTTTTGTTGTTCTCAGAATTCTGGTTCCTGTACGAGAAAAAACCATTCCTTGTCGCCATTAGTGTCTACTGATCAAGGGCGCTGGTTCTGGTCATGGTCGAAGTTCTGTTCAAGTTTCCCAGTATTAACTGGTCCTGCTAATAGTCTACGAAATGTACTATATGTTTGCTGTTTGTTTGCATTAAATATCTCTGGTTAACTAAGTGCTGCCACTAAGGTGACTGATAATTGCCATGTAAGGCCATGTTTTTGTTGGTCGGTAGATTTATGGTGTCATACGCCAAACAGGCACGACGACGACCTAGGCAGGATGCATGGCTGATGCCAGTCTTCTACATTGAATGTTTTATTGTGGTTTCCGATTCCTTCCTAACTACTCTATATCAATATTCCATTCGTCTACATTGAATGTTCAGGATGACATGGACAAAAGCATGCTCAAAGCAGTCACAAGTGCAGCTCTCTACTTCCTATTCGGTGAACGGTCGGGGTGCTAGTGGCTCACCGAAAGGTGCCTAACTATCGCGTCTCCAACGTTACCTTAGTCAGCAGATCGCGACCCCCGGCTTCAATTAAGCTGTGGGTCCGTCACGCTACACGTCTTCACGTCAGAGGCGCGTCTTCCATAACCACCCACCCGTGTCTAATAGCTTGCGCCCACTCTAAAACCGCCTGGTAGCAACCGCACAACAACGAATACTCGACTTAGCTACCTACCTCAACCGTGCTATGAGCTTTGGCTGAACCTCTTTCTTTTAATCATCACAGCCAAACTCACATCATGGCTACCGCGGTACTTCCCAAGAAGCGGGTGCTAGGGGAGACGCCCAGCACCCGTCGCAATATTCCCACGACACCATCATCCTTGAAGAAGCGCAAGGTCGAAGGCTTCTCATCCTCCCCCGCCCACCGCATCGGCTCGCAGAAGAACTCGAAGAACCTCCCAGGCTCTAGTCAGCCAAAGAGCGCATTCGAATCCGAAGTTCTCGAGAAGCTTAGCCAAGACATCTCCGAGGCCAAGCAGAACAATACAGAGAGAGATCAAGCATGGGACCGTCCGGAGCTGGTCGACTTCAAGCCAGAGAGGGACAGCCTGATATTCCAGCAGATTGAGGCGGAAGAAGGAAGCTTGCACGGCGGCAGGGCAACGGTGAAGCTGTTCGGTGTCACAGAGCAGGGCCACTCGGTGATGCTCCACGTCACTGACTTCAAGCACTACCTCTACGTTGCTGCCCCAGTGGCGTTCCGACCTGAAGACTGCAATGCCTTCAAGGCCTACCTCGAGTCGCAGGTCGCCCAGCACCAACCGTGCATTCATTCAATCTCCTTCGTCATGAGGGAGAACATTTACGGTTTCCAGGGGAATGTTCAGAGCCCCTATCTCAAGATCACCGTCATGGACCCCAAGTTCATCAGCAGAGTGCGTTCAACAATCGAGACTGGAAGCGCAAACTGGAAAGGTCTGTGGAAGGGCATGGAAGGTGGTGTCATGACCTTTGACAACATCCAATACGTCCTGCGCTTCATGGTTGACTGCAAGGTAAGAAAGCATAGCTTGGTCTAAACGGATGACGCTGACAACTTTCAGATCCACGGAATGTCCTGGGTCGAAGCCCCCGCGAAATCATACCAGCTCCTTCCCCAATCACAAAGACAATCAAACTGTCAAATCGAGGCCGAAATCAGCCATCTGGACCTCATTGCTCACAAGCCCGAAGGAGAATGGTCCAAGATGGCTCCTTTGAGAACCCTGTCCTTTGATATCGAGTGCGCTGGCCGCAAGGGTATCTTCCCCGAAGCAACACACGACCCGGTCATCCAGATTGCGAACGTTGTAACACGGTACGGAGAAAAGAAGCCATTCGTGCGGAACGTGTTCTGCCTGGACACGACGAGTCCCATCGTTGCCACACAAATCTTGGAATTCCAAAAGGAAGAAAAGATGCTGAGCGAGTGGCAGAAGTTCCTTGTCAAGGTTGACCCCGATATCATTATCGGATACAACATTGCCAACTTCGATTTCCCCTATCTTCTCGACCGAGCCAGACACCTGAAGGTCAACGGATTCGAATACTGGTCCCGTATTCCGAGCATAGCGTCGAAGGCCAAGGAGACCAACTTCTCCAGCAAACAGATGGGTAACCGTGACACCAAGGCCACCAACACAAACGGCCGGCTGCAACTGGACCTGCTGCAACTTGTCCAACGCGACCATCATCTTCGAAGTTACACACTCAACTCTGTGTGTTCGAACTTCCTTGGAGAACAAAAAGAAGACGTCCACCATACCATGATCACGGAACTGTTCAATGGAACACCCGAGTCAAGGCGTCGTCTTGCTCTGTACTGTCTGAAGGACGCGTACCTTCCGCAGCGATTGATGGATAAGTTGTCATGCCTCGAAAATTACACGGAAATGGCCAGAGTCACGGGTATTCCGTTCAACTTCCTGCTTTCCAGAGGTCAGCAGGTCAAGTTCATCAGTCAACTTTTCCGAAAAGCCCTCGAGCAGAAGCTTGTTATCCCGAACCTCCGGTCTGAGAGCAGCGATGAGCAGTACGAAGGTGCTACGGTCATTGAACCGACTCGAGGATACTATGACGTGCCCATCGCCACTCTGGATTTTGCTTCCCTGTACCCCTCCATCATGCAGGCTCACAACCTGTGCTACACGACACTGGTCAACAAGAAGGCCATTGAGAAATTCAGTCTGGTGAAAGACGAGGACTATATCGTCACTCCCAACGGTGACACTTTCGTTACCGTCAAGAAGCGCAAGGGTCTCCTCGCTCAAATTCTCGAGGAACTTTTGGCGGCCAGAAAGCAAGCCAAGCGCGAGCTGGCCGTGGAAACGGATCCATTCAAGAAGGCTGTGCTGAACGGTCGTCAACTGGCGTTGAAGATCAGTGCAAACTCCGTTTACGGTCTGACGGGTGCGACGACTGGCAAACTGCCTTGTTTGGAAATCGCCAGTAGCACAACGAGTTTCGGTCGTCAGATGATTATGAAGACCAAGGAGGAGGTAGAGAAGAAGTACTGCATCGCCAACGGCTATTCTCACGACGCCCAGGTCATCTACGGTGACACTGATTCAGTCATGGTTAAGTTCGGTACGAAGGACCTTCCCGAGGCAATGAAGCTTGGCGAGGAAGCTGCTGGTTTCGTTTCTTCCAAATTTGTGAAGCCCATCAAGCTGGAATTCGAAAAGGTGTACTTTCCATACCTTCTCATCAACAAGAAGAGATATGCCGGCTTGTATTGGACCAAACCAGAGAAGTACGACAAGATGGATACGAAGGGTATCGAAACCGTGCGACGAGACAACTGTCTTCTCGTACAGACTGTCATTGAGAAGGTGCTTCGCATGATTCTGATTGACCAGGACGTCCAGGGTGCTCAAGAGTAAGTTGGATCCTCGCGTTTGTAGGAGCGCTTGCTAACAGATGCCAGCTACGTCAAGGACACGATTGCCGACTTGTTGCAGAACAAGGTTGACATGTCGAAGCTTGTGATCACAAAGGCCCTTACCAAAGACGATTACGCCGCAAAGCAGGCCCACGTCGAGCTGGCACAACGAATGAAGAAGCGTGATGCTGGCTCGGCGCCTGGCCTCGGCGACCGAGTGGCCTATGTGATGGTCAAGGGCGCTGCGGGATCCAAGAACTACGAGAATTCCGAAGATCCCATCTACGTTCTGGAGAACAATGTGCCGATTGACACCAAATACTACCTGGATAACCAGCTTGCGAAGCCACTCGGCAGAATCTTCGAGCCCATCTTGGGTGAGACGAAGGCGAACTCACTTCTCACTGGAGCGCACACCAGAACCATCGCAGTTTCGGCGCCGACTGTCGGAGGTTTGATGAAGTTTGCGAAGAAGACGCAGACTTGCATGGGATGCAAGAGGCCTCTGAAGGGCAAGGAGGAGAGCGCGGGGGCAGTGTGCTCGGACTGCGCGCCTCGGGTCGGCGAACTCTACAAGAAGACGCTTGATAGAACATCAGATCTGGAGGTGCGGTTCGGCCGGCTCTGGACGCAATGCCAGCGGTGTCAGGGCAGCATGCACTGCGAGGTGATTTGCAGCAGCAAAGACTGCCCCATTTTCTACATGAGAATGAAGGCCAAAAAGGACCTTGAGGATGCGGGTAAGGAGCTAAAGCGTTTCGACTTTGACCAGGCGGCGATCTGGTAAGATGTTGCGTGGACGACAAGGGACCGATGAGGGGCATGGACGAAGGCGATGATGAAGACGGAGGGGCATTTGACGACGCTAAGCTTTTTTTGTTCCATGGGCCGGTACAGGAGATGCAGCACATGCAGGCCTGCAGAGCAACGCAAGATGCGGTGGGCATGGACCCGCGATGAATATTTGTTTCGGAAAAGGCGTTGACGGAGTTTTGATGGAGGCAACGACAGCCGGTAGGGGTCGGGTGGTCCAGACCTATTGGTAGGAGAAACATGCAACATGGCGAGAGAGTCATCAACAGTGTCGGGAAGAACCGGACGGAAATTTGGAGGGGATGGGGTGGTTGTGTTTCCATTGTATGATATTCTCCCATAATACGAGCCAGCAGAGAGGGGAAGAAAGAAATCCGGAACGAACAACAGAGCTGCGGCAATTATTTCCACAAATCCCCAGGCGTGTAAGGACAAGTTCCGTTGTGGGCATTTGGATTTGGATGCGATGGATGGACAGATGGATTCGCGAGAGTGAAATTGAGTAAAGGCTTCAGCTAACAAGGAGGCGAAAGCGGCGTGTTGATTGGCTGGGGCGACGGCGACCGGGGGCGGAGGCCGACGGTCCATTGAGCAGCGAGCGGAAGGGCGGACATGACAGCAAACAGTTACCTACCGCGAGGGCGGAGGCGCAGGCGCAGGCACAGGCACGCAGGGCAGCCGCCGGCCGTTTTCCTGGATCGGCACTGGTGGCGGCGGCGGCGGACGACGGCGCAAGGCACAACCACACAAAACACAAACAGAACAGCACACGTCGGCTCGCTGTAGGGTTTCCCCACGTATGTACGCTTTTAAGTTATCAATCTCATCCATCGTACGGTGCTACGCCGAGGGGCTCCGACTGTGGTCTAACTGTCGCTCTTTGGTGTTGTTGCTGCTCCTGCGCCTGCATCCAGATGTAAGTGAACCAACATCGTCATCAAGACCACCTTTCACCTGGTCATCCAGGCCAACCTGTAAGGTCAAAGGTAATTCAATCAGGTCGACATTCACGTTACATGAGCTTTAAGCATAAATCCGTTTGCATCTTTTGACCAGCAATTCGCGAATAGAATCCTGTGAGAAAACGTAACAGAATGTACAGAGAGGCAGTAAAACGTAATGGGAATGGCAATGGGTTGTGGAGAGGACAAGAAGAGAGGCCAAGAGGTTTGGGTAAGGTAGGTTAAGCCAATGGCTGGGTGCGCGCATTTCTCTCTCTGTACGTTCTTCAGCAGACGTGGCTTCTGCATCCAGAGTTGTTGCTGTCTCACACACTCACACTCTTGGAGCTCTCTGCGTGCTGGTGTTAGTCGGCACAGTCTAAGCGATCTAACACACGGTCAAGCGCCCACTCTTTTCAATTCCGAGATTGGGGGCCCCTCCCGTCGCCCACTGAAACGCTGCAAGATGGATGGCCCCGGAGAACCGCCGGAGGAAAGAAACCCCTCCAAGCGCCCGAAGGCGGGATGGCCGACTTCACACACAAACCTATGGCTGGCCGCTGCAGAACAGGCTCGGGACGCGAGCCGCTCGGTGGTCGGGATTTCAGAGGCGAAGGAGGAAGAGGTGAGGAGGAGGGGAATGGGGGCCCCACGACGGAGTTCACGGCTCCAGCTCATGGCTGCCGTCGCATTCTGTCGGGTTGCGTCGCAGTTCTGGGACTCATCAGCCCAGTTTGTCAGCCCAGGCCGCGACCCGAACCCGCGTGGCACTGCCGTGCACCGTCCGTTGTCGTTCTGTCCATCAGAGCCCAACCTAACCTTGGAAGACCTTGGATCTGAACTAACACACACCCGACTGCTGGCCTTGCTTCACTTCCGCGATCGGAACCGCGACTCGAGGCGCCGTTTTTCGGCCCTGCCATTGCAATCTATCCTGTCAGCCTGTCTCGTCCCTGCTAGCCTTTTTTTTTTTCCCTCCTCCGTCTGGTGCAGGGCCAGTCGCGGCGCGACTTACGAATTGTCATGAGCAATTGACATTTGTCCAACCCGTTGCAAATCCCCTCCCATCCCTCTTCTGCTTCTCTTATCAGTGATGGAGAAGAGGGATATGCAAGACCATGACGCCGCAGCCGTCATGGTTCTTCTCCTGCGCATCAGAAATTTGATTTTTCTCGCTCTTCCTGAGCTTCGATGTCGGAGAGGCGATGCCGCATCGGCCGATCGAAGCGGCATTTAGTTGTAGTTGGAATTACTGTGCCGGCCTCACTTGTTCACATGCCCATGCACCACCATTTTGGTGTATCTCTCAGCTTCCAGTATTTTTTTTTCTTCTTGTCTCTATCTAGATGGCGGCGACCAATAACGAGTCGCTGATAAAAGGCTGAGATATGGATTGCTATTGACATGTGAGCTAAGGCTGTAAGTGGCCACGCCACGGCATGCAAGGAGCATTTCGATTGTCAATGACATCTCGAATGTGACGGGGCCCCTGGAGGCTGCCCGTCAACGGCGTCGAGTGACAGACGAGCAAAAGGACGAATCCGTACATGCGGAAGACATGTGCCAGCGGGTACCCCCCCCCCCCCCCCCCCCCCTCTCAAACCTTTCCTCCAGGAGACAGAGATGGAGGGGCAAAGTGTCCCAAAGCTGCACCAGAGCATGCGATTGTTGGATGACGTCCCCCAGGTTCTGGCCTGTTTGGGACACGCGCGCCAGCCTGTGGCGACGGGGTCGATGGGAAGCCATTTCAAGCATTATTCTTCTCCCGAAGATGGAGGCCCCTGTTGCCCTGGGCTTGCCCTCGACCCGCCGGGCCATGGTCCATGGATGACGGGGTCCTTGCCCCCCCTGAACCCCTGCTTGGTTTGGTTGTCTGGTTTCCGCAATGGCAGCTTCGGTTCGCCGCCTCCGGGATCGCACCGCAGGCGCGGCTGGGCAGAGGACGTCTGTTCTTTGTGATGGTGTTGAATAATCTCGAGGCACCAGCAAATCAGAGCGCAGAGTGCTGCGGCATCAAGGGACCTGCAAGTCTGCATCTCCCATCTGTGGGAATCCCGGGACCGGTCCCGGCACTCTGTCCAGCCTAGAAGGCCACTAGACTCGGCTGAGTCTTTTTTACGTCAACCGCGTGGGTTCCGTCTGAGCTTTTTTCCCTTTCTCTCGCGTTATGGATAGGACTAATTGTCGGTCTGCCACCGAAACCACCGAATGAACGCGCATGAAGAAGAGATTGAGCGGCGAGACGTTTCTTCCCGTAGCACCCCCCACGGCCGACCCGGACAATGTCTTGCTCTTCGCGCTAAACGCATCCCCTGTCTGTCTATCTCGCTCTCTCACCCTCAGTAGCCTCTCCATCTGCTGGTCGACCCCCTCCCCTCCACCTTCAAACCATCAAGGCATGGTTCAAGGGCTTCCCGAAGCTTGGGAGGAGCCAGCAGGAGGGGAGAAAGGCGCGACCGGGGTGTGCATCTGGTCAAGGGGGCAACGAGGGCACTTTCGCGGTTGGTGAATGTGAGCTCTTACTCGATTCGATTTGGTCTCCCATATCGGATCGACAGCTTCCCAGATGTGTATATAAGCTTGCGGGCGTTCCTCCCTTCGAGATCGATTTAGACTTGGAACCTCATCAGCTTCTCTCCTGTCAGCCTCGAACCTGGACATAACTCTCTCGGAGACGCCAAGCAACTCTTTAATACAAACACTTCTCTCAACACACAACCGCCAACATGTCTAACCTTCCCTCCGAGCCCGAGTTCGAGCAGGCCTACAACGGTATGTCATTATATCACGAAACGAAGGTCTCTTGTCACCGGACGTACCAAGGCTGACTTGAATATCACGCAGAGCTGGTCAGCACCCTCGAGAACTCCTCCCTCTTCCAGCAGAACCCCGAGTACCGCACCGCCCTCGAGGTCGTCTCCATCCCCGAGCGCGTCATCCAGTTCCGCGTCGTCTGGGAGGATGACAACGGCAAGCTCCAGGTCAACCGCGGCTACCGCGTCCAGTTCAACTCCGCCCTCGGCCCCTACAAGGGAGGTCTGAGATTCCACCCTACCGTCAACCTGTCTGTCCTCAAGTTCCTCGGCTTCGAGCAGATCTTCAAGAATGCCCTGACCGGCCGTAAGTCTAACCCCCGCCCCCAAGAAATCTGGGGAAAAAACCGTTTTAACTAACTCGGGCATCTAGTCAACATGGGTGGTGGCAAGGGTGGTTCCGACTTCAACCCCAAGGGCAAGAGCGACGCTGAGATCCGCCGCTTCTGCGTTTCCTTCATGCGCCAGCTCTCCAAGCACATCGGCGCCGACACCGACGTCCCCGCCGGTGACATTGGTGTCTCCGGCCGCGAGATCGGCTGGCTCTTCGGCACCTACCGCCAGGAGCGCAATAAGTTCGAGGGTGTCCTCACCGGCAAGGGCCTGACCTGGGGTGGTTCCCTGATCCGCCCCGAGGCCACCGGCTACGGTGTCGTCTACTACGTCGAGCAGATGCTCAAGTACGCCGGTAAGGGCACCTTCGCCGGCAAGCGCGTCGCCATCTCCGGATCCGGCAACGTCGCCCAGTACGCCGCCCTCAAGTGCATCGAGCTCGGCGCCACTGTCGTCTCCCTGTCCGACTCCCAGGGCTGTCTCGTCGCCGAGGGCGACGCCGCCTTCACCCCCGAGCAGATCGAGACCATTGCCAACCTCAAGGTCGACCGCAAGTCCCTCACCGACTTCGACCACAAGGGCTCCTTCATGTACATCAAGGGCGCCCGCCCCTGGACCCACGTCGGCAAGGTCGACATCGCTCTCCCCTCCGCCACCCAGAACGAGGTCTCCAAGGAGGAGGCCGAGGCCCTCATCGCCGCCGGCTGCATCGCCATCGCCGAGGGTTCCAACATGGGCTGCACCCAGGAGGCCATCGACGTCTTCGAGGCCCAGCGCAAGGAGAAGGGCGCCGAGGCCATCTGGTACGCCCCCGGCAAGGCCGCCAACTGCGGTGGTGTCGCCGTCTCCGGTCTCGAGATGGCCCAGAACAGCCAGCGTCTGTCCTGGACCCGCGAGGAGGTCGACCAGAAGCTCAAGGACATCATGACCGATGCCTTCTTCAACGGCCTCAACACCGCCAAGGAGTACGTCAAGGGCGGCGAGACCGAGCTCCCCTCCCTCGTTGCCGGCAGCAACATTGCTGGCTTCGTCAAGGTCGCTCGCGCCATGCACGACCAGGGTGACTGGTGGAACTAAACGGATGGTTCTATGATGACCACCAAATAAAAAAAGGAAAAGAAAAACCCCCCGGGAATGGGACACACGAAGCAGCCACGTCTCAAGAGACGATGTGCAGATGACGACTTGAGAATTTTTCGGTGTAACTTCCAATTGCATTTTGGAGCTGGCGTTGGCGGACAGGGATACCTGAGATAGTTCTATACCAAAACATTTTGATTCGACAACCTTTCCCCTTTCGTTGTTGATTTCAAAGTGATGATGTCGGCCCCGTTGAGGTTTAGGGCCAGAATCTCGCTTGCGGCTTACACCCCCATGATGTGAAGTGCCGAAGCGGATGAGCCGAATCCTTCGGTTGGTTAGGTAGTAAATGAGTCTGGCGAGTGTGGGATTACGGTGCTGACGAGGGATGAAGCGGTCCGTATTATCCAGAATTTCATGTGAAGGATCAGAGGTTTTGGTGGTATCGACCGGACTCTCCCGGCGTACATCGAAAACTTTGCACAATATCGTCCTCGTTATTTGAGACACCCTCTGCGAAGCTGACCAGACGAGTACATAGTGATGAAGACAACCCAAGGGAAACCTGGCACCAGGCGGCTCACGCCAGAGGTAGAGCTTCCTTTCCGAGGTTTTCGACTTTAATCGAACTGCGGATGGACGATTTCTGATATCAAATTGTAGGCCAGATTAACGAATAGCAATAACATCTAAAGTGAAGAAGTTTTCACAAAAATAACGGTCCATGACCCTCGACGGACTGTCTTGCAAGATGAAGTTGGATCGATGAAACGTGCAACGCCTGTAGCCATAGGAAGCGGCTATCCGGAGTGGCTGTGGCAGTGCATCAAATCATGAGCAGATATGTCAACCCTCAGGCTGCCTGCGCGGTAAGAGGTTGTTGGAGAGCGAATCTGAGACGAAGACGCTCCCCCTACTGTAGCGCTTGGGTGGGTGGCAATGCCACAAGAGGATGGTCGCTCTACATGCCGCCATTAAGCTGACTTTGGCCAGCCGAAGCTCTAAATCTGGGCAGCCATTATCGTAATAGCCGCGTGTGCTGCCCAAAGAGGTCGTGTGCAACGTCCGCAAGGGGAAGAATCCGGGGATTATTCGTGCTACTTGTGGAACGCTTCGACGATAAGGCCGGCCGGCCTCGACGGGTGGCCACAGCGACACGGCAGCTCGGGTACGTTTTATTTAACGTCATGGTATTAATATCTGGGATTAGAGTGGTGGAATCTTTGGGTCGTGGCGCTCCCAACGGACGTAACGGGTGCCTCTGGTAGCGAAAGCGCATCGTGTGCGAGATTTCTCGATTTTCCGTGGACGCTGGCAAACGTCCAGGCGAGTGTGGGAGCACTTGACGTACAGGCGAATTAAGTCGAGACGGTCGTTTTCTTTCGGTCCGTTTCTAGGTCGATGCCATTGGGTGCAGACGGATCGACCTCTGACATTTCGCGATCGACACTGCTTGTACGTCTGGAGGATAGAGGCACAGTAGATGGCGTTCTGTGCTCGGCGAGAAGCCTCTCCAAGATGCCAATGACATGATGTCAATGGCACGAGCAAAAGGACCATAACCCCTGATGAATGTCGTCCGCAAGCCCCGGGATGGGCATCCGGTGACGGCGGTGGTTGGGTCAGTGCGGGCCATCCATCTGAATTCGAGCCCTCAGCCCCCATGCCATATGCTCGTGGTTGACCCCTGCAGAAGGGCTATCTGGAGTAGCCTATCCGGACGGGTCCCAGACTCCCAGGAAAGCAACTCAGCCCTACCCAGAAGTTTGCAGCAAAGGCTCGTGGAGTTGATGATTGTGCCAGTCAGATTGGATGAGGTTGACGGAGGCAGGTCTTAGCTGCATTGCTCGTCGGACGATTGCTGACGGTTAGGGAAAGGGGTTCTCAAGATTGCTGCCAATGACGGAGGTGAATCGAGGAGGGACAAGAAAGGGCTGGAGATGACCGAGGGCGAATGATGCAACGTTTGCCGAGGATGGATGCTGCGGTGTTGCAGATAGGTAGGTACGCTACGTGAGGCACAGAACACAGCCTTGACTGTTGCCTTGGGCAGTACAAGAGCGCAAGTGCGTATTAGGAGGCTCGTACCTGCCTGCCTACCGCCGGGATATCAGTGGGGTCCGGCGAGTCGGCATGGCAGTAGCGTATGGCGCAGCGCAGCGGGCGGCCGCTGCCCCGGATGACGGACGAAGGCCCCGCTGCGGGTCCTTACCGCATGGTGCTTGAGGTACCACGACATTGCAGGTTGTCTATACCAAAGTACCTCGCGCGGTGAATAGTCATTGACTGAGGTGAGCTTACCAACATGCACTGCAACGCATGGCGGTTCTATTCACGTGCCGCACATGTGCACCGGCGATGCCTTAGCGGTGATATTGACGGGAGATCAGGCAGAGCGATGCCGTTTTCGGTCGGTTACGGGCCAATAGACGCAGCGTCTTCACAGGGATTGGCCGTCGCAGAACCGCAGCTATCTGCGCCTCCTTGTTGGCTGCCTTACGCCAGTGAATCGTCTCAGTCAGGTAACTATTCTCTATTCAATCGTTGCAAAAGGCGAGGAAAACACTTCATGTTGGCCTGGGCCAAGACTCAGGTGTATGCGGACGTTATTTTGACGTCCCAAGAGGAAACTCATCCGAGACTCGTCTTGGACGGACGCATTCCGTGAGGCTCACAGCTTCAGCTCGGAATGCGTCGGCGATCCGGCTGCGTGTCTCGCTACTCTCCCTTCACCGAGGCCCTGGAACCGAACAAGGCCAGTCCATCGTTCCCCAAACGTCGAAGCATATGCGCTGCCAGAAGCATTCAGCTAGGTAGCGTCAAAACCTTTAACGGTTATCTCGGTTCAAGCCCCCGTGCCGTAGTCACGGTATCGATGGTGATGCCATGGCCTTTACGGTGTTGTAGGGGTCCAATTGTAATTTAATTAACCTTGTCGTATCCGTCCTAGACGCAAGGATGGTTCAGGCATACACTTTGAAGACGATCCACCGGCCGCGTTCTCCCTTGCGCGATTGCGCGCACCCACCACCGAACCAAGAACCAGCCGCGCTGGGCATTTGCTTTTTCAGTTGGTTTCGCTGATGAGATTGACAAGTCAAGTTGAAGGTCGCCAGGGACGCTAAAACAAATCAAAACGGGTAACCAGGCCGTCGGGGTGGAAAGATCTCCACTGTCTAGGATTGGCAAAACCCGACCCGAGATCGATAGGAGTGCTGTCATTGGCCCATTTGCGCGCAGCGCAGGCAGAATCTTTTTTTTTCTCAAACCAGCAGAGGCAGAGTCCGAGTCCAGCAATACGCCGTACCTCACTGCGCAGAGTCGCAGCACTCAACGCCTGGCCTGACCCGACATTCAGCTCCCTTTCCCCTCAGCCCACCCTTCCGCCATTGGACTGGCCTCGGCACCGGTCATTGGCCTAATATGAGGCAGCTGCTATTTTCTCTCGAATCATGACTGGTCGCGACGAACCAATAGACAGCCCTTCCGCAGTAGTCCCTGCACACTAACACCCGCTGGGAAGCCGCTGTGTACATCGTCCTTCCAACTGCGTACCTCTCACCTCTCATTCCAGAGTACATACCTCGCGCAGTAGTAGCGTAGGTAGGTATGCAACTACGGACGGGACACTAGACGGACAATGGACGCTCCCATTATTTTCGGCAACGCCTTCTGCACATCTGCACATCTGTCCACCACCACCAACCCACCCACCCACACGTCAAGAGACAGAGACACACGGCGCTGAACCCTCAGAGTCTCACTCTTACTCCATCTCCAACGACAATCCCCGGCTTCGACTCCTCAGCCCCGAGTCCACCGCCCCGGTCTCGTCCCCCGTCAGCACCACTCCCAGCCAGCCTCGTCATCCCGTCAACTCCAAGGGAGAACTTGCCTCGGCCTGCTCGATTACTGCCCCCGTTCACCAGAACGACTCGTCGACTCGCTCCCCCAAGCGAGATGGACCCCGTGGGATTGAGACATGGACCAACCGTCAGGTTGCCGTCACCACAAAACTAGACTTGAATCATTGCCTACCTTGGGTTCGGTGGAGAAACTGAGCGCGGCCCTATCGATACTCTATGAGACTTGGCCAATTCCTCACAGGAACCGCCAAATCAGTGTTGCTTCTTCGCCTCCATCCCGTACCTTCCGCCCCCGATTTGCGAAAGATGACGGATCCGGCACTGTCCCTTACCGAATTGTCCACCTCGTAGCCCAGCGTACGGCGGTACGCATGCCGTATGCACCCATGCAGGTGCTGGCAAGGATCCTCCTAGTACCCCGGTCACCCAGCATGTCGTTCTGCGGTGGGTTTGTCTATCTCATATGCTAGTGTGGGATTTCTGACTAGGAATAGTTCGCGCGGCACACCTGTCTGCTTAGCCCGCCATGGACCCCCATTGATATACTTGCTCCTCGTACCAGGAGCCCGTTTCCCTCCCTTCGTCCCCTCCATGTCCTCGCCGCCCGCATTCGTTCCATGGTATCTGGCTATTTAGTTGCCTTGGTTGTAGTGACTATATAGACTCTTGTGTATTCCTCCGCAGGATCCTTCTCAATCACAGCTTCTTATCATTTCAATACTGTTCTTGGATTCCTCCAACAAGCATTGGTCACCCTCAGAGGCACTCAAACACTACGGACTATCACATTTGCGATCAACAGAAAGAAACCCTTACACTCGAGTTCCTTAGTGCCGTCAACGGCGCAGTTGCTGCTAGGGCTGAGACGCCTCCCAAATGGCACCAATGGCAACTCCCGAAGGTCCGCTCAACGGCGTCGACCCTAAGCCGACCAATATCAATGTGGCTAAGGCCAACGGATACCGCATGGATTATAACGGCTCTTCGACAAATGGCACCAACAGCGCCAACAGTTCCACGTCCAGACTCTTCTCGCCAGCTTCGGGTTCTCGCCCGACATCGTCTTCGTCCCGTTCTTACAGAGAGGAGCCTCCGTCCAACGGCATCAGATACAGCAAATCTCATCGTATTCCCACATTTGGAATACATGAGGAAGACAATGCCCCAAGGTCACGGGCGTATGCCAACGTCCGCACGTACGACGACGAGGCCCGGAGGCAATACCCTCGGATATCGAAGCCCGTTGAGTTGATGCGCAACAGCTACGACTGTGTGGTTATTGGTTCTGGATATGGCGGTGCCGTGGCCGCATCCCGCATAGCAAGAACAAAGGATGCAAGCGGCAAACGCCAGTCTGTTTGTGTACTTGAGCGTGGACAGGAGAAATGGCCTGGAGAGTACCCTAGTGGTGTCCTCGACGCATTTGATCAAGTCCATGTTTCTGGAGAGTTTGCCCCCGGATGGCTCCCTAGCACTACCATCGAGAGGGGTGATCCGACTGGCATGTACCATTTGATCTTTGGAAAGGGTTTAAATGCTGTTGTTGGCAATGGTAAGGATTTGCAGCCGCCGCCCTGTGGTGGGTGATGGCCTAGACTAACTTTTCCTTTAGGCCTCGGTGGAACTAGCTTGATGAACGCCAACGTCTTCCTTGAAGCAGACGAGGCTACCTTATCCATGCCTATCTGGCCCAAGGCTATTAGGGAAGATCCCAGCTGCTTGGAACAGTGTAAGCAACTCGTCACTAAGTGATCACACTACGTCCTATTAACACTGACATCCTCAATCTTTAGACTACCAAAGAGCTAGAGATGTTCTCGAGCCGACCCAGTATCCAGACGACTGGCCCGAACTCCCCAAGGTCAACGTCTTGAAGAAACAAGCTGCTGCTCTTGGCCTTTCCAGCAAATTTAAAATGGTCCCACAAACAACTAGATTCCGCAACGGCCCTAACAGTACCGGCGTGGAGATGTGCCCGTCCGCGTTGACCGGACAGGACTGCACTGGTGTAAACGACGGGTCCAAAACAACGACGTTGGTAACTTATCTTGCCGACGCATGGAACTGGGGTGCCGAAATGTTTTGCGAGTGTGAAGTCCGATACATTAAGAAGGCCGAGGAGCACATTGGAGGCTACCTCATCTTCTTCGCCTGGCATGGTCGCAACAGAGGTCACTTCAAGGCAAACCTCCACGGAGACTTGATGTGGGTGCACGCCAAAGAGTGCGTTTTTCTCGGCGCCGGTGCTATTGGCACCACAGAAATCCTTTTGAGAAGCAGAGAGATGGGCCTTTCCATGAGCTCTCGTGTTGGCGAGAACATGAGTGGCAATGGTGATATGCTCGCCTTTGGGTAAGCACGCCACTTACAGCCATGCCTATTACTTGCGTGCTAACATCTAACCAGTTACAACATGGACGAGGAGGCAAATGCCATCGGAAAGCCGTTTCCCAACCCCTATAACCCAATTGGTCCTACTATTAACTCCGTCATTGATGACCGCGAAGGCCACGAGAACCCCCTCGATGGATACGTAATTCAAGAGGGTGCAATCCCTCGTTCTCTGACGCCCTTCCTCCAGACCTTGTTGGAGATGATGCCTGGATCTGTCGAAGCCACTGGCGAGTCCTTTGCCGAGAAGGTTCGCTCCAATTTCGCCAGATACCGAAGTCACATCTTTGGCGCATATCGTCAGGGCGGCTCCATGGATAATACTCAGGTCTACCTCGTCATGTCTCATGATAGCAGCCAGGCCATGCTCACTCTCAAGGACGACAAGCCTGTTCTCGAATTCCTTGGGGTAGGACGGAGCGACCATGTCCGGAAGTTGAACGACTTGCTGGCCAAGGCAACCCAGGCCATGGGCGGTACCTTTGTCAACAACCCGTTCGCTGCGTTGATGGGAGATCAACAAGTCACTGTCCACCCCATCGGGTGAGATGCTCCCTTTTCTCGTAAATGAATAATGCTAATATCTAATAGGGGAGCGTGTATGGCTCGCGACGATACTGGCGCAACTGGCGTTACGAACGATGTTGGTGAAGTTTTTGTTGGAGATGACGATGAGACACATGATGGCTTGATTGTGACGGATGCCTCTGTCATACCTGGTGCTATTGGCGTAAACCCCTTCGCTACCATCACTGCTCTTGCCGAGCGCTCCGTCGATGCGTATATTCACAAGAGGGATCTTATGATCCACCCCAACCCCAACGGCATTCTCGATCTTTTCGGCGAACCCAAGTTCGCGCCGAAGGAGGAGAAGGACACGGTAGAGCTCAAACAAGAGAACGAAAGGATTGACAAGGCCAAGTCCCTGATCCATCATGCCAACAGGGCAAAGGCGGGTGGCTTTGGATTCACCGAGGTCATGTCAGGATTCGTTCATCGCGATGATGGGTTGATTACCGACAAGCGAGACACCTACGAGCTGGCATACCGAACTGCAAAGAGTCTCTGCGAGAGTGCCAGGTTCTTCCTCAGCGTTCAGGCCTTCAACACCAAGTCTATGATCAAGGAGCCGGACCACTCAGCCATGCTCACTGGCACGTTCGTCTGCCCTACCATCCGTGGATCCCCGTTCATGGTCCAACGTGGAGACTTCAACCTCTTCATTTTGGACCAGAAAGCTCCCGGAACGCGCAACATGACGTACGACTTTGACCTGCGTGGTGTCAATGGAGAGAAGTATCATTTCCATGGATATAAGGTGGTCGATTCATCGGTTGCTCTGGCCCCTTTCCAGTTCTGGAAGGCCACAAGTACACTTTATGTCACCATTTCTGAGCCCAGACGTGGACTGGAGGCTGGCGATAACTGCGACGAGCATTGGCGGCTCGGAAAAGTGGTCGCCAAAGGCATCATGCACATCCAGCCCGCCGACTTCGTCTCTCAGATCATGACCATGACACCAACGGGAAGCGGCCTGGTCAAGAAAGCCTACAGCGCGGCGAGTTTCCTGACTTACTTCACCCGCAAGTCACTGTCTCTCTTCCTGGCCCCATTCACCCCATTGCAATACCCGAGCGTCAACTATAACGGCTACGTCAACGACACTCCTCCAACGGCCTCGTTCGTCATCGTTGCTCGGGACAATGTCAAGACACGGATGCACATGTGGGAGTCGACCAACCCAAACATCGAGACGAAGAACCTCTTTCTGATTCCCGGCGCCGCCGTCGATCATCAGATTTACGCCTTACCCACGATCAAATACAACGCGGTCAACTACTTCACTCGCGCCGGCTACCGAGTTTTCATCACGGTACACCGCATCGGTCAGCTCATGGTCGCCCAGAACAACTGGACAACCTACGACGCCAGGTTAGACCTCCAAGCCTGCATCGAGCACATCCGTCAGGACTACTCGGACGGCAATTCCAAGGACAACAAAATCTACACCATCGCGCACTGCATGGGTAGTGTTGCATTCTCCTGCGGCCTCCTTGACGGTACCATCCCGGGATCCTGGATCCAGGGCATCACTTGCAGCCAGGTATTCATGAATCCTATTTGGAGCACGCTCAACATGGCCAAGGTCATGGCTGGTCCGATACCGCTCGACAAAATGTACAAGATGGTCCTTGGCAACTGGTTTTCTTGCAGCACCGCCAAGGATGACAGCATCCTCCAGCGTGCCCTCAACGAGCTCCTCCGGCTATACCCGGAAGAGCGCAAGGAGATCTGCAACAACGCCTGCTGCCACCGCTGTACGCTCGTTTTCGGCCGTTGCTGGAACCACGCCAACCTCAACGAGGCTACCCATAGACAGATGGACCGCTTCTTTGGCGGCGTCAACATGACGCAGCTGCACCTCCTCATGAAGCAGGGCTTCGACGGGCATGTCATGACCAACGGGCCCCTTTTCCAGCCGCTCACGACGCCGCAGAACTTCCGCAGGCTGCGGGGCATCCCAATCATGCTCTTTGTCGGCCGCGACAATGCTGTTCTCACGCCAGAGGCGACGGAGAGGACGTACGAGATCCTCTGCGACACTTTTGGTTCTCATGGTAGACAGCTCGACGCCGGTGCTCCGGCTGGAATCCAGTACCGCCGCCGTGTCGTTCCGGGCTACGGACATTTGGACTGCTGGATGGGTCGCAACGCATGGAAGGATGTGTACCCCTTCGTTCGCGAAGAGGTGGACCGCGTGGTGCGCGGGGAGGACTACCACTTCGTCGACCCAGACGACAAGTTCACTAAGATGGTGGAAAGCGGCGAGCTACTGTACTAAAAGGTGACGGTGGTTACCGACATAGGAAATTGTACTTTTTACGCGTGCGATGTATTTGGGAGTCTCTGGGAGACGCGGGAATTGTACATCGATACCCTTCGTTTGAGCGCTGTATTTTGGGAGTTCGGAAAGAGGCGGGAATCCAAATAGTCTGGGAATTCATGCGCCGTGCATCACTACGCCGAGTAGTGGTCTCATATAGAATATGAATTGCTTTCTCTGACATCTATCGTTCCATTGAATACGTCGTCAAAGGTTACCCGGACTGAGTAAACAAACCCAAACCATCAGATAATGTACATTTACGCCTCTCCCAATTTCCCATAGTCATACTAGCCGTACACACATTATAGTCCCACCGTAAACCTTTTTCCCGCTTTGAAACACTTCACAAATACCTTCCGAAAAGTTTGCAAATACTTGCCCAAACCGAAAACAAGGGGACACTCGGTACTCATACACAAGAGGGCACGAAGGTCCCCTAAGCCTAAAACATCTCCGTCAGGGGTTTGACGTAGTTTGCTTCCAGCGCATCCCAGTCTACCACACCGGCCTCCCGATCGGCGACCTCGGGTTCACGGAACGACTCGTCGTAGACTAACCGTGTGTCGTCGCGGTAGATGAAGCTCTGCCTGTGCCACTCCTCCTCGCTCGGGGGATCGACGCGGGCCAGGGCAACGTCGAGTTGCTCTACAACGCCCTTCGAACCGGGTGTCTGCCCGTCGTCCTCCCAGGCAACCCACGCCGTCGTCCGACCTCCTTCGACGTCTATCTTTGTGGAAGACGGAACCCACTCGAATGTACCGGTAGTGCGCTCTGGTACAGTGATCTCAATGATCTGCCCGCGGCGCCTCTTTTGTTGGTAGCTGGCCGATGAAGATGTGGACGTCACCACACGGCTCAACTTAACTTCAAAAACCCCTTGAGTTGTTGCGAAACCGCCTCTGGCAAAGCCGAGCCACTTCGTTAGATGCGGCCGAACAGTCCATTCCGTCCCTGCTGGAGCCAGGAGTTGAATACCCAGAATCTCGCTAGTAAGCACCGACGTAGGACCCGAAGACCAGCCATGGCAGTGAGAATTGCGAGCAGCAGACCAATACGCAGGGTACTGTATGCCGCCGTCAACGCGGAATCCCTCAGCAAGCGTCGAGTTTGTGAATCCGGGTCCTTCGAGCAAGTAGGACCACTCAAGTAGCATCAGCTCCACGGCCGCATCGTGGTTGTCGGCGGCGGAGTGTGCGAGGAGCTCGAATGAAGATACAAATGGCGAAATGACGTTGGGAAACTCGACGGCAGGGGCGCCATGCTTGGTCCACCGCGCCTGTAGGTTTCGAGAGACTTCCAACCCCCGAGAGTAGTGTGTTGCACCTGAGATGAGGGCCCAGCTATTGCCGTCCTGGGGGTCGGTATGCTCTGGACCCCTACAGCTTCGTCTGCCGATGTTGTCCGAGTAAAGGCCGGTGTCTTTGCAGAACAGCTGTTGGAGTCCGGCGTTCATGACGATACGCAGTCCTGACCATACTCCATGAGGCCGCTCCGCTGGGCTGTCGTCTCCGAGCCATTTGGCCAATTTGACGCTCTTACCCAAGACCGTGCTAAGGATGGCGCTGGCTTCGAGATTATGGCCTGTCATGCCGGGGCGCAGCCAGTCGGCGCCGCTAGTGACGTGCATAAGACCGGTATGGTCGACCTTGTCGATGCTTACATTGAGAGCCTTAAGGTAATTTGGCCAGCGCTTTGCAAGCCACTCCACATCTCCAGAAAATTTGACGTAGTTGTACGTGCCCAGCAGAGTGTGTAAGTGGTAAGTGTCACTAAACTCTCCGCGAAACCCCAGGGGGGGACCCGCCCACGGCAGTGAGCCGTCTTGATACTGGTGATCATAGATCACATCGAGAGCATTGCGCACCGCAACCATGTCGTATGTACTCATGGCGATTCCCGGCACGGCAATGTACATGTCGCCTGGCCAGACGATGCGGTCGCGCTTTGCACCGTCCGTCGTTACCGCTGTCCCGTTCGCGACGGTGAAATTGGAGTACCAAGACCCAGTCGGAGATTCGTTGTGGTCAACGTTACGGTTGTAGTCGATGATTGCTGATCCTTCCTTGGGGTCGATGGTAGACAGCTGAAGTGTGTATGCACCAGCGTACCAGATCCGATTAAGCATGTTGCTAGAGCTGTGGAAGTATCCTGAGTAGGCCCGACCGTTGGACTGGGAAGGAAATGCGGTGCAGTTCACCCAGAGACCCTTAAGCGTCACCCACGGCTTGTCATACGGGTTCCTTTCGGCAGGGTCCAAAGGCGCCTGATCGCCTCCCAGTACGGCCTGTTCATCTCTAGCTTGCCTTACAATTACTTCATCTGGCAGAACTGGATATTCCGGCATTTGCAAAGTGAGGTACTTGAAGGCACCCCTTATAAAGTCTTTCCCCACGCATACGGTGCCGGTATTCCCGTCGAACTCGAAATGTAGGGGCAGGTCTCGTTCCCGTTGCTCAGTCGTGGTGTCCGGGAGCGGTCCGGCGAACAGGGAGGACTCGGAGTATGCTAGGAAGATCTCGGGGTCGTTGCCGGTAGAGGAAACATCGAAACAGACGCTGTAGGGCGACAGAAATTAGCCGGAAGACTTCAATGGTGGGAGAGGCGTGAGGAGTGGATACCGTCCAGAGATGTTTTCCTCGAATTCCAGCGTCAGCAAGCCGCCGGGACCGATTGTGACGCCGTGTTCCAAGATATGCGCCGCGGCCGCCCCAACTTCCACCGGCCGGTGGGATGTCGTGATGTTGCCCTCGACATCCCAGATGCGGGACGGGACGATGTAAGTCTTATCTTCTGGTGCCTTCACATATCGCTCCCAAGGACCTCTAAAGACGGGCTCTTTGGGGAGGGAATCCGGATTGATGAAGGGCGGGCGCACTGCCGCCAGGACGGTCGGCGGCGCAAGAATGACGAACGAGGCCCATTGCGCATGTGGCGTGGTAAGCTTCATGGCTCAGCCGGGAAGTCGCCAAAGTTAAAGTTAGATGTCGACAAGAAAGAAGGAAGAGGATCAGAAGCGTCGGAATTGCGATCGGCTCATTGAGGCCATCCGGACAGTTATATTTGGCGCCGTTGTCAGGTGCGGTTGGGAGAAGACAGATGCGGACGGTCCTGTTGAGAGGAAGACGCACGAGCTCTGTTGATGTGCGTGTGTTGCGTGTGCTAAATCCGTTGCAGAATCGGGGGAGGTGCTATGGTTTGGTCACCACCCACCACCACCTCCCTCCCGTCCCTCACCTCCCTCACTGCAGCAGGGAGGGCAGTAGCCATTGGATGCCGAGCTACCCCGCGTCCCCCGGCCTGCACCCCGGTCGCTGATCACCAGGAACTTAATGCACCATCCGAAGGGACCCACCCAACGTCCGTTTGTTCGACCCAGAGACCCGAGACGTATCAGTGTACTTTGGAAACATGACAGGCAGGCTTTTCACTTATTCGTATGCGCCAGCGGACGCGTACCGCGGGAGGCAGAAATTTTCATAAGAGTGGGCTAGGTGACGACAATTGGTATCACGGAAATGATATAGTGGATCTTATAGATGCGAAAGCTTGACAACTGACGTCGAGGCTCACGTCGAAGGTGTGTCGAAATGCAATCGTTAGAGAGCAGTAAATGGACCCTTGCTTTTATTTTCTCAGTGAGCCCCCCAGAGATCATTTCTATTCTATATCATGTCCGTATATGATTACTTGTCAAGCCGTTGCGCCGTCATCTATCATGCGTCTAGCCCATCCAACTCTATCAGCTTTCCAACCATTTGAATAACTTCGTTGTCTGTGAGGTCCAGTCCTGGATTCTCAATCTTCAGCGCAATAACGTCATCAACCATACCACGAAGCCTCGATACCAGGACCCCTAGTCGCGCCCAGCCTCGGAGCCGCACCCATTCATCAACTATCAAGCCTCTTCCTAGGGTATCCAGTGTGATTGCTCCCGAGAACAAGAGCAGGGTATAGGAGTTGAAAGCTAAGGGAGGTTAGTAAAGATGTATTGGAAGCGCCCGAGCCGCAGGTTGCTTACGTGTGAGGTCTCGAATGAACGTCTTGCTTGTAGAAATCATGGTGAAGTAAGACATGAACGTCGCGTTACCGGAGAATCCCTGGCTGTCAAATAGCGTACTGCTTGGGTGCACAAACACCCGTCCAGTCTCTTGCGAAAAGTATTTGATCATTCGTGCCTCGGGATCCAACTCCTTGGCGCCTGAAACCGTGCTAGTGAATTTCTTGTCAGGATACTGGATACGCGCGATTTGCGGGCTGAACGCTGAAGCCGTGAGCGCGCGGAGTAGCGCCATTCCGGATCTACTCTGGCTTTGCAAAGAGTTGACATCCTTTGATCCGACAATGCCAATCTCTCGAAGGGCCGAGTAGTACTGCATCCGCGTAGCCGAGATATCATTGAGCGTCAGATACGAGAGAAAGTTCTCGTCGCAGAAAGACCGCAGTTGCCGCTGGCCTACGCCGTCGTATCTCATCTGTTCCCAATGCCGGAAAGCCTCGAGGTCGGTGAGAAGATCACCGTCGCCCTTCGAAAACCGCATTCGCGCCTCCTTCGCTTCATTCCTCCTTTCGGAAGGTGACAAGAACGGACTGCGGGTGCTGAGTATAGCCGCGATAGTTACACAATCATCCAAACACCCAAAAATGGCGCCATAAACCATAAGTTTCGCGCATCGAAGGTCTGCAGGAATCATGGCGAGCTGCTGGCCCAAGGCGGTCATTTCTTCCCCATCCATAGCGCCTATTCTTTGCAGAAGCTTGATTGCTCCTTCAACAGCAGTGCTTTCAGGGGGAGTGGGTGACCGGGCAAGGAATGCAGCCACGTCCCTCATACCCATGGCACGAACCGAGAGACACATCTGCTCCAGAGGCACTCGCCTGATCTCAGGCTCTGGTCGTTCTGCCATTTGTTGCTCAAGGTTTCGTGTGTAGAGCTTGTAGCATTTGCCAGCTTGAACTCTGCCTGCACGACCACGGCGCTGTTTGCATGCTGCCTGGGAGGCCCAATTCTCCTCGAGCTTCCGCATGTTGTTAACAGGATCATAGGTGGTCTCCTTCACCTTGCCACTATCGATCACAGCAACGATGTCGTCGATGGTGATAGATGTCTCGGCAACGTTTGTAGCGACCACAACCTTTCTCTTCCCTCCTGGTGGTGCAGCAAATACGCGTTTCTGCTCTTTCGTCTCCAAAGACGCATGGAGGGGGAGCACATGCAGTGAGGAGTTCGACTGGAGCGCTCTGCATGTCTGGTTGATTTCCGCGACACCAGGCAGAAACACGAGAATGCCGCCCGACTTCTGAGCGTAGGAAAGTTCCGAGTCAATGGCTCTCACTGTCTCGTTGAGGAGACTGTAGTTGATACGAGCGCCCAGCTTTTGAATGGTCTTTCCCATCGAGTCGCCTCGCGCGTCGTCAAAGTCGCCAACATCGCCGCCGAAACCCGTTATACCGATGATATCGTCCAGGTAGTAATCTTCGACGGGATACGTCCTGCCAGAGATTTCTACCAAGCCGACGCTGAGACCCTGTGACGTGAAGTAGCTCTTGAAAGAGGCGGCGTCTAACGTAGCACTCATGAGCACCAACTTCAGGAGGTTCTTTCGCGTCTTCAGGACCTCTCTCACAATGGTCAGAAGGAAATCTGTATCCAGGCTGCGTTCGTGGACTTCGTCAATAACAATGTGACTGACATCTGCAAGAGAGGCAATGACGTCTTCAATCCGGCCACCGGATGTTTGCAGTCTCCTGAGAAGCACACCAGTCGTCACAAACGTTATGCGAGTCTGGTTGCTTCTGCGATTCTCTCCACGAATGGCGTATCCAACTTCATCTCCGACTCTGGTGCACCGCTCCTCTGCTACACGGTCGGCCAAGCCAAGTGCAGAGATTCTTCTGGGCTGTGTGACGAGCATGTTGGCACAGTATCCCAGGCCTCTGCTGTATAGTTCGTCCAGGATGAATTGCATTGACTGCGTTGACTTTCCTGAACCAGTTTCACCACTGATGATCGTAACGTGGTTCTCATCTACGATACGCACGATGTCTTCTTGAACTTGCCAGGCTGGAAGTGTCTTTCGCTTGGATATCATCTTCTGCCATGACGGATCCTCCTGCCTCTTGAGCCACTCTTCGCGGGTTCGAGGATCAGGCTTCCACATAATCGGCTTTGGGGGCCGCTGGGATCGAGGCCCAGTTCTGCGAGGCCGGGAGTCACTCGGGACCTCTGAAGCAGTAGAGGCAACAGCAGCAATATCGAGCAACTTTCCAGGTCGTTCTATGATGTCGTTGATGTTTTGTTGGATCCGGTCGATGGCCACGAAGATCTTCATAGGCTCCTCGCGATACGACTCGTCCAGATACGCAATGGTTTGCTTGATGATGGACAGCTTGATCTGCGCTGGCAGCTGGGCAACGACGGAAAAGACTAGTTGGGCAGGGTAATTAGGTGACTTTCGCACTCTGATAGCAGCATCAACGGACTTGCTCCCGTTTTTGACTGACTCCAGCTTGACCTGGATGATGTCGGGATCAATCTTTTTGAAGTGGTCGCCAAAAGACGACTCCATGGCAGTCACTTCGTCTTCCCAAAGCTCCTCAGCCGTCATACCTGGATACAGCAGATCGTCTGCCTTCATAGGCGCGTCTGCCGAGACTTGTCCGATGAGGCGTTGTTGCAGCATTTCAGCCGCTCTAGCCTCGCTGTTGCCGGCCTCCTCGAAAACCCGCGCACACAAGTCGAGGGCGTAACCTGACTCCGATAAACGTTTGATCGCGGCTTCCTTCTTGAGGTCCATCGAAGCGACCGAGATGCCTGCCGCGTAACTCTCAGGCAGTGCCCACGGTGGCAAATCATCCTCGGGAACATGAATCAACAGCCACTCGAGGGTCTCTTCGCGGTCTTTACAGATTTCCGTTGCTTCTTCCACATGGCTCCGTCTGAATGCCAGCTTGCTTAGCTCATCAATGATGCTCTTCCGCATAGCAGCAGACATTTGGACCTTGTTGGGATTCCAGACCACGTATTTCTGAATGAGAGCTTCGATCTGTGTCCTCGAGCGCTTGCCCATTTCAATCTTGGGAGCTTCGGTCCATCCCTTCATCAAATTCGCCCCGCCAGGACCATTGCCAATAACCAGGCTTGATGCGCCCGGCCTGGTTTTTGCCCTCTCCCTGGCTGCTTCAGCTTCCTTTCGTTTCTTCTCCGCGGCGGCTTTGGCATCTTGTCGGTCCTTGAGTGTCTTGAATGGGTCTGCATCGTACATCCAAGCCTTGCCGTCCTTTACGTCTTGCTTCTTGATTTCTTGAAAATATTTCCACAGAGATTTGTAGTCAGGGGGAAGCACGGTGTGCTTGTTCTGCATGCTACACACTCTGAAGAGAGCATAGGTGGCGGCGCAGTGCCTCGCCTCCAGCGCGGTAGGTCTGGTGACCAAATGCTTGAAGTCGGGATGGATCTTGAAAGGGTCCAAGGTCGTCAACTCCCGAGTCTTCAGGTCCTTCGCAGCAATAGTCACGAAGCATGCGTAACCTTCAGGGGTTTTCCGGACATCGTAGACTGGCTTCTCCCACTGTTGCTTCTGGCAGAACTCGTTGAAAAGGTTTACTGGCAGCTTTCCAGTCCAGGACGATCCGCCAATGATCTGCTTCACAGTCGGTTTTCCAGCCACAGGCCCAGCAGCCTGCTCCATAGGAGACGGGCCGCCATTTTTCTTGCCTTTGGCACCGTCTTTGGCCGATGAAGCAGCAGGTTGTGCTGCTGGGGCCGGCGCGGTGGCCTTGTCCTTTCCTTTGCCTTTCTTGACCATTGCCGTCGGTCAGTCGCTCAGTGTTCGGCTGAGGCGTTGTCAGCCACGCAAGGCGGCGTTCCGATGAAGGGTCGAGAATGCAACCGAGTGACTGACGCGATTGGCAGCGCCGAGTGAAGAGATGTCGGGAATTTTTGATTCGCCCAGAGGTGTCGCTGATTGGTGAAGCTGCATCAGCGGCGGTTGCAGAGACGGCATGCAATGAGCGCTCAGTGACCTTGGCGCCCCGAGAGAATGATGGCGAGCGCCGTAGGGCGGTGCACGGCTGCTCCTGCAGCTACCCCGCTGTGGGTAAACCTCCTGCCGACTTCCCCAAATCCCCCTCCGCCTTCTGTTCCTTACCTCATTCAACCTGTCGATGCTGGTAACAGGCAGCGTGCTCCGTGGCGCATTCGCGCAGGCATAACTGATATCCTCAGCCTTGATACACGCGTGAGTCACCAGCACCGGCCTTGACTCTGTTGAGGATGGCAGGCTGAAGCGACAGCTTTGGCGAGGAGCGAAGCCAGTCTTTCTGTGGTCTTGAACCTAAACTCCTACTTTCATACCTGCAATCATGGCCGGGGCCTCCTCTGATCCAGAGGATGCCATCACCCAGGACGAGATCCAAGGGACAGCTCCGGTCCCAAAGGCCCCGAGGAACGCCTGTGCGTCTTGACATGCTCCGAACTCTAGCTCGCCGTACTGACATGATCCCCCACAGTCACGGAGCTTATGACCCGAAAGCGCAAACCCGAACCCGCAGTCGAGAACCCAAAAGCGTCGCGCGGGAGATCGTACAAAGCCCGAGACGGTCTCGGCGTCTACATCGACAATCCAGCCTCTCACCCGCCCTCACGCGTGATACATCACAATGACGACTTCGTCGCGATCAACGATCTCTATCCCAAGGCCAGCGTTCACACCCTCCTGCTTCCCCGATCACCGGCGCACAATCTCCTCCACCCCTTCGAAGCGTTTGACGACGCCGAATTTCTCGCGTCTGTACAAGCAGAAGTCCTCAAGCTGAAGGAGCTGGTGGCCAAGGAGCTGCAGCGGCGATTCGGGAAAGACAGCAAAGCCGAGGCGGCGCGTGAGGCCGTCCTGAATGGCGTCGTCGAGCCTGAGGGCGATGAGTTGCCTCAAGGCCGTGACTGGCAAGCTGAGGTCATCACGGGAGTGCACGCACATCCCAGCATGAACCATCTCCACGTCCATGTCCTCTCACGCGACATGTACTCGGATTGCTTGAAGCACCGCAAGCACTACAATTCCTTCAACACTCCCTTCCTAATCGACGTTGCCGATTTCCCGCTACCACCCGACCACCCTGGTCGCGCGGGAGACCTCTTGAAGAGGGACTTTACGTGCTGGAGGTGCGGTCAAAACTTTGGGAACCAATTCGCAAGACTCAAGGAGCATCTCGCCGTCGAGTTTGCCGAATGGAAAAAGGAATGAATTCACTAGAGGCAGTATCAAAGGAGCATAGAGCAAGCAGCATCATGCATGAGAAGCTATATCGGTTCCCCAGCTCGCAAGCATGGCGAGACCCAACCTTAGAAGAAAATTACAGATAGAATAGTCTTGTATTCAGCAAGTAATGGTATCTCGGTAATGGTCGAACTCTCATGTGCTTGGCGGTCCGCGAGCGGAGGAAGAAAAAGACCTCGACACCATGTCTGAGCAAACTCGGAAGCGATACCCCAACGCCTTTCGTTTCTTTTGGAAACCCATTAGACCAAATCCCTAGACCCTTGTGTAGAAGTACATTGCCCCGTTCATCCGTTTACTGTGTGGTAATAGCGGTCAGCCGAAAATTCCTCCCATCATCCTCGACCAGGGGGAGCGACGCACCTCCTCGGCAGAGTCCTCGGCGTTCGAGGGCGACTTTACGCCGGCATCTTCAAGGTCCTTGGCTGCGCATTAGTGAGCCAATGCCTTTCCACTTTGGCCAGTCGGCGGAACAAAAAGGGGGCAGACGTGTGTATGTATGCGCGTTTTTGCGAAAAAAGCAGAGGTCGAGCTAACCTTCCTCTTCGGATGAAGACGACTCCGCCGCAGGGGATTCCTCCTTGTCTTTCGTGGAGGCGTCGCTCTTGCGGGCCTTCTTCTTGGTCTCCTTCTTAGGGGTCGGGGCGGCGGCGGACGCGTCGGACTTGCGAGGGCGACCGCGACGGCCAGGGGTGCCGCTCTTCGCGGGGGTCTCAGAGGCCTCGGCGACGGCAGCTTCGACGGCGTCCTTCTTGGGCCTGCCACGGCCTCTGCCGGTCGAAGCAGCGGGCTTCTTGGGCGTCGTGGCCTTCTTGACGCCTCCGCTTCCCTTGGGGCGACCGCGAGGACGGCCTGTGGGAACGTACACCTTCTTCTCGCCAGGGACCTTGGGGGGTCTGCCGCGGCCGCGCTTGACGGGCTCCTCAGTCGTGGGCGCCATCGCGTGTTTTGGTATGTGTAAACGGTTGGGAACTCAATGGAAGAAAATTGACTAAAAAAAATGCCAAAAATAATAATACGAAAGACGAGACAAGTGCGACGCTTGTTCAATTCGTCGTGCAGCCTTTCTTCCGTGGTGAGTAAGAGGGAATTGGTGAGTTAGTTGTGTTGAGGAAAGAAAAAAAAGGGAAGGGAAAGACAGAACGGGGAAGGAGGACTGATGGTTTGGCATCGCCAATTGTGTGCAGCAGCTCAGGTAGGTAGGTGCCTTACCTTGCAGCTGTTAGACCAGCGCGGGAAAAAGCGCGCTGCAGCGCGTGTTGGCGTCGCTGGAGCTAGGGGACACGCTCCGGGGTAGAGAGCCGCTAGTTCAAAAGGCCCCAGCTTGTGGAGAGCTCTTTGGCTAAACGCCGGGTAGTACCCCGGACGTGCTTTGGGCGCCTTTGGAAGGTCCCCTGCCGCCATCTGCAGCTCGCCTTCTTACATGCTGCAAACCTTCGTCTACACATAAAGGACAGAAGAAAAGAGCTGTGTTCCCGCGACACACTTCGCTAATTGCCTGTCTCGACTCCGACTGAACTGGCCACCTCAATCAAGTATCCCAGGTGGATGCGCCGATCGCGAACGCAGTAATTTAGCAACAACGATGCGTACGCGAAAAGCATAGTTTGAAACAGGGATTCGTACAGAATCGTGCGATCTGGGCACGGTCGCATGCTTGCTTTTTGTGTCAGTACGATACTTCTCTTGAGCAATGCCGCTTGTGGTATTTCACGTATGCAGCCACTGAGAACCGGGAAAAGGTAGTGCTCTTCATAGAAGCAGCGAGCATGGCCAATTTGGCGTCTATAGCTAGGAAAAATAGACAGTGTGGCAATATATCGGTCAGAATTTTGGGCAAGAACTTGGTTCTCATGGTTCCAGGTAACGACAAGCTTTTTTGGTAATTTTACACCGCACTGAACGTTGGCGTCAGGCCCAGTGTGCAATTATGATACAATGCTTTTGTTTCGTCCTTCCTAGTCTCATGCGAGGAGTATCTTCTGGGCTTCGTTTCGTCCCGTCTAGACATCTCCGCTAGTCGTTCATGAACACACGATATGTGATCTTGCTCATGCCCGCCTAGTACGGCGAATGGTGCGCGCAGGTTTGCTGTTATCCTACTCGGCAACCTTGGTCTTGACCTTGCCGCTGGCACCGCTCTTGACGCGCTTGGCGACGGGTCGGTTGAGGTGGTGCTCGGGAATCCAGCTCTCGTCAAAGTCCTTGCCGGTAGAGGAGGCAACAGCGGTGGTGTCGGCCTCAGCCAAGGGGACGGTGACGTTCACCTGGCGAACCTTCTTAGCGGTCTTCGCCTTCTTGGCCTGTGGGAAGAGGGCCTCGATCCAGGTCTTGTAAACGAAGTAAAGGGTACCAGCAAAGGCACCGGTCAGGAAGAGGTAGAGGAAGATGCTGTTGCAAGTGTCAGCATATAACAATTGATGCGCAGCCTAGGGGCCAACCTACATCTGGGGATCGAAGATGCTGGTGGGAGGCTCAACAACGGCAGCGGTTGCGTTGTATGCCTGGACCTGGAAGATATCGCCCTTGGAGTTGCTGACGACAGCAACGAGCTGAAGAAGAACATCCTGGGGCTGCATGTCGAGAGCGAAGGAGTAGGGAACAGCCTTCTTGTCACCCGCCTCGACGGTCAGGTCGTAGCGCGCAGACGTGAGGTTGCGGAGGATGGCATCGCTGGGATGAGCATTCTCAGCCAACTCCTGGGTTGTAGTCAGAAGACCACCGACCATGGCGACCTGAATTGGGGAGTCCTCATGGTTGGTGAACTCGATAACGGCCTTGGTGGGACGACCGTTGACGAGCTTGACGCCAAAGATATCAGCCTCGGGGAAGGTAGCGGCAATGTCGGCCTTCAGAACCGGAGCGGTGGCATCGGTGTCGACCTGCACACGATTAGAGACAAAAGGCAATGGCGGCGCGACTCTTGAGTCGTGAACTCACAGGAGGCGCCTCCTCGGCAGCGAACGCGCCAAGGATGGGCAGGGCCAGGAGGGCCAGAAGAGACGACTTGAAGTAGACCATGGTGGATGACGGGTAGCGGCAGCGACAACAAGCAACAATTGAATGCGACTTGACCAAGTCAACAATCGCAATCAATGATGAAGGGTGGGGGGAGGGAAAGGGAAAGAAGGATGGAGGAGAAGAATTAGATGCGAGCCAAAGGGGGATGAACCAACCCGATACAGACCGTGTCGCTGCGGGTGCTGATGTGTCACTTTGGCAGGCGACGGGACGGAAAAAATAGAGTGTGCGCCCACGGTTGAATCAGCAATGTGGCCTCACACGACTTGATCCACTGGAGAAGGCAAAGCACGAGAGATACCTGGGCTGCGGCCTAGCCTGGAAGTGTTCCATTAGATGGAGCTTCGTGCTATTGGCCAATCATCACATCAATTGACATGCGGAGCTCTGGAGGCGCAGGTGCCACTTGGAGAACCCCCCAGCCACCTGCCCGGGCCCGAACCAGGGATGCGGAGCTCGGGGACCTTAGCTTCAGCACATCTCATCTAGGTACCTCGGAACAAGGGAGCTCCTACTTTGAGGCATCATCGTTCTGCTTAGGTATGGTACGCTTCTCAGGAGAAGACACACACACAAGACACGAGACAGCAAAACATAGCGATGGGCATCGCAAAACCCAGAGTCTTTCTCAAGATACCATAGTCATTGCCTCAATACTGAACCAACTACCGAGACGCCGCCTGCTTGGCCTTTTTCAGCTAAGCTCTGGCTCAACTGTAACAGTACATAGAAAATGCAAATTCCCTTTGCAAAAGAATTATAACTCATACACAAGTCAGTGGTGCCTCGTTCCAAAAGCCCCCTGAGGCAGCTAATCCCATAATCTTTGTTTCTCCATCATCTATGCCACTCCCTGCTGCCTTTCTCGGTTGCTTTTGGTGGTTCTGGTTGGCTCCTGAAAGCCACGCCCATTGCCTCTGTATGCCTTGCCTTCTAGGGGAATCATCCCACCTAACGCCGTAAACATGCTGGACTCGGATGAAACGCAAATCGACGAGGGCCAACCGAAAGAAATTAAAGGCTATCAAGCCGAAAACCAGTCGTGGATATCGTCACATCGTCCAAAGTCATCAACAGACCGTCTCGCCGGTCGTAAACATTGCTTTGAGTAAAGTTGCGCGTCATTGCCGGGGTAGTCGTTGCGTGTCGAGTCGGGTGCGCGTACCCGTTCGTGATATTAAAATAGTAGCAGCGGCAGTTGTCGCATTCAACATCGTTCAGAAGAAAAAAAGTTTGTCGAGTCGGGCCATGGGCCTCGTTGGTGTCCCCAATAGAACCCTCTCGCACGATGCGCGGTTGCTGATCGAGTACCATTGTCCTACTAGCCCGAGAACTCGACAGCCTTTGCATGGGCAGCGTTGCTGTCAAGGTCGCCAAAGTCGAAGGCCGATGCGCGGCCGACGGAGTAGCGGAATGGCAGCGTGAAGCCCTTGGCCAGTTCCGCCTGAACGTACTCAGCGGCACGCTTGTATCTCTTGTCAGAGTACTTTTCAAAGACGGCAAGGTGGTGCTTGCGAGGATTATAACAGCATTCCAAAACCATAGAGACCAGATTCTTAAGCTGGGCCCAAGTGTATCCAGAGTAGTGAACGTGTGCCGGGGTCTGGCTTGTGTTAGCAGCGCTCATTTCCAGAAGTTATACCGGTCAACTTACCCAGTCGCCCTTCTTCAAGATCAGTCGAGACAAGCAGTGCGCAGCGGCAGCGAGGAAGCTGGGAGGACTGGCGACGAAGCGCTCATCCATGATGGTGACTTCGAGGAAATACTTTGCCAGCGTGCGCGTCTCGAGGTCATAGTCATCCGCCTTACTAACCCTTCGCAGAAAGCTCATCGGACCAGGGAAGCCAAGCTCGAAGCTCAGCATGCTGAGCATGAAACGCTCGGCCTTGAGAATCTCGTCAATTTTGTAGCCGTTGTCAACCATGAAGACAATCTCCTGCAAAGATGGACAGTTGATCTCCTCGTATTTGGAGGCAACAAGCAGAGCGGTAGCGCCCACTAGTTGAAGCTTGCCAATAGAGACAACCTTGTATGAAAGGAAGCGGTCGATGTAGTTGACCGTGAGGAAAAGAGTCTCCGGCAAGAGACTGAATCGGTGGTGGACTTGGATCAGCCAGTCCATCAGGACTGAGCGCATGGACCACTGGATCTCGGCTTGGTGGTCCATGTAGTGAGGGTCGGGCAGCATCTTCATCTGCGCAACAGTCAGTCAGCATTGAACGTCAATTGCAAATAGCCGCCGCCGAACGCACCTCAAGCTCCCTCATGTACTCAAAAATGTCGTCGCCGTACTCTGCCACCATACAGACATCCCAGATCTCGTCGTCGACCTCCTCTTGGGTACGGGTACTCTCAACAATGGCCCGGGCCGTCTCCAACTCTTGTTGCACCTTGTCAGTAACCTTGGGAGCCAACACTGTGGTAGCGCCGCCAGTGGTGAGATCACCCCGGGATTTGTACGAGTGGGCAGTCGTGTATCCCTGGTCGTCGTAGAGCTCCTCCTCCTCTTCCTCGTCCCAGTATTCCTCCGGCTCCGACAGCACGGGGGCAGCAAGGGCCGAGTCGACGGGGACATTGTCGTCCTGGAAGTCAATCTCAAGGGGGCGGGCATTTTCAGCGACCTCCAAGGAGCGCCTGTTGTATGGGCCGTGGTATTGTTCATCGCCAATATGTTCGACAGCATCCTCGTAAGCAGCTTCGGTCACATCATCCATTGGCTTCCAAGATTCTGTTGTGGCTCCTGGCTGTGTTGAGGTTGTGGACAGCTTGCTCTTGGTGCGCCTCAGCAAGTGCATTGCAGGCTCATTCTTAAGCTGAGGCTGGGACTTGTACTGTCGAGGCTGTCTGCTTGACTCTGCTGTGGCGTCTTGTGCCATGTGCTTGCTCTTCGAGGGTCTGGCGTCCAAATGGGCTACAGAGGCCCGCTTCGCAACCTGCTTTGGCTGTGCATCATTGCGCACGTCAAGCTTGGGTTGCTTCCATTGCGCTACAGGGGGAGCAGCAGCTTTGTTGCTCAAAGCAGTGGATCGCTGAGCAGGGCGGGTGAATCCATCCTTGCCGTTAGTGGGATTCTGCTTGTTGTAGTTGATGTCGACCACCTTGCTCTTGCCCGGGAGCTTGTCATTGGGTAGAGCAGCGAGGTTCTTGGCCGTGTTGCTGACGTCTCCGAAGGCGGTGCGCTTCGCAGCGACCTGGAGAGCGCCATTACGAGGCATTGCCTGGAGGTTGCCGGTGGATTTGTGTCGCTGATGTATGGAATCTTGTTTCGAAGGGATGATGTTTTCGTTTCCACCCGGGTGGACTCGGATGCGCTGAGGCTGTTTTGAGGAACGTCAGTCAATAGAACAACCAAATCAAGGAAGCTGTCCCTCGCAAGATGGTCGCTGGCTACGAGGGAGAGTCGCAAGGGAGGTAGTGACTTACTCTAGCGTCCATTGCGGCTGCTTGGCTTGAGATGGCTAGCACTGCTTGTTTTTTTATTCTGTTTGCGACGGAAACCGGGAGGGGCAGTGGGAAGTATTATGAAGCTGCTGCCGGTGAGGATGTCGTGGGAACAATTGCGTCCGATAGCATGTAAAAACCAACGGCTCCTTTTGCCTATGCTGCTGCAGGTCCGGTCCTCGATTTTCGGCCGGCAGAGTAAAAGACGGCTGGGTGGGATTGAGTGAAGGGATGGATGAGGGATATTGCGACAGATAGGGATATAACGAAGGGGCGAGGGCCGGTCAGGTTTATGAGGTACCTTTAACAGAGGTAGCGGACTGCCTCGACAATGACCGGCTGTTGGGGGAGGGAGGGATGTGGAAGGGACGGAGATATGAAGGCTTGGAAACAGCTCTGGAGGAGAAGAAAAGGTCTCAAGCCAAAGACTGTTTGGTGGTGACTGCCGCGACGGGGCGGATTAAGACCAAAAAAAAAAGCCGCCTTGCTAGCCAGGTAAGGTTGGAGCGACCCTTGGGACAGAATGCAGACTGTTTACTTGTTTTGTAAATATTTCGCAGCTGCCCACCACCGACGCGAAGCCCGTCACCCAAAGCGCGTCTTACGATTGGCTCGCTAAGGTGGGACTAGCCGTTGGCCGGCCACTGGGCGGAGACCTCTGGGCTCATCTCCAGGCGGAGAGGCTGCAGAGTCGCAGTGAATTCAATGTTTTGCGCCCCCCATCCCCGGTGTCTCTGCGCAACCGCACAACACACGCGCATGAACGAATCCGGGGAAGAGTCAATGAGCAACACGATGCGGACCCAAGACACTGGTATTCAGACGACGTTTCGGTGATATCATCCGACCTGCCTGCATCCAACCCCGGCCAACCGTTGTTGTGATTGCGACTTGTTGATGCTTGCTTGCTCTTGCTTGCACGGCCATTCTGTTTGCCCTAATGCTCGACATCCCCCGAGCCCACGCCCGCGGATGACAAGCCGCTTGGCAGGCACAATGAATGAGAATACCCCTTCTTACCTTCAAAGAGCCTCCAACGCCTTTCTTTGTTGATCGAGCCTATGAAACGAGGAACGTTGGATTTATCGGCTGTCCGAGGACGAGGACAAAGGCCCAGCCCCACGTTAGTCTTCAGCGGCTGGCACATGGGAATAGACGCTACGAGATAGCTTCCGGGCTGGAGTTGTCGGCTGCATCGTCTGTCTTTCACACAACTTGACGACACGATCCTTGGGCTCACTGAGGAAAGCTCCAGTTGACGCGGCAGGATTTCATACTGGAGTGGGCAGAAGATATCCGAAACCTGGCGCCGCGTCGGACACAAGAGATGCGAGGGTGATTCTCTACGGCGCAAACGGTGAATAATTCCAGAATATGCAATATTAGATTCTTGATGGCGAGTATCAATCAAAAGGAAGGTCACAGAGGAGGAGGAGCCCATCCAAGCCTGGGGAACGTGGTTATCGTGCCGCGTGGCGTCGAACAAACGATTCGAGGTTCTCGGGTCGCCTCCGAAACGCGTCAATGTTGCGAGTCAAGATCAAGGACAAAGAACGACATTCTCGACGGTATATCAGCAGCCGCCACCAAGAGGCCAGAATCCAGCTACGGGAAAAGCGAGCGGGAGCGTAGTAGAAGTCCCCGTACGGAATCGTTCGCCCCTGGCCCACGGCGTCTGTCGTCAACTTTCTCGTTTCATTTTGGCGTCCACAAGGGCAGAACGATGTCGCATTCAACAATAAAGAGATTAAGAGCGTAGAGCATCAGAGCTGATGAGACAATGGCGACAAAATGGAAATGACCCACTCAAGTCTCGTTATTGTCAGCAAAGTTGGCTTTGGTTTCTGAACGAGTCGGGCGCAAAGACAATGCCTGCTTATGACAGTCGCAGGCAATAGGCGAAGATAAAGCTGAGCGGAAACACGCTACTGGGCGTGACGGAGGTCATTGGCAGAGAAGACCTGAGCCATCGCAGATGGGATTATGGATTGCACGGAAAAGACGTGCTTGAGAGAGGGAAGACGATGAAGAATTGGAGAGACTGTGGTAGAGATGAGGATGGCAGAATTGTGTAAAGGTAGGGACTATGTCTGAGGTGACGGAGATACGAACGACGGCAACAGTGCTGTTTCAAGTTACAATGACGAACACACGAGCGATGACAGCAATGTCAAGGTACCATAGAACAGGGGCTTGCACTAAGGATATGGTAGAGAGGGACACGCATCGGGCCATTTTCTCGACCCGATCATGGGCAATCCCACGAACCATCTTGTTGAGAATGCCGTACTGATCATAAGTTCTACATTCCATCGACCACGCGGTCAAAAGCCGATGCTGGCCTTTAAGGACGAGACTCGTTTCCGCGTTTGCGACATGGGCATTCGTGAGAACAGGAACCATCTCGGTGATTGCAGGGCGCTGTTTGAGCAATACTCTGTGTAGGGCGCAAAGGGAAAAGGGACAGAGTCATACAGATGTCGGGAGATTGGGAACGCAAGATTCAAAAGCTTTTGTGAGATAGGGACAGGGATTGTATCGAGGTGAATCGAACCCAGAAAGCCAGACTGGTGAGGCGTTGATGGTGAGGTGCAGGTGCAGGTGCGTGCTGCAAGCTCGGTAAAGTCTCGGCAGCTCTTCCGACCCCTGTCGTCATGAGTGGAGTCCACACCTGCTGAAATAACGCTAGTCTAAATATGGAAGATGATGTTGAATTTCCTCCCTCGTCGCGTCTCCTGGATGACAGTCAATTTGAAGCTTCGGTCGATAGCAGCCGTAAAGCTCAATACTTACCTTCAATCGACTTTAAAAACTCATTGCTATAGGTTTTTAAAGCCTTCAGTGACTTTTGAGCTGGATTCGACCCCATTCCATCGTCCTTTCGATCATTACAGTCGTCAGGGTCCAAAGCCCCTAGCGCGCTGGGCGGCGAACGCGAACCTGCCACCTGGTCACGTGGAGGATGTCGGGCGCAGATATAGCTAGGAGGTCAAGGTCAAGGTCCAGGTCGCGGCAACAGCATTGCGCAGCACCAAAGGGAATCCACCGCGAATCATCAGTGTTGCGACTCATCGCCAAAACTCTCGTACCCCCGGCGCGTTTTTTTTTTGTGCGCTGGATCCTCTTTCACGACCGGCGCCCCTTCTCACTCGCCTGGCGCATATGGCGACAATTGCGACGGAATTGGACGTACGCGCCTGGCCCAACAACCTGCGACCGGCATTGGTATTGGTAGAGGCAGCGAGAGACCCGTCTTGCAGGCCGTCGCATCTGGCCAGTCGCATTGGCGCAACGCGATGCGCCTAAAGCATTCACTCTGCTTTGTTTATTTTGATCGGGTTGATTCTAGGAAGGATTGCGACTCGTCCGACGTTGGCGATGCCTCTCGCCAAATGCATGACGGAAGCGACATGTCGTCAGGGACCAGCCGGGATGTGCGCGGGCAATTAATATGTCTGCATGATGGGCATACCAGCTCCCTTTTCACCCCTCAATGGCAATCATCCGCCCGCCGCCACGCAAGCTGGACATGGCAGGATACGACCACCACAATCCCGCACGACGCTGCGCTGCCCTGCGCTTCGCTTCTCTGCGCTAGGATGACCTTCTGCTCCCAGGCACAAGGCCAAAAGCGCAAAACCGGCGGCGACCGGACGGAGGGGCGCCGCCATCAGACTGGCTTCGGCGCATTCTCTTGCTCGATCGCACACACACATGTGTCCATTCCGTTCAGTCGCACACCCTCACCCAGCATGCGACCATGTTTTGGAATTGGCCACGGCTCAGCTGGCTTTATATCATAGGGCATCGTCCCATCCCACCGCCGTCAATCATCAACTGTCACAGTCAGCCAGCCAGTCTGGGGATAGGCGCAGCGCACTGCGCAGTTTGAAGGAAAGCTCCCCCCCCCTGTCCTCAGCACGTACCTATGCGACGACTTCGAACGTACCCCCTGCAACATGTCGCAGCACACAAAAACTGGAGAATCGGCAGTGCAAAGCCAGAATTCGCGCACGGTACGCCCGCTGCCCTGGAAGACCCTACGTCGTCGCAACTTTCTTTCCACACTTGCCGCGCCGCCAATAGCTTCGTCTTCCACTGCGCATCGAACATGAGAGAGAGAGAGAGAGAGAGAGAGTGTGTGTGTGTGTGAGTATGTTTGCGCGAGCGCACCCCATCCTGTATGCGCGCTTCGTAGGAGAAGCTATGGATCGATTTGAGAGTCCACAGAGAGAGGGGCTAAGTGGCGTGGCGAAAGTAGCCCAACCATGCGCAAAAGACAGAATAAGTCGAGTGTGACGCACAAGGGTTGCAGAATTTGACTGATGCCGCCTCCGCTCACTTGCTCACTCACTCACTCTGCGCCAAATGCGTTGAAGCCAAAATGCGCGGGCAGGCGCCGATCTTCCCGGCAGAATCCAGCGCACCACGGCTCCATCTGCTAGCTTGGTCATACCCGTCCATCTCTGCCCGTCAAGCGATGAGATCCTCGCAGCTCGCTGGCGGGAGCCGAGAACGAATCGACGTCGAGTCCATCTCTGCAAGACCGGTCTCAACTGCAGTGCTTGCTTCAATGTGTCGCCGCCGCGTTGGTGGTGGGATGAACAGAGCATGGCATGGCATGGCATGGCATGGCATATTGACGGGGCCCACGAGCTAATCGGGTCGACTGGCCGCAACGACTGGGCAGACACGCAGAATGCGACTCGAATCAAGCCCTTTTCGCCTCCCCAATCCCACCAGAAGACTAGCAAGAAAAAGGGTCCTCGATGAAGCCATGTTCAGTTCCCAATAGCAAGCCTCCCAAACCTCGACGTGGCAGTGGAGCCCCAACCTGCGAGGTAACGCAAAACAAAGAGCGATGGCTGCGTTCAGGAAAGATAGCTCACCCCTGCGAGGGAATCTGGAGCCTGGGCGCAAAGTCTCGCCAGGTGTTGCACACCGTACTTTGAGTGCGGCATGCCTCTGAACTCCCCGATTGGCGAAGCGAATTGTTGGGGCCTGCATTATCCAGTGCCAGTTCATCAACCCGCTGCCCTTCTCCGCACCGCGGACGCAGAGAGAAAGAATGAAGACAGCCCAAAGACGAACCGCAGACCAACAAGATGCGGGCGCGATCCACAACCCACCACCCATCATCGGTCGTTGCCCATGCCATCCCATCCTGTCGCAAAGCGCGAGACGAGAGCTGCCACTCCTGTTAGTGTTACCTTTGCGTCTACATGAGGTGGGGATTCCTCGAGCCAAGCAAAGGCGGCGACGGCGACATCTGAACAAACGTAACGAGCAGCAGTTGGAGGGGCTGGTTAAATCAGATTCTGGAGTGCCAGCTGCCATGTATCCGCACAGCATGCGGCAGAAAAACACACATACACACACACACACCTTGGACGATGGCCACGACTGCCGTCTTCCTTGCCATGTCGCGTCTCTCTCTTGAAGATGATTCGGCAACAGCTTCGCATTTGAAACCCCGACCAGCGCATACAACCGTAACATGACGGCCTGGCCCAATCTTGCCTCGTAGTGACCTGCGGCGCAAAACATCCCCGGCCACCCTATCTGATAAGCTCTCCGCCCGCGGATCGCAGCGAGCACCTTACCGCGTGTGCCTTGCTGCTGCTGCTGCTAGGCGCAGGCGGGAATCCTCGTGCGCAAACCAACTACCGTGCGAGCAACGCACCGAAGCTGCGCAGAGGGGGTCCGGACAGTTGAACGATCCCTTCTCTAGGTGTTATGTGTGTTTGAATATGGCTATACCGGACGGACTACAGCTCCAGCTTGACAGATGTTCAATATTTGGCCAAATTGTTGCGACGTTCTCTGTGGCTTTGTATTTCCCTCCGCCGCGCTCATATACTAGCAGAAGTAGCCGAGACGCGGCAGCATGAAACGAGAGCCTGGGGTTCATGATCCGACGGCATTGAAGCTTATGTTGATGCCAGTTACATTGCGCACGAACTCTTCCCTCCAAGCAGGCGAGCGATCGAGAGGGTTGACGGTTGAAACCAGACCAGACCAAGCTGAGCGAGCGGCTCTGGGTATTATCATGTTGAGCATCCGTTTATTTGCCAATGTGTTCCGCCTTGTCTTGTACGCATCAGGCCCGGCCTGCGCTTCGACCACCCTTCTCCGGCCGCCATCGTTCTTGACCTTTCGACCCCCCTGCTCCGCGAGACTCACGGCGCCTCGAGCTTGGCCGAAACGGCGATGCCATTGGCTCGCTGGGCCATGTGGCTCGCGACAGGTTTGTGTCGTCCTTGTCCCGCGCTCCGTGTGCCTGCTATATGTATATTCCAAAGTATGCGCGTGCCTGTATCGTTATCATTACCGCCAGCCGGCCTGCGTCTTGATTGCTACTGCGAACCACCAGGCACCTTGATCGCTGCGAGTTGAAGGTGTCGGTGGGCCTGCGTTGGGGGTTGTCTCACACGGGCGAAACAGCTGCTACCGCGGAGGAAGGCAAACACTGGAGCTCACGAACGGGCTGGCTCTTGGGGAGGGCCCCCAAATAGCTCGCAGATCATTTCACCTAACAAGACTACATTCTCCGCCTGACAGGCTGCCCGCGCTGTTCGGTCGCGGATATCATGGCACCGGCCAGCGCCGCCTAATGCGCTCATGGCGTTTGCGACATGGGCTAGGAGCCGTGGTTAGAAGCTCGCCCTCTGGAACTTGGAGGCATTGGATGGACGGCTAGGTCAGATAAACGGCTCCAGGATTGGGTTGGGGTTGGCGCCAAAACGCTAGCAGACGCCATGCCGGACCTGCAGTTCTGGCGTCGTCGCCGACGGGTGTTCATGTGTATGTATGCGTGGTAACAGTGGCGGTGGTAGAGCGGAACATGTACTTATGTTGCCAGTGTGCCATCCGGGTAGGCCAGTCATGATGGAGAGGATGGGAATGGGAACAGGGTCGGCCGATGGATGTCTGGGGCTGGTGTAACATAGAAATGACAAGACCAAGTCGGCCGTCGCGAAATTGTGCCATCGCGGTCCTCAATTGTCAAGTCAGAAGAGGGGTGCTAGCCGGCCACGGAAGCACAGGTCAGGACGACATCCAACATCCATCTTCAAGTCACACACACATAACGGGGCATATGGCATATGGGACCTTGTGACTGGCGGGCGATCCGGCACCAGTCGCAAAGCGCAGATGACGGAGCTGATACGGGCCAACCTCCATACGAATGGAATGGCGAGGGGTGAACATGAGGGATGGCTCACGCGAGATGCCCCGACACAGATCGACCATGGCGCTCCGATTTCCTCCTCTTCGTGTGTGCGCAAACATGAATGCTTTCTTGGTACGGGTAGGGTGGGATGGCGCGCTGCGAAGCGCCGCAGTTATCAATCCGAATCTTGCAGCGCAGGCGGGAGGGAGGGAGGTGGGATAAGTATGTACATATCCCTCGCAGTCTCTGGGTCTTGGCCCCAAGGCACGGCAGTCGAGTCGCAATCGGGTCCGATCTGGCGTCCCTGGCCCCTCGGAGGGTCCGGGTATTGGAGGGCTGGAAGCAGAAACGGCAAGGCATAATGTCAATCAGTTGAACTGCTGTCGCCGCGCCCATCTAGCGGAGTGTGTGAGTGTGTATCCGTACATACGAGATATTGGCAACTTTTCAGGAAAGAGAGTGAGAAGTACTCCCAGGCGCAATGTATATCGCATCGCATCGCATTGGATTAAAGGTGAGCTGGACTCGATGGGATTGGTTGGGATCATGGATGGCCTGAAGGCCTGCGGGCATGGCCAGGATTGACGAGGTTTCGATGGCTCAGACCGGACAGGGATGGCTGGGCGAATTGGAGGAAGCGAGGAGGAACAGGTCTGGCTGTCCATGGATGGTACCCGTGATAAATAAGGTGAGGAGCAGGAAGGTTTTTTGCGTGTCTTGTTTGCTCGCGGAGACATGACGCTGCGGTCTTACTGGGGCGCCGGAGACCCGTGAAGCATATGGCTTTACCGTTCTGTCACTTCCTTCACTTTAGCCCTGTAGGCCGTCATTCGTTTGTCGGTGGCCAGCCTGCCCCGGTCAGTTGTTGTTCCTTCAGGTCGTCCGTTGCGTTGTTCTGCTGGCTGGGCTGGGCTGGGCTGAGCCGAACCGACACGAGGCATGGAAGCAGGGCAGAGTGCGATTGGTGAAGAGACATGGGGTGTGGTGAGGAGCGAGACAAGAGGGCCAAAGGGCCATATATTCCTTGCACATCATGGGGCGCTTGCTCGTCATCAGTTCGGATACCGGTGCGCACGTATCTGGTCGTTCCGGTGCGCCGTTACATAACCGTCATCAGGAAAGTAACTGGTTAGTAGCTGGTAGTAGGGTAAGGAAGACAGATGGGTAGGTAAAGAGGGAGACGAAACAAAAGTTCGCATGTGTGTGTACATAATGTAGCCGATGTTTTCTATTGCCTGTGTGAGCGTCCATATATGTATGTACCTTACTCGAGGCCAGGCGAAAGTGTACGCAATACATGGACACACAGCTGGACGGACACACGCGCGCACCACAAACACACACCCACGGACGTCTGAAATTGTTCCGACAAGTCGACCAGTGGGCATCCTTGAACGGCAGGCTTTGGATGTAGGTATGCTATGCCACGAGCGCAGGGTAGAGAGAGTGTGTCTTGTGTCGAGATAATGTTAAACGAGACATCCAAGATGGAGCAGGACGGTCCTTAACGGGCAAAAGTCAGTCAATTGTCTGGCCCCTGTCCTCCCTAGACCTCGTGGACAGAGATTGAGGCTTCTAGAAGGCTGTAATTACCTTCCGGTGCGGCGAGAGGCCATCATATCCGCAAATAGGCACTCGCGAGATTTGATGGATCAACGCCAGCCCAGGCAAGGCAGGCAGGCAGGCCAGGCCAGATCTTGACTTGTTTGACCGCCTTCGCCTTTCCATAACTCCATTGCCTTTGCTTTGCGCCGTCCAGTCGTCTTTGGCCACCTCAGACCCTGTCCGGTCCAGCAGGTGCCTACCTTACATAGTAGTGTCCGCTCTGCTGCGCTGCGCTGCCGTGCTCTGTATGGCCGGTCGACGGCTCCATTGCGACTTGCGCGCTGTTCGTTGTTCGTTGTTCGCTGTCCGCTTTGCCTGCTTGCTTGCTTGCTGCTGGCTGGCTGGTCGATGGGCGATGGTCGCTGACGCTGATGTGCGGCGGCGGTGATGCGAAGCGCCCCAAGTTGCGCAAGCATAGACGACTTCCGCCCCCGTCCGGCGCCCCCTCCTCCGGTCGCCCCTGAGGCCCTGGCAACAACTGATTTCCTCTGCAAAGACGCAGACAGACTGAAAGCATGATACGGAAGCGCAAAATCAAGTCGACAAGAGGCCCAGAGAGCGCCAGCGCAAATGCGCCTGCGGCAATGAGGTATCTGATTCACCAGTGAAGGTCATCTACCTCTGAGGTGGGTGGTACCTCACTTAGGTAGGTAGGTAAGGTAAGGTAGGTAAGGTACCTAAGGTACCTCTGGGCACCTCCCTCAGGGCAGGCGTGAGCTGGCCAGGAGAGCGCCGGGCGTGGACGGGACGGGCGGGTCCAGGTGCCACCCACTCTGCGGTGAAGTGCGGCAGGTACCCTGTTTTTCAAGGGAATTACTGGCCAGGGCCCTGTATCTGGGGCGAGCTAACGAGCTGCTGTAGGGTCGGCAGGGTCGGTAGGCAGGTTGGGCCCCAGCCAGACTGCCCACCTCACCCTCAGCGCCTCCTGTTCCCGTCGTGCGAGGACAGGACGTGGCAGGTACCTACCTTACCTTACCTACCTACCTCCGTACTGCGTAGGTAAGGTAGGCTGCTACCGCGCCTGCTCCAGGCTGTCCGCCCCTGAAGCGTCGGAACACGCCTCAGCTGCTCCAAAGCTTCAGCGGGCACTATCACCTCACTACAGCGCACCACGCCCTGAAGGCGCCTGAACCGGACGAGAAACATTTGCACACAGTCTGGCGCACTGTCGTCCCCAACCGGTGGGTCCTCCACAGTGGCTGCAGAAAAGACGTGCACCTTGGGCCGCTGGACTTGCCTTGCGCTCCATGTTAGTGAGCGCAGACCCAGCAAGATTGAACTGAGCTGCAACAGGACTGGACTGGCTGGTCTGGCTTGGGAAACTGGAACAGCAGCAACTCACCGCAGACAAAATCATATCCTCGCCGGGCTCCTCTTTTTCCCTCTCATGCACACAAACCTGCGAATTGCCCACCGGATTCCCATCATTCAACACCACGGCCTTCGTCGAGAGTGAGTCTTATCCGTCCTTTTGGTCTTTGCGATCAAGGCTTCATGTCCCTGAGCACCCGTCCTCGTCGCATTCCCTTCCTCGTGCTTCTCTCGTTGCTCTATCGGTCCCCTCGCTGCTTCGCTACATCCGCTCCCCGACGCACTCCCCAGTTCAACCTCCTCCTCTACTCCTCTCCTCACCTCACCTCACCTCTCCTTCCTACACACATCTTCTCCTCCTCCTCCCAACCCGCCGACAGGTCATCATAACCGTCCAACCGATCCGTCTCTGCCTTCGTCGGCATTCCATGGCTAATCCCCTCCAGTCCATGATCTAGATTCTTCACGACTCCTCCTCTCCCCCCATCCCCCGACCGTTCGCTCCGGCAGCGTCTTGGTCAGATCGCCCCGTCTGGCGCTGACCACACGACGACACAGAGCGCTCGTTGCAACGCCTCTGATAGATCATTTGGAGCAAGACAGCTCGTTTCCGCTGTCGATCCGACTCGAATTTGGACTCGTCGGCAGTCGGCCACCATTCTAGTCGACCGCCCACCAGCTCAGCTCAGGACCTCAACCATCCTGTGCCAAGTTCACGACCACCCTCCATTGCACCACCGCATCCTCCATCAACCCCCCTTCATCCGACCATCCTCCATTCAAATCCATCGACTCAATAACATACATCAAAATGACGAGCATGTCACCCTCAAGTGCCGTCAACGGCCACTCGGGGCCCAACTCCAACCAGGGCAGCGTTTCGCCCCGGCAGACGGTGTCACCCAAGAACGTCGCATTTGAACTCCTCTTCACAGAGTCACCACAATACCGTGCGCGACTCCCTATGCGAGTTCAAATTTACCCTCACGACACCACTGACTCCATTGTCACCACCGTCAAGAACTTTTACGGTCTGTACTCGGGGCCGACCGGCTCAAAGGGCGTCAGCTTCGAGGATGACCAAGGCATAACTCTCATCGCCAGATACGAGAACTTCCGCGACAACATGGTTGTCTATGTCAGAGTCATTGAGGAACCCCCTTCTTCCACTAGCCCTTTTGTCCCGCCCTCTACTTACCAACATGCTCCTGTCGGCGCTCCGCCACATTATGGGGCGGACGGCTACCCGACACTTCAGCCTCCGCATCGCTTTGGCCATGAAGTCTCCAGACCCTCATCTAGGACCTCTCGGAAGCGCAGTCCGTCGCCCAATGTCGGCCGCGGCCGACGCAGCGGCTCTGCCAACACAACCTCCAAGAAGGGTCGATCTCGCTCCTCCAAGAACAGAGATACTGGCGCCAATGGCCACGCCGACATTTACAGTGACAGTGTCAATGGTTACAGCAGCGGTGACGGAGCCCCTGGTTCTAGCTCTAGCAGGGTCAAGGAGCAGATTGGCAACACCGAAATCAGTGTCGAAAACATTGTAGAGGGTGGCCGACGCAAGCGAGCCAAATTCGAGAGCTCTGTAAGTTCGCCGACCGCTACTTGTGCTTCCTTATCAAGCCGTAATCTCTTCATACTCATCTCCCTCATCACAGGAGCTTCCATTGTTTGCGCCTCCGCAGATGCCGGCGGCCACGTCGAACCCCTCCGTGTCCCCTGCTCGTCGCAGCGAACCTCAGCGAGCTTCTTTCCCCTTCGTGCAGCCGGGCCAGAACCCCTTCACGAATCCCATCCCTCTGCAGTCTCCGCAGAGCCACAATAACGGATACGGTCATGGTGGGTACTATGCGACGCCATCTTCGGAGCGCCATGCTCGTGGCAGCATTGGGTACCCCGGACAGGGCAGTAACTATGGTGGCATGGGTGGAATCCTGCCGACTCCGGACCCCACTGTTGGCAGTTGCATGTCGGAGGAGGACAAGGATGTGGCTATCCAGCTTATGCGTCTGGGTGAAATGTCCAACATTTCACACGGTCGCACTTCCGCTTCTACCCTCGACGATACCTTCAGCGGTCGCGCCGATGCCGCCTCGTCCACTGGAGCCACTAGTGACGGCGACAGCGAGAGCGAGGAAGAGTGCTCGGCTTCCCAGCGCCAGCAGCTGGATGCTGCCGGCATCATGCGCAAGATGTACCAGACCACGGAAAGCCACTTCATCCCTCAGCCGAGCATCGAGACGAGCGGTGATGATGCCGACATGGAGGACGTTCCCGACGTCCCGGCCAACACGGAGCGCAAGCCCGAGGCTTTGAAGAACAAGACCAATCTCCCGGACGCCAGGCCCAAGACCCAACTGCCCGGGTCCAAGCCCAAGCCCAAGGTCAGCAAGGTTCCCCGTCCCACCATTGCCAAGCCCAAGAAAGCTTCCGCCACCGCGAGCAATGGCCCCATGTCACCTGCTTCCCTGCCTCCGTCGCGCAAGCCGTCAATTGCTTCTGCTCCCACCGTCCCCGGTGCTCCTGGCGAAGAGGAGCAGCTGGATCTCTCTGCCAAGCCTCGTTGCCAGCGATGCCGCAAGAGCAAGAAGGGCTGCGACAGACAGCGGCCCTGCGGACGATGCCGCGACGCCGGCCTCAGTGCCGATCAGTGTATCAGCGAGGACGAGGGCAATGGTCGCAAGGGTCGCTATGGCCGACACATGGGTGTCCCCATTAAGAAGGAGGACATCACCAACCCCATGCAACCCATTCTCCTTCCAGCTGCGCCCATCTCCACGACGGCCGCTGTCGCCGACAAGAACAAGAAGAGGAAACGGTAAAGCAACCGTGTCTCGCAAACGATTTTCCACCCTCGGTCACTCGGCGTAGCGCCGGTACCACGGAGGTTCAACACTGTCTCTACCAGGATGAGGATATTGGCCTGCCGGTGTTTGGTAACAGCAATGTTTAACAATGATTGGGGAAGCTTGGACTAGCACGCCACTGAGTGCTATCTACGGCTGCAGTATGAGGTGGAGGGATTCTTGATTTCTTTTCTCTACGGTCTGGTCACACAAGACCACCTGGCAAAGGGCGGGGGATAAAGACTCGGCGGGGGGTTAATCGGGGTTTGCCGGGTGAGGACTGTCAGTCACACTCCTTTTGGCGTTTCGGATCTGTTTTATGGGAAGCGGTGTTTTTTTGCTGTTTACTGTTTCTTTCTGTTTTGTTGCGCGCATCATGTTTTTCTGTCTTGCTCTATTTTCTTCAATGCTGGCGAAGTCGTGGCGACAGAGAGCTACAGTTTTTGGCGAAGTTGTGCAACTGTACGATGTGAAGGGCGACGGAAAGTTGAAAAAGCAAGCGGACGTGTTGGTACACAGGCATGAACACGCGCGCATATCCATGTGCGCCTGCGCCTGCGTCTGTGGTGGTCAAGGGATAAGTCGGGAGAGGGATGTGGGATAGGCCGGAAGGGGGAAGGACAAACAAAAATAAGGCGGTTTTCTGCGACTTGCAGGCGAGAGACTGTTACGGGGCTCGCGCATGGTTCAAATTGTCCGCGGATGAGGATGATGGGAAGAATCGCTCGCCTGCAGTTTCGTGCTACGTTGTTTCCTATATTGGTGAGGAGGTGGGGGCTTGCGCACACCGAGCTTCACCACTCCTATTTCTGTTGAGCTTTTTCCTCTCTGGATTTTCCCGTTGGAAGGAAAGTGTGGGGGAAAGGGAGAGGCGATGCGGCTACGATACGACTGTTTTTCTTAGTGGCAAAGCTTACTACAAAGAAAGGCCAAGTAAACAAAAAAGACATTGATCATCAAAACATGTTCCGGCGTGATGCGACCATCGGTTGAAGTTGGCGACGGCGCAAAACGGAATGCGCTGTCGCACCGTCCCCGGGGCGGAGCGGGGGAGCGTCACAACGGAAGTCGTTGAAAGATGGCTGCGGGGCTAAGCCCAATCCGACACTAGCGCGCGGTTCTCGCCGTTGCATCCCGTTCCGGCTCGGCCAGGGAGGGGAGGGGTAGGAGGTTGGTGGCGGTGGTCCTTTTTTTGTGGCGGGCACGCAAGACGGCGGTTCCTCAGCACAGTGTGTGGTCCGTGCGCAGCTCGAGCTGGCGCGGGCTGGCACCAGCTCCTTGCGCCCTGACTGGCCCGCTGGGGGAAGGGGGGCTTCGCGTGAAATGTTAAGGCGCCTCGACGAGGTACTTCCGCTGGCGGGGTGCACGGTGGTTCGGCGCATGTGGTTCGGATTATTACGTCATTTGTCGAGAGAACCCCGCACTCATGGATAGCTCCCCGCATTGAACTTCACAGTGTTGAGTGTTTAGGGACTTTCGACCACGATTGCTGAAGAACTGCGATTCTTGTGCGGGATTTCGAGCAGCCCAGAACAGTTACGCTGTGCCGATGTATGCACACCAAGCAATTGGAGCTGCAACAGATTATGGATGCTTAATTTGCGCAGTTGATTTGCTCCCGAGCCCGCTACTAGCGATGGAGGCGAGCGAGTTACGGATTGGGTTTTGGATTGAGCGGTGAGTTGGGTTTTTTCTGCGCTGCGCAATTGGGTGAGTTCGGTGCGCATGGGCTGCGCGTTGTTTTTGTTGTTGTTGTTGTTGTTGTTGTCATGTTTGTTTACTTTTACTCGTTTCGGAGCACAGTACGGTATGCTGGTTGGTCGGCGGGCATGGCTTTGCGCCCTTTTTTTAGTGTTTAGAGTGCTGCGCTCTGCGCTTCTGTTTCACTGGGCTTGATGCGCGAATCCCAACTGCGATTGCGTCCCCCCTCCTCCCCTCTTCCCGCCCCTTGTTTTTTTGCTTGACAGATTACGCTGGTAGACAGGCGGTGGCGAAACACGAAAAAAAACGTCAGGTCCCCATTTTTATCCCAACGAGCGGGGGGAAATGGAAGGGAAGGGAAGGGGGAGAGCAGCCGTTTCGCTCATACCTGGAGGATCATTTCACAGTGCGTGAAAGCTTGCTTTGCGAGAGGAGTATTTTGTTTGAGACAGATTGCCAGCGGCGGCTCCTCCGGGTTGGACGGCACGATAAGCTGATGCGCTCGTCGCGCGGCGCGGCGAGCGCGGAGTCGTGGGATGACGGAGGTGAGCAGGCCTTGGGGCTGGCAGAGGCGCAATTGGCCCAGATGCATGGAGCGAGTCTCATCGTTGTTATTATTATTGTCGTCGGGCCCGTATCGGCTGAGAAGGGACAAGTGGTGTGCGTTGTCTCTGATGCGACGTGATAATAACGCGCGTGTGCGCTTGCGCCGTGCCGCGATGCGATGCGATGCGATGCGATGCGATGCGACAGAGTTGTCTTGCTGTGCGATGGGGAATGTGAATGCGCTTCGCATCCGATTCGGCGCCGACGGTGTTGGATGTTTTGTGGGGCGGGAATCCGTTTGTCCTCCGCTCTCGCTGGTGGTTTCCGTGAGTGTCGGAATCCTGCGCCGTAAAACTACTATGGTTAGATACCTGCTTATGCAAGCAATAACGGTTGTCGGTTTTGTTCTGTTGTAATATCGGAGCTACTGTTTTACGGACACTACAAGAGTCGGGCACTTCCTGTGCATCTCGGCGGTGTTCTTCACGATGCATTTAAGCTTGCCCAGCAAAGTTGATGGACAATTTACACCGAGTTTCAATGCAGATAGTCCTAGCCTAGACCAGTTGGTTTTCTAAGATATGAATGGTTGCTTGACGGTAAGCATGAAATGGCCTACACGACAGCTGCGGAGACGATTCAGCGACTGATAAGGCCCGTCGAGCAGCTCGCAGGACTGACGGTGAGGACGGGAGCAAATAAACCCGCCAGTCCGACATCCAAGGCAGCCTACAGACTACCGGGGAATAGCAGGCCTTTTATTCACCGGTGTGGTTTCACGACCTGGGAAAGTCACCCCGGGATCCTCACGCCGACGATAATGGCGGGCGCTTTCCGTCGGCCACCCGCTATTTTGCCGAGCGCCGGATGGCGCATAGCTTGTCTGCTAATGTAAGGCGCAAAGGCGCAAGGCGTACAAGACGTGCGCCCAGTCGCAGAAGAGGAAAAATGTCGAGAGTTTTTTCGTGGGGTCCGCTTCCGACCGCCGCAGCGGGAATAAGCCCGGGCCCTACTACCGCGTCCGTTTCTCAGTCTCTCCGGTACCTTTCGGTTGACGGGAGGGGCGATCTCGGCCGTCTGTTTTTACTAATACAAAGCTAGACTCCCACCGCTTCCAGCATCTTTGGCCACGACGATTATATAACTTTTCCGATCTTTTTTTGGACATTGTTGAACCGCTTCCTGGGCTACATATTATTGGGATAAATTCCTTCGGTGGACTCCATGAACTTTTCGAAACAGACGTGTAATCATTTCAGCAGCTCCAAGTAATCAGCAGCTTGCTGTCGTTTAACAATGACCGAAACGACAGACATCGTCCGGAGCACCGTTGAATGCCCCGGACCGGCCAGCAACTCGGACAAGTGCCAGAATGGAGCGACAACCACAACTGCGGGCGCGCCTAACGACGTCCGAGAATGGTCCGCCGAGCATGACCTGGTGTACCCGGAAGGAGGATGGACAGCATGGTCCCAGGTCCTAGCTGGCAACATGCTGAACGCGCTGGCATGGGGCTATCCGGCAACGTTCGGCGTCTACCAACTGTACTATACTGAGAAGCTGCACTTGCCGTCAGCCCAAATATCGTGGATTGGCTCGATTCAAATCTTCCTGACGTTTGCCATTTGTACAATCTCTGGCCGCCTGACGGATGCGGGATACGCACGGCAAGCGGTTCTCGTGGGCTGCACTGTTGTCGTCTTTGGCACCTTCATGACGAGTTTGTGCACCACATACTGGCAGATCATGCTCGCCCAGGGAATATGTACCGGTATGGGTTTGGGGGTGTTGTTCATGCCAAGCGTCGCCATCATCGGATCATACTTCAAAGAGAGACGATCTCTCGCGCTGGCCATCTCAGCCACAGGCACTGGCGTCGGCAGCTTGATCTTTCCCTCTACACTACAGTACCTTATCCCCCAGGTCGGATTCCCATGGGCTGTGCGCTGCTCTGCCTTCGTCGCACTCGCTGTTTCCATCATAGCAAACGTTTTGCTGCGTCCCAGACTTCCGCCCCGAAGATCTGGCCCATTTGTCGAGTGGGGAGCGTTTCGAGAAGCGCCCTATATATTGTTCGCGCTGGGTGTCTTCCTCTATTTCATGGCGCTGTACTTTGGTTTCTTTTATGTGGGTCTTCTGAACTGTGTGGCACTTATTCCAGGCGTCAAGCGTTAATCGTTGCGGTAGATCAACACGTACGCCCGAAAAGTCGTGGGCTTCTCAACGACGGAGTCTGTCTCTTTGCTTCTGATCACCAATGGTTTGGGCATCCCTAGTCGGCCAGTAGTTGGATACGTTGCCGACCGCTACCTCGGCCCAATCAACACCTTCATGCTGATGACGTTTATTCTGGGCTGCATGGAATTTGTCTGGATAGGGGTGAAGACGAGGACTGGCATGTATATTTTCAGCGTTTTCTTCGGCCTGTCCAACGGAGCAGCACAGGGCGTCTTCGTAGGCGCTTTGGCAAGCCTGACGGCTGACCCGCAGAAGATGGGGACGCGGTTTGGTATGATTGCGACGTTGTCCGGTTTCGCGTCTTTAGCTGGACCTCCAACGGCCGGTGCCATCATCGACAGATCGGGAGGGCAGTATCTCGGAGCTCAGATCTGGGGCGGAGTGGTGATCATCGCAGGCTCGCTGACAGTAGGAGCGGCGAGGGTAGCCAAGGCGGGGAAAGCTTGGGGTGCCAAGTTGTAATGCCAGTTGAAAGACAGAGGCAGACGGACTGCAAATCATATGGATGGTCATGGGGAATGGTATCTTGATAGAAGCGGGTCATAGAGCGACTCGGGGGAAACCCAAGCACATGTGGGATATGCGTAAGGTAGAATGAACATGGTTGATTGCGACATGAGCCACGAGTCTTAGCTCTTTCTCAATAACTCGAGCGCTTCGGAAAGCAACCTCGCAATCTGCTTGCCATCTTCCCAGACAAAGTCATGATCGTGGGTAAGGTTCTTAATGACTGTGCACTCGACACCGTCATTCCTCAGCTTGGAGGCCATTCCATCAATCTCGGGCTCGTCGACCAGCGTGTCATCGGGGGACCAAGCCAGCATGATCAACGGCTTTTTGGGCAATGCTTCCTTGAAGCTTCCGGGAAAAGTAGCGGGCACAACCTTGTTCCAGGCTGACTGATCGTTGCCAAAAGCACCAGCAATGAACTGCGTGTAGTTTTCGTCGTGACGGCCATTGAAGGCATTCAGCTCATAGATGCCAGAAATTCCCACAATGGCCCTTGGCATTTGTACGTCGGGTAGAGGAGCGGCGCCGAGGGAGGAAGATCCCATGGGGAGCTGAAGGGCGAGTGTAGCACCGGCCGAATGGCCCATGAGAATGTAGCGGTCCTGAATGTTGTATCGGCGCTGGAGGAAGGCGAGGGCCGACCAGATGTCACGGAGGTGGTCCGGATGTTGAGCGCAGCGGAGCTCCGCCGGCGCAGTGACAGCGGGGTCTTGCGGGAAGAGGGGGTGCGGGGAGAGACGGTAGTCAATGCTGATGAAGCCGCGGATCTCATTCTTGGGAACAGAGGAGGCCTTGACGATTTCTCGGATGGAAGGTGTGAAGTCCTGGAAGGTCTTCCGGGGGTCTCGCCAAGCACCACCATGGATCCAACTAGTCGAATATGTGAGTTAGCGAAGCTGTCGTGACAAGAACGAGTGGCACTCACACGACCCAGTATTTGGACACATCGTCAGTGGCAACAGGGTACTCCCAGACGCCTAGCTTCTGAAGCTCATTGTCGGGAGCATAATGATGCTCACTATACTTCAACGAGACCGGCATGATGAGTTCCAGTTGAGGTCGAATTATTGTCGATGGGCGGGCGTCTTGTCGCAGTTGCTGTGAGATCAACGCTGGGTGCAACCAGGTAGAGCACCTGGAGAGAGAAAGCGAGAGAGCGATAAGCCGCAACGCAAGCCACAAAGCAGACCTGAAGGGGGAACGGTTCCGAGAGTCTGGAATTCTCCGGGATGAATGCTTGGCAATGGTCGTCGAGGCTTCGGGATGGTGAGACGCTGCGTCAGGCGTCAGTGCGACCGGTTGTTTTGTTGCGCGCGACTTTCTTCACAGTTTGGCGGTGGTTGCTGATTGGAGTTCAGCGATAGCGAACCTCAAAGAATGGAAAGTATGGGTGGGGTTCCGTCTTGCTCTGGCCGTCCCAGTCTCCGTGCTCCCGTCCCTGCATCGGCGTCTGAAAGGAACCGTTTCAGGTCATCCCGACTGGGGAGTGGCAGCCGGCGCACGGAGCACTTCCCCGTCCAAGTTTCCGTAAGGTACGGTACCTGCCCACAGTTCCTATACCTAGGTACCTTAGCTATAGGCACCTTAGGTGGGCGGGCACCTTACCTTGCCTTTTGGTTCATCTTTCCTCGACCTTTCAAACCCAGATATCAACCTGGGTGTGTTGACTCCCGTTGTGCCAGTCCTCGGATAAAGGGGCATCTTATCACGTCAGTTGTCAGTATTCCTCGCTCGCCAACCGGTATTTGCTTCGTCCCAACCCCATCACTCGACAAGCCGCCTCGTACACTCGCTCCACAAGATTCGCCAAATCGTCCACGCAGATCAATCGTGACTCTGGACTGGCGTGGATCTGAATCTGCAGAGAACGTGAGGCTCAAGCGCATACTATGTAAATAAGTCGCGGCCAGCCGCTGGGTTACATCCAAAGTGGCACAGTCTGGCGACGCCATCACATCAACGTCGCTTTGGCTACTCTACGGGTAGCAGAGAGCCGCAAAACGCCTTTACCAACCTGGAACGTCAGCATTCATGCCATTCGGACAGCAGTCCCGTTTGTTGGATTTGCGATGGCCTGATGGCGAAAGGATGCCGGGCTCGGTTAGGGCATGTTGGCCGTTGGTGCAGCGTTACATTCAAGCATCAGACAACCCTCGTTCAGTCGTCCACGGGTGACACCATCGATTCTACCACAAGCCTTAACACGCAGAGCGGCAGACCGGCGCCGGCTTTTCGTCCCGACTATGCACGGCAAAGCTCGCGCATGCCATACTGCGTACACCAACGTCCCGAGTTTTATTCAGGGGGGAAAGACATGAGACCGGCATAAGGAGGAACATGGTGGAGGGCAGAGTTTGATGTTTTAATATCCGGGTGATGATCTGAACCAAACTTCAACGAGTCCCTTACTTCTGCCGAGGCCACAGCAAAACTCTCGGGCTTCGCGCAGCTCAGTCACTGTGGAACCGGACCAGCGAATGTTGAACAGGCCTCGGCCGAGACCTTCCAGATTTCACAGTGAGGAGCCGCGAGAGGTTTCGAGATGTGGGAATCGGATAGGTATCCGCAGGACCAGCCGCCAGCCCACATACCTTGAACAGGCGACATGCACATTCTTTTTCGGAGACAGAGGCCCTTGGAGGCTGACACGACTGCTCATGGGTAGCGACTCCTCCTGCCTATTCCTTCTGTCTGTCCACCGCCGCAGATGGCTCGCGTTGGGCTCTCTGGCACCATCGGCTCCTCTGACCCCAAGCTGCCGGGGTAGGTGGTGCTGGCCGCGGTCTGGACGCAACTGAAGTATTGTGGTACTTGCTCACGTGCTGAGAGCTCCAGAGAAAACCAAGTATCCGTAGCATAGACAGACGCAGCTCTCTCTTAGGTCTTCGTACCTTGGCTGCATGTTGCCCATGCGAGCACTGCACGCAGACAGGAACCACTCCTGCGGCCGCTCTCGCAGACGAGAAGCAAGACAACATAACCGGCGCTGGACACAGACGGTGAAGAAGATGAAGTAGGGCCTTGGTTTGAAGAATCATTCGACCTTCGTCATCGTCTTCTTCCTTCCATTCCGCTTCTAGAGCCAAGTCCGTGCCTTGACCCCGTTGTCCTTTTTTTGTCAATCGACAGATGCGAACCACTACTTAACACAGCGATAGCACTCGCCCTGCAATATTGATGATGAGTTCCACATTCGATCCTTCGGGCGTGCAAATTCACTCGTACGCGCAACTTTTCCTGCAAGGCACAAGTCCATCGTTAATGGTGGCGGAGGACGCGGGACCCGACTCTCACACCAGGCCACATACCAGACAGCATCGCCCATGATCCATCACGGAGAATGAGGGCAACCGGGTATTAGATGCCCTCCTTCTCCGAGTCCTGGCCTCCCTCCACCCCCGCCGGACCACCTGTCACTGACGGCAAGCTTTTGGCAATCTCCCATCTCCAGCATTCGTAGCTGACGGGCAGTAGCGAAATCTCCTTTCCCCAAGACTCATCAATCAAAATCAATACTTACCAGCACGCTATTAACCGAGAGCGGAGCGGCGTTGTTTTGTCAAGATGCAGCAAGGACCTTTTGTTGGCACCAGCACAACCTTCACAGACCCTAGGACATGATGGTGGATCACCTAGCAGGCTCCAGAATGTCTCCGTTCTCGAATTACCCCGAATCGAAAGCGCGGTTCTCTTCATCTACCGGCGGCCCTGCTCATCTGCGATTCATCGACACATGCAAAAGTGCTGTCGCCTTTGAGGTAATACGAATCAGCCGTCGAATGGATGAGATGCAATGGTTCCTCGGTCCTCTGACGATCCGGGTCCATCCCCGCCCAGCTCGGGATGGACACCAACAAGTCGCAACACACACAGCCCAGACAGGGGTAGGCGCGTCTTTTTGCTTTTGCCTTCTCGGTTTCTTGGCTTTATTGCAGCTCTCCCGTCCGCTGTCTCCATCTTCAATGCTCCCCCGACCAAACTTGTGTTACGTCCAAGTTGCTTTTTGATCTTCCACTGGCCAGCTTACAACGCGGGAAGGGCAAGGAAGCCAACCCCCCTCCCTCCATGGTTGAGTTGGATTGCATGCGAACGCCGACCGGTTTGCTACCCAAGCTTGAATTGTCCAACTAGACGTTGCCGCTTCGTTGCTTCTTGCTTCCGCCAACTACATCGTTCGGGTCGTCGTAGCCGACTGCTTCACGCAACTCGACTGGCTTGCCAGATGTCCTCCCCCTCATGATGCCGCGCCAACCTCTAGTGCAGTTTACCCTCGTCGGCGTGCCTTTACTACACTTCAGCAATTCGTGCGGTTCACTAGCGCGCATTATATTGCACGGCTGGTGTCCAGGGATGATCCAAATCGCTGGGTCGGACCAAAGATTCGTCTGTCATGTCTAGCGGGCCATTTTCCATGTTTTGACCCAGAGCCGTCGGTCCAGAATCGATCCTTGACTTCTAGCTTGATTGCTAGGCCCATCGTGACGGGGATGAGGCCCGGTCGACGCCAACTGGAGGTAAGTGAGAGATGAACAACATCGGTCAAGCTTAGTAGCTTGCGGCGTTGGTCCGTCAATGTCTCGCGGGGCAGCACCGGGTTGCCTTGATGAAGATTTTATCTCTAGAGTGAATGAGATCTCGGCTAACGACTGTTATCCTTCCTGTTGTTGGAACAGGTTTGCTGCAGATGTCTCAGCAGAGAAGAGGCACAGCAACACGCCACCCCACACTGGGTTGCCTGTTATTGTTGACCATGACAATCTCTTCCTTCAGTCATTGGCACCGATGTGCACATCCCAGAAAGGGTGCGAGGTGCTCGAACCAACGAGACAACCTGCAGACAAGGCTAGTTCGTTTCTCTGTGTCGTCGGGAGGGTACTTCTGTCTACCCGATCATGCCTGGGCCCGGGGTCTCCATCGCTGTGCGTCGTTCCTGCAGCCCTCATCACGTACTATGTGTAGGTACGTGAGACGGACGCAGTTGCAAATTACAGCCGCAGACTGTGGCCCGGCATGAGTAGTGTCAGCGATTACAACGCGTTTCTTCGTCTTCCATCACGCCGGAAACGCAAGCTGTAGTCATCGCTACCGGTCATGAGCTTCCTCTACCCACATCGACCAAAATCAGTCGTCTGCTCCAACGTAGGGAGCCTTGCAATCGCCTACAAGCCTTCACACCCTCTGCGTACCACTACATGCACAAAAAAAAAGTACAGAAACTACGAGTCAAAGAAGCCAAAATTCCCGCCTGGCCAGGTCTCTGAAGTCCCACTGACTCTCTTCCCTCCTTCACCACCATCACCATGCAGCCGGACCGGACTGGCGCACGTCTGTACCCCCGTCGCTCTCCACATGTCGACCCTGTCCTACCGGGGCCCATCTCCGGGGGTCTCAGACTCGGCGACCCTCTCTCGTCCGCCTTGAGCAAGTTAGGATTCTAGCCCATGAACCCTTTCAGTCCGAACCAGGACGACCCCTGGCAGTCCAGCACCGTCTATCGTAGTTGATCAGCTTAAATCCCATCGGGCCGCATATGTTACCACCCCAGTCTGCTTCCCTTCTCTTTCCTCTCGTTTGGCCATGCTCTTCTCCCATTGTCATTCCTTAGAGCATCGCAGTGCCACAGCCCTATGGCTGAGGTAGACTTGTCAGAGAGCAATGGTGGTGCTCTTGTAGCCACCGCCGTTACATTCCTTATTCTCTCTTGGTTCTCTGTCGTTCTCCGCGTCTATGTTCGTGCTTTCATGACCAAGGGTTTCCAAGCAGATGACTGGCTCATGCTTGTTGCCCAGGCAAGTCTCGCCTGCCCCAGTGCGTGCAGTGATTTACCCTAACCAGATGGACGAAGGCAATCTTTACCCTTTCTTGCGCTTTCATTCTCGTGGGCGTGCGTGATGGGCTGGGCCATCATAACGTAGCACTCCAGCAGAAGGAAGAGATATCGGCTTTAATGGTATGCTACTCTTGGCGCTTCAGTAAGCATCCAGTCTAACATTTATGTGCAGTACCAAGCTCTCGCCACGGCAACATATGTCCTTAACATGCTCTTCATCAAGCTGAGCATCGGGTTCTTCCTGTTGCGACTGTCGACTTCCATGGTCTACAACTGGATAATCTACGTCAGTTTGGCGATTATTACTGTCTGGAGCACTGTTATCTTCTTCTGGAATATATTCCAATGCTCTCCGGTAGAGGCGCAATGGGACTACACAATCTTGAACTCCCAGTGCGTGTCGCCAAACGCGGTTGTTGCAGCAGCCTACTCAATCAGCGTCATGACTATCCTGAGCGACTGGCTTTACGTGAGTTCAGTCTATGATTTAATGGCGTTTATATGTACAAAAGCAATTGCTGACTTTGCAGGCTCTGATTCCTATCCCTCTTATCTGGAATGTCAAGATGTCGAAGCAGGCCAAAGCTACCGTGATTGTGATTCTTGGCCTGGGTATCTTGTAGGTTGACCGAGCCTCCGTAACATAGACGCTGAGCTAACAGGTCAACAGCGCTAGCATCGCCACGTTGATCAGACTCAAGTTCCTCGCTGACCTGAGCGACTTGAGTGACATTTTATGTAGGCTGTCCATCCAGCCTCGGACATGGATCCGAGGAGCCAGTATAAATCGCCCACGCATAGATTATGCTGACCTCGCTTATAGTCATGGGAACCGACGCCATGGTGTGGACTCTTGTCGAACCGGGCGTCGCAATCGTCGCATCGAGTCTTGTTACCATCCGACCTCTCCTCCGAGCCTGGCGACTCAATGGATTCACATCTACCGACCGAACGCCGGGAATGAGCAACATGAGCGGGGGCATGAGATCAGGGCCCATGAGATCGGGAACAACAAGGTCGGTGCGCCGCCCGCCTGGGTATGATCTCGACGACATCGATAACATGGAAATGGGTGGCTTCGGAAAACATGACGGCGAGATCGGCTCGATGCCTCGGGAGCCCACATTCGCGGCTGTATCAAAAGAGGTGGATGGAGGACAGCTCACACCCGATTTCATGGCACCGCCGGACCGGAGAAGGGCGGACGTCGTCAAGAGCGAGATGTACATTATAGAAGGAACGAATAAGTCTGGGAATACCTGGAGAGGAGGGAGCGGTTCTCCGAGCGCATCTTCAGTGGAACTCGACGGCCTTGACGCGCAGAGCCAGCATAGCGGCCGGGTTGGTCTTGGGAGGAGTAATTAAAACGAATTGGAGAGAATAATCCACGACGATGTCGACATTATCAAACTTATGCTATATTTATACGGGACTCACGGCTAAAGGGGACATCCCGCTTCATCTGGGGGAAAGTGGTTACGGCCGCGAAAGGCGGAGGAATCGCACAAAATCTTGGGTATTAGTAGGCCAGGGACTTCAAAAATAGAGAGTGTAGATGTATTTTGTATTACATGATTTCTACGCGACCACCTCCGGCCAAGATCAATTTGGCCAAACAACGATACCAGACGCTGTGAACTGAATAGCAGGCAATACCAGGCTGGTTCAAAACTCAGAATGGATCCTGTTTGTACGCCTTCTCAGATTCCGCGTATGCGTCATAAGCATACAAGAACCTCTGTATCTCAGGACAGGTCCACCGCGAAGGGAAGCCAGGTTCGGGTCCCTTTCCGGGCTCTAGCGACGCCACCATGACCTCGTCGCGATGTTCTTGCTCTGGGCCATCCATCATATGAAAGTCATCACGCTGGCGGAAGGATTCCATGACGATGCGCTGGCCACGGCCCATGCGGAGGCTTTGATACATCGCCGCCGCCGCAGGAAGTTGCGCGGCCTTCGTCTCTTGGCTGCTCACTTTTCCAAGGAGATATCCCAGAACAGCTCCATCTTCCAGGGACGAGTTCGCGCCTTGTGCGAGGTAAGGAAGCATCGGGTGACAACAGTCTCCAGCCATGAAGAATTTGCCTTCGGGACTCGCCCATTCCTCCAGCGGCTCGATCCAGCAGAGCTTCCATTTGTGTACACTCTCGACCTGGTCCAGAAGCTTGCGCAGGAGTGGATCCCATTTCGAGAAGAGCGAGCGCATCTCCTCAACGTCGCCCACGACCTTGGTTGACCCTTCGGGGAGGTTGTCGGGCGACAAAAGACCGAGGTTGAGCATGCGGCCTTGCTTGACGGTATACGAGACCCCATGGCCCTGCGGACCGATCCAGAAGTTAACCGTCTCAGACTTGATGAACGCCTCGAGCTCCTCTTTGTGGGGGCCTTTGAGCGAGTCGATATGTATCGCAATGCGAAATGCCAGGTCGCCGGTCAGCGCGGGCGGGCTGGGACGGCCGAGGAACTGAGCCCGGGTGGTGCTCCACATGCCATCTGCGCAGACGATAACATCGCCTGACACGATGATGCCAGGGCCGGACTTTGAGTCGTCCTCTATCGTGACTTCAGCGCGGTCGAAGTCGACAGAGACTGCTCGGGAGTCCAAACGAATCTCGACCCCGAGCGCCTCGCAGCGATCGACGAGGGCGCGCTGTAGCTCGACGCGGTGAAGGCCCCAGAAGGGATGGCCGTAGCGAGCTTCGATTGTTTGTTGAAGTTCGGGTTCGTGGGCAAGGAGGCGGCTGCCGTCATAGCGGTGGACGGAAAGAGTTGAAGGGAGGGTCGCGAGAGGTGCCAGAGCCGGGTAAAGGCCCCAAGCTTCGAGCAAGCGGGTTGCGTTGGGCGTGAGTTGTAAGCCAGCCTGGTAAGTGTAAGCAACAGAGTGTCTCGTGGGGTTTGAAAAATGCGCACCCCGACTTCTTGAAGCTCTTTGACCGTCTCGAGTATTGTCACTCGGTGGGATGGCTTCGCAATCTTGGTCGCGAGAGCTGTCGCAAGACCCGCCAGACCGGCGCCAATGATGACGACATGCAGAGGTCCCGACGCAGCGGACCCCGATTCTCTACTCATCTCGGACAGTTGAGGGCATTCGCGACTTCTTGTCGTGAATTCAATTGCGGTCGTAAAGCTTGGGGGCTTAAGGGTCGCACAGCGCTTAGACTGATCTTCTTCTCTTTGGGTTCGTCTCCTCTTTCCAACACCACCGCAAGGAGCAAGTGGTGGTAAAAGGAAGGAAAACAGACCATTTCGACAATAGGTATGAATCGTACGCCGCAGTAAGCGCTGTCGTCGTGGCTTGGGTCACGGAGTATACGCGGGTTGTGGGGAAGGCCGACGGGACGACGCCGTCCCTCGTGTTCGTCCCTCGTGTTCGTCCCATTAGCTACAGTCCGAACTAAAGTAGGGTAGGGTATCTTTCTGTCCTTTTTGGGTGTCTATCCGCTTTCACCCCGTAGCCCCGGTACATCTGTACATCTGATCAACGCAACGTGCTTTTCCTTTTCACCAGGTATGTCTTGCGGAACTAGCCGCATCCAATGACGGTGCGTGCAGTGTAATCCTCATCTGGATGTTCCTCAGCCCGAATCTTCGGGAATAACAAGATCCTCCGGATCGACAACCCATTCTTCCTCATCGCCCCAGGTCGGAGCGAGAACGAATCTGCCCATGATCTTGCCCATACCAATACTATCACCGCCAACAACTCCCTGCCTCGTTTTCTCGTCCGACTCCTCCACAATCACCGCCGTCGTCAAGAAGTTCATACCTACGGCAGGACTGAGCTCCAAAGTGCGGCCACCCCAATCCAACTCGACTTTGCCTGATTTGCGGACCTTGAGTTTGCCCATCATGCCAGCTTGCGAGACGAGCTGAGAAACATCTGTAAGATCAATATTCTTGTCGACTTCTTCCGTCTTTGGCTTGATGTTTTCATCCGATTTGGTGAGATCGACCGATCCTCCGTTCGGCTGATCGAGCATGACAACATCGTCTGGCTCGGGCTTGACCTTTGGAGCGGCAGAAGGATGCAGTGGCGGAAGGAGAGGGGGGAATTGGAATAGGTAGAGTCGGCCATCCTTGTCTTGCACAGCGCCATTCTCAGGTGCTTTTGAGTTCTCGTCCGAGACGGTGCCCAACTCGCTCAGCAGGAGCTGCATGTCCTGTGCGATCATGTCCACCTCAGGATCAGCCAATGCCTTCTTGACCTTCGGTTCAGGTGTAGGCTTCTCCTCAGCCTCGGTGTCTGCTGACTTGACGATGCTGAGATCAACCTCCATAGCACCTGACTCGGCTCCCGGCTCTGCCTTGACCTGAACCGCACCTTTGGGTGCTGCATGCCAGACCTTCGTCTCCTCGCCGACCTGGGGCGTAGGGCCAGACCATGGGCCATCTTCGACCCAGAGACTTTCTTCCGCCTTGCCGTCTTCAGCAGCCTCGAGCTCAGCTGTTGTCGCAATAACCTTCTTTTCTTCCTTTTTGTCGATTCGCGCGATGCCCATGGGCCAGATGTTATCGGGCTTTGAGTTCACCAGGGCTGCCGTCGCTTCGTCATAGGAATCAGGTTCTCGGTCAACCAGGTGTCCGGCGAGTCTATCGGCATTGATTCTAGCTTCGCGATGACCAGATGCCTCCCCAAAGGCACCCCGTTCGCTCTTAGCACGGCCGCCTCCGCCGAAGAATCCACCGCCAGGACCACCACCGCCGCCGCCACCTCCCCATCCGCCAGAGGATCTTGAGCCTCCTACGACCGAGTCAGTACGTTGATCCATGAATTTTCCATATGCAACCATACCTTCAAAGTGTATTTGCGAGAAAGGGCCACTTGCAACGGCAGTTCGGCCCATCATTCCGCCTCTGCCCATGGCATCTCCTCGAGCTCTCCGACTGCGACCGCGGGAACGAGCTTGAGCGCGAGCCTCTGCCTTGGCCCTCGCATTATCTTTGTCCTGCTCTTGTCGAGCGAGGACGTCTCGCGACGCCTCATCTCTGCGGACGACTCTGGGTCGAAATCTGCCTGCCGAGGTACCTCGTGTGGGTTGCCGCGTTGCGGGCTCGGATCTGGAGGGTGTGACGGTTGCTGAAGCGGTTTCAAGGGCCGAAGAAGGTCTCGAAGGCGGCGCAGGAGTGTCGCCGCTGGGTGTAGAACTAGAAGCTTGGCGGCCTCCTCTGCCTCTGGCGGCTCCTCGTCCGCGGGCTCTGCTGGCGCCCCGAGCCGGGGTAGTACCCTCGGGCATTGTAATTGGCTGCTCTATGTGCTGATTGTGGCTCAGAAGAACAATGAGTGGATGAATAAGTATGGTACAAGAGAAATTGTCGGCCTCGAGTCTTCTGGTAGGGTCGTCGAAGTCATGAATGAAGTCTGTATGTCTCCAGCAAAAAAAAAAAAAAAAAAAAAAAAGATGGTTGATTACTTAGCGCGGTGGGGTCTAGGTAAGTAAACGTCGGGCGCCTCGTAATTTTTAAGGGAAGTTCCAGTCGAGGTGCTGCACGCATGGTGGGGTGAGTCAACCACCCCGCGCGGGTCGCAGTCGCAGTGAAGACAACAGTGGGCTTACCAGGTTCCAAGGTATGTAGGTATGGAGTGGTAGTGAAGCTCGTGAGGACGGACATTCAACCAACGTCACCTATTCTCGATCAGCTCGAAACAATGATCTTGGATTGTTTTCTGGATGGTTTTAAATATTTGAACAAACACACCTTCACTTCACACACATCAACGCTTGCTCTCCGAAGATTCTGGTAATGTTGCCTTCCCGGGATAACATGCTTCCAATCCACAAGCGGCCGGCCTCGACAGTGCTCGCTCCAAACTTGACAATGACACAACCCCGTACTCTGGCCGCTGACCACAAGATGCTCTGCTTCGTTTCCATTTCTATGCGCTTCAGTCGCCACAACTCAGCCTCGCTCAGATTGCTTTCCTCTTCCGCGCGCGCCTCTGCAGACCTGAAATCTCTTGCGCCCAAGCGGGGTAGTGCTGAAAACTCGTCGAGGAAAAAGTTGCCAACAGATTGCATTTGCGGGCCGCGAAGGATGAGAGTACCAAACAACCCGTTGCCATGCATCGATTCTCGCAATGATCTCCCGACCATGCCCTGGCTGTTCCTGTCCAAAATGACTGTGTCTCTCACGAGCAGACGCTTCTTGCTTCCTGGGGTCTCTGAAGAGGACCAAATCTCGTTGCGCCCAGACCATTTGACGAAACTCCAATCCTCGCCTCGCGCCGTTCTGCCTTGTGTCACCCAATCCAGCAGACACAGAGAGGCAGTCGGTGCTGTTGTAAAGATTTGGGTTTGTTCGTATACGCTTCCGTCAAAGGGCTGCACAGGATCCGGCAGGAGGCAGAGACCGGCCTCTTCGCCAATGTTGACCTCGAGCTTCTGGCGCGTGACGACGTCAGGAGACGGTGATTTGAAGATCTTGGTGTGACCCTGGGTGACAACACCGAGCTTCGCATGTGGGAGCACACGCATAGACAGGTTCACGCTGTCGCCTCCAACAAGTCCGCCGCCATAAGACAAGAGGAACACCAGGACACATTTCTGGTTGGCCGCTGGGGAGGGGGAGATAAGTTTCAGTGGATACTGGTATGACATGGCCTGCAAGCCCGAGAGCCCGTTTGGCAATAACTGAGCAACGATTTCGCCCTCCCCAGCAGCCGACGAGGACTTCGGGAATGGCGAGCCCATGGTTGCTGTTGTTGCGGCGTAGAAGTCGTTGATCGCTATAGGGGCTTGTCAGGAAGAGTCCGTCAGGTCATTGTTGATGCAAGAGGCACACGCGATTTCGGCTACCAAAAGATCATCAGAAGAAGCCGACGGAACAAGCAGCAGAGCAGCATTGATCGACCTGGTCAATGGCAAGAATGAGTATGTTGCTCACCTGAAGTGTCCGTTATTAGGTCTATTATAAAACGCCGAGGTTCTAAGGTTGCGATGCTGGCCTTTAGATTGCACTGACTTGCATTTAGCACTTGGTAGACTTTGCCTGGTATCTATCTACCTTAGTGGCATTGAAAAGTCAAGTTGCGGAGCACGCACAGTTGCCGTCACCCTGACCCCTGCGTCTTGTTAAAATGCCATGAGTCGAGTCTCATACTTTTATTTCTCTGTACTGTGCATCTGCTGCAAGCCATTGCCTCCCCAACCATTGAGCATTAGAGTCACCATACTCATGGCATCTAAACGAGTTCCATGATGTTCTCTTGCATCCAGCCGCACTCATGGCACATTCGGTTTTAATTGCGGAAACAGAGTCGCAGGCGCATCCAAGACGTGACAGCAGGGTTAGGGTGAGTACGTACCTAATGGCACCTCTGAGGCAATGTTCCCCAGGGGCTGTCACAGTGTCCATGCTCCCACTTGACACGACACGCACAGTACCGCAGCTGCTCGATCCACAGTTCTCCCACCCGCGAATTTGGAGAACTATTGCCTAAACATCTTCAACCGACACGCACTGCCTGGACGCGACATTTTCCCTCGTATGCGCCACCTCCCCGAACCTTCGCTCATCGGCGCGAAATAATTGTCGCGACTGCTGCGATCATTTACACGCTCCAGCAATCATTTCGCACACACGCGACAACATGGAAAGCGCGACAGCATCTCCCGAGCCCGAGTCCTCGTCGCGTCGCCGGTCCGGACGCGTCGTGCGAGCCCCCGAGAAGTTCAGCCCAGAGCCTGTGACCGCACCAAAGCGCAAGAGAGGCCCCGATCACGATGAGGACGACGAAGAAAATGACGATAACGAGCCCCTGTCCGATGCCACGATGACCGATGGCGACAGCGCCGACGAACGTCCCCGCCCTAGGCCCAAGAAGCGATCTGCTGCTGCACAAGGAAACCGCGTAAAGAAACCCGCCACTAAGAAGCCAAAGACCAATGGTGTAGGCCCATCTGGTCACCCCGCGAGCCTGCCATCACGTCCCAAGAAGACGGTCAGAATCGCTGCCGTCGACAAGGAAGGCAGTGGCCTATATGGTATGCAGCATCCCTGGAATGTAGCTCTGCTTTCCATCACCTGACACTGACATGCCTCTGTAGCGGAGGTCTTTGGCTCTGGTTTGCCCTCTGAACACGTTGCGGATAAATGGCAAGAGAGGTATCAAAGGAATGATGCCCTCGCCATTGTCGAACTAGTCAACCTCGTCCTGCAAGCATCTGGCTGCGACCTCGAGATCACTGAGGACGATGTTCGTGACCCTGACAACTGTCAAGCTCGTCTTACTGAGCTTCAAGATCTTTTCCAGGAGGTAAGCTGCTATCACCCTGTCCGATTTGTCTTGTTGGTCAACTCTTTTGCTGACATCGTGAAGGAACAAGTCACAGAATATCCCCTCATCTCCAGGGCAAAGAATACCAAAGCCTTCCGTGACCTTCTCACAGGCTTTTTCAAATCTGTCGTCCGCAGTGTTCACGATACAGATGTCCTCTACAACGACCAGACTCTGATGGAGAACCTCGTGCGCTGGATAGCATCCATGTCAACTTCGTCGCTTCGTCCCTACCGTCACACAGCTACTACAGTCATTCTCTCCCTGGTGTACGGGCTGATCGAGGTCGCTACAACCCTTGATGCGCGCATCACGGCAATTGAACAGCAGGTTGCTCAAGCCAAGAGAGGCAAAAACAAGGCAAAGCTTGCAGAAATGCAGCACAGCCTTGACGAGGCCAACAACAACAGAGAGCTGTGCGGCCACCATATCAAGGACTTCTTCGATACCACGTTTATCCACAGATACCGAGATATTGATCCACGTATCCGGACAGAATGTGTCGAAGCACTGGGATCCTGGATCCTGGGTCTTCCCACAGTCTTCATGCAGCCGGAATACCTTCGTTACCTGGGATGGATGCTTTCTGACACGGTTGCTTCCACGCGACAGGAAGTCTTGAGACAACTTGCACGTATTTTCAGACGTGGTATCTCACAACTTGGCCACTTCATTGACCGATTCCGCCCTCGCCTCATTGAAATCGCGACGAAGGACGCTGAGGTTTCCGTGCGCGTGGCAGCCGTGAGCGTCATTAATGTTCTCCGGGATGCCGGAATGCTCGAACCGGAAGAAATGGATACCATTGGCAAGTTGATATACGACAGCGATATCCGAATTCGTAAATCAGTAGTGAGCTTCTTCGTGTCTTGCGTTGAAGACTTCATCACTACCAAAATGGAGGAACTCGGCGGCCAGGATGCGCTAGATGAAGTTTTCGGCGAGATTGAAGAGGACGACTACGACTCGCCTCGCAGCACGTGGGTCAACATCAAGTGCTTGGCAGAGACACTTGCGGCATACGACGAACAGCTTGAGGGTGAACAGCAAGACGCGAACCCTCAAGGTCTAGCCGTAGCCGCCGACGTTCTTCAAGCAAGCGTGCCTGATACTAGGATATCACTCGCTGCTCAGGTGCTCTTCGACAGGGTTCCGTTCGTCAAGGAGTGGGAAGTCCTGTCCGGCTATCTGCTTTACGATCATACCGTCAGTTCCAAGTCAAGATCCAAGAGTGCCTCTACGGAAACGGCCTTTAAGAAAGCTGTTGGTCCTGTGGGTTCTGAGGAGGCCATTCTTCTGGAGGTTCTCGCTTCTGCAGTAAAAATGTCCTTGTTACAGTCGGCAGAAGCTGAAAAGGCTAGGAAGAGGGGCGGACGCTCCGAAGTCGCCGAGGCACAAGAAGACACTGCTCTGGATCTCGCGACGGCCATCCCTCAACTTCTCAACAAGTTCGGGGCTGATCCTGCCACGGCGACTATTGTTCTCAGAATGGAGCACTTTCTTGACCTTGAGGTTTTCCAAACATTGCGGCAGGATTCGACAAAATACGAGAAGCTGCTGGATGAGATCAGCACTCAATTCAACAGACACGATGATAAGAGAGTCATTGCCGAAGCGGCTGCTGCTCTTCTTCATTCTCGACAATATGAAGAGCTTGAGGAACTCACTGATGGAAAGCTTGCTGTGCTATGGGAGAATGTCATTACAACTTTACGTGGCTTCGACAAGACATGTGAGCTTTCCATCAGAGGCAATCTTGAGGCAGAGCATCTCACAGCGCTGTCTACTGTTCTTATGAAGATTAGTGAGCTAGCTCGCATCTCTGACCCTGTCGAGATCCTGGAGGCCGAAGGTCGGGCGGCCGATTCAATGTCGTCGTCGATCGAGATCCTGATCAACATCGCCAACCGCGGCACGTTCGATGACCCTAACGAGGAATTGGACGACTTGGAAGACGAGGTTGCGTCCTTTGCGATTAAAGCCACCCAGTTCTACTTCATGTGGAAGGTAAAGAGCCTCGAAAAAGTCATTCACAGCGGTGCCGAGATCTCCGATACTGTTGTGGATGAGTTATCCGTCTTGCGCAAAAAGTACGATACCAACTTGATCAAGACTCTTTCGTCGCGAGCCGTCATTGATGACACTCGTCTTTTTGCCGCTGGCGCCCTATGCGACGTTCACGTTCTTTTCGGCACTCTGCGCAACTTTGTTGAGCCCACTCGCGGCACCGCGACGTATAGGAAGCTTGCGGGCCTCATGCGTGAACTTGAGCCGAGGCTCTTACCGGAGCTCATTTCCATCTACGACGGTATCGAGAAGAGCTACGCGAAGAGAACGAAGAAGACGCTCAACGAGCCGGCGGATGACGAGGAGCCCATGGATGATGATGATTCTGACGATGAGGAAGACGACGATGAGACTCTTAGCTTTGAAGAGCGTCTCGCTCTGGAACTCAAGTCCGAGAAGGCTCTTTGCGAGCTGGCAGCCAAGTACGTCTTGGCTGTCGTGCAAAAGGTCCTGGACCAGTCAGGTCCCCATGCCGGAAAACTTCGCAAGCGGCTCCTTCGAAATCAGACCCGGCTGGGGAAAAATTTTAGCGAAGTCGTTGCTTTCCTCGACGAGAACAAAGTCCGAGAACATCTTTACGGCAAGAAGCAGGCTCAACGGGCAAAGACTGCCGCGGCGAAGCCAGCATCCAAGAAGCCAGCGCGGAGTGAGGAAGTTGTCGTCGAAGATGAAGAAGAAGAGGACGGGCTTGAGGAGCCCGAGCCGGAGCCGGAAGAGGGTTCAAGAGAAGACCTACGCCGGCGCGAACTACTGGAGGAGGAAGAGGAAGAAGAAGAGCCGGAGCCAGAGGAAGCTCCAGCTAATAATGATGCCGATGACGACGATGTATTGGGTGACTAGCCGGGCTTTCAGCCTGTTTATCATTTTGTTTCTGTGCTCTGCCCACGTACGGTGTCTGGGACTTCTACCAGCCGTCTCCCGTGTCCTGTTGATGCGGACTTCGTGCCTCGGTTGACGATGTTGTGGGCAGTCTTAGTATCGCTCCTATGGGGGGAAGATAATGTTTAGGCTGCGACGGCGAACTAAGGCGCCCACTAGGATGGCTCACTCTACTGGCTTTGCGGCGTTGGAAGGATGAAAAGATGGTTAGCTCTCCTAGTAGCTAATACGACACGATTTCATTGTAAACAAGACATCATCCCTCGTGCCCTCTCGATGTGCTCCAATACGATGCCAACAGTCATTGCTCGTAGTCTCAATCTGCCCAATTTATCCCTACGCCATATATCCTTGAGTGAGTATCCATGGTCCCGTTTGATTCCCGTTCCGTTCCATTATCCACCACATATCTTGGTCCCAAAAAGTCCAAACACCCGTTCCCATCGCTTGCCAAATCCCGCGTCTGCTTTCGTTTCGTTGGGCTCCTTTACCTGCGCACCATACTGACGCACGCAGCAAGTAAAGGGCCGGTTGGAAACAGTTTTGTCGCTAGCCCCCTTTCCAGGCGGCTTGTCGATCATCTCAGCGTCGGAGCTATCCAACGGTGGTCGATCGCTGGGGGTCTTGTTGCTTGCCTTGGTCTTTTTCTTATTACCGGCATCAATGAGCGCCTTGGATTTCTTCTCTTCAAGATCACCCCAGAGAATGAACATCTTCTCGCGCAGCTTGGATAGCTCATCAGGGTCAGTGCGAAGATTGCAGGCGTCAAGGCCCGTTAGAAGCTGAGCTTCGAGGTTGTCGACCAGAACCCAGAAGGTGTTGTTCTTTGTGCCTGGGCTGTGCTTCTTGCCAGCCGTCGTCAATGTCGCTTCTTGGAGGCGTAGAGCAAAGCGCCACTCCCAGACGCGCTCGCCGACGAAGTTGTCTAGAGTCCCTCCATCTTCCTCTTCTGAATTCGAGTCGGACTCGGAGTCTGAATTATCAGACAATATGTCGTATTCTGTTCTTTTGCGGCCGGAAGCAAAGTCTTCGAGTCTTGGAGGGTGGAAGTCAATCACGCGCACATTGGCACGGTATTGGGCAACGGTGAAAGGCAGTTTGACAACAACGGTGGAGCCTTGCACTGTGGCTTCATAGGTCGCCGGCTCCAGGATGTCAGGTATGAGACTCGTCGGTTTGTCGTGATGCTCGCAGGTCACTTGATTTCTGTTAGCTTGCAATAAACACATAAGAAAAAGTTGAGCTCGGTTACCTAAGGGGTTAAGGTCAGGGAGAGGAGCTGCAGCTGGCAATGCAGGTTTCTCGTCCCCCTTTGCCTTCTCGGCCAACTGCGCTCGTTGAAGCGCTCGTCTCTGCTTTGAGTTCAAAGGTTTCTCTGCTTGATCAGGTGCAGACCGCTTTTTACTCGTCCTCCCAATGACCGAATCGATCTCCTTTTTTTGAGCCTTGAACTCTTTTTCGTAATTGCGTTTTCTCCGTATCGCGTTCTTGAGGGCAGGATGGACATTTTCCGGGTCCTCTTGTGGATCAAGAACCTCTATGGACATTTTTCTGGCGAAGTCGGTGCGGTCTTGACGGAGGAAGCCTTCCAAGTTCAGTCCGTTGTTCCCAAATTTGATCTGGATGTTCAAAAGATGAACCCAATCGCCGCACTTGACTTGAGAGCGGATAAGCGATGCGTGTGGCTCGTAGCACGTTATCTGTATGCACCTTTTGCCAAAGGGACCTGCCCAATCGACCTGCGCATTAGGATTGCCTGCCTTTCCCGAAGTGTAGCCGTAGGGATCTCCGTCTCTCCCTCCGTCCTGCGTCTGACCCTTCCAAGCGTGATTATAGAAGGACGTATTCTCGGTGTAGTCAGACACATACAGCGTGACCTTGTCACCAGAATTAAATGGTTCTTTAACAACTTGGACGATCAGGTCACGGAAAGTGCCATCCCTGACTTCTTGAAGCTCGCAAAGCTTTTGCTTTTCCCCCTTGATTGATTGCGCCACACGAGTTGCGAAGACTTCAGCATCCGGAATGCATTCTGCCTTGATATTCTGATGCAGCCAGGACACATACTTCTCGGCGCCAGGCTTCGACTTCTGACCAGCATCCTTCATAGATGGCGTCAGGGGTTGAGAGGCCGGCTGAGGATACGGGGGAATCTTGGACGCGGGATATACATGAATGGCAGTCGTTGCCCTGTTCGTCAAAAGAGAGAGCGATCCGGAGTGCTTTTGAACCTGGGAATCAATGTCAGCCACCACGAATAAAGAACCTCAGGTGGACGCACGCACCTTGGCTTGGTGGACAACAACAATATCTCCAGGACCGCATATAGGTATGTCTTTTTCTTGTACGCGGAAAATGTTCAACTCAACATCCCAAGTCACCTGGTCCTGGATCGAAATATCAATCAGGCGAAGCACGCACTTCATATCTGATTTTGTGTCAGGCTGCCCAAAGCAGTTTGACTGGGAAATAGGTCGAAAACATACCCTCATTTCTTGTTTTCATTGGGGCCCGGAAGTCTTTGACGACACCGATCACGTCGACGAAAGTCCAAGGCGTGATCTGTCCTTCCTCCATGAACTTTGCCAGCGCAGTGAAGCCCTTAGGAAGGTCCATGTCGGCATTTGTCTCGGCCATGTTGGCTGTTCTAGAGAGGAGAGGTAGGAAACACAAAGGAGACAGAATCGTTCGAACAAGATGAGTTGATTATTGGCGGTGGCCCAGTATCGTCATCGCCGACGACGACGAACGCCTGTTGTAAGGACCAGGATGGTGTTTTGTGTAGTGGTTCGGTCGTTGACTTCCTCCAAACGCGTGTCGGTGGCTTGAGGGCCTGTGAGACGCGCTGAGGTACCCCACCAAATTGGATGTCACTTCGCGAGACCATGTGCTTCGCTGGTGGAAGGTGCAGTTACTTGCTCTTGCCACAGCCACCCAGCCTGGCCTGTGCGTGTAATGGAAGCAATGGAATTACCCAAAAGTTCGACTTGCGCTCTTGGTAGTGTTTCCATCTCCACGCCCAACGTATTCCAGGCAGCAGAACATCTGGAAGCAGCAAAGATTAGGGCTGCAGGTACGCTGATGTCTTTTCCTCCGCCTTCAAGTAGGTCTCTCTTCCAGAACAGATATAGAACAACGGATAATGCGTCAAATGCAAAGATGAAGCAGACGCATCAAGGCACGCGGAACCTTGAAGGGCAAAGCTTTCAATCATTATCTTGAGAAACAAGTGGTGCATAGATGTAGACAACGGGCACCTTTGAGGCCTGGAAGCCAACCGTCCTCAGCGTCTTACTCAGTCTGGGAAGGTAAGTCCGTCATCGACCTCCAGAGGTGATGTGGAAAGAAGTACCTGCCTAGCATTTCATGACATAATCCCCTAGGAAACCAGGCTAAGCAAAGAGAGGCAGCGCCATTGTGGGGTCACAATCTCTTACAGAGCTACTCGTCTTACTACCTATCCAATTGAACTGCCTCCCCTGACTCAGCTAATGAGAAGCATCTGGAGAGCCAAAGCCCGCCATTGTACAGTGTGCCTCCCCACCTAACAGGAGGAGAAGGAGAAAAAGAAGGAAAAAAGACTTCAGTGTTCGCTTGCGGCCTCAGAAGCCGTACCGGGTACCTTAGGTAAGCTCTCACCCTCAAGCATGCCACATGTCAAGTGTACGTACACACACAGCCTTAGCGGGCTTGCCTGGATTTGGCGAAAGGCCCTGCACTTTTCTTTCGTCGACCCGCTCTCTCGCTTCATCCTCCCCGACTTCTCCTTCCCCCCATCATCAGTGGCATAAATTTCCCACCCCTCCATCTGCAACATCTTTTCTTCCCGCGTTCTGACACCGAACTCGGCATTTCCAGTTTTTACACACGAGAGAGCCTTCCCACATTCCTGCGCCAGACGACCAAGTCAGCATCTGTCAATAGAGACGGTTTCTTCCTTTCGCCTGCTCAAAGCAGTCAACCGCTACCTTCCCCCCTCCTGACGGGCGGCCCAAAAACAATCACTACCAGAATCAGCATCCATCTCAACAACCACCATGGCTGATCGGTACATCCCCGAGCATCGCCGCACCAATTTCAAGGCGAAGAGCACCTTCAAGCCTGAGGAGCTCCGTCGCCGCAGAGAGGAGCAGCAGGTCGAGATTCGCAAGGCCAAGAGAGAGGAGAACTTGGCCAAGCGCCGTGGTATCGGAACGGGCGAGAACAGACCCGGCGCTTCCCTCGGAGCTGCTCCAGACAGCGACGATGATACCGCTCCCACAGAGTCCCAGGTCAGTCTTGATATCTTTCTCGCGTTTTTGCGATGGCATCGTCGCTGTCGTCGTCCTCTTTGTTTGAACCCCACCAATACTGCCGCACCCTTCGTCTTATTTTCCCCCTCTGTTGCCAGGGCGCCTTGCCTCTGCCCCACTTGACCTTTGCGCGAGTCGGGACGGTCCTCTCCCACTAGACCTGAAGCCCCGCGCCAAACGCCTTGCGTGAGGTTCACGACGACTGGCATTCATCAACTCGCACAGATCAGAAACATTGCTACTAGTCACCAAGCACAAGATGCTAACTATTTACAGTTGAACGAGGACCTTCCTCAGATGGTCAACGGTGTCTTCTCCGACCAGATCGATCTCCAGATCCAAGCAACGACAAAGTTCCGAAAGTTGCTATCCAAGGAGCGCAACCCCCCAATCGAGGAAGTTATCAAGACTGGTGTCGTCAGCCGTTTCGTCGAGTTCCTGCGCTCCCCCCATACCCTGGTTCAGTTCGAGGCTGCCTGGGCCTTGACCAACATTGCTTCCGGCTCTGCCACGCAAACCCAGGTCGTTATTGAGGCTGGTGCGGTCCCCATCTTCGTTGAGTTGTTGGCCAGCCCCGAGCCGGATGTACGGGAACAGGCCGTTTGGGCTCTCGGCAACATTGCCGGCGATAGTCCTCACTGCCGCGACTATGTCCTTAGCTGTGGCGCTTTGAAGCCTCTGCTGGCCCTGCTCGGCGATAGCCGTAAGCTTAGCATGTTGCGCAACGCAACTTGGACTCTGAGCAACTTTTGCCGTGGCAAGACTCCTCAGCCCGACTGGAACACCGTACGTAGCCTGGCACTAATCCTCCCGTCCCGTTGCTTTGCTGACGTAATTCCCAGATTGCTCCCGCCCTGCCCGTTCTCTCCAAGCTCGTCTACTCCCTTGACGACGAGGTTCTCATCGACGCCTGCTGGGCTATTTCTTACCTCTCCGATGGGTCCAACGACAAGATTCAGGCTGTGATCGAAGCAGGCATTCCCCGTCGACTCGTTGAGCTTCTGATGCACGCTTCTACCTCCGTACAGACGCCCGCTCTCCGTTCCGTGGGCAACATTGTCACCGGTGACGACGTCCAGACGCAAGTGATCATTAACTGCGGTGCCCTGCCGTGCCTCCTTTCGTTGCTTAGCTCCAACAAGGATGGTATCCGCAAGGAGGCCTGCTGGACGATTTCCAACATCACCGCCGGTAACTCCGCTCAGATTCAGTCGGTCATCGATGCCAACATCATTCCGCCTCTTATTCACCTATTGTCTAACGGTGACTTGAAGACCCGCAAGGAAGCATGCTGGGCGATCAGCAACGCGACATCGGGTGGTCTGCAGAAGCCGGAGCAGATCAGATACTTGGTTTCTCAGGGCTGCATCAAGCCGTTGTGCGACCTTCTTGCCTGCCCTGACAACAAGATCATTCAAGTCGCTTTGGATGGATTGGAGAACATCCTTAAGGTCGGCGACCTCGACAAGCAGGCTGCTGGTGAAGGTCCTGACTCGATTAATCGTTACGCCTTGTTCATCGAAGAGTGCGGTGGCATGGAGAAGATTCACGAGTGCCAGACCAACGCCAACGAGGAAATCTACATGAAGGCCTACAACATTATTGAGAAGTACTTTTCGGACGAGGAGGAGAATGCGGACGAGGGCATGGCTCAGACGGCCGGTCCTAACGGCACGTTCGGTTTCGGCGCCAACGCTGCTCCCCAACAAGGCGGCTTCAGCTTCGCTAACGGCGGCGATTCGATGGACATGTAAAACTTCAGATTGTTAGCGCAACCCGATGTGCTTTTGCTGCTTCAGCAACTTGCCTTTGGATTCGACCCAAATCAGCACCCACACCCCCCAGCCCCCAGCACTATCTGTCACTCACCCACACCCCTTTCTGCCAGCGGCGCATTACATTTATTGCTGGACTGGCAGTCAAACACCTTTTCCCCCACCTACACACAACACACCTGCAATCGGCGTTCTCTAATATGGCTTGATGGAAATGATTGGAAGACGTTCCCAGTTGAGAGATGACAGGCCCTTTGGTAGCTTCAAAGCTCCAGCCTGAGAAAGAGGAAGAAGGCGAGAGGAAGAGAGAAGAACGCGGATATGGGCCGAAGGACGAGGCCCAGCAGACACGGGTGACAGACCTGATAGCTTAAAGCTCCAGGCCGGAGTCTGACTGGCCCACAACGCCACATGTGGCCATTGAGGCGGACTTGTACACCACGCGGGAGTTGGCCACGACGCCAGCGGCGACGACCGCGGATGGACGGCGGTACAAGAAACGGGTTGAATGGTGCTAGTGCATCTTAACTCGGGACGAGGAGTTTGGGCTGCACGACTTGCTGCCGGGGCCAAGTGGCATCTGGCTCATAGCGTTCGTAGCAAGCAATCCGCACAGCGGAATCAATGTCAATTCAATCGACAGTGAAAGTATTACTGTGCACGTTATATGCGTTCCTAGTGACCCCTTTTGTGACTTTGACAGGGAAATCTGCTAGGCGGCGCATAGTGATCAGATACACAACTTTGCGTGAAACGGCAATAGATGCATCCTGAAATGCGATGAACGTAGGATGATTGCCGTTGTCGTACTATGCATAAACCTACCTGTAGGAATGTGCTGCGATTTGAGGTGCAGGGGTGGGCTTGCGAACGCCCCGCCACTGAAGCGCCGTCCTTATTGAACCCAACCTACCTCGGGATCCCGCAAAAAGGTGCACGGCTGCTACTCTTACTGCCTATGCGTTACAGGTACACCAACATTGGCAATCCCAAGGTACATTTGCGCTCAGCCCTGCCTCATCGCCAAACCCGGTTCTAATTCTTCTCCCACCCACGACAGTACTCAACGCGAGCTCCGTAGCATGCGTAATCGCGCATTCGAGGCGACGCCAACCAGCAGCACTTGATGCGCCCGACACCTAGCGACAGCCGAGTTGCACGATGGACGGTCGCGTAATCCGAGGCGTCCAGCGCGCCGCGCTGAAGCAGTGGAACGAGTTCATTGCCAAGAGTCTTGCAACTCGTCTGGATCCCGACAAATTCGAATCATACGTCCCTTTCCTTCAGGCGAAACACCCGCTTCCTCCCTCCGTCGTTGCCGATCTGTTCCTGCGGCCCCAGCCTCACAACCATGAGAGCCTCGATCCTCGAGTTCCACGCTTCCTCCAAGTACTGTCTGACCTCAACTACATCGACACGCCTTCTATCTTAGAGGCTCTATATAAGTACTCTACTTCGCGTGCGCACTCTAGAGAAGCTGCGCAAGCTTCGAATGGCGGCAATCCTACATCTCAGACCCTGCGATGGGCGAGCTCGTACTCGGCAGAGGAAGTCATGTTCTATAGACTTACGAAGTCTGTAGCTCAAGGTACAGCGATACCGAATACCGAGACTGGCCTTGCAATCGCCAAGATTATGGCCAGTTGGATTGCTCTGTTCACCGACGCCGCCACGGCCTTCACGGTCGACGTCATGGGCCAGCTGCAAAACAGCCAGGCGAGGGAAGAAATGGAGTCCGCGCGAGCTGCCTTTGTAGCCTTGCTCCTTGGAGTATGCGAAAATCACACAGTAATGAAGGCTTTTGGAAGCCCCGAGGCAAAAAGTAAGCATAGCCGGAATCTGTGCCCCTAGGAATTCGACTGACTGGTATAAAGACACCAGGAAGGCCCTGTCCGAGAGTCTAGCAAACTTCGTGCCTACGATCATGCAGAACGCCGGACCTATAGCAACTCGTCTGGACATGTTTCGTACAAGCACGCTAGCAGCGTTTGAGCCTGTTGATGAGCAGAAGAACACATCAAATGTCGAGATAGAAGACCTCTTTGATTCCTCTGTAGCACTTGAAAACTTCGTCATTTCCGAACTGCCAATCGTTAACTCGAGAGCGGGCCTATATATATATCTGAATGCTGCGGTTAGTACATGGTCGTTGTTAACAGTGAAGATGCTGACAATCATCTTTATTGTAGCTCGTTGGACGGCCACTGATCGACGATATGTCCATCTTCAACTATCTGAACAACAGATATCAGGTAATGCCAAATGGCACTATGTCATGCGCAAGTGCTGACGCTGCGAGTCTTAGGGAGACGTACAGACAACCACTATTGACCTCATATTAGCCTCGTTCGATGTGTTGGCCAATGCTGTTTCTCGAAATGAAGGCAACTCGGCTGCTCCTCTCCTTCGTTCATTTCTCATGAACAAGCTGCCTCTTCTTATTGAAAACTTGAGCAAACATATGTACCCTCCTCTGACGGCGGAGTTTTGCATCACAGAAGCGCTGGGCCGCGTAGACACAAATACCTTTCCCACACTTTCATCTATGTTTGATGAGTCCAGGAGCAACAACCCTTTCACCGACTCCGTTCGAGAAGAGTTCTGCTGGGCGTGCTGTCTCCATGGTCTAGTGCGAGAGAGCAGTATTGAGGGCCTTCTGGGCGAGACACCTTATCAAAACCTTCCGGCAGGTGGAAGGTACGTGAAGGACAATCTGGTTGCAGAATGCCTCGCGGATCCTGAGCGCATGCAGGCCCTCATTGGAGAGCTCGATGGGAAAGATGGAAATGCTGGCGCAGTCTGCCAGGCATTGACTGAGGTATGTTTTTGCTAGTCAGCAGTGGATTATATCATGTCTTCCTGACACACGCAGGTTCTGGGACAACTTTGCAGAAATAAGGAGACAATGTCTCTCAAGCTCCTTTGCAGTCAACTGGCCCAAAAACCCCTGTCTCTAGACGTCATGCTGCTTTTTGAGAAACCGGCCACAATTCTTCATCCACTCTGCGATCTTCTAGACAACTGGAAGTATGATGAGGATCAAGGCGAGTATCAGCCCGTATACGAGGAATTTGGGTCCATTCTTCTTCTGGTCATGGCCTTTGCATATCGCTATAACTTATCTGTATCTGATCTTGGGATCGTGTCTCCTGACTCCTTCGTCTCGAAACTGCTCGGCCAAGGTCACCAGAGCCGAGTGTTTGATGAATTATCAGAACAGCAAAAGGGTCATCTCGACGGCTGGATTCATGGGCTTTTCGACTCGGAAGCTGGTGGGCTAGGAGACGAGCTCATGTCGTCGTGCCCCCCGCAAGACTTTTACCTCCTTGTTTCAACCCTTTTCCAAAACATTGTGCTTGCCTTCAGCACTGGTCATCTGTCCGAGGAAAGCTTGAGAGGAGGAGTCGAATGTAAGATTGACTCTGGCTGGTCGCCCTTTGCTGTGGCTAACTGAACTGTCAGATCTTGTCGACACATTTCTTCTACCATCTCTGGTTGTAGCCATCACGTATCTCTCCAATTCTCTGCTTATTGAACGGTCCGAATGCCAGAAGGCCATCGTCAGAGTGTTGAAGTCTGTCCTCGAGCCAACTTCGATTTCAAAGGAGGCATCGGACATGCTGTCCTCTGTCATGAACATCGTCGCAAAGCCTTTGGAGCACTCGCTGAGGACATATCAGCGATCAGACCCGAAAAGTCAAGAAATTGAGCCACTTTTAAGGGCAATAAAGGACAGCATCCCATTGTCCCGAAGGACAGGGGCGGCGGACCACGTCGAACTAGAAGCTTGGTCAGGTGTTCAACAACACCAGCACAACCATCAAAACGTAGGCTTTGCAAATACACTCCGACAAACTTTGCAAAGTCTCGTGCAATGGAGCATACATCCGGCCATGGATAGGCCGCCTCCGACGTATACCCACCGTCAAATACTCGTAGCTCTCATCATCCTCGGCGCGAAGCGACTACTACAACTCATTTACGAAGACATTAGACAACATAGCGAAGCTGGGAGTGGCAGCATCGTTTACGACGTGGCTGCGAACCTGGTTTGCGCCCCTGACGCGAACGACAGTCCTTGGGCAAACGCCCTCAACTTCATGGATAACTCGGGAAACATGCCGGCGCCTATCCAGAAGAAGCTGACGATGCGGGAAGTTCTGAAATCGGATGCCGAGAACTGCAAAAGACTGCAGAAGACAGATATGAATCTGGCCGAGATCGTGGTGAGACTACATCGCAAGGTGGAGTCCCAGATGGTCGTCGCTCAGGCCGCAGCCATTCAGGCAGATACCATGCTGCAAAACGATCTTGGCCTGGGCTTAGATGGAGGCACGGGCTCTCTCGACGATGCCATGGCAGCTGCAACTGCGAATGTTGTTGCCGGAGATGGCATGTCCGTAGATAACGTCAGCCTCGACTTGAGTATGGCTGGCGATATGGGCTTGGGTGGACCTTCCAACGCTGGGGGTGGTCTTGACCTTGGGGACAATGACCTCTTCAGTGGTCTCGATACTGGCGATGACTTTCAGTGGGACAATATGGATCTCTCGTAATGGAACACGACTTCTCAGTATCGGGTGCGATGGTGTCCCTACTGGTTTGCATCGTGTGTGGTTTACATGGACGCATGGGCGCAAAAGGACTGGAAGGGAGGGGAAAACGGGTCTTTACATCAGGGCCTTTTCACTAGGGATAGAGAGATAGATAGCATGCTACGTTACATCTGATACCAAGAAATCGCACTCTGCCTGTCCTTCACTTTGCATCAACCCAGCTTCCAATTGTGAACTGCGAGTTGCACATGTTGGTGAGTTCCCAGTCTTCGGCGCCCATCTCGGCCTTCATGTTGGCATCTCCCCGGCCGCCGCACAATCCCCCCACGAACATGGTGGCCATAAAATGGTCGTCCGTCGCGTGGGCTTCGCGGAACTTGGGATGCTTCATTAAACTCGTCACCTTGCGCCTCAGCATAGGTCCGCCGCATGGCTTCTTGCCACGGATGGCACAACCATAGACTGCCTGGTCCGTAGGCACGTCTTCCTCGTAGGCTGGGCAAAAGGTGTCGATGACTTCCTGGCGGAAATCAAGCGCCCACGGCTCCGGCGGGGTGGGCTGGGCGAAGTTGTCGCGGAAACGGAGCATTGGGCCCCAGACGTTGCGGTAAAGGTTGTGAACAGAGCCCCCCGACCCGATGAACAACGTCTTGTGCTTGGCCGCCCGCAGGGGACGAAGCGCAGCGCCGACGGCTACGTGGAAGTGAGGGTCATAGAAGTCGTTCATGGAGATTAGGGTTGTGGGTGGACAGGCTTTTGGAAACATGCGAATCAGGACGAGGTAAGTGTCGTGGATCCAGTCGAAGGTCGGGTCGGTTTTGGAAGGGATGCCTGCTGCCTCCAGGTGCGCTTGGATCGTGGGAATGTAATCCAGGTCGGGGTTGAGCTTGTAGGGGTGGTATTTTTGGGGGTTCACGTAGGCTACAGGTGATTTTCCGGGCTTGGGATGCGCGGAGATGAGCACCTCTCCGGGAGCATTCGTTGCCCAGTGTGCGCCCTGTCCGTTGTGAGTTGGCTGATCAGAAAAGAAGCGGGGGATGGTGAAACGAGCAACGACGAAGCTGTATGCTTACCATCATAATGATATGCTCTATGCCCTGAGCGAGAGCTTCATCGCCACACTTCTTCCAATACGTGGCCGAGTGGCTCTCCTCGCCTAGCATCATTGTCGAACCATGAGAAAAGAGGTGAACTGGGGTCATGGGACCCTCTTCATTGCTTCCAACGGCCATGTTTGAGAGGCGTCGTCCTTCTTGCGGGATGTCGCTGTGGTAGCTGTATACTTAGGATATATACGATCGAAGCTAACGTCGATCTTTGGAGCACTTTAAATGCTCAACTGGAGTTTGTCGTAAAAAACTGATGGATGGCTCGATGGCGAAGACTTCTGGGAAGGTTATCTCACGTCGTGGGCATTGATGTTAGTGGTAGTTGGCTGTTCTCGATAGCTATGCCGATTGTCATTGCCACATCTCAGCCCAGGACGGCCCCATCGGCGGACGGAATGCTCACTCGAGACGCTATATCAGATCGTCCGGCAAACTTGAGAGGCCCGACATGGCGGCAATTACTGCTTCGCCATGCCCCCGGAAGGTAGGAGCGTGAATGGTCTGGGGTTCGCCTGGGGAAATACGGGGCCGGCGGGGCCGGTGCAAAAGACTGGGCTCTTTCCTCCACTTCCCGAGCCGAGACCGAGCCGGTAGGCCAGCCCGCCCTCAACAACCCAAGTGCCGAATCACTGCAACTACCATGGAATGCGACCTGAACACGCCTGATTCGTGTGGTTTCATTTCTGCATGTGTTGATGACTTAGTCAGCGGCCAGCAAACTTCCCCGGGGCATTTTGCGAAGGCCTCGTATCTTGGGAACCATTGGTGATCTGCCTGAAGCATTGTTGAAGTTGCCAAATTGTGATGAATACAGTAAGAAGTGGGTTGCATTTGCAGACTATTATACAGACGCACAAACCTAAATATGAAAATGAGGAAACTAAGACCTGAGCTTCAATGCGTAGTCAAACACTCTACGTCCACCGATCCATGTTCCATACGCCAGACTGGGGAGCACAATGCTCATGATCAGGCTGGCACCAACTACGAACCCTTGCTCGAAGAATCCCAACCTGCTGTTTCCAGGCTGGTTCGTGGGCTTCAGGGGGGCAGTCGCCAAAGCTCGCAGGCTTTGTGTCGTGATGCCGCCGGCGCCAGAGAGGAGCTGGTCGACCTTTGCCAGTGCGCCGGAAGGCTGCTCAATGAATTGTGGCCGGGACACGGAAAACATTTCCTTGCTGTAACGGAACTCGAAGGCCGCATCGTGCGAGGTGGATGCCGCAGGCCCCAGCAGAAGGCTGGAGGGGATCTGGTTGACAAAAGAAATGTGCGAGGGAAGGTGTTGTGAGAGGTACTTTGCCGCGTCAGGACTGGCGAAGAAGTAGCCCGCCAAGAGAGGCTTTCTATGAACAGTATTGAGACAGCGTTTCGTGAGAGGGAATGAGATGGAATGACTTACTCAAACTCATAAGTGTATATGGAATCCACGAGGCCAGATGAAGTCGCAATCGGCAAGAAACGCCCACTAACCTTAGCATTCAAGAGAGAAGTGTTCCTGCAGTCGTCAACAGCCTGTCGCTATCACTGAGCACCAGGAAAAACTCACTTGTCCTTGATGTCAACCAACTTGAAGTCCTTCGATCCAAAGCTGGAGACCAGCCGCTTCTCCTCAGCCTCCTGTACGGCCGCCCTCGTCTCGTCGCTTTTGTTGTCACTTGCGCGTCGAACGGTCGTCTCCCGCGCGAAGGCAAGGGAAGCGTGCTTTGAGCATGCTTCGAAGAACTCCTTCTTCACGTACTCATTGACTAGAACGAGATCTGGCGCATACGGTGACTGTCCCCCAAAGCCGAAACGTGCGGCTGTGATGGCCCCTGCTGCGGCTTCAATGTCGGCGGTACGGTCGACGATGGCAATGGTACGGGCAGTGTTGGAGGAAACAAAGTGATTAACATGGCTTGCGCTGGGTGCAACGCCTGTTTGATCCACGAGGATTGCTGAGTCGAGAAGCGATTGATCCGTAATTTTCTTTGTAATGCAGAAAGCATTCTGATTCAGAGCTCGAGGGAGAACGCTGCGGAGAATCGAGTCAAGCTGCAGCAGAGTATCTTCGAGCTGCTCGCTCTTGGGTCAGCTTCGTTCAAAACCATGAGATGACCGTGGTTCGGAATCCTACAAACCTCAAGCGCAACCACAGAGCCTGCAGCTATAGCCGCAGCAAGAGGGCTCAGAATAGAGAACAGCCGAGTGTAAGTTGTTGGTCTAATGATGACCAGCCCAGCACCGGTTCGTCTAGTGGTGTTGTCCTTGCCATGAGCTACTAGATACTCGGTATCGAGCTCCTTCCCAAAGTCAAGAGACTCATAGAAGTGGCGAACGGCCTCCATTGATAGAAAATGCTCAACCTCGACTTCCGTCTTTGACGCGCCCGAGTCCTTTTCTTCGGCAGCGCACAGCGCTGCGGACTCCTTGCGTAATTCCTCATGAAGACTGATGAGGTTGTCTTGGCGGAACCGAATGCCCTCCGCGCGCCCATCAACAAGGGTCACGAGCAGTTTCTCGATGGCAGGTTCCATTGCGGCGGTCGGTTGGTCTCCAATGAGAAGGGCAAAGAGGTGTGAATAGGAGGGTAAGTGAGATGGACGCAATTCTGATCTGCCCTGGGTGAAGTTGAAGCTATTCTATCTAGATACCCCGAGGGAGCTGTGACATATTCCGACAGTGACACCCTTCAATGACCCGATAGCTCGAACGGCTTGGCGGTACCTCAACCTGGACGTCCGGGGCTGAGAGGGGCGGAAAGTGGAGGACAGGGGTGCTGGTCGATCACAGTCAAGCTTACCAGGATAGGGCAGACGCAGTTCACTTCTCCCCGCATTTCCGACGCAGGACTCGTTCAAACGGGGAGCGGGTTCGCGGAGATGGACGGGTCGACGGTCGGCATATTGAAGCGGCCTGCTCCCCCCTTGTGGTTCATTTTCCAGACAGGCGTAATTGAGTCCAGAACTAAGATTGAAGTCGTTTACAACACAACTCATCCTTTGCAAAACCCACTCCACAGACAAGAACGTATAGCCACGCGCATCAGTATGTCGGCCACCACAACAGACAACCCGATCACAACGGCAGTCCGCCAGGACTACCTCCACGACTACAGCATCCGACTCACTGGAGGCGTCGAGGAAGCGTACGCGAGGCCGTCCAGAGATGCGCCTCTGCCAGCGGTTGAGAACCCTCCCGATTGGTATGACCAGCATCGCCAAGTGCCTCCGTACAGACCCATCAACCGAGAACTCGATGTTGCAGACAGACCTTGGGGATCCAACAGGATTGAGAACGGCTTCGTTTTTGTGATGTTGAACGGATGTTGGATTCAAGGGGTAAGAATGCGCCCATGGCTAGGCAAACCATGCCGGCTGGTTGCTGACGTGCGTCTGACAGGTTACCAACTGGCTTTGGAGAAGCACGGGGGGGAAGGTAAACCAGACATATTGGAGGGCCAAGGTTGGCGGCGAAATCTGACTGCTAGCAGCGGTGGATTTGGAGACGGAGGGAGATATCATGGCATTGCGATTGCAATTGTACACTACCGGATCGGGAATTCCGCGAAACCACACTAGGCACGAATAGCTTCATCTATTTTGACCGAAAGTGGTTGAGAATCGCCATATGAGAAGGAGCGCATGTGTGTGCATGAGAGGCAATATTGACGTTGGTTGGCGAAACCATCGTAAAACTCGCCAGCATGTCGGAAGCCACTATCGGCTCGGCAATAGAAATGCAGTATACTGAGTTTTCATTCGCAGCGTACCTGTGTAGGTGACTCGGCTCGCCTGAGCTAAGCTGATACAAGAGAAGAAAGAAAAGGAAAGGATGCATTGGCATTGACCCCTGCCCCTTCGCGTTGGAGCTCCGAGGCTCGCCGGAGCACGTCACATTTGCTTCACAAGAAGGGAGCTCAAACCTCGTCGTCTCCTAACCAACCAAAAACCAAAACCAGCCACAGCCACAGCGGCAGCCCGTCAGCCCGTCATACACGAAACAGTTCGAGGACAGTACGGGGCGTGCTGTGCCTCGCTAGGTAGGTACGCTCAGCTGCCTACCTACGCAGTACCCAAGGTAGGTACCTAACCTAGGTAACCGTAAGTTGAGGTCCGGTGCAGGGCAGCTGGTTGGGGTCAGCCCCTCCCCCACCCTTCCGCCGCCGACGGAACGCCATGAGGGGTCCATCTTCATCACCTCCGCTGTCCACTCCAACGTCAAGAGCTCTTGCCGTGAAGAACGTGACTGCGATTCCGAAATCTCCCCGTCTCTCGCAATAAAACCCAATTAGGACCCTTCTGAAACAAACACAGTTGATTCTAAGTGACAACATTACCACCGTCTTCGTAACCTCACCACCAATCTATTTAATCGCCATGTCTGTCAAGACTCCGCCCATCAAGGACCTCCTCGAGGTTACGGAGGACAAGGAGAATCGCCTTACTTTTATGAAGAACGTCTCCATTCCCCTGAAGGATTCACCACTTCCAATCAGAGCCAATGTCTACCTCCCGCTCACGTCGGAAAAGACCGGTCGCTATCCGGTGCTGGTAACCTACGGCCCCTATGGCAAGGACATTCCGTACGCCAAGTTCTACCCTAAGTCGTTCAGTGAAGTGAACCCCGAGCAGAAGTCAAAGTACTCAGCCTGGGAGACGCCGGACCCTGTCTACTGGACCAGCCAGGGCTATGCCATCATTAGAGCCGACGAGCGCGGCCTGGGCCAGAGCCCTGGTTTTCTAGATACCATGAGCCGCGGCACGAGCGAGTGTTTCTTCGATGTTGTCGAATGGGCCGCTGAGCAGCCTTGGTCTAGTGGAAAAGTTGGCCTACTAGGTATATCCTACTATGCTGGTATGTGTCTCCTGTCTAGACGCCAATCATCGCCGGTTGCTTATACATGTCACAGGCTCTCAGTGGCGAGTTGCGGCTCGCCGCCCCAAAGGTCTCGCAGCCATCATCCCGTGGGAGGGTATGTCTGACTACTACCGTGACCGTTGTCGGCACGGTGGCATTTACTCCAATAAGTTCATCGGCGTGTGGTGGAATCGACAGGTCCTTGTGAACCAGTATGGCCGCAAAGACAGGTCGAAACTGGACTTTCCTCCAGATGGGCCCGGAGCCAGGGGTCAGGAGGACACCATCGAGGGTGATCTGCCTGACGACGTCCTGGTCGCCAACCGTCAGGATCAAACCAAGGATAACGAAGCCAATCGTTTCCGCGATGACGACTATTACGCCAGCAAGGAGTATAAGCTGGAAGACATTGAAGTTCCCGTGTTGAGCGTTGCCAACTGGGGTGGTATTCTCCTTCATTTGAGAGGCAACGTCCAGGGATATCTCGGGGCCGGCTCCAAGCTGAAGTACCTCCGCTTCATCACCGGGCGGCATGATTTACCCTTCTACTACCCCGAGGAGGTTGAACTCCAGAAAAGCTTCCTCGACGCTTTTCTGAAGGGTGATGATCGCGTGGGCTGGAGTGTTCCTGGTAAGGTGTCTCCTGTAACGCTCACACTGCGCAAGGGCAACGTCGGTTTCAACGATGCGCAGAGGGAGAAGGCTTACGAGAAAAGAGAGGAGAGTGCCTGGCCCATTCCACGTACGGAGTACACAAAGTTTTTCCTGACCTCGGACCTGGGATTGACAGCAGCTGGTCCCAGTTCGGAGTCAAAGACTGTGTCGTATAAGGCTCTTGGGTCCTTGGAAAACCAGCAATTCGTCTCCTTTGCCACTGCGCCCTTTGAGCAGGAAACCGAAATCACAGGTCACGTAGTGGCCCACCTCAACGTCTCTGTAATGCCCGACAATACCGGACACGACACCGATATTGACCTATTCGTCACTCTGCGCCACATCGACCCGACAGGCCAGGAAGTGTTCTACACAGGAACAGCCGGAGACCCTGTGCCACTTGTGAAGGGCTGGCTTCGTGTGAGCAACCGTAAAGTGCATGTCGAGAACCCTAGACACAAGTCTTGGCTGCCTCACAGAGAGTATCTTTCAACAGACGTCCAGCCTGTCAAGACCGGCGAGATTTACGCGGTAGATGTCGAGCTCTGGCCTACGAACGTAGTTGTCGACAAGGGCGGCAAAATCGTATTTGAAGTTGCGAGTGGCGACACACAAGGCAGTGGCATTTTCCAGCACTCCTCCGATGTCGATAGGTGAGCCCCTCTTCCCGCACATCCTTTTCAACACCATGACTAACTTCCAATCCCTAGGCCTGCCATCAAGTTTGCAGGGCTCAACAACATTCATTTCGGGCAGGGCCTGGAGAATTATGTGACGTTGCCCGTAATCCCGTCCAAATGAAAACTTGGTGACGAATTTGGAAGTACCTGATGCGTGGGAGGGCGCGTATGCCGCAAAGTTTGCCGAACTGCTCTTTAAACCAGATGCTAGGTTCGGGAAATTAAACCGAGCCAGTGAATCCGGGGCCGGCGGCGGCGGCGGGGGCGGGGGAAGAGGGGGCGGCTGATGTTGGACCACCCTATGAAGCTTGTTGCTGTGAGACGTAAAAAACAAGTAGCCGCTGTCGTAGAATGATGTGTAGCTGATACTCTGAATTTTGTCGCCGTTACTCCTTTCATCATTGAATTTGAACGCCCAGCACGCGAAGATGAGCTTCTCTGAGCATTTCTCCCTGGCCAACATTCCGTACGGCATTGCCAGCACTGCCAAACATCCTAAGGGCGTAGCCACGAGAATTGGCGATTTGGTTGTATTTCTTGCGGATTTGGGCCTCGATGCTTCCAAGCAGGTCCAAGACGCGCTGTCCCAGGTATATGCCACAGCCTTCGAAAGAGGAACGTGATATTGACCATGAACTAGCCAACTCTCAACGCTCTAGCCGCCATAGGGAAGGACGAACTCCGTATGCTCAGAAAGAATATTCAAACCACCTTGTCCGATCAGTCGGTGGTTTCAAAACATGGCGTCCCAATTGAAAATGTTCATCTGCATTTGCCGGTGCAGATTGGCGGTTTCACCGACTTCTCTTGCTCCAAGGAACACTTGTTGAATGCATCAGCGGCCGTTATGGGACTGGCGTCGATGCCGCCCGCAGCACCATATCTTCCGATCGGGTACAGCGGTCGGCCGTCCAGCATCGTGGTCTCGGGAACGAAAATCACTCGCCCATACGGTCAGTTTCGTGATGGAGACAAGATTGGGTTCGGACCATGCAGAGCTCTTGACTACGAGCTGGAGGTAGCTTGCATCATTGGAAAGGCGACGGAACTTGGCGACCGGGTTGCGATTTCTGATGCCGACGAGCATGTCTTCGGCCTTGTTCTGTTGAATGACTGGAGTGGTAAGTAGAGCATCGTTGCGAAGGAAGGAGAGAGCCTCGTCGCTGACAGCAAGCAGCTCGTGACATCCAAGGGTTCGAGATGAACCCTCTCGGCCCAATGAACGGCAAGTCTTTTGGAACTTCAATCAGCCCTTGGGGTAAGTCTTACGTCCGCACGCCGAATTGTTCCTGATTGCAGTACTGACACTGCAATTGGTTTCAGTGATAACCCTTGAAGCCCTTGAGCCTTTTGCGACACGGCCGCCCACAAAGGACGTACCAGCGCAGCCTTACCTGCTCGACCACAAAGAAAAGTCAAACTACAACATTGCCCTCAAAGCCGAGGTATTGGCGGACGGGCAGACCACGACGGTATGCATGGCGCAGCTCAGCTGGATGTATTGGACGTTTCGAGATCTTGTAGCGCAGCAGACGATCAACGGTTGCAATCTCAACACGGGTGACGTTTTGGCTACGGGTACGGTGTCGGGTGCTGGCGACGACGAGCACGGCTGTCTGCTTGAGATGACCAAGGGTGGCACGGTGAGTTGGAAGACATCTGACGGTCAAGAAAGAACATATCTGCAAGACGGCGACGGAGTGCGCATGAGCGGCTATGCTGGCGACGGCGTGGGGTTCGGCGAGTGCATCGGATTCATCTCTCCCGCTCGGCCATTTTGAACCGACAGGGAAGTCGATTCGCGAGGCGGCAAAGAAGATTGACTGGAACTTGGAAGCCGGATGCGCAGGCGGGAGCGCCGGTCCTCGAGTCGAGGCCAGGTGCTCCGAGCCGATCCCTGAGCCCCAGCTGGCCCTTCTCACGTCGGTCGAACTGGTCTCGGTTTCCGAAAGTGGCAGGCCTAGGCACCTGCACCTCCGTTGGTGCGGATGTGTCGCAGTGAAAGTGCGGCATTGGGTTTGACGCAGTGGGAGAGGAGAGCATGGGGTTCTTAGTGTGCGTGACCGCCGGTTCTACAGGAAACAAGAACCAACATTTCAGCCCAGCAGCTCCCGCGGCCGTTGAATTCCGTAGAAGGTTGTCGTAATACTGCGTAATCCCAAATATTTTGGGGGTCTTGCAGACCATGCGTCCAGCTGTAGCTGTGCCTTATCCGAGGCGGCTAGAATTCCCGCGTGCCCAGACAAGCCTAGGTTCGATTCACCCGCTTCCCCATGGGCACCCTCGGCATGTTCGGGGCGGGACCGGGATCCACTTGTCCGAAGTTTATGCGCACGAATCTGATGGCACCCGTGGACCATCGGAGGAACGGAGTGGAGCGCCATGCCCTGATCCCCGTCAACCTGAAAGCTGTCGACCTGTGTGTGAAAATCCTGGTAGAGACCGATGTTTGGTACCTACCAGGTCGGGCTTCCTCCGTGGAGCATGTACACAGAAAGCAAGCTATGCCAGTGACTGTTTGTTGCGCAGGAGTCTGCGGCTTTCTGTCCGTTGTGCATGTTCCTTCTGACAAGGTAGATGGCTTGCTTCCGGTCGTGACATATGTCGAGGCACTTAACAAGTACGTGTAAACCGATCTCGAGGCTACTTGAGGTAAGTAAGGTCAAAATCAGGACCTGAAGGAGTATTGATTATTGGGGGGGAGAAGAAAAGAAAACGGCGGCAGGAAGGAGAAAAGAACGGCAGAGTGAAGCTGCAGTTCTGCACGCGCGCGCCGTCGAGGGCGGAAGCAAGACCGGCCTTGTCCGAGGCGGTCAGCCCGCCAATACAGGGTTGGTGGCAGTACTTTCTTTTGTGGTTCCCGATTCCTTCCTAACTACTCTATCTGGTGGCAGTACTTTAGAAGCGCGCGAACGCTGTACTATGCAGTAGGAAGCGGCATGTGTGCGCACATGTCGGCGGCGGCGTCTGTGGGTTTGTGCATGTGGCACTCCTGCCAGGCGTGCCAGGCCAGCTGGTCCACGAATGCCTAGGTCACCGCCAGCCGATGAATCCTTATCGTGGGTATCGCGGCACGCTAGGCGGGCATCAACTATGATCCGAAGCCTGTTCCTGACTCCCGCGTGGAGGTAGGGGGAAAAAAAATTACGCCAGAGGCTGGCGATTCCGAAAAACGGGCACCCGCATCTGAGGAATTGACTCAGGCCCCGCCGTCATCCCGCTGGTTTTGTCCATTGTGTCTGTCTCTTGTCTCTTGCGCCTTCTACAGCGTGTTCTGTGTCTCTGCCCAGTGTCTCTGATTGTTCTTCAGATGTACCTGGCATACCGTTCGTGCTAGGCTCGGTACATGTCAATACTCTGAATCCGTCTAATGCGTCCTCTAAACCGAGACCGCCTGACCATTCTGTAGCTTCCATGTTTCCTTTCGGAGTCCCTGCTGCGTGCGACCAAAGACCAAAGTGACCGGTTGCAATAGGAAGCTTCTCAAGTTGTGTGACCAACTTCCCCGGACGAGCCTCCCCAAATTTTTTTCCCACTGCATCTCCCCTATCCGCCCTCTACCTACCTTGCCTCCTAGATCTCAACTTGACTTCTTGCCCACTTTCCTTACCCTGACTGACCAACCTGTCCCTCTTTGTGTCCATTGAGTTCGTAATAGAAACGACCGATCCTGGAGCGCAACCTCTCCCCAGAGGCCCACGTCGGCTCCAGTGACTGGTAGAGACCAAATCTTATCGCGCCGCACCACCCTACCTTACCTCGCGCGATAACATCTGCTCAACCCACAACCCACACCCACCTTACCTCCTCTTCTCTTACCCAGGTTAAGGCAGGGTCCTCAGTTCTCAGACGATTTTCCTCGTGCCTACTGCATCACCTTCTTCTTGCGAATCCAATCTGTCCAAGATGAGCAAAGCAGCGGCCGTCAAGGAGGCCGTCAAGGAGAGTCTCCTTGGCGCTGAAGAGCCCGTCCAGTTGTCCGCCCAGACCAAAGCCAGATTCGTCGCCAATGCTGTCAAGGACGAGGCATCAGGGGAGCTCTTAATGGGCCCTGAGAAGTTTATTAACGCTGTTGCGCCTACTGACGAGGACTATGTGAGCTTTCCCCTTCTCCTGATCTTCTCCACCTTGAATGCTGTCCCTTCGCGGAATTCCATTTCATGAAGTTGGACGAGAAGCTGTCTCCGATATTCCTCCGATACACCACGCGATCGTTCGCTAACTCCATCGCCCACCGCATAGCACAAAATCAAGCGTGAACAGTACGGCATTCTCTTTGGCGTCGCCGACCGCAAGGGTGCAGGCAAAATAACTCTTTCCGAATGGGCCGCCTTCGAGAACCTGTTGATGAAGCCCGACGCCGAGTACGAGATCGCTTTTCGCCTTTTCGACGTCGACAGAACCGGCAACGTCAAGTACGAAGACTTTCGAAAGCTCTACGAGCTGAACAAGGGACCCGACAGTATTCCCTTTGACTGGGAGTGCGAGTGGGCCAAACTGTACATTGGCAGCAAGAAGAAGCGTCACCACATGGACTACCCCCAATTCTCCCAAATGCTGCGCGGTCTCCAGGGCGAGAGAATTCGCCAGGCCTTCCAGCAATTCGACCAGGACGGCGATGGCTTCATCGACCCCGAAGATTTTGAGCGCATCATCCGCGAAACCTCTAAGCACAAGCTGTCTGACCACTTGCTCGAGAACCTATCGACCCTGTGCAACATTTCCCTCGGCAGCAAGGTCTCGTATGCCAATGTGCGCGCTTTCCAGAACATGATTAAGGAGATTGATCTCGTCGAGCTCATTGTGCGCCGTGCTTGTGCTAAGAGCCCGGATGGCAAGATTACCAGGACAGAGTTCCTGAACCAAGCCGCCAAGATCACTCGGTTCTCCCTCTTCACTCCCATGGAGGCCGACATTCTTTTCCACTTCGCCAGCCTCGACGAGCCCTCGGGTCGTCTCGGACTTGCCGATTTCGCCAAGGTACTTGATCCCTCATGGAGAAACGCCCTATCCGAGGTCGACGATGCGGCTCAGAAAGCAATTGCCAAGGGCGCCTCAGCAAGCAAGGCGCTTCTTGGTCGGGTCCTCGAATCCGGCTACAACTTCGGCCTTGGCAGTTTGGCCGGCGCCTTCGGTGCCTTCATGGTGTATCCCATCGATCTCGTGAAGACGCGCCTGCAAAACCAGCGAGGTGCCAGACCAGGCGAGAGGCTGTACAAGAACTCAATCGATTGCTTCCAGAAGGTATGGAGAAACGAGGGTTTGCGCGGTCTGTACTCCGGTGTTCTGCCTCAGCTTGTTGGTGTAGCACCCGAGAAGGCCATCAAGCTGACGGTGAACGACCTTGTTCGTGGCCACTTTACCAACAAGGAGGGCAACATTTGGTACGGCCATGAGATTCTTGCCGGTGGCGCTGCTGGAGGTTGCCAAGTTGTAAGTCTCCCCCATAAACGCACACATCTGGGTTCGCATCGGTCCTGACATGATTCCTTTTAGGTCTTTACCAACCCTCTGGAGATCGTCAAGATTCGACTCCAGGTTCAGGGCGAGGTCGCCAAGACTGTTGAAGGAGCCCCGAAGAGATCCGCGATGTGGATTGTCCGCAACTTGGGTCTCGTTGGTCTTTACAAGGGCGCTTCTGCATGTCTTCTGCGTGACGTTCCCTTCTCCGCCATCTACTTCCCAACCTACAGTCACCTGAAGAAGGACATGTTTGGAGAGTCGCCTACCAAGAAGCTGGGCGTCGTTCAGCTGCTTACTGCCGGCGCCATTGCCGGCATGCCGGCCGCCTACCTCACCACGCCTTGCGACGTCATCAAGACCCGTCTCCAGGTCGAAGCTCGCAAGGGTGAGGCCACATACACCGGTCTCCGTCACGCAGCCAAGACCATCTGGAAGGAAGAAGGCTTCCGTGCTTTCTTCAAGGGTGGTCCCGCCAGAATCTTCCGCTCATCTCCCCAGTTTGGTTTCACCTTGGCCGCGTACGAGGTTCTGCAGAGCGTCATCCCTTACCCCGGCTCGTCAGACTCTATGAAGGTTCACACTGGTGTTGGGGAAGCTGTGTCCACGTTGAGGGAGAAGATGGACACCAGCCCCTTTGCGCGCAGCCGCAACGCCCTGAAGATTATCCTCGATATCGACGAGGACTTTGGTAAGGTTAAGGTGCCCAGCCAGGAGTCTTGGAAGAAGCTTCCTGCGTTCATGCAGACCAACGAAAACGGCTCTTCATGAGCGGCCTCGACCGAAATTCTGGACCTAAAATTCAAATGATCAGACAGTGCACGGCCTAAGAAAGAGCAGGCAGGTGTGTCTGGCTGAAAGGAAGGATTAGTCACATATCGCATATACGGCCGGGGAAAAAAGTTCTAGAGCATAAAGCAAGACCAGAACAGAGACGACTCTAGAGCGGAGAAAAGTTGGGAGGCACCTTGCGAGACTGCATATTCCCCCGACGGCGTTCAGGGGCAGGCATACAAAGGGACATCGGCATTTGTTTTTCTTTCTTCCTTTCCTTCCTGTCCTGTGCAGTCCTTCTGGACGTTGTTTGCAAGTGGTTGGTATACTCGCGTTTCTTGTTGAGCTTCGCTGCGCCTGGCATACCGTGGTTGGAGACAAGGCTACAGTAGAGGTAGACTTCTAGACTTCTTCCAGAGGAGCGTGTTTAGACTGTTTCGTATTTTGTCTAGATATGTATGAAATATTTACTACTGCTCACAGATGTGTTCCGGTAGCACAATATGCATGCTCCAAGCTTCGCAGGCTGTCCGGCACATTCAGCAAGAACGCAGGGGTTTGTACTCAGAAATAGGTATCGTTCTATTCTCTTAAGTAATCAAGATATGCCGAATAGCAGTCAGTATAAAGTCGTACCAAAAGCAAGTGTCTAGTCTAGTCGTTGGTGTTCTTCATCGTCTGCACGAAGAAGGGAATCCCTCTCCTCGGCCTTACCATCTGAGCCGCGGTACAGTATATAGTGTTGAGTCATGAAAACTAGGTCGTAAACCATGGACACGTTGCCCAGGGCGAACTTGACGGGGTTACCAGTGATGCCGGACCAGTCGCCCTGCAAATACGAGTCGATGGCCTGCTGGGCGCAGGACAACAGGCCACCAGAGAAGTCAAGCAGAATCTGCCAAATCGACCAACCCTTGGTCGACTTGTTTCTGTAGTTGGTGATGACTTGCGGGGTATACTTGATCAACGTGATAACCAGCTTGACGTAAGAGATGGCATACACCACATCGAGAGCACACCAGCTCGTCCGCGGGTCACCGTCGCTAGGGGCCCCGGCGACGATGAATGCGACGAGGATAACGCCCACGACGCAACCAAATGCGATGCCCGTGATGAAGCGGCTGGGCTTGGTGCCCGCGGCAGGGGAGAACCCCCAGAGACTTGGAAGATACTGGCTGGTTGTTATGCAGGAGAGGAGAAGGGCGTGAGCGGCGAAGGTGATATCGTTGAAGGCGACGGTCGGGGTAAGGCCATGGTTGCGTGCGGCGTACTGGGAGCGGACGACGGGAGAATAGTAGAGGCAGGAGTTAGAGACGAGGTATGCCAGAAAGCCTGAAGATCACGGATTAGCCACCCTGTCGCGTTGCGCCAGAGCTCTTGAGGAGCCTGCAACGTACCGAGGCAATTGATGAGAGGAAAGTCGACTGTCGTGCCAGCCGTGGTTTTTCTTGTGAAGTTCAGAAGAGGCTGCGGATAAAAGGATCCGGACCAGCAGAGGAAGTAGATCCAGCCAAATACGGCAGACAGGAAAGGGAGGAATTCGAACGCCATTCTCAGGGTCGCGTGACAATTGGCTGTGGGCTTTCCAGTTCACCTGATCATTCGAAGTAGAGTCGCGATGCGTTTCCCAAGCCCTTCAAGTCAGCCAGCCAACCTGCAAGTCCTGAAATCGAAGGGGTGTGTGAAAGAACGGGATGGGTGGTGATCAAAAGGAATGAACGGCCAAAAAGCAAATGGGATGTGTTGCGCGAACAATTGCGACATGGGACCTAGAGTCTCGATAGGGATTAGCTTCGTCGCTGCTTCATCGACCGCAGGTCCGAGCAGGGACCCGAGCTTATTGTGCATTGAAAACTCAGTGGCCGTTCCTGGCCGCTGCCCGTTAGAGCAGCGGCTCTCATGACCAGGAGGCCGGTAACGAGGTCGCCTTGATAGGCCGATCGCGCCCAGACAAGCTCCAGTGTCTTCCCGGGGCGTATACTCCACTGAGGGGCGCCTGAATTCGGGGATCAAGGTGGAGCAGATTTCTGTGTTGTCACCGCGGGGTGTGATGTCGCCATTGTAACGCGCCCTCACCCCTTGTCGGAGCCTCTCCTGCCTTTATCCTTTTCCTCCTTTCTTTGTGATTTGCATCGTCAGGTTGTTGGATGCGATGAGATTTTGAAGTAGAGGAGCCGGGAACGTCAAGTCTTGTAGCTCAGAGCTCGAGCAATGCCTCAATTGCCTGAAGAATTTGTCGTTTCGCACCGAGAATAGGCCTCGAATGTAGTCTGCTCATTGAAAACACGAGGACGTTGAACAAGTCAAATTAGACTCGGTCATTGCCTCCCAACAAACTCAATCTTCAGACTGTCTGTCGGCCTCGGAGCTCATCAGCTGTTCCAGCCAACGTGTGTAGTCCTCGAAGCCGAACGTGCTCCCGTAAATTCTCACGGCCTTGACACTCCGAACTCCTTCGAACAGTTGTAGTGTGCCGTGATCTGCTCCGAGGAACATTGACTGCCGGACCTCCACAACAAGCTCGTCTGCACCGCTGAAAGCAGCCGTGACTGCCTCGGCGTCGTAGGCCGGGTCACAGTCAAGGCGAACCTGAATGTGGAACCGCCGGATACGAGGAAGCACCCCTCGTTCCTTGACCGGCGGATACCATGGTCGGAGCCGTGGGAAAGAAGCGAGCAGGGCACCGTGGGCAAGGAAGATGTTCTTGGTGTAGAGAATAGGCGAGGCTTCGGCGTGTGTTTGCCGGCTGACGGCAAGGATGGCAGGATGTAGCCTTTCGGCGGGTCTGGTATTCGGCGCGAGTCTATCAGGCGGAGGGTGGATAAGAAGTTGGCTGTATATTTCAAGACGAATCTCAAGAGGAAGATCTAAGAATGTGCATGATGGAGGCATCGTTGATGATTTGCGGAGGGGAAATCGTAGTGCTGTGCGATGCCTGGTTCAAATAAACAACAGGAACCAGAAAATCAACCTGCGGAATATGCCAGGTTAGGGTCACAAAATGAAAGACGCTGGTTCCAGGCGTAGATAAGATACCGGGTGACAGGAGCAGTGGCAGATCGACAATCCGCCGATAAGGGTGCTAATTTGTCCAAAGTTTTGACCTGGCTTTGCCAATCATGCATCCGTTCAGGTGAACCTGTCACTGCATAGCTGGATGTCCGAGCCAGCGAACAAGCACCGAAAGAAGGCGTCTACTGGCACAAGGGAATTTGGACAGCGATATGCTTGGCCTCTTCCTTTTGAGGATTGGCCATTAGGGGGGGCCGGCAAGTTTGTGGGGCGAATTCGGAGGTGCCCAAGTGGGTGCAAAAAAAGAGCGCATACTCTTCCCACCTCCACCACCCACACCACCTACCCAGCTATTTTTTCCCCCATCCATACCACTACTAATAGGCCACCTAAAGTTAGATACGCTAAAAAAAGCCTGCCTTTGCAGCATATATGAATTTCTTAAATATGAGGGCCTTCTATATAAAAAACGTAATCTTTTTAGGTTTTTCAAGGTCTCTAAATGCACTAGTTATAAAGTACTAATAGGTACTACTAACTATAACTATATATTCTAGAACAACCTAAATATTAAAGAAACCTATAGCTATAAGTATAAAATTAATAATAATAACCTTAACTTTATTAAGGCTTTATATAATAATAAAAGCTTTAAGGTAAAAGCTATCCTATTTAACTATATACCTATGAAAGTAGATACTAAGTAATAACCTTAAGGCTAAATAGTATAGAAAGCTTTAAAGAAATATAAGATATATAAAGAGGTTACTTAGATAGTAAATTATATTAATAATAACCTTATTAAACACTACTTTAAGTATATAAAGAAGGCTTTTATAAAACAGCTAGAGCCTAAGTTATAAAATAAAGTAGTTTAGTCTAATAAGTACTATTTTAGCTTCTCTAACTAGGGTAGGGTTTATATAGCTTATAAAGAAGGTACTTATAATACTCCTTCTAATCTCTAAGAATAATATAAACTAGTTAAATAAATCTAAAAAGAAGCTTCTCTACTACTAAGGTACTATAAGGTATAGCTTTAAGTTGAAGCTATATTAATATAAGATACTTATAAATAATGATAATAAGATAACTTAAGCTATATATATTGATAAGATCTTTAAACTATACATTAAGTAGTAGATTAAAGAGGCTTATAATAAAGGTAAGCACTTTATTCTTAAGGAGGATAATAATAATAGCTACAGCCTTAGTACTTATAACCTTACATAGGTATATGTAAGGGGCTGGCCCCTAGGCTTGTTCAACGTAGAGGTGCCGTCGATTGACTATTCTAAGCTGAAGAAGGAAGAAAGGACTTTACAGGGATAGGCACCTAACAGCGGTGAAGCAGGCCGGGTTAGGCGGCGTACTGCGGCAGAATAGTGGGTCCAACGGAGCCGGATCTCGGTAACTGCTCCGGCGAAGCCGGAGATATCAATCCGGGCTCTAGCCCGTGACAGTATAAAAGCAAAAAATAGGCTTAGATTACTTTTTTAACTATACCTAAAGCCTTAATCTCTCACCTATTAAAAACATATAGCTAAAGCTAAAGGAGTAGCTTTATTAATAAGCCTATTAAGACCTAAAAACTATAAAAAAGATTATAGAAGATACCTAAAATAACCTTAAACCCTATATAATTAATTATTAGTATAGATTAATACCCCAGCATTTATAAGATATAGTTAGATTAAACAGCAAATATATAGTATAGTAGTTATAATGATGCGAAAGTAGTGGTAGTAGTGGTAGTAGTAGCATAGTAATAAAAAGTATGCGCTCTTTTTTTGCACTCGCATAGCGCCACCCCATTCAGTTGCTTGATCTGACGGACAAAAGCCCGGCGTTCAATGCCAATCCAGACGACAGCGAGCTATTGCATGGAGTATCACTCGGTAGGCAGCTCGACTTTTCTGTTATTCAGTTACAGGGCTAAGGTGCCGAGACGTATGGGACATGCAGATTCAACGCCCTTTCTATGACACCGGTTGTATTTTCATTTTTCTTTTCCCAGTAAGACAAGAACGCCCGCTTGTAATCCATGAATATTGTTTTGTACACATGCGCAATCAACGAGCTTCCTCAGTTGTGCTTGCCGAGGGGCCAAAATGTCCAAGACCACCAAAAAAGTGTCTTGACCTTAACGCTTAGCCGGCCCTTTAGCTCATAGTCAATTCGGGAAAGAATCTCGACAACTTGTTAGGATGGCCGAACTCAGTCCTGCTGTGGTTCTGGTCGTCGGGTGCTAACGAATCCGTGTCGCTGTCAATATTGGGCTGTACTTCTGGTGCAGCTCTCTTGACTTTTATGTTGCCTTGCACAAGGGGGCGGGATGTGCTGGTCTGCCCGCTCGATATGGTCACAATTGATCTTGAATCGGCTGGTGTTGACACTTCGTGAAGTGTACTGGGTGGCCTCGACTTAACGGCGAAGGATTGATCGGGTGTGTGGCTACGAGAAACACCGAATGGAATTATTGGTCCCAAAGTCTTCTTGGAAGCCTCGGGAGTTGGCAGGGGGGTCGCGGCTGGGCTAAGAAGAGACGAAATCTTCTCATTCGCAATCAAACCCTTCGTCTGAACAAACGCGCTGGACCTGACGTGGTATGGGCTTCGGTCGTAGTACTTGTCAATGATCGGATGAACCATGACAGTTTGGTTGTGGATAGTCAGAATGGAGTTGGTCGGAACGTTCACCCAATTTTCTGCTGCAATGTCAGTTGATTCCTTTGAGCTTCTAGTAGTCTGAAGTATACCTCTCTCGAACGTCAACGGCTCACTCGCAACCAGAACGATGTCGGCACCTTTGTCTCGGCGCTCCATCTGGTAGTTTCGATCATTAACAGCCGAGGTTCGCGTTCCCCATTCGGTGCCTGATGAGTAGTACAGACTGGCTGCCTCATCTGTTGCACTGCTTATATATCGAGTGCAGATGATGCTCTTGCCGTCGGTAACGGCAAAGTTGAGCAAACTTCGGGTGTCCACATTCTCCGACTGGATTGTGCTCTCCGGAATTTCGTCAATGAGCTCGTTGATCAGCGCAATAGTCTTCAGTAGAGCCTTTCGGAGCACTGTAGGACCGAATCCATTCGGAGGTTGGGAGCTGGGGTCGTGACCCATCCTCTCGAGGGTGTCGAGGAATAGGGCGAAGGCCCATTCGCTGTCTGTACCACCCTGAACCCCCAAATACCATTTATCGGCCAATCTTTGACCCAACCTTCTCTTGATGTACTTCCAGCCCCCGAGTCCCCCATTATGCATCCACATCAAGCTTCCGTGACAAAACGGGTGGCAGTTGTCTTCGCTCAAGGATCCTTCGGTGGTTGCTCGGACGTGGGCAAATATTAGCTGTGAAGCAGTCTTCGAGGCAATACGGTGAAGATTGGTGCAGTTCCAGGCGGGTATCGTGGAGGTGAAGAGACACGGCGCATGTCCAAGTTTTGGGTCGGTGTAGAAGCCAATTCCGAACCCATCGGCGTTGTTCTGGCCCCGTCTTGTGTCCTATTAGATCGGATAATGAGATTAGATATGTTCGCTACAGACGCTTTGGTACGAACGGAGTCAAACTCACCAGTCTTAGCCTCGAATCGAAGGACTGCTTCAAAATGGAATGGGTGGGATCGAGAATAAGCTTGGAGAGAAGAATCTCATCGCTTCCACGGTACACCTAGGCACAATTAGCATTATGCAGACTCTAGAAAGCTATGCGAAGAAGTACCAAGAATCGGCACATGGTGGCTGGCGTGCAAATTTAGGTGCGATGCCTGAGCTCAGAGATGTTCGGAGAGATCGATACGGCCAGGACGCGCAACGGTGGCGGGAGGGATGCGGACCGTCGTGGAACGACGACGAGGAAGCAAATAAGTAGAGAACGAAGTGTGGCAGCGGAATGGAAGATAAGCGGAGGGAAGACCCAGTCAAATATATTCTGTCTGATGAGCTATGGCGCGATCAGAAACCCCAGGGCAGTGACGCAAGTTGATAGGGATATGATCTGTAGCCCACAGGATACTGTCCCAAGTCTTGGTAGAGAGTCGGGCTTCTTGTTGGGAACACAGCGTAGGGGATTGTCCTGGCCAGCTGATCTGGGCGGGCGGCAGCTGAGCGTCCGTGCTGATGGGGGAAAAGAAACAGCAATTTGGGGGAATGGACAATGCCGATGGCGCCTTCGGCTTGGCTCAAGCGTTCCTGATCTTCAGGGTGGTCTCATCCTCGTCAGTCGGGCTTGCAGATGGAGAAAGTACGTTGTTGCAGTGAGTCATTTGGTCTGGGTCCGAAAAGCCAGAGTCGAGCAGTCGGGATGGCCACGGCGCCACGGGGCTCTTTAATCTAACGTCCAACGGCGACCTACGGAAACCTACTCAGCTGGTGATCGGAGGAGCTTCGGGGCGGGTGCGTCCCCGTCTACAAGCATGGAAAGTACACCGTGGGCATGCCTGTCTGAGGTACGTGATGATGCGATAAGCCTTTAAAGGAGTGCTAACAGCCCCTCCAGCATGCATCAAAGGGGGACAGACACTAAAATAGATAGCCAGCTACAAAGGTCGAGGAGAGGTCAAGCCCGCTCAAGTAGATACATGGCGAATTTAGTAGGCAAGGTACCTTCGTCAATGTGTTCCCCACCATTGCAAATGGGCTCTTCATGCAACTCGGTGTTGAGTGCAATTGCAACCCGCGAGAACCCGCTCTGTGAATACACGCCACTCTTTCGTGACAAGTCAACGGGTTTCTAGTTCCCCTCGTCTCCTCGACGACGCACAACTCCCCCACCGGAGACGAGATCACAACCACTCAATCCTGAAGAACCCGGCTTTGCCTTCAGCAACCCTTCATTTCAATCATTATCGCATGCGAACAATCCGTCACCGACTTTCCATCATCGGGCCTCGTGCTTTGCCGGCAGCATGAGCGGACGCCTTCTTTCTGCAGGGCTTTTGCCCACGACGCGACGCGCCCCTGCTCAAGCCGTTCGCCATTTTCATCGGCTTCCTGTGGGTGGCCTTCAACGGGCCGACGCTGCTGTCCGGGCGACTCGACGCCGCATGTGGTTCCCGGGAAACGCTTTCCACAATGCTGTAATCGTCCGAAATGCCTCCTTTGCCCGATTCTTGCCAAAGTTGGTGGTCAAATTTGCCAGGATTCCTGCCATGTTCGGAGGGCTGGCTGTTGGAACACTCGCCTGGGTACAGTACCAAGCCAACCGTAAGATTAACCTCCCCTTCATGTTCCCAACTATCAACTGACGTTGCCGTTATCAGAGCTCACCACCAACGCGTGGGACTTCGTCGCCAAGACGGCAGATGGGGTGTCGGATACTGCAATAACCATCTTCGGTGGCGCAAAGGACATAGCGGATCAAACAAGGCGCGGATGGGAAAGCACCAAAGAACAGTTCGAAACGCCAGAATGGCTGCAAAAGGTGTTGAGACTCCACGAGGAGATTGGGACAGGAAAAGGCGGACATGAAGGACCGGGTGGGGAGCCTCCCAAACAGAGCAGAGCTGGCGCTGCTGCGGTTGTTGGAGCTTCGGCCGCGGCATATGGCTACGAACAGTCCGACGACGACCCCCGAGACCCCGACGAGATAGCCAAGGACGATCAGATGATGGTCTTGACGAAGAAGATGATCGAGATTCGGGGCATGCTTCAGCAAGTTGGACAGTCAAGCACTCTAACTCTGCCCTCTATTGTGGTCATCGGCTCCCAGTCCTCGGGCAAGAGTTCGGTTCTGGAAGCACTCGTCGGTCACGAATTTTTGCCGAAGGGGTCCAACATGGTTACCCGTCGGCCGATTGAGCTGACTTTGGTCAACACCCCTGATTCAAAGGCAGAATACGGCGAGTTTCCGGACTTAGGCCTCAGACGCATCACAGACTTCTCTTCTATTCAGAGAACGTTGACCGAACTCAATCTGGCCGTCCCAGACAGCCAGTGCGTGTCGGATGACCCCATTCACCTCACAATCTATTCTCCGAATGTTCCAGACCTCTCTCTCATCGACCTGCCGGGCTACATCCAAGTCGTGGGGCAAGGTCAGCCGCTTGAGCTCAAGCAGAAAATCTCGGAGCTTTGCGATAAGTATATTCAGCCTCCAAATGTTATCCTGGCCATTTCTGCCGCAGATGTGGATCTCGCAAACTCAACAGCCCTGCGTGCAAGCCGTCGTGTGGATCCTAGGGGCGAGAGGACGATTGGAGTAGTCACCAAGATGGACCTAGTTGATGCTACTCGAGGCTCTGCTATCCTTAGTGACAAACAGTACCCCCTCAGGCTTGGCTATGTTGGTGTCGTCTCAAGAGTTCCCCAGACGGGTGGTTTGTTCAAGCGATCCGGCAGCATCCAATCGGCCATTGCCAAGAATGAGAGCGCATTCTTTTCTAACCACCCGCTTGAGTTCGGCGAAGGATCCGGAGTCAACGTTGGAACGATCAATTTGCGCAAGAAGCTCATGACTGTCCTTGAACAAACAATGTCCGCCAGCCTTCAGACCACGAGCGACGCCATCAGGCAAGAGCTCGAAGAGGCAACTTATGAGTTCAAGGTTCAGTACAATGATCGCCCACTTTCGGCCGAGTCCTACTTGGCGGAAAGCCTCGATGGGTTCAAGCATTCTTTCAAGAAATTCACAGAGGAGTTTGGCCGCCCTGAAATGCATGAGTTGCTGAAGCAGGAGTTGGATCAGAAGGTTCTTGACCTACTCGCAGCCAGATACTGGAACAAGCCCATCCAGGACTTATCTCCTGCCCGACCCGACCTAGACAACCTTGCAGATCTTCCCAAGGCCGACCCAAATTCACTGTACTGGCACAGGCAGCTCGATGCGTCTACGTCCTCCCTGACAAAGCTTGGAGTGGGAAGGTTGGCAACCACTGTGGTTGCTTCATCTATTCAGTCTCACATTGACGCCCTGATCAAGAGCTCGACGTTCAGCAGCCACCCCTTTGCCCGGGAGGCTATCATGGATGCTGCGTCGACCATTCTTAACGAGAGGTTCTACAGTACCAGCGACCAGGTCGAGAACTGTATCAAACCTTACAAGTTCGAAATCGACATTGATGAGAGAGAGTGGACCCAGGGTCGGGACCACTCGGCTGTGGTGCTGAAGAAGGAGCTTCAAGATTGTGAAGGCGCTCTAAAGGGCATCGAAGACACTGTCGGCGGCCGAAGGAAGCTTAGAGAGGTTATGAACTTCGTGGACCGTGCCCGAAAAGGCGATGTTGTTGTTGAAGGGGATGGACGAAGCGGTGCTGGAGGCTTCAGTGCGGCTCTTCTTGCAAGAGGTGAGTTCCATATGTAAGAAATCATCGGAAAACACTGTTAACATCGACCAGGACGCGAGGCTGTGTTCCTCAGGGACCGCGCAGACATCATCAAGATGCGCCTGCTGGCCGTCAAGTCTAAACAATGCGCAAACCTGAAGAACAAGTACTACTGCCCCGAGGTGTTCCTTGATGCGGCAGCTACCAAGCTGGCTTCGACCGCAGTGCTCTTCCTTAACGTGGAGCTCCTCTCAGAGTTTTACTACAACTTTCCCCGGGAGCTTGACCTTCGCCTTGGCAGACACCTTTCAGACGCCGAGATTGAGAAGTTTGCCAAGGAGGATCCCAAGATCAGGAGACACCTCGAGGTCATCCGTCGCAAAGAGCTCCTCGAGTTGGTTCTTGAGAAGATGGAAAGTTTGCGGCAGCTCGAGGGCCGTGAGCGAGAGCGGCAGCAGGGCGGCAGACCCAGCAAAGACGACAAGCAGAGGGGACGCTGGGGGCTATTTTGAGGACAATTCCCTCAGGTCTGTAACGTGTTATGACTTGGACGCAAAAAGGAGTTGCGGTGTTGAAAGATAGCCTTCTGGGACGAACTGGTCCGTCGTGTTCCAGGCCTGTTCTATTCACAAGTCTTTGGTATTTTGTACACAACGGTATATAGCAAGAAGGACGGATACCCTCCTCGACTCGACCTCCTGAAAGAAATAGATTTTCACTCTCGACTCTTTTCCCGCAACCTGACGAATATCTACGCATTGAGATGCCCATCCAATAGAACGCCCGATGAACTAAACACGCCCGTCACTGTCCAAACTTCATCCAGTTGCGTCAATGCTCGTCTGCAGAGTAACCTCCCATCTCAGACTCGTGCCCCGACCGTATCCTTCGCCCAGCCTGTTCTGTATCAGAGTTGATATCCGGCTGCGTAGCTTGCTAATCGTACCCTCATCACAACCCTTGGCCACGCAAATCTTGAGGTTAGCCATGCACAATCCGTAGTGCACCTGCCAGAACTGCGCGTCTTCGATGCGTGTGACGCCAGGTTCTGCCTCAATCTCCCGCACCACTGAGGTCACGCCCTCATTGCCTCCATTACCGCCGTACGACATCAGCAGCATCATAGCCTGGGCCATGGCCAGTTTGGCGCCGAACAGGAACATGGATGCCGCAATGGCCGCACACAGCGTCCGGTCGAGCCAAATATATGTCTTGATGGACAGGAGGGGAAGCAGAAGCAGCAAGCTGGAAAAGAAGACGGTAAGGAAGTGAAAGATGTTCGAAAAGTGGGTAGGAAGTCCGGCGAGCCATGATACTCGCATGATTCTAGCAATGCGCGCGTGATTCTTTAGACCATACGCGGAGATGGCCGTGCTAGCAATCGCGGCGAAGGCGGCCCAGTCTACCTCGCCGGCTGACACACGTTCATGAGCATGTTCATGATGCGGCTCGTGTCCGCCCTTTGTTTCGAGCCAGTGCTTAAGATTGTGTGATACGAGATCGAAGCCGCCAAACAGCAGGAAAATCGACATTGCAAAACCGGCGAGAACCTCGGCCCTTTCAAGACCGAAGGGGTGGCGGATGCTGCTACGGCGCCAGACTTCGAAGTTACCGAGTACCTCAACGGCGACACACACGGCAGCACTCCCGGCGTCGAAGAAGACCAAGTGGGATAGAGCCATCATGGCCAGCGAGCCTTCAGAGATGAAGAACAGCCAGGACGCGACGGCCAAGTGGCACAGGCTCCAATAGAGCCGGGCGCGCTGGTCGCGAGACATGCTCTTCCATGCTTCGCGAACGGTCGGGACGGGAAGGGACGCAGGTAGAACGGGGGGCGGACGTTGAGGAGGCTCTTGGAAGATCTGGTGTTGTGTCGATATCGAACTGTGCTTGTATCGATGGCCGCGGCGCTGGCCGATATTCTGCGAGAGGCCGGTGTCAGTGGTCGAGTAAAGATGCGAAGATGACGAGGCGCGCATCATGATGAGCGATATCTCTCCGCGCGAAGCTGAACATACCGACTTGACAGGCGAGGTCGAGATGACCTGCGTCTGAAAGTTGAAGGGGCTCGGGACGGTAGAGCCCCCAGCGGAAGGAGGGTCGTCTTCGGCCATTGCTGCAGCGTCCGGACGAAGCAAACCGAGTTTCAGGTTCGGCGAGGGAGCCAAAAGACCGGATTTCGATGTCGTTGCTACGTGAGGGAGGCTGCTACGGTCGGAGGCCGCGTCGTTGTCAAAGTCGACCGTCCGACGGGCGTCGTCACCAGCGATGTTTATAGATGGACAGGCGATTTGGGAAGGTGGAAGGACGAGATGGGGTGCACTGCTATCGCTGTTGACGTTGCCGTTTTCGGGACTCGGTGGGGTGGCAGGTCGTCTTGGAGGGGTGGACAAGCGTGCAGATGCAGGGCTGGAAGCCATGGGCCCGTCTTGCCGGCGGTGTCGCCCGGCGCTTGGCTGTTCAATAGCGAAGGATGGCAGCCAGGAACAGTGGGAGCATAAACAGGGTCAATGGCGGCGGCTTCCGATAGTCGCCAGCATTTATGGTATGGGGAGGCGGGAAGGGAGACGAAAGAGACTGAGTGTGCGTGTGTGGGTGGGTGTCGTGTGTCGTGTGTCGTGTGTCGTGCGAAGTCTGTCAGGCAAGAGACACAAGGATGAGATGGGACGAGACGAGCAATCATTTACATAGAACCGCCCAGCGCCTCAACATTAGGGGGACTGTGATGGAGATTTTGCTGTACCTTACGGAAGGGGGAAAAGGCTTCAACCTATCTACCTTATACACATGAGGGACGACCCAGACAGCTTCCCCCACACTTCAGCTTCAGCCGTTTTTGGGGCCACTCTGCCAGGGACACGGCACTCTCTTCAGATTAGTACTCCGCTGATTGCATGTGATGCGTATTAGAGTTATTTCCCTTAGATACATGGGAGATTTGAGAGATCGTGGCTGCTCCAACACCCACTTTCCGCCATGGGCAGACAGGTCACTGGACCGCGTATTCGCGGCCCTTGTCTAGGCAGGGACCTGGCTAGGTAACTTGGCGATCCAACAAACCACCTCGCTTCAGTTCAAGATGCAGCTAGGCTCTGTACAGCCAGAAGGCCTTTTTCTCTCTCTCTCTTGTCTTTCTCGCCGGTCTTTCGTTGACCGCACAACAGTGAAAAGAGAAGCATGTAGCTTGGCAGCGAACTGAACTCCGACTCGAAAACAGTCTCAGCCTCCCGTCCCATCTTTGTCTTCCGCCCCCAATTCCGACCAATACTCTCCACTCTCTCTACCGGGGCCAGCCTTGTGCGATAAGGGATTATCGCAGTTGAATGCAACACACAATGGAGCGAACTGCGTCCGCTGCTGCCGCCGCCGATGATTACGACGACGACGGCGACGGCGAAGTCATTTCTGTAGATGTGACAAAGTCAACATCACCAACGGCTGGTCTGCCTGTCCATCCCCAGTCGCAAACCCAGCTCCCGAATAATCCACATCGACGTACGGTGTCTGGCGCCAGTATACTTTCCAAGCTCCCCTTTATGCGCTCCCTCTCAGACGGGAAGCCACATCACGAAGCCGAGCAAGACGCAGCGCACTCGGCGTCGGCATCCATGTCAACCATTACTCAACAGAAGTCGAGAAGACGGAAAGGTTCCCTTAGGAAGGTTGCCCTTCTAGGAAGAGGTGCGCAGAGGGAGCGTAAGGAGGCGAAGCAGCTCACCATCGACACATCGCATAGTGTCTCTCGTGGGGTGGAAAACACGGAGCATCGACCCCAATCACCACCCACAAGTACGACTGCCACAACTGCAACGACAGCCGGGCACGATCCTCTTGGGCTCAATATTTCGGACCTCACCCCTCGTCCTTCCATGGACGGCTACGCGAGTAGGTCGAGTCTGGCCGAGTCTTCCGTTTCCTCGACAAGCCCTCCTCAGCCAAACGAGAACGAGTCGAGCATAACAAGTCCGACGATATCATACACATCTACCACGGACGAAGACGACGTTCTACATATCCCAAACCATATACCGTCACCTTTACGGCCAGACCTGTCGCTGTCGTCGGGCGCCGAATCGTACTTTGCGAGTCGGAGGCGTCGCTCCATCTTACAAGCCAAATCACCACTCTCGTACAGTGGTTTGTCAAGTACACCACTGCCGCCTGCTGATGCGGATTGGGACTATTCAGACACGGAATGGTGGGGATGGGTCGTCCTGATGGTCACGTGGATTGTCTTTGTGGTGGGAATGGGCTCGGTTCTGGGCATGTGGAGTTGGGCGTGGGATGTTGGGACGACGCCGTATGCCCCTCCGGAGCTTGAAGATGATCCAACGCTGCCCATCGTGGGCTACTATCCAGCCCTCATCATCCTGACCTGTATCATGGCATGGGTGTGGGTTGTTGTGGCCTGGGTCGGTATGAAATATTTCAGACATGCCAAGATTAGCGGCGATTAAACAGCCGCGCATTGCCTACCAGCATCTTGACAGCATTGATGATTGGTGTAGCAAGCATCGAATAGGGATGGAGGCTCAAATCTGAAGAAGCGTATCATTAAAAGCACACGTTCTGGTACGAAACCAGAAAATTCATAACCCAGCAAGCGTTGTCAGTAAGTCATGCTCATTGCAATTATCCTTCTAAGCAGCCTCAAGGGCAGTAGTGTCCACATATCGATCAGGAACAATCCTCCGCTCTGTACCGGGAAGCTCAAAGGACGTTAAAGCATGTCATCACAGAGGAATGGACGTCACGAAAAAAAGCCCCAAGCTTGCGGTGGCCCATTCGAAGGCGACGATGCCACTCAGGTGGTCTAGAGCTGCCGAGACTGGTTATTCAGCCCGCCAGCTCGTTTGCCCATATCATGACGCGAAAAAACAGGTGCCTTTGAAGGACCAGACGCGGCTAACCAAGGTTGACGATTCAAACATTGCGATTGCCAGGCTGTTGGGCTGTTGGGTTGTTCAGCGGATGGAAAGGCTGGAAGCGAGAGGCCCCACTGTCTGCGCGTAATGAAAAGAATGGGCTTGCCAGCCTCTGAGCGGAGAACAGGGATCAACGGACCGCATCTCCTCAGATCTCGGTGGTGGGGGTGGTTGGTTTTGGGGATCTCTCTGGAACACCGAACACCGGGCCAGCTTGTTGCGAGAACGAAGAGCTGTCAGACGTGGTATCAGGGACTGGTGTATGCGTCCACACTGACGTTCGGGGAGGTAGACGGAGCTTCAGCTCAGCCTTATTGGATACAGTTGGCAGCACACGTGTCGAACCGGTGCAGAACTCACTCACAACTCACGCGACCACACGCTGAGGTAGGGAACAACGAGAAGAGAAGCTCAGGAGGATGGTTATCTCAAACAATCATGTCAGCAGCACGCACGCTCCCAGGCACAGCGACCAGATAGCATTGCTTCGCTCATGCCTTCGCTGCCAGAAACCAAGCTGCGTCGATGAAGGCGATTCTACGGGAGCTTGCTGGGCGGCGTGTTGTGAGGTGGGGGACGCGTTTGTCCTAGTGGTGTGCATGAGATGTGATGTGCGTGATTCTGCTGCTGCTGCTGCCGCCACTTGGTGGTCCTCGAACTCTCGGTGCGTTGGCAGTTGACTCAGCTGAAGGTAACTATTCGTACCTGGGAGGCAGCAAGCGGGCTCCATTTTCGTCCTGTAAAAGTGTCAGACGCAACAACACGCACCTGGATGGCCAGTCTTGGGATGCGAACTGGCGACCCTGATTACCTTAGGCAAGCAAGGTACCCAGAAACTTCAGCGACAACCGACCGTCTCCCTCTACTCTCACCGTTCTCGCGGTTCCATCTGCTCATCTCATACACACTGCCACACACCTGTTCGACGTGGGGGATCAGGAGGGCACGAGCTGAGAAACAAGGGGGCGTATTGGAAAGGAGGGGGCCCATCAGGACTCAGACCCTTGAGAGAGAGAGATGCAATACATGGTCGGCGAGGCTTGGCAGTGGATGGCGGCACAAAAGCCAAAGGGGCCATGGGGGGAGGGTTAAAGCAGACGGACGGGACGGGTGGAGGGAGGTGCTTGGATCTCTTGTTCCTTTTCCCCTCTCCACTATCCATGGACCATTACCCGTGTTTTTTTTTTCCCCCGTCATTTTCTTTAAGCGCTGTTAAAAATTGAGATGGCAGAGGCGGCAAGGGAAGGCGCGCCCGCACGGCCAATCAGTAAAGCGCCAGCCCCTCGTCGCTGTTGGACGGGTTTGGAGTCCCAGAGGAGAGGAGAGGAGCAGAGGCCGTGCGCCACTTGCTTCTGTTACGTAAGGTTCAGAGTACTTTACCTAGGTAAGGTATTCGTACCTTAAGGTAGGTACCTACTAGGTAATCGTGGTAGGATTCTGACCGGGCTGGTTGACTGAGCCATCCGGCTTGTACCGCCATATCTCATCGCGAGGTAGGTACTTCCACTATTGTTCCGGGGTCTGGTAGGAAGGCCTTGCACACAGTTCGAAGGTAATGGAGCGCCGTCAATTAGTGTTCTCGCAGAGTGTTGCTTTTCGAAGGCTCCCAGTGGCCCGGTCAGCCGCCAAAAGTATGAAAACTCAGGGTCTTCACCTCGTGGCACGCAGCCAGAAGACGAAGTAAAAACAGATTTGTGGTTCTTGCTGCAGCCTGCAGGACAAAAAGGCTAGCGCCGGCGGCAAAGCATATCAACAACGTCTTTCGTTAATCGCCTGCGTCGGGCAGGACCCTGCGGGTCTGGGAGGATGCAGTATGCCAGGCAAGCAAGCAATGAATGGTAATGGAAAAGTGTGGTTCTTATTCTCTTATTCTTCTCTTCTTTGTCCCCCCTTGTCCATGGACTCTTGTCCTTGACCTATGGCATTGTCCTGTGGTTGGTTGGTTGGCAGGTTGTGTTGTGTTGTGTTGGGTTGGGCTGGGTTGGGTTGGGTTGTGTCGGCAGTGGGCACGGGGAGACAAAGACCGAAGCGAAGAGTCGCAATGGGGTTCGACAATCGGCATTGTGACCCTGGAGGGAAAGTCACAGTCTGACGAGGAGAAGAGCAAGACACTTGGACCTTCCCATCCTCAACTGCGAAAGAGAATGTCTACGCGCTAGCCTGATGTGGCCAGAGTGGATTAATACAGTCTGTGCCTGTATCTGATGTCTATGCATCTCTCAGCCTGTGACCTCACTACTCCATTTGGCTCTCCAGGGTTCGCAGAGACAAGCCTCGCTCTCGACGCCTTCTACGGAGACGGCGCTCGCTGAGGAATGGAAAAGGACTGTTGCACATCGGATCTGGGACAAGTGCCGCTGCTGACGATTGCTGAAGACCCCTCTTCATTCCACCAAGTTCCATTCCGTCTCGCACATTCCCATCCGGGCTTATTATCATGGCGACGCCGGAGTGAGGGAGCAGCAATGAGAATGACGGGGTCCCTGACGCTGCCCTGATGCTGATTTGGCCCCTGACGCTTGTTTTGCTGACGAGGGAGATATCTAGTAGCTTCACGTACTCGGCAGTGACAGGAGAACAGACCCTCCTGGCTTCAGCTGTAGCAGCGGTGTAGGGGACAAAGTGCACCGTAGAATACCTACCTTTTTTTTTTTCTCCCTTCGTGCCTTGCTCCATGTGAGAAGGCGGAGACGGAAGCATCCTTGCATCCCGCCGATGAGGCGCAAATTGCAATCGGACCACCACCACCACCACCACCACGAGACCCGGGCCGTCGACAGCACGACGCCTTGACCAATCCAATAATTTAAGGATAAGGATAGAGTAGGCAGCCAACATCAAACCGGACCAGCAACAAAGCAGCGCGAACGGCCATCGCGGGCCCAATTGAGAACCAAACAGCCGCGAGAAGCTTTTGCCATGCTACCGGGTTGACGTAACGGCTAAGCAGCTGGTGATATTGACGAGGGTCGCTCGGAAGTTTGTTGACTTGCCTGAGGTGCCACAAGTCCGGGGCCTTCTTATTTTGTTGCCTGTTAGCGTTACTTTAGCATCGCAAACAAGCAAGTCTAACAAGAGCACGGGATCTGGGTCAAGGGCCGCTAGGAACGACGAAACGGCAACTTCACAGCGTTCGCTGCGTCAATTGCGCATCGCACACGTCGGGCCTATCATTTGCCGTCGTAATCTGGCTGGATCGACTTTGCCTCCTTCTCGGTCTGTCCTGTCTCGTTTTACATGCAACGACCTGGCCGTAACGCGACCCTACCGTAACGTGCCGCTGCCTTTACATCATGCATGTTCGCAGGCACAGACTGCTGATAACATGCCCTGGAGTGCCCGGGAAATGGTAGACGATTGTGACCCGAGCTGGCGGCACGTCAACCAGGACTCGGCAGGCAAGGCCTTGGGCTTGTGCAGCAAAAGCCGAGTTGGTTCATACCTTACAGGCGCCATGGTTTGCCCACAAAGAAAACTGAATAGACAAGGACTTCTGCCGTTCTAGGCACCCGGGTAGAGAACAACAAGAGTGCCAAAAAAGACGGTGAGGGAGCGGGAGCTATGCCGTGGGTGGAACAGGAGATGGACATGCGATTTCCAGAAAACTGTATCTGCCCGCCGCATGCGGCCGGTGGCGGGTGCGACGCTGGCGGCGTGGCCGGTCGGTACCTGGAGGCTTTCCCCGATGTGTTACACCCCCAAACCTAAGCACGTATTTGTTATCTCAGGAGCCCTGAGTCGATAAAGCACCGTGCTAAGGAGCTTGTTTGATGATGTAGGTGATGTCAACGACGACGATGTATTACGACGCCGGTCGCGAGCTACTATATCTGATTCTCAATTGCATCGTTGCTTCTTACGGGGACTGCATCTCTCCATAAGGTAGACAATCTCGGCCATGAGGCAACTCGCCCCGCACGCCGGTGTCGCTCACAGCTGAAGGTCACAGTACCTCACAGCCTGCCCGAGGATTAGGTATATTCTCGGGTTGTCCAACCAGCAAGATGGTAGGTGATAAGGGGAGATTCGGAGAACCAGCCAGTGAATTAATTATGTGAGCTATTCAACGATGGCCGCTCGGTCGGGCATGGTTGGTTCCATTTATCGTGATGCTCGCCGCGCTTGCCCTGAGGAAAAATAGACAAGAGTACCTTCCTTGGTTGCTGATGAATTTAATGAGTAGGGGCGGGGGATGCCAGCCTTCATGGAAAAGACGACGTTCCATTGGATCATTCGTCAGTCTTTCCCTTTCAGTGGTCCCGCCCCGTCCGCCGTCCACGCCCGCCCGGGCTCCGGGCCCTCGCTGCCCGTGGAGCCTGTAGTTATTCCTACCCGACCAGGGGGCGCTCATGTGAGTCTCAGGGCTCCCCTCAATCGTGGGCTAGCCTACACCAAGGTCCTGCTAGATAGGTGTCTAAATACCTAAGGTACCTAGAGGTGCAATGCAATTCAGTGTCAGTCAATATCTGCCGGGTGTGGAGTGGTTTAGATATTCCGCTGCCCGGTCCTTCCCACCATCCTTAGGATTTCTCGTCTTTCGCCGTCGTTAATAGCCCCCGTCATTTTACGCACCATGACTTAGGTAAGGTACCTCAGGTAGGTAGGTACGCAAGGAACTTGATATATCCGTATTCTGCCTCATCTGGCTGAGCCTATTTGCCTGTTATCTTGTCTCGCGGGTGCTGTGACGCGCTACAATGCCCTGTATTATGTGCCGACTGTAAAACGATGATGGATACCTGTCACGTACCTACCTAGGTCCTCTCCGTGAAGGCGTGCTAGGGACTCACCTAGGCGACTACGTTCCTAAGGCACCTACGAAAGGTACCTAGGTAGGTGTATTGGGAGGCACCCGACCTCCTTGGGCACCCCGACGTGCAACGTATATGTAGTGTCCCTGTGTGTATCTTAATTACCTTATCCTACCTTAAGGTACCTAGAGACTGAACGTGGCGGGAGGGCCCTCTCAGGTACACCTCAGGCTCTGTATCCGTAGGTAAATCCCCTGGGGCGCGCTGAGGTTCCTCTCGTCGCGCGCTGCCAGGTAAGGTATGGAACGGAACGCTGAGCAGACGCTGTGGGCTGCTCCTGGCTCTGCCTTTGCTCCTAGGCAGGTCCACGGGGGTACCCAAGTAGGTAGGTACTACCGCTGGGCCGCTTGAGAAACGCCCAGGTCACTGCTGCAGTGCGTGCGGATGCATCCATCTTCATCGTCTGCTTCTTCCTCGTCTCCGTATTTCTCCTCCTTTCCTCCCAACCTCCCCGTCATTTTTTCCCCCCGTCTTTCCCATCCAATTTCTTCTAATCAGTGCGCCTCCGTCCCGCCCGCTCAACTTGATATCATTGCGTGCCAGATCGGTTGCGTATGCTTAACGGCGCCTGCTTCCATCTGCATTGTCTCTCAGGTCGGGTCTGGCTGACGCTGTTGCCATTTCACCGCACTCCGAGTCACGCTTCCGGGTGTCGGTCCTGAAACACAACCAAACCATTCCATCACCCTTCACCCTCCTCTTCTTCCATCTGCCTGACCACACCCTTTCCCCTTCTACACATCCACCTTTCCCTCTCTCTCGAGACACAGAGAAGAAAAAAAGATTCAACACCCATAGCATCTCTCCCTTGATTTCTGCAAACGAACCATCAACCAACGGACCCTTTGAACGCTACGGCAAGAGAAGGTGAAAAACAAGAGCCTCGCAGCTTCCCTGGCCACTCTCCCAACCCCTCGCGCGGTACGAAACTAGCATCGAATCGAGACGAGTCCGCTCACGCACGATCCGATCCAATCCGAACCAATTCTCACACACACACACATACATACAATATCGCCACCGTCGAGCAACCCTTCTGCAAAATCTCGACCATACCTCCCTCTCTCTTTCCACATTCCACCTGCACGCATCAGGTGCAACCCTCGACACGTCGAGTCCGATACGACATCATCTAAAACACCCCGACAAAGGGGCCATCCAAACTGGAAGGGATATCTCATTCTCGCACCCTCCCACGGCTGCACTGCCTGGCCCCCGTCGACTTCTACCTCTATACTGCCTCATCTTGACCGCAATTCAAGATGAGAGAAGTCAACTTCAGCATCCCCAACGTCAATAAGGCGTCGGTCGGCATCACGACCGCCCTATACGACCGGCGAGCCCTCGACTGCACATCCACCTTACCTCTCATTAACTCCCTCAATCATCTCGCCTACCTCACTACCTCGTCCGCTCGCATTCGCGACATTCTCACTGTCGATGGCGGCATCGAGCGTCTGGTCTGTATCTTGAAACGCGGCCGCAGCAAGGATATGATGGACATGTGGAAATGGAACTTGGCTTTCCAGTGTGTCGTCAATATTGGCGTTAGAGGCACAGAAAACGTCCGCACTCGAGTCGTCGAGGCCGACATGGTCCCAGTCATTGCTACCATTCTCGACAATTACATCAAGGTCACTGAGAAGTGTAGAGACAAATCGGACGACAAGAGCAGAGACCATCATCATCGTCACAGAAGCCATGAGCACCGCAGCGTACACAAGGCCCCGTCTTTCACCAATAGGTCCAGCCGTGTCGAGGTAGATCAAAGATCCTCAAGACGTCAGGCGCCTCCGCCTTCCATCGACGTCTCTGCGACCTATGCCGGCTCCTCTTCATCGAGTTCCGCTGTCGACCCGCAACAGACCACCGAAACCACTTCTACTCCGCCTCAGTACCCTGCAGGTGCTTCCACCGATAGACCTGCGTTCTCGGCTCACCGACACCACCACCACCATCACCACCACCATCACTATCGTGCTGCCGAGGCCCGCCATGCTGTTGCTTCTCCTTCTCGCCAGGTTGTGCAGCCTCTGGCGCCGGCTGTTCCTACCGGCGAGGCTTCTGATGGGCTCGTCCGACCCGTTCGGGACGTCGACCGCCTCGCGTCTATGATGTCCCTTGGAAACCCCAACTTAACGTCGCAACCGTCTTCTCCCACTACTCCTCTCCCACCTCCTCAGATGCGCTCTCCTACAGTGCGGCCCACTTCGATGCTTGCCCCAACCAGCCGGTCTCGTCGCCGTCCTTCCATCCGACACCAAAATTCGACTGTGGATTCGGATGATTTGGTTGGTGATGACGCTCCTTCTGACGAGTCTCCCGATGCAGAGATGTCGGGCACTGGCAATGACATGCAATCCGCTGTCAATATCCAGGATATCACCATGGAAGAGGGCGACAGCATGCTCGCCGCGTCCACTACGATGGACTTGAATACGCCTACAGTCTCGGAGACTCAGGACACTGGAGCCTTCAACATCACACATCGTGGCCCTGTCGATACTAGCAATGTCGCCGCCACAACCCCTGCTCCAGTGCCTCCTATCGGCCTGTCCCCAAATCGTCCTGCTATGGTCACGCCTCCACAGCCGGCTATCCCCAATGCTAGCGTCCCTCGCTATTTGCTCGACCGGCAATTTGTCCCTAACGCTCAGATGCTTGCTGCCATGCCTCGTGAAGAGGACGTCCTGATGTCTCTCCAGCTGCTTGCGTACGTGTCAAAGTACTGTGGCTTACGATCCTACTTCCAGAAGAGCCACTTGGTTCCGAGGCTCAAGATCGGAAAGGAGCTCCGCTACTTGGACGGCGACAATGTTGCTCTCGACCAAGGAGAAGAAGAAGAGCTGGAAGAAGAGTATCTTCTGCCGAACGACTTCAACATTTTCCCTCTTGTCGAGAAGTTTACCGTGCGACACCACAGCACAGATATGCAATACTGGGCTGGCGTCGTCATGAGAAACCTCTGCCGCAAGGACGATACCCGAGGAGGCATCCGACAGTGCGCCTACTACCAGTGTGGCAAGTGGGAAGAATTTACCCGCCAGTTTGCCAAGTGCCGTCGCTGCCGACGCACCAAATACTGCAGTAAGGAATGCCAAAAGAGTGCGTGGGCTTTCCATCGACACTGGTGCGTTGCAGCGACCCAGTGATATACGACACGGCAGCACGTTCGACTGTACCCGATCACGCCCGTTCAGGCGTAATGTTTATACTACGGATTCTTCGCCCCCACGGGTGGCACTGCATTGCACAGCACAGCGTTTTTTCCGAATGGCATGGCGTTTCCCTCGATACCACTGGTCTTTCAAACAGCATATTCAAGGTTCGGCATTGGGTCCTTGCTATTTATGGCGACGGCATGACTTCCCTTTTTCCAGGACGATATATCGGCCTCCTTCCTCGCTTCACATTTTGTCACGGGACGACAGTCAAAGGCAACAGCCCGGCATCTTGACTGCCTGTACTGCATCCTCCGATTCATACTCAGTCTTTCCCTGCTGGCCACTACCGGCACAACATCCATCCGTTGCTGTTTCGGTCTGGTGAGCAGGACATGTTTCTGCGGCAGAAGCCGCAAGCAGCGCCAGCCCTTGGAGGTATTTCTATCAAATGCCTACCAGATTGGCGTTGTCAGGTAGTTTATCAGGGGGGTCAATGGATAGCCCCGGCAACCTCTTTGGATGATGGAGGATCAAACCACGTTCCAGAAATATGGCAACACAATAACCACTAGTGGTGCGGTCTTCTGAATCAGTTCCTTAGGACTTGGATAGCGTGGGTGGGAAGGCGTTACGGGTAAGCTCAAGAGCACATATTCCGAGCCGTGGCGGATGATGTACGTATCGTTATGAGAGTTATCAACTATAATGTTAAGGATTTACGGTCTTCAGCTATTGTCGACAGCATCGCAGTGCAGGTGAATGGCGATGACGTACCAAAACATAACTCTGGAGGCTGAGCGACTAAGCTTGATGCCTGGCTGTGCGTATATAAACTACAATCCGGATATTCGACTGGAAATCATCCGAAGTTACTGGCAAGGCGCGCAACCGGGTGCGATTTTGTTGGCATTCAACCGCTAGGTGGGTAGTCACGGGTTGAACTTTTTGATCGGTGGCGTCAGACAACTCCATATGTTCCATTAGACGTCTATCTACAGCCAACAATACATAGCTTTTGGTTTTGACCTCCTTCAGTCCCGACGGGTATTTGCTCCTCCGCCCAGCGCCTCTTCAACCAACTTTGCGTCACACTAGCCATCTAGTCTTATCCACTGCCTACTTATTGGACATGGACTTTCTCCTGTTCTTTCCAGGCCGCGTCTTGGTGACCCTGCCCTTGGCAACTCCGCCCTTCATACGCTTGGCATTAAACCCGCTGAGGTCGCCAGAGCTCATGGCATCCCCTGACTTAGAGTGGCGCTTCTTGCCACCAAAGCCATACTTGTCGTTCTTCTTTTGCCGCTTGGCATTGACGCCGCTTCCGCTACCCCGGGGTCCGTCCGTCTTCGAGTTTCGGTGGCCCTTGAGTTCATTGTCGACAGCCACGTCGAAGAGGTCGCCCTCGTGGGTATCTTGGTTACCACCGCCTTCCTGACGTTCTAGATAAGAGAGACCGGTAAGCAACGTGTTTGCATGGGCATGTGGCGATGATGGTGGTAGCGATTGGGGGTTGGATGGAATGGGGGAATGGGCTTACTCCTCTTAAGAGTCTTGATCTTCTCAAGCGTGTCCTTCTTAGCTTTTTGACGCTCCTGCAACTTGGCAACTTGCACCTGCTTGCCGAACTTTTTCAGATCCCTGAGCTTCCTGGCCTCGGCGGCAGCCTTCTTGTTGCTAGCTTCCTCGATAAGCTTGTCCTTGATCTTCTGCATCTGGCCATCGTCCTTCGCCATTTCGGCAAAGTAGTCACTCGGGCGCGAGAATGGAACGCCCTCTTTGAGGAGAAGGGTGCGACCCTTGCGCGCGGCCTCGAGGGCTTGGGAAAGCATGGCGAGTTCGCGCTGCAGGTCGTCCTGGACGTCCGGGACGGACTCGGCGGTAGGCTTGGACGATGTTATGGACTGGTGGGTTGCGAAAGGTGCGGCGGCCGAGGTGTCGATGCGAATGCGGTTGAGGGAGGCAAGAAGAGCGGCCTTGTTGTTGATGGTCAGCTTGGTGTGGGGGACGATGTCCTCGAGGTCTTCATCGTCGCCTTCGATATCGGAGAGAGGCACGTCGTCCTCCTCCGGATCCTCCTCGTCTTCTTCATCTTCTTCGTCCTCGTCCTTCTCTTCAACCTCTGTTGGCGTCTTCTTGTTGGTCTTGGTCTTCTTTGCAGGGCGTTCAACCTTCTCCATCTCGACCTCGGAGTCGGATTCGCTGTCTGTGTCGTCCAGCGCTTCAATATCCAACTTCCAGAACATTAGCCACCTGTTAAATACTCAAACACACACACAAAAAAAAGGGGCGGACGAAATGAAGGGGGTCGCCTTGACTAGCAAGAACTCACTCTGTCCTCTTCCTCGTCTTCCTCCTCGTCTTCCTCCTCGTCTTCCTCCTCGTCTGAGTCGGCGTCCTCAAACTCGGCGTTCAGCGCGATCCCACCCTCGATAGAGATGGCGTCGTCTTCGTCCTCCTCGTCCTCCATCTCCTCGTCGGAACCATCTTCAGCCTCCTGGCCGTTGAGCTTGGCCTTCTTGGCCTTCTCCTTCTCGGCCTCGCGGTGCTTCGCCTTGATCTTGCGATCCAGCTTCTTCTTTTGGAAATCGACCCCCTTGTCGGCCGCAAGGGCAAGCTTGAGCTTGGATTTCGTGACCATTTTTTCTGTCTGATTTCGGCGCAATCGTTTAAAGGTTGCTGTTTGGAGTTGCACCTTTCGCTCAACAGGCGACGCGGACAATGTGGGGAGGGTCCTGGCAAAGGAGGAAAAAAAAAGTCGATGCGATGAAAATTCTGCCGCCTCTGGTGGCCCACTTACGGAGGGCGGTCAGCGCTTTATGGGTCACATAATGCTGCACAGACACTAGTGTCTGTCGGCAACGATTGATCAGAACAGCGATGGTGGGGTTTGCGAACAAACAATGTACGGATCTGCTGCGGTTCTTAATAACATGAAAAGTGAGGGGATCGTGCTTTTTTGAATTATGTTATTGCCTCCAAATAGTCAAACATTTTGATCACTCGGGATGCCTTGAAGCAAATGGTGTTGCACAAGACATTTATGCCACTAAAGCGTCACCAATGGACTGAAGACTGCTTTACATCAGACGCACCTTGACAGACTGCTTTGGAACCGCCAAACCTCACATACGGCCATACCCATTGGAAAACTCGGGATCCCGTCCGCTCTCCCATAGATAAGCTAATGAGGGCTGGAGTTGTAGTCGGTTCGGTGACGACCGGCGAATGCCCGGTGCTGTATGTATACGTATGTCTGTTTTTTGTCTTCTGTTACAAGCCCTAGCAACAAACCCATCCTTATGTTTATGAATAATATTATACACTGTATTAAAGCAGCTGGTATTAATTACGTGGTGTAGCAACTTCACAATAGAGCTAGCTGAAGCTAGATAGTAATTATAAGAATCGTTAAGATGAGATAATTCTTATATTTTGGTCCTTATATCTGCTAATGCGACCGAGGGTACGGATGCGCCGTTCATACACATTTCCTGTCCTCGCGCCTGCCCGTCTTCGTGGACGGAAGTGTGGCTCTATAAGTTGATCTACAAGATATGTCTAGAGCCATGTATGTGAATGAGGAACTCGGCGAAGGAAGTGTCGCCCAATAAATCTATACCTTTGGCAAGATCGCATCCTATTCTTGGTGTAAGTGGCCAGGCTAGCCACTAAGAAGTACATTGCTTGAAACGTCATGTTTTCCCTGGGCCAGGCCCGTCAATATGACTCGCTTCATAGTCCACCGGGAAGCCATGGGGGACCAAAAGGTTGGAAGCTCAGCGCTTACATGACAACGCAGGCGCTGATAGTCGCGCTTGACGTATGTGAGCTGTGACCGAAGTTGGATTGTGTTGATGAGCTGGGGTCTGTGGCGGTGTAAAGATCGATCTTAAGCTCGGAGCAGGGAATCATTTTGCTGTCGCGGTCTTCTGTCGAAGTTTGAGAAGTGATATGCCTCCTCTGTGTGTGAGTGATTCGACGCGAAGAGTTGGAGTGAGTTTTATAGTGATAATGACGATGATATTGAAAGAGGTATGGTTGGTAATGTTCTACGGACAGTGAGTAAGATTTGGATTGGGTATCTTGAGACATCTTCTCGTTCTTATAGTCTTTCCTGAACAGTGCATATTCCACTTTGCAGATCATTCACGGCATACGGAACATTGCACGACATCGTGCGCTAATACTACGGCAACCTATCAAGGTTGTGCAGGATGAAGCAAGGGCTTCTATGCCAGAAAGACTCTTTGGTCGGAAACATCATGTATGGCTGAAAAGGTGTTGTGTCTCTTGAAACTTGTCCCAGGTTACCTGGAATGTTCGCCTGTACTCAGTGTGTACTGCTGTGGCAGAGGAAACGGCAGCTGCTGTATGGTGTCCACGCAGGGAGGAGGAAGAAAGCCAACGCCCCGGATTTCGCTTTGGAACACGCCCTTTGAGCCAATTGCCGTGACTGGTCTTCTACGAGTGCGGTTAGCTCTTTGAAGATTTCACAATTCCCCTTCAGCGACACAAGAGCCTTGTTCAATTGTTCCTCTTCAAGGCCACAAGACGACCGAGCAACATGTTGGACTCGTCCCAGGAAGACCTCTCTCCCAAGTTATCAAGACCAAACGCTGTTTCCCTCGTCAAGCATCGGCGCGACTCGAACCAGATTTATCGAGGTGAGATATGGATTAAACCCAGGCCGACCCACGGTGTGGCTGTTGCATATGATGTTGAAATTCTTTGGTTTCCGTCCTTCTTCATTCGACACAGTATGCAAAGTTCAATTGTAACTCCAGTTGTATTGGCTTTTCAAGCATTCTCCGATCCTGCGACCGCTAGTGTCCTACGGAAAGGAATTCTAGTTGAAGCCGTCCTGGAGTTGAAGTGCTTTGCCTCGTAATCTCAACCCAATTAACTCAACGCTTCCCGATCCGGCCAATAACAATCAACGGCCGACGAAAAGACTGCAACAAACATGGTCCGAATGAAGTTTCTGCAGAGCTTGGACGTCCCTTGCTTAAAAGCGGGTGAAGGGGAGCCTTTAATGCATTAGCTTCACAACATCTCTTGGCTGTAACCACCACGCGCAGGTCGGCGGCTACAATTCTGCGGAAAACCTACCACTTGCCCTTGAGTGTAATGACAACCCAGGGGGCGCCGGCCTCGTCGATCTCCTTCTCCACTTTGGTATTAAAGCAAATGGCGCTCATAATGCCGTCGCCGAACTTTTCGTTGAGGACAGCCTTATAAGCGTATCCGTAGTTCTGGACGATTTCGTAGAGGCGGTAGATGAGAGGCTCAGTGGGGGGCATTGGGCCAGCGCGGCCCCTATCAGGAAAGTTGGTGAGGGAGCTCAAGGTCGCGGGGTCAACGCCGAGGAGCCCGGATAGTCTCTCGACATCCTCATCGGATGCTTGGACCTGGCCATAGAAGATGCCGGCCACGGCCACCTCGCTGCGCCCCAGGTGCTGAGCAATGGACTCAAAGTTGAGGCCCTTGTTCGATTTGGCCTCGAAAAGGACCTTGGAGTGGGCAGGGAGGCGATCCGCCATAGAGGTCTACGGGAGGTCGTAGGGTTAGTTGAGAATGTTTTTTTTGGGGGTGGTACAGGAAAATGACGTCTCAGTGTCTGAGTCGCCGTCGCTTCTGCTTACATCGAGTGAGGCAAGTTGTCCGGACATGTTCCTGAATGTTTAGCTTTGGGATGCCGGCCGGGATTGATCTTATCGGTGTGAAGTGTGAGCAAGCAATATTGGCAAAAGGAGTTAATTTACCGGGAAAAGAAACCACTGTCGAACATCCCAAGCCGACTGACTTGTTTTTGAAAGCACGAATTACCGGTTATACGGATATTTCCCTCAATTTGGACGTCATTCATCCAGAACGTCCATGGGCAATGCGGGGTCGTGAGCTAAGAGAAACATCAGTCTGAGATGCAACTACTTGCTGCTCATCGTTGCCGAGGCTCCATCCGCGCCGGAGAAAACACGGCTTTTCGGCTTCGTTTGAATCGGCCCGCCACAATTGCATTTCGTGCCGTCGAATTTCAAATCCCGGTGATTATAATGACTAATTCTTTGTATAGCGGCTTGTTTCTATATGACAATCGGCTCCGAAATCCGCCCTGAAGCTGAGCGCAGGGCGGAAGAAGCAGTTAGGTCGGGCAGACCGGGCTCGGTAGATTCGGCGATTTCGCCCCGGTCGACCTCGCCTCCAGGAGTTCCGGTTTAGTGCCGCCGACACAGTTTCTCTTCTACTCTAAACTGATTTTGATTTGAAACACCTGCACCAACAAAATCGGCAATGGCCGCCATCTCGAATGCCTCCGAGTATAAGTCCTCTGCTGGGCACTCGCGCATCTCTGTCGAGATCGGGAAACGTTTGTATCTTCAACTGATGCGTCCGTCCTTGTACCTCGCAAGGATTGAAATGATCTTGCATCCAGTCATCGTGGTGCTCCTCTGGCTGGGACTGGGCATTGAACTAATGCAGCTGGCACGCTATATCTCTACCCGTGCAGATCAGGCGGCACTGGTGTTTATTGGCAAACCACCAAGATGCGTGCCGCACACGCAGACGTTTCCAGTTGGCAGTTGTGACGCTACCTGCCTGCGCCGAAGCAGAAGACATTGCAACGCCCGTGAAGCTGCAGACAGAGTCGCAGATCGCTCATATTGCGGATGACCGAGCAGCCGCTGTGCCAGGCGGTGGGGGTTCGCCGATGGTTGACAACCGTTGTGGCCGTTGGAGCTTTCAGAGCCTTGGTGGTCAGAGAGGTAGATTGTGGTTCTCGATAATTCGCTCAAGCTGGCGTCGAAGAGTTCGCGCCGAGGGTAGGCCAACCTCTTAGATCCCACTCTCTTCTGGCGCCCTTGAGGTCATCAACGTTCAATATATCCACACCTTCTCGAATAAGGATGCCCCAAATATGGTTTCTGATGCTGATTGGCCAGGCAGGGAGATCCCAGTACCGCACTTTCAAGCCCCGGGCATGGGCTTGCTTGACCTGTTCCCTCAACTTCGTGATCTGGCTCTTCGACAGGTCGCCGAACCACACGATACCGACAGCTTTTTTGAACGAGACACTGGTATAGTACGAGTTTGTCGGGTTGAAGTCTTTCGTATCGAGTTTGGTGAGGGGGGCGTCAAAGAAATAGTCCCGATAGGTGGTATTCTGGACCAGCATATCGAACGGAGTGTTACCGGTTCCTACAACTGTGATGGGGCCATAGTTGACCTGGCCATCAATGACGGTACTCAGCCACCCTCTGTCGCGCAGGGGTTGGAGCTGGCGCACCACCTCTGGCCATGTTTCTGCACCGTTTGTCTTGAGGTCTACAAGTAGAATGAGGGTTTGGTTCGGGTTTGCCTCGTAGATACCGCGGGGACGTTGGTCCGTGGAGTTCTCGTGACCTAAGTTTCGTTCCTCAAGAAGCCGAACCAAGGGATCGACGTAGAGGCTGGTAAATGTGTTTTCCTCGCGAAGGGACCACCTGTCGTGTCCGACAAACAACTCAGTGCCATAGAGCCAGACGTCGGCCTCGATCCCTACGCAGCCCACCTGAAGGGCAGAGAACACTGGTCTTCTTCTCCAGTAGTCGTTATGTGAGTGGCACGGAATGGGAACGACAACGCTTGCTTCTTCAAATTCCTCGGGAGCGCTGTCCCAGACCTCTCGCGCTGCAAATAGAACCAGGTTGAGGAGAACAAAAATAAGACTACAGAGGTTAATCAGTCGAGCCTGGAAGACCGAGTTTGCGTCACTTACAGCATGGCAAGCCACACAGCACCGCACATGAAGAAGGACCTCTTCCTGGTCCATGGCTTCGGGGTCATGTAGGCGGGGGTGAGCAAATGGTCCTCGGAGGTACAGCTTTCTGTTGGAGTTGGTGGGGCCTCGACGTTTCTATCGACGCTGTCTTCGTCCTCGGGAGAGTCTCTGTACCGGGGCATTGTGGTGTTACTTCGGGACCACAGTTGGCGGAAGCGATCACTTATCGCGTCCAGGCTGGCATTGCTTGACGATGTCATGTTGACGGTGGGTTACGGAATCTTTCACAGAAGGGAAAATCGAAGCTGTGTTTGAAGCCCGTAGAGACCTGAATGAATTTAAAGAAGTAATTCTCAAATAGTCCAGGGTCGTGTTGAGTTGCTCGATGACGCCCCGCTCTCGTGAAGTTGTGACCGTGACGGTTGACTGGTCAGCAGAGCATGTCGTGTAAGTTTGGATGGGTGTCTCTTTTTGAAGCCTGCTGATGTCAAGGCGGCGACGAAATGTGTTCAGCGTGCCTCGAAGTCGAACAGGTCTGGAACCATAAGAGTACTTGACGATGGAGGCCGAGCAGGGGTCGGGTTTAAAGTCGAGAGAAGGCACACAAAGAGAACAGCCCCAAAGAGCAGAAGCCAAGAGATGCGAACGGTTGCGGAGGGGCCGACGAAGTAAATAATGAACGGGAGAGGCAGCAAGACACTCCAAATATAGACGAGCGTTTACCTTGGGATAGCTTAGCCTTGGTGCCAGGAGCAACAAGCAGAGCTTTTGATCAACGCAAAGTCAGCTAAGACAGGGTAGCGTACAATGGAGGTCGAGACAAGCAATGGCGGCAGGGAGGATGATGGTAGTGCAAGAAGGGGGCAGGAATTATAAATGACAAAACGGCAAGCGGATCCGAGCATGGTGAAGATCAAAATGGACGGTCGAGAACAGACTTTGGAGCTGAGAGGGGCGGCGCTGGATAGAACTAGGGAAGCGTGGGCAAGGTAGACCTGTCGATGCAAGGTAAAGGTGCCTGACGGCGTATTTTGAGTACAAGTAGCGCGGGCGGGCTTGCTAAAGTTGATGGTGAGGAAGGGGGGCTTGGGAGACGAGACACACACGAGGAGCTGGGACGCGAACAGGGACCGGGACTCAGGGCAACGGGCTGGGACGAGGGAAGGCGGACAGAAGAACGGGGGACGGGGGATGAGGCACGAGGACGAAGAGCGAGGAGACATACCAGCTAGCTACCTTTCCTTACCTAGTGCTTGACCGAACACTAACGCCCCCGTGGAAGGAAACGAGAACCGAGCACCAGACCCCGGTCTCGAGACTCGAGACTCGAGACTCCAGACTCCAGACTCCAGACTCCAGACTCCAGACTCCAGACTCCAGATTCCAGATTCCAGACCAGCTACGCGCCGCATCTCGAGTGCTCGGAGTACCTTGGATACCTAGGTAGAGGTGAGGGGCACAGTGGCTTGTTCGTTTTCATGTTGGCGGTTCACCAGCGGCATCGGCTACTGCGATAGGGCGCGGGCTAGCTACTGGTTGGCGCATTCAAGCATTTTCTAGTCGTCCAGCTTGTTGCCCGACAGAAAATAGAAGAGAGGAACGGCAGTGGAGGTCAAGGTCAAAAGAGAGCAGGAGGGAGGGCGTTGGAGAGCAGAGGGCCCCTAAGGTACATACCTTAAGCAAGGAACAGGGTGGGCGCGGGACCCGAAAGAGCGTTTCTACGGGTGTTTCTGTTTCTGTTTGCTGCCGTGTCGCCAAATTCGTGCCATGATAGCTGCATGGTTAGCATCGCTCGCTGCCGCCGGACAGCGACTCGGGGCAAACAAGCACACGAAAAGTACATGGGTGCACGCCGGGCGGGTTCCCATTGTCGTTAGCATCGTTCGTTGTTGCTGCAAAACTAAGGTTGTTCGGCATGCCCCTCAAACCCATCGCGTCGTGTCGGAATGCCTGAGTCGAATGGCGAACCAGCGTCCTTCAAGGTCTGGCCAGCATGGGATCCCTGTCTGAGCAGTCAGGGTCTCAAGGAAATCCCTCTCTTCGCCTCCAATTCAATCCAATCCAATCCATCCCAGCGCCCTGGCTGGCCCTAGGCCGCTCCTCAGTGGTCGGTGTCGGTGTCGGTGATTTCTCCTCGGTTACCAATTCCCAACACTCACTGCATCTTGCAGCATCCCCCCGCGGCGGATCTTGGTCTGTGCAGCCTGCCTATGACTCTGCGTTCCAGCGCCCTCCAAGCCAAGTTGTTTTAGGCACGTGGCGCAGCCGATAGGCGGATAAAACCAGCCGGCCCTGCCAAACTGTGCCAGTGCCTACCCGACCTACCTCAAGGTACCTTAGGTATGTCCTCTTTCTTCCTGCCCAAGTGCGGTGTTTTCCGCTGATGCGTGACCGAACTGAGGATGGTTAGCTTGCGCCGTCCACCCGACCAAGCCCGCCTGCCCAGCCTGCCAAGCAAGACCAGACCAACCTCACCGATCTGCCTGCCTGCCAGCTCCGCATGGGTGACTGACCCCAAAGACCTCCGCAAATGGCCAACCACCTGCCTCGTCGACGTCGACGTGTGCTTACCTTAATTCGTGACTGGCTCTCGTCCGGAACCCCAGCATCGGCATGTCTTGAGCGCGCAAATTCCAAGAAGCCAGACTTGAACCACAGTTGATCAGAAGCCTCGCTTTCATCAGCACCTCAGCACCAAGCGCCAGGGCGGACGAGTACGTACGCTCATCGTCAGGCGTCGGCACTGAGACACGTCCGAAAACATCGCCCGGTGTCATATATTCAGACGGTCGCAATTGACTTTGTACGACGTCCTTCATCATCGTCTGTCTCCTCCAACATGGCCCTCCAGCAGCCTGACACGCGAAACAGAGACCGGACTTGAGCTTGGTTGACCGACTGCGTGTGTGTGATGCATCGGCCCAGGAACCCTGCTAGGGCTCTGTCGGGAACTATGTGATGTTCCATTGTCTGTGTCTGCATCGCCTCAAGACCTGGTCAACCCTCAGGCAACCCCAATCGCCCCGTTGTGCCAAGTAGCCATCTGAGATCCCACGCACAAACCCCAAGGCGCCCGCCTTGCGACCCTCAATGCGACGGCGACGACGATGGCGATGTTTCCGTGACTGGTCATTATTCACTTGCCCACGCCTGCATGCCGTGCCCCTCAGACAAGAAACAGAAAACGTGCCTCTGCTTGCCTCAGCATGCCTCCGTCACACCCTGTTTTCAACTACACCGCAAATTGCCGCGCAGCATGTACATGCTTGAAGCAGTATGCTGTAGTTTGAGACACTTTTCTTTATCTAGTCATTCAAACAAGCTTCTCGTCCAAAAGCCCCGACATGCCGCGGGTACATGGTTCACACCACCCGGTTCCCCTCGCTGTGCTGTTGCGAATTGCGGTACGTATCAGATTAGCTAGTCCAGTGTCCAGGTACCTAGGTAAGATGTGTAGTGAGATTACGGCGTCAGCGTGTAGAGTTATCAGGAAGGTATATTAAAACCTGGCAAAAGAAACGGGAGACATCGGAACCGGATGAGTCTCTCGCCTTAGTTGCACACCGAGAGTTTTTGACTGCTCGTCGGGATGAAGGCAGCCCATCTTGCTGCGGACTTGTCATCTAGGAACATCAGGTGCCAAGCTGCCAGCGCGTGCAATCCCGCAATCCCGCGTGTGATCTCTCGACTGTGGATCGCCCCCAGGGTCCCTGCTGAAAGACCCTGTCTTTTGCTGGAGACAAAAACGAGGCGGTTTCATGGACCCCCCGTCTGCACTCCGCAGTACTGCGTACACTAAGGCAATACGTAGTGTGCTTATCAGATAAGCTTTTGATTCCCCGCCGACCCTATGCTGACCTAATACAAAATTTTCATCGCGACCTATTGAGTTTTGCAGACAAGGCGTTCGATGCAGCCTTCGAAAGCCTCATCACCAGCAAGTGACATCACCCACAATGCCCCACAAACATACCAGGCGGGAGCAAGATCCATCGTCGTATGTTAAGCAGCCCATTGACTCGCGTTCTACCTATGTATCGATGCCTAACAAAGTGTCAATAGATTCGATCTTCCGCCCAGTCAGATTGCGAGGCCATTGCCCGTCAACAAGGGCCGCAATGCCCAGCAGGCAAATCCCAAAACTCAGAACGACGGTGTCACGAAGAAAAGGAAAAACAAGAACGATGATACTCCTCGCGCTTTTAAGCGCCTGATGGCCCTCTCTCAAGGCAAGAAGCTCCGATCCGGTCTGGATGATGGTCAGCCAACGAAACAAAAGAGGAAGAAGAACAAGCAGGCGGGAAAAGAGAAGCCGGATGAACCGAACACAGGTGCTGTCGATGCCGTTGTCAAAGAAGGAATGCCGAAAATTCGCCCTGGAGAGAGCATGTCTGATTTTGCTGCCCGCGTCAACGCGGCCCTGCCCCTATCGGGTCTCGTCAACAAGACTGCTAAAGACGGGAAGGACCCAGTTGGTCTCAAGGTACAGAGAACACGTAAGGAGCGCCAGATGCATAAGTTATACGATCTCTGGCGGGAGGAAGAACGCAAAATTCAGGAGCAACGGGAAGAGGAGGCCGAGGAGGCTGCTGAACGTGAGCTGGATGAGGAGATCAACGGAGGGACATTTGGAACATTCGGCATCACACGGGCTAGTATGCAGGAGCCAAGCCAGGGTGGAAAGAAGAAGAAGAAGAAGGGAAAGAGGGGCAAAGGAGCTGACCGTGAAGAGGACCCGTGGGCGGTTCTGAAGAAAACACGGGGAGAGGTAAAGACAGGTCTGCATGATGTCGTTCAAGCGCCTCCAGAACTCCCCAAGATTTCCCGCGAGAAGCTTCTTGTACGCGGTGCCGCCGTGGATGTTTCTAACGTCCCAAAGTCTGCGGGAAGTTTGCGACAGCGGGAGGAGCTCCAGCAGATCCGTGAGCAGGTTGTCGCTACCTTCAGGAGGAAGAAAGAAGAGAAGCTGGCTCGTCAAGCTGCTGCTGCTTCATTATAGTATACCCCTGGTAGATTCGCATTATTTCATGTTGTAACGCATTGATAAATATCTGAAAATGTAGGTCTTCGTCTCAGTTAAGCAGCCAGGGGTGAAAGAGTGAATCAGAGAATGAAAGGATTCCTATCATCTCCGTTATCAAATCCGCCAGAGAGGTGGGGGTTTCGCTCTTGAATTTCATGCGATACCTATTCAGAAAGAAACAAGTTCACTGAGAACATGAGTATTACCTAGGTAACCATTACTACCTGGGTAATGTAAGGTACCTACCTGCACTGAGGTGCTGTGAAGTGCAACGTGGGTAGGTGCTCGCAGGTAGGTGGCTGCAACGCATGTCGTGGCCCACTCTTTGCACCAGCCACAGCTACCGAATATGATGACAGCTGAGAAACTGGATGCACTTGCGCTGCTGCGCATGTGGCTCGGTCTGGGCTGCATGCTAGCGGGGTTCTCGACTCCATGCAAACGCAAAAACTGGGATTTTGACCAACGACCTGACAAACGCCAATCGCAAGGCGCCTAGGTTCGATCTTCCATCGTCGACCACAACCACTCAGCAAGACATCGGGTTTTTTTTCCTACTCAAGACGCCCCCCTTGATAATGTGCAATCGACACGAACATTCATCATGTCCCGCGACCTGGAGCGATTGATCGAGTCACTCATCACTGATGTCTCCTGCTATGGTGACCTAGGTGAGTGAATCTATCTACTGAAACGAGCCTGTTCTTTGCTTTTGCATCCTTTACAACCTCGCGTCAAATTTCAATCAGGATGATGCGCGAGGCAGTCGGCTATGTATACATCGCCTTTCGAGCCGAGAAGGGCATGAGCGACGAGCGGGTGCCTTTTCGGTCTGTCACTGACCAGTGAACAGGATGTACCGTTTCCCACGTCTTGGAAGCACTAGACGCATTCTACCAAGATGCGCATTTGAGAAGCGATAAGCTATCTCAGGCCGATTCATCGGATTCGACGAGGACTAACCAACTCCTCTGGTCCACAGCATGGGACTGGCTCAGGATCAGGAAGGATCTTTCTGTTGGAGCCAATCGAAAATGGAATCACTTACCCTTGTCGGATATCCTGACCATACCAGATGCAGACGCCCAAGATGGTATCGCAATGAAGTCACCCAATGCATCCATTGGAAGGGGCGATGTTGCATATACAAACGAAGCTCAGCCTCAACCAGGTGCGGTGCCACCGCGGAAGGACCTGCCGCGCAAAAGGCCTCGCATCTACGTATCTGAAGATCGGATGTGGGAATCGATCGCTGGGCACGCTCCAGACTACCGAAGAGTTCCAAGACTGGAGTGGATGGCCTTGGTTGGAATAGCATCGACGAAGCAGCAAGGAATTCTGCAGGGAGATCTTGGCCGACTTGTCGGCCAGGACAAACGTTCACTACCAAAAAGAACCGACGCTCTTGCAGAAAAGGGATACATTTCCAAGCGCACAACTCTTGTCAGAGGCACAAAAACAAGCAAGCTGTGGCTTACACGCTTTGCTCCTGCGCTTCCTACGGACCCCACGAAAGTCGCCGCTGGTATGCCCGCCAATGTCGACATGTCTCGGGAAGCATTGGCAAGTGATCTCGAACCTGTTTCCTGGCGTGGAAGATGGACAGGAGACTCGGTCGATTATATTTCTCTGGCTCAAACAATTATGGCTGTGGTGAAAGCCTATCGAATCATCAGATATCACGACTTGCGGTGTAAGCTGGGGATCCTAGGCCTCAGGTGGCAGATGAAAGTTGCCGCAAAGACCTGTCGCTTTTTCGTTCGAACAGGTGCCATTCAATACGTGGGCGCCACCTTGTCAGGCAAGCTATTCAAGGACTGTCTCAAGTTCGACCATGACCTTACTCATGAGGACTGGGCTGCCTATCTGGCGACCGGAAAACAAAAAAGCCCTTCGTTCTCATCCTCCGGCTTCGATGCCGGACTTTTCCCCGCTGATGGAATGGATGCGCAAGGCCCAACCCTCGATACCGCCTCGCGCCCAGTATTGGGCCCCCAGCGCAGTAAAAAGACGCGTGCTGCTCTCTGGGTTGCTGACAAGCCCCTGACCACAACTGTGTTCGACAATATCCAAGCTGCCGGCCCCGCTGGTCTCTCAAACAAACAAATAGGTGACTCGACACTTGGACCGTCATTCAGGAGATACTTGTCGTCCATCTCATCAACATTGGCTATTCCTGCGCTGCAGCCGAATCACCTCAAGCATTTCCAAGTACTGAGTGAAATGCATCGAAAGGGCAAGTCACAACAATATCGCTACTTCGCCCCGCAACTTCCAGGGCCTTCGGAACCTTCTTCTGCTGAAGCAGTCGGGGATAACGACAATGGTGTAAAAGATGCAGTCTACAGGGGCGATTCGCATGCAGAATCGATCAGTCTTTTCCCGGCTCCTTCTATCCCGCCGGATACTGTTCGCGCTGTCGGTGGTCTGACAGCACTTGCGCAAGGCCCTGGCAAGGGAGCGACGGTGAGTGGTTCAAAACGGAAAGCCGAGGTTCTGGATATCTCCCATGGAAGCGAACCTCGAGATCTCGGATCTCGTCGGGGAAAGCGGGCGAGGCTGGCATCGCTGTCGTATCAAGAAGGCCTAGACGAAGAGCACAACGTTCCGCCAGCGATCAGCCATGATTCCAACCCTGAATCGTCTTTGAGGATGTCCACTCGTGGAAGCACGGGAAGAAGAAAGGCAGTCAGCACAGAGCTTGACTCTATGATTGTCAAACTCAAGGTCAGGCCGGAAGCGTTGTCGGACGTTATGCAGGCTCTGGCAGGAGGCGCAAAGGGCGAAAACAGAGTCGATCCAGCACCGGCTGAGATCGGTTTCCAAGACAAAATGGAGGCTCGCAGTTCGCAGAGGAGAGATGCTGGTTCACGTCTTAAATCAAGACATGATGCATCTGGATATCTAAAATCGGCCGAGGACACCGTAGCTCCCGACGACACACAAGAATCGATTGTGGTCGCCCATGAGGACCAGGATCGAAACGCTGAGGAAAACTCCTTGCAGCTCGTCAACAAAACCGCTGCTGAAGAAACAACAAGACGCGGAGGGCGACGTGGAAAGAAGAAAGGAGCAGAAAAGAAGACACGGAGCGTCTTTAAATGCGAAAAGTGTGGAGGAACTTGGAAGAATGACGTTGGCATCAAGTACCATCTCGAGAAGTCAAAAACGACATGCAATCCGAATTACGTTCCACCAGCGACAGCTCCGCCAGAATTGGTGGACAGAATATCTACTTCCGCAAAGCTAGTGACACCTCGTCCGACTAGACATCGCCAAGTCACAACGCCCGCCATCGATGAAGCGGACGAAATAGTGCCCTCGCCAACGGGCGGTCTTACACTGGGCGCTGCTGCCCCTGATGCGGCAGCAGCCGGCCTGGATGACTTAAACGATATGGATATCCTGATCTCCGATGGCAACACTGCTACTCGAAGAAGGAATACGAGGACCTCACGGCCTAGATGGTCTCATGCATCTTCTGAGGCGAGATTTGGGGTCAGAAACCGCATCGGCGGCCAACGCCAACCGTGCAAATCATCCTCGCTTCGGCCACCGATTTCTGTTGTCAGATCTTCGATGAGTGGCCTTATCGACGACACAGACGGTACCGTCAGAGACATGCCTGCAGAACACGCCCCAATCCAGCCGTCCTTCAAGCGCCTGCGAGTTGAGGAAACAACAACAACAACAACAACAACAACAACAACAACAACAACAACAACAACAACAACGAGCGCTCCTGACCGTCGCGGCAGTCCATCAACCAGTTTTGTCGAGGCTGGTGAAGCCTTTTTACCAATATGTGCACAAGAGCGCGGCAGCGGAGGGCAAATCAACTCTAAGTCGAATACATCAAGGGCAGAAACATCATCCAGTGTTACACTCGGCTTATCAAACGCAGAGGCAGTGCGAACTAGTATCGGCATCAAAGGTGCGTTGGCAGTCTCCGGGCAGGATCTCATGGAGAAAATTCTCATGCACATCCTGCATGCCAACGGTGGAGTCTTCCCTGGCGGTTGCTCCGTTTGGTATGCCGTTCTCGCAACGTGGGAAGTAGCTTTCCCGGGCGAACCCACACCGGCTCACCAGAGCTACAAAGATGCCTTGGCCCGATTGGCCAAGAGAAAACAGATCGTTGTCAGTACACATGCCTTCAAGGATTCTAGAGGTATGATGGCAAATTACCAATTACTGAGGGTCCCCGGGGTTGAGGCATCTTCGCCAGCTGGCGCGGCCATGAAAGCAAAGATAACTGCAGCGCACCCCAAGGCCTATACACCCCTGGCGTTCACTCCCAAGACCGGGCTCCATGATGAAGACAGCAACAACGTCCAGCCAGTTTTCTCGAGCCGGCGAAAACTTGTCCAGGGAATCGAGGTTCTTGATGCGCCTTTTTATGCTAAGAAAGCCGCAAATGAACGGCCACTCACCCCTCCTGAGGGTACCAATTTGACCCCACGGAAACGGAAGAGGAGAATGGTGACGAAGGAGCAAATTACACACGCCGAGGATGACGGCCCTGATGGTACACGACGTCGGGATATTTTCCGATTTTTTATGGACGGCAACGACGGAGCTCACAACGGACTAACGCGGTCAAATTCGATGGAAGCTGGAAGAAGCGGCTTCGTAACCCCTTTGGTGTTCCTTAAACCCAACACTTATCTCGGCCAAGATGTGCCAGAGGAAGTCAGACATTCCCTGTTACCACCCGACGGCCCAACTATCGAGCCAACATACCCGTCGGCACCAGCCAAGGACGATGTAGCCAATAACTTCAGCGTCAGTTTCACTGACGCCACCGTTATCGTAGGCCAAAGGGGCGTCTGGCCGGCGATTGACGACAGTTTATTCGACGAAGACTGCAGCTTAACAACACTAGGTTGGATGCCGGATTCTCGATGGTTCCTGAAGCAGAATCTACCGCAAAACTTGGCTGAGATGGTAAAATGGCGCGGCCGCCCGCGGTCCAAGTTTCCAAGCAGCAGCCAGTATCAGGAGTTTTCTGAGCAAGTCGATGCCTGCTTCGACTGGGAGTTGTCGACTGAGGGTATGAAGCTCATGTTGGCCGAGTCAATCGTGCCGGAGCACATCTTCATCAATCTTGGCGTTAGCGACCTGCCAGGCAAATGGGTGAATCCTCCTCTTGACTGGAATTCCGCTAATCAATTGAGTGCGTCTCTATTATTCGACGTGCGCTTGTCGGACTTCACTACCACTGCGGCTGATCATCTATGGGGCGGCGACCTTGGCCGTCAGCGGCGACGCAAGCGACGACAAAAGCAACCCATCACCGACACAAAGGACCTTGTAGTGGGTATAGATCTGAAGATCAGGTCGCTCATAACACTGCCAAAGGATGCGGACCTGCGAGAGGCATCCAAGCGGAACAACGGACTGGATGAGACCAACGAAACCATATTGATAGCGGCGTTCGTTGTGACTAGGACATTACTAGGCGGCGCCGACAGGGTCATCGAATGGGGCTTGATGATGACGTTGTTCCCGGACATGGCTCTCAGTGCTATGCGGCGATTCTGGTCCAAAGCTCGGAAGGACCGACGGACGTTCATTAGTCAACTCACAGAACGATTCCAGATTCGATTCATTCCCGCCTACGAAAACAATGAGTTCCCCGCGATTGACTTTGATAACTACGTCAACTACGATTGGGTCCGTCTGATCAGATGGACCGCTGGGCTCATCGAGGACTCCGTGGAGCTTCCTGCGAGCAAAAATGCCCTGGTTCAAGGATATTCTCTCGCACCAGCCTGGGCGGACATTGATAATTGGCGTGAAGATTACTACAATTTTCAGATGTCTGTCTTCAACAGATTTGAAGCCGCTACCTCGCGCCCGGCTACTTCCCTCATCGATGAAGGCAGCGGATCTGCCCCAAATACGAAAGCGAAAGACCTGGTTACAGCCATGTCCTGGCTTCGCTCTCTCTGCTACACGCCGCGCGATAGATACGCACCACAAGATATAAGGAAGAAAATGGCCAGCATAGGAGGCGGGGACGAGGAGCGCATTCAGAATTTGCTTGAGCAAGCGGTTGAGACCCTCCAAGGCCAGGGCATCATTACGGACAGCAAGCTGAAGGCACTCGAGGGAAGGCCATACCGCCTTACTGAGACCTTTCTTCCTCGGTTGATAAAATGGACGCATCAGCACAAGTTCGTTGACGCCACCCGCTTCAAGTCGCGACTTGATGTCAGCTTTCGACGAGGCGAAAAGATTCGTATTCCTTACGTTCTCAGAGACGGTGAAGTTATGGCGATGATGAACCTGCAGGCGAATGGGAGAGTGGCCGTTACGACAGTCGATGTCCCGAGCATTCCTCTGGGATTTGATCCCGGCAACTATGAAAGCAGAAAGTACCCGAAGTCGTATTATAACTTCGGCCTTGAGATCGCTCCCACACAAGATTATCTGTACGATGATGATTTAGAGGTTATCGAACGGGCAAGAAGCAACAGGCCCCCACGAGAAAACCAGAACCGAGCCATACCATTGTGGTCTGACTTTTTTGGGGAGCTCAATATAGAACGCTGGTCACAGGTCCTCGGTGCAGTCGCTTTCGTCATAGCCACGCGCGGCCCGCTGGACGTCCCGTCTGTTTGCGCAGTTTTGAAACCCTACCTTCAAGAATTTGAGGTTGAAATGGTCTTCGATTGGGGCCGACACAACGGGGTGTTAAAGCACATGGCACACGGGACGAGCTGCACAGTGGACGAGTGGTGGTGGCTGCTTGTCGGGAGGCAGCGAGGCATTGCGTTATGAAGACTTGTTTTACAACAATTTCTCAGTCACTTTGGGGACAGGGTGCCTATGCATCGAACTACAATGAAGCAAAGGGCAAGACACTTGGGGACCACAGAATTCAAGTCCAGGACAGCTGAGAAATTGAAACTGTGGTTAAGAATCCTGGCACAGATACTCGCCGTATTCATTCGCGTATGAAAATCGATGCAACCTGCATTCGTAGAGCAAGTGGAAAACACGCTAATAGACAGTTATCTGCCTCTGTATTCAATCCAAGCACTTCGCATGTGCCTTTCTGCCACCGTGTCTCTGTGTCGTAGACCCATCCATCAGCATATGAACATCCGACCCAAATGTCCCTGGAAGAGCATCAGTGTCAATAAGTTGCCCATCACAGCCTCCGCACGTCTAAGTAGGTAACGGATGAGCTGAAACCCACTGAAAATTACCATCTGTTTGTACAGAACTGACTGGCTAAAAGTCCAGGATTACTTTGAGAATCATCGCTAGAAGCAACACAACAAGTGCAACGATGGCCCGGTCCACCCACAGCGGTACCCCTTCGTCGTGCGGGCGTTGGTGAGCTTGCCGAACGTTCGGTGCCGGAGGCAGGGACACTGTTCTCGTTGGGTTCAATATCGATGGGGAGGGCCCGTTTGATCCCGCTGCGATGTCGGTCGCTGGCACTTGTGATATGGGCACTGGACTTGTTTCCGGCCCACCCACTTTGGGTGCAGTGCGGACGAAACCCTCGGCGAGCTCCGCACTCTCAGCATCACCATCGTCGTGCCGTGGGGTTTCCTGCGCGTGGTGTTGTCTTTCGGCCAGCTTGCCCATTTCATCTTTCCATCCCATCTTCAACTCTGAGGGTATTTCGACATCAGAGGATTCTGATGTGACGGCGATGGATTTGGCACTCTCCTCGCATTCCTGTATAATCTCGAGATTGGTTTTAGCGCATGTTGGGCACTTGAATGTCTGGGATGCCGTCGCGTGACGCCTTCGCACAGCGTCGCTTGTTTCGAGACCACCTAGTTGGCCTCGAGGATCTGTCTCCATAAAGCTGCGCAACCTGGTTGGTAGTTAGTAAAGGCGGCCAAGTCAAGGCCATTATGACGAGCGACGTACGCAACCAACGCCGTCCTTACGCCCCAGGCGGGCTGCCATGTTTCCTCGTGATGACCGCTGATGCTGAGGCAGATCTCGCGGTTCGTCTCGAAACGGCCGCTCGGAGTAAGAAATCGAAAGCTGGGCGGACGGAGCGGATATGTGGGTGGCAGGACGATTCGACCGTGGTAGATTCCATCGCTATAGGAAGAATTCGGGGGCCCGCGGAAGGTAAAGTGCCATTCGAATAGATCTGATTCTAGCGGGGTTGCCGTGTAATCTGGCGACGGCGAGTTTGAAAGTTCCTGTGCTTCGCGAACTGGACGCGAACAGATCAGATAATGACTGGTAGACGAGCAGGAGGGCAGAAAACTCTTACGTATGCGCCGTATCGTGGGCGACTTGGAGTTAAATTTGGGAGTTGCCATGTCGGCTATCTAGTTGGATAGACACTTCGAGGTGACCAGTGCTGTGTTCAATCGTTTGAGCGACAGCAGGGTCCCAGAAAAGTGTGTCTGATAGGGTAATCAGAAAATTCGATCAGGAGAAGGATATAGGTGGATTGGCTGCTGCCTTCTGGTCAATGTAGAGGTTTATTGGGAATGGTGCTGGAGGATAGGTGGCTCGAATTACGTATGAAGTCTACGTAGGCAAGGTAGGTAAGGTGCGTTGATGTTGCGATACGGGGACTTATCGGTTCAACGTCCCGCTAGAAATGGTGCTACGGGGCCGTCTCTTTGTGCCATTGTGCAGCACTCAAAGAGTTCTGTGTCCACTCTGCTCCAGGGGCTGTCAATGGTTTGAGACGGTAGGGGCCAGCCAACACCCGGGCCAGTGTCCCGGCCCGGAGAAGCCCCACCGGGCACAAAGGCGGGGGCTGCGTATCAGCGGTGTTTAGATAGGTACCTAGGTTTCCAGGCAGGCACATGAGGCACCAACCTGCAATTGAGGGAGACACCTAATCGATACAGATTGATTCGTCGTCTCCCAGCTCCGCCCCAATTACCTAAACAGCCAAGGCAGAGCTCCACACAGCGCTCCCGGTCTTGCATGGTGATGCTCCAACGTCGTTCGTCCTACCACTATTTTCAGTCACCTCCAGCTGCTCTACCCCGTCCCTTCCCCAACTCCGCGTGCGAAGAGGAACCGGCGATATTCGAGGTTGGTATGTTCATGTCGTTTTCGTCAATTGGTTCTATGACAGCTTCTAATTGAACTCCTCAGAAGATCCCGTCTACCCCGACCGACGCGCCTTGCCGCATTCTCACGATGTATCCCGGCCCCAAGCCTCCCACGCCTCACGTCCCGGGCATTTACCGCTATACAGCGACTGCTCTGGGTGCTGGCATGTGGTTCTTTGTGCGTTGTCTCGCCACGATATGACGCTCGAGAAACAGACATGCTGACTATTTGCCATTGGTAGCTGATGTATCGCGCGAAGAAGGATGGTGTGTTCATGCCCTTGGTGATGCGTGCAGTTGAATCCATTGTAGCTGACAATCGTGTGCAGGTCCCGTTTTGCTGGGCTGGAAGCATCCCTGGGATCACTGATCCTCACGTTTTGACCCGGTGCCGTGGAGGGAATCGACGTTGGAGCAAAATAAGCATCACCAGCCATGGGTTGATCAAGATTTGCCGGACCGAAGCCAACAAAGAAGATATGGCTATTCTATGAATATGACAGGGTTACACGTGCGTGTCCAGTGGAATGATCAGTTTGGTTTCTCGAACAGATAGTGCGCAATGCCCCAGATGTCGCCGCCTTGATAGGCAAACAGCTCGGAACACGCCATGTAAAATATCTGCCACCGGTTATACCATACACTGGCATCCTGCTCTCCGTAGGTCTCCACCAAGTGCGGCCAGATCTCCTTCTTGTGTGCAAGCATCTTGCTCAGCCAATCCTATTGCAAAGACGTCAGGTCGCTCGGTGCGTTCAGGGACAAGCATTGAAAAGGGGAAATTGACGTACCTCACACGTTTTGGAGTAATGCTGGCCGTTCACCCACCACTGCCTCTGGATTTTGAGATCATGCTGGAAGTACAGAAGCAGATCAACAGACGGCATGGTGCCTCCGGTGAAGAAATGCGTTGTCATCCAACCCTCCTCGCTGCGTTGCCTATGTCAGTAATGGTATTCCTCACCAGGAAAATACTCAACTTACTAGTCATACGGCGTGGTCTTATGTGCAAAAATATGCACGAAAAGCTTGCCGCCTCCTTTCAAAGCCCTGCTGACCTTGGCCATCAACAACTCATAGTTTTTCATGTGCTCAAAAAGCTTGTGCTCATCAGTAGCGATTCAACTGTGCGCGTTTGGGACGCTACGCACCTCGATGGACACGACTCTGTCGAAGGACTCAGGCTCAAATTCATAGTCGACAACGTTGCCTGTGATCACTGTGAGATTGGCCAGACCCTTCTCCTTGGCCTTTCCATCAATGTATTCCTTTTGCGTCTTAGAGTTAGAGAACGCAGTGACCTTGGAGTTAGGAAGGACCTCTGCAAAATAAAGCGCGCCCGACCCCCAGCCGCAGCTACGCAGAGTGAGTTAGCCCAAGTTACCTCGGCATGACTGTTCCGTCAAGAAAGGGGAAGGAATGAAGGCTCACCCGAGATCTAGAATGCTCATGCCGTCCTTCAACTCCGCCTTCTCCACATAAGTCTGCAGCATGGCAACTTCAGCCTGTGCCAGCGTCTCCCCGCCCTTGGGGTATAGACAGCATGAGTACTTCATACGAGGGCCCAAGCATGTGGCCAACACGCCGGTGCCGACTTCATAGTGCTGCTTGTTGGCAGCAGCAGTCTCGATGGCTATGGGCTGCGTGCGTAACTTCTCGATAAAGGTCATCTTACGCTCGTAATCCAGGCTGAGAGAGGTGCTTGCGATAGAATCGAGACGCTCTTGGAGCTGTCGTCGGATGCCAACTCTGATAACTGCATGGGGAAGGTAGCCGCTGTCGAGAATCCAGTCTGTTGAATCTCGTCAGAGACGTAGCTCCATTGCGATGAAAGCAGCAGAAGCTTCCTCCTCTATCAATGGTGGAGAAAGCACCATGGTCGACTTACCCATGTTCATCGTGATTTCACTAGGAGGAAATCGTCAATAGCTCGCAAGATGGTTTGAAGCCAAAACTGAGATAGTAGCTGTTTTCCGTCGAGCAAAAGATTCCGTGTCCTCAACTTTTTTTTTGGCTGGGGAGATGTTGCACTTCGAAACCAGATTCGAGTCCGAGCACAAAAGGGTGTGCGTCTGTTATCGTGGCATCTGGCAGCTTTTGTATTTTACAAACGCAACTTCACGATGTCGACCACTAGTAGCGCGATCGTTTGCAGGACAAGGTGAGTGGCACAGGACTTAATTGAATATCGGCGAGTGTGATTTTCACCAGCTACCAATTGTTTGGGGGGTTGGGAGATGCAGCGTGGCTGACTTTCCTGTCTCAGGCCGTCGTAGCGAAAACCCCGGCCCCTCGGAGCCGGGGTGATCCGCTTAGGCTAGCTCCAGTGTCGGCACCGGAATGCGGGTCGAGTGGAGCATCAATGACACGTCCATTTCTCCATCAACTAAGCTGTGTTCATCATGTTGTTCTTGTCTACGAGGACGAACATCGCGAAAATAGCCTTCATCTCATGGTACTAATTTACTGACATATCAATGAGGCTGGTAGCGTGTATTTGCGCTAACCATGGTGGGTCATGCGAAGCCTTGATGAATGCTATCCTACACCTCCATGTTCTCCAAGATAATCTTATACTGTTTCCTCTGCTTCGGCGTCTTCAGTACGTGTTCCTTGAAAACCCCAGCAGCCCTAGCCAATTTTTGGAAAACGTACTTTTCCGAGGTCAAAGCTGCAGCCAAGTAAACGGCACCAAGCAAGATCATGAAAAGCTCAAAGTCCAAATTGGTATTCGTCAGTTGCATCAAACGCTTGACCGAATGCGCCGGAAAAAGAATCATGTAAAGAGTGATCAGGAGAGTCACCCCAACAGTCGCCAAGAAGGGCCCTTGCCAGAAAGATCAGCAAAATGCTAGTATGTGAGAGGTATCAAACATACAATTCTTCAATGCGCTCTCTCTGAAGGGAGGCCCTGCATTGAGGACCACGCCAGCTAAGATGTACTCAAAGCATGACACGAGAAATAATACGGTGTTTTCCGAGTTTTTGATGTTTGACTTCTCATGGTTGATACGTGGTGGGATGTACCTATCAGCGTGATTAGTGGTACAATTAGACATCAGTGGCTTCCATGAACTTACCACGGTTGCTCTCGCACGGCTACATAGACCATGGCTTGCACGGCGATGCAAATGGCCATTTGTCCCAACAAGGGTATGAGAACCTTGCGGGATACAAGATCCGCCGTCGGTCGTTTCTGTGACAAAGTGGGAAAGGGCCCAGCCCAGCTCACTATTGTTGCCAACATTAGCACGCACCAAGCTGGATCCATCGTCATCGCGATGAACTTACTGAAGACAGCAATTGGTAGGATAAGAAGCAGATCGATGAAAAGAAACTATGGCTGTCTTAGTCTTGAATATAAGAGAAGGGATCATCATTGACTCACCTGGAAATCGCCGAGGTTTGACGCTTTCGCGTAGAGAAAGCTGACCGATGTGAACTGAATCGCCGAGTAGAGACTCATATACTTGAAGCAGCTGAAGCTCGTTACGAGCGCAGCACGCCCTTCACTACACCGATGCGTCAGCAGTGTCCTTCCAGCGAGAAGGGTCTTGCGCATACCGGATGACCGTCGGTACGCATCCGATGTCAAAGATACGAGATGTGAATGGAGCTGCAACGGAAGCTTCCGCTTCTGAGAGCGAAATGCCCACATCGGCAGCCTTCAGAGCGCCGCAATCATTTGCGCCGTCGCCGCAAAACCCACAGCAGTACCCAATGCCCTGTAGTTTCTCAACCAGTTCGTGCTTCTCGTCAGGCGACATGCGCGCAAAAACTCTGCCGCGAACGAGCATCTGTGACTGTCAGCAAGTTATTTGGTAAGAACGTCTATCGTAATCACCCACCCTTTGAAGAATTATTGGAGGTGCAAAGTCTACGATCCAACGGAAAACCTCGCCAGTGACAGCCAGTGAGTAGTTGCGAATGTCGTTGATGTTGTACGCCAGCGATGCGTCGACATCTGCTGGTGGGGCCATGGGCTTCGCCACAGTAAGTAGGGGAAACATGGTGAAGGTCGCTCCGTGAGACTTACAAGTAGAGTCTGGTCACTTAAGTGGAAGTCGCTATTGTCGATGCTCTCCCATTGCAACCTTGCCTTGGGATCGCCAGCATGCCCTTCCATCTGTTAACTAGAATTCACCATGATACGGGTGCTTTACTCACCCTCAATGAATCTCGGGACAAAGCAGTGAGCAGTTTTGTTGACCAAGTTGCACTCACGGGCAACGCTGATGGCGGTAAGGATGTTGTCACCAGTCACCATTGTTGCGCTGATGTTGGAGTCTAAAAGTTCCGTCAACACCGACGCAGTGGTCGGTTTCAGCTTGTTTTCGAAAATGATGAAGCCGGTAAACTCCAAGTCTGACTCTGCCTCGTGTCTCTTCATTTTCTGTGCCTTGACCCAACTCATATTGGGGATGTGGCGGGTTGCACACCCGATGACACGATATCCCTTATGCGTGTAGTTTGCAAGTTGTTCGTCGTAGTCGACAGGAACTGTTGCATCACGCATCAGTAACCAGACGGTCAATAATTGCAATTGTCATCGGTAATCCACTTACAGCTATCCTCTCGGCAAATCTCCCGCATGCACTCAGGGGCGCCTTTGACGTAGATGTCTCCACTTGGCTTTCCGAACTGCCTGACAATCACGCTCGCTCTTCGAAGCTGCGAAACAAATTCAAAAGATCTGAGGACTCCAAGTTCAAGAGGTGGCTGTTTGTGGAGGTCAGCCCCGCTTTGCTCAAACGACACCCATGATAACATACCGAGTGGTTATTTTCGTTTTGATCTCGTAGAGTATCAGAGTACTCCTCAGGCGGTCTAGCGACAGATGGTGCGAGGCTTCCCTGGTCCTGATCGTCCGCTTCGTTCAGGCTTTGCTTGCCCTCTTCGAAAGACCACCGAGTAAATTCGAACATCTTCAGATCAAGTGGATCCCCAACCAATTCGTCATCTACGACCCTTAGAGAGTGACAGGTCGCCATTGTGAAAAGAGCGGCCTTAAGCTTCGAATCTTGGGCAGCATCTCTACTTCGGTGGTTGCGACTTGGCACAAGAGTCGATGGGTCCGATAACACGTCTGTAAACTTGCCGGTCGCAGGCGATGCCACACGCACACCGAGAATGTCCAGCCCGTCTTCTGTCAAGGTTCCGGTTTTGTCGAAACACATGATATCCAACTTCCCCCCCACATTGACTCGCTGCGGACTGATACAGAATATCTGTTTCTTCTTGAGTCTGTTAAGTGCAAAATTGGTGCCAATTGTAAGAGTGGCCGGCAAAGCAGGGGGCACCACGATCGTTATCAAATCAAGGGCGCGCACGATGATTAGATGCCAAGCCAACTGCAACCGCAGGAAGTTGACAAGCGATGCAATAAAGCCGAGCATAGCCACCACAGCCATAACGCTTATATACCGGAAGGAATCCCGATAGAACTTGAAGCCTGATGGTTTGGGGAATAGCATGGATCGGACCAGAGAGCCCTTCGTGGTACTGAATCCTGTTCTGACAACCAGGGCAAGGGCCACAGCGTCGCCATCTCGATCCTCTTGTGGTCGACGAGCGCGGACAATCTTGGTCCCGCAGAATAAAAAGTGTTTCGCGATCTCTGGCGAGACTGTCGGCGCAGCCAAATCCAACTTATGCATAGTATCATCCGTGGCAGGCGTTTTCGACACAGGGACAGACTCGCCTGGCAAACATTGTCAGTCATTTAGCAGGCTAAAGAATGCGCAATGGACTTACCGGTAAGCATGCTCTCATTGACAATGCAGTCACCGCTCAACAACAAGCCGTCACTGGGAAACTGGGTCAGGTTCGGATCGCTGACCTCATAGACATCACCGGGCACAAGTTCGCTTGAAGGCACGAAGCGCCCTCGTGGATCGTCAGTCTAGCTAAAGTTAAATATTCTGGCACAGCACTCACAGAATCCGTTCCGAAGCACTCTGACGTCACATTCAAAGCGCGAAATCTCCCGAAGGCGCTTCATGGTCTGTGCCAGTGAGCCATGGAACGCATCAATGCATGGTATGGGGAGCTTACCGCCCGGGTCTCGATTAGAGTTGTCGTGATACTACCAAATGACATCAAGAATATGGCGACAGCGTAGTAGTAGTACTCGTCCAGTGACCAAAGAATCAAGCTAGCTATCTGAAAGACATAGAACGGATGGAACACCTAAGCGTGTCAGTATCATGGCACGTCAAAGCCGACATTACGCACCTCGTCCACAAGAAGGCGTGGTATGGACTTCTGCTCGATGTCGATGAGGTTGTTACCGAATACAACCTCCCGGAGTCCTTTTTCGTCGCTGTCTATGCCAACCCTGACAGCTCGAGGGTCGGTCCAATTGGGGTCGACCCATCCGTTGAACATGATGAACTTGTCTGTTTGCTGATTGAAATATAGGCGAACATAGCGGTAGTTGAGCATGCGAAGCTCGGTAATGATGGGATCGTAATCATCGTCCATCATATAGCCTTTCTCGCTAGAGCCGAAAATTGTTGACATTGGTCTCCCGTAGAGTTTCTTATCCACGTCCATAAGAGCGAACTCACCCCATTGGTTCTAGTCGAGTTAGATATAGAGCCCATCAGTGACCTGGGACGACTTACTTCGACAACCACCCAGTCGCATTCAGCCAATGGAGATGGACGCCCCAACAACCTGACTTGCCATCGAGGAAACCATCTCAGCAAAAGCCATGAGAGGCCGAGAGTACAAACGCAGAGGAGACCATAAGCGACAAAGCCCAAACGACTAGTCCGAAAGCCTGCGATGACGATCGTGAGGTCCTCGTTGACCATGTAGACCTTTTGACTGATTCGACCGTCTCCACCCAAGCTCTTGCTTGTGGTCGCACTGTCTCGGCGCAAAAGCCTAGCATGAACGGAGGACCGCGAATGTGTCGATGACCTTCGGCGATGGGCCATGTAGTCATCATCACCTGCATCGCCACTTTCTATATCAAGATTGCTCTCGTCATCCTCGCCGAAGGTAAAATCACCGACGTCGGACATGCTTCGGCGTTCTTCATCGAATGTGGGGGAGGGCTCCAAATCATCTTCGTCTTGGTAGTAAGCAAAGCTCGTGGTAGAATCGGCGCGTGGTCTGCGGTGCGAGAAAGCAGAAACGCTGGTCGGGAGACTCTCGGCCATTGGTCCGGAGAAGAGCTGCAAAGGCAAGAAGTTTAGTTTCTGTTTGGTGGCGATGCTGCCAGGGAGCCTACCTCATCGTGGGCCATTTCAACCTCCTCAAATATGCTCGTGCTGCTCTGGTTGGAGTTGAGACGGTATAGGGGGGCATGGCCATTCGCTCTCGATGTCGAGGAGGCACGATGGTGCCCTTGATCCGGATCTTGATCCATGATGACGTTTGATGCGGGTTCAGGCTCAGCGTCACGCTGCCAGGTTCTGGTGTTTGCACTTCGAAAATAGAATAGACAGGAATCCGTCGAGCTACCCGGACACCGAGTGAGAAGAGACGATACTGTAGGCCGAGTGGAAGAGGCACATGGCAGCGGAACGAGAAAACGGTAGCTATGCGGTGGTCGACTCGGCGAAGCTTAGCCAAGTGCAGATGGATGTGAGGTGTCGCGAAGGACCCGAATGTTCGGCTTTGAGCGAATCGCGATATGGATGTCGAACGGTGGATGTCCGTAGAGGCGGCGCAACGCAGTTGTTGCGGCCGTGGACGAGCAGCGCCTATTGAACTGGTGTGAAAGCCTGAGTTGCACTTGGAAACTGAAAATAAAGAATGTTTTGCTGGTTAGCGCATTCCGAGCTGACTCCGTGCGATGATGGTCCGGCAAGGCAAGGTACATCGCCGCAGTGTCCGTACTGTGGTTGCACAAGGCGAGGCACCTGGGCAGCCGCCAGCGAATGGGACAGGTACCTTAGCAGGTAGGTAGGTACTTAAAGGTAGGTGCCCTAGGGTGTCTTCCATTACCTGCCTTAGGTCCTCATCACTGATAAGACGTTCGGAAACCACAAAATAAGTCCTACAAGGGAGGGAACTGGAAGCTACCTACCTGACCACAACCTGGGCTGGACCCCTCAATCCAGTGCAGACGACGGGAGACCAGGAAACAAATCCCTTGAGCGTGGCTACCATGTCCACCTAGGCACTTCAGGCACGGTGCCTATCGTTCAAACAGATTGTTTGCACTACACCTGGGCTGGAGGCAAGCGTGGACGTGGATGTGAACGTCCGCCTCAGTATCTCCACCCGACGCCAAACCACCTTACCTCCAAGGTAATTAGGTCCAGCTCAGTCCAGTGTTCATTACGTCGGCGTCCTGTCTCTCACTGTACCTTGATGACTTACGTATCTACCTACCTACATTGGGAGCTTTACATGCCTACTTTACCAAGAGGGATTGCTGCCGTTTGGCTTTGTCAACATAGTATCCGGGCGCTCCAAATGTTCCCAAGAGGTGCACACATTTCGCTCTTAGTTGTCTGACAGTGTCACGGCAATGTCCAAATCACCAGGGTAAGGGCCGACTTCAAGATACACGACAGTACACCTTACCATGTCGAGACAGCCTGGCAGCTGGCCTATAAGAACTGGCCCCCATGTCCACCAGGACTGAGTCTCAAGAGTCTTTTTGCTTCACCGACACGGCTGGGCCGGGGTGTGCATTCGTAGTCTTTACCGCTTTCTGAGCCCTGAGTAGGTATCAACGTCTTGCCCCCGCAGGGGAAGGGGTAACCTCGAAGGATGAGGTTCAGATGATGGCTTGCGCTGCCAGGTAGTTGTGTTTACCTGGTACCTACTGAGGAAAGGCAACGGGTGCCTGGCCTGAGGCTTCAGCAAATGCCTGCCCAGCGCCTGGTACCCTACCCGCCAATGTTTTCACCCTGCCATACAAACCACCTTACCTCACTGTACTGCACCTACCTTAGGTACCTTGGGTACGGATACTTGCCCACCTTACAAGGTAGGTAGGTAAGGTACCTTGCCTTACCTAAGTGGAGGATGGTCATCAGTAGAACAGGCCGCCATGTGATGTCCATTGGAGCCCGCCCGCTGTCGACTACCCCGTCCACTAGTCACTACCTTACTCTCTACTCGTGGAAGGCGCCTAGCAGCGGTACCCGCCCCAACGAACGAAGGACAAAGTCTGGCTCCTAGAATTTTTTTGCCAGTTGCCGCCCCCCACCAAAATAAGACTTGACTGGGCATCTACAACTTCCCACCCTCGGCGTTTTCCTGTTTTTGCCCCGTCAATCCCAATCCCAATCCCCTTCGGTTTCGACAACCCTCACTCCATCGTCTCTTTCCACAGGCTTCAGAGTCGATCGCACATCATGGCTGAGCCTATTCGCAATAAGCGCCTCGACCCGGCCACTGCGCCGTAAGTATCTGACCTCCCCCACGGCTGCACTTTGTTCTGGGTGGCGACCCCTCGCTTCTCGCTCGCAGTGTTCGACGACAAAAAGTTGTGTCCTCGTGATGGCTAACGATCACCATCTGCCCTCAGTACGCCGCAGAATACCCCCCTTCAGAATGCGCCCATTTCCTCGCACGCCCAGCAGCCCGGCGTTGACAGCATCAAGGAGGGTATGTGCCCCTCTTCTGCCATTTGGCTTCGCCCATACCCCTCCATCGGATGATAACTAACTTGCAATTCTCCGTCATAGAGGATCTTGATCGCGCCGCCGCTGCCTCCATCTTCGCCCAAAACCCAAAGCTCGTTCAAATGATCCAGGGAAGACTTGGCTCCCTCGTCGGCCGTTCCTCCGGTTACATCGAGTCCCTCCCTCCTCAGGTGCGCCGCCGTGTCGCTGGCCTCAAGGGCATTCAGAAGGAGCACTCCAAGCTCGAGGCCGAATTCCAGGAGGAGGTTCTCCAGCTGGAGAAGAAGTACTTCGCCAAGTTCACTCCTCTCTACGAGAAGCGTGCCAAAATTGTGAACGGAGGCTCTGAGCCTTCCGAGGAAGAGATCAAGGCCGGCGAGGAGGAGGATGATGACGAGGAGCCCGAGGACGCCGAGAAGACGGATAAGTCTACCGAATCATCCGACGTCTCTGGTATCCCCGAGTTCTGGCTGTCTGCCATGAAGAACCAAATTTCTCTTGCCGAGATGATTACCGACCGTGATGAGGCCGCCCTGAAGCACCTCGTTGATATTCGCATGGAGTACCTCGACAAGCCTGGTTTCCGCCTCATCTTCGAGTTTGCCGAGAACGAATTTTTCACGAACAAGACCATCACCAAAACCTACTTCTACCAGAGCGAGAGCGGCTACGGTGGTGACTTCATCTATGATCATGCCGAAGGTGACAAAATCGATTGGAAGGAAGGCAAGGATCTCACTGTTCGGATCGAGAGCAAGAAGCAGAGGAACAAGAGTGAGTTTGGAAGGCGCGTATCCGGAATACAAGAATCGGCCGCTGACCATTGTAACAGACACGAAGCAGACTCGTATCGTTAAGAAGACGGTTCCCACCGAGTCCTTCTTCAACTTCTTCTCGCCTCCTCAGGCCCCCACGGAGGAGGACGACGACGCCGCTTCTGACATCGAGGAGCGCCTTGAGCTTGACTACCAGCTTGGAGAGGACATCAAGGAGAAGCTCATCCCCCGTGCCATCGACTGGTTTACCGGCGAAGCTCTGGCCTTTGAGGAGTTGGACGATGATGACTTGGAGGGCGACTTCGACGACGAGGACGACGACGACGACGACGATCTTAGCGAGGACCGTGACGAAGACGAAGAGTCTGAGGACGAGGTGAGTGCTACCGCGACTTTGATAGCCGAGCCCATGTCTGGCCTGCGTAACAGAGCTGACTATCGCGTACAGGACGATACCGGCAAACCTAAGCAGGAGGCGGCTGAGTGCAAGCAGAGCTGAGCGATGCAGGCATAAGTCACTTTTTGTTGATAGGTTCTTGGCATCCATGCTGATCGGGACTTGAGGAAAATGTGTTATTCCAACGAGTGCTTTCCGCACCCACAGAGGTGGCGATGTCTATACTGCGCGCCACCTCAGCATTACGAGGTTTGGGCCAAGCAGCAAACCACAGAAGGGTTCTGCTTGATAGATGGTAATTGACATTTCGGTCGCCGATTTTCTTTTTCTTCCGAGAGACACGGCTATTTACGTCCTGGCCATGAATGATGCTGTATGTTGCTGCTGAAACGGGGATCGTAGAACGGGTGTTTTCTGAGTTTGTTCTTCTTCTTTGTTATGTAACGGATAGGGGGCTAGCATTGGAGGTAGTAGAGACACACAAGTAAGCATGGGTCAATCGAGGGTCCCCAAAGTTTTATCCCGTGTGACTGTCAATCGGAGGGGTTCACCCAGCCCCCATAGTGCTCCAAACTGAATGGTCACTGGACGGCCAGATAGAGTACGGTGAGGAGAAGGCCATGGAGTTGAGCAAGGGATCTACGCCATGCTTAAGAAAGGCTGGGTCATTTGAAGTTGCTGTCGGCTGCGACTAAGAAGGAACCTCCGTGAGTTGTCGGGAGCGGAACTTGCGTTGCGGGAGGTTGGATCGGGCTGACAAGACAACACAAGCCTACCTTACCCAGTATGCTGGAAGTCGGGTGACGACTTTGCGGCTATGCATGGCGATTGGGCCTTGAATCGCCTCAGCAAAGTGGAACGACAAAATTGTCCGTAACCGGCACGTCGGGCCCAACAAGCATTAATACACGACATGTATCCGTAATGCGTTGACTGTTCTATTTCCAGTGACCCACGCAGAGCGGCTCTGGGCCGTTATGACGCTTCCGTGCCGGCGTTGGAGGGGTGCAAGATTTTTTTCCTCTTCCTCCCCTCTCTAGGTTTTTTTCGTCTCAGTGACTCAAGCACAAGTCGTGTCAAACAGCGGGAAATGGGACAAGGGCCGCGGTGAGGCGCCGGCGTACTGGACTCGGTGCCGTTCCCATGGCGTGCTTGCGATGGACCGACTGCCGGTAGAACTCCGCTGTCACAGTAGTCGGCATAGCACTGTATGAGTAACTCCCGGTACTTGATTCATGGCTCCTGACGCCGCGTATGCATGCACATGGCGCGTTCAGTTTCCACATCCGCACCGTATCAGATCCGTGTCCACACGTGGCGGTAGGATCCCGGAGACGAAATCCACTCTTCGGGGTCTGCCCTTTACTGTACCTTCCGCAATACGCATCTGCTAGCCCGCACCGAGCATCATCTCAGCTGGCTGCGGCTGCGATTGCGGATGCGCCTGTCCAGTCATAGTACGTAAAACACATCCATGGATGTGCTGTCGGGTACCGTGCTCATTACATAGCGCACGTAGGTACCTCTATGGCCATGGAATGCTCTCAGTCATCGTGTGCAGCCAGTAAAATGCTGCAACTTGCAGCGCTGAGGTAAGGTAAGGTAGGAGTAGACGCACTACGTACTCTTTTTTTTTTTTTTTTTTTCCCGCCTCGGTCACCACTGGGCCATCCCGCGTCATTTTGAGAACGTTCCATGAATATAAAACTTCTCTTCCCCGGACCACATCACGAAGCGTTGTGCCATCTTTAAATGCCGCGCCACCAGCTTTAGCACTTGTCTTTCCGAGCTGAATACATTACCTGTCGTCGTCTGTCTCCCCCTCGGCCCTCACGACACCACCCTCAACCGAGCTGCATATCGGCCTATTCTGCCCCGCATCAAAAATTCCCAATCACCCCTCCATCGTCACACGCGCCTCAGCCATTAGGACTTCAGCAGCCATACGTAGACATGGCCTCAGCACAGGATATTACCGGCGCCTCAGCGTTCGGAAAGCAGCTCGAAGTCTCTGCCAGCCTTGGTCTCTCGACTTCCCCTACTGCTACTTTTCATTCTCCTCCCTCCAGCTTTGGCGGACCTGCTCTCGCCAGGAGGCCCGCCCCCAAGCTCCTGAAGCCTTTCGACACCCAGGACATCAAGATTCTGCTCCTCGAGAACGTCAACCAAACCGGCAAAGACATCCTTACTGAACAGGGCTACCAGGTTGAAGCTCTGAAGACGTCTTTGCCCGAGGATCAGCTCATTGAGAAAATTCGGTAGGCAATGCCTTTTACGATGGACGATTGTGAATTCGAGAGTAAAACATGAGCGACTCATACCATTAAACGATAGGGACGTCCACGTCATTGGTATTCGCTCCAAGACGAAATTGACCGAGAAAGTACTTCGTGAGGCCAAGAACCTACTTGTCATCGGCTGCTTCTGCATCGGCACCAACCAGGTCGACCTCGAGTACGCCGCTGCCCATGGTATCGCCGTGTTCAACTCTCCCTTCGCCAACTCTCGCAGTGTGGCTGAGCTCGTCATTGCCGAAATTATTACTTTGGCCCGCCAGCTTGGCGACCGCTCGAACGAAATGCACCGCGGCACCTGGAATAAGGTCAGCGCGAAGTGCTGGGAGATCCGCGGCAAGACACTTGGTATATCAATCCCATTTCAGGTCTGGCAGCAACGTAAACTCTAACTCCCTCCCAGGGATCGTCGGCTACGGCCACATTGGCTCCCAATTGTCCGTCTTGGCCGAAGCAATGGGAATGAATGTTGTCTACTACGACGTTGTCAATCTGATGGCCATGGGTACTGCGAGACAGGTGCCGACTTTGGACAGCCTGCTAGAAGAGGCGGACTTCGTGACCCTCCACGTGCCAGAACTGCCCGAAACCAAGAACATGATTGGAGCTGTTCAACTGGAGAAGATGAAGACCGGTGCCTATTTGATCAACGCCAGTCGTGGCACTGTTGTCGACATTCAGGCTCTCATCAACGCCATGCGCTCTGGCAAGATTGCTGGCGCTGCTCTTGACGTCTATCCCAATGAGCCCGCCGCCAATGGCGACTACTTTAACAGCTCTCTCAATGCCTGGGGAGAGGATCTGCGCAACTTGAACAACATCATTCTTACTCCGCACATCGGTGGAAGCACTGAGGAGGCACAGCGCGCAATTGGTGTGGAAGGTAAGTTGTCAAGACTGTCATTGTTACTCCTTGCCGGGCTCACAAGTGAACAGTTGCCGAGGCTCTTGTCCGCTACATCAACCAGGGCATCACATTGAACAGCGTGAACTTGCCTGAAGTGAACCTGAGATCCTTGACTCTTGACGAACCCGACCACGCTCGTGTCATCTATATTCATCGCAACATCCCCGGTGTTCTGCGCAGAGTCAATGAGATTCTGGGCAACCACAACGTCGACAAGCAAATTACTGACAGTAAGGGTGATATCGCCTACCTTATGGCTGACGTCAGCGATGTGAAGGGGGAGGACATCAAGGATATCTCAGACAGTCTCGACGCTCTAAGCTGTGAGTGTTCTCCCCTCTTCCCCCGAGTTGTTCGACATGATCCATGCTGACTTTGTTACAGCTCGTATCTTGACCCGTGTCTTGTACTAGAGCTAGTCTAGCGCATCGCATTTGGAGGCGTTTATGAATGGAGAATTTGACTTTGGGACATCATAGTGGCAGCTGACGTCTGCTGCCATTTGCGACAGCATTTCAACATGTCGGCAGGAGGCGCCTAAGCGCTTTCGATTATGGAGCATCGGGTTCACATCAACTTGAAGGCATAGAAAAAGGGTAGAAGCATGGCTGCGTCTGCAGTAAGAATAGGATACTTGAAACGAGATCGACGTCAAGAAGTAGTTACGCACTCTGTGAAGCAAATTTGCGAGCGACATTAATGGTGCTACTTGGTCAAGGATCAGGTCAGAGTCAAGTCTCCAGGTTATACGCTGTTTTGGAGTGGCATGGCATGCTGTGCTTCTGCTTGAGCCTTGCATACTGGACGCGGCTGTATACGGCGGGCCAGTAAGGCGGTGAGTGAAGGACATGCGGTACGCGGGGCGTGTCTATGCCTCGGAAATTGTGGTGTGCAGCGGTCCAGTGGCCGGCGCCGGACCCAGTAGCCACGAGAGAGCATGAATTCTTCATACTCAAAAGCATCTTCAGGTGCCTGAACCAATGCCGTCTTTGGCTTAGCCTTCGCCAGGCGACCAGAACACCGGACAGGGAAATGGAGTGCACGTCCGATAAATGGGGACCGGCGGATGGCCCTTGGCCCGATACCAGTCAATCGCGTAGGAAGCAAGTCACATCTCCGTTGGCTAGTTGAGCAGCAACAGCAGATACGTATGTCCAAGATTGCAATGGCATGATGATAAATATCGGGAACAACGGACAAAGACCCTGCCCCAACCTTGCTGGAGAGGGGGATGAAATTTGCAGTTACACTGGGAGCAAAGCGGGTAGGGGGCCGCTATCCACCTTCACCGGCCGCTGGGGTTGAAGAGCAAAGAGCGGAGACAAAAGGGGGGAGAAGCCAGCAGCCATGTGGACAGTAGAGAAACACTGTGCGTTCCAACGCTGTATTTGGGGCCCCCCAGCAACAGTCATGTACAACCTGCCTGCTGTTGGCCCTGACTAACTGGCGACGAAGTCACAGACTCTGTTTGTGGCTCGATGAAGAGATGAGATGAAGCTTGCCTCGCTCAGACACACAAAGCCCAATCCCCAAATTTTCACCATAGACACAATGAGAGAAATCGGATAATAGGAAAGAGGTGAGGTAACGAGCGACGAAGCAGAAATCATTACGCCACGAAGAACAAACCTGATGCAGGGCATCTTGCGCTAGTGCGAGAAGCTTAAGAGCGTCGATTGTTTCGTCTGACTTAGCAGCCAGCTAACTAACCTCTGAGCCTCAAGTTTTCCCGTCGAAATATCTGAATTTTTGACTCTAACTACGCCTCGGGTGATCTTTGGGCTTCAGAGCCTTCTCCTGTCAGCGATGGCCACTAATGGAGAATAAGTGGATGGATATAATCGGCCATAACAGAGCTTCTCTATAAACTGGCAACGAGCCAAATCCTGTAATTCAGAAGAAACAAAGGACACCAAGCCGAAGAACCGGTGTCGAGTCAAGCTCGTCAAGAGACAATTCCGAGGCCTTGAGTCGGGTCCTTTCAAGCCTGACAACCACCAACCTTTCATTAGCCCATCCGTCTTCACATCAAAGAAAACGACAAAGACGCCAAAGAAGACCATTTTAGGGACAAAATCCGTCAAACAGGAGCCAAAACATTATGATTGTAAGCCCATCTGGTAGACAGCAGAGCTAGAGACAGTTGGTCAAAGGGCCAAAGGAATCTTGGAGAAACGTGGAAGAGTAAAGACACAGCAGAAGCCCATCCAGCGGCCGTGCCCTTCACATGCCGCCGCACTGTCTGCTTCTAAGCAATCCCATCTGTCTCCTTTCCCGCCCTTGAGAGCGCTCAAAGGTGTATCCGTACTGCGTGCATAGGGTGCGTCTTAGCTGCGGATTTCACCTCACCTTATATGAGGCAAGTCTAGGTAGTAGAAGGTGAGGGAAAGGTACTTTGAGCAAAACAAAGGCTAGTCATATCCACCTAGGACTTAGGTGTTGGCTTACAGGAGAACTACTCCATCCATACCTAAGATACCTACTTGTCTAGGGTAGGTGTCGCAGCAACAAAGGGTACCTAGGTAGTGTTGATCAGACGCAACATTGCTGTAAGATACTGGACTGCTGCTGCTAGCTTCCTCTGTTCCCCTAATATTGCCCGTAATGTGACCGACCCCCCTGCAACGAGGTGCACCTCTGACACGTTCACTCATCAGGATAGGGGACCACAGTCACTGGACCACACCGCGGGCACGCTCAGTTCCCATGCTGCCATAGTGCCTGCCACGCTAACACTGACCCAACTTTTATCACACAAAGCATTGGCTGTGGCATTTGTTGCCTACCTACCTACTTTCAAGGTACCTTAGGTACCTACCTTACCTAGGTAAGGTAGGTTGGTATTCTTGCTGTCGAAAGGTACCTCACCGCAGTACTGTTGCTTCCATCCCCTGAAGACATCACTCTTGCAGCAGCCTGGCTGATGGGGACGCGTGTGGAGGCTCCCAGTCTCGTCTCCCCGTATCTTTCTCTCACGCATCCTTAGTATCAGTGCGCTCGCTCCTCTCAACCCCCGGCCGTTCTCACCTGGCGTTTTTTACTTGGAGCCCCTGTCTGTTGGAACCTCAAAAAGTTGTCCAGTTCATCAGGCCGGCTATCCTCCTTTCCCTACCGCCATTAATCTACCAACCCTCACCTACGTCTGGCATCTGCGTGCAATCTACGCCCAACTGGCCACAAATCTGGACATATACCCGACTCGTCCAGACCACACGTCGTGATCTACTTCGCGTCGTTCCTCAGCTATCAATTGCTACCTCGGCCGGCATACACTCTCCTCTCCGCCTTGCTCGCCCTCCTGGCCCTTTTCTTCCCATCGACACCGTCTCCTAGCCTCCATCGTCCGAGTCTCGACCTGATTTCTGCGACAACCATCTATCTCCAGACGACCATTGCGTCCAGAGTCTAGCAGCTCGCCCACAACACCCAGTTGCTCCTTCCCCCCCGGTCGCCCATGAATCTCTCCAGCCCCTTCGAGCTTTCACCCCTAGACTTGTCTCGCCCCATCCGCCACTCCTCTGGGAAATACTAGTTCTGCCGTCAACAATCCTCTCGAATTCATTCTCATCTACTCACTCCGCCCCAATGTCTCAGAACTACGATGTCGGTACGAGGGCATGGCAGCCCGATGCCACCGAGGGCTGGGTCGCGTCCGAGGTTGTCAACAAGACTGTCGACGGTAATAAGGTCAAGCTGGTCTTTAAGCTTGACAGCGGCGAGGTAAGTTTTCTTCTTCCACATCTCTGACTTGAACTCTGCCACAGATGCTGTCACTCTATGCCCGTTGCTGACTTGCCTGTAGGAAAAGACGATAGACGTCACCGTCGAGGCCCTTCAGAATGGCGATTCTTCCTTACCCCCGCTCATGAACCCGACCATGCTAGAAGCGAGCGACGATTTGACGAATTTGTCCCATCTCAACGAGCCTGCCGGTACTGTCTTCACAATCCACGCCCTGGCCTGGCCGCTGTGCTAACCCCACTCCTTTCGACCAGTCCTGCAGGCCATTCGTCTTCGATATGCACAGAAAGAGATTTATACATACAGTGGTATCGTCCTGATTGCTGCGAACCCGTTCGCTAGAGTAGACTCTCTTTACGTGCCCGGCATGGTCCAGGTGTATGCGGGCAAACAGAGGGCGACACAAGCACCGCATCTGTTCGCTATTGCTGAGGAGGCTTTCATGTGAGCGACCCTGCAGTTGTTCAATAGACCTCGCCTTTGCTGACGCGGCGCAGTGACATGGTGCGGAGCGGCAAAAACCAGACCGTTGTTGTGTCGGGCGAGTCTGGTGCTGGTAAGACAGTCAGCGCAAAGTACATCATGCGCTACTTCGCGACCAGAGAATCCCCTGACAACCCGGGAACGCGATCCAAGAAGGGAGCCGAGGCTATGAGCGAGACGGAAGAGCAGATTTTGGCTACGAACCCAATCATGGAAGCCTTCGGCAACGCAAAGACGACGCGTAACGACAACTCCTCACGTTTCGGCAAGTACATCGAGATCATGTTTGACGAAAAGACCAACATCATTGGCGCCAAGATTCGCACTTACCTTCTGGAGCGATCCAGGCTGGTTTTTCAACCTCTCAAAGAGCGCAACTATCACATCTTCTACCAATTGGTAGCAGGTGCTTCGGAGACCGAGCGTCAACAGCTGAACATTCTTCCAATCGAGCAGTACGAGTATTTGAACCAGGGCAACTGCCCCACAATTGATGGAGTCGATGACAAGGCTGAATTCGAGGCAACCAAGAGTTCTCTGAAGACCATTGGTGTGACGGAGGCTCAGCAGTCCGAAATCTTCAAGCTCTTGGCTGGTTTGCTCCACCTGGGAAATGTCAAGATCGGAGCGTCGCGTAACGATAGCGTTCTTGCGCCGACGGAACCGTCCCTGGAGCTAGCCTGCTCGATTCTGGGCGTCAATGGGGCTGAATTCGCCAAATGGATTGTCAAAAAACAGCTTGTCACGAGGGGCGAGAAGATCACGTCCAACCTTACGCAAGCTCAAGCTATTGTCGTTCGAGATTCCGTTGCCAAGTTTATCTATTCCAGCCTGTTTGACTGGCTCGTCGAGATCATCAACATGAGTTTGGCGACTGAGGATGTCCTGAACCGCGTTACCTCTTTCATTGGTGTGCTCGATATCTACGGCTTCGAACACTTTGCGAAGAACTCGTTCGAGCAATTTTGCATCAACTACGCCAATGAAAAGCTGCAACAGGAATTCAACCAGCACGTCTTCAAGCTGGAGCAGGAAGAATACCTCAGAGAGCAAATCGACTGGACATTCATCGAGTTCTCAGACAACCAGCCCGCCATTGACTTGATCGAGGGTAAACTCGGTATCCTGTCTTTACTGGACGAAGAGTCCCGTCTGCCGATGGGCTCAGATGAACAATTCGTTATGAAGCTGCATAATCAGTACGGAACCGACAAGCACAAATTTTATAAGAAGCCGAGGTTCGGAAAGTCTGCCTTCACAGTTTGCCACTATGCGGTGGACGTCACCTACGAGTCGGAGGGATTCATTGAGAAGAATCGTGATACTGTTCCGGACGAGCACATGGCTGTCCTCCGCGCCAGCACAAACGACTTCCTCCGCAACGTTCTCGATGCTGCCGCTGCCGTTAGAGAGAAGGATGTGGCATCTGCCTCGTCCAGCTCCGTGAAGCCCGCTGCTGGTAGGAAAATTGGCGTGGCTGTCAACAGGAAGCCGACTCTAGGAGGCATTTTCCGCTCCTCGCTGATTGAGCTCATGAATACCATTAACAACACGGATGTGCACTACATTCGTTGTATCAAGCCCAACGAGGCCAAAGAGTCGTGGAAGTTCGAGGGCCCAATGGTTCTTAGCCAGCTGCGAGCTTGCGGTGTTCTCGAGACTGTGCGTATAAGTTGCGCTGGTTACCCCACAAGATGGACTTACGAGGAATTCGCTCTTCGGTACTACATGCTTGTCCATTCCGACCAGTGGACATCAGAGATTCGAGAGATGGCCAACGCTATCCTGTCCAAGGCCCTAGGTTCTAGCTCTGGAAAAGGTACGGATAAGTATCAGCTGGGCCTCACCAAGATCTTCTTCCGTGCTGGCATGCTTGCTTTCCTTGAAAACTTGCGCACTAGCCGCCTGAACGACTGCGCAATCCTCATTCAGAAGAATCTTCGCGCCAAGTTCTACCGCAACCGCTACCTCGAGGCTCGCAACGCTATCGTGACTTTTCAGTCCGCCGTGCGAGCGTACATTGCCCGAAAGCAAGCCCAGGAACTCCGCACTGTCAAAGCAGCAACAACAATTCAGCGGGTTTGGCGTGGCCACAGGCAAAGAAAAGAGTACTTACGCATCAGGAACGATGTCGTCCTGGCGCAAGCGGCGGCCAAAGGTTACCTTCGAAGAAAAGAAATTATGGAGACCCGCGTAGGCAACGCTGCTATCCTCATTCAGCGAGTGTGGCGGTCTCGTCGACAGGTGCTTGCTTGGAGGCAGTACCGGAAGAAGGTCACTCTTATTCAGAGCTTGTGGCGAGGAAGAATGGCTAGGCGTGACTACAAGAAGGTCCGCGAGGAGGCTCGTGATCTGAAGCAGATTTCCTACAAGCTGGAAAACAAGGTCGTCGAGCTGACACAATCTTTGGGTTCCATGAAGACTCAGAACAAGAACTTGGTATCTCAAGTTGAAAATTACGAGGGCCAGATCAAGGCATGGAAGAACCGCCACAACGCTCTCGAGGCTCGCACGAAAGAGCTTCAAACGGAAGCTAACCAGGGAAGCATTGCAGTCGCCAGGCTGCAGGCAATGGAGGACGAGATGAAGAAGCTCCAGCAGAGCTTCGAAGAGTCAACTTCCAACATCAAGAGAATGCAAGAGGAGGAGCGGGAGCTGAGAGAGTCCCTGCGCTCCACAAGCACCGAGCTGGAGACTGTCCGACAGCAGAGCGCCCAAATCGAAAGCGAAAAGCTGTCCTTACGCCAACAGTTAGCCGAGCTTCAAGATCAGTTGGAGCTGGCGAGGAGACTTGCTCCTGCCAACGGCGAGCTAACCAACGGCGCCGCTCAAGCGCAGGCCTCGGCTGCCAGCGGTCTCATCAACCTCGTTTCCTCTAAGAAGCCCAAGCGCCGCAGCGCCGGTGCCGAGCCGCGAGAGATGGATCGCTTCAGCGCTGCGTACAACCCTCGACCCGTCTCCATGGCCGTTACCAGTACCGCCTTGAGGCAGAATCTCCAAGGCGCTGGTGGCTTCACACCCAATGTGGACAACATCGAGCTAGAGCTGGAGACTCTCCTAGCCGACGAGGATGGTCTGAACGAGGAGGTCACCATGGGTCTCATCCGCAATCTCAAAATCCCTTCCCCCAACACAAACCCCCCGCCATCCGACAAGGAGGTTCTTTTCCCTTCGTACCTCATCAACCTCGTCACTTCGGAAATGTGGAATAATGGCTTTGTGAAAGAATCTGAGCGTTTCCTAGCCAACGTCATGCAGTCTATACAGCAGGAGGTCATGCAACATGACGGCGACGAGGCCATTAACCCGGGTGCCTTCTGGTTATCCAATGTCCACGAGATGCTGTCCTTTGTCTTCCTCGCGGAAGACTGGTACGAGGCCCAGAAGACGGATAACTATGAGTACGACCGTCTTTTGGAAATCGTCAAGCACGACCTTGAGAGCTTGGAATTCAACATTTACCACACTTGGATGAAGGTGCTGAAGAAGAAGCTCCATAAGATGATTATTCCCGCCATCATCGAGTCTCAGTCCCTTCCAGGATTTGTCACCAACGAGAGCAGTCGCTTCCTCGGCAAGCTTCTGCAGTCCAACTCGACGCCCGCTTACAGTATGGACAACCTCCTCAGCCTGCTGAACAGCGTTTTCCGCGCCATGAAGGCCTATTACTTGGAAGACTCAATTATCACCCAAACGATCACTGAGTTGCTCCGCCTGGTCGGCGTCACTGCCTTCAACGACCTGTTGATGAGACGAAACTTCCTCTCCTGGAAGCGCGGTCTTCAGATCAATTACAATATCACTCGTATTGAGGAATGGTGCAAGAGTCATGACATGCCCGAGGGAACTCTTCAGCTGGAGCACTTGATGGTATGACCTGAGCTCAATTCCGAATACAAAGATATCAGCCGACTAACTGTCACACAGCAAGCAACGAAGCTCCTGCAGCTAAAGAAGGCCACCTTGAATGACATCGAGATCATTCAGGACATTTGCTGGATGTAAGCAAGAACCAAAAGCCGACGTAGATGGTGCCAGAATGCTAACATAGTAATCTCTCTAGGCTGTCGCCCAATCAAATTCAGAAGCTCTTGAACCAGTACCTCGTGGCAGACTACGAGCAGCCTATCAATGGCGAAATCATGAAGGCTGTAGCCTCTCGCGTGACGGAGAAGAGCGATGTCTTGCTTCTGCAGGCTGTCGACATGGACGATAGTGGCCCATACGAGATTGCGGAGCCCAGAGTCATCACTGCTTTGGAAACTTACACTCCCTCATGTGAGCAGCCAATGGTACATGAATATGTCGTGGAGTTGCTTGCTAACGATCTGATGAACAGGGCTTCAAACACCGCGACTGAAGCGACTTGCTGAGATCGTCTCAGCGCAGGCGATTGCTCAGCAGGAGAAGTTGGACTACGACCCTGAGGACGGCTTCGAGCCCAATGGCGACCTTGCCGAAGTTGACGAGAACGAGGTGGCGGCGTGAGTTGATGCTCAGAGGGAGCGTATGAGGAGTCGCCTTGTGTTTTTAGGGGGGGAGGCAGCGGGCGAGAAAGCCAGCCGCTGATGGCGGGGCGTCGCTCGCTGCCGTCTGGTCCGAGTCGGGCACTGGCATAATGAAGCTGTCAAGTGTGTGATGACCTGGTGTGGGCGGCGAAATGCCTTTACCTCCGTGTTATGAACTAGAGCTGGGTATTTACAGCGGCAGATTTTGCATGGGTAATGTAGAAGAAGCAGTTTTTCTGGCGTCGTGTGCTAAGGATATCGCCAATTGATTGAATCGGGAAACACGTGTATTTACACTCATAAAAAGGTAGATACAGTCACACTAGGACCACGACAAGTATGAGAATGGGGTTTCGACTACTTGCCCTATAGACGCAGTCTACACAGTATGTTGCTTCCTACACCTTAGTAGCATTGTTGAGTGAGGATTAGTGTAAGATAAAGGTAGGACGGGGACATGACCCGATCTCCGTCGATCTTTCATGATTAACAATTGTTATCATCACGTGATACTGAAAAATCCCGAAGCCCTATCGTATAGATGCATGTGGAACTGTCCCTCTCTGCCCTTTAATGCAATAGACGAAGTAGCACCCCACCATCTTTTTCTCCTTCGTCGGCCACTCATCCACATATCAATGTTGGGTCTCACTATCACATGCAAAGTCGGCTTCCTTTCTGCGCTGCTTTATAATTTGCAACCCTTTTTGTTTGAAGGAACCGATAAGCAAGTCAAAATGAGGGCTTCACCCAACATTATTATCACTGGCACACCGGGTGTTGGCAAGACAACCCATTGTGAAGAGCTCGCAAGGAGGTCAGGCCTGACACATCTCTCCGTGAATCAGGTTGTCAAGGACCGAGAATGTCGTGAGGGTTGGGATGATGAATTTCAAAGTTGGATCGTTGACGAGGATAAGGTTAGCATTCTACACCCCTGCTCCCGCCTTTTCTCACTCCCTCGCCCTTTCTCTCCCTAGGTTGCTTTTCACTCTTAGACCCTCTTCCAATTCCCGATTCGAAAACCTAGACTGAAACCTTCCTGATAGACTAAGCTAACGATACATTATATAGCTGCTGGACGCCATCGAGGCTGAGGTTGCGAATGGTGGGTATATCATCGATTGGCACGCCTGTGACCTCTTTCCCAAGAGCTGGATCGACCTTGTGGTGGTCCTTCGCGTGGACTCGACTACACTCTTTGATCGTTTGACAGCGAGGTAAGAAACAAGAACCATCAAATATCCGCTGTGCATTTTCTCTGCGAGTATTCCACTTTGGCGTGGGCGACGGCGATAACAACGGGCTTCGGCTTACCGGATTGCGACATAGAAAATACCCCGAGGCAAAGCTGCAGGAGAATCTTGATTCGGAGATCATGGAAGTTCTTTTGCAGGAAGCGAGGGATGCTTTCGACGAGGAGATCGTGGTTGAGCTCACAAGCAACACCTCCGATGAGATGGAGACCAACGTCTCACGGGTTGAGGAGTGGTTAGAGCAGTGGAAGAAGGACCATTCTCCATGAAGAAAGTTATTGTTCTAGAACAAGGCTCAAGTCCATCTCACTGATTTCGGTCGGACTTGATTTGGACAATGTCGACGAGCCGGCAAGCTTTACTTTGAGCTGGAGACTGGTATGCCAGTGAGTCGTCATACGCGCGAAGTTTCGCTCCGGCTTACGAGTCGATATTATGAAAACGCACTCCTGAGGGATGGAAAATGGAGAACCGCAATCTTAAAGCTGCTAGCCCGGGACGCCTTGTGTCTGTTGTGCTAGATTGCCTCCTCCCGAATTGCCATTTAGCTGGCCTGTAGATAGCCGCAATATGCACCAAGACGTGCATCGCCCCGATAAAGCATAGTATGGAAATTCGCCCCGGTCTTCACAGAACCACCTGCAACCCAGAGCATCTTACGCACCTTGGGCTGTGAAACATATCCAGTCGAAGCGAAAATTAAGAGTTGTCACTGCAAGAACAGTTGGCTTCCTCTACTGCTCCCTTCTCCTCCCCACAAGTCTCGTCCAAATCGCGGCTGTATCGTACGCACACGGTTCTCACCATGGCGACGCCACCGGTTGTTAACTTTATCACTGGCAACGCCAATAAGTTGCGCGAGGTCAAGGCCATCCTCGAACCGGCCATCGTCCTGCAAAGTCAAGCGATAGATTTGGATGAAGTCCAAGGCACTGTTGAAGAGGTCACGATCGCGAAGTGCCGTAAGGCTGCAGACACGGTGAGATGCTTGTGAGCGATACGGTTTTACTAAACGCTGAGTTTTACCTCAACAGGTTCAGGGTCCTGTTCTAGTCGAGGACACATGTCTTTGTTTCAAGGCTCTCAACGACCTCCCTGGTCCCTACATGTAGGTGTGCGCGACTACTTGTCCACCCTTCGGCTCTCTATCTTCCCTGCCTGTCGTTTTTTTTTTGGCACCGCTGCGAGACACTGATGGTTTCCAGCAAGTGGTTTATGCAGTCTATTGGGCATCAAGGTTTGAACAACCTCCTTGCCGCTTACTCGGATAAGTCTGCCGACGCTGTCTGTACTTTTGCTTATTCTCCTGGCCCTGGCCATGAGCCAGTCCTTTTTCAAGGTCGCACCAGGGTAAGAAGTGGACGATGATCATCAGAACGCCGTTTGCGCTCAAAGGCTCATGCTACATACAGGGCAAGATTGTGCCACCCCGGGGTCCCACGGATTTCGGTGAGTAGTTGTAAAGGCTTCGGTCTCATTTGATTCTGACGAGGTTGAGGCTGGGACGCTATCTTCGAGTACGATGGTCAAACGTAAGTCCCACTCTGGTCCTCGTCTCCAAGAAACCTCTTAGTAAATGAACGCAGCTACGCCGAGATGGATAAGACCGCGAAGAATAGGATCTCTCACCGCGGCCTCGCGCTCAAGAAGCTGCAGGAGTGGTTTGCCCAGAAGGCAGACTAAGTCTCTTAGTAGCGCGTCGAGGGGCAATTGGCGCTTGTCTCTCCACATGACATGAAGTTCGCGGGATCGCTATCTGCTGCTCTGTGGAGGGCTGAGCTGCGACCCGTCGAGTCTGCGACACAGTGTCAACTTGGGGCGATAGTGTACGCATCACGCTTGTGGTCGCTTACCTGAGAATTTCGAACTCGCGATATCGGCGAAGGTATTTCGAACCGCGACGATAGGGCTTTAGCGATTCATCGGCAGACCTATGCTTGAAAGTCTGGCCTATGAGTTGGGCGAGTGCAGGCGGATCGCGGAACATGGGGTCGAAAACCAGCAGATTCGAAGGGCCATTCTTTTGTCTCTCGAAACCCACGATTGTCAACGAGTGCCCTGCAAACAGTTAGTTTCGACAGGTCTGATAGAGCACTTCTATGTACCGGCATGCTGGAAATATATGGGCGGAAGCTCCGTGCATGTAACTTTGGCGGGTGGGCTTTGCATTCCATGCTTGAAGTACTGCTCAACAGCATACATCAACTTGGCTTCGGATCTCCCTGGCTCCGCATCTTTGAACCCCTGAGCAGTGCACCTACGGTCCTGTCAACGGCGTGCTGAGAGGAGATTTCAAGTCTGCAGACTCACGGTATCTGAAGGCTGACAAAGAGCGCTTGAGCCTGTAATTTGCACTTAGTCGATGTATGCATTCCTCGAAAAGGAAAGTCTCACCTCCGGCGTTCCAATATATTTACGAGTGCCCTTGATACCCCCCGTTTCAACGCGGCCTTGGGCGTTAATGCCCATATCCCACGCATTTTCGATGTACTCTTGTATCTCGAATATGGTGGGCAAACGTCCCCTGAACTGATCTCTGCCGTAGGCGTTCGCACCGTTGATGTAAGAAACCATCATCTGTATGTTGCGATAGCCGCAGAAACCACCTCGCCTTATGTCAATATGTGCCGGGACGGAGGGAAGTGGGGTTTGACTACCTTCTTTCTTCAGCTTAGACACGTGTTGCACGGCGGGGTGGCAGAGATACGCATATTCTGTAGACCTGCTCTGCCGAAGAAGCTGTTCGAGAACGTTGATCACCCCTGAAACTTAGTCTGCGGTCCATCACGGCCTGAAAGATGTACGAACCGTCGCTTGTTACCTCCCCGCCTTTGTGAAGTAGCGAAACCAGCCAGTCAGGCATGGTTTGTTCATGCGCGTATTTGCCCAGCTCGGCTTTCTGGTACCTGTCAGCATATGTGAGGACACCGACACGTCCTCTAAGCGGACATACTCCCAAACGCTTGTCCCCTGTCGCGACTTTTTCTTTGGGCTGGGGCATTGACAAGAGCTGGCCCCATTGCTGGATGACAGCCCTCTGCGTGTCACCTGCAGATCCGCTACCAGCATGACTGCTGCTGCTCACGGCCCCGACTTCGGTGGTCATTCTGGAGCTCGCGGTACCGTCGGCCGTCTGGTTCTCAGACGGATCGCCGACCCCTTGCCGCTGTTCTTCGACGTGGAGGTCAACGTGGTAGTCCATCTCAGCTATAGAGAGCACTTCGCCGCATCCTTCGATGGGGCACTCAGCATACTGCTCCTGAGCTGCCTGTGATGATGAGGCCTGGTCTTCTTCTGGATGAAAAGATTCCATATGCTGGGAAGCCGATCAGTGTCAAGTTTCAGTGACTCGCATCTGGTTCGTGGACACACCGTCAGCATCTCATATTCACCGCCGCCGGCGATTCCGCAGAAGGGACAGATCATGGTGTTCGTCATGCTGTCGAATTCAGAACTTCGGTGAGGCGAATAAGATTGGTTCAGAACTTCGGTGAAGCGAATTTGATGCAACTAACAATGAGATGAAGGGGTCGAAGGAGAATCGAAGAAACGAGGCCAGGTTTATCGACTTAATGTTTCTCCAAGCAATTGAGCTTGGCTCGATGATTGTCTTAGATTGAATCAGTACTGTGCATTGCCTTTGCAAAAGTAACTGCAAAGAACTCGCTCACGGTGGAAGAAGACACAAAGAGAGGTGGCTAAGTCGTGACGTCCAAGAGTACTCGAAGTCGCCTGAGCCCTGGGCGCGCAAGAACACGTGGTTTTGAAAGGAAGATAAATCGTTGAAATGTGCCGCAAGTTCACCAGTGTGGCGCGCAGCAATATCTTCGGAAACTCGCCGTCGAGACGGGGGCAACAACTCAGTTGGCTTCTCTAACACGACGCGAAAGGAAAGGGGTTAGTGGAAGAGGTCTAAAGGTCTCTGATTATTGGATGTCGCCCAGGCATTGGGAGGAAGTTCCTACCTTACGCAGGGTTCGCATGGAGGCTTCCCAGAAACGTAGAACCAGTTAGGGGTCAGCCCCATCGGCGTTAGAGCATGAAGTGATGTGCCCAGTCTGAGGAGCGGTTATGCAGGCCGGCGCAAGCTGCAACTCTCTGCCGATTAGGCAGTGTATCATGCAGCCACTACCTTATCTTATCATAGAGCCAAACCTGTCCAGATTCACCAGTTCAAGGTATGTCACACATGCATGTAATTATGCTGACTTTACCAAGCAAGTGCATGGTCTTCGCATCATTTTGCAGTGAGTTCGTAGGAAGTCAAAAAGGAACATCATGCCATATCTAGCCGGCGCGGGAGATTGAACCTTGGTTTTTTTGGAGGGTTGCATATGGCGAAAGCCATGAGACATCTGCATGCCTATGCCCAACTGGTTCGAGTCGCTGGTTCATTTCAACAGCAACAACGCTTACAATTGGGCACGTCCGCTGGAGGAAAACAAGAACGTCGTTGGTATTGTTACAGATAATCTATGAATCGTTACATGAGTGTGCATTTGCCGCCTTCCGCGGCCTCGTTTGGATTTTGTGCCTTCTCGATCTGTGCGATCAGTATTTCAAACGCCTTGGAGACGTTCTCGTTATAACGCGCGCTCGCCTCGGTCCATCCACACTGGATCCTTTCGGATAGCTTCTTTCCCTCTTCGGCGCTGACCTGGCGTTGCTCGGGACGCAGATCGCTCTTGTTGCCGACGATGACAATCGGCACCGACTCAGTGCCCTGGAAGCGACCAGTCGGATCGTTAGCTTTGCTCGCTTTCCCAGAGGATCAAGGACTCCAGACGTACCAGGTGGTTCAATATCTTCTCTCGAATAACCTGCACCATCTCAAATGATGGCAACGAAGAGACGGAGTACACTAGCATATACCCGTGGATGCCAATGAAGTGCTTCGAGTTCAGAATGCTGTATTCATCCTAGTAGAACAGGCTGTCAGCGGCAGTCTACATTTCGACCGCGTTTGCCCCGTATCGATCGAGTTGTCGGTAACGCGAGGGGTGTGTTGGCCGGCGACGTACTTGGCCAGCAGTGTCAACTATCTCTGTAGCAAACTCCTGCCCCTTATAACGTATGGTTTTGCTAAAGGTATTCTCGATGGTCGGATAGTAGCTGTCAACAAAATGGCCGTCGACAAACTGAACGGCAAGCGAAGATTTGCCTATGCGTCGGGTGATCCGCCATCAGCAAAAAGGACGTCATAGACTGTCGGATGGTTCATCTCGACGCAAACCACAGTCACAACAAAAGCAGCGAGGCCCCAACCCAGTTCGACTTTAGGAAAGCAGCGACTGTTTGACCTACCGACGGACCGACTGCCAACAATGGCCACCTTCCTGTTCTTTGGCGCTGGCATTTATCTGGTACTCAAACGAGCGTATTTCGGCTCGGCTTCTCGTGCGAATTTGGCTTGAATGATGATCAGTGGGTGTCAAAGAATAGGAAGGTGACTGGTTTCAATCACATACGGAAGACGGGCGATGCACCAGTTGAGGTTCAACGGGGCGCTTTGGTGGGGGATAAGGCGGTATCGGGATGGAGTTGCAGATGTGAGAGGTGTGTGAAGGCGATAGATACCTCCCGCAGTCGCGGGGACCATACATGTGCCAAACTCCCCGTACCCGGTGACAGACCCTCCCACTAACAAATGACCATGTCCCACTAAATTAGAGGTGTCGGCAGGGACCTTGGTGGAATGAGCAGCACGCCCAAGCAGCTGCATTGGGCTGCCCGCCACTGTCACACACCCCGGGGCTGCGTATTGTGGGGTCGGTGAGTGTAAGGTACCTACCTTACCTAACCTACCTAAGGTAAGGCTTCCCTGCGGGCCCAAGATGAAAGAAGCCAGCTGCCTTAGGTAAGACGGCCTCACCAGTCAGTTAGAGAGGAGTTCCCGCTCGCATTTGGCCTATTCTCGGGGCTTTCACTTCCCATTGCTTTTTTGGACGCATTATAGTATTATTTCCAATGCATCCAAATCCAAAGTCGAAAATTTTCTGGTCGACTTCCATACTCATACACGATAACAGCAGATGTTACATAACCTGTGCCTAGCTAGCTAGGTAGCAACCAGATTTCAACCGGAAATCCCTCCTACTATCAGTTCGCGTGAGAAGCCCGACCTCTCCGCATTCTCAACCTCCTCTACGGGACAGCAAGGCCTCCCAGATGAGCAAAGCTCAGATAGAAACATTTGGCCCAAAAAAACAAATAGGCCACCCACGCGAACAGGGCCAGTGTCATTAGCTGTCACCTATCTTCGGGGACGTGGTACGCAGGTGTCAGTGGACATTCATATAATGTAAGTCATCTCATCGTCTTGTAAAATGCCGGGTACTTTATGCCCCCTCATGTCGTCGTAACGAGTGCCACGCGGTCGAGTTTGTCATGCGGGTACCCTGCCCTTCTGCCTCAGCTCGTTGACTAGGTTTTGTAGGCTCGTCGTCAGCTCGTCTGTGTCAACCTTTGCGTGCAAGGCCATAAACTCTTGGATCGAATCAAGTAGATACTTGATGCCCCTCCTTTGGCTTTTCTCTTCCAACCGTCGCCGAACCTGAGATCCCAGACAAAGGTAGCCCAGAAGAATGGCCAAATAGCCATGGGCTACGGCCACTGATGTCTTTTCCACAGAGTCGGCCTATTATTTTATTGTCAGTCTCATTGAACCCTTAGTCTTCATTGGGCAGTTAACTCACCATGACAGCTGATTCTCGGTTATCGAGATAAACCTCCATTAGCTTTTCCAGGGGTGATCCATCATCACCTTGCCAAGCATCAACGGACTGGCGGGTCGAGGGGCAATGCTCAGAGGTATTAATCATGACCCCAAGCATTAGCATGAGAATCTCGTAAATATCTTTAGAAAAGGCCCCGTTGCGGATGGACTGCTCTAGCAACTCAAACGCTGCGAGACTGGTGGCAGCCAGCTCTCGAAAGAGTTCACCCCTGCTAAATGCGCCAGCTGCGGTCGGGTTGTTGTTCGTTGTGTTCAGAGCTAGTTTCAGCGTTGTGGACTCGAATTCACCGAACTCTGCCATTGGCCGAGACATGGCTGCCGTGAGGATGTCTGCGAGGATGGGCAAGTAGCGTTTGGTCCATTGGGGGCCAGCCTCGGACTGCATGGCCATAATCGAGCACCCCTCCAAAAGGGACAGCGCGATCCCACCTTCGGTAGTTCCCATTCCCTGAGCACGACTGTGTTCCCAGCCTTTCTTGACAAACCCAAACAAACGATCCGTCAAGCTTGCGAGGATGGCCCTCGTAGCCAGACCATCATTGTCTTTGCATAACAAGGACAGGACTTTGAGAGCCAATATTCTTGGCGACAAGTTCCTCGGGGGCGAGCCTTTCCAAACCTCCAACCTTTCCAAAGTCAATCGCAGCATGGCCAAAGAACCTTGCCCGTTCTTGGAGAGATTTGACTTCCGCTGACTAGCAAGGCTAATGATGTCCTCGTCCTCGTCAAACATCGTAGACGCCAGTTGCGCGATGCCTTCAGACTGGAGCTGTGGAACTAGATGAGGAACCGAGTATGACGTGAAGAGCACCAGAAGGACGGACAAGAGGATAAATCCACTGATAACATCCTCCTCAGTACCAATTGCCCGGAATAAGGCATCCTTGGCACCTTGGTCTCGGAATTGGCGTACGAACGTCTTGTCCCGGAGTTTGGTGGCCAGCTCTAGTAGCGCCGTACGTCTTGAGCGAGAAGACTGCGACTTTGGCGGCTGAGGAGTTCCTACTCTATCCAGGAGATCAGCCATACTGTCTGCGAACCGATGATTGGCACCGGCCTGCCTGAGAGCATGGATGTCAATAATGCCGCCGCCTTTGGATGACGGAACCTCCTCCATTTCCTCATCCTCAAAGGAGAATGAAGCCAGCTTAGACATTGGAGGAGGCGACACGTCAAGCTGACTATCAATACCCAGACTCATTTGGCTTCCAAGACCGTCTCCGCCGGACTCATCTGCCTTGAGTGTCCTCTGCTCTCCGTACGTCGACCGGAATTTTCTTTGACTCGAAAGCGGTTTTGGTCGCGTCGACGGCCTTGGTGTCATCGCTGCGTCTGTGGGCCTCATCGGCGTAGAAAGCGAACTTTGGCTCTTGGCTATCTCTGCAATGCCCCCCTCCGTCATATCAGACGCGTCAGACTCGTAGTCAGAACTATCTTCATCATTCTGTGCTGCCAGTTGGTCGATCAAGCGTACGCGCCTTGCCACGTTTAGGCGTTTCTGCTTTGGGATAGAAGACTCGACTGCCATCGAAGCCGCCCGTATGAATCTGGGTTCTATCAGAGGGGAGCGCGCTGGTGTTTTGTGCCGTATCTGCGAACTACCTTCGCTCTTCTGCCGGATGTTGCTTTCGACTGCGGCCTGAGCATCGAGAAGAGACGCCTCACCCTGCTGGTGACGTACAGACTTTTCTGGCTCAAGATTCGGCGTAGGTCCCGGCATGGGTATGGATCTCGCCTTAGGCGCAGGCTTAGACGATGACGGCTTCGATTCATGCTTCGCGAGGGGGAGGGATGTTGCGCTTCTCGGGTCGAAAGGCGACTTGATACGGCGTGGATGAGAGGGCAGTGTTGATTGCGCAGCATGCGGAACGGGTTGACTACCGGGCCTGCGGTCGGCCTTGGTAGTAACGGCTGTTGGTACTTTCCTCTTCTTGAAGTTTGCGGGAGCATCCGGAGTTATGTTGGTTAACTGGTCCAACTGCGCTGCGGCGCGTCGAGAGAGGGATGGTGGCAGGTGCGTAGGCTCGTCATCGGACATATCATAGGGGTCTCGGTTCGGGTCTGTGGGAATACGCTGCGTGGGGGTGTCTTTTCCATCACTGCTGGCACGTTGCGAGCTATTCGACAGTTCAAGAAACGCGTGTATAGGTCGTTTGCGCGAGGTCTTGCCGTAAGTCGTGGTCTTCTTCCGAGGAACGCTGGGCCCATCTTGAGTAGCCATATTGTGTGGAAATCTATACCAACAAAGAGTATGCGACGCTGCGACGCGTTATGGAAGGGCTAGCAATCCCGTTGCACCTTTTGGTGAGCAACACGCTCCATGCAGGAGAGAGAGGGCGGCAGAGGAGTAGGAATGGAGGGGAAGGTTAACTGCCGATTGGTGCGACGGCGACTCAAGTTCGAACGGGCGTGGGTATCGTGCTTTCGCGGTCGGCTGCTGTCAAAATAATGCGCCGTCAAACGCAAGCTAGTGTGAATCGTAGCTGGCGAAGAGCTCTGAGCCGAAGGAAAAGCAAAGCCGGCGTCAAGTGCTCCGAAATGCACAACAGATGCTACAGGGCACGTTGTGGTAGAACGGTCGAGGCGTGAAGAGGCGCGAATATGTCTAGTCGGGGCCTTGGGAAAGGAACACTCAAGAGCGCGCCTGCGGCTAAAGGTGATGGCGATAGCGGTGCGATGGAAGTGATTGATCGCGACAGTTGATGATTGGTGGCGAGGTTCTGCAGTTATTTTGGCACCTTGCAAGAGACACAGTTGTTTTCGAAAGCAAGGTTACCTTTTGCTGTTTTGTTCCTTGATCACAGATCGCGCGCATGGGGGACGGCAGATGCTTTTCTCTCCTGGTCTGACCTTCTACGCCTTGCGCAGGCGCATGGCACCTTACCGATGAGGGTACGTACCGCCTTCTCCTCTGCCATTTGCATCCACTGCATCAATGCCCCGGTTGTGCGATATCCATTAAGTTAATTACTGAAGCTGCGACCACTTAATAAGAAGTATGTACATCATGCTCCATAGTGTTCTCGAGTTCCCTACATGATGAGTGTCTCGTTTACACAGGTGAAAATAAGAAGCAAAGGAGATAGAGGAAGACAGAAAGAAGAGGGTAATATCTAAAGAGACAGGAAGGGCATGTACCTTTGTACAGATAGGCATATAAAGAAAAACAGCCCGATAACGCGGTGCTTGGGAAACGAAAATGGTACTTAACTGCTTGATCCATCCAACAACCCCACACGTCCCTTATCTCTTCACAGTGCCTCGTTTATCACCTTACCTAAAAACCCAAGGCGAGAACTGGCAGTGATTGATCCCTTGACTGCCCCTCCCCGGCCCTGCATTAAGGTATCCGCAATTCGCGTTGCGTTAGTGTCCCTGTAAGTCTGTTTCCGCCTCTTTACCCTAAGCTGAGCGCCTCTCAGCAGGATTCTGGCGGCGGCGGACGGCGAGCTCCATTGTGTCTCGTGACACTTCTCATTCCAACTCTTTCGGCTTCCGTGCCAATATTACGTCGGGGCTCTGCAGTTCGCATTCCAGTCTAGCAGACGATTGCAGCTCCTTGATTAGAGACTAGCTTTAGCTCACGTCTCTAAATCGAACCGTCCAAGCTTTGGACGAACTCCCAACCAAACCCATCAACCCCTCATTCATCCATTTTTGCCTGGTCACCTGGCTCAGCAATCATCACTTTCCTGCCTGCCCTTTTTTTTTTCTTTTAACAAAAAAAAAGGAAAATAAGGTCAAACCAAGCCAGCGACAGCTGCTTTTCGAAATGGCCAGCCAAGATTCGAAGGTCACCGGCGTCAGTGGCCCGACCCAGTGCGTCGGACCGTTGTATCGCTCCGAGAGCCAAAAGCCTTCGGCGACCGTCTCAACTGAGATGAACTTGGACAATGTCATCATCCTCCCCCAGACACCTCAGCTAATTGCACTTCTAACGTGAGTCGAATGTCTTGCCCGATAATCTAGCTGAACGCCGCTGTGATTAGGCGAGGCGCATAGTGCCCCCCACCAGACAGGTTTGCCCAAGTTTCACGAACCACCTATTAACACTTCTTGTAGTATCATTCGGGATAAGAACACCGAGCGTGGTGACTTCATTTTCTACTCCAATCGCATAATTCGACTGCTGGTTGAGGAGGGCTTAAATCACTTGCCCACAGTTGAACATGATGTGACGACGCCTGTCGGCCGGACCTACTCGGGTCTCATGTTTCAGGGCAAGATCTGTGGCGTGTCCATCATGCGTGCTGGCGAGGCCATGGAGCAAGGCTTGCGGGACTGTTGTAGGTCCGTAAGAATTGGCAAGATCCTGATTCAACGAGATGAGGAGACGGCTCAGCCGAAACTGTTCTACGACAAGCTTCCGGAAGACATTGCCCAGCGCTGGGTTTTGTTGCTGGACCCCATGTTTGCCACAGGTACGTATGAAGGAGACTTCGATGTTCAATACTTGAGCAATCCCGCACTTTTACTCAATCGTATCATCATGAGCGCGTGGAATCGCTAATAACTTCCACGCTAAACAGGTGGATCGGCCATCATGGCTGTTCAGGTTCTCAAAGCTAGAGGTGTCCCAGAAGACCGGATCCTTTTCCTTAATCTGATCGCGAGTCCTGAAGGCATTAAGAACTTCACATCAAAATTCCCAAAGCTCAGAGTGGTCACTGCATTCGTGGACCAGGTAAGATGCCTATTGCCCTACATTCTATGTCCTTAGGTACTGGCATCTAACATTATTCTTTACAGGGTTTGGATGAAAAAAAGTCGGTACCTGTGTATCTCACGATGCCATCATTGCGATTGCTAACTCGCTATCACAGCTACATCATTCCCGGCCTTGGCGACTTCGGCGACCGCTTTTACACCGTCTAAAGGTGCGCGGTTCGGACAAACAGGGTTATCGTGCGTCTTCGGAGCTTCGATGCTCTGGGCCGCTCTAACCAATAGCCCTCCAGACCGTAGTCAGTATGGGTGTGCCTGGGCTGAAGGTGTGGATGGTATGCGACACTCAACGCGTGTCTCACGGTATCTTTGCCTCCTCTAGTAATCATCGTCATCTGCATCAATGCCCTCGCCTCCGTATCTTCTGTCATTATCGTCGTCGTCGTTCACCGGTCGGCTCGGAGGTGCGCGCCGTGTACCAGAAGTCTTGTTCAGGCCACTTCCACCGGCTGGTGCTTCTTTGGCAACCGCATCTATTCGTGTGTCAATAACGACCATCGTACTTGTTCATCTGCTCTCCAACAAGGGGGGGCCCACCTGCGGCGTCTACCCATTCACCGTATACATCGACGGCAGCCGAGAGGTCTGAATATGATTTAGCACAAGCGAGCGAGAGACATGTTTGAACAAGAGAGCTTACAGTTGATGCTGCATTGAAACATCTGACCGCACACTCTGCAGTCCAGCGAACCGACACCCGCCTTCTTATCCAGCTTAACAGCTACGGAGTCCTCGTGGTTGCAGAAAAGACATGTGAATTTGGTTGGGAGGGGATCCTTCTGTGTTTGGGGGTCAGCATTTGGCAATTCGCATTCGAGGCCATGTGGACGAACCTTCTTGGGGCCCTGAGGCTTCGACGAACTCTTGCGCTTTCCCATGGTGCCGAAAGTCTTGTATGGCCAATAAGAGCGCGCCCAGCGCGTTGGATGACAGTCGTTAGATGTGCTATAAGCCTGACGGAGGAGGCGGTGAAAAATGAAAGCTGCGCGGTTGCCAGACGGAACAGCGATCAGCAGCAAAGCAGGGTCTTGGGGAAGGGTGGCATGCGAGGACGGAGGTGCAGCGTGTGAACGCGATCAATGCTAGGATTTCGAAGGATGCGCGGCGCAAGGCGGGCAGACGTAGTGGACCCGTTTTAGCAATTGCGGTCAGCTTGAAAGCTCTTATCACACGGCAGAAAGAATCAACCCCGTGGCTTATCGGGGAAGCGGGGTATCCACGGCAGGGGACGATGAACTGAAAGCGGCTTACCTAATAAGTAGCCGGTGTACCCGTTTTACGTAACGTAGGAACCTTACCTCGAGGAAAGCCAGAGGCAGCTGCATGGGCGCTGGCTGGTGCTGGTGCTGCCAGGCTTATTAAGGCAAGTGACATTTCATCACGATGCCTACCTAGGTATCTACCTAAGGTAGTCTACGTCTCTACCTAGATCGAACCAGTTACCTACCCAACGGCACAAAGCCTTGAGCAAGCCTACAGTCTGAGTAGGCTGCTCAGCATCCTTGGAGGATTGGAAGCGTAAAGAAGATGCCCTTGGCATTTCCCTCGTACTACAACGCAGGTAGTGTAGGTGTTGAGTTCACATCTTTGAGTGGGGGGGATCGCCTAATGGCCCTCATTGAGCCCCGCGGCGCCCAGCCGAAAACAAGGTCCAGTTAGCCTCGGAGGTCGGAGGTCGGAGTCCGGCAGCAGGTAGCAGTTCACACCACATACTGCGGAAGGCGTGTTGATTGTATATCTGCCGCTCAATGATGGTGTGATCTCATTCACTAGGTAGGGTAGCCAGTCTCATCCGCAGATCTGCTATCCATCTATTCGTATATACCTATTAATTGTAGTATCGAAGACAGATAGCCGTTGGTGTGTCTACCTACCTAGGGAGGGTGCTAGGTACCCAAGGTTAGGTCAGCTCCACGCCCGCTACTGCGGGGAAACGCAGGGGCAGAGACAGCCCACCAGACATCTGAAGGCACCTGCCGGGGATCTCGTCGGGTGCACCCTTATCTTTGGCGCTAGCCGCCGCATACCTAACACATATCCTACCTATCTCTTCCTCCACGTTACATGAGGTACGGACGGCCCCGCATCTGTTGTCAACCATTCCATCCTAAGGTAGACACTGGTGCTCCCAGCCGTGCGATTGACCACGTCGTAAGGCATGTTGGGTACGACATCATTCCTGTCAGCCAGCTACATTATCCTGCTATGGGTAAGTGAGAGCTGGATACGGGCATGCACAGCCTTTGGAGGTATTCAAAAGAGGCCGAAGCCTGAGCCTGGGACCTGCGAAGTGCATGAAGTAAGATGATGGCCGCACGCTCAAGCCCCAGAAGGAAAGCCAGGAGGTGCATGTGCAAGTTCCAATCGCGTCTGTACTGCACCACCAGTAGCGGGAGGTCGAGGTGCATGTGCGGCGCCTTCCGAGAGGTCACAAGGCCTCGCTCAGGCAGTGATCCTATGCTCGAGGTACCTAGGGTCACCTTAGATTCAGATGCGTATCGCAGTAACGCCTTAGCCCCTCGCATTCTGCCATCCCTTACATCTGTTTGCTACATAGTTAATCCTCTCTTCATCCGATTTAGTCATCTGTTGAACTGCCACCCTAGACGACTGTGGACCAGCCATCGGTGGTCACCGTCTTGTCTCGTCCTTCTTAAGAGGCTCCGGCCTCCCAGCTTCCGGCAACTACTTGTCGTCTAAACTTCGCCGTCTGAACTTACCCCTGGCCCCAGACTTGCTTCATCTTGTCTTACTTTCGCGGGTTTTGTCCCTATCCTCCTCCTTTCTTCCTTTCATCCTCTTTTCTACCGCCTCCTCGCCCTCTTTTTTCGCCAGCTTCACAATCCTTGTGGTCTCCCTCCTGTAACCCTCGCATCACCACCCACCTGCTACTGACCACGTCAAGCCCCAGCTGCTTTCACTTCCGACCTGTATTGTGCCGTGAACCTCATCTTCAAACTTAGGCAGTGATGAGTACTGGAAGCCCCCCCGAGGAGGCCTTGGCCCAGGTGCTCGGCTCCCTGCGCTCCATCCAGCAAACCCAGTCGGACCTTGTAGCTGCCGTCGATTCATTGACCCAGCGATACCATCAGCTGTCTGGTGATGCCAATGTCGCCGCCGCACTTGCCCCGAGCCCGGCTATCGGCGTAGCCCCCGAAGCACTCCGCACCTCCGATGCTGCCGGTGGCTCGGACCAGCAGTCATCCGATCTGACCCTCCAGGCCCCGGCAGTTCCTTCGTCTCCAAGCCAGCGATCCGGCCTCACATCCCGTATCATTTTAACGTATGTCCACGTTGCCGAACCGTTTTTCCTGATCCGTTCATTTCCTCCCATCCGCTAGCGGCATTCGAAGTCATCTCAGCTCCCCTACTAAAGTAACACACAGAACATACCCAAAGCAGATTGGCATCAAGCCTCTGCCCCTGATTTGGGGCGAGGGAGAGCCTCATCGCCGAGGTCCAGTTGTCGTTTCCCGATCTTCATCCACCATTGGAAGACGTAACGGTTCGTATCTTTGACACCACATTATACTATTCACGCAGTTGCGGCTAATCAGGTTTCATCACCGTAGCCATCGGAGGTGAGTACCGTTTGTGCTTGGGTGAGCTTCTGATTTTGTAGGGACTGACCTATTGAACTTAGCTCAGTAAGTTAAACATACCTGACGCCTCTGAGAATACAGTACAGCAGGCAGAACAGCAAATGCTTCGTATCTAACACAGCTCTTGCCAGTGGCGGGTCGTATTCAATTTACTATGCTTTGGCTGTTGCTAGCAAACAGCTTAACCTGGAGCATAGGTAAGACCCTGTTGGATCACGCACGTTTCGCAAAAGGCTCACATTCCAGACCCGATTTCACCAACACGGAGCCGGCTGCCAAAATTGGACCCTTTCCTCAGTGGGGAGACCCTAAGAAGATTGTGGCGATGGATCCTTGGGGACATTTGGCGCCGTGGCTCTTCAAAGATACGATTGAAAGAGACAATGGTACGAGAACCTCGAGAACATCGTCTGCACAGACAGTCACGCACTAATACGAGGTTGAAGTTGATATCCGCCCGACTATCGCCATCACTAAGGCACACATGAAGGTTCGCGATCGCACGTGCATATGATATCGATGTGCTAACGTCTGCAGCTGCCGGAGCTGGAAGAAAGCGTCAGGACGGGAAGGCTGTGAGTTTTCTTGACGCAAGAAATGGAACTTGCTTTGACTGACCTGGGATGTTAGCGTTCCTGACGGCAAGGTCTGTATTAACAACCTCGGAGAGCTTGCTGTGACCAAGTTTGCCGTTGAGCCTGTATGTCGACGCCACTAAGACGACCGAAAATGACGCAGCTAACATTGACCTAGGTGTGGTATCTGCCTGGGGTTGCCGAGAGATTTGGCATCGGTTCGTCATAGTTCCATCTCAATGACCATTGAGTATCTAACTTAGCCTCTAGACGAGGGGGCCTTGAGGCGATCATTGTTCGAGCACACTGGGGGTAGCTACCCTGAGGTAAGTAACGTGGGCTCATCAGAAATCGGGCTCTTGGCTGACTGAATTGTCAGTTGATCACCCGCGGAGACATCAAAGTTTTCCTTCCCCCCATCGGTGAGCAGGCCTGAAGCAGATTTCGACTTCGAGCTGACCTATTGACCCGGATAGGTGGGCTGACTGTGTACTGTTTCGGTGATCCCGCCAAGATGTCAGACGAGTCGGTGCGGTTGGCATTGCGCATCCACGATGAGGTTTGCAACATGGACTCCGGCAATGACTTCCCCGCTTACAGTACCCTAGTGCAACGGCAGTGATGTCTTTGGATCTGACATCTGCACCTGTCGTCCTTACCTCATCTTTGGCATTGAAGAGGCGGTCAAGGAAGCGCAGAATGGTGGTAGCGGCGTTGTGATATACTTCAGGAAGGAAGGCAGAGCTCTCGGTGAAGTCACCAAGGTGAGTAACTAGCGTGCCTTCATTCAATGCGAACAAAGCTGACACAGAGCTATAGTACCGTGAGTGTACCCTGAGTTGCGCGCCCGTGCCTGATTGAACTAAGCGCAGCTGCCGACCTGTCGCAGAACGTTTGTAAGATAGATGCTGACGGGGAACACAGTCGTGTACAACGCTCGTAAGCGGGGTGAAGACCGGGCTTCAGACTACTTCAAGAGAACCGAGAACATTGCAGGTGTCAAGGACATGCGTTTCCAAGCCCTGATGCCGGATATCCTTCACTGGCTTGGAATCCGCAAGATCGATCGCATGCTCAGCATGAGCAAGTGAGTAGAGGCTTCTCCCAGCGAAGCCGTCGTACCGCTAACAGGTCATTTCCAACAGCATGAAGCACGACGCCATCGTGGGACAAGGGTGAGCGATGAGTTTCACGTCCAGAAACGTCGATGGGATTGCGCTGACAGTATCTGCAGAATTCCCATCCATGAGCGGGTAGAACTCCCAGAGGAATTGATACCGGCAGATTCCCGAGTCGAGATAGACGCGAAAATCACCGCAGGCAAGCCAACACAAGTAAACTGCGAACCATTCTGAGTGCTGACATCAGAGTCTAGGGTACTTCACCGCTGGAAAGCGTATGACGGAAGAAGAGCTGAGGGCTGTGCAGGGTCGGCTCTGGGAAGAGTATGTTCCCCCAGGTTGGAGACAATTCATCGACCGCTGACATGCCCGCAGTATTGACCACTAGGCACCACATCCAGAAACTTGGGCCGGTGGTGCGTTGAACGAGTAAGGGAGCAGCGTGGAAACAAAGGTGCCTCAATGCTGAGCAAAGACCAGCTGTGTTATTGACCCTCCCCATGTAACTACCGCATCATCGCCGGTCTCCGGATGGATGGGGCGAGTAAATGTTGGACCTGCGGGTGATATATCATTCCCTTTCCCCTGGTTGTGTCGGCGGCATGAAGAAGAGGGGTGCAGCGGAAGTCGGGTAGGAATGTTGCTGCGGCATCGTCGCATGTACTGGCAAGCTGGCGGTTTAGGGACGGGAAGGCCCCATATATAGTAACGGACGCCATTGGGTTAGATATCTCCCGGTGAGCTAATTGACACGAGACGTCACTACAACCACGTAACATGGTCGTCGCACCACCAACGCGCGTGAGGAAACTAGGCCTGGCCTGGCCCGATCCGCATGTGCTGTATGTGTATGTGTATGTGTGCGTGTGCGTGTGTGTGTGTGTGTGTGTGTGTGTGTGTGTGTGTGTGTGTGTGTGTGTGTGTGGTTAATTGTGTATGAAAAGTGCCAAGGAGCAGCGACGCATGTACCGCTCCCAGCTTCTCCAGTTCCATGTCGTTGACCGGTGCGGTGCAATGGCGGTGTTCAGCCGGGATTGGACTCGACTTCCCGGGAATGGGCGGGAAATGGCGGGAACTGGTCAGCCAAACGGTTAGCCACCCCACAGTAGCTGCATGTGTGATGCCGGCCATGCATGGCCTTTGCGTATAAGTGCCCAAACAGACGCTCACCGACCCATACAACTCTAGACACATAGTTGGGAGCCGGTCCCATCAGGCACCGGCCATGTGGCCCAATGAATGCACGCTTAGCCCGTCAGCGGAAAACCATCGACCAGGCTCGGCCCCTCGTGGACCGATGCTCCCGCCAGGTAGCCGGGCTTGATGGCTGTTGATAATGTGCATGATATCCGCGTGAGGATGGGGTCAAAGGCAAACATGATTTCCATCCGGCTTACTGTAGTTTTGCTAAAACCGATCAATCAACCGTGAGCATTCACGCCTAGCTGGGGTAGCATCCTTCTTTATCCATTCAATCATACCACAATCCACCTGGCAACTATGGCGGCCGTCGCCCGGGATTTGCGAGACGATGACAACATGAGGAGAAGGGAATCATCGCCTCGAGCAGATCGTCGACGCCGACCGAGGCTACTACGAGCCAGTGCAACTGAGCCTTCCATCACAACAACGTCGAATGCCAGTCGTGGTGCCATATCAAGTCCGCAGTCAACTCAGAGAGCTACCGAGTTGCTCAATCGCGTCGCAGTTTATTCCGGTCCAGCCCCCGAGTACTCACCCACGTCGGGTGCGGCACCTCCCATGGCATCGTTGAGCGCCGAGGACGTGACCGTGGCGTCCGCCAACCGCGTACATGGTCACAGGGAGCACCATCCTTGTCCGTGAAGTCCCAGGACGTTGGACAGCAACGAGTTAACTTTGCTGACGACATGCGTTGTCCAGATTCGAACGGCTATTTCAGCTTTCCCAATTTCGATGCCTGGGACGGAGAGCGGCGCAGTGACGGCAAAGAGGAAGATGTTTGAGCAACTCGATGAAGAAGGCGACAACGGCAGGCAGAGTTAAAAAATGTCCGCCCGTCCCAGGAATGAGACGTTTCTGGATGCCTCACGAAAGGCATATGATGACGATGATGACGGGGCCCTACGGGCTGTCCACGATTCTGCATGAGCCGTACGACCTAGCGAGGAATGTCATGGCCTCGGAGGGTGGTTACATGTCAATGGCGAACTGTCTTCTCGACCGAAGAAAACGAGCCTGAAGACAAGGTAGGGGGTTTTATCGTGGTTTTATGCTGCATCGGCGAATGCGCAACGAAGACGGGCACGAGGTGAATGATGGCGAGATGACAATCGCCACCGGGGCTCCTCTTAGGCGGTTGTATGGTCTGGGTGGGGAAGTAAGGACAGAAACACCATAGGTCAACTTCACCGGTCATAACAGGACGGACAACATCACTTGGGTAGAGTGAAGGAGGGATCATGGGCATCACACCTTCTGCAAGAGGGATGGATGGATGGCGGCTAGCAAATAATTGCGGAAGCCTTGAGAATTGTACTTTTCTGCTGGATACCCAGGTGCAGGATGGCGTCAGGTAATCAATGCCTTCTGTTGGTGCCATTGTGGGAGTCGAGATTCTTCATTGTGAAGTTGGATCGTGATAGGCAAATTGTACCATGTTCATCTGAACGTTGCGCTCAACGCGGAGGCGCCCAATCGACCGATAGTCCACGTCCAGCCACACTCTTAATGCGGCCGCAGCCACACCTGGCTGAGCTGTGACATTCACTGCCCGGAGACACCCACACCACACTGCGTACCTACCTACCGAAGGAGGCACTGTCCCCGCAAGGTAGGTAGGTACTTTCTCTGTACCGGGAGTGGGTCTTTGGGGCTGACTGAACAAATTTTTTTCATGATTTTTTGTGCATCACGTGATTACAGTGCGGGAAGGACCGTGCGTGGTCTCATCCAGTATGGTGTCTCTTGGTGCTGACTTTGGGGCAGGGGCAAGCACAGTGCTGTCCCGGGGTTGCAGGCCGCCTGGATTACATAATTCGAACGGGGCACACTCGCTAAGAATTTCGGCCACACAACCTGCGCTCTCAATTTTATCACCAGCGAAAACACCACCCCTCCAATCTTTCAACTACTCAACGTTCATCCGCCAGACAAATAGCAGCCGCCCAAAATGGCTGTTGGAAAGTAAGCGACATCACTCCTGCAGACAAATAACGATGCGCGCGCCGTCGAGTGTCGCTGCCGTACGCATTCTCGCCGTCAGTTGCTAACCATTCTGCTTTCTCTAGGAACAAGAGATTGTCCAAGGGCAAGAAGGGTCTCAAGAAGAAGACCGTGGACCCCTTCTCCCGCAAGGATTGGTACCAGATCAAGGTAAGGGTCGGCGCAGCCATAATTTCGGCGACATGTAGCTGACAATGCCGCGACAGGCCCCGGCCCCCTTCAACGTCAGAGAGTGAGTTCTGCCAGCCCGATGTTCCAACAACCGGATAGCCCGCAGCGACAGAAGACCGACAGCGAACTCGGAGGACACGATCGAGAAGAGGTCGATGGAGGGGGCGCAGACAGGGTTGGAGATGACTTCGCAAGCGGATTGCTGACTCCTTCTGCAGTGTCGGCAAGACCCTGGTCAACAGAACCACCGGTCTGAAGAACGCCAACGATGCCCTCAAGGGCCGCATCTTGGAGGTCTCTCTGGCGGATCTCCAGAAGGACGAGGACCACGCTTTCCGCAAGGTTAAGCTCCGCGTCGACGAGGTCCAGGGCAAGAACTGCCTGACCAACTTCCACGGCCTCGACTTCACCTCCGATAAGCTCCGCTCCCTCGTCCGCAAGTGGCAGACCCTCATTGAGGCCAACGTCACTGTCAAGACCACCGACGACTACCTCCTCAGACTCTTCGCCATCGCTTTCACCAAGCGCCGCCCCAACCAGATCAAGAAGACGACATACGCTGCTTCTTCGCAAATCCGTGCCATTCGCCGCAAGATGACCGAGATCATCCAGCGTGAGGCTTCCACCTGCACCCTCACCCAGCTTACCTCCAAGCTCATCCCCGAGGTTATCGGCCGTGAGATTGAGAAGTCCACCCAGGGCATCTACCCCCTCCAGAACGTACGTTTCAGATCCATATGTGGTGGTGCGCGCAAATTTCAGAGCTGACTCGATGTCCTCAGGTCCACATCCGCAAGGTCAAGCTCCTCAAGCAGCCTAAGTTCGACCTTGGTGCCCTGATGGGTCTCCACGGCGAGTCTGGCACCGACGACCAGGGACAGAAGGTTGAGCGTGAGTTCAAGGAGCGCGTTCTTGAAGAAGTCTAAGGAGCAAGAACTTAGACGGAGGAAGGTTCGGCAGCAGGGAACTCTGGCTCTATCGGCCGGAAAACAAATTCGGCATTGTTTAGGTCGTTGCACATGGCGTAGCATTAAGGCGGCTGCGGGTCTAGGTTACCTCAAAATGGTAAATGGTCAATTCTTCAAGACACTGTGTCGGGTGTGCGCAGCCTCGCTTCCGAATCATGACGGCAAGACTTGGGTTTCGGGATCCGACTGGAGGATATAAAAGAAAAAGGCGTCATGTGTGTATGTGGAATGGACGGACACGTTTTTTGTTGCAGTCCGTTTTCGACCAAGGGCAGACTCTCGCAGTACCACCAATGCGACTTCGTTCCTGGAACCAGCATGGCCCATTGCGGGTTCTCGTGACTGGAGAGCTCGGTTTACAAGGAGCGTCTTTGTGGTGACGTAGTTTGCATCCCATGATTCGGGGCATGTCAAATTGGACCTAGTGTGTGTCTAGATATTTGTCTATTCCATGCCTGTCTACGAATGAATACAACCCTGCCCTATCCTCCTCTGCCACGCACATGCGCTCTATGACGCCTTCCGCTATTCGGGTCCTCTTAGAAACTCGACGACCGCTACGACTCATGCGTGAGTTCTTGCTACGCGACCGGTACTAAGGGGAACTTACCCTGGCGGAAGTCTTCCGGCTTCTCTGATATCACCCAGTGACCGGCGTCGATGTCTGCCAACCGAAACTTGGGGAAGAATTGTCCGATGATGGGCAAAACATCATCCGGTACATACTTGCTTTTGGTTCCGCGGACAAAAAGAGCAGGCTTCTCGAAACGAACCTTGCTCGGATCTTTGTATGGGAAGTCCCCCATGTGGTTCAAAGAACGACCAATGATGTCCAGTGGAACTCGAAACTTTTGCTCCGGCTTCCCTGCTTGGGGCCGATGTAGATTGCCAAGCAGGAATTGACGAATAGGCAGAGACTTATGTCACAGAGTCAATGAAATGTGCGCTGCGTTTGGGCACGGAGAGTCTTACACTTTCATACTCTTTGAGAATCTGGTCCGCCTCTGCCTGCCTGGTGACATTGGCAGATTCGATCCTTCTCATGCCTTGGATATACTTCCCAAAACCACTTTCCAGTACTGCATCCACCGGCGCATTGTCGACCGCGACGATGTCCTTGACGAGATCAGGCGATTCCAACGCAAGTGTCATGGCAGCCTTAGCACCCCTTCAGAAGACATGGCTCAGTACGCGACATCTCTTTGAAACCTAGTGATCTTTTACTCACATCGAATGCCCAATGATGGTCGGTTGACGGAGGTCATGCTGGTCTATGAAACCCGCGACATCATCTGCCATGTGTACGTAGTCGTGATGCCAGTCATGAGGCGACTCTCCATGGTTGCGCAGGTCCTGGCACCATCATCAATACCGCGGCCAAGTCTTGCGAGTAGTTCCTTTACCAATGCATAGACGGGTCTTCCAAGATCACGTGCGAGTACTCTGGAAGTGTGTCAGAAAAACGGAATCCGTCCATGGCGGGTTGACTCACTTGCTGATGCTTCTGTTGTTCTTCTTGGACCCAAAGAGGCCATGAAGGAAAATGATAGGGGCAACCAACCCAGCGGCTGCTTTGCTTGGCTCATGCAAGTCGTAGGACAGCGTCAGCCTATTCTGAGTCGATAAAGGCCTCAGCTGTGCTGATCCAGCCAGAGTACCCCGGCGAATGAAGCGCTGCATTGTGGACAGCGTCATTTTAGCTGAAGTGAGATGAGGCTGATGAAAATTTATATACTACTGATGTTGCGATACCCTCAATCTAAGCTGCAGCCTTACTACCTATCACGTGATAGATAGTGTTATATAAGCCGCGCGTGAAGATATTAGCTTATAATATAAACTACTTTTCTAAATAATTACTCTTATAATATACTTTTATTTTTAATAACTTATATATTTATAATTTATAAAAGCTATAAGTTATTCTATTAATAATAAAACTCTTTTTATAAATAATTATTTAATATTTAAAAATTAATAATTTATATGATATATTTGTTTTAAGTGTTATATATATTTAAGAAGTTTTTAAAATTATATTAACTTATATATAACTAACTATATTAAAAGCTACTAGCTTTATATTATAAGATTTAACTAATATTAATTATAAAAGCTAAATTAATCTCCTTACTTTCTATTAATAACTTTTAGGTTATATAATTATAGTTTAAACTTAAATATTTTTTCTACTTTTATACTTCTCTATTAAAGTTTAATTATTATAATAAGCTAAATTAACTATTTTCCTCTAGCTACTTCTATTTCTATTAGTTTCCTCTATTTTTTAAGGCGTTTTCAAGCTATACTTACTCTTTACGCTATATTTAATTTATACTTATCTTCTATTAAAGTTTCTTTTATTATTTAGACGTCTATATTATTAGTTTTATTAAATATAGAGGCTTTAAAGCTTTTATATTATTATTTAGTTATGATATTTTCTACTTTATTATGTAGTTTTAATAAAAAGCTTTATAATTATTAACTGTACTCTTAATATTAGATTTACCCTTTTTAACTTATTAATATTTAAGCTTTTAAGCTACTTTAGTTACTTTAAAAAGGTTTATAAAGTATTTGTAAGTATTAAGATTATTCTTATAAGTTATAAATATATAAGTTATTAAGAATAAAGGTATATTATAAGAGTAACTACTTAGAAAAGTAGTTTATATTATAAGTTAATATCTATATATATAGCTTATATAATACTATATATTATATAATAAGTAATAAGTAGTAAAGCTATAGCTTAAGTTAAAAATATTATAATATACCTCTTTAAATATTATAAATTGATAAAAAAGCTATTTCCTATTATTATATACTTAAAATCTATTTAAATTTATTATATAAAATATATAAAAATAGTTTTTAAAATAATAAATTGAATAGATAAGTAAAATTAATATTTATAGTTATATTTATAGAATATAAGAATACTTAATAGTTACTTAGTTATTGAAATAAGTTATAAATATATTTAAAATTCATAGCTTTTCTTAATATAGTTAGTATAAACTATTAAATAAAAATAATAAAAATAAATAAAACTTTCTATTTTTTTTATAATCAAACTTTTATTTTTTAAATTATTTATATTTTATAAAAATTAGTTCTTAAAAATCCTAAATTATCTATTATAGTATTTATATAACTTAGCATTAAATAATTATTAAAATAATTAATATAATTATTAAAACCTTTACTAACTATTTTATAAATTAAAATTCATAATACTTATTAATGAAAAAAGCTATTACTAATATATATAAAGTATATAAATACAAAAAAAACTACTGTTAATATTATTATTACTATTATTATTATTAATAGTTCTCTCTTTATTTCTGATAATAATAATAATAATAATAATAAGTTTATTGTATTTCTTAGCTTTTTTATATTTCTCTATTTCTATCCTCATAATTTTACTATCAAAGAAAATAAGAATAAAAATAAGTAACAGTTATAACTCTTTATATATATATTATCTCAAGTATTATAAATATTATAAATATTATACTAATTACTTGGAAATAGCTTTTTAAACCCCTTTTTATTATGAAGTTCTTTATAGAAAACACTTTAGATTTATTTTTTTAAATAAAACTTAAAGTTATTATTATAGCTTTATATTCATAGTTATTAATACTTTTAATATAAAGTATTATAAAAAGAACTAGTATATATTATATATTTCTACAGTATTATAAAAAGAACTAGTATATATTATATATTTCTACTTTTGAGAGCTATTTTCTATCTCTTTAGTATTTATTATAATACTTTTTATTTATTACTTTTAAGAAGTTATAAAGTTTAACTTTATTAATTAAGCTATAAATATAACATGTTTAGAAGTATTTTTTTAATTTAGAGATATTTTCTTAAGGTTTAAAAGTATTTTATAACTTTTTTAAACTTTCAATATACGATCTTAATTACTAAAGAGTTAATACTTAATATACTTCTATTTTTACTTAAAATAATATTACTAAAGCTTTTATTTTTATTATACTTACTTTTATATTTACTCCTCTTTTAGCTTTTATTATACGTAATATACTTATTAGTTTTTCTTATTATATTTGTAACTTTTGATATTATATTCATTATCTTCTCTCTATTTAATAATAAATAAGGAGTTCTTTTTAGCTTTATTATAATTAATATACTTTTTATAACTACTTTAGCTTAATATTAATAAAGCTATTTAGATATATTTATTATTACTTTTTATATTTATAGACATTAAGTTTTATTATTAAGTTTAAAAAGTTTTTATATTAGTAGTTTAATTAACTTATATAAGTAGGTATTATAGTTTACTTTATACTTTATTTCTTAATATTTTAAACTTAATAGTAGTATTTTAACTTATACTTAATTTTAATAAAGTAAATAAATAAATCTTAAGATAACTAAGTTAGTTATTAATACTTAGCTTAACTTATCTTTAGTAGAAAAATATAAGTAGATAAGTAGTAAGACAGTAAAATATACTAACAAGAGCGTTATTTATAATATTATTATTTATAAAAATATTATCTATAAAATTATAAAACTATTATTTATAATATAGAATACTAATAATACTTTTAGTTAAAGTTTAATTATAGCATAAACTTATACTTAAAAGTATAAACTTAATAATATAACTTTCTATTACTATAGCTAAAAAGGTTTTTATAGCTATCATATAAAAGCTTAACTATTAAAATAAAGCTTTAAGCTTATTCTTTATATCTTCTTATATATGTAATAACTTTATATAATATCTTTCTCTCTTATTATACTTATATATAAGCTAAGTAAAATATATTAAATAACTTAATTTATAAGAGTAAACTTAATAAAATTAAAAGCTTTAAATATAATAACTTTTTCTATATTAATAAGAAGATTCTATTTAAATTTATTTGGAAGTATTTACTTAAAATAGTTAATAAACATAAAATATTGAAGTTATATAATTTTAAAGTTAATATAAAGATAGTTAAAGTTACTAATAATAATTTTAATAAGCTATTAGCTTTATATCATAAAATTTAATTAGTATTAATTATAAAAACTAAAGTAATTTCTTTATTTTCTATTAATAACTTTCAAGTTATATAACTATTTAGATATTATCTTTACTTTTACACTTTTCTAACTTTAAGTATTATGTTAAATTCTAACTATTGTCTTTTAACTACTTCTATTTCTATTAGTCTCTTCTATTCCTTTTTTTTCTACTATTTAGAGATTTATATTATAAGTTTTATTAAGTTAAATATTCTTAAGTTTTAATATTATTATATTATATAAATAATATCTTCTATTTTATTATATAGCTTTAATATAAAGCCTTATTACTATTAGCTATACTTTTAATATATTTATCTTTCCTAACGTATTAAGCTTTTAAGGTATTTTAACTATCTTAAAGAGGTTTATAAAATAGTTATAAGTATTAAAATTATAATTTATAGCTTTAATTATCTCTATATTAACTTTAAAGCTATACAACTTTAATATTCTATACTTATTAGCTATCTTAAATAAGTATTTCTAAATAAATTTAAGTAAAGTTTTTTTATTAATATAGAGAAAGTTATTATACTTAAAGCTTTTAATTTCATTAACTTTAATTTTATAAACTAAGTTATTTAGTATAACTTTATCTAATTTATATATAGTTATAATAAAGGAAATAGATATTATAGTTATTATAAATAAGAAAATATAAAGAATAAATTTAAAGCTTTATTTAAAGTAGTAATTAAGTTTTTATACTATAGCTATAAAAACCTTTTTAGCTATATAAAGAGTTATACTATTAAGTTTACACCTTTAAATATAAGTTATTATTAAATTGTTATTACATTATATATAAATAACGCTCTTATTAATATATTTAATTACTTTACTACTTATTTATTTATTTATTTCTATATAGCTAGAGATAAGTTAAGCTAAGCGTTAATAACTAATGATGTTAAGATTTATTTACTTATTTTATTAAAATTAAATATAAATTAAAATTCTACTATTAAGTTTAAAATACGAAGAAAAAAAGTATTAAATAAACTATAATATTTATTTATATAAGTTAATTAAACTATTAATAATAATAATCTTAATACTTATAAATATCTTATAAACTTCCTTAAAATAGCTAAAATAACCTAAAGATTTATTAATAAGTTAGAAAAAGTAAATTTCATATTAAGAGTATAACTAATAGTAATAACGTGGTTCACCACTCCGCGGGCCACCCCACTCCGCGGGCCACTTTTCACCAAAACCATGACATCGACTTTGCGACTGCATTTTCCACGCAACGATCATGCCGGTGCACGTTCTCGAGTCCCGAATCATTCTTGCGATGGAGGCGAAGCGAACGAACCCTCAATTGAGTATCAGACGCCTTGCCTCGCAGTTTGACGTGCCTCGATCGACACTGCAGTACAGAATGACCGGTCGGACTACTAGAAGCGACAAGACCAACGGATCACCAACTTTGACATTAGACGAAGAGGAAGCCATTGTCCAGTACATACTTGATCTGGATTCCAGAGGATTCTCGCCCCGGAGATGCGATGTGGAAGATATGGCCAATCTTCTAACCGCGAAGCGCAACTCGCGACGCGTCGGGAAGAATTGGACAGATCGGTTTATTAAACGACGATCAGAGCTCCAGACGCCTTTTACTCGCGTCTATGATTATCAAAGGGCCTTACAAGAAGATCCAAACGTGTTGAACGCGTGGTTCCAACTTATTATCAACATGCGTGCCAAATACAGTATCCAAGACGGCGACTTTTATAACTTTGACGAAACTGGCTTTATGATGGGTATGATTCGCGCCCAAATGGTAGTTACACGATCAGAACGTGTTGGAAAAGCAAAGGCTATTCAGCCTGGCAATCGAGAATGGGCGACAGCGATTTGCAGCATCGCAGCAGATGGTTACGTGGTGCCGCCTTTTCTGTGTGTTGCAGGACGATTTCACCTTGCTGCTTGGTACTCTGGTGGCCACGTCCCGTCCAACTGGGTGGTCAAGACAACTCCAAATGGCTGGACCGACCATGATACTGGTCTCGAATGGCTTCAGCATTTCAATCGCTGTACAAAAACGCGTCAAAAGGGCCTATTTCGGATGTTGGTGCTTGATGGTCACGAAAGTCACATCAACGCCGAATTTGACGAATACTGCAAGGCAAACAACATTATTCCACTCTGTCTACCTGCTCATTCTTCACATCTTACCCAGCCACTCGATGTCGGAGTTTTTAGTCCGTTGAAAAAGGCATATGGTGCCGAGATTTCGTTTCTTGCGCGAGCCAACATTACACACATCACGAAGGATGATTTCTTTCCTGCTTTTAAATTGGCATACCAAGCTGTTTTCACGGAACAAAATGTCAAGCGTGGTTTCCGAGGGTCTGGTCTAGTTCCTCTTGATCCAGAAGCAGTGATTTCCAAGCTGGATATCAGGTTACGGACACCATCACCCCCAGAGACCCCCAATCAGCTACCTCGCCTTTGGACATCTCAAACACCAAGGACCGCCACTGAAGCCATAGAACAGTCCACTCTTATTAAGAATCGAATTGTTAGACATCATGGAAGCTCACCGACACCGATTTTAACCTCTGTTGATCAACTTGCAAAAGCAACAGTGGCTATTAATCACCAGTTGATACTTTTGACTGGAGAGGTTAAAGCACTTCGGGAGGCCAATGAGATACTTTCGAAACGTCGGAGAGCCAAAAGAACCCGATTACAGGATTCAAGACCTCTTACTGGACAAGAGGCTTCTCAGCTTTTGGTGGAAAAGGGTGTTGTTGAGGAGGAAGCCTGTGATAAAGGTCCGGAGGAGGGGTCATCAAAACGTCGCAGAAGGACTTTGCGGTTATGTAGTATCTGTCGCAAAAGTGGACATAATGCGAGAACCTGTCCGGAAGCAGAGGACATGTCTACTTCTTCAGAATCCGAGTTGACCGAGTAAATTTAAATGCGTTTTCATAGAGATACTAAGCCGACAGGATGAAGGGTGGTGAAAAGTGGCCCGCGGAGTGGGGTGGCCCGCGGAGTGGTGAACCACGTTATTTAATATAAAAAAAGATATTTATTATAAATATAAGACTTAATACTATTTAAAACTATACTTACTAAGCTAATACTAAATCTAATTATTAATATATTGTCTTTTAAATATTAAAGAAAGTATAAAGCTATAGAAGTTAGTATTATTTTACTATATAAACTAAATAAGCTAATTAATAGTAAAAAGGCTAAGAAATATATTATAAAAGACTTATTATATAATAATATAAAAGAAGTATAGCGCTTAATTAAAGAGAAACTATTATTAGAACTACAACTATAAATATATATCTTTAGTAAAGCTATTAGTAATAAACTAATACTATATTAGTTATATAACTATAAGGTTAAGCTTATAAAAACTAGCTAAAATAAATTATAATACTTATTATTTTATAAATAATTACTAAAAAAACTAAAAGTAACTTAACAGTATTTAAAAAATAACTTAAATAAAAGCTTTATTACTATAAGTAATACCTCTTGAGCTTTATTTATTCTATTTATTTATAAATATAATAATAGCTTATAGTTTTCTATTAATTACTACTAACTAAATATTAAAACTAAAAAAGATTAATATTTATTATTATGAATAGAAAATACCTTCATATATTTATATAAAACTAAAATCTATATCAAATTTAATATTAGATAAGCTTTTTACAAGATCTATCTTATTAAAAACTATAAAAACTTTATAATATTTAAAACCTAACTCAATATATAAATCCTTAGAATTATTTTTTAAGCTTTATAATAGCTTTTTAATATATAATAATATATAAATTGAATTCTAATAGAATATCTTAATAACCTTTATATAATATATATAGATAATATCTTAATCTATTCAGATAACTTAATAAAGTATTATAAATATATTACTAAGGTATTAACCTAATTATATAAAAATAATTGTAAATTAATATTAAGAAGTATAAGTTTAGTATTATTTAAATAAAATACTTAGGATTTATTATATTTATAGAAGGTTTATAACTTAATTTAGAAAAAGTAAGAATTATTAGAATATAGTTGCTATTTAAAAATATTAAAAGTATATAATTATTCTTTAAGTTTTATAACTTTTATAGGTGTTTTATTAAAGATTATAATAAAATTACCTAATTATTAAACTAGCTTATAGTTAATAGTATTAAAGATAAATAAATTAATATTTATAAAGAGGGTTTTAAAAACTTAAAAATAATTTTATTTTTAACTTTTATTCTATAATATTAAAACTTAAACCTATTTATATATATAGAAATAGATGCTTTTATTTCTATTTATATTAATATTTTATTATAGTAGTAGCTTAATAATAACTTTTAGTACTTAATAGCGTTTTTTCTAAGATTATAAGCTTTATAGAAATAAACTACTTAATTTATAATTATACGATACTTATAATTATCTTAGCGCAAAAAAAATAATATATAGACCTAATATCTATCTTATAGTATTTTAATATAATTATAGATTACTAAGCTTTTTAATTTCTTATAACTAAATAGTTTTTAAATATAAGATAAGCTAAGTAGATAAGCTTACTATTTAATTATAATTTGATAATCTAATACTAATTAAGCTTAATAAATATATTATTAGATGTATATTATATAAAATAGAAGACTTATATATTTAAAAAGATATTAAAAATACTAATAAAACTTAAGTTATATTAAAGCTTTTTATATTATTTGTAGAAGCTTTAGAATAACTATAATAAATACTAACTACTATATTAGCTATCTTAAAACTTATAGTTAGTACTCTTAATCTTATAAGTAAACTATAAAACTAATTATTAGTTAAATATATTTTATAGCTAAATAGGGACCTAAAGATATTATCTCTCAAAACTTATTATACTTTAGCTAGTAATAACTTAAGGTATTAAATAATTCAAGAGGGGGAAGGGTTATTACTAATAAATAGCTATATAATAGTACAAATAGAGGAAAACCTCTATATATATATTATATAAGAAGTTTAAAAGTAATAGCTTTTAGTATACTTAAGATAGAATAAAACTATCAAGATTATTAAAAACTAACACTATTAGTAAGGTCTAATTAGAAATATTAGGTAATATGTTTATAAGTATTATACATATTATAAAGCTTAAAAGCTATAAGATATAACCTTAAGAGAGCTAAGACTATTCCTAATCCCTATATAGCTTTAGTAGTTTATTATAATAGATTTTATAACTTTAGTAAAGGATTATGATAATTTTAATACTATTTAAGTTATAATTTATTATTTTTCTAAACGTCTAATCTTAGTTCCTTATCATAAAATAGTTGCTATAAGAGATATAGCCTAGATGTTTTTCTACTATATATTCTTATATTTTAGTTTCTTTAATAAAATTATGTTAAATTATGAAGCTTAATTTATCTTAAGTTTCTAGAACAAACTTTATAAGATTAGCTCCTTAATAATAAGTTACTTACAAATAAATAAATAAATAGAAGTTATAAATTAATACCTTTAGCAATACTTGTAAGTTTTAGTTAATAAGTATATAGATAACTAGAGTAATTTATTACTTATAGCTAACTTTATATAAGCCTATCTCTTTAGTAAAGCTATAAACTTATTACTATTTAAGATTAAATAAAGCTATAAATTAAGAATATGTTATAACTAAAGTAAGTATATAATAAAATATAATAATAAACTAAACTATAAAGATATTTAAACTATAATTAGCTAAGTATATAACGTTTAGTATACTATTTTAAAGTAGATAGCTATTACTTAGCGTTAATATATATATATATATATAATAATAAACTAAAGCTACTACTTAAATAACCTTACTATAAGTAACTTAGTTTAAGTATTAGTAAAAAGCTAGCGCTCTCTAACTTAGTTAAAACTATTAATACTTTAGGATAAATTATATAAAATCAAAGTAGTAAGCTTTAAAAGTATTTAGGTTATATATTTACTACTTAGTTATTAAGTATATAATACTTTTAACTTAAGCTAGTTATAAAAAACTAATAATAACTTACTACTAAAGTAGTATATTATATTATTACTACTTATTAAATTGTAACAGGCTAGGTCTGTCACATGGGATGCTCTCGGCTATGTTCGGCACTGAGTAAGACATCAAGGGATAGGATATCAAGGGATAGGATATCAAGGGATAGGATATCAAGGGATAGGATATCAAGGGATAGGATATCAAGGGATAGGATATCAGGGTCGAAGATAAAAGGGCATGTAGATGTAGCTGAGATGAACAAGAAACCTTCCTTCCTCATCTGAGGATTCTCATTTGAGAAAGGAAGTACGAGTTGCAACATTGCTCCTACTAACCCTTTGCATAAATATACTAATAGCTTTAAGTTTAAAGTTGATAAAACTATATAATTATAAATTTACTAATAGAAATTATAATACTATATTAATTAGTTAAGCTATAATAGAAACCTTAAGTAGTATAATATAGAAGCTTTTGAATATATACTAATAGTATTATAAGCTTTGTATAATATATACCTAGCTACTAAAAGCCTACTAAAGAACTTATAGTTATAGCTAAATACTATTATAGTAGATTAAAAAAACCCTATATAAGATAATAATAATATAGCTATAGAGGTTTAATATATAAAAGGGGATAATAGTAATAATAATAATATATAATATATATAGACTTAGGAGATAAGGATCCTATATATGCTTTATATATACCTATAATAAGTTATACATAGTTAATTAAATGAGAAATTAATACTTACTTAGAAAAAGTATTTAGTAGAAGAAAAAGATAGCTAATAAGTTACTAAGCACCTTTTTATACCTATTCTAAGGTTTAAAGCTATAAGTATATATAACCCTATATATATAAAATAATAATAATAGTAGTAAGATGTAATACCTATAAGCTTTAAGTATATAACTCCTATATACTACTATTTATATACATATATACCTGCTTACTTAAGCTATTATATTAGTAGATTTACGCTTTTTATTATATATAGAGAGGAAAAAGAAGAGGCTTATAGGGTAGGGGATTTTTGCTTTTATATACATAATAAGTAGTTCCTATAAATAGAAACCTATAGAGAAGGGGGCGGGGGGATGGGGGTATTATTATAGCGTTAGTACTATGCCTACCTTAGAGCGTATTATATACCTAGGTATATAACCTATAGTAAGCACGCTAGGCGCGCTTATAGAGCCCTTATACGCCTACACCCCTACTTCTAACTTTTTCCTTCTATAACTTAATATTAATTAATTTAGGTTAGCACCTATTGCGCGTTAGCTATTACTTATAAGCCTGCTGTCACACTTACTAGTAAATTTACTTTATATAAACTTTATAGCTTAATTAATTTATTAGTTAAAAAGGTTTATAAGATCTAATTTAAATATAGAGAAAAGTTTATTAAGAGAATATAAACTTTTATAAATAACTTAAAAGGAGTTATATATATACCTATTCTTATTAACTTTATAGACTTTATTAAAACCTTAAAAGAAAAGGCTTAATAAACTAATTAGGTCTCTAAATATAATAATATTATCTAAACCTAAAACTATCTAAAGATCTTTTTCGTTAAAACTATTATCTTTATAACTATAAACTAAATAGCTTTAATAATTATTATATTTTAGCTTATTTTATAAAGATTATGGGTAGTAGAGAATATTTAGATAACTATTTATTTATATAAAGCGTTATTAATATTAATATAAAATTTAGTCTTATAAGCTATTAATATATCTTAAATTATAATATTCTGATTTTTATAACTACTTCAATAATACAAATAATAGCTAAAAGTAACTTAAAGCTATACTTTATTAAGGTATATTATAGACCTATTTAGATTAATAATTATAAGATTATAATAACTATAATAATTATCAACTTTAATATTATTAACTATAACTTACTTTTTAAGCTTCTATTTACTATTTCTATTAAATTTACTTTTAAATACTTCAAATACTTTATTATAATAATAATAATAATAATAAACTATAAGGATAATAAATTTAGAAAAATTAGTATTTTAGTTAGCTTTGTATAGTTAGATTCTTTATACTAGATCTAATAGTATTTCCCTAAATAAGAAAACTATATAGAAAATATCTATACTACTTCTAAAACTACTAAAAGCTAATTTAAGATTAATTGAAACTTTAGTAATATATACCATAAAATTTGAACTTGTTACATTAATATTATAATAAATTATAGAAAAAAGTATTTTTTTACTTTAAAAAAACAGAAGCTAACTTTTTTAATTAAAAAGAAGCTATTTCTAAAGCTAATTAGTATTTTACTTTAATCTTACTTCTAGCTATATTTAATATCTTAAGAACTATTAATAAAATAGTAATTACTCTAATTATAGAAATTATCTAAGCTTATATTCTTAGAAATACTAAAAGCTAATAATATCTTTTTGATATCCTAAGAAATTAAATATTCTTTAAATCTATTAAGTAAGATCTTCAGCTTAACTAAAGCTTTATTAGTATCTATATAATATACAGATATAAAGATAAGAAAGTTTATCTAATTAATAATTTGTTTTTAAATATGTCTATTTTTAATAGGTAAAAAAAACTAAAAGAAAATCTTTAATTTAAGAAAGAGAAGGCTATTACTAGCTTTTTAATTCCCTTTTTACTAGCTATATATACCTACAATATATATAGTTTAACTAAGGGATTTATTTTATTTTAGAGAGGTTTCTAAAGCTTAAAGTTATTTAGTTATATTTTTTACTAAAAAAGGTTAAGATACTAAAGTATACTTTTATAAATTAAAAAGAAGTATTAATATGAGATTTTATAAAATATAGATATACTAGTTTTTATATAGCTCTATTATAGAAAATTAAAACTATTTTATATATTACTTAGTAATAAAAAGGAATTCCTATCCTAAAAGCTTTATAGAATAAAGTTATTAATATATTTAGATTACAAGTTATATAAAAAGTTTTAAAAGAATTCTATAAGTTATATAGAAGCTTATAATTCCTTATTACTAAGAAAGATAGTAGTAGAAAACTAACTAATTTATATATGAAACTTAATAAAATTATTATTAAAGATATTTTTATTCCTCTAAGTACTAATAAATTCTTAGAAAACTTTATTTATTATAAAATTATAACTTTTTAGACTTATTTTTTGGATATAACTAAATATCTATTCATAAGTTAAGCTAAAATTTAACTATATTTACTATATTTTGAAGGCTATTTAGAATATATATTCTACTTTAAGGTATAATAAACTTACTTATTTAGTTTATAAAAGTCATAAAAAATTTTTTATGACTTTATTCCTAGCGTTTATTAATCTTTTCTTAATAATATGCTTATTAGAAAGCTTAGAATAATATATAATAGTAACTATATAGTCAAGCTTCTAGAGGTATACTTATATATCTTGAAGTATTTAACAAACTTAGATATAATATTTCAGAACCTTAAACTTATTAGGATTACTATCTCCCCTAAGAAGCTTCAAATTTATTAATCTACTATTAACTTTTTTAGCTATATAGTAAGGAGTAAAAAATATGAACTAAACTGAAATAAAATAATTAAGATATTTAAATAAAACAAATATAATCATATTATAGCTATCAAAAGCTTACTCAATATTATTAGGTTTTATTAAATATAAATTAAAATTATAATACTATCTCTATTTTATTAATAAAACTCCTTTAAAAAGAAGTATTTTTTTAAGTAAAAGCTAAAGTAGTAGCTAGCTATAGAAACCCTAAAGCTTTATTTAGTTAGTTCTCTATTATTTTATTTTATTAATTATAAAAAAGAAGTTAGAGAAATCTATTTGTTTATTAATATAAATATCAAGAGGTAAAATACTATATTTAGACAATATTACTAAAGTAAGAAATATATTATTTCGTATAAAAATAGAATCTAAATAAGTATAACTCTTAATTATAATATAGGAAACTTTAAGCTTTAGTTAGTCTTATTTATTCTTAAGAAGCTTAAGAACTTCTTATATAGTATATAATTTACTTTTAAAACTAGTACAAAAATCCTTGATTATAGATTAAATTAGTAATACTACTTTAGATTTACTTAAAATAATTCTAAGTTAATAAATTATGTAGATTAAGATACTTAATTCTCATATCTACTATATACTTAGTATAAAGAATAGAGCTATAAATAGTCTTTTATATAAACTAATAGAGAAATCTAATATCTAAGAAGCTAAATAAGAAGAAGACTTAGATAAAATAATTAATAACTTTATTTATATACTTAAAGCTAAAGAAGACCTTAAGTTTAAAACTAATAATCTATTAAGTTTTAAATAAGCTTAATCTTAACACTTTTTTAAAAACCCTTATGCTTTTTTTATACCTTAAGTAATCTTATTTTAATATATCTATATTAATATCTAAAAGATTAGTAATTACTTTTTAGCTAAAGCTTATAATATACTTATTAGTTATATAGAGGCTTATTAACTTCTTAAAAATAATAACTTAAGAATAATAGCTGAATTCATCTAAAAAGATATAATCTATTACTATAAAATCTATGAACTTCTTATAGTTAATATAGGACTAAAAAATAGAGGATTTATTAAAAAGCTTAATTATATATAGAGGATAATACCTTATTACTTTAATATATAATTTAAAAGCTAATAGACTTATTGAAAAGAAGTATTAGCCCCTTATTTATACCTTTATAACTTAGTTAGACTTTAGTAGAAAGAACTAAACTTTAATCCTTTATATAGCTCTATTTACTAACTAAATATTAGTTAGATCTTCTTTAAGATACTCTCCTTTTTACTTTATCTATAGATATAACTTCATTACCTTAATTAAAACTAAAGATATTACTTAGTAAGTATTAAACTAATTAAATATTAGAGATATTAAAACTCAACTTTTCTATATATATAGATATTTAAATAGCTTAATTTTGATTAATAAATAGCTTTTAAATATATAGCTAAATAAGACTACTAAGTTACTAAAAACTAATAAGAGGTTTTTTTTTAGTAGACTTAATATATATTAGTTAGGTGTCTATTATATTTAATAAATATTTCTTTAAATTTTATCTTATCTATTTAAAATATTTATTAAACTTCTAATTAAATAGATAATAGCTAATAACTACTCAAAGAAAACTATAGAAAATAAGGATAGATATCTAAATAATATTTCTAAAATAAAAGTTTAATTAAAATTTAAATAAGTTTTTAATAAGGTTTTTCTTATTATAAACCAACTTAATCTTAATATTCTTAAGCTAATAGAAATCTTAAACTTTAATAAGTTATTTATATTAGAAGAAATAAAGATTAATAACTTTAATATTATAAAAATATAAATCAAGTAATTATAAACATAAAATAAAATATCATAAACTAAAGTTAATATACTTAGTAGAGAAAAAATAAAATAATCATAGGTATCTTTATAAAAATAAAGAATTTAATAGCTAATATAAAGATATAGAGGAGCTAAAAGATAGTAAAATTTATAAAATTTACTTATTTCTATTTATTTTTAATAAGTAAAATAGTAGTTTATTTACTTATATTTAGTTACTTCTATATTCTAATATATATTAATTATATATTATATTATTCTTTTTTACTTTTAATATATAAAGTTATAAAAAAAGAGGGGATATATAATAATAGAAAACAATAATTAAAATTATAAAAACTAAAAATACAAAAGAATTCTGAAGAAATTAATGTTACCTTCTAAAAGATTTAAAACTAAGCTAAACTAATTACTTCTCTAAATATAATAAGTAGTAGCTTTCTTTTTTGTTTTTTTTCTATTTTAAACTTCATTTCGATTAATAAAAAGCTAACCTATTTATATAGATTTTTATTAAAGATCTTATAAAAAACTATAAGAGAATATTATTATAACTTAAATTTATAATCTATAGCTAACTTAATAAATTAGTTAATTAATAGTTTATATATTAATATAATTATCTTACCTCTAAGATATTTATACTTAGAATTAAGTATAATATTAATATTTCTACTTTTTTATCAAAAGTATTATTTAAAATACCTTTCTTCTTATTATCTTTCTTAATATACTTAACTTATTTAGTTATCTCTTAGTTATAGTTAAGCTTATATAAATATAAGGAGTTTTTTTATGATAAATATAATTAGAATAAGCCCTTTTCTATTTAGTTTAGTAAGAAATATACTCTTAAAAAGAAATAAATATAATAACTTGATAGCTACTCTACTTAGCTTTAAAAAATATTTTTACTTAATATTTAAAGTATATATTATAAAAAAAGAGATTCTAAGTATTATATATATATAGGGTTAGGATTTAGTTAAGTTAAGTTATATTAATAAGTTAATTAAGACTAAGCTAGTTAAGTCACCCTATTAACTAAGACTAGGCTAGTTGAGTTAAGTCAGCTAAATTAAGTAACTTAACTTAACTAGACTAGTTAGCTAATCTAATTAAATTAGACTAGTTATTAAGCTAGTATATAAAAATATATTTATAGTTAGTAATTATATATAAAACTGAATAATTAATACTAATTATATATATACTAATAGTTAATATATATAATAGGGATTTACTATCCGCGCAGGCCTAACATTTTATCTGTATAGGCCCCCTACTTTAACTACTAAGCTAGCTAACTAGAAGCTACTATTCTTTTTCCTTAGATTTATAACTTCTCGCCTATTTTTCCGTACTAACATATTAATATTAACTAAACGTATGTTATAACTACTACTACTACTTAATACACTACTACTTTATAATAATATATAGTAGTAATAATAATAATCTCTTATTATTATTATCACTATTACTATTACTACTTAAGTTTCCTCCTTAGCTTCAAGATTTTACTAATACTAATTTTAATAACTTTAGGCCTTGAGATTCATAACGCCTCTAATGCTTATACTACTATATTAAATATTACGTTTATACTAATAGCTTCTTTATTACTATAGGTTAAGTATATAAGTAAAAGAAGGCAAGTAAGTATAGCCTTAGTAATAATATCTACTACCATAATCTTATATATAACTAAAGGAGTTTAAAGAGAGACTTCTATAGTAAGCTATTATTAACTAAGCACTAGAAGCTTACTATAAAGTACGCCTATTTATAATATACTAAGATTATCTATCTTAATACTATAGATTAATAGTTTTTAATTATTTGTAATAACTTATATAACTATAACCCTTCTCATTATACTACTAGCTATACTAAGTATTACTACTAATGGTATAAAGAATACTTTAGAATTAAGTAAGAGGTTAAGAAGCTATTAAACCTAGCTATATTATTAATAAAGCAGATTATAGTAATAATTTATATTAATAACTACTTATAGTTTAAACTTAATAAGAAAAGTAAGAGGTAGTATTTAAGATTACTACATTTAATATATATAATATCTAGTAGAAGCTTTAGTATAATAAGTATAGCTTATATTTATCATTTTAAACCCTTTTGAACCTTCTTAAAGAGTAAGCTAATAATAATAAGATTATTAGCTTTTTTTTAGCTATAGTAATAAAAAAAAATTAACTATATCTTTTAAACCTACTTTAGCTATATTAACTTATAAAAAGAGAACCTAAATATTCTATTTATCAATAGTATATATAAAACTAACTACTTTAATATACTACTACTTTAGATTAATAGTATAATAGCCCTCTATACTACTTTCTTTATAGCTTACTATTTAATTAATAGGAAAGATTATAAATTATTTATATAGCCCCTCTATTAGCTATATAGCTTTATAAAGGAGAAGAAGATCTATATATTTAGTATTATTCTTAATAATTATTAGAAGCTATTTAAAAATGCAGCTAATAATATCTTCCTTAAGGTATAATAGTAACTTTATATATAGTATATTATAAATAAAAAGTAAGTTAGTAATAATAAAGATAGCCCTCTTAATAAGGCTATTAATAAGGTTATAAAGTTTTAAAATACCTCTCTATTTATTACTATTAATAACTAACTTAATACTAATAAGTAGAAGTTTCTAAATAGCTAATAAGGCTTCTAATAAGTATAAAACTATATTATATATAATAATATTTATAATACTTTCTAACATAACGTGGTTGATAAGCGAGTCGATCAGACAAGCGAGTCGATCACCTTAGCAAAATTATAGTAGGCTGCACGCGAAAATTTGGTAAGAAATTGTTTGTCTGATCGACTCGCTTATCAACCACGTTACTTAGTTTAACTTTATAATTAATTTTACTAACTAAGAGCTACTAATTAAGTACTTCTATACTACTTTCCTCTTACTTTAATATTGATTTACTATCTATCTTATAAAGAACTATTATAACTATAGTTTAACCTCTACTTCTTATATAGAAAGTTCTTATATAATACTTAAAAAGTAGCTACTTAATATCTATAGTAATCTACTTACTTTATTTAAGTATACTATAAAGATATTCTATAAGAGTATAAGAATAAGCTTAGTATAGAGAGAATAATAGAAGTTACTATATATACTAAGATTACAACTTTTACTCTTATTATTAAAAAGATTAGCTTTAAGCCTCTTACTATAACTTATTAATAGTACTAAATAGTCAAAGATTTACTTAATAAGAAGACTTACATAATAGCTTATATAAGCTCTCTTTATTACTAGCTTAAGCTTTTATATACTTATACTATATATAACTACTTTAAAGAAGAAAGATCACTTTAGGTTAGAGATATTAACTTTTACTAATAGATCTTAAGTAAATTAATATATAGCTACTATATCTTTTATTATACTAGCTGACTATACTATGGTTAATCTTCTTAATATAACTTAAGCGCTTATAAAAACTTAACTTAAATATTATACCTTAAAATTATAATAACTTAATCCTTTTAGAGATATACTCTATAAGCTATTAATACTATATTAAGTTAACTTAATAAGATTAAACTAATATAATATAAAGAGACCTCTACTTTTTTAAACTTAATAAAGCTACTAAAGAGGTATTATTAACCCCTACTTCAACATATAGTAGAGGTAGGGGTAGGAGTAGAAGTAGAGGTAGAAGTACCTTCCATAGCTAGCTAGATTGCTTTAAAAGCTTACTTACTAATATAAGCTTATAGTTATTATTAATAATAGTAGCACTAATATAGCTAAAAGTTTAGTAGTATTACAATCTCAACTTATTAGAAGATAAGTTATTATTAGAGGTGCTATTACTACTATTACTACTACTACTACTACTAATAAGAGTTATAAGCCTCTAAGTTATATAATATAATCCCTTAGCGTATAGTAGAAGCTAAAGGTATAAGAGCTAGAAGGCTAGAGGTTAGCTAGTATTAGATTAATTAGCTACTAAACGAAACTTTTTATAATTAATTAAAAACTCTTTAGATTTAAGTAATTTAAGCCTACTTTACTAAAAAGCTACTTTTTAAGCTTTTACTAGTTAAAAAAAGGGTTATAGACTAACTTAGCTAGTAATTACTAGTAATTACAGTTTAATAGTATTAGTAGCGCTAGTTAGCTAGCTTAGTAGTTAAAGTAGGGGGCCTGCGTAGATAAAATTTCAAGCTTATGCAGATAATAAGGTCCTATATAATATAATTTTTATTTAGAATAGCTAGTTGACTAATTAATAATATATTTATTTAATTAACTTATATATAACTTAAGTAGTCTTAACTAGTTATCTAGCTAGCTAACTAAGACTAAGCTAGTTAAGTTAAGTTAGCTATATTAGGTAACTTAAGCCTAACTAGACTAGTTAGTTAATTAGTTTAACTAAATACTAGCTGACTAGTTTGCTAACCTTATATATATATATATTAATAAAGCTTTAACTACTTTTAATTTACCTATTTTTTAGTATAGCTATCCTTAAAGACTAATATAACCTTTTATAATATAAACCTCTTTTATAAAAAATAAAAACCTATTTAATATTTCTCTTTTTCTAATTAGCTTTATATATATTATAAGAATTTGATAAGTAAATACTAAAACCTTAAAATAGCTTTTTTAACTTTTTTATTAATAGTAATCTTATAAATAAAGCTTATTTTATGTTAAACTTAACTAATAAAACATTTAACAAGAGTTTAAAAAAAAGAAAGAGAAGCTTATATATAAGTTAGTAATAATTCAAATGAGCTTAAAGAAATAACTTACTATAGTAAATAATAATATAATAAACTTAAAAGAATAAATAGTTCCTTCTTCATCTTTATAATTCATAGAAGCTAGTATAAAAAGGAAGGGGAAGGGTTTATATACTTAGTTTAAAGTAGTAATATAAAAAAACTAAAGTCAATCTTAATATCTATAATTATACTACTTAAAAGTAATTTAGCTATTATTATAAGATATTAATTAAGCTAAAGATTATAAAAAGTAATATATTAAGAGGAAGAAAGAAAAGATATAGCTAAATAGAAGAAATATACCTTTTTATATCTAACTGGAGAGGTAGTTAATACTAAAAATAATAACTATAATAACCTAAAAGCTTATTTACTATAGGAATCTATTAATAAGATAAAAAAGAATAATCTAAAAAGCTTTTTACTATAAATCTAAAATTAACTAAACTAAAAAGGATATATTTATTTATATTATAATAGTAATAGCAAAGTAAGTATATTAATTAGAATATTATTATCTATAAAAAAGAGGCTTTTAACCTTAAACATTTTAAAAGTAAATTATAAAAAACCTTAACTCTTCTATAACTATATATGTTAACTTTCCCCTTAAAAATATATAATTATAAATTTAACTAAGTAGTTTATAACTATACCTTTTCTTAGCTATATTCCTACTACTAAATAATACTAATTACTTTTCTTTTTTTACTTATTACTCTTAATACTTAATTTCACCGTTAAGTAATTATTAACTATATTTAGTAACTATATTAATCTTACTTTTAAAAAAGCTACTTTATATGCCTAACTAGCTTTTTTCTTATTGAAAAATTATATTTTTAGAAGAAATATTAACTACTAGCACTAACTTTACCTTAATAATATCTATAAAAGAGGGTATTTTAAATTCTACTTCACTTCCTTATATGTTTATATATAATAACTACCCAACCTTAATAGATATTTTTATATTTAAATATAATATTTTAATTAAGCCTAACTATTACTTATATATCTTAAAAATTATATTTCTTCTCTTTTTACTTATTCTTACTAACTTTTGATAAAAATTATTAATATTACAATTAATGCCTCTTTATTTATTACCTTCTTAACTCTTTTCTTCTTTTAAAAATATTTAGTTATTTGAATTTAAATAAACAGTAATATAAGCTTATTTAATTAATTTTATATATTTATAACTTAATAGCTTCTTCTCTAAACTACTATAAGATCTTAAATAATATCTTACCAATCTACTCCCACTTCCTCTTAATCTCCTTTTTTAGGAAATTATAACTTTTAGAACTAAAACGTTTATTAAACTATATAAGATATAAATTAAATTAATAAGATCTAAGAAAAGCTTTTAATTTACATCTTGTATTTTTATAGAAACTAATTAGTCCTTTATAACTTAACTTTTTAAGTATTTTACTTACTTGAAAAAGATAGCTTCTTTTACTTCTAAATACTTACTTTAATAACCTTAATATAGCTAACTAAAACTAAAGCTAAACTAAATTTATCTTATTTACTATTTAGTTTAATAGATATCTCCTAAATATTATTTTTAAGATAATAAACCTAATTTAAACTTTTATTCTACTTTGTACACTTAAGGAAGTATTCAAACTAAGATAACTTAGAAACTTCTTAGCCCTTAAATAAATATATATTAGTAAAGACTTTATTAATATAACTTTAACTAAACGTTGAGAAAATAGTTTTGTTTAAGATAACTAAAATAACTTGAACTAAAAGCTTGAGATCTAGCTTATATAGTAAAGATACTTCTTAGAACTTTATAATATATTTAAGTTCTTATAAAAAAACTATTTTTTAGAGAAATATATTAAAATATATTATAATTTAATTATGGAACATATTATATAAAAATATTATATCAAAGTACTTATTATCTTTATACTTTTCTATAAAGATTTTATTATGAAATTTTATAGAATTCTAATGAATATATTTATATTATACTACTTCTTTATCTTTTTATAATGTAATAGAGGAGAGTATTATATAAGTTTAATTGTTAATTAATATAGTAGCTTGTACCTCTACTTAAATAATACTTAAAATATTATTTATATAAATAAAAGAGAGATATTAGAAACCTCTTTTAAAGTTACAGTTAAAATAATTTATAATTAATATAAAATTTATAAAGCCTTACTAAAAACTTAAAGACTTATTAATTATACTTGTTTTATTATTTTTTAGCTTTAGATCTGATTAAAAGGAGATATATAGGAGTATAAGCTATATAGTATAGATTTTATTAAATATATTCTCTAAGAGGGAGACTTTAATATTAAAGCTTCTTAATAAGAAGCTTTTTAACTATTAACTTAAACTTATAACTAAAGAATTAAGACCTTATAGTAGCTTAATTAAAAGCTTAGAAGTAAAATTAAAATAAAGTGTAAGATAATAGTTAAAAACTAATAAAACTACTTTATAAAAAGATATCTAACAAAGTAAAGAGCTAAATAACTAAAGAGGTTTAAGCTTAAATTGAAGTTTTCTTAATTTAGCTTTAGTTACTTAGAAACTAACTAGAATTAAAGAAGGAAATAGAAACCTTCAGCTAATAACTAACTAAACTAAAGATATTATCTATAATAATAACCTTAATATTTTAAATTTTATTCTTAATACTAAGAAAAAAGATTACTTGAAATAAAGCTTAGATAAAGTTAAGAATATATAGGATAAAATAGAGAATAAGTAAAGACAATTATATTATATTAAAATTAGAAAAAAGGTTACAAAGCTTAAGCTATTTTAAATAAATAAACTTAGTAATTTAACCTTAAAGTAGTTCTTTATTACTTAAGATAACCTAACCAAAGATATAGCTTAAGCTATATAGCTTTAAGATACTTTCTCAATCCTAAGTATACTAAATAGATAGATAATACTTAATATATAGTAAGCTACATAGACCTAAAGAGAAAATTATAATTATACTTAAGTTAAAAAAGAATTAGTAGAGAGATTAGCTATTATAAAGTAAAGTTAATTAAGTTTTTTTTCTTTTTAGTATATAAAGGACCTAAGAGATATATAAAAAGAGGTAAAGTTCTTAACTTTTAAGTTATGTAACTATAGTTCAGACTTAGATATTATCTTCACCTCTACGCTCCTCTATTAGACTTTAAATATCATAATAAGATAAGTTAACTATCTTCCTCTAGCTACCTCTATCTCTAAGGCTCTTCTAAGATATACCTACCCTTTACGCTATATTTAATTTATACCTATCTTCTAAGTCTCTTCTACTATTTAGATATCTATACTATAAGCTCTACTAAGCGTAAAAGCTCTAAGGCCTCTATACTATTACGCTATTTAGATAATATCTTCTGCCCTACTATATAGTCTTAATATAGAGTCTTACTACTATTAGCTATACTCTTAATATATTTACCCTTTTCAACTTATTAAGCTTTTAAGCTACTTTAGCTATCTTAAAAAAGTCTATAAAGTAGTTATAAGTATTAGAAGTATTATTAATAGCTTTAACTATTTCTATATTAGCCTTAAAGCTATATAACTTTAATTTTTTATACTTATTCGCTATCTTAAGTAAGTACTTCTAAATAAATTCAAGTAAAATCTTTTTATTAATATAGAGAAGATTATTATACTTAAAGCCCTTAGTTTTATTAACTTTAGTTTTATAGATTAAGTTAACTAGTATAGCTTTACTGGGTTTATATATAATTATAATAAGGGGGAAAGATATTATAGTTAATATATATATAGGAGGATATAAGGAATAAACTTAAAGCTTTATTTAAATAGTTAAGTTCTTATATTATAGCTACAAGAACCTTTTTAGCTATATAAAGAGTCATACTATTAAATTTATACCTTTAAGTATAAGTTTAAGCTATTAGTAAGCTTTTGCTATATTAGCTATAAGTATTATTAGTATTCTACGTTATAAATAACGCCTTTATAATAATATAAATAACGCTCTTACTAATACGTTTTACTGCTCTACTACTTCCTTACTTACTTTCTTCTACTAAGGATAAGTTAAGCTAAGTATTAATAAGTAGTTATATTAAGATCTATTTATTTACTTTATTAAGATTAAGTATAAGTTAAAGTGCTGCTATTAAGTTTTAATATTATAAAAAAAAGTATAAAGTGAACTATAATACCTATTTATATAGGTTAACTAGACTGCTAATATATATATAAGTTAAATATACTATATAAGTATTTTATCTTTTTTATAATTATATATAATTAGTTGTATTAATTATACTTATACTAATTATTTAACTATTAGATATAATAAAGATTAAGTTATTAAAGTTAAAAGCCTTTTAACTTTAAACTTTATAAGATATTATAAGAAATCTTATCTAACTATAGCTTATAATAAAAAATCTAAGTTAACTAGATCTAAAAGTAAGTATTTATTTATATATAATAATGCCTTTTAATTAAGTAAGTAATATACTAATATTAATACTTTAACAAAAGAAATAGATATATTACCTGATAGAGAGTCTTGGTTACTAATAGTAATAAAAAACCTTATAATAATACTATTTCTAATTCTATAGAAGAAGACGCTTATATAAAGATAGTAAGTTATTTTCTATTACAAAATCTAATATCTAATACTATAAAATTTAATTCTTTTAAAGAGTTATTAAATTATTATAATAAGTAAGTTTTTAATTATAAGTTATAATTAATAATTATAATACTAATATATAATAGCTCTACTCTTATAATTAATTCAAAGAAAATAAAGGCTTTAGTAGACTCTACTTATAGTTGATTTCTATCCCTTATTAATTCTAAATTTACTAAAAAAATATTAAAACTTTAGGAAGATTTTCCTTAGTTTCAGATATTTAGACTTCTAAATCCTAAAATCCCTTTTTAGGTAACATCATAAGCTATATTAATACCGATTTTAAGCTTATATATAAGCTTATAGGTTAGTATCAACTATAGATATTATTATTATTATTAATTAATTACATTATACTAACTATATATTTAGTATTTAAAGACCTTGCTAAAGCTTATACTAGTCTTTATCTTATAAAGAAGTAATAGATAGTTTAAGTATTTATTCTAACTTAACTATTTATAATTTCTTTAGGTAAGTTAATTATATTATTAATTATGTATATATACCAGTTATATATAGTTTTACTAGAGATAATATATATAGTAATACTACTTTTATTAAGTCTTTTAAAGCTAATTATAAGGAAACTTATAATAACCTTTTTAAGAATAATATTACATATATTACGTATATAATTAACTTAGTAGTATAAAATATACCATAGAGTTTTATATCTAATTCTAGTATAAAAGAGGAATTATCTAATTATACTAATAATAATATTACTATAATTAATAATAATTTTGCTACAGAAGAAAATAAAGAATTAAAATATAATCTATTAAGTAGTAAGTATTTTATTATATTATATATAATATTAATATATATAACTTATTAACTGACTTAAATAGACCGTATGAAGTAAATTTAATATATAACTATATTAGTTAAATATATAGATAGAATAAAACACCTTTTATTAGAAGGTATTAATAGAGCTAAAAATAAAATTACTCTACTTTTTAATTTTAATAAGAAAATTATCCCTATAAGTAAGTTAGTATTATAGTATTTACTTAAATTATGGAAATATATACTAATTAATATTAGACTATAAGATTAAGTAGAAATCTATATATAGAATAATTTCTACTACTATAGAGTTTAACCCTACTTCAAATTATATCTATAGAAATACTAGTAATTTAGAGTTTAAAAAACGTTGTATTACTAATAGTAAGTATAAAGCTTTAAAAGACTTAGAATCTATATTTTTAGTCTTTTTAAAGCTTGATACTTATTTATAATCTAAGCTTTATATTAACCTTAATATAGGGTTATTATATAACGTACATGCATAGCGAGTCGCGCATCATAGCGAGTCGCGCACTTTTCCTCAATTCTACACCCTTCACCTTTACAACAACTTTTCTCCACGTACAACCATGGGTTCTTCTTTAAATGAAAGTCGCATTATCCTTGCAGTTGAAGCTATCAAAAAAGAGCCAAAACTATCCGTACGAAAAGCAGCCTCTATCTATAATATCCCCGAAGCAACACTCCGCGACCGACGCGCCGGACGACTACCACGACACGAAACGCGTACGAACTCAATGAAGATGACTGCGACAGAAGAAAGTGTGATTCTTGAACGAATTATCGACCTAGTCGATCGAGGATTTCCGCCGCGGCTTGAAGACGTGCGAGATATGGCCGATTGTCTCGTTGACGTACGCGACGCGACGCGTGTCGGACCGCGATGAGCAGAAAACTTCATACGACGCCAACCACGATTGAAAATGCGTTTTCGACGTCGAATCGACTATCAGAGGGCATTAGCTGAAGATCCTACGATTATACAAGGCTGGTTTGCGCTCGTACGGAACACAATTGCAAAATACGGTATCATCGACTCAGATATCTATAATTTTGATGAGACTGGATTCTTGATGGGAATGCTGTCGCACGCAAAAGTTGTTACAACCTCTGATCGCCATGGGAGGCCTCGTACGAAGTAACCTGGCAATCGCGAATGGGTTTCTGTTATTCAGGGTGTATGTGCAGATGGCTGGGCGCTGCCTCCGTACGTCATTGTCAAGGGCAAATATCACCTGCTCTCGTGGTACACCAATGGCCAATTCCCACCCGAATGGCGCGTCCACCCTAGCGAAAATGGATGGACTACGAATGAGATTGGCCTAGATTGGCTAATGCATTTTGAAAAGTGCACAAAGTCTCGTACGAAGGGTGTTAAGCGGCTCCTAATCCTTGATGGCCACAACAGCCACAAATCCACCAAGTTTGACGATTACTGCAACGAACACGGCATTATTGCTCTTTGCATGCCTCCCCATTCATCGCACGAGCTTCAGCCTCTTGATGTTGGATGTTTTGGTCCGCTGAAGGCTTCGTACGGCAAGGAAATCGAGAAGATGATACGGATGCAGATTACGCACATTACTAAGGACGATTTCTTTCCTGCCTTTAAGGCAGCCTTTTTTTCTTCAATGGGTGAAGGAAACGTACGAGCTGGTTTTAGACAGGCTGGCCTTGTACCTTTTGACCCAGAAGTAGTTATTTCCCGCCTGGATTTCAAGCCAAAGACGCCAACACCATCCAACTCACGCCCAAGCAGCCAGGGCTCATGGGACCCAAAGACACCAACCACAGCACATGACGCCGTACAAAGCTCTGCTTCACTTAAGAAAAGGATTACTAGTCATCAACATAGCTCACCAACACATTTGTACGAAGTTGTTGACTTGCAAGCCAAAGGTATTAGCAAGTTAGCGCACAAACTAGCTCTTGTTGAAGCTGAGTGCCGCGGGCTTCGTACGGCAAATGAGATACTAAGCAAGCGCCGGAGGGCTAAAAAGTCCCAACTGCGTCTTGAAGGGTCACTTAACGCAGCTGAAGCTGAGGCGATCCGGGTAGAGAAGGGGGTTGTTGATGCTAGAGGCGAAAATATGCGTCAGGAGGGTGCTCGTACAGAGGGGGGTGAATCGCGCGGGCGGCGATGTGGCAATTGTGGAAAGACTGGACATAACGTACGAACATGTCAGGTAGTTGGGGAGACCTCTGAAGAAGAGGATGATGAGTAGTTTTGATTGATTTTGTACGATGTAGCTTGATTGATACATAAAAATAGTAGAGAGGTGGTGAAAAGTGCGCGACTCGCTATGATGCGCGACTCGCTATGCATGTACGTTATATATACTATATATAAAAAGCTAGATAATTTAATCTCTAAGTTTACTACTTTAAAAGAGAGATTAATAGAAATAGTAATTATTATTATTATTATTATTATTATTATTATTATTATTATTATTATTATTATTATTATTATTATTATTATTATTATTATTATTATTATTATTATTATTATTATTATTATTATTATTATTATTATTATTATTATTATTATTATTATTATTATTATTATTATTATTATTATTATTATTATTATTATTATTATTATTATTATTATTATTATTATTATTATTATTATTATTATTATTATTATTATTATTATTATTATTATTATTGTTAAATTATATAAACTAACTTAGTTAATTTATAAGCTGCTTATTGTACTATTTTAATTAATAATATAAAAAATGGAATAACTAAATTAGCTATAATTTCCCTTGAAAACTAGATTTCTTTAATCTAAGTACTTATAAACTTTATATTATAAGTATAATACTAGATCCTAGATTTAAAGTCTACTATTTTGAAAATAATAAGCTTCTATACTATTATCCTACTATTAAAAAGGATGTTATTAATTTATTAAAAAGAGAATGTAAATTATAAATATATATTTACTATTTTTATTCTATATTAATCTACTAGTTATATACTAATATGTTAATTTAGGGTTAAAATAAAAAAGATAGTTCTTTAGAGTCTAGAGATGTATCAGATTCTAATATATCTTATAATTCAAACTCTAATAATAACTTTTATATTAGTAGTAATACTACTATAGAAGCTAAACATATTAGTTATATAGCTAAAGGGCTATCAAGATAAGATATAAGTTGTTTTTTTAATATTAATATATATTATATATTATATATTAATATTAATTATAGTTATTAATATTTACTAATAATTATTAAAGATTAATCCTTTACTTTACTAGAAAAGTAATAGTTATAAATATCTTACATTAGCTATTTCAGCTCGAAGGTATTTAGCTATTCTAGTTACTTCTGCTCCTATAGAGAAGGTTTTTTTCTATTACTAGTAATATAGCTACTAAAAATAAAAATAAACCAAGCTCTCATACTATAACAGAATTAATTCTTTTAAAATACTGGAAAATTAAGGATTTAAAGGAATTAGAAGAAATATTTTTAGATAATCTAGAAGAAGAAGAAGAAGAAGAAGATTAATTAGTTAGATTTTTATATATATAGTTTATTTAGTTATAAGTTATTTTATTTTATTTATATTATTTTACTCTCTACTTATAAACTTGCAAATTACTATTATTATATTGATAGTTTTACTTTAAATCTTTATTTATTATAATAATAATTATATTAGTTTTTATTTATATTAATATTTATTAATATTTAACTAATTTATACTAGTTAATTAGTCTTACTACCTAGTAAATTAACTTAACTACCTTAGTATTAGTTAATAAGGTGACTTAATTAGCTTAGTCTTAGTTAGCCAATTAACTTAACTTAACTTAACTAAATCTTAACTTTAGTAATTATTATCTAATTTAATTATAACATATATTAATATGATATTATTAATATAATTTTAAATATAAAATTACTAAAAAAAGAGATCTAATTATTTATAAAATATTATAAAGTATTAAAAAACTTATAAATATTTACATTCTCCTATAAGATATATTATTAAACTAAAGAAAACTCTATATAGGTTTAAAATATATTTCTCTTTTAGTGTAAAGAATTCAGTTCTATCTTTAAGAGATTTATTTAGTCTATAAGGTTTAAAACAGGACCTCTATTTCTTTTAAAACATTAACTAAAAAGTTATACTTATTTTTTATATTAATAACCTTTTTATTTTATTTTATAAATATGATAAGAATAAAGCTTAAAAAGTTATTAATAAAATTAAAAAAAGTTTAAAATTGAGGAATAGAGAGATATTAAATAATACTTAAAAATAGAAGTTCTGAAGGATTAAAAAGTTTAAAAGATCTTTTTAATTTGTAACTTATGTATTAAAAAAACTATTTAGAAGTTTAATTTATAGAATACTATTTACCTATTAATACGTTTTCTTCAAATAGAACTTAAATTAAATAAAAACTAAGCTTTATTATAATAAGTTAAAATCTTTTAAGAGATAGTTAAATTAATACTTTTTATTAGTTTATTTATAAAAATAGATATTATATTTATAGTAATACTTTTATTTTAATTTTTTATGAATCTTTTTTGAAGATATCTAGCTGTAACAGGCTGACTCTGACGATGGTTCTAGCGGCTGAGAAAGGGGGGAAGTGATGTAACAGGCTAGGCCTGTCACATGGGATGCTCTCGGCTATGTTCGGCACTGAGTAAGACATCAAGGGATAGGATATCAAGGGATAGGATATCAGGGTCGAAGATAAAAGGGCATGTAGATGTAGCTGAGATGAACAAGAAACCTTCCTTCCTCATCTGAGGATTCTCATTTGAGAAAGGAAGTACGAGTCGCAACATTGCTCCTACCAACCCTTTGCACTAGCTATTATAAAATATATTATATAGTATTTATATAAAACTTAATATCTTATAATTTATTCTAGTATTTTAAAAATTAAATTTATAAATATTTAGATCTTATTTATGACTATAAATATTTTATTTATAAGTAATAAAATTATAAAATAAACTTTATAAATATATTTTATTATACTATTTAGAAAAGTAATTTAATAAAAGTAATTTAATAAATAATAATTATAAGATTAACTACGAATATAAAATTTTTAAATTTAATAGAAATAACAAAAAAATAATAGCCTTTTAGAAACTATTAAGAAATTTTAAGCTTAAGCTTAACAATATATAAAATATTTATTATAATAACTGATAAATAATTAGATTTATTATAAATAAATAAAAAAGAATAAGTATTTATTTAAAATATATTAATATCTATAATATATAGTTAAAAAAGTTATTATAAAAAAAGTTCTTAGATTATTTATACATTGAAAAATAAAATATTTGTCGATAAATCTATAAAAAGCTCTTATAAATAAAATATAAATATTCTTATTAATTTTTAAATTTTATAGATATAATATATATAATTATGATATATTTATAAGAAATATCAAATAAAATAAAATTTCTCTTATTATATATAAACTTAAAAGAAAACTATTTATAAATTTAAAATATGTCTTATAAAACTAAAATTATGTAGTTTTAAGCTAAAATAACTTAACTATTAAAATTATTATTTCTATGAAAATTTAATACTATTTAATATAAAATATTAAAAATATAAATAGCTTTTTTAAGATCTTCTTTAAATAGCTTAATAATATTAATAAATCTTTTAATATTTTGAAAACTTATATTATATTTATCAAAAATTAAGATCTATTTTTTAAGAAGTTTTCTAATTATTTATAAATATTTAATATATTCTATTTAAAGAAGTTATGATACTTAAAAATTCAATATAATATATAAATAGATTTCTAAAAAGTAATAATTTTCAAATTAGAATAAAAAACTTATAAAACTAGAAATAATACAAACTTTATATTAAGAGTTTTGAAAAAAATATTAGTTTAAAAAGTAATTAGAATACATTATTAAAAAGTAAGAAAAATATCTTTAATAATAAAGGTAAATATATATAAATAGAATTATAAGGAGTTTAATATTTCTAAAGAAAACTTATATAAAACTTTTTAATAGATAGATATTATAAAGGCTAAAAAAGCTTATTTATAAAAATATTTAAAAGAAGTTTTCTACTAAATAGAAATAATAATAAGGGGAACATTTATAAAAAAATAAATAACTTTAGAGAAACATTTAATATATTTATTGAAGATAACTACTTAATATATAATAAAAAGAGAGTATGTGTTATTATTAAATAAATTATTAACAGAAAGAATCTCTTGAAAAAGCTAGAAAGTATATTATTTGTAAAATAGCTTAATACTAAAAAGGTTTATTAAAAGAAATATAGCTTTATAAAGTACTAAAAAAAAACTTAATAAATATTTAGCTTTTAAGCTTTATTTTGACTTTTATAAAAAAAAGAGATTTAAGAAACTTATAAAAAGTAGAGTTTTTAAAATGGTTTATTTTCTTTTTATAAATCTTCTTTTTAGCTAAATTATCTATAGTAAATTACTATATAATAAAATATTTATAAATAATAAGATAATTTTAAACTTTTATAGTCTTATAATATTTTAATATTAATAAAAAAGTTTTATATTTCTATTAAATATTTTATTAAGTACTATAAAAATATAAGAAGTATTATTACTTACTAGCTAAGAGGTATTCTTATAAATAAGAATAAAATATATATCTTATAAGGTTTTAATTTTAAACTAAATATAAGTAATATTAAATTCTACTATAATAAAGTTTAATTTACTGCTTTCTTAAGAGATTTTAAATAGAATAATTATATATTTATTATAGGTAAAATAGAGGTATTAATTATAGTATCTTAAGTTCGAGAAGTACTTATAGAAATAAAACCTATTACTACAAAAGTTATTAGTAATATACTTAAAGTATTTTACTTTATTATCTTTACTAATTTGAATATTATATTTATTATTACTAGAAGTAGTAATATAAATTTTTAAGAAAAATTAGTTTATAAAAAAAAAATTAGAGAGATATATCAATCTTTTTATTATACTAAATTGAATTTATTTTATTACTATTAAAGTTAGGGTTTAGTTGAGTTAAGTTAAGTTAATAGGTTAAGTAAGACTAAGCTAGTTAAGTTAAGTTAGCTATATTAAGTAACTTAAGTCTAACTAAACTAGTTAGTTAACTAGTCTAACTAAATAGTAGCTAACTAGTTTACTAACCTTAATTACTACTATCTTAATAAAACTTAGCTTTAATAGAGGTATGAAAGATATACTTTAGAAAGATATTAATAAAGTATCTCAATAGAAGTAGAAAAATATATTTCTAATACTTATAAGAAGCTTATTATTATGACTATTTTTAAAAGGGTTAGTATCTATCCTCTTAAGCTTTAATTAGCTTATTTCAACTGTACTCTTACTTAATAAAGAGAGTAATATTAATTTTGTATTATTTATAAACCTTAGAAATTATAAGGATATTATAATTCTTAGTTATAAAAGAATTAATATTAATAAAAAAAATATTTTTTTACTTTAAGGTTTCTTAATAATAAGAGTAAGCTATTTATAAACAACTTTTACTTCTTTATTTTACTTATAAATAAACTTTATAATAATCAAATCCTTAAGAGTAAAAGTAAAGTTTTTAGTAAGCTTATTAAAAATAGTTCTAATAGTATATTAAGAAGAATATTAATATAGATAAATAAATATAAAATAATCCTTATAAACCTCTTTAATAGAATTAAAAAGCTATAATAAAACTAATTAATAATGATAGCAAAAAATAAGTTATTAAATATTATAATAGTTTATCTTATAATATATCTTCTACTTTATATAGCCTTCTTAATAAGCTTTACTAAGAGAGTAAGTTATATAACTAGTATATATAAGCTTTATAAACTTATAATTTAAAAATACTTAAGAGGGTAACTTCTTCTTAAGTAATATATTTTTTTAAACTCTTTAGTCTCTTTTAACTATTAGCTCTTCATAATTATAAGTTTAATTTATTAGAACTTTAATTTTACTTCCTTATTATTATTAAAATATCTTATAGAGTAAATAAGTTTCTCTCTTCTTTTTTTATATTTCTACTTATATATAACTAACTACTTTCTATACTTTATAAGATATTTTATTTTTTTAAGTTTTTAAGATAGACTTTTATTTTAAAAGTATATAAATTAAGTTAAAAACTTATCAAAACTAATTCGTTTAGTTTAACTATTTTGAAATCATTTATATTATATATAATATCTAAGATTTTATTTAATTTTAATAAACTTACTATACCTATTGTTAAAAATACCAATAAAATAAATATCCCCTCTTTTAAGGATTATATTAATCAGATTAATAAAGAGAAATAAGATTTTTATAAAGAAGATCTTATAAAATAGAAATAAAATAAAGTTTAAGAAGAAAAGTAAGCAAATATAGCTAATTCTTAATAAGAGATAAATAAAAATAAAATTACTTAAGTTCTAGTTACTTTTATATTTATATATATTTAATTTCTTTTTAAGCTAACTAAACTAATATTTATTATATTTAAAGATCCTTTTCTCTAAGTTAGGTATAAAATATTTATTAAATAATAGTTTATTTTAGTAGCTAAAGCTTGAAATAATTAGAAACCTAAGAATTAGTTTTTAGGATATATTTAGAATCAGTTTCTAATAAATATTAGCAAAACGCTTATGAATATAATTAAGCTTTAGATTTTAAATAAACTAAATAAGAATTATATTTTACTTAAATTTATTTTAAAACTTAAAGCTTTACTTCTTCTTAAGTTATATATTTTAAATATTTCTAAATTAAATAATAATATAGATTTTATACTAAGAGCTAGTAGTTAGAGGAGACTAAAAAGTTTATAAAAAGTATACATTACTTAAAAAGAAGTTACCTTCTTAAGCGTCCTTAAATTATAAACTTATAAAGCTTATATTAGTTATATAACTTACTCCTTTAGTAAAGTTTATTAAAGAAACTAACGTGGTTCATCAGTCAGCCGGACGTTTTTTCCCACGTACACAACAACATCTAGTATTTCTCAACCACAACGCATTAAATCAACTATTAGTTGTCGCTATCAGAATCTCCTGAGGGTTCGACATCTTTGGAACAGGTTCGCGCGTTATGCCCAGTCTCACCACACATACCACAGCGTCTCCGAGCTGGCTGGGCTCTCTTTGATGGACCCCCCTCGTCGTCCTCTTGAGGTGCTGGACGTTTCCCTTTTTGTTTCCCTTCAAGCAAAACCTGAGATTCCTCTATACTAAGTGCCCCTCCAAGCTGGACCCGCGTTCTTTTAGCCCTCCGGCGCTTAGCAAGTGCTACATTCGCATCCTCAAGGGTACGAAGCCGATCAGTCAAAATAGTGATTGAGTGCGCCATTGCCTGCGCACCCTTTGACAATTGCTCAACTGCAGCAATAATTGGTGTCGGTGAGCTTCCTTGATGAGCAGAGATGCGACTTTTGATAAAGCTGGACTGTGAGACGGTTTGTTGTGGGTTAGAGGGCGTTTGCGACTGCCAAGGTGGTGGTGTTGAAGGGTTGGCTATAAGAGGTGTAGGCGTCCGTAAATGCACATCAAGCTTTTTGATGACATGGTCTGGGTCCCATGGTGAAATTCCAGCGCCTTGGAAAGGAGACCTGATGTTTTCCTCATTAAAAACCTTGTTGTGGGCCTGGTGGAAGGCAATAAAGAACTCAGACTTGGTGATGTGATTTATGGAGGCTCTGATGAATAGGTTGATTTCATCACTATATGCGCGTTTTAAAGGCGAATAAAAGGTAATATCTAATAGCTATAGTAGATATGATAAATGTGCAGGCATACTAACAGTTATAATATTGTTCTGCTTGCAGTAATCGTCAAACTTAGCTGATAAATAGCTCTTATGGCTGTCGATAATAAGCATCTAGTAGACACCCTTCGTTCGGTTCTTAGTATGTTTATTAAAGTGTTTAATCCAGTCAAGACCTATCTGATTGTCCGTCCATCCATTAGCCGTGGGTTTGATCACCCAGTTGCCCGGAAAACCTGATTCCGTGGTCCAACTAGCAAGGTGATATACGCCCTTAACGATCACGAACGGAGGGATGCACCACCCGCCCGAATTGATACATTCGATGACTGTAGCCCATTCACGGTTGCCAGGCTGGACAGACTTTGCTTTGCCGCGTCGATCAGCGCGTGTTACCACCATTGACGCGGTGATCATGCCCATCATGAAGCCAGTTTCGTCAAAATTGTATAGGTCCCCCTCTTGGATGCCATACTTGGCCATCATGTTGCGTAATAGCGCAAACCACTTTGATATAACCTCAGGATCTTCTTGAAGAGCCCTTTGATAATCGTATGGACGATTAAACTTGGTTTTCAGAGCAGGCTGTGAGTCCACAAACCGCCTGGCCCATCGCTTGCCAACAGGCTCGCCATTACGCGCTCGCAGCAGGAGATTGGCCATATCTTCCACACCGGCGAGGCGCAAAGGAAATCCTCTGGAATCCTGCTCAATAACGTATTGGAGAAGTGTTTTCTCCTCGATCGCATCGAGTTTATGTCTTTGAGGTTGGGTAGTTTCGCGTCGAGGTCGGTTGTTCATTCTGTCGCGTAAGGAGCTTTCGGGGACACCGTAGTTCTTTGCTGCACGCCGTACACTTAGCTTTTGACCTGCAGCACGTGTCAATTGGATCGCCTCGATGGCAAGAAGGATTTTGTCTTCTTGTGAGTAAATTGGCATTGTGGTTGTAGAGTATTTACGCGCTGAGTGTTTAAGTGGTTAATGACTGAGCGTGTCTGGGAGAAAGTGCGCGGCTGACTGATATGCGCGGCTGACTGATGAACCACGTTAGTTATTAATGTTCAGCTTAACTTATCCTTAATAAAAGAGGGTAGATAGGTAAGTAGGTAGGTAATAGAGTAGTAAAATATATTAATAATAGTATTATTTATAATGCTATTATTCATAAGAATATTATTTATAATATTATAAAAGCGTCATTTATAACGTAGAATACTAATAGTACTTTTAGCTATTATAGCTAAAGCTTAGTAATAGCTTAAATCTATACTTAAAGGTATAAACTTAATAATATAACTCTTTACTACTATAGCCAAAAAGGTTCTTATAGTTATAGCATAAGAACTTAATTATTTAAATAAAGCCTTAAGCTTATTCCTTATATCTTCCTATATATATAATAACTATAATATCTTTCCTCTTCATTATACTTATATAAAAACTAAATGAAACTATATTAAATAACTTAATTTATAAGACTAAAGTTAATAAAATGAAAGGCATTAAGTATAATAACCTTCTTTATACTAATAAGAAGACTCTACTTAAATTTACTTTAAATTACTTATTTAAAACAGCTAATAAGGATAATATACTAGAGTTATATAACTTTAAAGTTAATATAGAGATAGTTAAAGCTACTAATAGTAATTCTATTATATACAACTACTTTGTATTTGTAAACTTCTTTAAAATAGCTAAAATAACTTAAAGGCTTCTTAATAAGTTAAAAAAAGTAAATATATTAAGAGTATAACTAATAGTAATAAAGCTCTTTATTGGGACTATATAGTAAAGTAGATAATATTATCTAAATAGTATAATAATATAGAGGCTTTAAAGCTTTTACGCTTAGTAGAGTTTATAGTATAAACGTCTAAATAGTAGAAGAGATAATAGAAAATAGGTATAAACTCAATATAGCATAAAGATAGAGGTAGCTAAAAGAAGATAGTTAAGGCTTATTATAATATTTAAAGTTAGAGGAGTATAGAAGTAAAAATATTATCTAAGTCTAAATTATAATTATATGACCTAAATGTTATTAGTAGAGGGCGAAGAGACTAGTCTAGCTTTTATAGTTAATAATAGTGAAATTTTATAATATAAGGCTAGCAGCTACGACTAACGAGTTTATAAAAAGGATATATTACTTAAGAGGAAGTTACTCTCTAAAGTATTTTTAAATTATAAGCTTATAAAGCTTATGCTAACTATATAACTTACTCTTTTAATAAGACTTATTAAAAGAGCTATATAAAGTAGAAGATATATTATAAGATAAATTATTATAAAAGTTTAATGGATATTTAGTTTATAAGCTTTATTTTAATTTTATAAGAAATAGAAATATAATAAGTTTATCAGAAATAGTAATTTTAAAGGTTTTTTTCTTCCTCTAAATCTTCTTTTAACTAAATGATCTATAATAAGCTACTATATAATAAGATATTTATAAATAATAAAATAGTTTTAAACCTTTATAGTTCTATAATATTTAAATAGAAATAAGAAAAATTTTATACTTCTACTAAATATTTTGATAAACATTATAAGTTTTTAAAATATATTATTACTTATTAGCTAAAAGATAATTTTATAAATAAAAATAAAATATATTTCTTTTAAAATATTAATCTTAGTATAACGTTAGATATAAATAATATTATATTTTAGTATAATAATATTTAACTTATTATCTTCTTAAGAGATCTTACATAGAATAATTATATATTTATTATAGTTAAAATAAAGATATTAATTATAATATCTTAAGTTAGAAAAGTATTTATAGAAATAAAGCTCTTTATTATAAAAATTACTAATAACATACTTAAAGTATTTTATCTTACTATTCTTATTAATTGTATTATTATATTTAATATTATTAAAATTAGTAATATTGATTTTGAAGAAGTATTAGTCTATAAAAAAGAAAAAGAAATTTAAAAGATATACTATTTATTTTATTATATTAAATAGAATTAATATTATTATTCTTATTTTAATAAGAATTAATTTTAATAGAGGTACAAGAAATATATTTTAAAGAAGTATTAATAAAATATCTTAATAGAAATAAAAAAATATACCTTTAATATTTATAAGAAGTTTATTATTATTATTATTATATTCTAAAAAGTTATTATCTTCTTCATCTTTAATTAACTTATTTTAGTTTATAAATATAAACTTTAACGAATATTTTTACTTAATAAAAAGAGTAATATTAATTTTAAAATATTATAATTTTTAGTTATAAAGGAATTAATAGTAATAAAGAAATTACTTTTTTTATTTTTAAACTTGTTATTAATAAAAATAACCTATTTATAAATAACCTTTATTTCTTCACTGTATTTAGAAATAAATTTTGTAATAATTAAAGTTTTAAAAATAAGAATAAAGTTTTTAATAAGTTTATTAAAAGAAATTCTAAAGCTATATTAATAAAAATATTAATATAAATAAATAGATATAAAATAAAATTTATAAGCTTTTTTAATAATATTAAAAACTATAATAAAAACTAATAAATAATAATAATAAATAAAAAATAGAATATTTATTAAGTTTATTAAAAGACTTCTAAATAGTATTAATTATATAAATAGCTCAATCTCTTAAAAATATTTTTTTATTTAGCTTATAACTAGAGATAATACTTATAAATAGAGAAATAAGCTATTATAAATAGCCGTATAATAATCACTTATTAAGTATTATTTAATATAATACATAAAATTATAAAAGTTATTATATTATTATAAATAAAAAGGTACAATCTTATAAGAATATAGAAAGTTATATATAAAAAGTAAATATATGCTAAAAGTATTAAAACTATATAGAGCTTTATGCTTATCCTTCTTCCTCTTCTTCTTTCTTATCTTCAAACCTATATTAATAATATATAACCTATAATAAATCCTTTATAATATCTATGTTATAAGATTTATACAAGAATGCTAATTTCCTATAAAGTATACCTTTTTATAAGTAAATAGCTAAAAAATATTACTATATAGAATAATATTTATATAGTAAATAAAGCCTTTAACTTTAGTAAGTATTCTTTTACTAATTAGTAGTATATTATTAAAGTAGCTATAGCTAAAGCTTTCATAAATACCTCTAGAGGGGACCCTCTCTATATTTCAATTAAAGTAGTAAATAATAGCTTTAGATACTTTTATATAGAAGCTATATATATTTCTAGCTATTTTAAGGAGTAGCTCTTCTTTATATAAACTTTCTATGATATTAAAGTAGAAGTAGCTTAAGCTTAAGCTTAGTAAGAAAATATTAATAAGTACTCTTTATACTAACTAATAAAGAGAGTATTATTAATAATAGTATAGCTACTATTAAGCTTATTAGCTTAGCACACTACTTTATTTATAGATAATATAAAGTATACTAAAGGTATCAGCTAGTCTAATTAAATAAGAAGAATAGTAGATAGTAAAGCAGTAATAGGAGTAATATTAGTAGTATAAGTAATATATAAGAGAGAGAATAAGTTAATAGTTTAGTAGTTAGTAATTAAGTAATTAAATAATTATAAACTATATTATTACTAAAGTGAAGTTAAAAATAGTAAAGTTATTAATATATATATATATATATATAAGTCCAGCTAAAGTTAAGAGAGGATTATATAACTTAAAGCTATATATATTATTAAGAGGTATAAAGTTAAGAGGTCTATCACTCTAAATAGATAAAAACTATAATAAACAGCTAGAGGCCTATTAGAAAAACTATATATTACAATATTATTATAATATTTATAATAAAAGTAAAATTTTAAGTCTTAAAAGTATTATGAAAAAAGGAATCATATAGAAAAATATTTCTTAATATAATATTAAATATAAAAAGAATACTTAAAAATTGAATTATAATAATTTATAAATAATTTAATTTATAATTAAAAATAAAATAATACTATAATATATTTTTATTATATATATATTTAAAATATATAATTATACTAAAAACCTTAAAAATAGGTTTAATATAGTTTATATGTTTATAAACTTAATATTTATTAATAGTTTTGTAAACACCTTTTGAAAAATAAATTTAAATAGTTTTATAAACTATAAAATTTAATAAGTATATATATATTTATAATAGAAGATATAAATAGAAATCATTAGAAATAAAGTAATATAATAGCTAAAAAAGTTTATGTTTAGCTTTATAATTAGAAAACTTAATTTAGCTTATAAACGCTTATAAATAAATTAAACTTGTTTAAATATAAATATTATTTTAAGCTAAAGTTTTAAATATATATAAAACCTTTTCTAAAAGCTATTAGCTTTATATTATAAAATTTAATTAGTATTAATTACAAAAGCTAAATTAAGCTTTTTATTTTCTATTAATAACCTTTAAGTTATATTATTTTTAGACTTGAATATTATCTTTATTTCTATATTCTTTTAATTTTAAATATTATAATAAGCTTTAACTATTTTCTTCTAGTTATCTTAATTTCTTCTCTTTTGTTATTTAAATATCTATATTATAAATAATATCTTCTACTTTATTATATAATTTTAATAGCTTTAACTAGTTTTATTTTATAAAATATATTCTATTTTATCTATAAATTTAGTAATATCTTTATATTATATATAAAATAATAGTTTAAGCTATCTAAGTATTTTAATTATCTAAAATATTATCTTCTTATTATAAACTATAATATTTATTTTAAAAGCTTTCTAATAATACTGTATATTAACCTAATATTTTAAATCTATTTTATTAAGTATAAATCGATCTTCTATTTACTGAATAATAGTTAATAGAAAATCCTTAAATAGAGGTATATTATCTAATTAGCTAAAGCGTTAATTATATTTATTTAAAGATATATTATAATACTAAAACTACCCATAGCTAAATATTAAATCATATTATTTATTTAATATTAAGCTAACGTATATGCATAGCGAGTCGCCCATCATAGCGAGCCGCCCACCTTTCACTACCCTCCAGCCATTTGTGTAAGTCAATTAAGCCACATCGTACGAAATCAATTGAAACTACTCATCAGCCTCTTCTTCAGAGGTCTCCCAAACTACCTGACATGTTCGTACATTATGTCCAGTCTTTCCGCAGTTACCACATCGCCGCCCGCGCGATTCACCCCCCTCCGTACGAGCACCCTCTTGACGCATGTTTTCGCCTCCAGCATCAACAACCCCCTTTTCTACCCGTATTGCCTCAGCTTCAGCTGTATTAAGTGACCCTCCAAGACGTAGTTGGGTTTTCTTAGCTCTCCGGCGCTTACTTAGTATCTCATTTGCCGTACGAAGCCCGCGGCACTCGGCTTCAACAAGAGCTAGTTTGTGTGCTAACTTGCTAATACCTTTAGCTTGCAAATCAACAACCTCGTACAAATGAGTTGGTGAGCTATCTTGATGACTAGTGATTCTTTTCTTAAGTGAAGCAGAGCTTCGTACGGCGTCATGTGCTGTGGTTGGTGTCTTTGGGTCCCAGGAGCCCTGGCTGCTTGGGCATGAGTTGGATGGTGTTGGCGTCTTTGGCTTGAAATCCAGGCGGGAAAGAACTGCTTCTGGGTCGAATGGTACAAGGCCAGCCTGTCTAAAACCAGCTTGTACGTTTTCTTTGCTTATTGAAGTAAAAAAGGCTGCCTTGAAGGCAGGAAAGAAATCATCCTTAGTAATGTGCGTAATCTGCATCCGCATCATCTTCTCGATTTCCTTGCCATATGAAGCCTTCAGCGGACTAAAACAGCCAACATCAAGAGGCTGAAGCTCGTGCGATGAATGCGGAGGCATGCAAAGAGCAATAATGCCATGTTCCTTGCAGTAATCGTCAAACTTGGTGGATTTGTGGCTGTTGTGGCCATCAAGGATTAGGAGCCGTTTAACACCCTTCGTGCGAGACTTTGTGCACTTTTCAAAATGTTTTAGCCAATCTAGGCCAATCTCATTTGTAGTCCATCCATTTTCGCTAGGGTGGACGCGCCATTCGGGTGGGAATTGGCCATTGGTATACCATGAGAGTAGGTGATATTTGCCCTTAACAATGACGTATGGAGGCAGCGCCCAGCCATCTGCACATACGCCCTGAATGACAGAAACCCATTCGCGATTGCCAGGCTGCTTCGTACGAGGCCTTCCACGGCGGTCAGAGGTTGTAATAACCTTTGCGTGCGACAGCATTCCCATCAAGAAGCCCGTCTCATCAAAATTGTAGACATCGTCATCGTGTATTCCGTACTTCGCGATTGTGTTTCGTACGAGGGCAAACCAGGCCTGCACAATTGCAGGATCTTCAGCCAATGCCCTCTGATAGTCGATTCTACGTCGAAAACGCGTCTTTAGTTGTGGTTGGCGTCGTACGAAGTTCTCTGCCCATCGCGGTCCGACACGCGTCGCGTCACGTTCGTCAAGGAGACAATCGGCCATATCTCGTACGTCGTCAAGTCGCGGTGGAAATCCTCGATCGATCAGGTCAATAACTCGTTCAAGAATCACAGTTTCTTCCACCTGAGTCATCTTCATTGAATTCGTACGAGTTTCGCGTCGTGGTAGAAGTCCAGCGCGTCGGTCGCGAAGTGTAGTTCTCGGGACCTTATAGATAGAAGCTGCTTTTCGAACGGATAGTTTTGGGTCCTTTTTAATAGCTTCAATTGCAAGGATAATGCGACTTTCATTTGAAGAAGAACTCATGGTCGTACGTAGAGGAAGGTTGTTGTGAAGGTGAAGAGTGTAGAATTAAGGAAAAGTGGGCGGCTCGCTATGATGGGCGACTCGCTATGCATATACGTTATAAAAGAGGTATTTTTCAAAATACTTTATAGTTAATACATAAATTAATAATTTATATTATATCTATAATATTTAATCATTCTCTACTAAATCTAAATATAAAGATAAACTATATTAGTATATACTAAAAAGCTTAATATAAACCTTTTAGTAATATTTATAAATATAGATATATAATCATTCTCTACTAAATCTAAATATAAAGATAAACTATATTAGTATATACTAAAAAGCTTAATATAAACCTTTTAGTAATATTTATAAATATAGATATATAAATCTACAACTATTTACTTTAGTATTAACTAATATATATATAAGAGTATTATATCTATTATATATTATAATAAATCTTATTTTAAGAAACTATCTACTTATTAAGTATTATAAGTAAATAGATAAAATTATAAAGTATATATCTTATATATTATTATTTTCTTCTAAGGAGAAGTCTATTTTAACTAAAGGCTTTAGTTTTTTAAACTATTATAGTAGCTTTTAATAAGTTTCTGAACTTTATAATATTTATAACAACCTTTTTTATAGAATACTCTTCAGAGTTTTAGCTTTATTAATATTAAGATATATTCCTTTAGTATGAAAGCTAAAACTAAAGTTAATACTAGCAATAAGATATAATTTAATATTAAGAGTAATATAAATAATACTAAGGTAGCTTTTATTCTTTGTATAATTAGTATTTATAATATTAATAACTTTCATAATATAATCTAAATATTAATAGAAGTTATATTACTCTTTAACTAGATATTAGTTAATAATAGTATTTTAGATTTAACGTGGTTGATAAGCGAAGCGATCAGACAAGCGAAGCGATCACCCGACCGCAACATACCTATCTCCTACCTTTACATTTACATTACGCTACACACAACCATGTCATCAGCAAATAAAGAAGCTCAATTGAACTTAGCTACCCAAGCAATCAAACGAAGCAATAATCTTAGCTTAAGAGCTGCATCCCAGATCTACTCAGTGCCTTACTCAACGCTACGCGACCGAATGAAGGGAAAGCTATCACGACGTGATACTATACCTAACTCACGCAAATTAACGGAGCTTGAAGAGGAGAAGCTAGTTGAGTATATCCTCGACCTGGATTCCCGATCGTTTCCTCCTCGCATCAGTGGTGTGGAAGATATGGCCAATCGACTGCTTGCCGACCGCGACACGCCCCCAGTTGGGAAGCGCTGGGCTTCGAACTTCATCAAGCGACAACCGCAGCTCCGGACGCGCTTTTTTCGCAAGTACGACTATAAGAGGGCCCAATGCGAAGATCCAGACGCGATAAACGCGTGGTTTCGTCTTGTGGCGAATACAATCGCGAAATACGGCATTGTGGACTCCGATATCTATAATTTCGATGAGACTGGGTTTATGATGGGCCAGATTGCATCCGGGATGGTCGTCACGAGTGCCGAAAGGCGTTCAAACACGAAAATGATGCAGCCTGGTGACCGTCAATGGGTTACAGTCATTCAGGCCATCAACTCGTCAGGCTACAGCGTTCCGCCGTACATCATCGTTGCAGGCCAATATCACCTCTCCACGTGGTATACAGAAACCAGTCTCCCACGCGACTGGGTCATCGCAACGTCTGAAAACGGATGGACAACAAACGAAAGAGGCCTAGACTGGCTACAGCACTTTAACCGGCATACAAAACCGCGTGCAAGTAGTAGTTATCGCCTCCTCATTGTGGATGGGCATGAAAGTCACCACGCCGCCGACTTTGAGATATATTGCAAGGAAAACAACATCATCACACTCTGTATGCCGGCCCATTCGTCTCATCTACTTCAGCCCTTAGATGTTGGGTGTTTTGGGCCGCTAAAGAAGGCTTATGGTCGACAAATTGAGGATAAGATGCGCCGGGGTAATACGCACATTACAAAGGAAGACTTCTTCCCTGCGTTTCGCGAGGCATTTACACAAGCTCTCACAGTTAAAAACATCCAGGGAGGTTTCAGAGGGGCTGGGCTTGTCCCTCTAAGTGCCGAAAGTGTGCTTTCAAAGCTCGATATCAAGTTACACACTCCAACGCCTCCAGGGTCCCTTCCAACAACACCCCCCGCGTGGACTTCTCAGACGCCAAACAACCCAACTGAGGCGTCTTCTCAGTCTGAACTCATCAAAAGGAGGATCTCTCGCCATCAGAATAGCTCCCCAACTTCAATTATTGAAGCTGTAGAGCATCTATCAAAGGGAGCGCGGGGATTTATGCACCAGATTGCCTTACTAAGGTCTGAGGTCCAGATCCTTCGGGAAGAGAATAACCTACTTAGCCGACGCAGAAGGGCTAAGAAAACACGTCTCAGACAAGGAGGAAGTCTTACTGTAGCTGAGGCTGAGGACCTTCAGTCGCAGAGAGAGGCGACAGCTCAGATCGAGGAGGAAACGCGCCGGAGTAGTGGCCGTCGGCCGAGGACGGAAACAGGTCAACGGCGATGTGGTGTCTGTGGGAACACTGGTCATAATGCGCGAACATGTCAGTTTATTGAAGAAACATCTAATGAAGAGGTTTCTGAGTAGTTTGAACTCAATTGATTCTGTGGGTGTTGTGTACGAGTTAGAAATGTGCTGTGGTTGCGGTTGGGTGATCGCTTCGCTTGTCTGATCGCTTCGCTTATCAACCACGTTATAGTAATAACTTATTATAAAATATATAGTATTAATAGTTTTTATAAACCTTAGCTTTATAAGCTTTTTAAATAAAATTATTATACTATACTTAGATATTACTATATAAAATGGTAGTCTTATTAAAGTTATAGTAAGTATTTTCAATATATATAATATTAATATAATTATTTTTAGCTACTTAATTAAAGCTTTCTACTTTAGATATTATTAATATAAATAAATAATAGAGATATTAGATTAGTAATGTTACTATTAATATAAGAGATAATATAGTTTAGTCTCTTATTATTAAAGTAGTTACTTATAACCTTAAAGTATATTCTAATATAATATGGCTAGAAGTTAAATATAAAATTTTTATTATTATATCTATCCTAAATGTTAATAAAAATAAGGATTCTAGTAAGTTTAAATAAGGTTAAAAAAGAAGTTTTACTAAATATAATTCAAATAAGTATTCCTTTATAGAAGTAATAGCTATTATTTTTAAGTAACTAAATATAGTAGGTTATAATAATAATTACAATATTAGTTATATTTCTAAAACTATTAATATATCAGAATAACTACATAGATATTTAAGTAAGTAAAATTAGCTATACTTAAAAGAGATACTAAAGTATATATATAACTAGCCTAATTATTAAACTCTTTAAGCTTTATAACTTAAGTTTAAAAAGTAGTTTTCTCTATAATAAAAGTATTAACTTAATACTAAAGATTGATATTCTAAACTTTTTAAGAGTAGTAACTTTATAGTTATTAGTTATTAGTATTAAATAGGTTTATAAATAACTAAGTAGTATACTTAGCTTTTAGTATAGTTATTTTACTATTTAGAGCTTTATTTATAGGCTAAAGAGCTCTAATCTTAGATTATAAAGAAGCTTTTTCAATGTTACTTTTATAAGAAGTATCTATTATAAACTCTAAAACTACTAAGTTCTAACTAAGTACCCCCTAAAGGAGAATTTAAGGACCTATTCAGCCTTAGTGTGATCAGCCTTACTATATATAGCGCTATTATTGTTCTGCTAGTCTATTCAGCTAAGGCGCGCGTTCAACTTTATATGAGGATTTACCTACTAATAGGAGTATATAGGGTTTCTATACTATTTTCCTCAATTAGTAGAGAGTATAGGTTAGAGTGTCTATATAGTGTTTCTAGAATATGCTTATGTATAGGGTGAATTTTACTATAGTTTTTTTGTAGGGGGGCTATGTTATAAGTATAAACTTAAAGAAGAATTTAAGTAAAACTAAATATAATTAGCGCTATAAGAAAGATATAGAGCTAGGATTATTAATATTAATATAACTAGTAAAACTATACCTAATATTTAAGTAACTTTATACTTATTAATTATATATTAATATAACTAAAAGGAACAAAGTAACTAGTTATAACTTTGTTTAATCAAAATAAAAAGTATAATTATATAAGTTACTTATTATAGTAATTCCTATAATTAGCTAAAATAAATAAAAACTATATATTAAGTTAGTTACTATAAAAAGTATATATTAATAGAATAATAATTCCCTAAAGTTAATGATATAGTTATTATTAACTCAAGTTAATATTAAGTTAAGATATAAAATTGAAATAATAGAAATTAATAATTTATAATTTATAATAAACTAATGAACTATAACTATAATAATAATATAGATCTAAAATATCTAAATTAGATTAAATAAAGCTATAATAATTAACTTTATAATAAGGTTTTTATAGTTAATTACCTATTATAGTAATTACTTAATTACGTAATTACTTAACTAAGTAAAGGTTTATAAGGAAAAAATATATTATATATAATAGACTTTTCTACTTAGAATAGATTTTAAGGAAGTAAGAAATTTAATAATTTTATCTATTTAACTACTACTACTACTTATTATTACTACCTTTTACCTATTATTACTACTATCAGTATTATTTCTTTTATATTAATAATAACTATTTATACTATTTATAAATAGTTATTCTTAATTATTAGGAATGTTATTATTATAACTAATAAAACAAAAAGTGTCCCCCTTTGCTATATTATATAATCTTCCTACCCTTAATAGTATTACTTTAATTATATATGCTTTTATATAAACTTATTAAAAATATCTATATAAAACTTAAGTTAAACTATTTATTAATAAAGGGCTTTAATATTATTAGTTATATAATAAAGTTAATATAAAGCGTTTAAGCTTTTTAGCTTTAAATAGCATACTACTTAACCTAACTAGTAACCTAAATAAAAAGATTCTTAAGGTTATCCTTATGTACTTTTTTAAATACTTATTAATCTCATAAATACTTCTTATTATTACTAAAAAAGTTAAATCCCTTCATAATAAAGTTACTACTATTAAACTACTTATATATAACTGTTATATAGTAACGTGGTTTACCAGTCAGCCGCGCATATCAGTCAGCCGCGCACTTTTTCCACAACGCGCTTTGTTCCCAGCCACTTAAACCTTTGACGCGTAATTTCTCAACAACAGCAATGCCAATTTACACCCAAGAAGATAAGATTATTCTTGCTATTGAGGCGATCCGATCGACACGCGCTGCAGGTCATAAGTTCAGTACGCGAAGCGCTGCGAAGATATACAGTATCCCCGAAAGTACCTTACGCGACAGAATGAACAATCGACTACGCCGCGACCGTATCCAGCCTCAACGACATAAACTCGATCCGATCGAAGAGAAAACACTTCTCCGATACGTTATTGAGCAGGATTCTAGAGGGTTTCCCCTGCGACTCGCTAGTGTGGAAGATATGGCGAATCTCCTGCTGCGGACGCGGAATGGGACACCCGTTGGGAAGCATTGGGCCAAGAGGTTTATCGACTCGCAGCCGACTCTGAAGACTAAATTTAATCGTCCATATGATTATCAAAGGGCACTTCAAGAGGATCCAGGGGTCATTTCGAAGTGGTTCGCGTTGTTGGGCAATATGATGGTCAAATACGGCATCCAAGAGGGGGACCTATACAATTTCGACGAAACTGGCTTCATGATGGGCATGATCACCGCGTCAATGGTGGTAACACGCGCTGATCGACGCGGCAAAGCAAAGTCTGTCCAGCCTAGCAATCGTGAATGGGCTACAGTCATTGAATGTATTAATTCAGGCGGCTGGTGCATCCCTCCGTTCGTGATTGTCAAGGGCGCATATCACCTTGCAAGTTGGACCACGGAATCAGGTTTTCCTAGCGACTGGGTTATCAAACCTACTGCTAATGGATGGACGGATAATCAGACAGGTCTTGACTGGATTAAACACTTCGATAAGCATACTCAGGCCCACGCAAAAGGTGTCTATCGGATGCTAATAATCGATGGGCACGAGAGCCATTTATCGGCCGATTTCGACGAATACTGCAAGCAGAATAATATTATAACCGTCAGTATGCCTCCGCATTCATCCCATTTACTCCAGCCATTGGATATTGCACTTTACTCGCCTTTAAAGCGCGCATACGGGGATGAAATCAACCTATTCATCAAATCCTCCGTGAACCACATCACGAAATCTGAGTTCTTTGTTGCCTTTTGCAAGGCCCACAACAAGATCTTTACGAGTGAAAATATCAAATCCGCCTTCCGCGGAGCTGGTATTTTACCGTGGGACCCAAACTATGTGATTGGGAAGCTCGATGTGCATATAAGGACGCCAACACCTCCTGTGACCGACCCCTCAACACCACCAGCCTGGCAATCGCAAACGCCCTCCAACCGCCACGAAGCGCTTTCACAGTCTAACTTTATTAAAAGTCGGATCTCAGCCCATCAGGGAAGCTCTCCATTACCAATAATTGAGGCAGTTGACCGGCTAGCAAAGGGTGCGCAGGCAATGGCACACTCGATCACGATTTTGACGGATCAGGTGCGCACACTTCAGGATGCCAATGTGGCGCTTGCTAAGCGCCGGAGAGCGAAAAAGACGCGCGTCCAGCTTGGAGGAGCACTTAGTATAGCAGAATCTCAGGTTATCCTAGAAGAAAAGGGCAAAGGGAAACGTCCAGCGCCTCAAGAAGGTGAAGAAGGGGGTCCGTCGAAGAAGGGTCGGTCGGCTCAACGGCGTTGCGGTATGTGCGGCAAGACAGGCCATAATGCGCGAACATGTTCTAAAGATGTAGAATCATGTACTGACGAGAGCTAATTGATTTTATACGTTGTGGTTGTATAAACTTATAAAATGTTTGAAAGGTTGGAAAAAGTGCGCGGCTGACTGATATGCGCGGCTGACTGGTAAACCACGTTAAGTATAGTTAGTAGTAATAATCTTAAGTAGAAAGTCCTTAATAAGCTATATATATATAAAATACTTAAAGTTTATAGTAGTAATCTCTAGTATAAAGTTCTAAGTTCCTTTAAGTATTTTATATATATAATATTAATACTCTTTTAGCTACTTTAAAAGCTTAAGTACTTCTTATATATTTAGAATAAAGCGTAAACTACTTATAACACTATAGCTATAATGATATTTAGTAAAGCTATCCTTATTCTTCTTATTTCTATATATTATTTCTAATTAATATAAGAAGTATATAATTAGTTAGATTAATAAGTATAATAAAATAAGGTATATTATTAGCTATGTTTATAGTATTTTTTAGTTAAGTTACTCTTATATATATACAAGGTTTATATAATAGGGTCTTTACTATGGATTAGTAGTTAGTACTTTTAAGGAAAGTTAATATTATACTTCTATTACCAGATATAAATTAATTAATAAACTTAATATATTATAATAATAAGCTTATAAAGTATAGCTAATATATAATAAGTATTAACTTAGATTAATTAATATTAAGTTATAAAAGGAAAAAGTTAGAAGTAAGAGTATAAGTGTGTAAAAGCTCTATAAGTATATTTAGCGCGCTCCCTATAAGTTATATACCTAAGTATATAACGCGCTCTAAAGTAGGTATAGCACTAGCGCTATAATATTAAGCTTTTATAGCTTTATAGCTATTTTGATTCTTAAAGTAAGTAATAATAGCCTCTTATTTAAGCTTATTATCTTATTATAATAAAGTAATAATTATCTATAAGATAAAAAACGTATTATTTTATAATTTATAAAAATAATTCTTTTAGAAGTACTAAATTAAGTTATTTTTTTATTAGCTATTTTTTAAAGATAATATCTTTCTTTAAAGTTATAATTTATATAGCTTATATATTAGTATTAACTATATAGTTTATAAAAGAAAAGCTTAACGTTCTCTTTATTAACTTTTACTAAATAGACTAAAGTTAAATAGTAGTCTTTTATAGTTAGAAAACGGTAAGCAATCTTTTTAATGGAGATTTTTTAGTTATTTATTGTTTTTATTAAGTTAGAGAGTTATTAGTTTAAAAGTTAGCTCTAAAGAATTTTAATATTTCAATTAAACTTAACTAAGGGTATATAAATAGAAATATAAAAAGAGAAGAGAGAGATCTACTTATTCTATAAAATATTATAATAATAATAAAAAAGTAAAATTAAAGTTATAATAAACTAAGCTTATAACTACTAAAAGCTAGTAATTAGAGAAAATTAAAAAGTTTATAAAAGGTATTTATTACTTAAGAAGAAGTTACTTTTTTAAGTGTTTTCAAATTATAAGCTTATGAGGCTTATACTAGTTATATACCCTACTCCCTTAGTGAGGCTTATTAAAGAAGCTATATAAAGTAGAAGATATACTATAAGATAAACTATTATAATAATACTTCTCTTTTATTAATTAAAATTAAGATTTAATAAAGTTTTTAATTAAACTATAATATTAATTATAAACTTTAAAAGAAATATTTTATTTTAATTACTTATTTACTAAATAAAAAAGTATAAAAAAGAAGTAATAAAAGTGAGATATATATCTTCTTTTCTATAGAGATAGTATAAAATTATTCTTAAAAAAGAGAAACATTTTTAGTTAAGCTTAGAAAATATTCTTTTTTTTATAAAAAGTTAATATAGTTATAATCTTTTTCTTTTTTTAGTTTTTTATATTTTTATATTTATAATAGTTCATAATTTAAGAAAACTAATTTCTAATATTTCTATGTATAAGTATAACTTAGATCTTAAGTTTTTAAGTTTTTTAAAGCTTCTCTTTATTAGTTAATATATTATTAAAAACCTTTTAATAAGCTGAATTAAAAAGAAGTTTTTTAAAATAAATTAATTAGTTTTATCTTTTTAAAAGTTTATAAGAGGAGTAAAATAAATTTAGTTATTTTTATAATTTTAGCTTCTAAAAATAAAAGTAAATAGTTAAGTTTATTTTATTTTAATTATTTTTAAGTTATTATTATAATAGCTTATAATAAAGTAATGTATAATAATTCTAATTAAATAGATAGTAAGCTAGTAAAGAAAACTTATTAAATTTATATAAAACTTTTAGTTTACTTCTTTATATTAATTACTAATTTTATAACAAAATAAGAGAGAAAACTTATTAATTACATTAAGTATTTTATTTTAAATATAAACCCCTTAAAATACCTAAATATTTAGATATTAATTTTCTAGCTAACTATAAAAATATAAAAATAAATATATAAATATAAACTTAATTAACTTATATTTTATTTATATTTTCTAATCTGTCACGGGCTAGAGCCCGGCCGAGATCTCCGGCTTTGCCGGAGCAGCTACCGAGATCCGGCTCCGCCGGATCCACTATTCTGCTGTAGCACACCGCCTAGCCCCGATCTGCATCACTGCTGCTAGGCGCCTATCCCTGTAAAGTCCTTTCCTCCTTCTTCAGCTTAGAATAGTCAATCGACGGCACCTCTACGTTGAACAAGCCTAGGGGCCAGCCCCTTGCAATCTTTTTATATCTTAAGTTATATAATCTCTTAAGAGAAAATAAACTACTAAAAAGAAGTTTAATAATATTATCTTTATAGTATTTTATTTTTATTTTAGCTTTAAATAACTTGAGAAGTATAATAAAAAGTAAAAATAAAATAAAAAATAGAACTAATTAAAGCCAATAAAACTTGAAACAAAAAATTAGTTTTTAAAATATAAAAGTTAGTAAATTTATATTATAAATTAAGCTAAAAGATCTTAAAGTTTACTTAAAGAGTTACTTATTAAACTTATTAAAAAGATTAAAAGAAAATATAAAAAAATATTTCTTATTTATTTGTTTTATCTTTCTCATTATAAGCTAATTAAGCTTCTATCTACTTATACATACTATTTCCTCACATAATAATACCTAACGCTTATAAAAACGCCTATTTAGCCTTTTACTTTTAAGCTAAAATTACTAAAAATTCTAAGAACTCTACTTTTTTTACTATATAAATATAGAGCCAATTATATTAAGGCTAAATACCTTATTAAAGCTTTTATAGCTTAAGAATAGCTCTATTAAACCTTTTAATAAAATGCTATAAATATTATTATAAAAGAGGTTTTTTACTTATAATAAAATACTTAATATAATTAGTAACTTTTTACTTTTACTTTATTATAATATAAGTCTAAAAATATATATAATTTTAATACCTATTTAACGCTCTAATCCATTATAATTATTCTTTATATAATTACTAATTAAACTAGTTACTATTTATTCATAAACGCTATTTCTTTTTATAATAATACTTACCATCTATAAAAACGCCTATATAGGCCTCTTACTTTTAGATTAAAGCTATTTAAAATTTTAAACCCCTTTATTTATTTAATAGTAAACTAGTCTTAATAGATATTTCTAAAGGCTATAGATAGTTACTTATCTTAGGTTTATAAACTCCTTCCTAAATGTATTACATCTGCTTAAAGTAGCAACTCACAACCTCTCAAGTTAGGATAGAACCTAACCTATGCTGTTTCCTAACCTTAGCACCATAGCTCTCTGACCTCTTAAAGCAACATATCCCTCTCAAGACAACTAACTTCACTTTGCCAACTCTTTTAAAAAGACCCTAGGAGCTTCACATTGCCATACCCAACTAAGGTCAACTCAGAAAAGAGATTCTTCACTCACCTAAACAGCAGCAGTTCTTTCCGTCTCATCTCCCTGAGCACCTTCGACGTCGCAATGCCGGCCCCTGATTACCAACGGCAATACTTTCGGTCAAGTAGCGACGATGGAGAATTCTCAACTCACATTCGACATTCCTCACGTGCTAGAAGAACGCTTAGCTCAAATGAAGCGAGAAGAAGTTGCGATGATCAGAGACCGGATGAAGCAGATCAAGAACGAATTCATGGCACCGATGCCTCGCCAAGACATCGAAGCTCTTCTCGCTGACCGTCGGCTTTCTCGCACATTGGAAGCCAAGATCACTTGCACTGTCGCTCGCCAGATATGCCATCGTCATCAGCATCTTCGGGCAATCATCTGTGAACATCTCGTACTGAAGGGCCAAACTCTTCCGGTGGCTGATATCGACGACCTTTTTTTCGATGCCCAAGAAAGAACGAAAAAGATGACTGCTTACTATAACCAGAACATTTCCAGAGAGATTGGTATTCTCTTCTTTCACATGAGCCACCACCTTCTCCGCACGAAGTCTCTCGGCCTGCACCCACTCCTTGACCTCGATACCGCTGAAAATTTCTTGAGGGATATGCATGAAACCGAGAGAAAAATCGGAAATCGATGGAATCAAGTTGCCGCCCAGCTCAGGGAAGCCTTGGACAGGCAAGTAGTGGATGAGGTCGGAGAAGACATCATCTGCAATGAGCGGTTGGTCAAGCGCAACACCGATATGATCGCATCAAAGCTCGCCGACAACTATTGGAAAACATTGGAACATGCAGAGAAGCAGGGCTTGAAATTGTGTGCGACCAAAACCGGAGTAACATTCATGGATACACTCGACGCCCACACCAAGGCATTCAAAGACCGCGACAGAGACGCATTCCAAGTTGTCAAGCGCATCGGAAAAGAGCACCGCGAGACTGTCATCATGTTCAAGCACGCATCGGATAATGCCGAGTCACACAACGTCAAACTGGTCAACGAGCCCAGTGAGGATGATGTCACGGTCAACCATCAACCTTCAACTCACAATCCCAAGATTGTCAACACTCTGATTGACCGACTCTCTGAGACTAGAAAGGAACAAGGCCTCGAAGCCTTGGCGATGAGATGCGCCAAGTCTACTGCGATAGGTATACTTGTCGCGTGGGGGGTTGATTCCATCTATATGGAAGAAAACCATCTGGCGGCAAGCCTGGAGAAGATTCGGCTCCTTCATCAGATTGGACACCAGCGGATAATTCAGCATTGCATGGAAAGGGTCCAGGTGTTCTCCGAGGAGAGGAGTCGAGGCGGTCAGCCAGTCACCTGTTCCCAGCTCATGCAATATACCATGGAAGTCTGTAGGGACATGGAGAGGGAGATCGCACAAGATGAGGGTGGAATTCATTCTGACATCATATCGGAAGGACTGGGTTGGACCAAAGCTACGAAGAATCAAGACCAGGGTGACAGACTTTAACAGGGATCTGAGCGGAACAGTGGCGACGGAACGAGAAGAGTGCCAGGAAACGGCATGTGGATCAGCATTTGCAGACTCTTGGCCATAATCGATGAGTCTGTAGACACGCGAGTCTTGAGTTAAGCATTGGAAATGCAAAGAACCACCTCTAACCAGCCATATGGCGGTTTCTAGGATGAAGCAAACTTTCACGATCAATATGGAACAGCTGTATTGCGATGAGTCATATACTGGGATATCTTCGCGACTGCGACGTGTTCGTGATCATTGAGGATCGGGCATTCACACATTGAGTAGCGCGTCAACGACTCCATCATATAGGGAGTTGGGGGACTGCATATTGACTTACTTTTCGTCCAGGCATGTCTTTGCAAGAACCTGAACCAGGCGATAGCGGGCCACTTTTTCTCTTTCATCGACCGAGACCAGTCTGCAGGCGATGATACCAATTAGGTTCGCCTTTCAAAGCCGATCGGGACAGGGGTTGGTGCCTGCACAAATCAAAGTGCCGCCAGATGCAAAGATATATAGCTAAATACTGTATTTTCGGGGGCGCTGTCGAGGATCCAAGGGCTTCCTACCGTCTAGAAGCTAGGAAAAGGGAGAACAGGCATTCGTTGGAACCCGTGGTGCGGGCTGAAGAGATTATAGGGCACAATCGGGTCCCGGGATTTTGCAAATACTTGATCGTTTGCGGGAAGCGAGATCGTGGAACGGTAGAAAGACGCATAACCAGATGGATCCCTTTGAAGAACAGTGAAGTGGTATTAAACAGGTGGATTGAAGAAATGTTATGTACAATATGCGTTGAAATGCCGCTCCAAGTAAAACAAGGTAAACCTCTTCCTCCGATCAAACCATATCATGATAATAGTGAGTGAACAAGCATAGCCCTACAAAGGCGGGGCATTAGGATCCATCATACACTGATCGACTCTCATCAGTTGTTTCCCAGTTGCCTTCGCCTTCTGAATGAATGTCCTCAAGTAGGAGACGGTGCTGGGGTACAGGTAGTGCATGACAACCAGGGAGCCGCCCTTGTCCAGGTCACGCTGGAAAGAGTCCAGTTGCTTCTCGGGAGTGTCCGACTGAGCATAGAGCCAATCCTCGACGTCAATGTTCCAGTTGACGATGTAAGGGTTGTCGTCCTTAGTGGATCGGACGAGTTGCTGACGCATGCGAGCACCCTCGTTACCGAAGGGAGGTCGGAAGTACTTCGTAGTGATACCGAACATGTCTTGAACAGCCTTAATGTCCTGGTCGTACTCCCAAGATATCGCGTCATTGTTAGGCAGGCCCTCCATACGAGGGTGCGTGTAGCTGTGAAGGGCGATCTGGTGGCCCTGGCTCATCATGTCCTTGTAGATGGCACTCAAATTGGTGCTGGAGTCCCGCAGAGGTGCACCGACCGTGAAGAAGGTTACTTTAATGTTCTCCGACTTGATGACCTCCATGACCTCCTGGGCGAACTTCGGGTCGCCATCATCAATAGCAAAGGCGATCGAGTTGGGACGCTTGCACGCAAAGATGAGATTCCCAGACGGCAGCTTCTCTGGGATCAGAACCTTGGCTGGGACGGACGGGACGATCTCAACCTTTGTCAAGGTGACAGCTTCGTTGGTATAGAAACCCTTGAAAGCGATACCTATCGCACGCTTCCGCTGGATGTTGAAGTGCGAGATGGGAATGTAGATATCGTTGCCAGTTGCGTAACGTGCAGCCTCAAGAGAATCCCATGTCTCGGGGAAGGGCGAGGCAGTCTCGTCGCAAGCTTGGTTGTGCTGTTGCATAGCAATCGAGAACTTATTGCTTCCAGAGTAGGCCACATGGAGATAAGAACCGTCATAGCCGGTCATATCGGCACACTTATCGGAGAGCTGCGTGTAGAACGAGAAGTCGGCATCTGGCGCCTTGATGGTGACCCTGTTCGTGCCCCAAGTGAGAGCAGTATCGACGTCACCTCCATGCCAGTAGCCAAGAGAGTTGGAGTCCTTCTTTGAGAAATTATCAACAATCTTGACCGAGCCAGTACTGCTCGGGGCAGGGACGGTTGAGACAGCAGCAGTGTCGGTTGGTTGAGTCGCGACAATATACTCAGATGGTGTGTTGCCGCAGTAGAAAGCCATCGGGCCGAAAGTCACATCCGAGGACAACGAACCAAAGAGAATCGTTGTCATCTTTGATAGGTCGGCACCCGAGAACTTGGAAAAGGGGATGCTGTAGAGCTTCTCTTGGCCGTTGAATGTCCACCCGAGTTCCTTTGATGTCTTGGTAGCGAAGGCAGAGTCCTCCCCGCACGTTGGCGACGAGGCCAGCTGGATGGATAAGGTCGTGCCGGCCTTGGCCTTGATGCGCAAGGAAATACCGCCGTATCCCTTCACCTGTGTGTTGGTGCAGGCAACCTTGCTGTAGAAGTAGGAATCCCCACCGTTGGGCTTCAGCGTGACCCGATTTCCCGAGACAGTGATCTCTTTCATCGTGCTATCGTCACTACTGGGCTGTAACATGGCGTTGTAGTAAAGAAATGTCAGTCGCGATTGCGAGGCCCAGTCGTCAATCAAGAGATTACTGCAGCTCGAGGATACCGGCGAAGATTGGGCGGCAACGGAACTAGATACAGTCGAAGAGCGAATGCTCGATGACCCGGACGCGGTGGGGACAGTAGAGACTGAGACGGAAGTTAGAGACATCGATCTCGAAGGAGCTGCGCGCGAGGTTGACGAAGAAGCGTTCGATGTACGAGAGCTTGAAGGAGATTTGGTTTGGCGGGATGAGGAAGCAGACGTACGAGATGATGGGCCCGTTTGGACAACTGACATGGTCGTGGAGCTTGGCGATCGTACCGAGGTGGCGAAGGATGAGGTTGTGCCAGAGGAAGCGCGAGCAGTGAGTGACGCCGCGCTTGTTGAAGACGAAACCGCAACAGAGCGAGAAGTCGACACAGAACCAACAGTGGTGGCAGTGGCTGGGGCAGTCGAAATGGAGGGATTCGACCCGCCGCTGCAGGTGAACTGGAGATTGCTGAACTGATAATTGTCAAACTTGGAATAGGTTGACCAGACGAAGGCTGAGACTGCGTCCAAGTTGGCGTTTGTGAAGGATGATAGCGCGATAGAGATGTTTTGGGTCGAGCCAGTCAACCCGTTGATCTGGACCCATTGGCTGTTGTAGTTGTCATCTGCACAAGATGCCTTGGTTTGTATCTCCAGCATCATGGAGGCATCTTTAGGTCCCTTGACCGTCAAAGAGAGGGCATTATAGCCTTGGGTGGCCGCCTTGACGCAGCCGAGAGTCTCGTAGTAGTAAGAGGAACTGTCTGTCTTTGGAGTGAACGAAAGGATGCCCTTGCTGATGGCGACCTTTGACATGGAAGTGTCTTCGCTGGTCCACGCATCGAGGTTGTTGCTACCGGAAACGGTAGATCGTGAGAAGTTATCGATAACAAGATTGGAGCATGCCGCCTGGGCAGCTCCGGCTAGGCCCAGAAGGCGTAGCAGGGTAGAAGACATTTTGATGATGTACAGCCAAGTTGGGATGTCTAGTGAGAAAGAAAGGCACTCCTCGGGCGAGGAGTAGAAAGAAAGACTAGGGGTCAAAGCCGATGATGATGTTGGGAGTGATGGAGCATTTCCTAGTAACAGGGAGGAGACGAGATGGTTTATATATCTATATATTGTGTCTTGATGCTGATATCTTACTGGCCTGCTTTAGTGGCAGAGCCGGATTCTTCGCAGGGCCTTCACCTCTGGTGTAGCATCGGACACTTGTCCAGCTACCTGACGGGTAAGCAGTTGGTAGATGGCTCAGACGCAGTGCCATGCCATACTAACTCAGGTGTAGAGGAGGAGCATTATGGGTCCTTGGCGTTGGACAAAGCATGGAGGCCAGCTTAGACTGCTACGTAGGATTCGCGAGAACGCTAAAGACCGCCTCACGACCTGGACGTTGAGCGTTGTCCCCCCCGATGAAGAAGCGTTGTGGAGACGAACGTCCTGCCAAGCGAACAAGAAATCCCACATGGCTAATTGACGAAGAAGGGCGTTGTGGCTTGATGGCCCGAATACTTGGTAGTGGCTTCGAGACAAACAGTTACCGCCATGTGGTCAGAGAGATACACAAAGGGCCATCGAGTATGTGTTGGAGGGTAAAAAAACCGGACCTTCATCTTTGTCTGTCAGGAGGAGGAGGTTAGGTTCGCGGTTTTAGGGGTCTGTAGAAGTCGAGAAAATGTCGGCTTAGGAAAGGCGTGGAAAGACAAACAATGAAAGAAGAGCGGGCCAAGTCGTTGAACATTTCATCCAACGCAACTCGAAACAAGACAACACGAGGTGTGGCAAAAGGAGATGAGGTTTTAGTGCACCGTCCTATTGGGCTAGCCATATCCGGTCCATGCTGAACAAGCAAGACAAGACCGCCACCATCAGGTGAGCGCCGCCAACGCTTTCTTGAACGCGTGCTTCAACTTGTCTGCTGCAACTATCCAAGAGATCTTCGGGTGATACCCCTTTTGGCTGGCCTGACAAGTGAAGCCATTTTCATCATGAAGGTCGAGGTGACACACAAACTTTTCTGATGCCCCCTTTGTCGCTCACTAGAGGAACATGAAACAAGTGAAGATGTGCATTCTAGCGTCGTAGCTTTCCTCGGCTAAGCTAAGTGCCTGGATCGGTTGCAAAAATAAACATGGAATTAGCCACGTCCCCCACACTTGACGGGTCAGTGCAAAGCTGCGGTAAACCTGGGAAACGAATTTAGCCGTCGAAGGCCATCTTCTTTCTCCTGGCATCCCGGCCTAGCTGTGTCCATGAATCTCAGCGCGAGTTACGACACAAAGAGCGAAACCAGCCCTCGCTTCACACGGCTTTTGATGAGAAATAGACGGGGGCCGCCTGGGATGGCGCGCCACAGTTTCTCATCCCCAGGTACAACATCATCTCCAGAGACCTTGTCAGCTTGATAGGCTTGATGATGGAAGATGCGTCAATGAGTTCGCAACATGCTATCGTTCCCTCCGTTGTGCGCCAGTGGTCAGTCACTTCCTGGGCTGCTGGCCGACTGCGCCCTATCAGTCTGCTCGCTATACTCCGCAGGCAGTCCTGTCTTTATGGGGGCCATGGGCTGGTTGTCAGTAACATTCGGCGTGTGTTAGTGCCCAGGCAGATTTGGCCTGTAGTAGCAAACGTACGAATGGCGGATGCCATCACCGCCGTAGCGCGAGTCCATCCTGGCGGCATGGACGGGTGACTGGAGTCCTGATCACTCTATGGCTTCCAGTGTCCGCCGCGGCTCGTTCATAGCAGAACGCAAGTACTATGAGGCCATTGACCAGACAACGTGACATTGGAGGAAGTGACTCACTCACATGAATACTTGGAAGGTCGCATCGGGCCCGTAGCTGTTCGTAACGCATCGCTTGGTGGATGTTGTTTTGGCAAAGACTTTCCATGGTTGCCAAGCGATGGTACATCGACATTCGATGCTCGTTCAAAACCCTAGGTTGAGCGACCTGAATCGTGCAGACGGATCAGGAGAGTTGCGGCAGAGGAGGATGAGAGTCCTGGCGGCGGCAACGCGAAAAAAAAGTGACGGGAGAGCTATGGGTGGCTGCAGGAAGGATGGGCTGTGAAGTATGATGGAGTTTGAACTATTGATGGGCTAGACTGAATGTTGTCGAGGTATCCACGATGTGAGCAGTGTCGACGCCAAGTTGTGGTTTGGCCCAGGGATCCAACGTGTTCGTTGTCTGTTCAACCGGATGGTTCCCGTGAGTGTGACGGGAGGGCGCTGTCGACCGTCGACTGCCGCCTTGGTCTCAAAGCACCAGCGGCAATGCGATGTGGTAAAGAGATAGCTGCTTGATGGCGAAAAGTGGTACAGTCTGTTGCACTAATAGCGTCCGCCCCCCCTTTTTACTGAAATTATGCATACATAATCCCTATATATATATAAATATTTATTTAATGCTATATAAATATTTATAGTATAGTAATTAACTTATTTTAATAGCTTTAATTAATTAATTCCTATTAAATCTTACGATCTAAAAGTATTATAATACTTCTTAAGCGTTACTATATACCTCAGTAAGTAAATAATAACTTATCTAAATATTATCTATTACTTATTACTAATAGTATATAGAAATAATAATATATATAATAACTAATATAAAATACTACGAAAGATCCTCCTTAATATTTTATTTTACTATTAATTAAGATTATTATACTTATTAAAAAAGCTTATTAAGCTATTATTACTAAAGAAACTATTAAAAAAACTATTATTAAAGTTATTATTACTAAAATTAGTCTTAAGATTAATAATTTAGTAACTTCTAAATCTATATTATAAAGAAAGTATATATATATAGCCTTTCTAGTATTATAAAAAGCTCTAAAATATTTTCTTATTAAAAAATAATAATAATATAGAAAAAATAAAAATAAAATCTATTATAGAAAATCTAGTTTTAAAATATTTTATTTTTATTAATATTATTATTTTAACTAAATTTAATTTTAATTAACTTAACCTCTTATTAAATTATTTAATTCATAGATAATATATTTATAGCTTTTTACTATAATATTAATAGTATATTTATATTACTTTCTAATATATTTAAACAAAAAGAAAATATAAATAATAATAAGCCAATTCTATTATAAATCTAAGTTATTTTTAATTTAACTATTAAAAATATTATATATAATAAATTTAGCTTTATTAATATATTAAATATAAATAATAGAAACTAAAAAATAGATAGTAATATTTAACTTAAAATAAAAATAGTTTATTTATATAATTTAAAAAAAAACTAATATTACTATTATTATTATTTAGAAAAAGCTAACTAATATATCTAAATTAATATTAATCTTTGATTAAGTATATCTATTTACTAAAGAGGTTATTTAGCTAAATATTCTATTGGTTAATATTATTCTCTCTCTTGAATAAACTAAAAAAAGAAATAAAATTTATTTTACTACTAAATAATAATATAATACTACATTAATCTCTAACTATATATAATTGTCTTATAATATTTATTACTAATCTTTCTATTATTAAACTTTTTAAATATTTATTAACTAAGTAGTTATTATATTTCTAACTTATTTATTTTTATTAGTAGTATTAGATTTATTTTAAAAAGCTTTAGATTAAAAAATTAGTTTTATTAAGTAGTTTATATCTATTTATAATAAATAATATAATATTAATACAGAGTTTTTAGAAAAGCTATAAAAATTATAATTAGTAAATAATAACTTATAAGTAATTTATAAGTTACTAAATATTTAATTTATTAAATAAGGTTTTATTTAAAGTCTTATTAAAAATATTAAGGACTTAATTAAATCCTTTATAGATAATAATATTTATTATAGAAAGTAGTTTAATATTTTCTCTAATGTAATATTTTATTTTAAACTTTATTTATATTATTAAGAGTTAGAAGAAGATATTTATATAAGAATATATATTAAATTACCAAAAAGGATAATAATAATGCTAGTTAAATACTCTATAGCGTTAGTTTTAAGTAAGTTAGAGTTATCTTAATATATTCATACTTTAATATTATATTAATCTATTAAATAAGAGATTTATAGTATATTAGTTAAAATTAGTTAATATAATAAATATATATAAAGCTATTTATTATTAAATATAGCTAACTTTATAAATATTTTAGAACTTTTTAGTGTTATTTTATTATTAATATTATTAATATTATAACTATTACTTATATAGTTATAGATTAAATAAAATAAAGTTAAGTTAAATAATAAAGATAATTAAATTAAAATCTCAAGTAATATATTATTAATAGAGATATATTATTTAGATGAGGATGAAGAAGAAAAAGAATATAACAAAAGTAATATAAAGTTTAACTATATATATAATTTTTTATATAATATGTTTAACTATAGAAAAGTGTATTTATAGCTATAGATTTAATATTATTACTCTATATATATATAAATAATAGAATTATTATAATTTTAGATTTATAAAGTAGATAATTTATCTTAATACTTTTTAGTTAATTATAATTAAAATCTCTAATTATAGTAATATAGTATTATTATAAATTATTATTATAAGTATTAATACTACGTTCTAGCTACTATATAAATAAAATCAATATATATATATGGCTATTAATAAAAATAATAAATAATAATATATTTTATATATTTTAGTATATTTTAGTATATTTTAGTATATTTATAGTTAAACTTTTTATAATCTTACTAGTTATCATTATAGATCTAATATTTCTCTATTTTATAATAACATAATTAAGATCTATTATAATTATATAATAAAGATCTAAATTATTTATTAATATTTGATATTTATAGCTTATCTTCTCTTTTGTAGTTTAATATTATTAAATATATACTTTATTTTATTAAAGTTAATAAATAAATAGTAGAAATAGCTTTTAATTTAAAAAAGATAATATTTAACCTCTATAATATAGTTATATAGATATCTTATAAAATCCTAAATATTATTTTTATTTGTATTTCATTTTAAATATATCTTCTTAATATATTACTTTAAATTACTAAAATACTCTTTATAAAATCAAAGTTTAGTAAATATAGAGGTAGAAACTTAAGATTAATATTTAATATTTAATATAAATTCTTAATTTCAAGTATATAATAATAAGAGAAGTTAACTATAATAATAATGAAGTTTAGCTTTAGGAAATATTTATATTTACAAATAAAATATTTCTATAGTTAGTAAAAAAAGCTATTACTATTAGTTATATTATAATATATAGTTAAATATAAGATATTACTTAATATAAAAGCTAATAAGATTTATATATAAAAGTTTTAAAACTAATTAATTTCTATAGTTTAAAATATAATAAGCTTGTTTTGTATTTATTTAGTTCTCTATGTTTTAATATCCTTATTAACGCTAGATTTATTAATAAATACTAGCTAATTAAGGTAATATTATTACATATAGTATTAGTATTTATATTATAGTTTATTATTTTACTAAATAATAATAATTATAAATCTTTTATTTATCTAGCTAAATAAGTTTAGTTATTAACTAATTATAAAATAATATATTTAAATCTTAAAAGCTTTAAATAGGAAATCTTATACCTCTTTAAGAGATAGATTATTATAATATTATAGTAGTTTAAGAAGCTTTATATAATACTATGTTTCTATTTTTTATTAATTTTAATAACATTTTTTATATTTCTATATTTTACTAGTAATATTATATTATAATTTATATTATTAAGTTATTTAATTAATACAGCTAATAATATTTATTGGTTTATAGTTTTTTTAGTTTTTAAATAGTAATATTATTATAATTACTAATAGCTATAGATTTAATATTTTAAATATTGTTATATTATTATTATTATTTAGTATCTTTTTTAATATATCTAATATAATAAACTATAGATATATACTAATTAATAATAAATAATTAGTAACTAAGTATAATCTATATAATAATAAACTTTTAATTATAAACAAGCTAAGTTATTAAAAAAGTTATTACTTTTATAAACTACTATTTACTCTAAAAACTATATTAAGCTTTTTAGTATATTCTTATATTACTTAAAGCTATATAAACTATATACTAAATCGGTATATAAAGTTATATAATAGGTTTTTTCTTTTATTCCTTAGTAAATATTATTTTAGTCTTTTATAAAAGCAAAATATACTTTTTATTAGTTAATTAATATAGAGATAAAATAACTAGTTATATTAATTATATTTTTATAAGCAAACTAACTATTATAAAAGCCTTAGATATATATTTTATATCTCTATTATATAGTTATATATTCAAATACTACTTTAACTAAGTTATAGTAATTAATAGTAATTAAGGTATTAGTAATAGATTTAGCGCGTTCTGCGTGCAATACAGAAAAATACGCATTATAGCGTAAAATAGGCTTTTCTTTATGTTTTTGCATAAGCGGGGAAAAAAAGGGGGGGTGGACGCTGTTAGTGCAACGGACTGTAATGCATGCAATCGGGGAGGGTTTCCTGGCGTAGGTTCCTCCCCAGGAGAGACGGGACTCGGGAGTGTGGTTGCCAAGACGAAGAGTGATCAATGCGTCGCATCGTGGGCCTGGGACTTGGAACTGGGGCCCGGGAGCGGCAGCACCGCCGCCTGCCCTGGGAAGTGCAGACGGCCCAGGAACCGATGAAGCCCGGACCGCACTTAAGGTCATTCGAAGGCAAGACAGAAGAACACGGCTGTGCTTGGATCTGCTTCTGGCTCGTTCATGGCCGATCACGGTCATGTGATCCTACATATGTAGCCTGCAGAAAAAGTGCATCACGTAAGCGACTATGTGTCTTTGTGTTTCACGGGTTGAGGGCGCGAGGACCAACAAGCCAGGCGCATGCTTCTGGTATCAGACGTCATAAATGACGAAAACGTAAGACCAATAACGTCTGTCAAAACCCTAAAGGGACTCCGATGGCAGAAACGCAGCGCAGGTCGGAAAGCCTTGGGTTGAGAAGGCAAAAGAGCGGCTGAGAAAGGCCGTATGACTGACCAGTATGTGTCTAATCAGTAGTAGATGGTGGGAATGGGGGGGCATCTACTACCTACCTTACCGTAGGTATGTGTTGACGGGCGCGGGGTAGGGCAGCCCAGCAGAACAGTCTGTCAGGTGGGCAAAGAGTTGCCAGCTGACGGCAAGGCAGCAGCAGGCCGGATGTCGTGGTAGATGGTCGACCCATCGTCATCGGCGAGCCCTCGCGCGTGTCTTGGTCAGGGGCTAAGATGGGGAAACGGCAGACGCCCTGCGCCCTCTTGGTACTCGTCAGGAAGGCACTTGAATGCGCCGGGAGTCGGCGCTGGCGCTGTTGACGCTCGTGTCGACTTTGACTGGGCGGTGCATGGATGACATCACTTTGGCGGGCGGCGACGTGACTCTGCTGGTTCATCCTTGATGACTGACTGACTGATTCGGTGATTCCAGACCGCAGACCGCGGCCAAACGCAGCTGCATGCAGTTGTCACCAGTCGCACTTGCCCACTTACGCCCTATTCCCCCCGTCGTCCCCCACGCTGCTGGGTATAGGTAGGTAAAGTCGTGTAGGTACCTCAGGGTAGCCGCCCCCGGCTTGCCCGGCTGATTTGATTGGAGGATTTGACTCATTTCGGCCAAAAACAGGACCAGCTGCAGCATGTTCTGCAGCATCTTCAGTGTGCAGGAGGACCGCCAGCACCGTGCTGCGTGTGCCACATGCACACACCCCTCCAACCTATGTCCGACACTGTCTCTAGCCACGCCCCAAGCTTTATCATGCTGCATCACAACCACCTACCTCACCTATCGGTCTTCTTATCGCCCGCATGCCCGCTGAGCCGAGACGATAAGCCCGCTGCCATCCTTTTAGGTACGATGAAAAGCACGAAAGCCCAGGTCATGCCTGGGTGCGGTGAGATGCCTAAGCAAGCACCCCGAGACAACCCGAGAGATAAGCAGCTCGCTCTCGTCGCGGTTCGTCACTACCATCTTCCTTCTCCTTCGTTCCTCGTCCTCGACTTCCGTCCTCGACTTCCTTCGTCTCGTCCCGTCCCAGGCCTCAGCCCGGTTTGTTAGCCTCCCGTGCCACTTTCCCTTGTGACCAGAACTTGCCTTGATAACGTAAGGATACCTGAGCCATCTGGTCTCAAGGTATATACCCAAGGAATCCCGCAACCCCGGCCTTCGTCTTCTGACTCGTCTTGCTTTTGTTCCTCAACTACCTCATCAACATTCATACTGCCCCAACCCTGTACTCTTGTATATGTCTTTGATTCTAACCGCATCACTCGCCTAACACCCACCTCTTCATCAAACTGCTTGCGCCAACAAGTTCTGTGCAAACTCATATACTCGTCCTTCTTTTCATCTCGCTCTATTTTGATCTCGGTTTCCCTTTTTCGTAACCTCCCCCGCATCCGCGCCTCTTTCGTTTTTGGCCTCGCGTTCTGCAATCTCCGGCAACCTTCAGCCCGGTGACTCACCGGCATCTACTGCCCCAATACCAACACAGTGATTACCTCACAAGCCTCGGTTACCTCTCCTGCTACCCAGCACCACCAGCACAACGCCTTCATTGCCTTAGCCTCCGCCTTGCTTCCAAAGTCAGTCCGAGCACCGAAACGGGCATAACCTCAGAGATTCCTTCGGCTACCTCTCTTATATCTCCCGTCATCTCTCTCCCAGCAACTATCCACACCTACCCGTGTCTCGATTCTACGTGTCGAGCAAATCGCCCAGACTATTATCGCTATCGACAGAGAATATAAGCTTTGTCGACTTAGGTTCAACTCTTCGAACCTGCCCGCCCCTTTGTCATAGAAACGCGACCGGCGACGCCACGTCAGAGAGCCTTCCGGTACAAATTCGAACACATACAAGCATCATGGCTGCCATGACCGATGTCCAGGCTCAGTACGAGCGAGATCTCCGGAGCGCACACCAGGACTACAAGAGGACCAAGGATTCCCAGTCCAAGTGGTCCAACGGAGCTCGTCCGCTCGCAGGCTGCCGATTAGACTGGGCCACCCTCGAAGCTATTGGAGGCACTGAGCAACAGCGCGCCAAGACTCGTCCCAGAGGCAAGAACAGCGAGATGTACGTTCTTTTGCTAGATCCCGAACCGAGATGTCGCTGACACCACAGATAGTTCCCACTTCAAGAAGATGCAGAACAATGTGATGAAGGGGCGATCGCACTGGGCGCCTCACCAGGGCCGTCTCAACTCGGCGCTGCAGGCCAAGGAGCAAATCAAGGATCCCCTCAGCCAATCTCTCATGGACCTTGCCCCTTCTCAGGGCGGCTGGAAGAACCTTGCTGCTTCAGAAGACTGGAAGTACAGTTTCGATAAGGCGGAGAGCCCCAACCGCCCCCTGACGCTTGATGTCTTCATCAAGACCTCAGGCCGTGAGACGGAACGAATGGTCGAGAAGGAGTATGAGATTCTCAGTGAGAACGGTCAAGTTCTGAAGGGTCGCAAAGCGCGTCAGAACCTCCGTCAGGAGCATATGTCCGTCGCGGAGGATGAAGGCTTTCAGCTTGTTTGATTTGAAATTCACCAGTTGCTCTGGCTGGGCAGCATAAGACAATTCTCGAACGACTGTATGATGGATGTATTAGCGATTCGACGGAGTGGGCGTTGAGGGTTCAAGCATGGCATTGCGGCAACAGGCTTGAGAGGGCTTTGCAATAGCACATCATGGTTTTTGGGACATTATTTTGGCGTTGGGTCATGAGAGATGGAAGCATTGTGTAGCGCAGGATTGCGCTCCGTTCCTCTCATTAAATTAACCATACGGATAGGTAGTGCAAGTAGACGAATGGCAAAAGACCATGCAGTCCAACCACGCAATGTTAATGGCAGTGGTAGATGATGTTTCCTCGATACCGGAGACGCATCGCGTTTCGACTTTTCCTGATGCGTCGTGGGTCGCGGCAATCACGGTTCATGAACATGAAGCACAATATATGCGTCCCAAGACTGCTACACTAACGACATGGGCAGTTCGTTGCCTCAGGATTGGTTTGGCTCAGCAAACGCGTCCAGGATGGCGATCCTCGAGCGGCCGACGCCAGTTGCCGTAAGTGGCTAGGTGCAGATGGGGAGCGAGCAAGGGAACGCTGCGCCGCGGGGCTGAAATTGATGGTGCCTAGAGGCATGGAGATTTCTGCCTTCAAGGCACCCAGTGTAAGCCATGGACGTAAGCTGAATCCATACCGTCGGAGCCATGGACGCTGGTCTTGGAAACACTGGTTTGCGCAAAGATACTTAATAAAGCACCCTGACTTATCTTGCCTCCAGTGCGAGTAAAGCTGAGCTCTTCTCAATTCTGGCCTCGCCGTGCCGCCGCCGCCCCCCCGCCTGCCGAGATTCTCGAGGTTCGGCTTGAATTCAAACTAACCAGGTTGCATGTTGCATTTCACCCACCGCATTATCAAGTACTCGGAGACGCGCCTGCCAGAATGACGACCGTTGACGAGTCTATGCTGCCCCCCTTACCGTTGCCGCCCTCAACGGTGACACTGTCGACGCCGACGCCGCCTCCACCTCCTCCTCCGACATTTACGGCTTCGTCGGCCCCAAGGGCTTCAACGCAATCGGCGCCAGCACCGATACAACCTACGCCAGAATCTACACCATCATCTACATCTCTAGTGCAAGAGAAAAGCTTGCTAGCAGCCCGCAGCCGTAGCTACGACGACGTGACACCAGACAGTGCCAGCTCGTTGACCCCACCGCCCTATTCTGGCCCATCTAACTTCTCAGAAACGAATGTTTCGATCCGAGCTCGAGAAAGTCCAGGACCCATGTACTACCCAGGCTTACCAAGACTAGACTACAAGCTCTACTCACCGCCGAACTTCAGCCTGTCGACAGACTGTATCGTTCTCTCTTCCAGGTCAGACCATCTGTCAGCGAGCGCCAATGCCCTTCTATCCCTCATCAGGACCCAGGCAAGCATCCCGCCCAAGCCTCTCATACACATGAAAGGGACGCGAGGACGCAAGGTCGACTTCGACATCAAGCTCAATCTGATGGGATTGCTGGTGCCGGATGACACGAGCAAGCGCATGCAGTACATTCGCTGTGTCAGTGAGGGCGAGATGGCGTACAGGGGCGGAGTAAAGCCAGACGTCATTCCCGAAGTTGGCGAAAGAGAGCTTGAGGAGTGGTGCCGCCGCTTTGTTGAAGATCCAGCGCAGGTCAAAAGTTTCGGTGAGGACCCTATCCAAACCGTATCTACTTTGTCGAACTGGGTAACTAACAGAGTGCAACATAGCACTTGATCGAGTAGTTGCAAACTTGGACACGATGTGGATCGAAGGTCAATTGCGAGCCCTGTTGGCCGCGACGCAGTACAAAGGAGTGCTCCATGTGTCGTTTCCCGTAACGCACGCCAAGGTGGTGGTGCAAACCCAGCCGAAGGCAAACAAGTTCATGACGAGCATGAAGAAGCTTTTCTCGGGAAAGCACAAGTATGAAGTGGTGCAGTCAGTTTGGCCATTTGCGACGGCGAAAAGCGGTGATGAAGGCAGGAGATGCGCTGTACAAAGTGAAGAAGTCTGGTGGCGGGTAAGCCTTTCCGCAAACCTGCTACTTGCCGCTGTGTACAGTACTTGCCCACCTAGGTATCTAGGCTCGCTAACGTGTTTGCTCTTCGTAGGAGTGGCGGGACCCGATCAGATACGCAGTCTCGCAAAAGAGACAGAACGGCGCATACGTGACTAATGAGGATAAGCTGGAGGCTTTGATGGAGGGCAAGGGTCAAGATTCAATTGACTGGGGAGGAGTTGAAGCGATAGACATGCCAGATGAGGCCGAGCTGGAGGGATAGATAGAGAGGTCATCGAAGAGCCCATATTAAACAAACCTAGGTGCCTAGGTACCTAGGTAAGGTAGTAAGGAATACTGTGCAGGAATGATCGGCCAACCTAAGGCACCGGACCTATTTCAAGCACGTGTCTGTGACGTTGCCAGCTGGTCTCAACTGGGCGCACGGGTCCAAAGAGACTCGAAGACCCAACCGCTGGACCGGGAACGCACTGCGGATTTCGAGGCAGTGCTTGTCGCATTTTACAACTCCAACTGAGTCACCGGCGGACTCGCTTCCATAGCACAATCTTTTTTGGACAAGCCCCCCCAATTGCATGAGTCACAAACGCAAGCCGGCTTGTTTAGGTGGTTAAGAGGATGGCAGCGAGACTATGCGGGCCTTGCTCTGACGCATACGGCCTGGCCATGTCACGATTGTACATCATCATCCGCGCGTGGGCTTCCCCGCAGTCCACCGCTGCAGTAAGTTTTCCTTCTAGAACTTCTGCAATGCAACAATAGCTCTGGTTGGACACATACATGGGTAGGCCGTTTGAAACTAAACATGGCTGAATGGACCCTGGATCTACAAGGGTACTCTCTGTAGCAACACATCAACATCTTTGCGAGTTGGCTCTTGAAGATCACAACCCCCTAATCACTTCATCTTTATACACAACCCAGTATCAATTTCGCGCTCAATAGACCTCTTCCCTTCTTTCATTGTCTCTCTTACACCCTGTCCGCATCGCATTCCCAGTCCGGAACATTCAGGCACCTCAAGGCACAATCATCACCATATCCCTCGGTCATACACTGGTCTCTGTTCAGCAGAGCTCTCCGAGTATTATGGAGTCCCAAGCAGCAAGCCACGCCACAGCTCTCTGTATCATCCCCCCAGAGGAGCATTGGACGGCAATCAATCGTCTTCGCTTTGACAACGACAAGGCCTACACGAAATGGCCCCCTCATGTCAATCTCATCTATCCGTTCGTCAGATCCACGGAGAGTAGCGTGCTGCATCAGGCTTGTGATGCCGTTGTATCGTGCCTGAAGGACCGTGCCGCCTCAGGCGAGCTCGCTCCCCTGCCTATCCGTCTTGATTCACCGGGCTTTTTCTCCCACAAAAATGGCAGCACCCTCTTCTTGCGTGACGAGAATGAGGGGAATATCTCCCGGCTAACATCGCTGCGAGGCGCCATACTCGCGGCCATCGGCCAGAGCCGGTCAGAGCCCTACAATATGCACCTTACGATGGCTCAGTGCGAAGACGCAGCTCCTTCGTCTAAGTTCGAGTTCTTGCTTGACAAGCTTCGTCGGCTACCAGCCGTAACCTGGGAGGCTGACCAGCTCTCAGTCTTGGTTCGCAGTCCTTCTGGACATATGAGGCAATGGGGTGTCATTGACCTAGTTTCCCAGTCCTTTAACATTTGCAGACATGCTCCCAATTCCAGCTCGGATACACCTTCGCCAACCATTCCGCGGCCAACGTGGTATTTCTCCCGTTCAGACATGGCGTGGAAACGCCTGGTCCAACCATCTGAACCAGAGGTCTTCGACAACAAGCAACACGGGAATCTTGTTGTCGCTAGCTGGAACGTACTAGCAGAGTTTCATTATCCCCCATCCCGGACCAGATACTCCTTGATCGTGGAAAATCTACTCGCAGAAAATGCGATTGCGGACATCGTAGTTCTCCAAGAGGTGACAGACGACTTTCTAGCCTTCCTGCTCGCAGATGAACGCATCTACAAAACGTATTTCTACGTCTCTGAGGGTTCGCCAAATGACGCTGAGGCTGGCCCCCTGCCCAATATTCTCAACACTGTTGTGCTCAGCAGGGAACCATTCTCGTGGGAATACCTGCCCTCGAAGAGACAGCATAAAGGATCAGCCATTCTTCAGTTCGAAGAACTCCTACACAATGATACTCAGGAACCAGTCCTTCCCCTTGTCTTGGCAACCTGCCATCTAAGTCAGGGCCTTACAGATGGCGCGGTCGTTGCTAAAGAAAAGTAATGGATTATTTCGCTGAGTCCAGAAATGCGGAGCTGACTGTGGTTGACAGGGAATTGCAACGGATCCTCAACCATCTGAAGAGTAATCACGCAGCAAACCAATGGATCCTGGCCGGAGACTTCAACATAGCCACTTCTTCTTACACTATCGACGCGGCAGTGAAACGCGGCTCCATTACGGTACAGACAGAGGATCTTCTTCGTGGAATCGAGGCAACTCTGGCAGAGACCAACTTCCTGGACACGTGGTTTATCTCTCGTGTCGAGGCCGGCGTCAGCGACAATATCAAGGGCGATATCCACGACAGTTTTGAAGGCGAACAGGGTGCCACATTTGACCCCAGAGCGAACCCTCAGGCCGTGAAAATGGTCGGAAGCGGCCTGAACAACCGACCACAGAGATATGACCGCATTCTAGTGAAAAATGGCGGTCCCTTTCACATCTCTCGGTTCAACATGTTTGGCTTCCTCACTGGCGATGGCGAGAGTCCAGGTGGGCCCCTTTACGCAAGCGATCATTGGGGTATTCGCTGTCTTTTACGGCGTTCTTCACTAAAAGATGGCTCCAGCACCAGTGCTCGAGTCGTCCCTGTCGAGGCTAAACGGGCACCTGGATCTATGTCTGATGTCACCGCTCTAAAGCAGACTTTGGAGCTTCTCGATGTTGTCCCGGCAGAAAAAGATGAGCGTACCCGGAAACAGGCCCTGGGGCTGCTACGAATGATTCTTTGGGAGAACGAACAGACGAATGTGGAGCAGTCGCGTGGTCAACCGGCCCTTGTACTAGTTCCTGTCGGATCGTATGGTCTTGGCGTATGGTCGAAATCTTCCGATATTGACTGCCTCTGCATCGGATCAATCAGTCCTCGCGTCTTCTTCACTCTTGCCAGGCATCGTCTGAGAAAGTCGGTCGGAGAAGGTGTCCGAATACTACGGCAGGTGAAGGCAAAAACCGGCACTATGCTCGAGATCGAGGTCCTTGGGCTGAGATGCGATCTCCAGTATTGTCAGGCAGCGAGCGTTGCCAACCAGTGGCCAAACTTGCTGAAGCGTCCCCCATCTGATGCAGCTTTCAGCTTGCCAACCCAGACGCTCTTGAAATTGAAGCCTGCTAGGGACATGTACTACATTGCTAGGTCTGTCCCGGATCTTGCTCAGTTTCGCGTCTGTTATCAAGTGATCAAGACTTGGGCCAAGGCGAACGGGATCTACGCAGCCAAGTTCGGATACCTTGGCGGCGTTCACTTGTCTGTTATGTTGGTTAGGGTGTGCAAAATGCTCCTACATGGCATGGGTACAGTCTCGACTGCCGACGTCATCGCTACCTTCTTCGACCACTATGCGCACTTCGACTGGAAGAACGACATTGTCTTTGATCCATTCTTCCACAAGCAGCTACGGTATCACCGGACGCCCAGAGAAGCCATGTGCCTTCTTGGATGGCATTCGCCGACACTTAACACCGCACTCATTGCTTCTGTTCCCACGGTCAAGATCATCTCGACGGAGCTACGCCAAGCCAACGCCAAATTCACGGAGGGCGCAACCTGGCAGTCTATTCTTTCGGCACCTGGCATGATCGCGGAAAAGGACTTATCACAAGGCGCCGCAAGCTTCCTTTCCTCGTTCAAAACGTTCGTGAACCTCCGCATTCACTACTGGGGAGGGTCGCTGGAACGTGGGAGTCGGCTTGTTGGTTGGCTCGAGTCCCGTTGCGCATCACTCCTCGTCGGTGAGCCAACTCATGATTGTACAGATCCCTAGCAGCCGTTTTCTGACCATGATTTAGACATCAACAGGAAGGTCCCGGAGCTTGCTCCGAGAATCTGGCCCGCGAGATTCGTCGACGCGGCGACACCCAACTCACAATGCCAACAAAGCGAATATCAAGGCTCGTATCTTGTCGGCCTAAAATGGATGTGCGAGGACGAGAGGCCAGAAAAGGAAACGCTGACCACGACGCACAGCAACCTGCAAGCCGTGCTGCATCAATTCGAAGAACATATTCACGGCGATAAAAAATACTACGATGCGACGACTTCCTGGTTCAGTGCGACTCTTGTCAAACGCACCGAGTTGGGAGATCTCAGGCTGGACAATCAAGAGTGGGGCGACTACGTCGACGGCGATGACGATACAGAATCGGACGAGGAGGAAGACGAGGAAGACGAGGAGGATCTTTCAGTTTCGGGCCTACCGCCGGGAAGGCTGGGCAAGAAGGAGAGGGCGAAGGCGGCCACAAACCAGCCACGCTCAACGGTCGTGCCCAAACCCGAGGGTGCGAGCAAGTTCAGAACGGCTCTGGATGTTCTCAACAGACTGAGATGGGACGCTGACATAGACGGAAACGACTTCGTCGTCGGTTATGAAGATAGATTTCTAGGGGCACAGGAGAAGGCTTTGGTGGAGTGGAAAAGCGAGCAGACGCATGAAGAATTCATTCCGCAGCATAGAATTCTTTGGTTCAAGCGACGGAGCGACGGAGTCGTTGTTTGGGACAGATCCAAGCGCGTGGATCTGCTATTTAAAAAGACACCTTATAGATAGCTAGGCGCCGATCCTTGCGGTCGACGAAATCCATGAGATCACCCTGCAAGTAAACCTTTGCATTTGCCAGTTGCCAATTTGTGTCCTCAAGTAAGTGGAAAACACACACATACACACACACACGAAACCAGACGAATTCAAAGTCAATTGCTGGGTCTGCTTGAGAATGCTATCCCCAACAGACACTTGATTATTGTTAATATCAGAAACGTTGATAGAGCTCATGTCCGTACTCTAGACGAGCGTATGTCAGGACGTGTATGATAGATCTGGCCCGCCAACCTATGAGTTGGTATCCGCATCCATAACGCCAAGCCCTCCCACCAAAGAAAGCCCAAGTAAACAGACGCCCCAAACTGCGCAGAAACCTCGAACAACTGGGTAGGTAGGCCCTACCGAAGAACGCCCCTTCTCAGTAGAGGGTCATGAATACAGCGGCGATGCCAGCCTTGTCGTATTTCACATGCTTGCCCTTGCCCTTGTCGACCTCATGGTATCGGTCCCAGAATCTGTTGTACAAAGGCTCAAGCATTTGCTGAATGTCCCTGGCAAACATTTGGCGTACTTCTCTTTCCATGTTATATGACTTGTGACGGGTGACCATCTCGTCAAATGATGCGTTAAACGCCTGGAACTTACCCTTGATGTTGTCCTTGTCCCTGCTGCTCAGGCCCTTGAGGATAGAGGCTGAATCAGCTTGCCCGGACGTTGGTCGCTGCTTGCTCGTGTGAATAACATCAAACAAGTGGGTAGAAACTTCCTTGCAGTCCATCGTGTACATGGAAGTCGCCTTCTTGCGCCACTGGTCCAACATGCCCATCCGCTGCTCCAACAAGGGGGCCAGATCCGAGTCACGAATCATCCGCTCAATGATGACCACGCTATTGGCGAGAAACACCCCGATGATGCCTCGTCCCTTGAGGACCATCTTCGCTTTCTGGTCAAGTGATGACATCAGCATGTCAACTGTATCTGCGCAATAGTGTGCAAAGATTTCTTTGCCATCAGCGCCGATATCGAACGAAGCCAGGCTCGGTATCACATCGGTAGACCGCCCATCAGTAGCAGCGCTGGACTTCCAGCCACCATCGCCCAAGGAGAACATTATGCTGGAGACAGGGCGCAAAAATTCGACCATGGTCTGTAGACGCTGCATTGTCTCGGACACGATTGATATCGGAGCGCCGTCTTGAGGAAGTGTCTGCATGGCGGTAACTCTTCGCCTGGTATCCTCTAGCAACTCCCCCAGCGATAATTTGGCGGTCTCACGAACGGGCCGAAGGGCTGCTGCGAGGGAGGATTTGAGCTCGCCAGTACGCGTTTCGAGGTTACTTGACAAGCCTGACATGATTTCGGTTATCTCGTAGGCAAGGTAGCAGTCGGTGTGGAGGTGAGACTTGATGTGATTGTTCAATTCTCGTAGCGTGCGGGCCAACTCAGCCATGGCGGCCTGGCATGTGGCCTGGAATAGGGGGCCCCAGTCTTCGCGGGTGAATATGCTGCAGATGCTGTCGTATTCGGCCAAAAACAGACCCTCCATTGCCTGAGCGTATGTGCCAATTCCGTTGGCGCCTGCGCGATAGATGGCGTCGGGATTCTTTTTCTTAGTCGTGTTTACGCTCGCGGCGGCCAGATTTGCCAGTGTAGAAGACAGATAGGGCCCGCGGATTTCGGCGTATATCTTGGCGGTAGAAGAATCTTGAGGAGCGGCAGCACCCCCGTTCTGGCGGTGATTATTGGAGATATAGGCGTTGACCAGGCCAAGACGCGTAACCTTGTCCTGTGACAGAACAGGAAACGGCACATCCTTTGTGATATAGTGGAGCGGTTCTACTGAGCGAGGTGTTTCTCCCCGAAGCAACTTATCGAAGTGACTCTCAAGTTGAGAGTTGCCAGACTTAATCAAGCGTGTAAGTTCCGACATGGTCTGCTGGTTGGCGCGGAGATTGGAGGCCTGCATGTCGGCTAGCGATTTGCTGAGACGCTTGATGGAGGCCAGGTAGTTCGACAAGCCGATCCTGTCTGGGCCAGCACGAATGATCTGTTCCTCATCGTTTTTGCTGTCGGCCGGCTGACGCAAGCGCTCGATTGCGGAGAGGACGCCATCGATGTCTGTTGAGAAGGTCACTGGTCAGCTGCCGCTATTGCATGCTTCGTCGCTGTTTTCCAGCTCGGAATGGAGAGGCGGAAAGGGAAATGACCGCAAGTGATCTCCTGCGGGTATGGCAATAAACGCACTATTTCCTAGGATCTGTAGCTTCTTCGTCTCCCCGCTCAGGGGACCAGCGACCTCGCGCACACTCTTGCCCGTAGATTCCAGCCTCCCCATGCATGCCTGAATCTTCTTTGTCAATTGGGCTGTCTTCTCTAGACGCGAGTTTAGCACATCGACTTCGGCTCGAGCCTCCTCGTCGGCTGCATGGCGATTTGTCGCAGGCCCGACAGACATGATAAGTGCCAACGTTCCGAAGGGACTTGCTGCACAGCGACGTTGGCAGGCAGATGTGGAGGGATCAGGGTATCGGTTGCGGCCTGTGTTCAGCCCGGAGCTGACATGGGAAAGGCGAACGAATGTGGCGTTGTTGGTCGAGTCAGATAGGGCAGTATATGTTCGATGTTTTCGCGGCGGTCGCAGAGTGCGAAGAGATGTCGAGAGGGAGGTCAGGATGAACGGAGGGCCGGATCAAGCTGCTTGGATCCGACGAGGGGACTGACGTGGGATACAAGAGCCTATTGTACCTGTGGGTGGGTACCTCCGGCTGCTAGGTCAGGGCTCAAGTGCTAATTGCGGCGCATGTTATGCTAAAGACGACAGGTAAAAGTACCTACCTTACCTAACCTACCTATCCGTAAGGTGCCTCCAGTACAGATGAATAAGGGAGGCACAGGCACTGGACGTCTCTGAGGTCCAGGAATGCGGACCGGGACAGGGGTGTTTTGTTATGAAAGCCGATGCATGCATGCACCTACAACCAGCTCACTACGTGTGAGCTTCCTAGTCTCCTAGATGATCTCCCGCCACATTGCAAGACAGCCACAGGACCACGGTGTCTGAACCTGAGCACTTTCATCCTATGCTGTCTCAATACCTCGACTACCTTAGCTTCCATATCGTACTCTTCTACGTGATATGCCTCTGCCTTGTCCTTGCAATGGACGTGCACAGTGAAGGCCCTAATTGTGAAGGATATGACACGTACGAGAAAGCAAGCAGAAGTCGGGCCAGGATTGGCTGCAACCAGCGTAATACTCATCCATTGTCCCTACATCCTAGGACGGGATGGAATGGGATGGGATGGGACGAGACGACAGAATTTTGTTGGGTTCAAATGTATAGACTGACCCCTTACGGTAAAACACTCAATTAGCTGGTTCGGACGACACATGATAAAATTCCAGTCATTGAGTTTACTTGTCATTGTTTGACATCTGTCGTCTTAGCACACGATCCTCCACTTTTCAGATACCCTGAATTGCCAGCTTCGAGAAAAAATCGTTGACGAGCCGCGTCACCGTTTCGGCGACAAATGCAATCTCGTCCCTTGTCACCGTATATGGAGGCGCTACAATGATGTGATCCCCGAGAACACCGTCTGCTGTTCCTGAGCCCGGGTAAACAACAATGCCGTATGGTTCCGTCAACCCCAGCTCGTTGATACTCGCTGCTATTCGCGCTGCACTAGGCCATGGCACCTTGGTCTGTTTGTCGCGGACAAACTCGATTCCCCAGAAGAGGCCCTTGCCACGGATGTCTCCGACGTATGGATGGTCCATAAGACTCTCTTTCAAAAGACCAGATAAGAGTTGACCCATGTTTTGCACATTGGCAACCAGGCCGTCTGACTGGATGATCTGTTGAACTTCCAGGGCTGCCGCACACGCGACAGGGTGTCCTTGATATGTGTGTCCGTGGACAAAGGCACTATCGTCGCCAGCCGTTTATTAGCACTTTCCAACAAATTTGACGTCAGAGGCATGTCCGGGGAACCGAAACCCACCTTGTCCCCTTTTCTAGCACCTCAACCACCCTCTTGTTTACGAGGACGCCGGCTATCGGCTGATAGCCCCCAGCCAAACCCTTGCCGATGGTCTGGATATCTGGCACAACACCCTCGGCCTCCCATGCGTGGAGAGTTCCACTGCGGCCCATGCCGCTCATGACTTCATCCATGATGAGCAACGCACCGTATCGGTCACACACAGATTTCATTGCTTGAAAATAGCCTGGAACAGCCGGAACACATCCCAGTGCCTCAACGTACCCAGAGATCAGCCCGTGTGACTACAGATTATCATGGGATGGGTACAGTGGAATCAACTTACAGCTCCAACAACTGGCTCTGCTACGAATGCGCATACATTACCAGGGCCAACCCGAATAAACTCGTCCTCGAGCTCCTTGGCGAGCTTTGCAACATAAGACTCGTCCGATTCGTCGGCCAACTTATCCCTGTACGCAAAGCATGGGGAAATATGCGACACAACATTGTCGAGGAGCATGGGCTTGAAGTTAGCTCGGCGTGCGACATGGCCACCCATGGATAATGCGCCTAGTGTCGTGCCATGATACGATCTCTGGCGGGCAATGTAAAGATGTCTTTGTGGCTCTGCTGGCTTCTTCTCCAGGAAATACTGCCTGGAGAGTTTCATGGCCGCCTCCATTGCTTCGGATCCTGCCAAGCATGTGAGCCTCCAGGACTATGCGTTCAAAGATTGCAAACATACCGCTGCTCACAAGATAGGCCCTTGACATGTGACCATGTGTGGTGTTGATGAGAAACTGGGCCAATTGCTCACATACCGACGTCGTGAAGAAAGTAGAGGGACTGTAGGCAATGTTGCTGAGCTGCCGGATGATAGCCTCAGCTACTCGCTTGTCACTGTGGCCGAGGCATGCCACGGCGGCGCCCCCGGACGCATCGAAAAGTTTCCGACCGCCGTCAACGACATAGCAGTTTCCCTCGCCACCTACAGTACGGAGGAATTGGCTCTTGAGATCACGATGTAGGACGGCGGACTTGCTCGCGTCCGCGAACTCAACAGAGTTCAGAGCCTTCAGAACCATCTCGTAGGTTGATGTGGTGGGGTCGCAAAGTGACGGGCCTAGACGAGAAACTATGTCTCGATCGTAATGTAAGAGACGATGACACCAGCTTGGAAAGGCAATATGCAACACCGACGGGGTTTGGTGGCGGTAGAGGGAGTCGTCTGTGGTGCCATGGGAAGGGATAGATGCCACCCTCTCCGACATGGCTGACGGGGACCCTTTTATGAAGAAACTTCGGCCCAGGCCCGGTATCTTGCCGGGGTCGGCGGTCCTGCCATGCGAAGTGCCGGTAGGCTGGATCCGCGAGCAATCGACACTATCCGAACACCCCAGCACATCGTGACAATTAGGAGAACCCCGTCGGCTTTCACCTGACACCTCGCACATACTGCTCGGGTTTCCAGCATGCACACACTATGCAGCGCATCTCAGTTAGCGCAATGCCAGTGTGGTGGACCACTTGTCGTGATTGGGACCATGCCGGCGGGACGCAGGACTCTGGACAAGACGGAGGGGCATCCGCCATAGTGGGGGGAGGGGCGTGGCCGCGGGGAGTAGAGTTCAGGGCATGTAAGCGGGAAGAAGTCCTCCATAACTTTCGATGGCTCGCACATGGTAGCGTATACGCAGTACACCGTAGGCCTCCCTACCCTTGACTAGCGACCCGTGATACCTGGCAATGCCCCAGTTCAAGTCCCCTGCCAGGATGAACTCCTGCGTGCACATATGATGTACCGCCCCGCGGTTCGGCAAGCCGACAACACATGGCCATCGAAAGATGACCTTGACCGCGGTACGTGATGTCCCATCGCCTTACAGAAGCCGTCTTCAACTGTGCTCCATTCAATCTGGACGAGCCCCCTTCTTTGCCGTTACCCAGTTATTTGTTGTATTCTGTTGTCGCTCGTATGGAAGACGGAACGCGGAAGAGGAACACCGGATGCTGCCATGTAGTTGGCGAGCCCGTGCCGCTGGCTGTTGTGTCACCAATAATTGGGAATTTGCATCGGCCCGCAACTCGTAATCCAGACCATGGCCCCGATTGAAGTGAAGTGGGGTGGTGGTGGATAATGGCCGAGGGTTTTCCACACCGGGTCGGGATGATGGGTATTCGGGATGCCGACTTTTGTCGGGCCGGAATTTGGGCCTCCGTGGTCGTCCCCGTTGCGCTGCGGTGCGGTCTGACCTCGCGAGCGGGAAGGATGTGGCTCAAAGGACATAATCGGGAAGCTTGTTGAACGGCTGCACTCTTTCCTAATCGCTGTAGGCGGCGGCGGTGTTGTTGGATGTTGACATAGACAACGAGCCGCACAGACAAGGCCGAGGGTACCTTAGTGGCCCGGGGTAAGAAGCGGTTGACCGAAACATTATTACCCAGATCGTTGTAGAGAAACCTACATACGGCGCAGTCCATGAATGACACCTCGCATTTCATAAGTATGGGGGCTTACCACAGCCTCCCGCTTTGAGCGACCGGCAGCGGCGCCTGACAAGCAACCTTTTTTTTTTTTTTTTTTTTTTTTTTTGTGGCGTGAAGAGGATGCTTATCCGAAGGCTCGGAAACCAGCACTTGCCTAAGCACTTGGTTATGATCATGATATGTACACTACTTGGACAAAGAAGCTCCCCGCTTCGCATCTGCGATACAACGGTAAAGTAGGAGGAGGGCGAGTGTTGGCCAGGGTATTCCAAACGGCTGGGTTTTATGAGGTAGCGTACATCACTTCATACACTAGCCAGGAGCTATCTGGCGAAACAGTCTGGACCGATCCAACGGCACCGGTATTGATACCAAGGAGAGGTGTGGAGGGTGGCTGGCCCAAGACGGCTGCAATGGAAGGCCAGCATTTGGCAGCTCAACATGCCGGATACTGCAGGCATGCCATTTTCCGTTCGGCGATGTGCTTCGTTCTTCATTGTCACAGCTAGAGCTTGGGTTGATGTAGCACGCCCAGAAGGCAAGCTGACGTGGATAAACAGACACAGAAGGATCAGTCATCATGAAGAGCAACCTGAGCTTTTGTTTCCTGATTAACCCAGAAAGGCTCGCTTCAGCCACATCACCACATCCCAGTACTTACCTAAGTCGAGGGGTCCACTTGAGTACCTGAAATACTTTACATGCCCGCAATAAGGCACGTGCCTTACATAAGAATTCAATTAACGCGCTTTCCCCGCGCCCCTCTACGAAATCTCCTGTCAAGACGCGCTGCACTGTATGACAAGACGCGCTGCGACCCACCACATACATGCTCCTTTTTTCGCCCAGGTCTGCACCCGCCTCTCGTTGCTGCGCAGCGTTACCGCCTCGCCCCTCCTCCCATCAAAACCACGGCAATTCTTCACTGCGACTTTGTATCGCCACAAAGTGACGCTGACGTGCTCTTCCAACACACTCTCGTCTTACTTCATTCTCGACGTTATCGTTGGCCTGTCTACCTCTGAACTTCGAAGCTATCAGAGCCCTCACTCACGATGGACTCGTTCATGCTGCAGGATGCAGCCGCCTTGGATCGCGTTCGTGCGGCTCAAGAGTTCCTCGACCCTCGTACGCCCTCCCTTGCCTCGATTGCTCGTGTAAATGCACGATATCCCAACGTTGCTATATACTGACCCGCGTCTCATCAGAAAACGATTCGCAAGGACGCAGTTACAGGTCGGCGATTATCCAGATGATGCAGAAAAAGAAACGGAGGCTTGTAGTCAATCTTGACCAACTCCGCGCCCACAACCCCGAACTCGCTGGAGGAGTCCTCGAGCAGCCATTTGATTACACTCTTGCGTTCAACCATGCTCTGAAGCAGATCGTTAAGACGTTGCCAGACTCAGGCGATGCAGAGAAGCTCAACGACGAATCATACTATTGTGCATGGGCAGGCAGCTTTGGTATGAATGCCTGCAACCCTCGCACCCTTTCCTCCCAGCATCTCAACAGCATGGTCTCGCTTGAAGGCATCGTGACCAGGTGCTCGCTTATTCGACCAAAGATTGTGAAGAGTGTGCATTACAACGAAAACAAGGACGTTTTCCACTTCCGCGAATACCAAGATCAGACCATGACAAATGGAGTTACAACATCCAGTGCCTACCCCCAAGAGGATGACGAGGGAAATCCCCTGACTACCGAGTACGGCTTCAGCACTTACAGAGATCACCAGACCGTATCTATTCAAGAAATGCCAGAGCGTGCTCCTGCTGGTCAACTGCCCAGAGGAGTTGATGTTATACTTGACGACGACTTGGTTGATCTAGTCAAGCCTGGCGACCGCGTCCAACTCGTGGGAGTTTACAGGACGCTAGGAAACAGAAATACGAACCATAACAGCGCCCTGTTCAAGACCGTCATCATCGCCAACCACATAGTCCTCTTGTCCTCGAAATCTGGAGCTGGGGTCGCCACACACACGATCACAGATACCGACATCCGCAATATCAACAAGATCGCCAAGAAGAAGAACCTTCTTCAACTCCTCTCCCAGTCCCTGGCGCCTAGTATCTATGGACATGACCACATCAAAAAGGCTATCCTGCTGATGCTCCTCGGCGGTGTTGAAAAGAACCTCGAGAACGGCACCCACTTGAGGGGTGACATCAATATTCTCATGGTGGGAGATCCTTCAACCGCCAAGTCGCAACTGCTTCGATTTGTCTTGAATACAGCGCCTCTTGCCATCGCCACTACTGGGCGTGGTTCTTCCGGCGTCGGTCTCACTGCTGCCGTTACGTCAGACAAGGAAACAGGAGAGAGGAGACTTGAGGCGGGAGCCATGGTTATGGCTGACAGAGGGGTAGTGTGCATCGATGAGTTTGACAAGATGTCTGACGTTGACCGTGTCGCTATCCACGAGGTCATGGAGCAACAGACTGTCACAATTGCCAAGGCTGGTATTCACACATCCCTGAATGCCAGATGTAGCGTTGTCGCAGCTGCCAACCCTGTTTTCGGCCAATACGATACCCACAAGGATCCTCATAAGAACATCGCGCTACCTGACTCCCTTTTGTCGCGTTTCGATCTCTTATTTGTTGTCACTGACGACATTGAGGATACGCGAGATAGGCAGGTTTCGGAGCATGTTTTGCGAATGCACCGCTACCGACAGCCCGGTACCGAAGAAGGTGCGCCGGTGCGTGAGAACGGAAATCAGTCCCTCGGAGTCGCCCTGAGCAACGACTCTGATGTGCAACGCCTAACGGACGTGTTCGAAAAGTACGATGCCATGCTCCATGCTGGCGTCACTCACACCTCGGGACGCGGCTCCAACAAGAAGCCTGAGGTGCTTAGTATTCCTTTCATGAAGAAGTACATACAGTACGCCAAGAGGGTGCAGCCCAAACTGACCCAAGAAGCATCGGATCGCATCGCAGACATCTACGTCGGGTTGCGAAATGACGAAATGGAAGGCAACCAACGACGGACTAGCCCATTGACTGTCCGTACCCTGGAGACATTAATTCGTCTGGCCACTGCCCATGCTAAGTCCCGTCTTTCGCAAATCGTTACCGAACGTGATGCCCTCGCCGCGGAAGCCATCCTCCGCTTCGCAATGTTCAAGGAAGTCGTCGAAGACGAGTCAAGAAAGAAGCGACGGAAGACTCAGACAACTGAATTCGCTTCCTCTAGCGAGGAGAGCTCCGATGATGACGACAACGAGGATGGTAAATACAGAAGCACAACAACTCGTACACCGGCGGCACGCTCAGCGCGGTCGACCAGGGGAGTTGCTCGTCTTCGGGTGAATGGTAGCACGCAAACACCGGGCACCAATGCTAATGGCACAATCAGTGATCAACATGATAGCGACGAGGAGCCGCCAGCTCGGGAAGCGTTGGAAGACATTTACGATGCTACCCCAAGAAGGTCGCGTCGTTCTGGTCGGGCTGCTGCCTCGAGCGCGACCTCACACACACAAACATCGTTTGCATCATCTGTACCGGTGTCACAGCTGCCGTCACAGTCCGAAGAGGAGGAAGAAGATGAAGATGAGCTTGCTTCAGGGACGGCCGGTCTTGCCATCGCGGACGAGCCCATCAGTGCTTCGCGGCTGGCAACCTTCAGAACAACTCTCGGCCAGCTCCTCAACTCAGCATTGTTCGAAGATGACTCTGCCAATGTAGACGCAGTTGTAAACGCCGTCAACAGCAAGTTGCGGCGTGGTAGTGGCGGTGCCTTCAGCAAGCAAGAGGGTGTGAAGGCCCTCAAGAAAATGGACGAAGCCAACCAGATCATGTATGCCATTCCCAACATCTCTGCTCATTCTCGTTCATTCGCTAACCACGCTGATCGAACCACAGGTATACCGATGGCGAACTCGTGTACAAGATTTAATGTGATATGGAATCGGGGAAGTAAAGTTGATTGTAATCGAAGGCTGGCGTTGGGACTAGAGCAGTCAGGAGACAAACACCAAAGTCTGGACACGTGGAGACAGACCATATACATACTTGAATTTTGATGTGAATGAACAAGACGAGAAACCTCCTTGGTTGTTTCTGCAATGTTTCTACTTCTTGGTATAGAAACTGGCTGTCTAATCTGGTCTATGTCCCTGCTGCGCTGTGCTACTCACAACCTAGATTGAAAGTCGGCAAGTCGATCTCGTACTCGAACGCCGTTCCACGTTTCCTTGCTGTCGGCATCTTCGCCCAGGGTTGGCACGCCGACTTGTTCAATGGCAAAACTGGCTGCCACGCTACCCCATATTGCGGCCTCTTCGACACTTTTACCCCTCGCAAGTGCGACAGCAAGACCGCCCAGGAAGGTATTGCCTCCACCGGTTGGATCTACTACTTTGGTGGGGTCCTGGTGGACGGCTGGGATCCATGTCTCCGTGCCCGCGTCAACCTCGATTTCTTCTCTTACAACGACTCCTTCGTCGTCTTGCAGCAGGCCGGCGAACAAAGCCTCCATATCGGTATCTGGCCGGAGACCCCCCCTTGAATAGTCCTTCTTGCGGCGCTTTGTACCCGCGCCGTCACGTGTAGCAGGTTGACGCTTACGGCCGCCATTTCGTGCGACATAGCAGCCCTTGTCGCCTGCGCGTACAACAAGGGTGAAGGACTGAAGAGGCATGCTAGCCAGAAGCTGCTCACATGATCTCTCAACGGCTGATTTTGAGATGGCACCAGTCTCGGGATCCAGGCCGTCATCACCCATGAAGCCTGCCAACTCTGAATGGTTTGGGCTGCAAACATCAACCAGCGGCAGAGTGTTTGTGCAGTTCAGTAGCTCATCAGGGGTGCAGAGGTCAGGCACGGGTTCCCAGATAAAGATAGGTTTTGTATACAGGTCAGACGGGCACACGCGCTTGCGAGCTGATATAATTTCGCCTACTAGATCCTTGCATCTCATCGGAGAACAGATGAGGTGGAAAGATTTGGAGAGTAGCAGGTGAGGGGTCAAATCTTGGGCGGTGAGGCGTTTCTTGGGGGTGGTATATTTGAATGCACGCCTCTCAGCTGTCTCGTAGCCGTTCCAGCCGCGCGTTGTAAGACGGTCAGGGTCCTCGCGAAACACTACAGATGTCTCCCAAGTATTGATGATGTTAGTTAGTGACTGTGGAAAGTCGGAACCTTGATCGACGATCCAGCCGACGGACGAGGCGTCAGGGGGCGGCGAGAAGAGGCGGGCTCCGAGGGCGCCGTAAGATCCAGCGCCGCCGAGGATGTCCTGAACTGGCGGCGTGGGTGGTAAGAAATGGATCTCATCTATCAGCTCAGGTGTTAGTTTCGGCCTTTTTTGTTGGATTTGGAGAAGCTGTGGGCAATGGGACTTACCTATGATAAACATGCCCAGGGTCACGAAGTCGATTGGAGATAAGGCAGCGACCTCCTTCTCGGTAAGACGGCGCTCATGGCCATTCTGTGTGTTTTCGTCGGCCATGGTGGCCGTTGTTGTTGGCGAAGGGTGGTTGGGAGTCTTTTTCCCGGGCTACCTCGTGGTTGAGATGGAGCTTTCAGACTCGGTTATACCCAGAAGAAAGGCGCTATCGCCAGAGTACCTGATCTGGCGGATTCGAGGGTGGAAAGAATTGGAATTGACACCAACGTGGCCTGTGAGCGTATGGAGATTTCTGCACGTAAGGTAAGGAGCGCAGTTGAGGCAAGATAAGTACTGCATGTGAATCGCAAGCTGCAGATAGGGCTTGAGCCTGAGTCGGAATATGAGACAAAATCAGTTCAAGATCGGTAAGCCTTGATGTTCAGCTCTGGTAGGTTCTTGACACCACGATAAAGGCACTTTCGAGCTTCCGAGATGGTTTGATTCCGGTTGTTACATCTATGGATGCATGTATTAACTGCCCTAATCATTGAGGTACTGGTGGTGCCATTATCTAGACGCAATGTCAGGCATCGTTATAGACGGGGTAGGCCTGTAGTGAAGTTTTTGAGGTGTACCTATGTACTCCGTTTTCGGCAGGGCGATACTTCACAGGCAACCAAGGTAAAGAATGGCTTGGCAATTGAGCAACGATTTCACTCGAATTCACGCTTTGGCCATGGGTCTAGAAATGGGATAGAAGAGACGGAGATACTCTGGCTCTGGTGCTCTTGGCTTTCGAACGAGTGCCTGTGGCTAGCACTCCCTGACTGACTGCCTTAAGCGAGGTAGGTAGGTAGCTAGCTTTAAAAGAGGGCAGCATTCTTCTCACGTATCCAGTTAGAAAATGGGCAGCTACCTTAGGTACACCTCGGATACTGTGAGATGATGTAAGGTACCTTACCCATGCATACCTAATGTAGCTGCCTAGGCACGTAAGGTCCACTCGAGCTCTAGGTACTTCCTGACTTGCCTCCAGCCAGGGTACGTGTTGCTTCTGTACACAACACCGTCTTGGGCATGATATTGGATGCTTGCGATAATACCCTTCCAAAACACCTCGTTCACCATTTGCACCCTGCGCCGCTTTTCTCCGTCGACCACCAGCTTCCAGTGCGCTCAATTCCATTGCCGTTGCTTCGCCCCAGCGCGCACGCATTTATCCCCATCCTAGCAGGCCCCCATCTCCTGAAACCTCCTTACAATACTTTGTGGTCTCTCTTCCCACCTTTCGACCCGACTCGAGCTCCCTGCCCTGCAAACCCAAGTCGTGTTGCACTGCGAAGCATCAAGCACCGCAGACTTGTCCTGCCATCGCTGTTCCTGTCGCTATTGTTGTTACTGGAACACCCCGCCAATTGAGAGCTCCATCTCCCGACTCCTGAAGTCACACCATCTCTCCTGCCCGTCATCCACCTTTGTGCTTTTCCCGACCTAACTTCCCCTGCACTTTCTACTTGCCTTACGAGAAGCCCCGGCTTCACTTTGGACTAACATGGCAACGAACAATATGCACAACCTTACGACCCTCATCAAGCGGTACGCGTCTATCACCCACGTTCTGCGCAAATCAATTTTGCCATCAACCATGATGCGGCAGATTCGATCACTTCTGCTAAGCGCTCGCCCCTGCCTTTGACCGACGTTACCTGGACAGTGCTGTAGAAGCTCCTAACTTTGGAAATAGGCTCGAAGCTGCCACTGCCAGACTCGAAGATATCGCCTCTTCTACCATCGAACTCCCTCAAGCTGTCCCCTCGCTGAACCAATCCGTTGCCACGCCGCCGTCGGCCTCCAATGCTTCTTTGCCTGCGCCGCCTCCGCCGCAAGCTGCCGCCGCTCCCCAAGCCCCCCCCGAACCCGTTCCCGAGTCCATCGAAGAGTTTGATCAGTTGTTAGCCACAACCGTCGAAAAATATGTCAAAATCAGCAAGCAGCTGGGTGGTCTCATTGCCGATCAGGTCCGTCCGGCACAAGATACATCAAGCGAAAATTACAGGTGATGCTGATACAGTGTTCGCAATATAGGCCGCCAAGGTTTTGCAGGGTTTCCAAGCTCAGCGTCACTTCTTGCTCATCACCACCAAGGCCAAGAAGCCCGATTTGAACGGCGCCGAGATGGCCGTGTACCAGGACTTGCTCAAGCCCATCAACGAGGCTCTCGTTGCCGTCAGCAACATCAAAGAATCTAACCGAGGTTCTCCCGTCTTCGTGCAGCTCAGCGCTGTAGCTGAAGGATCTATGGTCCTCGCATGGGTCACCGTCGACAATCGTCCTTACAAGCACGTTGACGATTCTTTGGGTTCTGCACAATTCTTTGGTAACAGGGTATTGAAGGAGCAAAAGGACAAGTAAGCTGTCTCTTGGGTTGATGGCTTTTACCCGGTGTGTTTGTCTATGCTGACTGGCAGCTCACAGGGACGCCCAGCAGGTGGAGTGGGTTAACGCTTTCTACCAGGTTTTCCGCGATCTGGCCGATTACGTCAAGCAGCACTTTCCCAACGGTATCCCGTGGAATCCGAAGGGCCAGCCGGCCCAGGAGGTTGCCAAGTCTCTTACGGCGTCTGCTACGGCCGTCGCCGCCGCCGCTCCTCCCCCACCGCCTCCCGCAGGCGCTTTGCCGCCGCCGCCACCGCCACCCGGCCCTCCTCCAGTTCTTGAGATTAAGGAAGAAACTGGCGGAAAAGGTGGGCTGGGTGCAGTCTTCTCCGAGCTGAACAAGGGCGAGGCCGTGACCAAAGGTCTGCGCAAGGTTGACAGGTCGGAGATGACGCATAAGAACCCCTCTCTTCGTGCCAGTTCTACAGTGCCTGATCATGATGGTTCAGCGCGCGGCAAGAGCCCAGCCCCTCAGAGAAAGCCGAAGCCGGAGAGCATGCGCGTTAAAAAGCCACCCAAGAAGGTGCTCGAGGGCAACAAGTGGACTATTGTAGGCCTGATACAATAATTTTACGCGCCGAAAGTGCAACAGCGGCTGACTTATTTGGATAGGAGAATTTCGAAAAGGAAGCCCATCCGATCGAGATCGAAGCCTCCATCTCTCACTCAATTCTCGTCAGCAGGTGCAACAATACCACCATCATTGTAAAGGGCAAGGCCAATGCGGTCACCATTGAGAATTCAACGCGTCTGTCCCTTATCGTGGAGTCTCTGATATCCACAGTGGATGTTATCAAGTCCCAAAACTTTGCGTTGCAAGTGCTCGGTGCTGTGCCGGCCGTCTTGATGGACTCGATCGACGGTGCCCAGATTTATTTCAGCAAGGAGAGCACGGGAACCAAGATTTACTCGAGCAAGTCCTCCGGCATCAACCTTAACGTTATCTCAGGGGAAGACGAGGACTACAAGGAGGTGCCTTTGCCGTCCCAGATTTGCTCTTACTTTGACGAGAGTAAGGGTGATTTGGTCAACGAGATTGTATCTCACTCTGGCTAGTCCGACATTCTTTCGATATCAAATCACAAAAGAATTGAGCGGCATCGTGGGCGTCAGCATGGCGGCGGTTTGCTCATTTTTACACCGCAAGTCAACATCCGTTTGTACCTACAAGAACCCAACCTGCGACTTCTGGTTTTGGCCCCCTTCAATTTCTCTTGCGACTCAGCGTGCTTATCCGAGCGCTTTCACTCGTGCCCCATCCCCATCCTGTCTACAGAAGGATTCGAGCTCGAGAAAATTTCGGAAGCAAATACAATACTTACGTTGGCAACTTGTTTTGAAGGATAGCGCACAATTACTCGAGCGATACGTATTGAAACAGGTCAAATTGATCGTCAAATTGGTTGACAAACCTGGTCCGTCTATAATTGACACGCTTCTACTGTATAGATGCTAAAAACCACATCCGGCCGCCTCGACCAGGCGCACTCACAAATACGAGCTTGTACAAGAAGTATTGACCGCGTCTATTCTGATAACAACCTGGTTCCGCTTGCGCCGATTCTATAGCTTAGCCTTTGCGGGCTTTATTGTCGGCATGAGCAGATCGCGCATGTCGCCAGCGGCTTCATTTAGGAAGAAGCTCATCCGCTGGCTGCCGAGACCCTTGGACACAACGTTGAAGTTGATGCTAAATGTGTCAGATTATAAACGACACTGGTGACGTATTCATGGAGGCATACCTGTTTTCGTTGATCATGTAGGCGATACCAAAGCCAGCATCAATAACCTGGCTCCATCCATATCCGTTGAAAAATTCGGAGCTCAGCTGCGAGGTTGAGAGATACCAAGAAGCAGAATACGAGAACGCAGGATCTTGGTAAATAGCCGGTATCTCTTGGCCGGGCTCGAGAAGCTTCTTGAGCCCGAAAAGATGCCTGTCAACACCCTTGCCATCCGAGGCCGCTGTGATGTACTCGAGGTGGGCATCGATAGCCTGGCGGAACAGGTCGACCTTATCCTTATCCTCGATATTGGGATCCGCCATGGCACTGCACCATGTAACCGATGCATCCGAAACAGTCCGGCATGTCTCCGTCCGGCCTTGCTGGAAGCGGCGGGTAGCAGCCGACTCGTAGGTGGGCCGATTCTTGCCGTACATCTTGTGGTAAGCCAGTTGTATAATCATCTGAACATAGGCGTCGGGCGAGCACTTGAATTTCTTGATAAGACCCTTGCCATAGCCTTGATACGCCTGGACAGCCAGCTCGTGTTGGCCAATTACATCATGGAAGTCCTTAGTCGCGCGGTCGATCTCCGCCTGGACCTCCTTCGTCACATCGAACTTGACAACCTGAGGTTCCGGCAAGTTGGAGCGGATGGAAGGGTCAGAGAGATCAATCTTGTTGTTGAAAATGAGGTCGTTGATGAAGTCGTTGAGGCGGTGAGTCGGGGTTCCGTCCATCATGGAGTGTTCTCCCATGAAGCCCGAGGTGGCATTGTCGTTGACGATGAACTGACAAGGCTTGTCATACCAACGGTTTGCGCCGTCACCGTGCCAATACTGATGCGCGCGCTCCTCAAGGGTCACAGGAGCAGCATCGTCGAGACAAACAACGAAGGAAGAAGCCTCAATGGTCTCCAATGCGGCAGAGTTCTTCGGGCTGGCTTTCAGCAGGATTTCGCGTGCGTCCGCCCAAACGTCCCGGTTCTCGCTGGTGAGGGCACCAACAGCAGGCACTCGTTGGGCTAGCTCGTAAACCTTGCTAAACTGTTGTTCCAGCTCCGAGGCATTAAGCTGCTTGCCGTCGACCTCGTGGAGAATCTTGAAAAATTGGTTCTTACGAATGGCGATGATGTGCTTATGCTCTTTGTGCGAGAACTTGACAGGATAGTCGGCAGGCTTTGCAGCGACACGGCTGGTGTTGAACATCCACTTGTAGCTGTCCATGCAGATCGGGAGCTTCTTCATGTACTCAGGCTCCAGAGTGCCATCATCAACCTCCTTCTTGAATTCAAGTACAGCAGAGGTGATGGCTGCTGCTCTCTTGGCAGGATTCCTCCTCCGACGGTCGTCGCGATGGGAATAGAAATAGCTGACGTAGGGGACGACAGGGTCGCGGTAGCTCAGGTACGCGGCATCGTTCCACCACTCGTACAGCCAGTTTCTGTGAGCAGAATCCTCTCTGCGCGCAAGTAGCTTTTCTTGTAACTTGCTGCCAATGCCACCGGGCTTGACAAACTCCTCGACTGCCTTTTTGCTGGCGGCGAATTCGGACTCTGAAAGGAGAGGGTGCAGGGTCTTGACGTAACGGGCAGCAGTCTCCTCCAAGGAGGGTACGGGCAGCCGAGGCAGGGAATCCTGGAATCTCAGCATCGGTCCTTTGGACTTGTCCTCGACGTAGCCTGGGTTTGGCGATGCCGTTAGCATAGTGGTATGAGATGCGCCGTGGCTATGACTGAGCGCATTCAGAATCGACTGGCGCAGGGACGCAGCAGGACTTACCAGAAGGCAGCGAACTGTTGTTCCGCTTCGCTGCTGGCGCCATGACTGCGATGGTCTGGAATAGAAAGAAGACCGGTTAGAAAATGTACGGTCGAGTTGGAGAAGAAAGAAGAAGGGAAGTACGGGCGACTGTAACGGAACACACAAGTGGGCGGAGTGGGGGACGCGATGGGCGCGGTGAGCGGGAGGAGGTAGGTGGAAAGCGAGCGTCTGAAGTATTCCACGGGGTGGGTTGTCCAACTCACCGGACGATTGAACCTTTGCAGTCGTATATTGGATCTTGCGGTGGCAGACCTAGCCTCCAGAGCTCGCAGGATGGCCGACATGACCAATTTTTGCTTAGGTGCAGTGACTGGTGCGTGTGGAAGTGGTATTAAAATAGTTGGCACACGTAGCCGCAGAGATCCGCGGCAGTCGAGCAGCAAGTCAGTCGTTATGGATCGGAGCGGATCCTAGCCGTCGACAGAGTGGCTGCTTGTCACAAGCCAAAACCCAGCAACCCAGCACCCACGCGGGCCTTAATCAACCGGGGCAGGGATGTGGCGTATGTGCGTGAGAGAGGTAGGTAAGAATCGGAGGCGGGGGACTGGCCTCGTGAGGGAGGGAGGGAGGGAGGGAGGTGCAGCAGCGGCGGCAGCGGCAGCGGTAACGGTAACGGGAGTGGTAACTGGGAAAAGATGCCTCGGGATGATGGAGGACGCGTAGACGAAGGTGGAATTGATCCAGTCGATGGACAGGATGAGTGCGACAGCGTAGCTGCGGCAGCTGTAGTGTGGTGTAGCGCGGCACGTTTAGCTGAGGTAGGTACGGAAAGTAATAAGGTGGCTAGGGAGAATGCGCCGACAAGATGGAAGGCAATAAAGATCAGGACGAGGGCATGGGGAGCATCGATTGGAGAAGAACCAAGTCACGCTGTTCTACGAGGGCTGGGTGCGCTTTTGTGATGTGATGCCGGACTTGATTCTGGCTTGGACTCGGAGATGGTGCTGGCGCTGGGCTTTGATCAATATCATTTCTCATCTTCCGCCCCTTCTCTTCCCTCCTGAGCGAAGGTCAATTTGCCTTGACCTGCGGATAACCAAATACCTCAGGGACGGGGAAGTACGATGGGGTACGTACGGAACAAACCTGCCCTCCCCGTGTCCAACCCCGGTTCATCGAAAGTGACCGCTCGGCGGAGCAGGAACTGGGGGAATGGGGAACCTGCACCCTGATTGCTCGTTGGTGTCCCTCGGCGCTGTGCGGTGCAGCCGGCAACCGTGGCTGATTAAAAGCCTTAGAGCCTTTGAGCCGAGGCAAAACAGGGGGTCCTGCACACATCCATCACTGCCTACCTTACCCCGTACGTAGGTACTCTTCTCCCTCCACTGCGGCACCCACCCACCTTACCTAAGGTACATACGCAGTAGTGTTCCTAGGTATTAGAGGTTTGGAAGTCCGCTGGGTAGGTACGTGCCCCGGCTGAGCTCCCCAGTGAAGTGCACAGTGTGTCTTGGCCTAGATCCCCACTTGTACTACAGTCAGGCGACTCCACGATCGAGTTGGATGCTGCTTTTCTTGACGCGTTTGAGAGCCTTATCCAACCTACACAGTAGGCTCGGGGTTCGCGTAGGTATGCCCGGATGCGGGACCAGGCCAAACGGCGACCCGCGCTTCGCGCCGGCCCTGGCAGCAGTGTAATGCGGGCAGACTCAGGCATTGCTTCCATCTCCCTCGTCGTCTTCTTTCCTCTCAGTCATGTGTTTCCCTATCGTAGCACGCAGGTCTAGCAGGCGACAGGCACAGAGGATTCTGTCACATGGAGCTACTCATGGCACAAAGAACGGATGAACAAGACACCGGACTGTTCCGGACTGGGCTAACGGATGTCCTGGACGAACGGACCAGAATTCCTTTCGTAGTTTCGGAGCACGGGGATCTTCGACTCCCTCCCAACCCATCTCGTAAGCCTAGACCTTGATGCTACTAATACACCCCCGAGGCGCTGCACAAAGCCGACTTTTGCGAGCCTTGAGCGTCCGCTTATCAACAAGAGATCATACAGATAGGTAAATGGCTTTATGTATCTAATACACGTACTTGCACCAGGAGACAATGCGTCGCCGAGCCTTCGGAATCCCTTGGACGCCTGCCCTGGAATACCAAAACGATGTCAAATCACCCCCCGCAATTATTCGTTCCATTTCCTACCTTATTCGTCGCCAACCCAAACCCTTCGGAATAGAAAAAGAAAGAACACGGAAACATCAACCCTCCGTCGCCGCCGTCACTCGCTTCCATCATTTTTAATGACTTCTCAGTTGCTCTCGGCTACCCAATCGGTGGCGATCACTCAAGCCTCGAAGCTCTTGATCTGGCCCTCGCTGCTCAATGGCTGTACTGCACTGGATCCAGGAACAGCTTGGAACGTAAGACTCGCGCCGTCCGTCATGGCGTCCTGAGCCAATTTGAGGCCCTGATCCCCACCCGCCTCAACTGCTGTCTTCAGGGAGTTCTGCACTTCGCGAACACGACGCTTGAATGCAAGGCGGTCCAAAAATAGTTGTTGGCGGCCTCGCTCAAGCTCTCTTCGTTCCGCCTGCAAGATGGCCTCCATCTCGTTGAAGTACTTCAACTTCAGTTCAAGTTTTTGAAGTGTGAGGTTGGCCGCCGCTGAAACAAGTCGCGTCATCTCGCGCTCCTCATGTGACACCAGACCAGCAGCCCGGGCACCCATCGTGGCCATCGGGATCGTTGCCAGAGTCGTTGTGGTTGTAGTGGTGGTCGTGGTTGTGGTCACGTCAATCTCCATCGAGTCGCCATCTTTGTCCTTGCCCTTGCCGTTAGTAGTCGCCTGCTCGCCTGAGTCGTCTCCCTCCAGACGCCTGCGCAGCTTCCGCGTGAGCTCCTCGGCCGACTTGTTGGCAGCAGCAGCCGTGCTCGCAGGATCTGCGAGACCCGCGAGGAACCCAACCACAGACATGACAGGGTTATCCGCCTGGCTGAAAGGAAGGTGGCCACCCTGTGTTCCAAGCATGGCAAGACCCGTAGGTGCGTTAACAGCAAGGTCGTCTGCGTACTTGCCCTCTATGTCTAGGGACAAAAACTGTAAGACGCACTCCTCACGAGTGCGAGTGCCAACGTGGTCCGCAATCTCATTCCAGTCGTCATCCATCCTCTCGATACCTTCCAGGAGTCGTAGGATTTCTGCATCGCTCCAAGGCGCATCTCGGTCAAGAACGGTTGTGTAAGTAGGGTTCTCCATCCTTGTGAATTGAGCACTGGTCTGGTTGCCAGGCAGATGGCCCTCAAGATAGCAGCTTGGGCAGACGTCGTACTTGGTCTTGGAGTTGGGATCGGTTTGAGAGCTGTGATAGTATAGTCTGGTGCAATCAATACCGCAGGTATGGCAGTTGACCTTAACAATAGGCGTCTTCGTTGCCTCCTCGACACCTGAGATGCCATTGGTAATTGGTGCTTCTCCATTGGTCTTAGGCTCCGTCTTGTTGAGCTTTGCGCCCTTGGCGCTTGCCTCGTATATGTTACGGCTAACCTCGAGGTTGACGTCGGTCTTGGGACCAGACGTCGCCGACGCTTTCTTCTCTGTGTCCGCGCTAGGCTTTCCAGCCGACACAACTGCATCAGAAGACGGCTGCCACGGCTGAAGACCACGGGGCGTGTCACAGATGATCTTGAAGTGGCCGGTGAATGGCGGGCCAACATGCGATGGTCTTTGCTCGGCATCAACCTGGTTCACTGTTAACCCTGATCATGGCAGCATACACCCATAAAGATGGAAACCAAAAGAAAGTTACCTGATAGTTGATCAAGCCCCACTGCTCAAGAAAAGAGTGCACCCGCATAATGGCGCAGACATCTCCGGCCAGATTGCGTCGGCAAGCTGTGACAGTAAGGTATTCAACCGGGTTCAAACGGTACGTGTTGATCATGAAGTCGCGGTAGTCCTTGTAAACGGCCGGGGTTTTGCTGCGGTTGCGGCTATTGAAGAATTCAGACATGGCCTTGCGCTCGATGTCGTTAATGGTGTTCATGTCGAACCAGGTGCTGTAGCTTGGCAGGACGATGGCGTGTGTCTGAGAGATGAGGTGCTCCCGAGCCGCATTTTCCAGCGTCTCCTTGGTCTTGGAGTCCTGCCCATCCACATCGGTTCCAGCTCCGACATCATCCCCCTCTTTCGATTGGCCGTCCTTGACCTCATCACGTGCACCTGCCATGTCCTCGTCTTGGGTAGCCTCGGGCGCTGGGCCATCGGGGGCATCGAGAGGGTTGTCGGAAGTCACGCCGGGTGCAGGCGTCGCGCTATCTTGCTTGATGTTGGGTTCCGCGATAGGGCCCTCGGTCATCTGGACGTCTGCTCAGTGAGGTTGATTTAGTTGGGGCTGCGTCGACAACGGAAGAGTCAGACGGGAACATGTACCTTCGGCGCCATCTCCAGATGTAGTTGCAGCAGGCTGCAACGGCGGCTGAGAAAGAATTGGGTTACTGCCGGGGGAGGCAGCACTAGATAAGCCGTAGGTAGTCTGGTCCTCCATGATAACTTTGGGCGAAGGGACCTCAGGAGGCAACGGACATCAAGGCTGCCTGGAAGTCGCGAGTAAATGCAATGGCGCGACGCGCAAATCGGAGTCAGAGACAGTCGATTGGATCAATCTGTGGCATGCGACTGGCGACTTTGGTTGTTTGATGATGCAGCCCACAGGTTTTACCCCTCTAGCAGCGCGTGGTGTTGATGTTGAGTAACGAGATGTGGTGGTTATGGAGTAGTCGCGTCTGGGCCTGGAGAAATTTTGGCGCGAGATGCTGGAGGATAATACAGTGTAGGTATTGTTTAAGGTGCCTTAGGTAGGTAGGTACTTGCAACAGACAGTAGTAGGTAAGGTAAGCCTGGCGCTGCCAGCTCTGGGCATTCCTCCACTGTTAGGTGGCGACCTACTCTGGGGACCACCTTAGCTTAGGTAACCTAAAACACCACAGTTGCATCTATGTACTCTCACACGTGACCTCCGACGCTCTGTTCCTGAGGCTGCACGGCCGGGAAAAGCAGACATAAAGCCGATTCGTTCGACCTAGAGCCACCCCTGGCGTTTAGCCAGAGGCCCTCCCTTCTGATGACGGCACATTGGCAGTTGAGGAAGGCTTCATGCGAACTCGGCGTAGTAACCTCGGGCCGTGTCAAACCGTTCCTATCTATTTGCGTCGTCCACCGCAACAGTCGTACAACACCTGCTTCTCTCAAGTTTCCGGCGGTTCTTTTCTCATTTCGAACTGAAGCATACCTTTCCGCTTTTCCATATCTGTTTAAATCATCATGCTGTTCCTAACCCGAAGAGCCGCTGTCAGCGGGGCTGCTTGGGCGACCAGCGGACTGTCGGGGCTCCGATCAAGATCGACGAGGAGTCTACTATCCACTCTCGCTCTCTTGGAACAGAGGGAAGGTCAATTGAACCACGGTTCTTTGAGCGCCATCACCGCGGCGAAGAAACTCGGCGGACCAATTCACGGTTTCGTGGCGGGAAGCAACATCAAGGGAGTTGCAGAGGAGGCGGCTAAGGTCGAAGGCGTAGAGAAGATCATTGCTGTTGACAACAGCGCATACGACAAGGTTTGCTTCTTCTCCGAGGGGAGAAATTTTTGGACATCTTGCATACGGACTGGACTCTCTGACGCTCTTTTTTTCTTCTTCTTTTGCAGGGCCTTCCCGAGAACTATGCGCCGTTGTTGGTCGAGAACATCAAGAAGGGCGGCTACACCCATGTTATCGCTGGACACACTGCCTTCGGAAAGAACCTCTTGCCCCGCGTTGCTGCGCTTCTGGACTCTCAGCAAATCTCTGATATTACTTCTATCGAGAGCGAAAACACCTTTATTCGTCCCATTTATGCCGGCAACGCCATTGCCACGGTCGAGTCATCTGATCCCGTCAAGATAATCACAATTCGGGGTACAGCTTTCCCTGCTGCAGAGATAGCCGGTGGTTCAGCAGGCGTTGAGGCGGGCATTGACCCCAAGTCCGAGTCTACCACCGAGTGGGTCTCCGAGGATCTTGCCAAGTCCGACCGGCCAGACCTCGCAACTGCCAGCAGAGTCGTCTCTGGTGGCAGAGGCCTCAAGTCCAAGGAAGAGTTCGACAAAGTGATGCTGCCACTGGCCGACTCCTTGGGGGCTGCGGTCGGTGCGTCCAGAGCTGCGGTGGATAGTGGCTATGCGGACAACAGTCTTCAGGTAGGCCAAACTGGCAAGGTTGTCGCCCCCCAACTTTATATGGCCGTCGGCATCTCTGGTGCCATTCAGCACTTGGCAGGTATGAAGGACAGCAAGGTCATCGCGGCCATCAACAAGGACGCGGATGCTCCTATTTTTCAGGTCGCAGACGTTGGTCTTGTTGGAGACCTGTTCGAAAAGGTGCCCGAGTTGACGGAGAAGGTCAAGCAGTGATATAATATTTTGTAATCTACATAGATGAGTCTATGCATGGGTGATGGCCTCTGTTACGCTCACGAAATAACATCGAGCATCGCTTTGGTGGATGTGAACTTTTCTCGTTCTTTGCCCGCAGCACGGCCATTGTCTTTCTCGGCCCTGTCTATCTTCTGCCAATCAGCCCAGGATACTCTTTTCGAGGCCCTGTCGCCAACTTCTGCACTGATCCCTGCCCATCCATGCTTGGTGTTCATGTCAGTTCCGGACAGAAATGGGAACCCGGACAACCAGTCTTGTACGATTGAGTCGCCGGTCTCGAAAGCATCCATCATGGTCGATGCGATAACTCCTGTGGGCCCTCTCTTCACCCAACCGGCGCAATAAACGCCAGGGGAAGCGTCGAATTCTGATGAGTTCCCCGAGGTATGCCGCAAGACTCTGCCACGCCCATCGTTCATGACAACACCACGCCGGTCATCAAAGGCAAGGCCCGCTTCCTGCAATCCCGGTATTGAGACAGATTTGTAGCCGATGGAACGGAAGACCAGGTCTGAGGGCACAGTTATCGTTTCCCCGGTTAAGCGAACCTGGGCACCGGGGTCGAACTTGGAGGACAACTCCGTTCGTTCCAACCGGGTACTACCGACATCGGACGGAGATTCCGGGCTGGCGAGAAACTCTACTGGGCTCAGGCAAAAATCGAGAGACCAAGACCTCGCAACATCGTTGGGCCGGACAGCTGAGCCTTTGGCTACTACCTCCATCAGTCTCCTTGCCGCTCTGGGGAGCGTCTTGATTTCAGGAGGAAGGAGGGTTGGGTCGACGGGATGGAAAGCAAGACTGGGAATCTTCATCAGCTCCCTGACCTCTTTAATGGTGAAAGCTGCCTATTGAGTGTTATCAACTACGAGCGTACGGTGGAGACTTTGTTTTACGCTCACCTGCATAGGCCCACGCCTTCCAATGACATGAACCCTCTTGATGCGGGAAACGGCCAGGTTGGCTAACGCTTCTTCGGTGATGTCTGTTTTGCGTAAGACATCTACATCTTCAAGCAGCATGCGAGCTACATCCAAAGCAACATTTCCCTGACCGACGATAACAGCTTCGTCGCCTTTGGTCAAGTCTGGCGCCAGCCCGGCGTACTCGGGAAGTCCGTTGTACCAGCCAACGAATGAACGTGCAGAATATATGCCCCGAAGCTCAGATTCCCCTGGAACACCAAGTGTCCTGTCCTTTGCTGCCCCGTATGACAACAAGATAGCATCGTAATGGCGCAGTAGACTCGAAAACGGAATAGTGCAGCTATGCGGATGAAAACCTGCTTCGCCAACGGAAACGTTGCCAACAAATGTGAAATTAGGAGAGCCAGCGACCTCCTCAAACTTATCTTGGCATTTCTACGATGGTTCCGTCAGTCGAGCCGAAATACGTGAGTGAGGAGAGAAAGCAACCTTGACTTCAGGGTGATCTGGGGCGACGCCGAAGCGGACAAGACCGAAGGGAACTGGCAATGACTCAAACATGTCAATCTTCGCGTTTGGGAGCCGAGACATGACGCGGTAAGACGCATAAAAACCAGCGGGGCCGGATCCTACAACAGCAACGCGAAACGAGTCTTCGGGAGAACGAGTTCGCCTTGCGATAGACGCTTCGGTGCTGATCAGGCGGACCGCTGAGTTGCCAGTGCCCACCTGAGGCCGAGCATGGCTGCAGCCTAGAAGCGGCCGGACTCGAAGTAGGAGGAGCATGGCGGTGCTGTTCTGGAGCACGCACGTGGTGCTGCTGGGCCGGTCAAGCAATGATTAATCTTGCCCGCTGGGTCGCCAGCTGAGTGTATCGTCGGAAATCCCAGTGATTGCAACGATATGGAGATAAGGACTGTGCGATGAGCCCGGCTTATGAGTGACGGATGGGAGGCAGACCAAGCAGAAAAGGTTCAATGATGAGTAACCGTAGCAGATCGGATGAGTTCGGATATAGTACCGGGACCCGCCCCCAATACGGCCCTCTCGGAGATGTGTGAGCGGCGGTGTTGCCGGGGACGAGGGATGACGGAACCGCAAAAGCCCCGGATTGTCCGGAGACGTGAAGATGGAAATATGTGGTTAAGATCCAAGGTGCCTAGGGAGGTAGGTACGTAGTCAAGCATATCCTCAAATCCCCAAGTGACGGCGCAAACATGAGGGCTTGGTCTCAGCTCGCTCACTGCGACCTTGTCTTCCAGGTTACCTGCAAAAGACTAGTGCGGCGGGATAAAAGTGGATGTGTACCTGACCTAGGATGTCCAAAAAAGCAACTTTTAGAGCCTAGCCCAGTGAGAAACGCCATCTTTGGGCGCTGGGCCAGGTTTCAGGCGCTGTACATCGTATTAGACACCCGTTGCTGTGGCAACAAGGGCGCCTTCAAGCTGCGTTAGACGTGATGTTGATAACGGGCAATGACTGTCAAGCCAGGCACACTTGAGTCCTTGATTTGCCCTGGTTTATCTTACTCTCACTGCCTGACCTACATCTCTGTAGCATCTTGCTAGCTGAGGTTGGCACATCCCTCTGCCCCGTCTTACCCCAAGCTGAGGTACTCTTAACTATCAAGCCTCTCGCTCTCATCCACCACCACCTCACGGCCATTCCCCTCCTTCATCATCCCACATGCTCAATTTCTCCCAGAGACCTCTAGCAAAGTCCCAACCACGCGCATTAAGCTGACTGGATCAAGCCAGCGGCATTCCAGCCAGCTCACCTCGACGCCGCCTTCTGTGGAAGCATTCCTGAAAACTACACACTCACACACACTCGCTATCCGTCTGTCTCTTTTTTTGCTACGACTGAGGACGAAACGACCAAGTCTAATGCCGCGAAGATGGTTCAGCAGCCCTATCTCTACAACGCCGTCAGCAACAGTCGAGACTCACGATTTCCCGAGCCCAAGTTCGACCCTAAAGCAGTAACGCGTGCGAGTTGGGAGCCGAAGCCGCGCAAGCCCAAGCCCACTGGGCCGTTGGTCACTTTCAATCGCCATCCTGAGTGAGCATTTTCTGTGCAACTGGATTTCTTCTGCCTGAGAGCCAGGACTACACGATGATCACGTGCTGACCAACCGCCATCCAGCGCTCAGATGGTGCTGTCGCATAGGTCTAGCAATTATGTGTCCCTCAGTCCTCGGACGAAGAGCTGGATCAAGAGCATACGGATCGTCCAGCTGGCTCTCAGAGTCCTGCAACTAATTGGGGCTGCAGGCCTGCTTGCCCTCCTCATCCTGCTGAACAACATCGAGGCTCTCGCTGGGTGGGTCATGCGTATCACGGTACGTTTGCAGCAAACGACGCGCTCACTTGATAACCATGCTGATGAAACCTAGCCCGGCGTCGTGATGGTACACTGTTTCTACGCCATTTACCACCTATCCAGGCCAGCCGGGGACCGTAGCCCTGCGTCATCCACCGCTTATCAACTCTTTTCCGGTATCTCTGACCTAGCCGCCATGCCTCTCTACGCATATGGTGCCTTGATGGCCATGAACAATAGCGCAGCTTGGGCGACTCGCTGGGTTGACCAGGGGCTCGTGGAATACTTTGTTCAAGCCGTCAGCTACACATTCATCGGTGCCGGGGGCTTGCATCTAATATCATTCTGCATTTCCGCTTGGCTCGGCTTCATGTTTCGCAAAATCACTCAGATGCCTCCAGACATGAACCCCTTGGAGGATCATCTGACCTCGCGAGCTAAGCATAAGAGGAACAAATCCAGTGTCGCGACCAGCGTTAGCGACGAGGGCGAGAAGCGACTTTCTACGCCTCTTGAAGAGCGACGTCGGTCCGGTGCACCGTATCAAGACCTTTCTCGACCGCCCAGCATTCCTTTCCAACGGACGAGAGCCGGCTCTGATCTGTCCAACCGCACACGTGATTCTCACGCCGATCTCCCCAGTCGGCAATATCAGATCCCACTAGGAAACTCACCGAGAAACTCAGCCGTCGCTAGTGAATACAATCGAATGTCTATTCCTCGTTCTTCACCCCGTGGCTCTTACACTGAAGTCCCGCTTCACGACACGAACAACCCCCGGTCATCTCTTTCATCTGGAGTTATTTCTTCCCCGACCCAAGCTCGCAACGCAGGCAAATTCACCGAAACCTGGTTCGCCACGGACTCGCTTATCTCGCGCACGCAGAAGAGAAACCATGCCATGGATGTCGCTGTTGCAGCAGAGAAAAAGCTTTCGAGTGATAAGGGGTACGAAGCTTTGGGTCACCGTTACAACGTGGAGGATTCCGATTCTGACAACGATGAAAATGATCTGGCGGGTAGCGATTCCGAGAACGATCTTGGGAACCCTCACCCGAATCCTTTAGCATCAAATCCTCACCCGGCGACCGCACGAGCCAAGACATCGTTCTTGCCTCCCCGCAACTCTGCCTTGTCTGAGGTGAATCTCAATTCCCGTCAGGTCAGCGGCAGCAATGATATTGCAGATGCGAGGCTTTCTGCGCTGGCGGGACAGCCGTGGCCACGCAACCGCGACAGTTCCATCCAGCCAGAGTCTGACTTCTACTCAAAACCCTATGGCGAGCTCAAGGCCGCAACACCCCCTGTCATGGTTGGCAACAACCGGCAGGTGTCCTCCGGTAATGACTACGACAACCAGCCGTACTCCTCCACCTATGGACGACGTAACGTGAGCGGCAAAGTCGCCGAGGAGGGTCTGGCTGGGTCGAAGAATGGCTATCCAAGGTACAGCGTGCTATAGGGCCGAATTTGAACTTCAAAAGGCCTTCGACTGAGATGAGATGCTGTATGGTCTGCTCTACGGATTTGTGATTTTTCGGGAGTTAGTTCGGGGACAATATTACGATTCATGTCGACCTCAAATGCTGACGGCCAGCTCAGGCTGACTCATTGGCGAAGACCCTGAACAACGCATGCACTGGATATTATGTTGTACTTAGCTCACAAGAAAGAGAGAGGTCAAGTCTGCGCACGGCGACTGTTTCATCATTCCCGCTGTTCAGCTGTAAACAGAGAACGTTCGTGCTTGTGCAGAATTTACCTCAGGACAGATGGAAAACTGACTGGAATTTAGTCACTGTCTAGGACAGTTTCGTGTGAATGAAACGAGGTACAGGTTAGGAAGTCATTAGAAGAGATGCTGCTCCAAAGACCATCTCGCGCCTTACGCCTTTAGCCCCGGGCATACGTGGCCCAGTCCACGCCTGGTTTGTCTTCTTTCCACCCTATCTCATCCCAAGAGCCGAGCCCACTCAAGTGGCGCATTGTTGGTCGTCCATGGGGGCAATTCCAAGGCTTATCCAGCTCGCCCATGTGACGGACAAGCTTCTCCATCTGCTGATGCGCCAGAGCCCTTCCGATCATGACACTGCTCCGGCAGGCACGCATGGCAAACATTGAACGGACCTTGGAGGGTCGTGGGGCGGAGACGCCCTCGTTAGATTGATGATCCCCCAGGAGAGATATCAACTCTTCGAGGTCAGACAGCGTAAAGGTCGTCCCGTGGCTTAGAGGGAGAGCAAGAAGTTTGCATCGTAATCCCACAGGTTGATTGCCGGACCTGTCCACGTCCAACTGAAAGCCATTGGTGTTCAAGGCAGCAATGTTCTCCATCACGATTTCTTCCTCAAGAGCCGTGAGTTCAAGCTGCTTCGGATGCACAAGTCGCTGTGATTGTACGACTGTCGTCGACTGCAGTCGTTCGAAGTTGTACTTCTCATCCGAAGCATGCTGGTCAATGATGAAGAGCTCATCATCGCTGCTAGAACTACCACCGTCCCCTTTGCCTGATGCGTAACGGACAGCGATGATGAACCCCAGGTTGAATTGGCCAACGATAGTCATGTTTCCAAAGTCAGCTTTTGTAATAATAAGGGACAGGACTTCTTCAGCATCTTGCGACTCCAAGCCCAAGGCACTGAGGGCGTTGGTTTGACGTGAATTTGCTCGCTTCATTTCAGATGCCCACAATTTCATTTGAGTGTGCAGACCCCCCTCGTTGATCTTTATGCTTTGCTCATGTTGTAGGGTGGCATCCTTCCGCTTGACTCCGGCATTGAGAGCACTGGGCCTCTTACTGGAAGCCTCAGATCGTTCCAACCCATCTTCCTCAGGCTGGTGCTCGGTCGCAACAGACTGATCCGGGGCTGAATCGTCGTCAAAACGAGGTGACTTGAAGCTGGGTGCATCGATTTGGCTGTGGAGTTCTCCTGGGGTACGTGGTAACTCTTCAACAAAGCTAACAGTCTCCATTGCCTCGCTTGAATGATTCTCTCTAAGAGAACTGGGCAAATCGGAGTCGTTCGCTTGGCTACCAACGTCCGTGGCTGCGCCGATCTTGTCTAGATCTTGCAAACTGTCATTGGCCTTTTCCGCCCCATCTCTAGATCGATTGGCTGAAAGTATCTGTGTCAAACGAGAGCCGAAGGATGAACCTAAGGTCGTGGGTTTGCTAGTGGGGGATTTTGCATGTCCTGTCCCCTGATCGAGCTTCAATTTCTTAGCGTGTATTTCTGCTGACCCTACGACGGTGGAGTCTCCAATGATAATGGTAGCAACATCTGGAGCATGTCTTTTCGACATTCGTGGCGTCACTGTCGGCATGCTGTTGTCTACCGGAGTCCTAATCGGCGTAATGGCTGGGATCTCAGCTTGGTCAGAGGCTTTTCCGCCTTCAGAAGTGCTTGGTACATGTTTTGACGGTGCTTCGGGGTCCTCTCGCTCATCCAGCTCGGCGAGACGAGCACGAAAGTCTAGCACCCTCCGAGGGGTTTCTACTGTGTCTGCTGGCGTAGTATCCAGCATCTTCTCTGGGGACTCTGGCGGCTCTTCAGCAAATTCATCTTCTCCTTGTGATTCACCAGGCTGTCCGGGAGTTGTCAATATCCCGGTATCGCCCCCCCTGTTCGACCGCGGCTCGTCGGGTTCTCGACTGTCTTTTGCAGTTCTTCCAACCCAGCGACTCATCAAACTTTGCGACTGTAGGTCTGCGGGTGATGTTATTTTTTGCTGTGTCGCACGAGTCTTTCGGACTTGTTTGCTGCGCGGTGGGGATCGATCCTCTTCATCCTCAGAGCTTGAACCGTGGTGCTGGATGGCTGGGCGTGGCCCACTCGCTGTGAACGTCGGCTTCTTGGTGTTTTGTGCCACAGTCTGAGTACCTTTGCCCTCGCCGTCGACCTCCATGACGGTTACGGTGGCTTGGGTACCTCGATGAAGCTTTTGCGTGGATGACTGCCCCACTGGTATAGAGTAGTCCTGTGATCGGAAGAGAGCAGTCAAGGCCTCCCTTAAGTTTTCCAACATTCGATTTTGGTCATGCAAGAGGATGGTGCGTTTATCAGGGCTGACGTTGACATCATACAGATGAGTGTCGAGTTGAATGTCTGCAAATATAAAGGGGGATTGTGACGAGTTGTATCCTTTGTAAACCTCGTTGAAAACTTTAGCAAACTGAGGCAAGCCGCAAGGCCTCCCATTGACGAAAAACATCTGGCGATCTGGAGTCTGGCGGCCTTCGCCATGCGCTGGCCGACTGATGTACCCCTGAACACGGACTTCAGTAGAAACCTTCTCAATCCTCTGTGCATTTTTCACACCACCGGTTGGCTCGAAATTTAGCGTCATGTCCAGTTTGACCAGAACCATCATCGTCTTGGCGCCAAATATATTGACGAGGTTCCCACGAGTTGTCGGATTGCCTTTGGTGGAGAATAAAACGATGCGTTTGCCTTTGCTGGGCTGCTGTGATACGGTAAATTTGACACCTGTCTGGATGCAGGCATACTGATTGAGGAGCGAAATGACCTTGTTCCATTCTCGTTTAATGTTGCGTTCGAGTTCGCGACGACGGACAGGCAGATTGTGGAAAAGATTCTCGACGATGACATTGGTGCCTTTCTGAGCAGCAATAACACTTGTATTGCCCAGTTTGCCTGAAATTTCGAATTCGAGTCTGGTGCCTTTGGGAACGTCCTTTGCTAGGCAAGTGACGATACTGAACCGCGATAGCGCACATAGTGAAGACAAGGCTTCACCACGGAAACCAAATGTCTCGAGGGTAGCTAAATCGGCGTAGGTTGAAAGCTTCGAAGTGTAGTGCTTCAAGGCAATAGTATCGTAGTCGTCATGCGAGATGCCTGAGCCGTTGTCTTGAACCTCGATCGAATCGAGACCCTGGTTCTTGAAGCGAACGTCTTCGATGAGCCGTCAGCAAGCAAGGGTGGGAAAAGAGTGAAACGGCTGGGATATCTGGACTGAAATGAGTTTGGCAACCATACCTACGCTACTGGCGCCCGCATCGATGCTGTTTTCGACTAATTCCTTGACAACAGAACAGAGATCAACGATGACTTGGCCAGATTGTATTTGATGCACCTTCGAGAGTTGTCAGCAGGGGGTCGTGGTTTTGCTATTTTCAGGGGGCGGCGTAATCAAGCTTACGGTGCGGCCATCGATGGCCTTTATAGCGGCCATTTCGACGATGAGTTTCTTCGAAGTTCAACACTCCATACATTCATTCCATCGAGAGGATGAACCGAGTGTTGTCATTGAACCGGAAGACGCGCCAGGCGCGTATAGTGTGTTTGCCGGATAAGGCAAGGTGCATTTGGGTCGCGACTTGGTAAGGGAGGTCGGCTACCTGACATAAGCAAGGCGGCTAGAGTTACCACGGTATCTTGTCATCCTTGCCTACGGACCCAAACACAAGACAGCGCGCCCAAGTCGCCACGCTACATGCACTGCCATTGACGCCTTGGCACGCTCTGAAGGACGCGTTTCTTGGAAGGGGTTTTTTTTTTTTTTTTTTTTTTAGTAAAAAAAAAAAAGAGTGACACTCGGGACTTATAGGGTGAGTGGACACTAGAAACGTGGGCCGTCAGTCCGCTAATCTGGGAGTCAGCAGATGGGTAATTAGCGACCAATCGCTGCCGAAAAGCCATTCCCAATCTTTCTCCGGAGGCAAGATACGGTTCGCTGAAGAGAGGCGAATTGTAGAGAGGCCGGCGTCTCTAGGAACGAGGACCATCTCTGGCCTCGTTACAAACGCAGCCCTGATCCAAGAAACCCATCGCCTGTGAGATTTATCGTAAGCTCGTCATTGGTCCTGAGCAGTGACCTCACTGAACATCCACGGGTACACGAGTACCGTGCCGAACGGGGGTTTGATGGGTTTGTGGCAGATCGGGCCGTTGTCTGAGGTGTCCACTGCGAATTATCCGTCTAGGTACATCTAGTCCCCAGCCAAGACATTCCTACGAAAGGTATGGACTTATTGAAGCCATTGGCGGAGCCAGCCATCTCTACCGCTACAATGGATATCTGTAGATGGAAAGAAACGTGCAGAGCACAGCGCCGTAACGGAGATTAGCTGCCGTTGACTGCGTCGGATCTCGATCTTGTTCCGGCCAGGCTTTGTGAGCTCAGCAGATCAACGAACCTGGTCTGGCTTATCTCTGAGGCTACTTTGTGGTCGCGTATTACTCTTGCATTCCAAGACGGCGGGCGTGAGCATGTGTGCCGGAGGTAGATGCAAAGCAAGTTCACGAACAAAATAAAAAGACAGGGGATATATATGTCAACAGAGAAGAAGAAGTAAACGAGGGCGGCGACCAACACAGCGTTTGCTGGAGAAACAAGCAGAAAACGTTTCATGTCACATTGGGGCAATGATAGGCGGTTCGAGGGCCAGGGATGCCGGGGCAGCGCGAGAGATTAGAGGGAAAGGAGACCGAGGGGGACCAGGGGTCTACCTAATCCACCATGCTTTCGTAATCAATGCAAGGCCAGCTCTTAGCCCCGAGCTATCGCTTTGTATGAGAACAAGTGCAGGGTGCATGTGAGGCAATTATTTAATTCTGCATGTGCGGTACAGCGACATATCGGGAGGCCCGGGTCGCAGAAGCTTCTGAGAACGACCTTTCATAAGGCACCTAGGTCGGCGAGCCTGTTAGTGAGGAGGCAGGTAGGCGCTTACCTAGAGAAATACCTACTACCTAGGCAAGTATCCGGAGGTACCTTACCTAGGTATCGAACCTTACCTTGAGATAAGGGGATGGGTGATTACCTGACCTAGGTACCTTAAGGTAGATAGAAGAAGGAAGAAACGAGATAATCTAAGGCACCTTACCTACTTACCAGGTCCATGTAAAGTACATGCGGTAGGTATTCGGCTTATCACTGCACGCATTCCCAGCCCAGCGCAGCGGAACCGCGGGAACTTTCAAGGCACTGTCAAAGCCTGCACGGCCGCTGGTTATTCGTCGCATCCAGAACCACAGGCCACTTCAGGCCCCAATTGACATTTCCGAGCCTCTACCTGCCTACCTACCTTTGGGTACCAGGTATGCACTCTCTGATGGGGGTCCTCAAGAACACCTATTAGCCGACACCGCGTTACCTACCTACCTAGGTACCTCAGGTAGCTCGGCACCTAGCATCACGTAGCGTCCCCCCCCCAAAACCTTTCCGCATCACAGTGCATCAGCTCAGCGTCCCAGACCCTTACTCGCTTGTTCCAATGGTGAGGTAAGTCCCTTCTAGTAGCATGCTTCTCTCTTTCTCTCGTCCCTCTTCTCGCTTGTCCGCATCGTCTCTAACCTACGATCGCCCCAGCTCCCATTCTCTCCTCCTTTCCCTCCCAAACGTATCCCAACGGCTCAATCGACCGACTACTTCCTCCCGAGGAAGACTCGAGCGAGCCCTCTCCACCCATGAAGAGGCGCTCGTCGGGTTCGACCGACGACAGCGACGACCCTCTTGCTGAGCCTCCTGTAACCACGATCCAAGAGCCTGCTCGCACCCGCAATTCTGTCGCACACCCCAAACATCTGCCAGTTGCCTCGAGACCGTCTTCTGCGAGGAGTAGACGATCACTCAACGCCAATTGGAAGCTCGAACATGGACCGAATGTATCATTCGACAACCATCCCATAACTGTTTCTTCGTCGCCTTTGCCAGACCCATCCCTGGCCGCGCCGTTGCCCTCATCCTCTGCCGCTCGTCGAAGCAACACACAGCGCCAGCCCCCGAACCACCACCACCACCACCACCAACCCCAGTCCGTAGTCCGTGTCCATCAACTCGACGACAACGACGGAGATCACGCCCTCGCCACCGACGAAGGCGGAGAAGACGACGACGAGAAAGCCTCCACGACCACTGAAAATATGGCTGAAATGCGCTTCACTACTCGTCGCTCTCGATTTCGTGGCCCGTGGTCCATCACCATTCTCGCCCTTGCTGTCACTGTTCTTGGCATCACCCTGCTTTGCGCCATCTTGAATTCGTCCTGGACCCGTCAGCTCGACGCCAAGGGATGCCGGATGTCTTACATGCGACCCACGTATATACGTCTACGCGACTTCGACACGGAGCATACCCGCTTCGCGACGAAATATTCTCTGTATTTATATCGCGAGCAAGGCGTTGACGACGAAAGAAAGGTAGGTCCCTGGACTTTTGCGCCTACGCGGTATTCCACATTAACATAGGCTCTAGTTGAGAGGTGTCCCTGTTCTATTCATCCCAGGCAATGCTGGAAGCTACAAACAAGTTCGTCCGATAGCAGCAGAGGCCGCAAACTATTTCCACGAGTCCCTACAACATGACGAGGCTGCCGCCGCCGCTGGTGCCCGCAACCTCGACTTCTTCACCGTCGACTTCAACGAGGATATCACTGCATTCCATGGACAGACCATGCTGGACCAGGCGGAATACCTGAATGAGGCGATTCGGTATATCTTGTCTTTATATATGGACCCGCGAATGTCAGCTCGAGACCCGGACCTGCCAGACCCGACGTCCGTTTTGATCCTGGGCCACTCCATGGGCGGTATCGTAGCGCGAACCATGCTCATAATGCCCAACTACCAGTCTTATTCGATCAATACCATCATCACCATGTCCGCTCCGCATTCCCGTCCTCCTGTCACTTTTGACGGACAGATTGTAAAGATCTACGAAGACATCAACGATTACTGGCGCAGAGCTTACTCGCAGAAGTGGGCCAACAATAACCCACTGTGGCACGTTACTCTCGTCTCGATTGCTGGAGGGGGCTTGGACACGGTAGTGCCATCCGACTATGCTAGCGTTGAGTCGATAATTCCCGAGACCCACGGCTTCACCGTCTTTACCACCGGTATCCCCAAGGTCTGGACCAGCATGGATCACCAGGCGATTCTGTGGTGTGACCAATTTAGAAAAGTTGTGGCCCGAGCTATGTACGACGTTGTTGATGTCCATAGGTCATCGCAGACAAAACCCAGAGCCGAGAGGATGAGAGTGTTCAAGAAATGGCTTCTCACGGGTATGGAGTCCATTGCCGAGAAAACGTTGCCTTCCGAGGGCCCATCTACGCTGCTTACACTGGAAGACAACGCAAACGATATCATGGCCCAGGGCGAGCGTTTGGTATTGCGTCAACTGGGACTGAGTTCGAAACCGAGGGCTCATTTGCTCCCTGTTCCCCCGCAAGGAACCCCAGAGGGCAAGCGATTCACTCTTTTGACTGATGTTGGCCTCGATAAATCGGGGGAGCATGGAAAGCTTGAGGTGCTCTTTTGCAGCTTGTTCCCCCTCCAACCTGGTCAGGCCACGAACTTATTCACCTTGAATATGGACCTGTCAGGAGACAGTACAGGGTCTACTCGACTGGCATGCAAGAACGCCGCAAACGACGCCATGTTGTTGCCCGCTTCGACTAAGTCCCATCGTCATCCGTTTGCCGTGGATAATGAGCCTGCGACACGTCCATTTTCATATCTACAATACGACACCGAAGACATCGCTGATCATCAGTTTGTTGCTATTATTGACAAAGCACTCAAGCCTACGACAAACTTCGTTGTAGCAGAGTTCAGCGACCACTCGCAATCGCACAGGACGCGTAATATTAGCCTTCGACGACTGTTGGCGTTTGGCATGACATTGAGGCTGCCAGCTAGCCGCCCTATGGTGGCGGAAATCAATGTCCCTGCTCTTCAGTCCAGCTTGCTAGCTTATAACTTGGAGGTCGGCAACCAGGTCTGCGGCGGCAAAGCTGAGATATTTTCTCCTTTGATCCGTCAGTATCTCGCTCAACCGTACGAGTCGAAATTTTTTGTCAATGCTAGACATGCCAGTGTCAGCATTCATGGAGTGGCGCCATTTGTCCCTCCCCCACTGCGGCCAAAGAGGCATGATGAACAGGGACTGAGCTTTCAATTCTGGACAGACCCGACTTGCGAGTCCAGCATTCAAGTCAAATTAACGGTCGACGCCTTGGGCAGTCTTGGAAAGCTGTACATGCGATATCGAACGGTTTTTGCAGCATTCCCGCTACTGGTGGTAGCCCTCGTACTTCGCAAACAATTCCGAGTATACGACACGACAGGCACATTCATCTCGTTTTCTGAAAGTCTGGATCTCTGTTTACGACAATCCCTACCACTCATGCTGCTGTCATTGACCTTTCTCTCATTGTCAATGACGGGATCATGGCCAACAGGGCCTGGTGGGTTTTGGCATTGGCGCAACACGACGTCTGCTGCTGGCGACTTCCAAAGCAACGATCTCCTGACGGGTACACAAGATCCTTTCTTTTGGTTTCTTATTCCTCTCATCGGTGTCGTTTGCATCGGTGTTTGCGCCGTGCTCCATTTCGTAACTCTGGCGCTTACACAGCTTCTCGGCGTCGTCTACTCTTGGGTAGTCGTTCATCCTTTTGGCCATGGTAGTAGAGACGAACGGCGGAGATCCCATTCGCCTATATTTGTTCCATCCTCACCTCGGCGTCGCATGATAACCACCGCCATCCTATTATTTTTGGTTTCGACATTCATTCCGTATCAGTTCGCGTACTTGGTGGCGTGTCTCGTCCAGTTATTCACAGTTGTAAGGGCTCTCAGAATAGCCTCCGAAAAGTCTGCACCAGCGTCTGACTTCTATCACTACGCCCACTCGATTCTGCTGCTCATGCTATGGGTACTTCCCATCAATCTGCCGATATTAGCCGTCTGGATCCGCAACCTCGCCGTACACTGGCTTACACCATTCTCATCGCACCATAACGTGCTCTCCATTATGCCGTTCATATTACTAGTGGAGAACATGACTACTGGCAAAATGGTGCCCAGGGTCACTGGCAAGCTCAGACATTTGACCAGTGTGCTGCTATTCGGAACGGCAATCTACGCCGCTATCTACGGGGTTTCTTATGCATATATGCTACATTACCTCGTCAACCTGGTGGCAGCATGGCTGGTCGTGATTCATTCTACAGCAGAAAATTGGCCCCTAGCGGGCTTCAGCTCGATATTTGAAAACGGTTCAAATGCGGATCGAAAGGGCGGCAAAACACCATAAGAAACCGGCGCGACACCATGTCGGGTGAAGTGAACGGCACGCGATGTCTAGGCAGCCGGTGCGAATCGGCTTCATTGAAAGCCACGCTCTTTTCATTTCTCGCACACTGTACATAAGAGGCAGTCCCGAAAACCCCCTTGCCGTGGGTACTGCCCAGGTGCTCCTTGGTCAGGTGTTCTTGTCTTCTCCAATATAGACGTCTCGGCTTTCTTTGCTTGGCGCCAGAACCTCCCTTGCCTCGGTTTGGTGCCCAGCTGAAACCGGACCTTTAGACCACGATGTTGGCGTCGGCACAGTCTTTCGTGGTATTATTGTTTTGTTCGTTTGCATCTTGCATTGGCTTGGAGTTCATACGGTTCACGTGTTTGGCTGGAGGCGCTGAAACGAACAAGTTTCCGCCTGGAATGGGCATGGCGCCTTTGAACACACCCCGGCTTTATACATTTTTGGTTTTCCTTTCGCTCTTTCTCTTGACGCTACTCTGGGGGGACGAATGTAAATGTATGTTTGGAGCTGATGGATTCGCTACAAGAGACGGAGAACAGGTTATAAAGGGCATTTTCGCTTCTCAGGCTACTGCCATAATGCTGCGCCGGGAGGGGGGATTTCTAGCGCTTGATGCGATTTTTTTTAATGCGCCCGCGGTCCAAATGAGACCGCAACCTCGACATCAGAGAGGTGTTGCACAACTGTTAGGACGAGGTCAGGAAGACCAATATGATTACTAGGTGCGCCCACCCGACAGCTCCGCATTTGCCAGGCATTAGAGGCACAGCAAGAGGGAAGGGGTAATGGAAACGGTGCAAGTAGTTGGAGCGGCCCCTTGTGTTTACTTAGGCACATGTATCATCGCATGCATCATCGCTAACGGTGTGTCACGATCTTCTAGCTGCAGCGCTTGACGAGAATGAAATGCTGGCGAAATGCCATGTGCAAATTTCACGCAAATTACTATGGAAAGTTACCATCATTCTATGACCAGAGTGCGCCATTGCCCCATAACAAAGTCTCCCAAATCAAACGCCCGCCGTCTATGTGATATGGTCCTTTGTGGTTTCTACGCCAGATCGGCGACGACCACGTTTAGAAGTGCTTCTTCTCCACCGTTTGAGATCGGCAGTTTTTCTCCTCAATATCAAGGATCCGTTGTGGTTGACAAGCAGCCAGTCCAATGACAACTCAACGATCTGCCATGCTAATCCAGCTGCTCAGCCTTGTCCTTCTCCTCCTTGGCCCACTTCACGCGTTGGTGTCGGATGACCCAAAGCGTCAGAACGAGGCCAACTGAGCACGACGCCAAGGTCATCAGATAGGCGGCGCGGTAGCAGTTAAGCCCGTCATGGCAAACGCGTTCGCCGTCCGGCCCAAGAATACTGTGCTGATCGTAAATTTTGCCGTAAAAGATGTTGAAAATATTGCCCGAAACAACTGGAGAGAGCGTCATCAGACCCCAATTTTGGCTGAGGCCGTGAATACCGAATGTTTCAGCAACAATTGAGGGGAAAACACCAAAGAGAAAGCCATAGGCGATGCCTGATAGGCCAGAGACCAGGCCCAACAGGTGAGGGTTGGTTACATTCAGCGCCAGAATTTGAGCTACGAAAAACACGACGCTGGATGCGACAAGGCACCATACCCGACTACCGTGAAGGACCTTGACAATGAAATCCGAGCCAACACCTGTTCGCGACAGGTCAGTTTGGGGTTTGTGTGGCCATGCCAAGTCGGGGATGACGTACCACTCAAAAGTCTGCCGGCAAAGCTGCACAGGGATAGGATAGAGACGTGCAGCTGTTGCATGGTGATGAGGTATGCCTCATCAACTGACTCGTCCCAGTGGCGCCAAAGAGCTTTCACGTCGTTACCAATGTTGCTGAGAATGCTGTTTAGCACTTGATTCACACAGACAGCGGAAGGAAGTATGAGGAACGTACTTGATAGTCATCAACCCGATACCGGTCAGAATGCCCATGATGCAAAACAACTGCCAAAAGTCGAGTTCACGAAACAGGTGCCAACCACGAATATCTACACGATGGGAACGATCCATATCAACACTACTCTGGACAAACACATCACCGGGCATTGAAGAGGAGCTCGACACTAGCGAGGACGTCTCGTCGGGCTCATAATCATCGGCGTCGTCGACGGCTTCGATTCGCGCCTCATCAGCCTCGCGAGACGGCGCAGGCGGTTCATTCCGAGGGGTAATCGGCTCGTTGTCGGCGGTGGGATTGAGAGTGGTTGTAGTAGTATTTTTTGTGTTTTTGGGCGACGTACCAGGTTCAACCAAGGAAGAGCGGCGCCCAGGACCGGAGCGGTTGGCTTTTGCCTCCTCCGAGGACGTACGATGAAGCTGCTGTGAGCCGGACAGGACGTCACTGGCGGGCAGACTGTGGTAGCTGGTATGGGGCCAGACACGCAGGAAGAAGAAGCCGAGGAAAGTTAAGCCGCAGGTTCCAAATGAGAGTAGGGCCAGGAAGGCGCTGGTGTTTCCAGGAAAGAAGAGGGTGCCACATGTTGAGAAGAAAAAGGCACTCAGGCCAAACGCAGCGAGGGGAAAAGCCGTTGCAGTGCCGCGATGATGAGGCCAATTGAGGGCGGACGTCTTGACAGCGGCAGCAAAGGCCATACAGCCGCCGAGGCCGGTGAGGTACGAAAAGAAGCAGAGAAGCGGGACAGCGCCGGCCGCGTGATCGTAGGCAATATGGAAAGGGAAGTAACCGAGAGCAAGCAGAACGGAACCACCAATGACTGCGGACCGAGGGCCTTTATGATCGACTAGCATGCCGACGGGAACGCCGAGTGAGTACATTCCCAAGTTGGCTGAGAGGCCGATGACGTTCGTTTCGGTCGAGGAGAGTTTCAATCTCTCGGCAAATTGTGGTGCCCATGCTGAGTAGACGTACTGCACAATAACGGCTTGTTAGCGACCGTGGTCCTCTTGCGAACATGGTGCTTTTGGGGAACGATCCAGGCGCCAACTCACGTTGGTGCCACAGGCAAGGGAGATGACGGTTGCCGCGACGCTGGCGACGAGGCGCGCGCGGTGCAGCTCCTTCTCCCTCTCTTTCGGGTTGGCCATTTTGTCAGTTTCGAATCGAGGAACGCGCGTTCTCAAGCTACCATGCTTTGAGAAAACGGATGTCTGTCGGGGTCGGTTCGTTGATACCAATTGGGGAAGAGACGATCGGCGGAAGCGATGGTGGCAAACACTCGAAGAGATGAATGTGATTATTGGGATGTTTCGGCTCAGTGTACTTGGACTATCGGAGGTGCAATGATCATGGCGATGCGGGTGATACTGTAGGCATGCAACATGAAGATTTCAGAAGAAGAAGCAGCCGTAGAATGCTCGTAGTGTTGAAGAAGAGATGGCCGGGTGCGACAGCGATCGTGGTAGGCGTTATTGGTGGTAGGCGGGAAAGGAGTGGTGGAGGAGGAAGGTGGTGGTGGTGGCAGTGAGGTTAAGAGGACAGGACGATGCCGGATCCCTTATCTTTGGGATCACGAATCCTCCTGCGGAGTGCGGAAATCGCAACGTAGGTGCGGATACTCGTGGTAGGTTCCCTGACCAGCTCCGTGCACCTGCATTTGCTAGGTAGGGAGATACAGGGGTCGTGGAGGTTCAGGAAGGTCTTGGGAAGAAAGCAATTGGGTGCCCCCTGGGGATGAGCTCCTCGGGCTGCAGCGACGCTGCAGCAATCTGCTTTCCGGTAAAAGTGGCTTGTCAAATCGGCCAAACCACTACGTAACGAGTACCAATAGTAATCTGGGTATTACATACTGGTAACGTAAAAGCCGCAGTACTCGATACATTGCATCTTCTGGGCATCTAGGCGTGCAGCGCGAGCATATGTCAAACGGACGGTCCTGCCACGCCAATCTCGCCATCTCTGTCCTGTTGCTGCTGTCGCCTGATTGCTCTCCTGGCCTAGTCCGAGCCTGAAGACGGTACGAAGTCCAAAAGCCCCTGCAGACAATAAGTGGCTATTGCTCTTGGAGTACGGAGTATTCTGCTCAAGAGCGTGCCCCCCATTTCCGCCGGGCATTCTGTCAAACTTGGCCCTTAGGTCTCGGCAACCGCTCTCTGGATACTTAAGATCTGTGCAGGCGGTCATTTGACCTGCAGACAAAGTTGTCAGGTGGCACTAGCACACCTCAGTAGTTGCGGCCGACCCAGCAGTTCGGGCCAGTGCAATCAGGTGGGAGCTGGATAAGTCCTTATTCTTATATGTAGTATAGAGTCCAAAGTTCGGGGTGCAAAGTTCGGGGTGCAGGATCAGTGGCCGATAGACAAAGGTTGCATGTTAACACTCACAAACACCGAGGTACGAGCAGTCGTTGCATGACTGTAGAATAGATAAGACACTGAGTACCAAATGGGAAACGTTATTTTACGTTTGTGCCCGGCATGCATGAAGCACACATTTTGAAGTGGGTTTGAGCTGATAACAGACGGCACGCGAGACAACTCGACAATGCCGTGCTTCGTGCCAAATGCACCTGGAAACCCCAGCGAGTTTGAAACTCTAGTAGACCAAGACCCTTGGTGCACAACCAATGCTTTGCTCTGGCAGGTCAGTCCAAGCATTCACATTTCGGGTGTCATTGCACTGTCCAGTATGCTTGGATTGAGGCAAGTCGGGCTATCACAGTGAAGTTGGTGTTTAGCAGGTGGGTTCCGTGGCGACGGGGCCAATGCCTTCGGAAGTCTTGCAGTGCCGGCCGACCTCCGCCGAAGTCGGCCTCTCCGCGAATCTAAGCCTAGGTAGGTGCCTTAGGGAATTCAGTGCACCCGACCGCAGTTACAAGTGTACGTAAGTAGGCACCTAGGTAGGTGGGTTGAGGTGGAGCCGGAAATTCGGAGTGACATACCCGTGGACCCGACCTGTAGAAGTCCGAAGCGCTACCTTACCGCCTTGGATTATGTAATGCCTACATGTGCCAGGCAAGGCAAAAGGTAAAGGTTAGTTAAGATAAGGTACGTAATTGCACGTGCCCACTCAGCCTCCAACATTGGAGCGGCGTTGCCTTTAACGAGTCGCTGCCAGCGCCAGTCGTAAACCGTCTACCCATCCAAGCTCGCACCACTCGAAGTACGTGAGCATTACAATCAACAACAACAACACCACACTACGATCAGCTCGCCGTCTCTTCTCACTCAATTGAAACCAGACCTACGATCGATTGTTCACACCCCAACGGAACGGCGCCATGGGTGCTTTGCTTTCTCTGCCGCTGATGGCAGTGCCAAGCATGGGCACGGTAGGTTAAGTTCCCATCTCGCCTGGCTCACAAGCCCAGCTATGTGACTGTCTGTCGTGCAAACGGCTCCTTACGACTAACGCTTATCAGTTCATCGGCTTTGCTGCCAGTTGCTGTGGCGCGGCTACGTGTTCTGCCGTGTGCAGCGCATGCGGGAAATGCGGCAATAGGTATGTTCCTACAACACCGCGAGAGACAATGCGGAGCTAACTGCCATGACAGTGTCGCTACTCGTATCGGCTACGCTCTTATACTCCTCGTCAATTCGATTCTCTCCTGGATAATGCTCACGCCATGGGCGATCAAAAAGCTGGAACATTTGATGCTTGACTATGTCAAAATCGGTTGTCCCACCGGCAACTGCTACGGCTGGATGGCCGTTCATCGATTCAACTTTGCTCTTGGCCTCTTCCACCTTATCTTCGCCGGTCTCCTCTTCGGTGTGAGCTCTTCCAAGAACCCGCGCGCTGCCATTCAAAACGGATACTGGGGACCAAAGATCATCGCATGGCTCGCTCTGATAGTCCTCTCATTCCTGATCCCCGACGAGTTCTTCCAATTTTGGGGCTCATACATTGCTCAGGTGGGCGGCATGTTGTTCCTCATCCTTGGTCTTATTCTGCTGGTGGATCTTGCCCACAATTGGGCAGAGTACTGCCTGGAGCAGATTGAAGAAACCGACTCCAAGGTGTGGCGCACGGTACTCATCGGCTCTACATTGGGAATGTACTTGGCTTCGCTTGCCATGACTATTGTCCAGTATATCTTTTTTGCCAAGGACGGTTGTGCTATGAACCAGGCTGCCATCACCATCAACCTCTTGCTCTGGGTTGGAATTTCCTTTATCTCGGTTCATCCCACCGTTCAGGAGTACAATCCCAAGGCTGGGCTCGCTCAGGGGGCAATGGTCGCCGTCTACTGCACATACCTGACAATGTCAGCTGTCTCCATGGAGCCTGATGACAGACAGTGCAACCCTCTGATACGGGCTCAGGGTACTCGAACAACTTCGATTGTCATTGGTGCCATAGTCACTATGCTCACAGTGGCATACACGACGACTCGGGCTGCTACGCAAAGTCTCGGTTTGGGCTCTGCGGGCGGCATTCGGCTCCCCGAGGAAGATGAGCATGATCTTGTGACTCAGCAACCTAACGCACACAAGCAAATGCGGGCAGAGGCTCTTCGCAGGGCAGTTGAGGAGGGTAGCTTGCCAGCCGATGCCCTCCTCTCCGACGACGAGAGCGAGACCGGGACCCATACCCCGGGTGATGACGAGCGCACCAGGACTCAATACAACTACAGCGTCTTCCATATTATTTTCTTCCTGGCCACGACCTGGATTGCTACTTTGCTTACTCAGAGCTGGGATGACCACAATGATGGTAACTTTGCGCCTGTCGGCCGATCTTACTGGGCAAGCTGGGTCAAGATTGTGAGCGCTTGGGTATGCTACGCGATGTATGCTTGGACCTTGGTTGCGCCTGTGGTTTTGCCAGACCGCTTCGATTTTTCCTAATCGTCATTTTCTTGCATCAAGAGCCTACAGAGGCTTCACGTGGGGGCCGGAGTTAGCTAGTCGCATTGTGCCATGTCTTGCCAGGCGGTTCGTTTTAGTGTTAGACTAGTGTGGCATATCGGTGCGAATTGAATGTTCTGATCTGTTACTGTCACATTAATTTCTGTATACTTCAAGCGTGCGATCTTTTGTCCATATGGAGTATCGGCAGTCCGAATCGAAACTTGCATTTCCTGATCGGAATCAAATTTATACCTCGAATCACCCAATTGGATGGAAAGGCTAGGGCAACCAGTCAAACATCAACAATAATCTATATTTACTTTATTTTCCACGGTCATCAAGCTCCACTGTTTACTGCTTCATGCCAACCCAGCTGCGTCGAACAGAACCCTAGCATGAAATGCAATGGAATTTCTTCCATTCATCGCCCGCGAAGCGGCTGGGAAGTTCCCACTCGGGTATCATACCGAGGTCTCTCCAGCTTGCCGGACGGACGATGTGGCATGGAAGCCGTCAAGGGTTACATTAACAGCTCCTGCCTGAACAAGCTAATGATGTTGTCAACACTCCTGGTCAGCCAGGTCATAACGATCGATTACTTACAGCTCTTGAGAGATCCTCAATGAGGTCAGTGACGTCTTCAATTCCAACGCACAGTCGAATGAGATCTTCCGGCATCTGCCGCTCCTTCCGGGTCTTAGCATCAATGCTGGCGTGGCTCATCTGGCAAGGCATGCTGATCAAGCTATTGACACAACCGAAACTGACACTGATGCTGTACAGTTTGGCAGCTTCAACAATCCTCTCTGACAGAGCGGCATCGCCCGTCTCGAAAGACAAAACGGCACCAGCACCACGCGCCATGGACCAGTGAAGCTCATATTGGGGATGAGACTTGAGTCCGGGATAGCGGACCCTGAAGCCATGAGACTCGAGGAACTCTGCGATTTGCTGAGCATTGGTTTGCTGCTTCTCCATGCGAATAGCCAAGGTTTTGATGCCTCTCATGAGCAAGAACGAGTCGTTGGGCGAGAGGCCACAGCCGGTGGAGTTGATGGTGAAGTACAGCTTATCTCCGATGGATGAGTCGTTCACACCAATGACTCCAGCCATGATATCGTGATGACCCGACAAATATTTGGTGCCCGACTCGTAAACAATATCGGCGCCAATATCCAGCGGGTTCAGAAGCATGGGAGAGAGCATGGTGTTGTCAACGACGACCAGAGCTTTCTCGTTGGCATCGTGAACCAGTTTAGCAATGGACGGAATGTCAACAATCTTGATAAGAGGGTTCGTCGGCGTCTCGAGAAGAACCATGGCCGTCTTGTCAGAGATGACCTGTCGGACAGAGTCGACGTGGGTGGTATCGACGTGGTGCACGACGATGCCCTGATTCGAAGAAAGATATGTAAGAAGTCGGTTGGTACCTCCGTACAGATCATCTCCCGTAATGACTTCGTCGCCCGGGCGCAGCAGGCGGCTGATAACGTCCAAGGCGCCCATGCCGGAGCCAACGGCGAGAGCTCTTGTCGCATTCATGATCTTGGCCAAATGGCGCTCCAAGTGAGTGCGCGTCGGGTTGCCCGAGCGCGTGTAGTCGTACTCACCTCCACCAGTAGCACTCGACTGCTTGAATGTTGCAGACTGGTAGATGGGAACGCTGGAAGCGCCATACTGATCATTGCTCTCGGTGTAGACCAGCTCTGTGGCGAGGGCATAGCGGCGACGGCCGTTGCGGGGGCTGGAGGGCGCAGGAGACGGGGGAAGGTCGTGTCCGTCAAGGTCAACACGCTTGAGCGGGTTGCTGGACTTTTCGACAGGTCCGTTGTTCGGCGGTGTGGCCATGGTGAGACAGTTTACTGGTGGCGATGGCGGGGTAATGGTGCAGGCATAGGGGAAGCCGACTGATCTATCAAACAACAGGTCGGCTTCGGAATTTGAGTCAGCTTCCGATGGTGAGACTGATGGAACAGACGAGTGCTGACGGATCGGTGCCTGTGTACAGCAGCGATTGACCCTTCAATTGGACGGACGAGGGCGTAACTAGTGATGAGACCGAAGGTCCGGAGGGCCGGGAAATCGAGTACTCTACCGCTGGTCTCGTAATGAGCCAGACTTCTCGCCGCGGACAGACTGAATTGCTCAGCAAATCAATTGTCCTACGCAGCACCGGCGTACTCGAGTAAAACAGGTGATTGCTGGAGAGAGGGTGAGTCGACGATTGGCGATGTGTGTAGGAGAAGTTTTACAAAAGGGGACCTGGGCACAGCGCAATTAGGTATGACTCCAGCGTTCCGCAGCGCAGTACAGGCCCCGTCTTTGATATTATGGAGCCCCACGAATGACGTGATTTGTCGGTGTGCTCAACGTCCCCCGAACGTCGGCGATAGCGGGGCGACATTGAGATGCGGAGTGGCCAATGCGCGTCTTTACATTGGTGGTTAGCTGGCTGCGTGAGAGCACGGTATCTTCCGCGGCGCCGATGCCAGGGCCGAAGAAGCTGCTCCCGTCCGGTCCAGCCTGCTGTCTGAGAAGTCGAACACCTGTTGGGTTGCCCCAGTACATCGGGACAATGGCGTCTTAGGTATCTGTTGATACCTTGAAGTTTATTAGTAAGAATTTTCTCTTTCTAGAACACTAAAAAAACCTGGGTAACAAAACCAAATGGCGTCTTAGGTACGACTTGAACAGCGTGAATCACTCATGAATCACTCATCGACCGTGATGTCGAGTCCCGAACTTATCAGCACAAGAATCAAGTCATGTAACTCATGACCTTCCATTGCCCCAGTCTTTCCGCACACCGAGTATTTGTACAAGTCGCCCCTCAAAAGGTCGACGTCTGACCCTTTCCTTCCAAAGTAGGGGTTGACAACCGCCAAGCTCGCAGTCATCTTTATGTTTATCCTGTAGCGTATATTTCCGCCGAAGATTTTCGGCATGCCTCTGAGTCGTGTGCACATGGTAAAAGAATATGGAAGAAGTAAAACAACGGCTCCGGACCGATTTGTTTGCCTAGCCCAACTCCTCAACCATGTCTTCATACTCATCTGCCGATGCCCCTGACGCCTTCGCTGATTGTTTCGCATGGTTTTCCATCAAGATCTGGCCACCTCCTTTTCGGCCGAAGAAATCCTCTGTCCGAATTCCGCGAATGTGCTCGGGCGTGATGCTGGACATTGGGTTGCCGCTTGCACGGTGCTCCTTCATATACTCACGAACAGGCGCCATGGCCGCATCGCGACACGCCTCCTTGATATCGCTGCCGGACATGCCAGCCGTAACTTTGGCAATGTACTCCAAGTTGAAGCTGTCAGGGTCGGTCTTCGTGTCCTGTAGGATAAGTTGCAGAATTCGCCGTCTCTGCTCCTTTCCGGGAAGAGACACGGGAAACTTCTTAGGCATACGCCTAAGAATAGCCTCGTCGATGTCGTGAATTCTGTTGGTGGCACCAAGGACGACGATTCGCGCCGGCATGCCTGAAGAGTTAGAGGACGTCAAACCGTCCCACAAAGTCATGAATCTGATAATCGTCAGTCATCTGGGACAGTAGAAGCTGTCGACATCGTCCACTTACTCTGCCTTCACCATCCCGCTTGCTTCATGCTCGCCACTCCTCCTAGTGCCGAGAACTGCATCAATCTCATCAATGAAAATGATGGCCGGTTGCATCTTGCGCGCGAGAGAAAACACGGCTCGAACCAACTTGTTTGAATCGCCATACCACTTTTCCGTCACTGTCGAGATATGAAGGTTGATGAATGAGGCACCGCTCTCGTGAGCAACTGCCTTGGCGAGCATAGTCTTGCCGCAACCAGGTGGGCCGTACAGGAGAACTCCGGATGGTGCAGATAGAAGCGGTGCAGCATGAGAGTACAGATGAGGCATAGTCAGGGGATAGATGACAGACTCTTTGAGCTCGTCGATGATGTCTTCCAGACCACCAATATCTGTGGCAGGGTCAGTATGTCTGTAAGCATATTTGGCCGTAAGAGGGTGATTGCTAACCAGAAAAGCCAACCGAGATATCCTCGGGGGCCACCATCTCCAAAGCTATCAGGTTTTCATACTCGTTGAGCACCAAGTCCTCTGGCTTGGGACCACGTCGAGACACGCTGCCGTCGTCCCCTGTGTCGTCGCCCGACTTCCCAATGGTTTTTCCCTTGCGTAACCGCTCGAGGTGAGCTTTGGCTTGCAGACGCGCCTGTTCATGTTTTTCTCGATCGGGATCGGCAAGAGTACTCGTAAGGGACGAAAGAAAGTTGCGGGCTAGGTACACTCCTGTTGCCATCTGGAGGTCGTCGTCGTCGTTGTCAGTATTCTTTGAACTGTCGCCCAGCAACAGCATGACTTACCATGCCAGCCACCAACAGCAAGTCGAGGGCAAAATCGCCCAAACCTCTCTTTCGCTCACCCATGCCGAGGAGCTTTCCAACGGAGCCAATCCAGCGATCCAGGTCGCTCGTCATGAGGGTTGGCGTCGCGACCAAAGCGATGCAGTCAATTCGGTCGAGTATACGCTGTTCAATGCCGATGGAACCCTTTCAAAGATGCAATCCTTTCAGAACTGAATTGCCGCTTTTGTTCTGCTGGTATGACAGGGCTCAGGTCAAAATCTTAGCACAGTCCCTGGGCGTACACGTGTCTGTCGATGATATTTCAGCCGAGAGCCTCTAAATCAAAGACGTTGGCAGAGCGTGGCGCTGACAGCCGAGTAGACGCCGCGGTTCCTCGAGCAAAAAGTCAAGCCACATGCCGGCTAAGGTAACCCAGACGCCGGCACACCTTTGTGGAGCGCCCATCAAGGCCGCTACGACAGTCCACCGCCACGGCACGCTTCACGCTTAGCACACCTTACCTAAGGTAGGTCGGTACCTAGGTAGGTAAGGTGCGTGCCCAAGTCCCAGAGGGAAAGTGCCTACGTGCACTCGGTAGGAAGGTGCCGATAGGCTTATCGATAGGCCTCAAGTGCCCTTGTCTTTCTTCCTATCCAACCTACCTACCTTACCTTAGGTACCCAGTAAGGCGGGTAAGGTACCGCGCCAGTGGCCGTTTGTTTACTTTTCAATGCCCGCAAAACACAAATGTAAAGCGGCAGCAGGTGAGTGGGTAGCCAACAGAAGGACCTTCCCCCCGCGCTGGCTACCTACAGCTAGGTTGTTCGCGACTAGGCCCGAATTTCCGCAATCTATTCTACACAACGCATGCGACGACCTTTTTTCTTCCACCAAATACTTGCGGCTTCGCAATCACAAGCAATTCCTGTGCCGCCAGTGCCTCCATTGCCCCCGAACCCGTTTGTCTTTTTCTTACGCGGGCAAGCGACCAAAACCGTGCAAAGCAAGACTCAATCGCGGTGCGGATGTCGCGAGCTGCTCAACAAGCTAGGTTGTTGGCCTTGGTGGATTCGGACTCGGACGAGCTCTCTGGCTTGAGCGCACAGCAGGTCAAGAAAAACGAAGATTTGAAGGCCAAACCCATGGCGCCAGCGAAGAAACCCCGCGGAAGACCTGCGGCGAACAAGGTCACGAAGCCAGCGCAGAAGGCTACGCGTCGTCCCAATGATAAGTTAACGGCCGCCGCTGCTGCCGCTGAGGCTGGGGATGTTGTCGATAATTCGAAGGCTTCAAAGAGGGGGCGCAAGGCCAGGCCTAAGGACGACGATGATGCCACAGCCGACGCCGAGGAAGAACACGTGGTTCCCTCAACGAAGGCCACCGCGAAGACAAGGGGTCGACCAAAGGCAACAGCTGCCTTGGTGAAAGAAGACGAAAATGAAGAGGCGCCTGAATCCATTGCCCAACCGATCAAGCGCGGGCGCCGTGCAGGGACCAAATCGACTCGCAACGAAGACTCTGAAATCCCAGAAACCCAGCCAGCAGAGGCTATGGATATTGATACAGAAGAAGAGGAAGAAGAAGACGAACAGTTTGAGGATCTGCCTGCGCCAAAACAGTCTATTCAGCGCGCTGCCCGGATGGCTAGCAATGCAGACGCAGACGGCGGAGACCCGCAAATACGGAGACGACTGGGCGAGGCGAACAGGAAATACGAAAGCCTGGAGCTGAAGTACCGTGATTTGCGAGACATCGGGATCAAGGCGGCTGAGCGCAACTTTGATAACTTGAAAAAGGAGAGCGAAGAACGGGCGAACAGTAAGTTTCAAAGAATATTTACGAAGGAGCTCGTCGCTGATGGCATCAAGCTGCAACGGAACTTATAGGCAACTTGAAGGCGGATCTTGCGGCTCAAAGGGCTTTGGTCAAGGAGGGACAGCAAGATAGGAAGAAGCTCGAAGGGCTAGAGGCCAAAGTCGCGGAGTTGACAGCGTCTCTCTCTGAAGCGAGGCAAGAGGTGAAGACTCTGTCAACGAAACTGGCGGCTAGCAGATCGGCAGAGGCCGCTGCCACGGCGGCCACTGCCAAGGTACCAGGAAGCGCAATCAAAGGCGGGACCGCAGCGGCTCGGGCTATCGCTACGGCTAGTTCGGATGCGGTGCAAACAGCGCAAATGAAGGAGGACCTCTATGGTGACCTAACTGGATTGATTGTGCGGGTGGTCAAGCGTGACTCGACAGGCCAAGTCTTCGACTGCATACAGACAGGAAGAAATGGAAGTGAGTACTCATCAAGACTTGAAGCTCTTGTGCGATTCCGCGTAGAAGCTAACATCTCTCCAGCTCTTCACTTCAAGCTCGAGGTCGAGACCGAGAGTTCAGGCGATAATTACGAGGAAGCGCATTTTACGTACAAACCTCAGCTAGATTCGAACCGCGACCGTGACCTCATAGACCTGTTGCCTGACTTCCTGGTGGAGGAGATTGAATTTTCTCGACCACACGCGGCAAAATTCTACTCGAGAGTGACGAAGTCATTGATGGAGTAGACTAATGGAGGCTACGGAGAGAGCTGTCTTGCGCAGGATTCTATCGGGTTTCCCAGAGTTGATAACAAGGACGAGATGCATTTGGAACTGGTCGATACCCCCTGAAGAACTTTTTTGATATTCTCGACTGCCTGGGTAGATGCGAGTTGCGTCGTTGAACCATTGGAGGTAGCAAGCGTCGTGGAAATGCTAGGTCTCTCAAAATGCACATCATCGCCTACTATGCATGAGGTAATTACACATGGAGCACAAATGTCGAAGGCTCGATCACTTACCCAGGTTGTCAGGCAGACTTGGCTGGGTCTGCTTCATGTTGGGAAGAGAAGGGGAGAAACGACGGGAGAACGCCGACAAGGACGTTCCTAGAGAGCCGCATGGCACCTTGATGTCTGGACCAATTCGTGTAAAGGCGTCGTTGGATAGGTACTTCGGGTGCTGGCGGTAATGTACTATAGGAAGGTACTAAGGTAAGGTAGCTGGGTAGGTGGCTTACCTTTCCTTGAGGTATAGATACGGTAGGTAGCTAAGTAACGGCTGAGGCGATATGTACTGCGTATCCTTGTACCCAAGCTGCCTAGCCGCAGGTCCGGCGTGTCCCGCGCCAGCTCGTGGGGTTCTCGGCACGGGCAGGGATGGGCTCTGGTACCACTACTTGTGATGCCCTATGGAAAGCCCGGTATTTGACCGTGACGCCACGTACAGCTACCAGTCTCAGCCCTCATCAGCGTCTTGGACCCTTGTACACTCTTTGCCGCAACTCCAAAATTGGTTGTACCTGAGAGATTGAAGACGTGTCGCGACCAGCAATAATTTCCGCGTAGATGCAACGAGTGGGACTGACTGCGGTTTCCAGTATCCCTCCCCTGGGCGAGTCGTTTCCCTCCCACAGCTGCGCATCTCGTCATCAGCAACATAGGCAAGGGCCATGCGCAAGCCGTGAGTTGAATGCGCCCACCCTCTCTTTGCAGCTCTCGTCCTCCAGTCTTCGGGTCTGTGAAGTGACACTTCCCGACTGTCTTCTTTGACTCGACTAGACCTGAAAGCATCCGCCATTGTCATCATCAACCCCTGATACTAGGTGCCATCGCTCGCTGTGAGACGGGCTGACGACGAGGGGAACGACTTCAGCCGATTCCACCGTTCCGCCGCCTTCTTCACCATGGCCGTCTTTTCTCGCGCCGGCTTCCTTGCCATCGCGCTCGTCTTCCACGTCGTGTACATCTACTCCATCTTCGACATTTACTTTGTCAGTCCAATCGTTTCGGGCATGCAACTCGTTCCAATTGAACGTCCCGCCGGTGTCAAACCCCCCGCTGATCGTCTTGTTCTCTTCGTCGGTATGCACCCATTCAATCCAGGTCTAGCTTGACCCGACTTCTCTGACTAAGAAATGCAGGAGACGGTCTGCGAGCCGACAAAGCCTTCCAGTCGTTCCCCGACCCCTACCCTAAGACTGAGGAAGACTTGGAGCCAAAGCCTCTGGCCCCGTTCCTACGATCCCGCGTTCTCGAGCATGGCACTTTCGGTGTATCACACACTCGCGTACCGACCGAATCTCGTCCAGGCCATGTCGCCCTCATCGCTGGTCTGTACGAGGATGTTTCCGCCGTTGCGACTGGCTGGAAGCTCAATCCAGTCAACTTTGACAGCGTTTTCAACCGGAGCAGACATACCTGGAGCTGGGGCTCACCCGACATCCTCCCAATGTTCGAGACGGGAGCCGTCCCTGGCCGCGTCGACTCTTATACCTACGGACATGAGTTCGAGGACTTCAGCTCGGATGCGCTGGAGCTAGACTACTGGGTCTTTGATCATGTCAAGGACTTCTTTGCCGAGGCTGCTAGAAACGAAACATTGAACGCGGCCTTGCGTCAGGACAAGATTGTGTTCTTTCTCCATCTTCTCGGCTTGGATACCTCCGGCCACTCATACCGGCCGTATTCGAAGGAGTACTTGAGAAACATCCAAGTTGTCGACCAAGGCGTTCAGGAAATCACCGAATTGATAGATGGTTTCTACGCTGACGACCGCACTGCCTTCGTGTTCACAGCTGACCACGGCATGAGTGACTGGGGCAGCCATGGCGATGGCCATCCGAACAACACGCGTACCCCCTTAATCACATGGGGCTCAGGCATTGCCCCACCGGTGCTTGCTTCCAACGCAACAGCTCCCGGACATGACGAATATTCTTCTGACTGGCATTTGGATCATGTCAAGAGGCACGATGTCGCACAGGCCGATGTAGCTGCCTTGATGGCCTATCTTGTTGGCGTCGAGTTCCCAGTCAATTCGGTCGGCGAGATACCACTGTCCTATGTCTCCTCAAGCATCGAGGATAAGGCCGAAGCAGCTCTGGTCAATGCCCGGGAGATCCTCGAGATGTACCGGGTCAAGGAAGAGCGCAAGAAGGCCACGGAGCTGCGTTATAGGCCATTCCACCCCTTGAGTGAGGCAGGCCTTAGTCCACAGCGCCGAGTGGTGGACATTCGTCGATTGATTGAAGCTGGAAACCACGAGGAGGCAATTGAGGAGTCGGCTGCCCTCATGAAGATTGCACTTGAAGGTCTAAGATATCTGCAGACTTATGACTGGCTTTTTCTCCGTACGCTCATCACTATCGGCTACTTGGGCTGGATGGCATTCGCGATGACCATCGTCATTGATCTTCATGTTCTGCGTGGCAATCGCCCTGCTTCACGAACATTGCTGAGCACAACGATGTTCAGCTCACTTCTTGCTGCTCTTTATGCTTCCTTCATTATATCTCACTCACCGCTTACGTACTATGCGTACGCTTTCTTCCCCATTGTTTTCTGGGAGGAGGTCTGGGCCCGACGTGGCTCTCTCGTAGAAGGCCGTCAGGTCCTGTTTGGACATATCCAGACTGGCCCCAGTGCTGTTTCTTTTCTCCTGAATGGTGCTCTTTACATCGGTGTCATCGTTTCGTTGGTAAGCGAGCTTCACACCAGTTAATTTAGAAAAATACTGACGGCTGGCAGGCTCTAGGATACATCCATCGGGAGATTCTCACGGTCATCTATATTCTCGGCTCGTTGTGGCCGGTTACATGGGGCTTGGACTTCCTCCAGGCTAATGCGTTTCTGTCTGCCACATGGTTCATGTCATGCCTTGCCATGAGCACGTTCACGTTGCTCCCGGCTATGAAGGTGGAGGATGTCTCTCTCATGTATGTTTTCAAATCCAGCCCGAGAATGAACATCGTCCACTGACTTGTTGGCAGCGTGGCAGGAGGAGTCATCATGGCTTCCATAGGTCTAGCATATCTTGTCTGGGAGGACGTGTTGCTTGCTAGGTCGTCTACGGGCAAAGTAGTCGGCCAAGGGCTGCCAATCGCGAGGGCACTGACAGGTATTCAAGTAAGCTTATTTCCCCGACTATGTATTGATCTCAATCTCACGAGAGACAACCAGGTCGGCTTGATTCTCCTGGCAATCGTAGTCACGCGGTCCAGCGCTCTGTCTCTTCAAGCAAAACTCGGGCTTCCGCGAGGAAACCAGATTGTGGGATGGATTGTGTTGGGTGAGACGTCTGTCCGCCACCTATTATCAATGCGCTGACGAGTTATCTAGTTGTATCCCTCCTCATGCCTCTCACGTACCGGTTGCAGCCTAACAACCACTACTTGCATCGTCTTATGAGCTTGTTTCTGACCTGTGCTCCGTCATTTGTAATTCTCACCCTCTCTTACGAAGGTCTTTTTTACGTGACGTTTAGCATTCTGTTGGTTGCATGGGTTAGTCTTGAACACCGCATCTTCGTCTTCGGCGATGTTGCCAGTGAACATCGGCAACCCACATCTAACGGAAGCGCCGCCAAGTCGCAGAGCGTACCACAGCCGGTCTTCAGAGCTCTTACTTTGGCAGACGCACGAGTGGCTTTGTTCTTCTTCGTCCTCCTGCAGTCGGCTTTCTTCAGCACAGGCAACGTAGCATCGGTCTCCTCCTTCAGTCTGGATGCCGTGTACCGTCTGATTCCGATATTTGACCCTTTTTCGCAAGGGATACTTCTCATTCTCAAGCTTATGATTCCTTTTGCCCTCATCTCGGCGAACCTCGGAATCCTCAATGCCCGGCTGGGTGTTGCTCCCTCGTCTCTATTCATGGCTGTAATGGCCATCAGCGACGTACTTACCCTATACTTTTTCTGGGTCGTCAAGGACGAAGGCTCATGGTTGGAGATCGGATCCACCATTAGCCACTTTGTCATTGCAAACGTGCTGTGCCTCTTTGTGGCATCATTGGAGGGAGTTAGCGCGCTCTTCATTGGCGACGTCGAAGTGGAGGGTCGTCAGGGGAGACGTGAACAAAAACAAAATGGGACGGCGAGTTTGGCTTATACCGAGGCTCCTCTAGCCAACAGTCAAGTGTCTCAAGTAACGGTGAGATCGTAGTGATCCGCAGCGTTGATTGGAAACGATACATCACGCATATACGACTAGCATAAGTTGCGTAATTGAGGAACTATAGCCTGATATTCAGTGTAACGGCATTCTTGTGCGACAAAACAAAATCCGGGGTGCGTTCAAGCTGCCGGCTGTTCCGTCATCTCGTGTTACCTGCGTTGTTTCTACGTCGTTGTCCGATCCCGGTCATAATACCTGCAGCCTCGGCAATTTTTGTTCACGTAGTTGGCAAGCGACAAGATCACACTTATGAGAAGTATTGATCGACACCTACTGGAACGACTTTTGTCGACGTAAGAAAATAAACCGGAACCATTTCCACAAGTCTCGAGTTGAGCTTGCTTAGGAGGAGGGGGGCCGCTGGGTAAGGCAAGAGCACAAGGTGCCTGACAACAAAGTGACTCGTGACGACGACGAAGACTCATTGGTCTTAGAAGAGGTCGTGCTGGTCTCTGGTAGTCAACGGCCATTGATCTGGAAAGAAGGTAAAGACAGCCTTCGTCCTGTGGTGGGCGTGCTTTCCAAGCACCATGTCCTTTTACGTCTGGGAGACTTTGGGAGAATTAGAGCAGGTATAAACAAGGAAAACGCATGTCCTTTCGAAGCTATCAACTTCAGGTTCAATCCTATGGTGCGGCGAGATGAAAATTGATGAATGTCGAGGTGCGAGCAGGTGGTCTATCTGAGCCAAAATGACTGTCTAACAGTGCTGTACAGTTGAGTTGACAACATTCAATGATTTCATTTTGAAAGTTCGAGTTTCATCTCAGGCTTGACGAAGTGCGTTCAATACTTCTTGCGTACCTACACTTACGTACGCTTGTACAAGTAAGCCAGTGGTGATGATGAGACGAGGTGACCTTGCCAAAGTCACGACACCCCACCACCGTATTCTGGCTCAATGCATCCCTGAACACCAACAAAAGCAAAAAAAAAAAAAAAAAAAAAAAAAAAAAGAAAGGGGGAGGTGTAGTATGATCCTAGCTCCCGACGGTGAGGAGAGCGCGGGGTCAGATTCGGAGGGCTACTCCAATCTCCATTCATCCCAAGACCAACATCGGCAGATTTCGTGCCACCAAATTTGATTCGTGAGGCGGCATCTCTAAGCAAAGTCATTATTGACGTTTGAAAGCCGTCTGTCGTAAACCAGGTCGTTCCATCCGACAGGTCGATCTTCCCAGTCAACCCTCTCACGGACCTGTGCATTTCTGCCAATTCCCATGCGCAAAGAGCCTTGGGTTTCGGTGCCAGCCATCAACGGGTTGCATCGCGTCCCTTACCCAAATGCGACATGAGCGCGCGCGCGCCTACCCCCAAAAAAGCACACGAGCTGATCAAGAACACACCGGGATGAACTTCAAGGAACAGCTTCACCAGGTGGGCAGTACTCTCCGCATGATCCGGCACGCTGGGCGTTAAAACAGCCAGGGAAACGCTGTATACCAACGGGAAATACCGGCAAGCCGACCTGCGAGCTTCTCGATGAACAGTCGTTAGGAAATGTAGGCCCTTTGAGCCAGCGCAGCAGTCGAGGAAGCCAGGCTCAGTCTTGATCATGTGCTTTTCTCGGCAACATCTTGGAACCACCGGGGAGAATCAGAATCACGTCGAGGCATAGCGTAGTCCTTACCCAAACGGGAAATACATGCGCGGACCAAGCCGTTTCGGAGCACATCCCCGATCCAACGGACCGCGTACAGTACTGCACCTCCCACACCGTTCGATCCCCGATGACCCTTTACCCCAGATAATGCAAATTGCGCCGACTGCAGCCAAGAGGAGAACGCAGCACATCAAGAAGAAGTAGGAAAGCCGGAAGGAGTCGAAAGGGTGGGTTCATTCCCATATCTAACATGGATGCATGAGACGGCGACCAGTGGCATGTATTAGATTTCGGGTAACCTGTTCCGCAGTACGGATATTTTGTACTATGCAGTACTTACAAAAGAGAGAGAGAGAGAGAGAGAGAGAGACAAGACAGGGTCCAGCGTTTATTGGTAATGTTCCCGAGTTCACTTCACGCTTCATGGTGTACACACACCCAATCACAAAACAGACTTACAGTCGGTATGTCTTTCTGCACTACGACCGCATTTTCGCCAGGTCCCGGGTTGCGCAGCGTGGGGAGGTGTCAGAATCCTTCCAGCAGCGCGCGCCGTTGAGAAGTCTCACATGCTTGCCAAGCAGTTCCCTTCAAGCGTATTTAATTTTTATTTTATTTCCATCCCCATGGACAACGCCATAGGCGAATGTCGACCATGCTGGCACACCCACCCACGAGACCGTCGCCTCGGCGTCAGCCAGCAATAGCATCGACAATAGGAAGCTAGACTGCTGGCGGCGGCGTCCAGAGAGGTTGGCATTGGTCATGCAGGGTATTTATGGATGCGGAGAACCGGGAATGGAGTGTTGAAGGCATGCGTGGTTCCTGAAGCCTCTAGTGTTGGCAACCGTGGCATAATTTGCGAGGCATTACTGGCATAGGCGACTGGATTTCGAATATATTAACATAGTCTTGGTCCCATCCACGCCATGTTGATTAACTGCTGAAGAAGGCTTGTTGAGCGTACGAACGGATAGACGCAAAACGTAGCAGGGCGCTTAAAAGCAGCAACATCCACACGCCGGCCCAATACCAATCGTTTGGTCAGCCGACACTCGAGCCACATCTGGAGCCCATTCCAGAGAAGAAAAGAAAAAAAAAAAAGGAAAAGAAAGGGAGGACCGGACGAAGCTGATTGCCTTTTTGGGGGTATACCAGCGGGCCAAGCTGGTGATGAGCGAGCTCATCAAGCAAGCGGCAAACTGGTCTGCAGGTAGGCGGCAACTGGGTGGGCACAAGCTGATCTTGGGTTCCGATTTCTGATGTCCCGTCATCAGCCGACCTCTAAGCTCTAGACGGCAACTTCGTCCAACTTCTAGACCGTTTGCTACGTAGCGGGCGTAGGACGTGCAAGGCAAGGTTCCCAAGACAAGAGAGGAGGAGCAACAGCAACAGCAACTGCAGCTGCAGAGTGAGGCAAGAAGCAAGCAGGGCCGAAGACCATCCTGCACGTCAGGGCAAAGGAGCCTCAAGGCAGACTGACACCTGTTGCCACAAAAGTGTGACAGGCCAGCCACTGCATGATTGCTTGTTCTCGGCATCGCGGCGCATCGAAGGGAAGACGAGAGGTTGACTTAGGATAAGGTGCCGGGGTCAGCCGATTCTTTCAAGCTTCTATCTTGGGAGTTGCCCATGAATCTGTCTTGAGTTCTGCCCTCTCAATTCGCGTACTTTCTTTGCACAGTTTGCCTCGAACGACCTCGCCTCGTGTTACCAGGTCTCTAGGTCTCCGTTCTCCCGGTACCGTGGATTGGATGGCCGTGCTGCAGTGGCCACTTGCGCCAGACTTCGAAATCGACGGCGAAATCGAGGTTCCGGCCGTGGTGTTCAGCACTGTGCCTGTTGGGCTGGACATCGACTTGAACAGCAAGTCCAATCTTGAAACGGGAGTTGTTGACGACATTAACGTCGGGCTCAACAACGCGGCAGTGGACGCAGACGCGGAAGCGGAAGCAGAAGCAGGCCAGGGTGCTGACACGGCCGAATCCTGGCTTCTGACAGAGACGACGACTTACAGCAGCGGCGACGGCGACGGCTTGGACGAAGCCCAGCTGCAGCAACACCAGCGGCAGCGTCGACAACAGCAGCAGCAGCAACAACAACAACACGAGGCCGCTCCGGCGCCAGCAGCAAGCAGAGAAGGCAAGCACAGCGGTGCTGCGCCATCTTCTCCCGCACTCGCACCTGCAACTCCTGCGCCTGCACTTGCACTTGCACCTGCGCTTTTCCCTCCGTCATCGTCTCCTTCTTCTGCGTCGGCGCCGCCTGCACGTACGCCTGCACCTGCACTCGCACCCCTGCCTGTATCCTTTTACAAGTACGCTGCTGCTTCTGCAGTCGCCGTTGCGCCTCCTCTTCCACACCCCGCGCTTGTGTTTGCGCCTGAGCCGGACCAGGACAAGCACAAAGACAAAACCAAAGACCAAAACGACAACGACGACGACAACGGCAGCGCTGATCCCTCGGCGGCAGACCCGCTCGTCTCCTTATTACAACTGGACCCTTTGATAAGCACTGCTCCTGTTGGTCTTGCTGGGTCGTCGTCGGCAGACTGGCACATTCCGAACCCCAACTCAGATCTCAGCACCAGCACCAGCACCAGCAACAGCACCAGTTCCTGTTCCATCCACCCAGAAGAAACAGCTTTGCCTGCACCCCCCCTCCATTCGCATCCGCACCCGCACCCGCACCCGCACCCGCATCTGCTGCACCACCACAACCAGTCCCGGCTGTACCAAAACCAACTGCGCCAGCACCATCCAGGTCTGCTCCAGAACCATCTCCCGCAACGTCCACGCCATTACGCCCACCAGCTCCAACTCCAGAACCACCACTACCCGTACCCAGCCCAACACCATTACCATCGCCCACCACAACCACTCCCCGTTCACGTCCAGCACCGCCAGTCATCCCAGCTCCAGCCCCAGCCCCAATCCCAGTTCAAGTTCCAGCACCAGGCCCTCGAGGCCCTCCGACTTCCGTCTACGCCGACACACCCAGTGCCTCTGCTCCAACCTGCAGACCCTGCTGCGCCTGGGCCACTGCAGTTGCCAGGCCCAGTGCCAGAAGCAGAGCGAGCGGCGCTGCTGCCACTCCTATTCCCTCCCGGGCCTCCAGCTCCAGCTCCAGCTCCAGCATCCGCCTTTGCTCCTATTACTAGTCGACCAGCGAAATTCGTCGACGAACTTCTTCACAACTCTCCCGACCCCGTCGCATCGCCCGCCAACAGGTCGCCAGACCAGGACGAGTCAATCATGGACGTCGACATGTCCTCCGCAGACCTTGCGGCCCAAAATCTTCAACGGCCGCAGCAGTCAACCCCCCAGAAATCCGACTCGCCATCCCAGGCGGGGGGAACTTCTAATGTCGCCAACACAAGCCCCAATCCCCAATCTGGGACCTCTGCCTCTGCCTCTGCCTCTGCCTCTGCCTCTGCCTCTGCCTCGGCTGCCGCCGCCGCCGCCGCTGCCGCCGCCGCCAACCACATGAGTTTTCGCAGGTTCGTCCCCAACGTCCAGCATACTCCTTACCATCACGATGACTTGTGAGAAGTCATGAACCAGTGCGTGCTGACATTGCTTCGTTTGGCTTTAGGCAACGAGCCTCTAGAGCATGCGAGGTATGTAGAGTTCCCGCCTTACCTTGCCCAGAGCAGCGCCCGCCATTCCCATGGCCCCTCTGCCCACTTTATGCCGAGGCATCGCTGAGCGCGCCGCGCCGCCGCGTTGCGCTGCAAGATCGATCCCGCACCCGTTCTGATCTTATCCTCGATGCCGGACCATGCTGACCATTGGCCTTTGCATTCATAGACATGCCACGCACGCAAGGTATGATTAGCCTCTGCAAGCGCGACCCCCCTCTCACCTTTCAATCTCGTGTGCCGAGGCTCCCGATATCTAGACCGTCCATATCCAGATGTCCCCCCCACACGCGCCCAACCACAACCCGCCAAGTTTCGTCCTTCTGTGTTGACATTCGATTCAGGTACGATGCGATGCCGCAAGCCTCGGCGTGCCCTGCACGAACTGCGTGGCCTTCCAAATCGAATGTCGCATCCCGACCCCGAAGAGAAAGAAAACTACAAATGCCGGAACAAATAAAGACTCGGACAGGTCTGCTCCAGCTTCACCGCTGCCATCTGCCCCAAGCACTGGGCTAACTGAGCTTCGCTCTAGCGAGAAGGGGGACAATGCCGAGGACCGCTCTCCGCGAGCTGCGAGCACTGCTGCTCCGGGCACCTTTCCGCCGAGAACACCTGCCGTCTATCACACCACCGATGGCACTCCGTCCTCTACATACACCGAGTCACAGGCCCGAAAAGAGGAAATTGATAGCGGCACCTACCTCAACTTGGTCATGAAGCCTAAGTTCACGAGAGCGCCCATCACCGATGCTGGCAGAGTCGCGTATCTGGGAGAGTCATCCAACTTGACATTGCTGGTACACGACCGCCAAGGATCCTCCGACGTGGTTCACTATCCTCTCCCCGAAAATGTCAGGGGCTCAAGAGCCCGCCTCACTGAGCTTGACAACGTGGAAATAGATATCTTACACCAGCGCGGTGCCTTCCTCCTCCCGCCCAGGTCTCTCTGCGACGAGCTCATTGATTCCTACTTTAAATGGGTTCACCCGATTGTGCCCGTCATCAATCGTACTCGCTTCATGAGGCAATACCGCGACCCCAAAAATCCCCCCTCTCTACTTCTACTGCAGGCTGTGCTGCTGGCCGGCTCTCGAGTCTGTACGAATCCGCAATTGATGGATGCCAACGGCTCGACAACCCCTGCCGCGCTTACCTTTTACAAGAGGGCCAAAGCCTTGTACGACGCCAACTATGAAGACGATCGAGTGACCATCGTCCAGTCCTTGCTGCTGATGGGCTGGTATTGGGAAGGCCCCGAAGATGTGACCAAGAACGTCTTTTACTGGAGTCGTGTAGCCACCATTGTTGCCCAGGGATCCGGGATGCACCGCAGCGTGGAGCAGTCACAACTGAGTCGTTCCGACAAGAGATTATGGAAAAGGATCTGGTGGACTCTCTTCACACGCGACAGATCCGTAGCTGTAGCTCTCGGTCGGCCAGTGCATATCAACCTAGACGACTCGGATGTGGAGATGCTTACCGAGGACGATTTCATCGAAGACGAAGGCGACCGGAACAGCGAATACCCTCCAGATCCGATCCATGTCCAATTTTTCATGCAGTACGTCAAGTTATGCGAGATCATGGGCTTGGTGCTATCACAGCAGTACTCCGTTGCTTCCAAAGGACGTCAACGCAACGCCATTGATTTAACGCACAGCGACATGGCCTTGGCAGACTGGCTTCAGAACTGCCCGAAGCTCGTGTACTGGGAGGTTGCTCGGCATCACTTCTGGTCTGCGCTGCTTCACTCCAACTACTACACAACGTTATGTCTGTTACATCGGGCCCACATGCCACCAAACGGTGGAAGCCGATTTCCCGACGATGCTCCTTATCCATCACGGAACATCGCTTTTCAGGCGGCGGCCATGATTACCTCTATCATCGAAAATCTAGCTGCTCACGGCGAGCTACGCTTTTGCCCGGCCTTTGTCGTGTACAGTCTGTTCTCCGCACTCATCATGCACGTTTATCAGATGCGGTCGCCGGTCCCCTCGATCCAACAGGTGACCCAAGACAGGTTACGCACGTGTATGCAAGCACTCAAGGAGGTTTCGCGCGTCTGGTTGGTGGGCAAGATGGTTTATACCCTGTTCGAATCCATCATCGGAAATAAAGTACTGGAAGAACGTCTGCAAAAGGCCGCCGGCAAGAGGCACAGGAAGGCACAACAAACTCTGGCTCAACTCGAGCAACAGCAGCAACGACCCCAAGAAGCGGCGAAGAGAAAGTATGACGATATGGCGATTGACTTTAGCGTCAACACACCGACGCCTCAGGAATCGTACGAGCGATCACGTCCTCAAACGCCCAGCCATATGAAGGGCGACGGATCATCCAACTCCCAAACCATGCCACCACCCACGTCTCCAAATGCTAGACAGAATGCCGACACCTTCATGGGTGGAACATCTTCGAGGCCACAGACGAGGCCGGCGACTCCGTTCAACCCGTCATTCTCAGTCCCAGCAACGCCACCAGATCTATACCTAGTAACGCGCAACTCGCCGAACATTTCGCAATCACTATGGGAGAATTTCCAGCCCGATCAGTTGTTCCCTGATAGCGCCAGCATGCCGGCTTTTCCTCAAATGTCTCCCTCGATTCCAAATCAAGGGGGCATAGACGCTGGGCTCATGGCACAACTTCAAAATCCCAATCTGCAGGGTGGCTTGTCTGGCCAGAACAGTCAATTCCAACAGAGAGCAGCAACGAAGGCAGGGCTAGGCGGAAGCCCTCCGCAAGGGCACAACGTAGTACCGGGATTACAGGGTTTCCAGCAACAACAGCAACAGGGCCATGGGCAGAACAATAGCAATTTGAACAGTAGTTTGTGGACGGCCAACTTTGATGGCTTGATGCCAGATGGGCACAGTCCCAGCGACAGCTGGAGCACAGGATCTGCACAAGGGCAGCCTGTTCCCAATACTCTCAACGTTGAAGACTGGTACGTCGAGCGAGCATGCTGACACAGACAAAGCATGAAGGTTCGTGGACTAATATCTGGCAACAGGTTCCAATTTTTCGGTATTAACAACGGGGACCTAGCGAACATGAATATCGACTTGGGGCTGGGACCTCAGTAGGTCTGGGAAAGATGAGGGACAGGGCCGTTCATAACTGCCCCCTTCATGCCTCTTGGTGAGGGGCAATGGCAAAGACACCGCGTAAGTTGGCGGTACTGGAGTTATGTGTGACGGGCCGATGGGCTTTGGTCGTAGAATAGCTTATCAGGAGCATTGCGCGTTCCTCCATGAGAGAACACAGCCAGGGAAACGGAAGATACCAAGAATAGTGGTACGGCGAGATCTACCTTGTTTGAGAACCGTTCAACGAAGATACACATCTATAACCTGGGTGGAATTGTGGGACGCCCACTCTAGGCCACTGAATGCATGCTCCGGATCTGCCCAGCCTCATATTCAATGAGCTTCAAAACACTTCAGTCTCTGAACTTTGTGAACATGGATAGATCGAGAATTTGTCTAGTCGGCGTAACTGGACTGTGAGCCGCTCGCCTCCTAACGCACACCTCTCTTTCTCTCTCTTCTGCCTCTAGAAGTCATCGGGTTCAACAGGAAAAAAGCAGGGACAAAAATAGACAAGAAAGAAGAAGCACCCGTTGTCCCAAGTCTAGTATGAAGATGTATAAATCATGTTGGAAGTTCAAAAGAGCTTTAAGACCCCCCTCCTGCTGAGGTTGCCATCGGCAATGAAGGAAGCCCTCTGTTTCCATTGCCCTGTCCCTGTCATGCCCGCTAACGCCTTCCCATGCACAGTCTTATCTCGATGAAGTAAAAGAACACGACGGCCAGCTCATTCCACCCCACGCACCATCGTCGTCGTCGTTGCCGCTGCCGCCTCCACTCCTGCGGCGGCTTCTGGTACCCAAGAAAGATGCTATCAGAGGATTCCATTGGCTGACGGATGGCTTTGTTGTCGATTGTCAATGTCTAATCGGACTTCTTGCCTTTCGCAGCACTCGAGCTGTTGGTTGAACCACGTCCTCTGACAGTCCCACCTCCATCGCTCCTCCCTGTTGAGCCAATTGACATCGGCGTGGCCTCCAGCAGTCCTGTGCTCGTAACACCACCCCCGCCGACAGCCGGGGTTGGCAGCCTCCCGTCATCGCTGTTGGCATCCGTCAACTCTATCAAGTCAAGATCGTCCAGCTGACGGCCCCGGCCCCCTAGCGTGGGCGTCCCGGGAGACTTGGCAAACGCGCCGCGCAGCCATGTCTCCACAGCGGCGGCAGCGCGATCAAGTCCAGAGCCCTGCCGGGAGGCTGCCGCTACATCCTGTCCCTCGTCGAACGGGCTTTCCACAATACCGCTGCTAGACCCAGGCCGAAAACCGAAATGCGCCGTTTCGGATCCCATGACGGAGATGGACGGCAGAGATTCGTCGATGGCGATGCCAGGGAGGTGCTTCTTGGCCCAAGTGTTGAAGTAATCCTTGTCTGGGCCAGGTGCCCGCACATTTCTACCCATAGAGCCGACACCGCCAGGCCGCCTCATCCACGCCGGTCGCGTGTCCGCTGCATCGCTATTCATTCTGCTCCTGGAGGAAGCTGGCGTCGACCTTCCCGGTGTGCTCGGCAGATTTGGCCTGGTGCTCAGGTTGCTTTGTCTACGAGAAGACGGCCTGCCTACTTGTTCAGGGCTCTCTGTGAACCCCGCCGCAAAGCCGGAGGCGTCGAGCGAGTGTCTTGGGGTTGACAATGTTGAGGCAGCAGAGCGGAGACTTTTCTTGCGCCGCGGCGGGAAGTATCCAATCGATCTCCTCGACACACGGGCAATCTCGACCGGGTTTGGATTCGAATCCAATGTCACCCATCGAACGTGCGTCCATGGCGGATCTTCCGGTTCTTCGTTCTTAGCATCCGCCAGTCCATTGGTGGTCGGCAGGCTGAAAAAGTCGACTGGTTGTGAATGATCCGATGTCAGACTATTATATCCGTGACCAATCCTGAGTTCCGGCGTGGGCGCCAGGAGGTCGACTGCTTGACCGTCGTGGGAAGGGGGTTCGCACGGGCGGCCCTTGACTTCGCAGGCGTCTACGGGTATGGCCAGCCATTTGCGGACCTGAATATCCCTGGACCACAGACCATTCGCTTTTCTGAAAGCATCTTCGCGACACCGGTACTTGAGCACTATGCCCGCATAGGTGTCAGTTGGCTGCACGTGATGGATATACACCAACTGATCCTGCACTTCCTCATCCTGTATATTATCCCTGGCGATTTCATCTGAGTTCCTCCTCTTGAACTTGCCCGTCACATCAAGCCCCCCGTTGACGCCTTCGTGACTCTGCAATACGCTCGCTGTTCGTGCAGCCTTGAGAGCGGCCTCCCTCTCTGCTAGAGAACCTGCTGCTATGTCCTGATGACCTGGGCGAGAAGTGGACGGCGGCTCAGGACCCCAGGCTATGGGTGCCTTTCGCGGGGGGGTAGAGTAGTCTCTTTTCAAGGAATTGACACCTCGCCTCCCCTCTCTGTGATCTGACTCGTAGCCGGCATCGTGTACACTCCCACCGGACAAGAGGGACGAAGCCAAGCCCTGAATCGAAGCCCATCCTTGAGACCAAGATGTGTCCAGAAAACTGGCAGTAGACGGGGCAGTGTTATTTCGACGATTCGTGGCGGATGCACTACGAGAGGTTGGTTTGGCAGAGCTGTCCCGGGACAGTTGAGCGGAGGGCATAGGGCTCGGTTCGCGGCTGGTCGGGGACCGAAGAGCAGAAAAGGAAGCCGTCAACCTCTCCATGGGGCCTGCGGGGGAGTCCTCGGCGGTGCTGATAAGGCGGCGATTACGTGGCCGAGCTTCGGCATCGTGACGTGCTGGCAGGAGGGCGGATGAAGACATGTGAGATGCCGACCCAACCGGGTTCAGGGAGTCCGCCATAGTCGAGGAAGGCCGCCCACCTCGTCGGAAAGGTGGTACACAGATTGGAGAGATGGCATCAGCGCGCGGCTTCAATCATCGACGAGGGTCGGTCGCTCACTCGGATGGGCGGCAGGTCGAGGGACAGAACTTCGTTGGCCACGCTCGAAAACCCCTCCCTAACACCAACCTTTCGGAGTACGGTAGGTAGAACGAGGAACGTGAATGGCGAATTGATCGAGGTCGTCAGAACCGGTCGGAGGGAGGATTAAGTTCGATGTCGGAGAGTATGCGGACACGCGCTTGAAAGAGTCTGGGGGGGATCCAGGGCGCACTTCAGGGAGAAATGAGTGCAGCCGGCTAGGAAGTGAGGAATGAGTGGATGAAAAGAAAGATGAGAAAGAGTATTGATGTGCAGCCGCGTTGAGTACCTGCGCAGGTACGGTATCAAGTAGATAACGTAGTAAGTAGTTGCAGACTCGCTGCGAAAGGCAGTTGGGGTAATGGAGGTTAGCTAAGGCACGGGAAAGGGAAGTAGGTACAAGTAAGGTAGGGGACAGACAGACAGAGTCGGGTGTCCAAAGACCTCGGTAAGGTTTGCTACTGCTACTGCTACTGCGTGAGGTAATGTAGACAGATAGGAGCGTGCGCATTGTGTGCCTTTCCTCTGGACCTCACCACCACGCACCCAAGGTGCCTTACGGCTACGTGGACTGGACTGGCTTGGCTTCGCTTTTAGAGACGGGAATTGGATGGGACCGGACTGGGCTGGGCTGGGAGTTTGGGAACGGGACCCTTGGTTGAGACGACGTAACCAAACTCAGGAGCCCTGTCCCATTGCTTAATGATGATTAGCGGTGCTTGCAGCGGGGTGGATTGGATTTGTGGCTGCACTGGAGCCTGGCTGTCACGGCTGTCCTGTCATCCCTCTCCCCCAATTCGCTTCAATGCTGTTTTTGGGACCCGAATCAGCGGCCTGCGGGCTCTAGGTAATTGCTGAGGTGCGAGGTGGGGCTTAGGACAGGTACTTACGGTACCTTACCTTACCTTACGGATAGTGTCGCTACCTACATGCATGGTACACTGTAGAAATGTGGACGGAGATGGCGTGGGAATTCCGACCTCGCGCTCCGCCCCGACATCCCTCCACGTCCCTACGGTGCAGTGTCATGGGCGATGTAGTTCAGCGGCCCCACACATGCGAGTCTGGTGCCGTTCCTGAAGCCCCTGGCACCTGCAGCACCATCGTCTGCACCACCAGCGTGAGGTTGCTACAGATTTCACCAAGGCCAGGCTCAAACCACATCACGTCCGAAAGACAAGGCTGAGTCGAACATCGGTCTGTAACAACCACAGTTGCGACTCAGCTAGAGCCTGCCTGGGGTTCTCGGCTATGACGCGTGGCGATAGCAAGCTACCTTCTCCCCGTGCATAGTACCGACTCTGTTCGACATGCCCATCTGTATCGAATGCCGGCACCCGGTGAAGACACTATGGACCAAATACTCCAATGCCGACGACAAGTCAAGCGGCCACAACATTCGCTTGACCGTTTGTAGGAACTGCGGCCAGTTCTGCGACAAGTACGTGGAGCACGATTTCGTCGTGCTCTTCATCGACCTCGTCTTGATCAAGCCTCAGGTCTACCGCCATTTACTCCACAACACACTGATGAAAGACGACGACCGCTTTGATGTAAGTCTAGATATGAGCCTTTTCCAAAGCCAAAGAGACAGTCGCACTAATCATCCGCTTCGACTCAGTCTTCCATCGTCCGGCTGGGCGTGCTTTTGCTACTCTTCGATGTTTACCTGACTTGGGCCCGCATTGAGAAGCAGACTGGTCCTATGTCGGCCCAAGACGAGGGCGCAAACCTAGGAAGTCTGACGCAGCAGTCAATCGTGTCGCAATACATGTTTTTTCGTACGTTCTTTGTTCCCTTTGCCGATGCGGCTGCTTCCGTAGGAACTAAAGGTTCGCCTAACTAGTCATACTCTGTGCTCTATCGACCGTCGCCTTTCACGTGAGCATCCGCTTCATGACCTCGTCGACACTCTCCCCGCTCAGCATGTTCAATATCTTGCCTCGTTATTCTCGTCCCAATTCCGTATCGACCGCACTCCTTGTCTCTTCCTCGACCAAGCTCTTTCCTATTCTTATGGTTATATGGCAGTATGACGTGCCGGCTGCTGCGCGATCGCTCGGGTGGGCCGTTGTTGCGAACAATGTTGAGGCTCTTCGGATACTTTTGGACTGCGGTTATGGAGTCGCCACGCTGCTGGCCACCACCGGTGCTCTCGCGCGGTGGTCAGTAGGGCGTGGTATTCTCTGGGCTGCCGGGTTGGATGGTGTTGATTCTATCGGGGAGACGAGCATTGCCGCAGATGGTAAGGCTCTCTGGGCTCTGCTTATGTACGTCAGGGAATGGGCGAGCGACTTGGCAGCAGGATAAGAGAAGATAGCAAAGGAGCAATGGCATGGGCAGGAAACCCGCCGTAGCATTTAATACCTGACATAGCGTAAACATGATGTTGCGTCCTCGTGCCCCTTGCTTGTCCGCTGACGCGTCTGATGCTGCACCAGCTTGCGTGCGATCTCCCCGGCACACTTTATCGTCGACCAGAGCTTAGAATACGAGTTCGTCGAAGTGTACGACAGCCGGCCTCTTGACCAACTATAACAGAACCCCAGCCAACCCCTAACGCCAGCCATATGAAATTGTAGTAGTGCGAAGCAGTAATAGTACATCGGTTCCATCGCGGCGCTGTGCCGCCAGCACATCAATCTCATTAGTGGTGCTCGAAGCCCGGTCGGATGTCGCTGCGTCGCGGTTCGATCAGGGGGTTGAGTTGGGCGAGGAACGTGATGGCCCACATGAGATAACAACATGCGAGGGCCAGGAGGAGAGAGGATCTCCAGATGCTGAAGCTAACGTCAGTCACAGTGCAACAAAGGAACGCCAGAGCACTTGTCGGCATCGCAGAGCTTCATGATAGCTTACATTTGGTTTTCGCCCTTTGGAGAAAGGAACCAGGCAGCGGCGGCCATGGCAGCGACGATGACGAGGCCGACGAAAATGCTATACCTGTTGGGCTTGTGTCAGCGTCGCGTCAATAACGGGAAAAGACGGAGGGACATGCCCTTGCGCCATGTTGCTGGTTTTCAGGAAATTCCTCGATGCAGAAAGCAGTAGGCGTCAGGCTTGCGATGGTACAGTGCTGTCGCTTCGTCGATTGATCCAGTGCTGTCGTCGTTCGGTGACGGGAGGCTGAGAGCACGCTATGAGGTTGGGACTGGGCTCCACCGATGCAGCTACACACGCCGTGCATGCACAGTGTAGAAACAGGAGGCGGACATTGAATCACTGTGATCGCCTACCGCATGTCTGCTTAGTCACAAATAACCCCGTCAATACCAGCTAGGTACGAATACTACGTACTCTCAGTCTGTACAGTAAGGCAGCTTATGAAGCGTATTGCATGCGACGACGCCTAACTGACTGTGCCCAGGGGACATGAGCGCTCTGCAACAGTAATGGAATGGCGTAACAAACAAGTATTCGTACCCGTCGTTACATGTTTCTATGTCTATGAGTCGTCGTTTTCATACTTGAGGCCAGCTTCCTTCCTCACTGCACCGTAGATACCTGCCATGTCACCGGAAGGTCCAACGTGTGCCTTGACGATTTCAAGATGCTTGTCAGCAGTCTCGATGTTCTGCAACCGCGTGCCGGCAGCTTTCGCAATAGCCATGGCATGGCGGGCATCTTTTCTCGCCAGGTCCACGGCGAACAGGGGCTCATCTCTCTTATAGTAGTCGCCTTCCAGCATGCGGTTTGTGTACGCCGGGTACGGGCTGCCACCAAACATGGCCTCAACAAACTGCTTCACGTAACCCGTTCCCAGGCCGCTCTTCTCTGCAGCAACATATGTTTCGGCAAGCTGCTCAACCATGCCGAGGATCACGGTATTACCAAGCACCTTCAGAGTCGATGCCTTGCGGTATGGTTCGTCGGCCATGTTGATTTCCCGGGCCGCCATCGCATCGACGTACGGGCGGATCTTCTTGATCGACGATTCCGGGCCTGCAAGAACCAACGTCGCGTTCCCAGCGGCTACCATGGCGGGGGACCCAAAGATGGGCGCGCAGATGAACTCAGCGCCCTTTTCCAAAACCGACTTTGCGACAGCGTCGGTCGTCTCGGGAGCAATGGTTGAGCATTCGACAAATACTTTGCCTTTGATGTCTCCATTAGTAGCAACGGCGAAGACCTCTTCTACAGCCTTGTCATCGGCGATGCAGGAGAAGATGATGTCGGCTTTGTCAATGGCATCAGCGAGAGACTCTGCAACGTCGGACTTGCCCTTTGGCAGACTTTGGCAGAGATCCGTAGCACGTTTCACAGTCCGGTTGTGAATGAGCAGTGGCTTGTCGAGTTGAGCTTGCTCGACGAGATTTCGGCACATGCCCTGGGATGAAAGAATGATCAGTGAGTGTTCTTGTCTGACCAGGTAGGTAATCAAACATGTGGAGATGTGGACAGGCTCACTCACCCTCCCAATGTTGCCAAGGCCGATCCAGAGTAGAGTCCGGGACATTGTGAAAGCTGTCGATGTCAATGGGGAATTACTTGAGAGGTTCAGGGATCAGCCGACGTCGAGTAGAAGAACAAACCTATGTATGAAGGCGGAAGTGCTTGATGTCAATGGATGAACAAGCATTGGTCGATGAAATAAGTAACTTGCCAGCGGCAGTTGGTTCGGGATGTCCGGTCTAATGAAACTGGAGGTGACAACGCGGGCTGATGCACCACCACTCAGTAGGTTGGTCAGGTAGAAGCGGGGTCGGCAAACGCAGAGACACTGGAGCACTGAGGCGCTTTCAAAGTACCTAGCTAGGGCCCCAACCTGGTACATCAACGGAGACCGAGATGATGGCTTTGTTTCCGATGGAACGGGGTTGCGGCAGCTCCCGTCCATGCAGCCAAATCGCTGCGTTGCGGCACAGTAATGTCGACAACCTGCCTCGTTGCCCGTTGCATCTGGTGTAAGTGATTTCATTGCGCGCAGCCCTTCAGGCGATGGACAGTTGAGAGATAGCGGGCCGTCACATGTTGAGTTATTTCGCAGCAGCGCATCGCGGGCGAGTGGAAATGCCGCGACAACCTAAGACTATGCGCCAATTATCCGCTTCTCTCAAGTTGCCATCTACCTCTGTTGCTTGTCCGACTTCTCGCCTCGGTGCTACGGTGATACATTACGGTCGCCGATCGCCGGCTCCGTGATGGGGACCCTGCAGGCCTTATCCGCTTATCAGTCGGGCTTCTGGTAGGTTGATTGACTCACAATGTGGGAAGTCTTTGGTCCTAAGCAGGGTCAGGGCCCAACGTCTTCACCTTCGCTCTTGAGCTTCGTTACCGACTCCTCAAACTGTCTTTCTACACACGCCATCCTTCCGAGCACTGTCCAGAGTGTCATTGATCGTCGCCCGAACAGACCTCGCTCTGAATGGCCGTCTGAAGAGATGGCCGGGCTTTGACCCATTCCCCCCTCTCGACACGCGCTGCTTGTGGAGTCCAACAATAGTGCTCGCGAAACCGGTGTTCAGCTTCCCCTGCGTTTACTCTCAAATCCATAGCCATTGCAGAGCAGATGCTGGCAGCAAGCTGACGACTGGACCTCGTCATTTCATTCCGAAGCTCTGCGGCCCTTTCCCCAAGACGGTGTTCAGGATCTGGCTTAGAAGTTCTTCTCAGCAGCTTTCTACCCTAGCCACCGCAGCAAAGTCACTGGGCAATATGCGTACTCCTGCGCTAAAGCAGGCTGGGCATTTGGTCTCAAGAGTGAGTCTCTATCTGCCCTTGCACGTCGAGTTCCGCTCTTTATTGCGCACCTTCTAACTCGTACTATTAGGCGCCTTTCGCTTTCGATTCATGCTGCCCACCCAACCGCAGACTGTATCACCGTCCAAGGTCGGGTGGCACCCGGCAGGACGAAGCTTTGCAAGTTGCCTTGTCAGCTGTCAGACACTCTTCTAGCTCCAAGGCACGAGAAAAGAAGAGGGCTGAAGATCGGGTATGCCCTCTCAATGATCACTGCGCCATGCAACAACCTCTGACTATTGTTATAGGATTTCATAGTGTCTGTGCTGGAGGCTTCAGCGACTCGCCGTGATGCCAAGGGCTACCTGCAGAAATATGCTCCGCCAGGCGAAAATAACGCCAAGAAGCGCAAGACGGGTGCTTCTCAAGAAACACCAGATCAGACCTACTCTTCTATCAGAGTTGTCAACCAGTCACCGAAGTTCATCCAGGGCGAAGGCACGCCGAAGAAACAGGAATGTGTGCCAGAGGATGAGCCCATCAACCTCGCCATTGTCAAGATGACTCTTCCGCAAGACCTGGACGACCAAACGCTGAGCGCTATCGCCAAGACGTTTTCGCAACTCCGCAAACTTGGACTTGTGAGCGTTATCGTTCTTGACGGAGGATCGCAGTCGTCTCGAAAGATTCTCAGAGAGCAGTCTTGGCGGGTCCAACAAGCTGTGGAGATCTTTGGTGAACCGGGCTCGATCCTGCTAGACCAGTGCGTTGGCGAGGCAGAGAAGCACACGGCTGACACTAAGGGCTTCATGCCTTCTAGCGTCTACGTTCAGTACCCACACATGGTACTTCGAGCTCTTCAGGACAATGCAATTGTGGTCATACCCCCCGTGACAATGGCTACTGACATGAAGAGTATTGATGTGGTGGATGCTGACGAGACCATCGTCGCCCTCACAAAGTACTTCTGTGGACTTCAGTTGAATGCGAGTGAGACCCCCGTGGAATTGCCGAGATCCACCCAGGGTGCGGGAGTCAAGGTGGCCTCTGTCGAAAAGGTCATTATCCTAGATCCTGCGGGGGGGACACCACTCGCGGACGAGCACGATTCATGCCACCGTTACATTAACCTGGAACAAGAATTCGAGGGCATCATGTATGCCCTCACACACCCGTCGGGAACAGAGGCGCGACGGGGAAAGGTGCCCGAGAGTGTGCGGCAACAGCATGCTCGTAACCTGCAACTCGCCAAGAGCGTGCTTGCCATGTTGCCGTCAACGTCGTCGGCTATCATCAGTACACCAGCAGCCGCAGCCAATAAGCCCATCCAAGAATTTACCAGAGTTACGACGCGTAACAGGCAGAACCCTCTGATACATAACCTCTTAACAGACAAGCCTGTTTTCTCCTCATCGCTACCAATCGAAAGAGTCCGCTCAGGAAAAAAAGGCGACGCCGTCTCGGGAGATGCGCATGTGGCCACCCTTATCAAACGGGGGATGCCGTTGACGGTGTATCCCGACCCTACAATCAGCGCCTGGCTGCCTCCTCGACCAGGAGCACCTCGTCTGAGGCTCACAGACACCTGCATAGATCTTCCGCGGCTGGTCTACCTTATCAACGACTCATTCAACAGAGAGTTAGATGTTCAACATTATCTTGACCGCGTCAACGAGAACTTGGCTGGTATCATCATCGCAGGGGAATATGAAGGCGGCGCGATCCTTACATGGGAAAAGCCCTTTGGTATCGACGAGGAAACAGCTTACAAAACAGGACGGCTTGTACCTTACCTCGACAAGTTTGCTGTTCTGAAAAGCCGCCAAGGAAGCGGCGGGGTTGCGGATGTGGTCTTCAACGCCATGGTCCGAGGTTGCTTTCCTGAAGGAGTATGTTGGCGTAGCCGACAGGATAATCCGGTGAACAAGTGGTATTTTGAGCGGTCTCTTGGAACATGGAAGCTCAGGGATACCAACTGGACCATGTTCTGGACAACACCGCATCTACCACTCAGCGATCCCAAGCTGCTAGACTACGAGAATGTCTGCCGTAACATTGAACCGTCCTGGGCAGATTCAAAACCACCAGACTAAGACTTGAGGGGGGCGTTTCCGGCGTTGAGCCATGCGCATAGATTTTGATGATAGACTTGTGGCGTTTTAAGGACAGGAAAAGCAGGAATCAATAAAAGGGTCAATGAAAGGGCCAATTTGCTCATGATATTTCATTGAGAACCACATTGTTGGTCGGCTCGAGCGAACAGACCATTCCAGCGGGAGGTGGTTGTCAGGGTGCAACGTGATTGAACCTCAACCCGTTTGAGATATCGGGCGACTCTTCAGCATTCTTGGGTGCGTGGGAAAGGCACCACAACCCCAGGGGGAGAATGACGATCACCCACCTACACAGCTTCCTGAATTGAGAGTGAGCATTGAAGCGTAAAAATACAGGTTGCTGTGCCCGTGCATGCACAATTCTGTATGACTGAGCAGCACGAATCAGAAACACTGAACTGTCCAGTTGCTCTGCCGATCCATCTGTCACGTGTCTAGCGCGACTCTTAGCGTTCCCTGGCGCTGGTCCAGGGGAAAATGGATGGCCTGTGACAGCATGCTACCTTAGGTAGAAGTGAACGTTGCTGTGCTGCTAATTTAAGGTACCTGCCTACCTTACGGGATACTTGTCTACCTCAAGCTGATAGGCACGAGGCCAAACTTCATCAACCACAACCGCTGTCGTCGCTGCCAACGTCACCTTGCAAAGACAGTATTACGCACCGACTTTGAACTCCCATTCTAGATTCGCATTTCTCTCTCCAGACGCTGCCCAAAATTACCGCAACGATGGATTTCAAGAACCTCGGAAAGAACTTTACGTACGCCTTTGTCGCGCACCTGGCTCACGTATCGAGGGGGGCATCTCCAGGCTGACGAATAGTGCGCAAACCAGCTCCTTCGGGGCTTCAATCACCCCCTTTGCCTCCCGTACCTTCCAATACACCAAGGAGCAGCTCGGCCAAGCCGAGGATAAGGTCAGTAGCTGCTTGCCAACCCAGCTACCTCGTCATTACCCCGAGCGAAGGCTGATCGATATCTACCGTGACAGACCCAGCTTCCTCCTGACTACATCGATCTCGAGAAGAGAGTCGACGCCCTCAAGCAGGTCCACCAGAAGATGCTGGCTGTGACGTGAGTGCTATCCAACCATTGCAACCGCATCAGGGTCGGCGTCCTTGCCCACTAACACGGCGTCTGGACAGCTCACAATACTCGAACGAAGCCTACGACTACCCGCCCAACATCAAGGAGACATTCCAGGATCTCGGCCGCACCGTTAGCGAGAAGGTCACTCTTCTGTCTTCCGCAAGCTCTCCTGCCGAGGCCCAGGCCGCTCTGACAGCACCTCCCTCCGCGAAGCCCCAGCCCAAGACTTTCAACCATGCCATCGCCCGTGCCAGTCTGGCTAGCAGTCAGGTCCTCCACCAGCAGCACACCGGCGCCGGAGAGGACCCTCTGGCTACGGCTCTGGAGAAGTATGCACTGTCAATGGAGCGTGTTGGTGAGGCTCGCATGGCCCAGGACGCCCAGATTCAAAGCCGATTCCTTGCTGGCTGGAACACCACCCTGAACACCAACTTGATGTTCGCCACGCGTGCTCGCAAGAATGTCGAGAACTCGCGACTGACTCTCGACGCTGCCAAGGCACGCGCTCACGGCACCACCTGGAAGCTCGGTCCTGGATCCCCACGCGCGGAGGAGGGCCAGCCTCAGGAGCTGAGCCCCGAGGCCCAAGAGGAGATTGAGAAGGCCGAGGACGAGTTCGTCACACAGACTGAGGAGGCTGTCGGTGTCATGAAGAACGTTCGTTTAATGACTTGTTGCATCTCACTGGAGTATTGCTGATCATGCCATCAGGTCCTTGACACCCCGGAGCCCCTCCGCAACCTCGCCGATCTCATCGCTGCTCAGATTGAGTATCACAAGAAGGCCTACGAGGTCCTGAGCGAGCTTGCCCCTATCGTGGACGGCCTGCAGGTCGAGCAGGAGGTTGGTCGCGCCGCAAACTTCGACGTATAACGAGCCCCCAACCGTACTGACGCCCGTCGCTTTAGGCCAGCTACCGCAAGAGCCGCGAGAGCGCCTCCTAGGAAGCCTATAGGTTTTAGTGTCTTTGAATGTTACCACACTCTTAGTGATGGCAATTTCTGCTCCCCAGGAGCCTGTCGGCGTTTCTGAAGCTTCTCGGCCCGGGCAACACGGAATCGCTCTGAGACGAAGGCGGAGGCCCGTTTCCTCTTTTTCCCCCTTGTTGTGGTCAATTTGACTCGAGCCTCCCTTGCTGTTATACACCACAACACCACATTATGTATTGGAACGGCATATTGCCGCTCCAAAGTCCCATTACCGCCTGGGATAATCCATTTCAAGCCTGATGCCCGCAAGTTAGGAGATAGAGCATCCCATATGACCCATGCTAGATGGGTGTTTCCCATTGCGCTGATAGAAATTCACAACTGTTGTGCATGATATATCCCCACCTGATTAGGACATTGTTGATGGGGAATGTAATAGAGTTAATGAGCGAAGCGCAGTGTATTCTATATGAACCAACGCGACCTAACCTGATTGACACTAATTTCTAGCTGTTTTTCTTATGATACATGACTGTGGAGTCTCCCCCCACGCCGTCGAAGCTGTGAGTCGTCGGTAGTCGGGCATCACGTGACCTTGAACGCTGACTTATGTAAGGAAGTCTACTGGTCAGCCAAATCAGAGCGACATTGGCATAGCAGCTCCCGACCTCACGCTCCACTGTCCAATCCTCCCAACGCCGCAACACCAATTCGAGCCAATTGATACCGCAAACATGCGAAGGACATTTCGCCTGCTCGCGGGCGTCAAGCCTGTTCGTTATCTCGAGCCCGGCACCCCGACGGGTCTCACGGGCCTTTGGACACACAACAGCCCGCGGTCGACGTTGCTGTACGTCTACGGCAACACCCTCGACAAGCTCCAGGCGATTCCCGAGTCTTCCCTATACCGCCAATCCGTCGAAGCCCTGACGAAGCACCGTCTTGCCCTTGTCGAAGCCACCGTACCTCCCGGATACGAGGAGTGGGAGAAGAAGGCCGAACAGATCGTCAAGGAGAAGCCTGAACAATTCCGCCTCGTCAGCGGTCGCGTTGACGGCAGCGGCGCTCGCACGGTCAAGCTCGGCAACAGGATGTTCGTCGTGGGCAAGCAGCACGAGGCCAAGGATGTTCGCTTGGAAGAGTGGGACGGTGAGAAGGACGAGGGTGGCACTATGGAGGGCCCGCGCACCGAGGCAGAGCGTCAAGACCACAAGTTGCTTGCCGAGCGCAAGGATGTAAACGACGTAGCCAAGGTTCAGTGGGAGTCTGAGCCGCAGTTGACGGCCGACCAGTACGTCTTGGGCAAATTGGTTTTTTGAGCATATTGGCGGAACTGACATGCTTGCGACTAGGATTGCTGAGCTGGAGAATAAGATTGGAGCTGGCCTCATTGAGGAGGTAATCCAGGTTGCCGAGGGTGAGCTGAAGCTCGTGGACACGATGATCCAGGCCAAGGTGTACGTCACTGATCCGTCCCGACATATCCAGCGTCGAACGTACTGACCAAAACGCTACTACAGGTGGGAGGACCTAGAGGAGAAGCCTGTCGAGGGGCAATGGACTTACTTTGAGCGGAAATAAGCCGAGCCGCTAGCCGCAGAAAACGTCTACCACATATAGACTGTGTATAATAGGCAACAATGATGACCAAGATCCATCGAAATGTTGCTTCTGTACAGGAAACCAACCATGTGAAGTCGGTCAATGAAGGCTGTTCTGGGCGGCAAAGCAAGACATCGAATGTGTTGCGCTGATGTTACGCGCACTGCCCTCCTGCCAAGACTAGCGATTGCCTTGGAGGTTGGAATAAGAAATGCGATTTACGCACTGGTTTGATGCTTGAAAGTCTGGGTCTATTCTGACAAGATGCAAACACCCTTTTGGTCGTGCGTTGGTAGCTCTGATAAAAACGTCAATGTCTGATTGACCTAGCTGGCCTCTAACGTAATCAAGCCTTTTCGCCGTCTTGAGAAGTTTTTACAAGTCTATGAAACTACCATGATTTTTTATTTTCTTTTTTTGCAGTCTCCCAATGACCAATGTCTCAGCTGTCGAGTGATTCCGTTGTGGCCTTGTCGTGTAGTTGTGCATAACAGGCTGGAGCCTGCTTGCTAAATCAGTAAATAGAGTTGATTTGGTCCCACCCCAGATTCCCACTGGCGCAAAGCCTCCATCAGAACTCCTCAACTTCACCCAATGAACGCAAGGAAAATCGACTTTGCCGCTGAGTGTGCTCCAACATTCGCACTTTCTTGGGACCAAGCATTCGCAAAAGCCTACACAGGGGGTATATTCAAAGCAACAGCCGCTGGCCGATCGTGTTCGTGGCCATGAGCCGGCCGCAATCCAGCCGCAAGAGGTCCGCCTCTGCCGTGTCCATCAGCGACAGCCATGACACCTACTACTCTCACCTACCTAGCGACTCAATCAACCCGCTCAGCCATACTCCATATATTCTCAGTCAACTCCGCCTCGCTGGTCTAGCGGAGACAGACCAGCCACCATCACGAGACCAGCCCAAATTCCCGCATCGTGCCTGGCAGGATCCAGATGCACCATCCAAACAGGGCGCTGCTGCCGCTGCCGTGGCGGAACAGCTAGAGAGTGACAGCGATAACGATGAGGAGGTAGAGCATGATGTTGGAAGTAGGCGCCGGCCACGGAAGAAAGACGAGAAAAGGGCCAAGTATTCATCGGAGAAACCGCACTTCAGGCCTCTTGTCAGGGCCATCTACTCGTTCCTGGATAAAGGGGACGTCGTCAATGCCAAGCGCGCTTTTGGCATCCTCGTGAGGTCCAGCGTGCACGGTAGACCGGTCGACATCAGACGCAACAATTACTGGGCTCTTGGCGCCGAGATACTCATGCGTGAAGGCGGCGTAGCCGCTACGGACGAGGGAAAGGAAGCGGAGGCTTATCCTGCCGGAAACATCCCACGGGTACGCGAGTACTTTCAGGACCTTATCCAACAATATCCGTACAACTTCAAGTGGCGTAGAGCCGTTTCTGCCATCGACTTCTGGCCCGCGCTGCTGAGTTACGAGGTTTATCAGGTGCACACGCAGCATGGGGCCTCGTTACGCAGGCTGGAGAAGGAAGCGGAGGACTGGGAGGATGACTCGTGGCAGGAAAACTCTCTGGGTGACAGTCAAGATGAAATGATGATGGACGATCCCGAGTACAAGGACGGGATCTCGCGCTGGCAGGCAGATTCGCGGGGCCGGCGGCTACGTCAGGCAAGAGACCAGATTAGGCTGCGCACGCTGGACGGCCTCAGAGAGATCGCTAGTCGTATGGACGACTTGCTCGAGGACCGGCCATATTCTACAAACCCTGAAATTCTGAGGTTGAGAGGGATGGTGTCTCTGCATATAGGAGACCTTCTCATCCCGGCGCGTGCTGAGGACGAGGGGCCCATGTCTGAAGCAAAAGCACGGCGCGAGGCAGAGAGGAATAACGCACGAAGCACCTTTCAAAAAATGGTCGAGCATGGCGGCCGGGCTGATGCCTTCGTCCAGCAAATGCTGGCGCTGGAAGAGGAAGACGACGGCCCTATACTGCCCATATTTTCGTCACTTCCCATCAGAGAGCATCGAGCAGATAGCTAAGCGATCGTTGATATTTCATCATTATTCCCTATCCGAGGTATCGATATCAACGCCGATCCAAACGGTGCATTTAGTCTACTGTCTTATGTCTCCCGTTTAGGTGCCCATCTTTGCAACAGCAAGGCAAAATTGGAGCTGCCCACAACAACACACCATTCTCCCCCTGGACTCCATGCCACCTGTCTACCAACAAACGATGACGCGCCGAAGTTCTCTATCTTGTGAGGCTTGAGTGGCACTTGCGGGTTCTCGACGTTGTACTTGGTATCCCACATCAAGAGCGTCTCTTTGTTGTACACATTGGCGAACGTGGGGATTTGCTCAAGATCTGACGGGTGTGCCTTGCCAGCCGCTTTGCGCTCTCTTACCGTGGGTTCAGCTTTGGCTCCACCATGCGTACGATGGACGACGGCTGTCAACCAACTCGGCCTTTCGGGGGGAGCATCAGGGTTCTTTTCTACTTTCTTGATGTAGTCATGGAAACCTGTGATTTGCTCAAAGTCCCAAAAGAAAATCTTCCCGTTGGCATTGCAGAAAGCGAGGACCGGGTGCTGGTCTGGGACGAAGTGCAGCTTGAACCGCATGAAAAATTGGGGACCACAGCCGGGAGTCGCGAACTCCATCAGACGGGTGTACGGTGCTGGACATTCGGCCGAGACGCCTGGGTTGAACGCGGACCGCGTCAAATTGGCCGGGTTGATGGTGGTGGGAGCCATGTCTTGCGACGGCCGTGGATCTTCCGAGGAGAAACCTTCAATCTTCCATAGAACGATGACATCGTCGTGGCAAGCGCGGGAGAGGATGTAATCACCAAAGAAGGCGACGCTGCTTGGCGTGAGTATTCGTGTTTACGTACGGTCACCACAAAGCACATACCAATCCACAAGACTGCTGTGTACTTCGGAAGTGGAAAAGTGAGGATAGTGGACCTCGACAGGACGATCTGTAGGCTCGGTCGGGAGGTCCGGCACAGTCCACTGTCTTCATGTTAGACAGTGAGAGAAGTATTGAACTAAATCCATGCTCACCAGGTTGATGATCTGGTCGTGACCGGCGGACAGGATGTAGCGGCCAGTATCATGCCAGGCCTTGAGAGGACGTTAACAACATCTTTCCTTGAGATGAAAATAGGAGACACTGACCAACGTGAGGAGGTTCCAGTAATGGCCTTCGCCGCCGAGAATGCATAGGCAAGGCTGTTTCTCATGTCTCGGGTCCAAGCTCCAGATGCGAACGGTTGTGTCGTCTGAGCAGGAGGCAACAATCAAGGGGTCTAACGGAGACGTGACGATGTCGCAAATGTCCTGATAGTTCGTATCAGCACGAGCACTTTTGGCAATATGTGGCACTCAAGATCAGGGTGATTGACCCCTCCATGGCCAACTAAACACTGAATCATGCGTTAGCAACAGACGTAAAGTTGTAGGTATCCCTGCGGGACGTACGTTGACAAGCTTTTTCTCAAAGATATCATAGATTTTGATCTTTGCATCCTCACCACCGTAACACAGAAGTGGCTTTCCGGTCACAACATCCTTAGTCCAGGTGCAGCAGTAGTTTCTTGCCTCGGGCTGCAGTCGAGTCAGTTATTTTGCTTTTGGGGGTGGATGGGTGGACCACTTGGGAGAACGCACATCATCATCGCGAATTATGCTGATGATTTCGCAAGGGTTTAAGTCATCTGCTGTTGCTGTGAGGCGGCAGATGACGATCTGAGGTGGCATCAAAAGTCAGAAGTGTACAGAAGCATTGGTTGAGGCAGAAGCTCAGGGGGGGCACTTACATGCTTCTTGCTGACAGCAGCAAAGACTGGCCTTGCATTCAGCGGCTGGTAGGGGCAGAATTTTACATCAAAAAATTCTGGGACAGGGTCATCCTCTGCAAGATAGCTGGTATCGTCGTCGAGGTGAACTGAGACTCTCAGCCTAGGGAAGTCGTAGGGAGTGGCAGTGACGGTGGGGGCCATTGCGGAATTGAACCGTAGACAGGTCGCGTTTTGGGGTGACCAGACAGTTGGAGAGATTGGATGAGGAAACTGGACAGCAGCGGCAGGCAGGCAGCGACCCGACAAGCGGCACCCAACCTCAAGCAGCTGTCAGCCTTGGAGGTAGTAGGTCTGTATATCCAGGGGGGATGAGACAAGAGACAGCGGTAGGCCGGAGCAGGAGCAGGAACAGGAGCAGGAGCGACCGAAGTCAGTTCAGTTGGTAGTAACAGGACTGGACGTGATGCAGACGGAGTGCAATTCGAGTGGATCTAGGTGCTGGGTCGAGCCGGAGGATACGGCCAGCGACACCGACCGAAGGCGGGTGGATGCGGGCACGTAAGGTCCAGTGTATCCGTACAACCTGGAGTACCTTACCTAGGTAGGTAGCTACCTCGTGCGACCTCAGGGTGGACAGGGACGGGACTGAGAGAGAACAAGAAGAAAACAGGCCGAAAGGGAGGTGAGACGGAGCAGACGCGTCGTAGGCAGTTGGTAGTTTGTAGACGGCAGCTGGCAGGCAGCAGGGCATCGTGAGCTAGGTACCTGAATGTATGTGTTTTTTTTTTTTTTTTTTTTTTTTTTTTTTTTTTTTTTTTTGGGAGTGGAGGCCGGCTGGCAGCACGCTCGCGGCTCCAGGTGGTGTCTTGAATCAGCGCCTGGTAGCGAGTGTACTGCATACTGCAGGTGAGGTGGGCTGCAGTCAGAGGAGTCGGCTGCTTTCATTCAAATTAGACAAAGTCTGGACTCCAACCCCCAACGCCTTGTGACGGCGATCGACCTTTGAGGGTTCCGGATTGACAGCCTGCCTTGTGCTCCGAGTGACCGCTTTTCTAGTGTGCCCCCCCCCCCGGGGTGGCAAAGCGAGCGGAACAAGCACGCAACTTTGGACCTGGTAAAACGGTTGACCACGTCCTCGACCACCAGACAGTGAGGGTCCTTGGAGAAGTTGTCCCGGATGCCCTCTCAGTATCTATCTACTTTGCAGCGACACGGACCCAAAACGGGGCCTGTCGAAGCAAGGTACGCATGCGCAGTAGGTAAGCTAGGTAGCGTCGGGTGGTCCGGTGCAGTTCGTCGGCCATTTCTCTAATTATCCCAGGGCTCAAGGCTCAAGGCTCAAGCCAGCAGCGGATGGATCTTCAGGGAAAGTGGGCCACGAGAAAACGTACATTTGAGGTTCCATTGGATGTACAGAACATTGTACATAACCTGTCAACCCACGCACGCACAAAGTACCCTCACTGTATGTACTCTGACTGACTGCCTGCCTGTGATAGAGCCCATTTCCCAGCAACAACTCATTCTACTTCAATCATGACTGTTGAATGTTTATGCATCAACAAGAAAAGAACAACCCCAAGATATGGCGGTCATCGGCAATCCGATGCCGCAAGCCACTTCCGGACATGCCTGGTTCAGCAACAGCTTCTGCCATCTTCCTCCGGCCCCGGCCACCGTGCCCGCCCAACGACACGCCCGTGTAACACGAGGTTCCTCGACCGCTCCTCTCTGTCTCTATCTCTCTATCTCTCTCTGTCCCTCCATCTCCCCTCGTCAACAACAATCAGGCTTCGCCTGGGACATCAATCGTTGCTACCCCCAATGTACGGACACCACGCGCAGCTTCTACTACCGTCCCACCGCCACGGGCATTGGGGATACGTCAGCCGGCATGTGAGAAATGACTGGATCGCCAAACACACAGACGTAAATTACCCCCTAAACTCCCCTCACATCCAATCGACGGGTCTCGATGCCAGACATCCTTCACTGGATATCAACATCGACCTCGCATCGCCCTCGCAACAATTCCATTATCACACAGCCTGCTCATAGCACGGCTGTTTATCCTCTGGATGGGATCCAGCCAGCCAGCTTGCCAGCGTCCACGGCAAGCGTTGCGCCGGAGCTCCACTGCCTGCCAATAAACCTGTCCCGTCATGGGTCGTCATTCGTGGAGCAGCACTGCAGCAGAGGCATGGTCATGGTTATGGCCATGGGCCGCCGTGACATCTCCATCTTCGTCGCACGAACCCTTTGCAACCCAGCCCGGCGCCCGGCGACCTGTCTAGATGCGGTTCACGTCACGAATGGACGCCAACAAGCCCCGATCAATCTCAATCTGGCGATCCACCATGGCGACCACGGTTTTGTGAAATCCCAATGGATCGAATGCTGGTGCATCAGTCTGGGAAATGCGACCCGAAAAGAGGATTGCTACGAGCTTAACGAGAAGCGTCGTTGCTAATCCAGGCATGATATTTTATTGCAGCCCCGAAGATGCCAGATACTACCAAACACCACATGCCTGAGCGTCAAGCAGATTCTCCCCAACTGGCATGCGCAACCGCCAAGCCATGGAGACGCATTGAAATGGTTGTAACTTGCTAAAATCACTCGTCTAATTCTAATTGCAACCCCGCGGCCTGTTGAGAAGAGCATCTTGCATCCGGATCACCGGTCTGCTCTAGCCCATTGGTCGCAGTTGTGCGCCGTCGACAGCGCCAGTCTGCAGCACTACGCCCTACCAACTAACGACTACCTCTCAACAGCGGGGAGGCACACTCTCAACGCGAAGGCAGGTATCACGGGTTGTAGTGTAATACGGATAAGCTGGCTCGAGTCGCTCGCTCGGGGACCCTGGCAGCAGATCCCAACTGGTGAACCAGGTTCTCATGTCTTCACAGCTGTCAACTGAAGACAGAACATGGAACTATGCCTAGCAGAGCATAGCGCAGCTTCTGCCCGAACGCTCAACCCACACGGACGCCAGTTTAGCCTTTTGCACTCCCGTTGACACGGATGACGGGCGGCCTGGCAAGGTGACGGCCCTGAAGGGCAAGCATCAGAGACGAGACCTTGGGGAAAGAAACGGGCTCTGGTGCCCTGCAATCTCTATCGGCTGTCAGTACAAATCAGGGCAAAGGGCCGTCTTCTCGCAAGCTCTTCCAGAAGAAGACAAGAGCTGTCCGCCATCCCCTGCGAGATCCCCAGACACCATGTCTGCTGTCGGTATCACGGACATGGGTATAAGGAAAATAGTGGGGAGCTCAAGGCACAGGGGCCGTCTGATGCTCATCGTTGTTGATGTTGACAATGGGGTTTTCAAGCTCGAGTAACAGATGACAGAGGACATTCTCTGGCCTCTGCTCTGTAAGGCATGTATGTACAAAGTAAAGTTCTGCAGCTCGTCAATTCCGCACTCGGCTAACGCAGGAGGGAAGAGAACGAGGCACTGAAGCTGCAAGGGGCGCAAAAGGACGGCGTCCACCGAGGTAAACCGGCACTGGGTCGCCTTGAACGCAGAACGCATTCCTAGTATTGCATGTCTCAACGGTTAGCCGGCGATATAATCGTGCCGCCTCGTTGCCTTCCTCCTAGCTCCCGTTTCTTCAACAATGGAAATCCAGAATCCGAGACCCTTCAAACGTTCGTCGTCTGCTACTGCGCTTGACCCATTGGTTTCGGAAAGCGACGCCAATCCTTCCTCCCTCCGTCCACCCATGCACACGCAGGTACCTGCGGCTGTCTCCAGCCATCCATGCCGCAAGCCGTACCATAGTAAAGACATGGTCCGGTTGGATGCCCCACCGGCAGCTGTTGACAGACAGACAGCCGCCGCACGTTCCGATGTGTCGATGCGCGCGAGCTGCCCGGGTGTGGCATCCGGGCATGCAACAAGGGCTACTGATGGGCATTCTGTTGCTCTTTTCCACCACATGTATAATGGCAAAGCAAGCCATGTCTCATTAGCTTGCCAACTCGGATCACCGGTCGACTTCGGTTGGGAAACGACATGGCACTATTCGTACTCTCCGAAAGACTGACATCAGGGCGAGCTATCGTGGGTGATATACCATGACAAGTCATGAACGTAGAGATTGGGACTTGTTGTGATTGACATGGAATGTCGGAAATCCCGGCGAACCAAGCACAGCTACCTATCTCACTTGCGGATGCGTGGCAGGCTGACTCTCGATAAAATACACGACCGACACAGGCAGGCTTTCTCGAGCGGGTTGACGAGGCAGAAGGCGAGGGTAAGGATGGCAGTCCAAAGCCCCCCACTGGCCCCCAGGCCAGGTCGCGAGGCGGAGTGTGTAACATTAATCAACCCTCGTGGGCTCAGCTATTTGAGGTTGTCAGGCTCGTCCTAGTGGGGGGACCTCATGTCCGGGGATACGTCCAATTGTCTTTCTAGAATGGAGACTGCGCATACGGTATCGAATGCCAAAGCCACCTACAATCTTCATTTCCGTCAACCTGCAAGTTGATTGACTTGGTATGGATCTTTGCGTGTCAAGATGGCGATTTGTTGTGGCTGTTGCGCGGCTTTCCAGCCCGATATGGGGCAAAGGGAAAAGAGGCAGCGCACATGACAAGCAGGGAATAGGCATATGCCCGTCTATATGAATTGTCTTGCCCCGCTGTCAACGTCAATTCAACGATTGTGTACTTTGTATCAGTAGTGGTGTGTCGCGGTGGACAACGGTGCGGACGATGCAGGGCCACCACAATGTGCTTGCACAACAGCTACATGCCTTACGCTACCACCGTAGGTAGGACATAAGGTATCTACCTGTACTTAACGAGATATAGAGCCCCCTTTCCCCTGCCGTTGGATAGTCGCGAGTACCGCTGAATAGGACGACAACCAGGGAAACATGTATTCATACACATTGCACAGTATTCACGAGGACTGTGGACAGACAGGTTGCTGGAGATGCAGCTCATCCGAAGACCTTGCTCGAACGTAAAGTAGCAAGGAGGAGCAGGAGCAGGAGCAGGAGCAGGAGCAGGAGCAGGAGCAGGACCAGGGGCAGGGGCAGGATGGGATACGGACGTACGCCGGGGGCCGAGTCCCTACGTAGCTGCGGGTTTAGAAACCGGCAAAACTAGGTAGCTACGTCGGGTCTGGATTTATTTCAAAAGTGTTGCGGTTCTTTTGTGTGTGTGTGTGTGTGTGTGTTGTTTTGTATTCGGAGACCTGCCAAACGCATATGGACGGATCGCAGGAGTCGCGGCTTGTCATAGTCGGATACCCTTGCTTAGCCAATGTCCTCTACGGCCTAGGGTAAGGTAAATGGACACATCCACATTCTGGACCGCTGCAAACTTCAGATGCCGGGGTTTGGGTCGGGGCCCCCCTGTCAGCGGGCTCTCCTCCCTGGACCCTGCCCTGCCTAGGTACCTACCTAAGGTGCCTACCTTACGTTACCTAGGTAGGTACCTACCTATCCGCTTCCGCGTTTTTTCGAACGGGAGCCGCTCGCTGCACCGCTGCGCCGATGAGATGCGCTGCGCTGCCGTGCCGTCACAGACGCAGTGGACGCCTCTCCCCGCCGCCGTCACCACAAGCCGGACGAGCTGTCATAAAAGATGCTCGCCGCTCCCACTGGCCGCACCGCACCGCACTACTCGAGCCTCTCTCTCTCTCTCTCTCTCTGTCTCTCTCTCTCTCTCTCCCTCCTCGCTCTCCCTTCATTGTCCTAGCTGCAATAAGGATACGGCACTATTAGGTGCCCTCCCCTCCTCTACTGCTGCTACGTCTTGAGTCCCGTCTACTCATGCTCAGCAATTGCAACAGCAACAAGAACAACAATAACAACAAGCTATCTTCTCGCCCCCAAACCAACCCCAACTCTTGCATATTGAAAAAACTCTACACATATATACCTACTTTTCGCTACTGCTACAAATCAAACCTCAGCCGAAGCCCCGCTAGCTCGCATCCAGCGTTCGTTCAACGTCGGTTGGATTACCTAGCTACCTTACTTCAACACCGTTCCCTCGACCTCCCCTCTTACGTCAGGGCCTCTGCTTGAACCTGCCGCCGCCGCCGCTGCAACGCTCATACCCCACCACTAGAGAAACAACGGTCTCACTTCCATCTCAACTGTCTTCTGCGTACCGTGACTACCTTACCTTTCTTTACTACTGGCGACCGCAACCTCCTCCTCGCCCGCATACGCACACGCACACGCACACGCACAACGCACAAGCACGAGCATAAGCATCACCTCAGCCAATCCTACCATCATCAGCCTAAGCTCCGACGGCATCGCGACCAGCCAGCCCAGCACTTCTGGCAAACGTCAGTTGCAGGCAGTGTGTGTGCAACAAATCCTGTCACTTCCAATTCATACTGTTTGAGTTCGTCCGTGCGACACATCTCTACAGGCCATCTTGCGGATACCAGCATCCTGGCCGCTCCGCTGTCCTGTCCTCGGCCGTTCTGGTCCAGGCAAGCCCAACATACTTTTGTCGGTACAGCTCGTGATACTGGCAACCTTTCGTCCCAAGGTGACAGCGCGATCTGTGTCCTACGCTAGTACCAACGCCATCTTGAGCAAAAGTCCACCTCAGCTCAGCTCAGCTCAGCTCGACTTTCTCGGACGACACAACCTCTCAGTTCGACGCACAACACCCGCCGTCGACTTTGTTTGGCGATTCCTTTCCCCATCCAGAAATCAAACCGAAGCCATTGGTGTCGTTTCTTGCGCCGACCTGTTGGCTAAAACAGAAAGGCGCCGTTTTTTCTCTGTCTTTGTTTCGAGTCTTTGGTTGTCATTTGGGGCTATACCCATACCCGCGGGAACCGTGCGGACAGGCGGAAGTAATATTGCGGCGTGCCCAAACATACAACCCCAGACCTTGTTCTCTGCCAGCAGGCCAACCGTCGTTAGCCATGGAGCAGACCTTCATGACCATCCACTCCACGGACCCTGATGCAGTTATCCTGTTCGTGTCCGACTCAGTCTTCGACATCCTGGGTTATAACCCCCAAGAGGTGCAGGGGAAATCATGCTTCGAGTTCTTCCACCCCGAGGAGGTGCCGTTCGCTCGCTCAATTCACAGTCGCGGGGTCCTGCTGGACAAGGCCGCCGTGCTTCACTATGTTCGCATCCAGGCCCGAAATGGCCAGTGGGTGAGTTGCGAGTGTTGCTTCACAGTCGTGCACGATGTCCTGGTCGCTTGCACCAGTATCTACCAACGAGGTGAAAGGAGTGAAAGTGGGTTATGCCTCCGTCTCCCATGTCCTCCTTCATTGCTAACCACCGTACTAGGGCGAGCCATCGAGGCACCCCAGATCCGTCGAATCTTCTCGTCCTCTCCTCGGGACCCTCGCTACCACATGCTCGAGCATTTGTCACCCAAGTTCAGGATGCCCCCAGTGGAGCGCGAGCCGCGCGCCGCTCTCATTCTCAACAGGTTCACCCGGACCCTGACTGTCATGTTCGCTACGAACGCCGTAGCCTCCATCCTTGGTGTCCGGCCGGACCAGATCAAAGATAAGAGCTTCTATGAATGCATTCAGGAGAACTGCCTTCCCGATGCCATCCGTTGCCTGGAAAGTGCCAAGGCCAACGACTCCATTGCCTACCTTCGATTTTGGTACAGAGACCCGCGTCGACCGGAGGATTTTGAGGATGAGGATGACGACGAGGAGCATAACAGTGGGAACTCCAGCGATTCTGAGGGTGGAGGCGTGCAGCTTGATGGCCGCATGGACGTTGACGACGAACCTGCCATCAAGCAAGAAGACACCGGTCGGCCCGACTTGTCAACCCACAGCTCTGCACAGACGGCAACCACGACGGCTTCCGGTTCGAGCAGCCGGACACAGCAGACCTCTGCAACGACCGCCCCGCCACTCGACGGGCCGGCACCTCGGAGGTCACCGCCTGCCGAGCCTCTGAGAAACCGGCGCCGTGAACCAATCCCAACATTCGAGCTCGAGGCCGTCGTGTCCTGCACGTCTGACGGGCTGGTTGTCGTGCTACGGAAAGCTCGCCCACCTATTCCGGCACCTCACCCACCCCTGGTCACGCCTACATACACCAACGGTCTTTTCGCCGCGCCATGGGGACATCATCCGATTCGGCCCCAAGGTCCCCAAGATATGCTCTACGCATTCAGGCCCCCTCTCATGCCACAGTATATGCCTCTGCGCGACAACGTCATGGCCATCGGCGGTCCTCCGGTGGATCATCTCATGAGCTCCATCCGAGACGTTGCCGTTTTCGCCTGGGCTCTCGTTGGTATCAACGGCAATCTTGCTACTTACACCCGTGGTTTACCTCGTGGCGAGGCACAGCCTGACGGACTTCCGGTGTGGGATCCGAGTGCTGGCGATATGTCCTACCTTGGACCGGAAAACCAGGCGGTTCATCGCTGGGCACAGTACGACGAGAAACACAAGAGTGGTTTCGGATCATCGTCCTCCGGATACCAACAGCCACAGGCGCAAGAAACATCGTCGAGTTATACTCATGCTCCCCAAATTGGCAGGAGCAACTACACATACTCCCAGCCTCCCCCGACATGGCCTGGGCTCCAGCCTGCGTACACGTCTGCGTATGATCAGTATGGCAGACCTAATCACAATCACCCCCCACATCATCCACAGCAGCATAGTGAGCACCAGCATTACCAACAGCAAGGGCAACACCAACAGCCTCCGGGCTCTCGAGCTGCATTGCAAGACCAGTCCTGGGGTGAGACCCCCCCACCTTACAATGGTGGCGGACATTCGAATGGAGACTCAAATCGGCACTCCAACAACGTTCCCACCACATCGGCTGGTCCAAACGATTCATCCCATGGCTATCGCTACTCCTGGCAGTAGACGGGCTACTTATTGGCACATCGGCGTTGGGGGCTGTGATTTGAGGTTGTGACTTGCGATCGGTCACAATCATTCACGACATAAATTGGTTTATAAGAATTACCGAAGATTGTAGCAGCAAAGGTTTAGGACGGATTGTTTGCAATTTGACAGCACATATGGCGAGGACGGCTTATGGCACCCCCGCATTTTACTAGAAATGCCGGCAGAGTGATAGATAGATACCCACGAGATGAAGCAGGCGAAGTCGTTTTTCAAATAATTGAGATGCTCGCGGGACATTGGCGAACGCTCGTCAGCTTGGAAAGCTGTGTGTACAACTAAGTTACGCGATAACTTGGAGCCGTGTAGCATGGTTACCATTCGCAGGCACCGAAAATTAGCGGAGGTCTTGTGTGTACATGGCACCCATTGCCACTAAATTATCATCTCCAGTGTGACAATTTAGTCGTCTCTGGTAAGCCGGTGCTGATCGGCATTTCCGGGCGGAGACCCACAGTGAAAGTCGGAACACTGTGGATGTCAGCGGCGGCTGGAACGGGGAAGTGGGTCGACCAGAGGCACAGCTATGCGCTTGTGATTGGTGAAGGGAGATGGTCGGGGAGCGGGTCTGTATAGTCCGACGCAAGGGACGGGGTCCGGGGAGCTTGGACCACTCGCTGGGCCTTTGAGGAAACCGTGGAGTCTTTTGAGAGTCGCAAGCTGCTACGTACGTCAGCTGGCCGACTTTCCCATCCCGTCCCATCTCTACTTCACGAAGCTGCAATTGACCCTTTCTTCGCCGAGGCCGACGCTCGAAGAAACTAATTGCAGCGTTTGACATCACGCGCATTCCTATCCACGCGCAACACCGCTACCTTGCTCCTCTAGTCACTGCAGCCAACAATGGCATCCACAGCCAGGCGAGACGACTATGCCAACCCTCCCTTGGCCGACGACGACCTGATCGATCCAGATGATGGTAAGCATTCATACCGCTTCTGATGCTGTGTTTAGCTCAGGCTGACCGTTGTGTTGGACAGCCGATCTTGATGACTTTGACGATCCCCTCGGCCACACGTCCTCCCGTCAGCCACTGACTGGCAACATCGGTTCCAGCTCTTCGTCGTCGCGACCTCTAAACGAGAATGCCTGGACCTCGCGGATACCTGGCGAAGACCGCGCCGCACCTCAAAACACAATCGATGAGTCGGTGTGGGACACCCTTCGTCGAGATCTCCTTGCCGTGTGGGCGAAAATGCGGGAGGTCCTCTACCCCAAGTATCTCCTTGGGGGGACCATGTTCGATGCCGATGGCCTCCGGGGCGCGTACGCGAACATTCGCGGGGCTGGCTTCGCTGGCGCTCGTGAAGAGATTACCGGGCTGGCAAATCGATTCATGGATTCGGAAGCTCTTCTGTCGGGCAACAATATGACGCCTGGTCTGCGTGACTGGGATCTCTGGGGACCCCTCATATTTTGCCTGTTGCTCAGTCTTCTTCTGAGCTTCAATGCGCGAGCAGATCAGAAGGACGTTGTCTTTAGCGGCGTGTTTGCCATGATTTGGGTCGGAGAGGCCGTGGTCACGTTGCAGATCAAGCTTCTTGGAGGAAGCATGTGAGTCGTCTCCTGGTAGCCTCTAGCAACCAGAAAATCCGTCTCCTGGCTGCGCTAACATGCAACTGCAGTTCATTCGCGCAGAGCGTCTGCATTATAGGATACACGCTGTTTCCCCTGGTCATCGCGGCGTTGCTCTCGGCGTTCGGTATTCCGACAGTCGCCCGTGTTCCCGTCTATCTCTTCTTGGTGGCGTGGTCGTTGGCTGCAGGAGTGAGTATTCTAGGTGGCAGCGGCGTCGTCAAGAACCGCGTCGGTATCGCGGTGTACCCGCTCTTTGTCTTCTATCTCGGCTTAGGCTGCCTTTGCTTCATCAGTTAGAGTGCAGGAGTCCCAGCAAACCACGGTCATCGCTCAGGAGGCCCCTCGCATCGACGACGAAAAGGACCGGGGCGTAGGTTGTATTCTTAGATATCCACGGTGTTGTATGAGTTAGCTTCGAGTAGTGGCCGTAGGCCAATGAGTGAGAATTCAGGAAGTGTCCTTGTTGTTACTCGCAAACCTAAGCCTGTCTTGCGGACAAACTATGAGAGAGAATTTCCCTTTGAGTGCGAAACCTCAAATTCAGGTTGTCTATGGCGTCATGTCGCCGTTCTGATGAGATATTCGACATAGAGATACTCTCTGCTGGTAGCTTTATATCAGAGCCTTCCGTGCCAGAGGCGCTGGGAGCGCCGTCGCCGCATGCGGCCACGGCATTTTCCGCCGACAGGCTGGGCATCGTGTTGCCCGTTTGGGAGTGCTATATCCCGGATCTTGCAGTGAAGCATCGAGGTCTGGTCAGTGCAAAATTAGCGAGCAATGTGAGGGTGGCGGCTGAGGCGGGGGGTGCTAGGGTGTTTTGGTGTGCCTCGCTGTCCAACTCAGCACTGTACGAATTTACCCCTCTCAGTCAGTCCCATCACCTCAAGTCACCCTCAAGGTTGACATGAACACACTGGACTTGACCGAGCTGGACTTGACCAGGCCGGAGACGCTAATGCGGGCCGCCATCGATCCAATTGAACCTGGGCTCTGTCGTCGACTTATCCGAACCAGGTGCACCGAATGATTGGGCCGATTGCCGTCTGCTCCAGGTCGGCCCCATCCAATTATTCCCAGCCAAGCTGAACCTCCAGAAACAGCGGACACTGCACCTCAGCTCACAGCTCACCTATGCCTTACGGAACCTACCTTACGGTACCTTACTGGCACTGCACCGTACTGTTGTCACCGCATCCGCATCCACAACCACATCCACACCCGCACACCCGCACACCTGCAACAACCGCACCGTAAACTCATCTACCGCCCAAGGCCATACCTGCGCAATCGCCGACAAAACGTGCAACTTCGACTTCTTGACCTGCAACCACTCGTCTCGAACCCTTGTTGTAGATAACCCTTGCGGTGGCCGAGACTCATTGTTTTGCTTGCACCTACGTATTCGCTGGCACCGTCACCTGCCACTCCATCGCTTGTCAACCACTGTCGCTTTTGGCTTTAGCATCTGCAAAGTCGGCAGAAACCGAGACCGACCCCAAAACCTCCTCTAAACCACCCACGACAGCGGGACAACCACGAACGACAACAACCAGCACACCGATTGACTACGAGGTTGTATCAAGCATTTCTTCAACATGGCCGACAACCCTCAGAGCGGTAGCCCAAAGTCGGATCCCATCGACGCCAAGGAGGATGCTGAGACCGCTGCTGCTCGCAAAGAGTTGAAGCATACGGCCATTTCAGAGAAGTCTGAGGGGGCCACCGGCGCGACGACGCCCCAACTGAGTGCAGGCGATGAGCAAAAGGAGCAAGTCTCGTCACCCAAGAAGAAACAGAAGAGGGCCCACGACCAGCTAGACGACGAGGACAGAGACGCTGAGGAGGCGGACAGCAAGAGCGTAGCGTCAAGCGATTCTGCCAAGGACAGGGCTTCGCGACTGGAACCCGAGAAGAAGAGGCACAGAGATGGAGTGACTGTTGACGCCGCCGCCGACTCTTCTGTACGTTTCCTCCTCCAAATTTCCTACGTGCCGGTATGTTTGCCTTTGCTCTATCGTGCTGACCTGCCTTTGCCGCCAAACAGGTAACATCGCCCGTCACCGCCGAAACGAAAACGCCGAACAGCATTTCCACCACGACCGAGGCCACGTCCGCAGCAGCAGAAAATTCTGCCAAGGAGGAGAAGCAGGGGACATCGGCTGCCGCTTTTGCCAGTTCTGGCTTCGCCAAGCTGGCCGCATCAAGTGCGTCCCCGTTTGGCTCTTTGGGAGACTCTACAAAAGGCAGCGTTTTTGGCGGATCAACGTCCTCAGCATCGCCATTTGGCTCCCTGTCGCCGTCCAAGCCCGCTGCGGCTCCTATTGCCGCACCGACATTGAGTTTTGGAGGCGCTGGCGCCGCCTCATCGCCGTTCGCCAGCGTTAAGACCGCCGGCGCAAACGGTTTTGGTTCGGCATTCGGCAGTGGCTTCGGCAGCGCACTGTCGGGCAAACCCTTGACGAGCTTTGCCAAGGCAGGAGAGTCTTCCTTCAAAAGCGAGAAGCCTGCCAAACCCTTTGGCGCACCGGAAAGCGACGTGGAAGACGGAAGCGGCGATGACGCTGACGGCGATGATGGATCTGCTTCAGAGTCCGGTGACAAGGAGGAAAAGGAGGAGTCTGACAAGGAAGAATCCAAGGCTGGTGATGATAAGAAGCGCACCAAGCTGCAGAAGAGTTAGCGGCACGTATCTTGCTTGGCTTTTAACTTTGCTAACCGTCCACAGTCACTGTCGATGATGGCGAGGCCGGCGAGGCTACGATAATTCAGGTCAGAGCCAAGATGTTCTATCTGGAGAAGGAGGTTGGTTGGAAGGAGCGTGGCTCCGGTATGCTGAAGATCAACGTCCCTGAAGCTTGCGTTTCGTTTGATGACTCAGGCCTTCCCATTCCCGGTTCTTTTGATGCATCGGGCCTGGAGAACGACGAGGATCCAGAGGCTGGCAACGGCACGGCCCATAAGGTTGCCCGTCTGATCATGAGACAAGATCAGACACACAGGATACTTCTCAACACAGTTATCTTGCCTGCTATGAAGTTCCAGGAGAAGACGTCTCTCAAGTCCGTTGGAGTCATGTTCACCGCATTCGAGGGTGAAGAAGCGAAGCCCGTCAGCGTTCACATGAGGGTAAGGATATCTCCGACACTCGATACCGAATCAAGTACTGACATACCAATCGCAGATGAGTGCAGCCAGCGCCAAATCGTTCCTCAGTGAGGTTGGCATGGTTCAAAGAGAACTGTCGAGCAATTGAGCATCATATTTCTCAGCTGTGGATAAGTTAATGGCCATAGACCGAGCTGGTGACCATGTGGACTTGCTCGATGATTCCCATCGAGCGCACAAGACCTTCAAATGGTCGACTGGTGGCGGAAGTATTCCTGGTTATTGGGGGCCAGGCGGGGAAGGCAGAGACATACAGTCGGCGGCACGGCAATCATTTTTGTAGGAGTCCTCTGACCATCCGGATTCGGGACGCTGTCCTGTCATGATACCAGGAAACCAGTGTCCTTTGGTACACTTTAGATATCAATCAACCGCAGTAACACAACTATTCGGGGATTGCCCTTAATAATTACTCTACTCTTACGAAGCAGAAGGAAGAATTCTTTGCTGAAAAGCATGAGCCGACGCGGTGGGAGCTCGGTCCACGTGACTAGGTGTGGATTACGTGACGCAGACGACTCTTTCATCTTCCACGCCAGTGGCGTCTCGCGTTCCCTCAGGTCCTGCTGCCTCTTTTGCAGAACATGGTGCAGAAACATGTGATTTCTGTACTTTGAGTCTGATGCAAATCGGACACATAGTTTACCGCCAGCATCTACATCCACTTCCTCATGTTAGCTGATGGCTAGCCGCGCAGAGGCCGCTTTGGGCTCCTCCAAGTCAGTAGCCATGCAAAGCGGGACAGAGGCAGTCGTGCAAAAGGCCCGAGGGAAGCGGAAGAGAAAGGACAATCAAGGAGGGATTGCCGACAGCAGAAACGGAGAAGATTCTTCGGCAGGCGGCCAGCTCGGCAATGACGATACCTCGGACAGCCAGAAAAGTACCAATGCCCGGAAACGAACCGCGCCGAAGAAGACTGCCTCCGCTCTAAATCGGACGGAGAGCGCCGCATCTTCGGTTACATGCAACGTTGACTGGCCAGACTCCTTCAAAGCACTGGAGAAGACACATCGCGCTCTCAACTTAGTGTTTACTTTCTGCTGTACGCGCAAGCACCTTGCCACGACCTTTGAGACGATCAGATCTGCAGTTGAATCGCACACCAAAAAAGTATTAACAATCGAGGATGTCGCATCTATCGCAGCTGTGCGGCCAGAAGGCGTCAACTTTGCCTACGTTGACGAGATCATGTTGCAAACCGAGGTCAGAGGGGCGGAGCGCGACGTGACATTCAAGGCGGGACGGGACTTTCGCTCTCAAGCACCTGCTCCCGATGCTTCCGTTGGCGGAATATCTGGCCTTGAGAAGCTAGACCAACACCCCGATGAGCGCGTCGAAGGGGGAAAAGAAGTGCTGTACTTCGAATTTGTGGATGGTGACCTGAAGCGACAAGTCAAGGACAAGAAGACGGGCGAAATCACCAAGCCAAACAGGAAATTGAGGGAAGAGACCCTGAAAATACCCGTTTACAGCCAGAAGCAGATGACGAATCTCATCGAGAGAAGGAATCAGAAGTTCATTGACGCAATGAACGTATTCATCAACCAATGTATCTCGGACAATCTCGACCCCGAGCAGGCTCTGTCCAAGGCAGCAGAGGCCTTTATACCAGTGCCGACCGCCCCGGAGGATCCGCCCGAAAAGAGTCTTGGAGCGTTGCCCGAATCGATACCTACGGAACGGAAGAGCATTCCTGAAATCGTGCAGGAGCTGAAAGACAGCCCGTGGTACACAGGACAGATTGTACCTGATGGTCACCGCGTGTTTGAGCCTCAGGAGGCCGTCTATGGAGATCTTAACTTTCTCCTCAGTCAGGATTTGGTCAATGCCTTGTACAATGCTAAAGGGATCACACAATTCTTCGCCCACCAAGCGGAAGCGATTAACGGTCTGTTGGAGGGCCAGCATGTAGTTGTTGCCACTTCCACGAGCTCAGGAAAGTCTCTCATCTACCAGCTTCCGGTTATACACGCTCTAGAAAAGGACTACCACACGCGAGCAATGTACATCTTCCCAACGAAAGCGTTAGCCCAGGATCAAAAGAGGAGCCTGAGGGAGATGCTGAGCTATATGCCAGGGATGGAAGATGTGCTCGTGGAAACTTTTGATGGAGATACGCCCATGAAAGAACGAAATGCGATCCGAGACGAAGCAAGGATCATCTTCACCAACCCAGACATGCTGCACATAACGATTTTGCCACAGGAAGAGAGATGGAGAACGTTCTTGAAGAACCTGAAATACGTCGTCGTCGATGAGTTGCACTACTATAACGGACAGATGGGATCTCATGTGTCTTTCATCATGAGAAGGCTGCGACGAATTTGTGCCGCGGTGGGAAACCGCCACGTCAAGTTCATTTCATGTTCGGCGACCGTCGCCAACCCCAAGCAGCACTTCAAAACAATATTCGGTATTGAGAATGTGAGGCTGGTCGACTTCGACGGTTCTCCATCGGGCAAGCCCCCATCGCCTGAACCTTTGAATAATCAAATGTGACTAACGTTACTAGGTCGAAAGGAGTTTTTGTGCTGGAACACTCCATACCGAGACCCAGGCGATCCAGCTAGTGGACGAGGCGATGCCATGTTCGAATGTGCGCGCCTCTTTTGTCAGCTGATGCTGAGAGGCGTACGAATCATCGCCTTCACCAGGGTAAGAGAGCAGTGCGAGAAGCTAGTAACCGCTGTGCAGCAAGAATTAGAATCTATTGGGCGGCCGGAGTGTGTCAATAGGGTCATGGGCTACAGGGGAGGCTATACGGCCCAGGATAGACGCAGGATCGAGTCGGAGATGTTTGAGGGAAAGCTGCTTGGAATCGTTGCCACTACAGCTCTGGAGCTCGGTATCGATATTGGCACACTAGACTGCGTGTTGACATGGGGCTTCCCGTACACAATCGCCAACCTACGACAGCAGAGTGGACGAGCCGGACGAAGAAACAAAGACTCGCTCTCCGTCCTAGTGGGAGATTGCTTCCCCACTGACCAGCATTACATGCAGAATCCCGACGAACTCTTTACCAAGCCCAATTGCGAGCTGCAGGTTGACCTTGAAAACATGCTGGTACGAGAGGGCCACATCCAATGTGCTGCTTACGAGATGCCTGTAAGGCCTGTGGAGGATGCCGAATACTTTGGTCAAGATCTTCCCCAAATCTGCGAAGAACGTTTGCTCAGGGACGCCATGGGCTTTTATCATTGCCACGATCGATTCCGGCCCATTCCGTCGAGGTTTGTTGCCATCCGCGACACGGAAGACGATCATTTCGCAATCATCGACATTACTCATGGCAAGAACGAAGTCTTGGAGGAACTGGAGGCTTCAAGGGCCACGTTCACGATCTACGATGGCGCCATCTTCCTGCATCAGGGAAGCAAGTACCTCGTCCGGGATTTTCAGCCAGAAAAGATGATGGCACGAGTGGAACGGGTCAAGGTTGAGTGGACCACGACGCAACGAGACTTCACCGACATAGACCCCATCGAGACAGAAGCGATCCGGCGAATATCCGGATCTTTGTCGAAGGCTTTTTACGGCACGATCAAGATCCAGCAGAATGTATACGGATTCTTCAAAGTCGACAAGAAGAAACGTGTTCTGGACGCTGTTCATGTGGACAACCCTCCCGTCATTCGATATGGGAAGGGGATGTGGTTGGACATACCGAAAAAGGCGCTGCAGATCCTGGCCGACAGACGACTACACATTGCCGCGTCCATTCACGCGGCAGAGCATGCCATTTTGAGTCTCATGCCCAACTTTGTGATTAGTCTGCCCGGCGACGTGCGGACCGAGTGCAAGGTGGCGCTCAAGGAGTTCGCCAAGAAGGAGTCGCAGAGGAAGCGGCCAGGTCGACTGACGTTTTACGACGCAAAGGGCGGTGCCAGCGGCTCGGGGATCAGCACCAAGGCTTTCGAACACATTGACCACCTTCTGCAGCAAGCACTTAAACGAGTCGAGGAATGTTACTGCGAGAGTGGCTGCATTGAGTGCGTGGCCTCGGAGCTCTGCAAGGAGAACGATGTCATGAGCAAGGCGGGCAGCCAGGTCATTCTGAAAGCCATCTTGAACATGGAGATTGATGTAGAGGCTCTGCCAATGGGCCCCGAGGAGCAGTGTCCGGCGGGGTTAGAGACAGTGATTGTGGCCCAGCCTGTGCCACCCAAAGACCGGAATAACCTGAGGCTTATTGACATCAAGGAGGAAGAGTTCGAGGACCAGGACACGGTGCTTTGGGAGGACGCAGAGGTGTGGACAGGCGACGAGTGAGTTAGTCGAAGAATGGGGATGATTCCATAGTTTCCAATCTCACATACATCCGCTTGCGAGACCTTTCCGGATAAAGAAGCAGCAAACATATGGATTGTCTGGTGAAGAGTGGACGAAAAAAGCTTTTGCCAAGGGTGCCTGGATGGGATGGTCCGGTTCCCTCTGGGGAATCGGAGTGGGGATTTTTTTTTAGCTGATGCCCGGTGCAGTGTCGCAGCCTCTGGGCACTGGGCGCTCATGGCATATCCACATGGCCGGTTCTTGGTGGCTTCTTGGGCGAAGCTTGGTTTCTTCCGGGACAGTGCTAGCTCTGGTGTTAATTCTCGGAACGTCCAACGTTATAGGCTGGGTCCCTGGCTGTAGCGGTTTCTCATCCCGTTCTGCGTGCTGGTGCCCGTGCCTGGCTGCCTCCCTCAGAACGTTCATGTTTTGCTGCTCGTTTTGCACTCGCGGACTGAGGCGTGGATCTGGGATGATGTCTGTAGCACCTCGTCGCAATCAGGCCGCATTGATTCATCACGCCCGCCGCGTCCATCGCATGACTTTGCCCAGATGCCAGAAGCCTCGGCACCCGCGGGGCGTGCTATGTGTGTGCGAGCAGCACGCGTTGTGTGGCTGCTGTCAGATTGCAATGGCAAAAAGTACGACTTGTCAGAATGGGTCATCATCGGCCGCCAAGACAGTTGTTTTGGCTTGATGTGGCTGGACATGGGAGGACGTTGAGATTGGGGTCGGCGAGGTGAAGAGGACGACCTCATCATCGGCCAGCTCAAAAGGTCGCATTTGGGAGGAAATGTCCCGTCCTGCAGGGGTACAGCACAGCGCCCAGTGACGTCGTTTAGGCTTGGCGGCTTATCTGCACCACCTTACCGCAAGGGCCTTGAGACCCTTTGCCGCCCTATTGAATGGATCTTCTCGCTTGCTGCTGTGTTGTTTACATGGTCCAGAACCAAGGCTTTCCGTCCAGATTGCAACGATGAATGGAGGAGACACACACAACAGTGCAGAACAGGCGTGGCTAGCGTGGTTTTCTTTCCCGCCCGCTCTCTCGGTGCACAAACCAAGAAAGCCTTTTCCTGCGGCGCTTCACACTCGCCTCAGAAAGGTATCTTGTACCCGCGGTTTCACGGTAATTGCAGCGAGGCGGTCGACGTCCTGGGTGTACCCATACACGCCCAACTCTCCCGAGCAATGCACAAGGGTTCTGTTAGAGAGTCTTGGCATGACAGCAAGCTTGGCTGTGCCTTGATTCAGACCCCAGGGCGACCTCTCGTTTTCGTTGCTCTCTCCTCTGTTGATGTGTGTCGACCGCGATGCCTGCATCATACATAGGATGTGCCTTTCCGTGTTAAAAGTATCCGGGGGAACCCCTCCGTCGTCTGCCCTTGCCAACCTGCTGCGAGGCCGAACTTGTCACGAACTCTCTCTTCTCCGACTTACCAGAACAAACCTCGGATCGACGGAAGATTTTCTGTTTACTTTGCGGGCTCAACCGTTCCAGATCTCCCGCGTGAGAACTGTCATCCTCTCCTCACCGACTGCCCTTGGGAATCTGATGTTGAAACACCCTCGTCCGAAATCCCCAACCACAGGCCCAGACCAGCCACCCAAGCACCACGACCAGGGGCCCGAAATCCAAGGGACTGGACCACGTTGATCCTGAGATCCCCTCAGCTCCCCATTTTCTTAATATCCTTCCATGCCCCTCCCTTCTTTTGTCCACTGAGCCACAATCCACAAAGTCTTGGTATTGGGGCTGTTCCACTTCATACATGTCCCTGACCCCAGTAACACCACTCTGCATCGGCTTGGCGATATCCATACCGACCACCGTATATACTCTCTAGAATCGGTTATCGAATCTGTATATTTCTGCTGGTGTCTGGGTCGACGACGTTTTGTCACCAGTTGTCTAAACACCCCCATCAGCCATCATGTCCACGCCGAGGTCACCGAGGTCACCATACCGCCAAACCTACCGCGAGTCGGTCTCGAGACGCCGAGAGTCAAACAACCTCGTTATACCCGAAAAGGCACGCACTTCTGGAATCTCAGGCAACGGCCGGGATTCACTACCAGTCTACAACAATGCCCCTCCTCATCGACGGCCGCCGCCGCGCAGCAAAGTCCGCGTTAAGCCCTCCGGCGAGAGCGGACGCAAAGGATTCCATCCTATGAAGTTTTTGAAAATCACATGGAAATCGTCAAGTCGCGCTTCTCTGGTTTGCAACTTTTTCTGGCCTGTTGTCCCGGCTGCTTTTGCTGTCAGATGTATGTTCAAGCTTGTGTACGTAGAGGCGAGCACAGCTAACATGATCTGTAGATACTCTACCCAATGAGCATGTGTTGATTTTCGTACTGGTTTACATTTCGATGATTCCTTGCGCCAACATGGTTGGTTTTGCGGGCCAGGAACTTGCTCGCAAGGTCAATCATGTGTTTGGTGTGTTGATGGAAACCACGTGAGTTAACATCGACGATTTAGCTGAAGTTTCTCAACTTACATGAACACAGCTTGGGATCTGTGGTCGAGCTCATTCTTTTCATGGTTCTCCTGAAAAGCAGCCAGTTCGCAGTTATTCAAGCGGCAATTTTGGGTTCTATCTTAGCGACGATGTTGCTATGCTTAGGTTTGTGCTTTGTCGCCGGCGGCGTGCGGCGGGAAGAAACAGAGTTTAGCGATACCATTACCGAGGCGGGAAGCGGTCTCCTATTGACAGCGTGAGAAGCCACACTTCCCCTAACACAGAATTCAACGCTGATATGTTCTAAATAGTGGCGTTGCCCTGGCGATCCCTACAATCTTCGACCGCTCGCTCCAGGGTGTCCTCACTGTGGAGGAGATCGACAAGAAAACCCTCCATATTTCCCGGATCGTGTCTTTGATCCTGATTGTCTCCTACCTGGTCTATGTTTACTTTCAAGCCCGAACCCATCACGGAATTTACGACGCAATCTTCAAAAATGACGAGCAACGAGATAACGACAAGCACAGAGATATCAGGAAGGCCAAACTGACTCTGACGGAGTGCATCATTGCACTTGTTGTCGCAATCACGTTGGTTACGTTCATGGCCATATTTCTCGTGGAACAGATCGCGCCTATAGTCGAGGAGCACAGTATTTCTGATCCGTTCATGGGCCTGATTCTTGTTCCCCTTGTTGAGAAGGCGGCTGAGCACTTGACGGCTGTCGACGAGGCCTGGGACAACCAGATGAACTTTGCCCTCTCTCATGTACTCGGTGCTACGCTCCAGACGGCTCTACTAAACGCCCCTCTGGTTACTATTGTTGCCTGGGGCAGACACAAGCATTTCGACTTGGTCTTCGAAGCTTTCGACATAACCATGCTCATCTTAGCTATCATTACAGTTGGAAACTTCTTAAGAGATGGCAAAAGCAATTATCTAGAAGGCTTTCTGCTGTTAGCCGTCTATACCGCTTTGGGGACTGCTGCGTGGTTCTACGTAAGAATGCCTTCAAAGAGCTCTCCTGTTGATCTTGTACTGATTCCAGTCCAGCCCAACCCTCCTGGCCATGGGACCGGCGCCGCAAGAGGAGCGTCCGAGGGTCTCGTCCATTACGTAACAGAAGGCTTCGTTCGTTGATCGGATAAGGGCAGCTCATTGAAATATTTGAGGTATCACGAGATCTTGTAGTGGTTTGGAGTTTTGAGGTTTCGGGTTCTCGGCCGGAGCCGGAAGCGATGACGGCATCGAGAACGGCCCCACACCTGGCCCCAACCGAAGCTGTCACTAGACCGAATAGCGGACTGGCTGCTGAAGCGCTCTTTGGCAATGCTACAAAGTAGCCTGCGGCCTCCAAGTCACGGCAACTCACTGAGACTTAGGGAGAGACGAGTGTCCCAGATGTCGTGTTGCCCTAATCATTCTGCAGAGCCATAAGGTCGGGAATCCTCCAACTTCCAACTAGCTGCAAGCCTCTAGTCGACGGTTACGACGCTGTAACGCGGATGTGGACGTCAGAATTTCCTTCTTTCATGGCAAGCGTAATCGAATTCCATACCAGATGAGAAAATGACGAAAATGAGTATGCTTTAAGAAGAGACTGCCTAAGTCTTCTATGCTAGAGCGACTTATCTTATGGCTGATATACCTCACATGACTAGTATTAATGTCATCATCGTCATGTTGTTGTTGTTGTTGTTGTTCCTTCAACTGTCGTCAATCAGAGGGATTAGGCAAAAAGAAAACATAGTTGCGCACATATAGAATTAGGCAGTCTTATGCAGTTTTATGTTGGATTTGCACATCGACACTATGACCTCCCAAGATTGTGTACCACTCACTAAGGCCGTCGCTATGCTCAAATGCCTACCCGCAAATGCAATGATTCCGTAAAACCTCCACGCTCCGCGGAGATGTCAAAAACCATCTCCAAGAAAGCACCAAACAAACCCGCTGATAAGCCCCCAAACCCCCACGTGCCCAGGTCAAGGTTCGAACCACTTATCAAGCTTATTCCGGAGATGTTCGATTCCGTCTCCTCTTCCAAATACCTCTACACGCATTGGCTATCCCCACCTGCGGAGCTATCGCATTCTGATGGTGGCGGCCTGCAACACCTGTGCGCCCTGACGGCCCGTGGCGGAAGCGGCTCTGCTCCACGCCCATGACCTTGTTCCCTCTGCCGAAACCCGAGATCTTCAAGACCGTTCGCGACGCCGCGTTTGACAATCCAAGACCATCATTCAATTCCGAGCCAAAAACGGCAACTCGTCTAGAAGATGAGGAAATCTTCGTCTCTCCAGCCCATTTCAGACAGGATGTCGCGCGCGCTCTTTTCTAGCGCTGACGGGCCGCACATAAGTATCATCTCCTCGCCGTTGTCGTTGCGACACGGGCCCACCTCCCCCTCGAAGACAGTTTTGTCTAGGTAACCCGTCAGACCCTTCCATCCACTAGGTGGTCGGGTGAGCGTGTGGACTAGCCGGCACTTGTCTGGGTTAGCGGTAGCTATGGTGTCGAGATCCTCGCGGCAAAGAATATCGTGTTCGGCGCGGTTGCCGTCAAGGACGAGGCACCTTGTTGAATCTTCAGCGTCATTCATGACGGCACGAAGTACCTGGAAAATGGGCGTTATGCCGGAGCCTCCGCAGACCATGATGAAGCGCTTGATGCTCCGCGCCTTGCCCGAAATGCTGCAGATGCCCTTGCCGAGGTACTCGAATTTGCCGACAGGGCCTTTGAAGTCGACCCAGTGGCCGACGGGGATCGCGTCGAGCGCCTGCGTCATCTTGCCACCGGGACGACCCGGAAGATCGTTATAGATCTTGATGAGCACATCCAGCTTTCCTTTTTGTGAACACTCTGAAAGGGGCGTGTAAGCGCGAATAATGGCCTCTCGGGTTACCGGGTCGCGCAGCCTCATCATCAAGTGCTGACCAGTTGGCAGACCGATGGCCTGGTCCGGATGCTCGAGCTTGAAGCTGAATATCTTGCTGTCGGGAGATATCCTTGTCTTTTCCGACAAAATACCCTTCGTCCACATCTTGGGTTGCAAGAAGATGGCCCGTGGACCATCGTCGTGTAGCTCCTCAACCTCGCCCAGAGCAAGTGCTTTCCTCCCAACCTCGTCCAGAGTACCAATGTGGTAGTCGGGCATCATTGCCTTTGCGTTTTCGCTGTCTGTAGGATTACGTCTTAGCCTCCAATGGTCACTTTTTGGCGCGTGTGTGGGAAGGGCAAAACTTACGAATGGTCAAGAACTCTTCCGATACATCCTGACCCGCGGCACTCGTGATCGACGTTGCACCACCTGGGTGGCCCTCTAGGAAAGGAGTTCCGTCGTAAACCTCGCCATTGACAACGAACCATGGCTCCGTCTCGCCTCCGTGCTGCCGCAATTCTTCGATGGTGATGCTTCGCTTGACGCTTTCCTTGGTCATGCAGATCTCCTTGGGTGGTTCTTGCTCAATCACCTCCTCCGCTTCACCTTCGATCTTCTCGCCCCAGAAGCCGTTGGACAGATTGCCACCGGCCTTCTTTACTCGCTCCATCCACCCGCCACCTCCCAAGACTGGCTGCGTGGGGTGCTCGAAGCGCAAGCTGTGCCCCTCCTTGTGGATGATGACCCTGAACCAAGGATTGTTCATCATACCTAGGACGCTCCAATACATGTCCCTCGGCTGCGTCATCATGCTCTCGTCCATTGCTCGTACCATGACGTCTGCTGCGTCGGCGAGCTGGCTGATGGGGATGTCCAAATCCCAGAAGCACCAGCAGAAGCACGTTTCTCTCCAGTCCATATCCACTCTGCCGCCGTACAGAGTCTCGCCCTCCGGGGCCAGTCGATACAAGTCTTCAGGATAGTTGAGGTTGGCAAGCATCCACGTCTTGCCGCGATCAAGGGTAATCTCGACTCTTGTGATGCGCCTTCCGCCACCTCCATAGGCGTAGCCACGAACTTTGTATGATTCGGGACCACTGGTCAGTGACAAGACCTCGTCGTGTGCAGGGAAGGCGATAGCGCTGTTGGTGTTGAGATCGTAAATGGCATACCGCTCGTCCTTCCATGTGTCGGGCAGGTCTGCACTGGCCTCGGGAGAGATCATGGTTGGCAGCACGCGGTTGTCGTAGATGTGATACCAGTTGCTGCTGGGCTCTTTCGTGACTATGATTTTCTTCAGCCACTTGACGCTTCTGCCGCCAATCTGTCCAGGAATGATGATGCGGACGGGCTTCCCATGGTCGGGAGGGAGCAGTTCGCCATTCATGCGGTAGCAGACAGTCACCCCACGGTTGGGGTCCATACACCAGTTCAGTTTGATGCTCGTTCCGTAATACCCGTTTGGTAGCTTGTCCGCGCCCTCGAAGCAAACATACCGTGCCCCTCTCCTGGGTTTTGCTCGAGCAAGGAGGTCGCCGATGCCGACACCCGTCCAGATGGCGGTCGACAAGCCGGCAGGGCCCCAGGAGAAACCCTTGGTCTTGCGAACCACGTTCTGCTCTTTGCGGCGGTTCCCTGCGCACACGAGGGTTACCGGGTACGTGATTTGGTCGTAGTCCGCGATGAGGTCCCTGACAGACATTTTGATTGGGTTCTCGACTTCGCCCTCAACAGTGAACTCCCAGTCAAACATGTCCTCGTCCGCGCATTTGGGCACAGCTCCGTGGTTTCGAACATAATGCAGGTCCTTGGTCGTGATAAACCCTTCGTTGTATAAGGCGCTCAAGGGTGCCTCTACATTGAAAGGGTGAACTCCAGTGAGACGTATCAGTCGAGGATCTCGAACGACGTGGCTGTCTGGTGTCTTGAGGTCTTCTGTCAAGACCTTGTTGACTCTTGATTTTGGAGGCAAAGGATACCCGCGGGGTTCTTCGGGGGCGAATTCATCAAGTAGGCCTGCCTCTGATCCGTCGACGCTATGAGATTGGCCTTCCCTCACCGTGGTTGCCGGACTCGGTGGGAATGTTATGTCATGTTTTGACAAAGATTCCCGCAACGAAACAGGAGGTGAGGGCGCGAGCACATTCATACTGACGACTGGCTTGTTGTGTGTAAGTTGGAATCTGAGGTGGACTGTCTTTCCTAACGTAAGATGAGTGTTGTAAGCTGAAATGTCTGAGCGGTAATCACAAGCCAGATAACTATGGCTTTGTACACATGAATCAGATCAAAGATGAGATGGTTTTCGATGAAGTAGGAGTTAAGGCGAAGATTGCATATCGGGGGGACAGGAGTGGGAAACCAGACTGGTGAGAGTCGGGATTCTGGTGAGTAAATACCCTCAAGAGTGGGTTGGTGGAAGAGATTTGGATCCCCTGGCGCGGGAGCTGTGTGGTTGTGGTGTGGGCGGGCCGCCTGCACAACGGGAGGCAAGGAGGGCAGACGTACGGCGTAGACTGGGCTGGTCCGTCATGGCATGGCGAAGCATGGGATGGAATGGGATGGTGCAACGGCACATCGCCAGACGGGATGGCACTAAGTAGAACCAGTCAGCCCGCGCAGTTGACGGAGAGTTGGATCGACTTGACGGAGGCGTCATGCCCAGTGAGGTGAAGGATGATAGCACGCCGTTCAGCAAGGTGCCTAGGCTTGACAACGAATGCTCTGGATCCATAACATACCCTACCTGATTCAAGTTATTTCCAGCCCCATAAACTTGAACAAAGTCCCGGAGAAAGGGCCACTACTGCGCAACACACAATCGCACCCACCAAGCGTCCCGATGAGACTAACGAACACACGGCAGCGAGCGAGGAGATGCAAGATTTGACCCGTTTTCGAGGCGGAGGGGCCTGAGCATGCTTCAACTTCCGCGGAGGTCGACAAGAACAAACGGGACTCCTTATCAGCGCGCGCCATAGCCCTTGCCTAGGTATTGTTTGGATGATGAATTGGCGCCTGCAATTCGACTGATGCCATTGGGGCGATAAGGGCACAAAGCACGACACGGCGTTAGAAGTACGGATGTACCTGGGGTATGTAGACATATAATTATCTCACCAGCGCGGAGATGCTTCAACCAACTCTTTTTCCTGGGCTCTCTCCCTTTATCCTTATCGGCAGACCGGGGTGTAAGGGTATGGGATTGGACGAAGCGTGCGAGCCGGCCCCACGTCTCTGGTTCTCAAGGACCTAAACCATGCTACTGGCACCGTGAAGATGGCCATGTTTAAGAAGGACGACGACTGTCGACGACTGTCGGAGATTTCCCACCCTCGAGCTGCTCACGCCCTACTGTCGTGGCACCCAAAACCATTCGCTCAATGTAAGCCAGGAGCAACAAGCAAGAGTGCGGGTACCGATGTGCCTCATCGGCATGCAGGTATCTCGTCCATTGCGTGGTGTGGGCATCATTCTGCTTGGGTCCAGTCGGAAGCCGGCGCGAAGCTCAGAAACCCAAAGGGACGGGCCCTGGAGATGTTCGGAGAAGCAACGTTTAATCATTCGCGACCATGTCCTAGTCGCCGAGAAAATGCCACAATCGTGCCTTGCATCATCCGGTATTTAGTCATGGGCAGCGCGACAACGTGGCCGCGCTCACCTTGGCTCACACTTTGTACTCGGATCCCAAAGACGCGGAGGTCTCGGCCGGTAAGTTCGACCTGGGTGGATGACGCCTCGTTGGACTCCTCCTTGAATTGTGGAAAGGCCCTGAACGCCTGACACGCCGTCGTTATCCAGGCATGGCTGGCTCATGGTTTTCTTGCTCTTGACGGCACGGGAAGTTCGTGTACCCCAAGAGGCATGAAAGGAGGCCATGGTGTAGCAAACAATCTTTGGAACCATTGCCTGCTATCCTACCCATCATAAGTATCGTACAGATCTCCATGTCCCAGGTAAGACGGGAGATGGAATTTATGGACACTATGGGCTTAATCTTGAGTACGACCTTGAGGTTGACGGGAATGACTTACCGCCCGGACCGCGAAAGCGACCGTGATCTCCCCATATCCACTACAGGCTTTCACCCGCAAGGCCACCTTCAGACTCACCTAGGACCGTTGTAGGCAGGTAGGTAGGTACCTACGGTCCGGATACCTGCTGGGCGCCTAGGGCCTGCCAACCTTGCCTCCGCCTACCTACCACAGCAACCTTGTCCATACAAGCAAACAAGGTAGCGCGCACCTCACTCACATCGACCTCCACTGGAGCATCGCCCGCATTGTCGACGTACGTCAAACGAATCGTCTTCTCGCTCCTGCAAAAGTGCTGACTTTCGGCAAGGCCTCGAGACTAACAAACGCGGTCTGCCATGGATCGTGCAAGGAAGCGTCAGTGACCGTTGCCTCAACTTTTCCTCCCTCGTCCTTTGCGCGCCCCCCTGCTGACTGACGTCGTTTAACAGGCAAATTGCGCTCCCTGAACACCCGCGCTTGGGAAGGCGAGACAGGTCCGTACCATCATGCCCACACCCCGCGATGCTCAAAAACGCCCCTCTCTGACTGCCTGTCCTCCACAGATCTGTTCGCCGCCAGCAAATCCCTCGATTCCTCTCTGAAAAAGAACACTGCCTTCATCAAGCGCCTCCGAACCGCAATCTCCGCTGCCACTCTGAATACCTTCCTCCAGGAGATACGCACCCTCAGCCTGCACAAATACCTCTCCGAGATTGTTTCTGCCTGCTATGAGGGCTTATGCAAACTCAAGTCCCCCGGCGAGATCGAGGCCGGTGTCGAAATCGTCAGCGCTCTGCACCAGCGCTTCGGCCCCAGCGAGTTTACCGAATACTTGGGATGGCTGCTTGGCAAGGGAATGGCCACGCCCGACAAGAGCTTACTCAAGTCACTGGCCCCGGAAGTCCGCGAAAAGGAGGAGAAAGAGCGCTTAACGCGCCAACGAGTGCTCTTGCGCGTCGTCACTGAACTTTGGCTAGTTGATGTCCTCCGGACCCTCGACGATGTTACCCGACCGGACGATGCCACCAAGGGCGCAACAGGCAAGGTTCCCGAGTTGAAGATCAAGGCCCAATCGAACAAGACTGGTGCTGCCGAGCCATTTCCTCTTGAGGTGCTCAAAGACTTGCTTGGACATGACAGAGAGCATGTCAATTTGCCTCTGCTCGTCATTTTCGTCAAGGCCTTTAGCTGGGACATTCTTGGCGTCAAATCTGCGGTGGGCGAGGGCCGAAAAACTGTTGAGGAGGACGGCGCCACGAAGGTTTCCAACGGCCCTGCGCAAAGCGACGGCGACACCGAAGACTCCACAACCGAGACCGATGAACAACCGATCACGCCCCCCGACCTTCAGGAGAAGTTCAAAACCATTCTCAAGAAGTACTTCGAAGATGTGAAAAATCACGTGGTTCGCGATCAAAAGTCCATTCATTCACAGGCCCGACGCAATGCTGAGGCTTACGTCAAATCTGGCGAGGTCTTCGAGGACCGTCAGGCAAATTTCGAAAAGCAGGTCAAGGCTCAGGAGAGACTCGTGGCAAACGCTCAGGCCATCGCGGATGCTATTGGTGCCGACATGCCCGATCTCAAGGACAACGACGATTCTTTGGGGGCATCGAATGGGTCAATCGGCCTAGTCAAGGCAGGAGAGTACCTGCGTGGTCTCGGAGATGGTGCCGGTATCTGGGAGGACGAAGACGAGCGTCGCTTCTACGAAAATCTGGTCGACTTGAAAGGCAAGGTTCCGGGAATTCTTCTGGATGATGGAAAGAAGAAGAAGCCGGATAGTGAGGAGCAAGTGGGCAAGAAGATTGATCCAGCTGAGGCCTCCGAAGCTCCGAAAGTTCCGGACCCGTCCGATGACCAGTCTACTGCGATTGCCAACAAGACGATTGGTGCTCAAGTTGATGCTGTACTCGCCCGACTGCCTGATCTCACAAACAAAGACATCATTGACCAGGCTGCCATTGATTTCTGTTACCTGAACTCCAAAGCTTCAAGGAATAGGTTGATCAAGGCCCTGACCGAGGTTCCCAAAGGCCGAGGCGATCTTCTCCCGTCGTGGGCGAGACTGGCTGCGACCTTGGGACGATATATGCCTGATATCCCCAAAGGTCTGGTTGACTATCTCGATGCCGAGTTTCGCAGTCTTCAGAGACGCAAGGACAAGGACTTCCTCGGCCAGGTCCGGTTGAGCAACATCCGGTACCTTGCTGAGCTGACCAAGTTCGGCATCGTCCCTGAGCACGTTGTTTTCCACTGTCTCAAGGTCAGCCTGGACGACTTCTCGAGGATGAACATTGAAATCATTTGCAACCTCTTGGAGAACTGCGGCCGCTATCTTCTACGCAACCCGGAGACCTCGCCTCGTATGGCAACTTTCCTCGAGACGCTGCAACGCAAGAAGTCTGTCCAGCACATTGGCCAAGCCGAACGCATGCTTATTGAGAACGCTGTCTACTACGTCGACCCTCCCGACCGGCCTGCCATTCAGCAAAAAGAGCGTAACCCTATGGAGCTGTTCATTCGCAAGCTGGTCTACATGGACATGACTAAGCGTAATTACAGTAAGATCTTGAAGCAAATCCGCAGACTTCATTGGGAAGAGGCAGAAGTAAGCAGAATATATTCAGGAACCAATCCAGAGCAGGGATACTAATTTCCACTCTCAAGGTCGTCAGCATCCTGGAAAAGGTTTTCTCTAAACCCGGCAAAGTCAAGTACGGTAACATTCACCTCCTCGCCATTCTGCTCAGCGCACTATACCGATACCATCCCGCGTTTGTGGTGAGGGTTATCGATAATGTTATGGAATCCATTTCCTTCGGCCTGGAGCAGAACGACTTCAAGTTCTATCAACGGCGAATTTCTGAAGTCAAGTACATCGGCGAGCTCTACAATTACAGGATGGTCGAGCACCCAGTCATCTTTGATACCATGTATAAGATTATGACGTTCGGCCACGGTGGTCCTCCTATACCGGGCCGCTTGAATCCCTTCGATCTTCCTGACGACTTCTTCCGCATCCGTTTGATTGCGACAGTTCTCGAAACTTGCGGCATGTACTTCGCTAAGGGCGCTGCCGGCAAGAAACTTGACTATTTCCTCTCCTTCTTCCAGGTTCGTGGGACTGTCGTTTCCAGTTCCTGAGTTTGTGTACTGACATGGACCAGTACTACATTTACACTAAACACCCTTTGCCGATGGATATTGAGTTCATCATCCAAGACACTTTTGCTCTCACTAGACCTCAGTGGAAGCTCGCTTCCAACCTAGAAGAAGCTTCAAAGGCCTTCCAACTCGCCATTGCTCAGGACCAGAAGGTTTCAGGGGCAGATAAAATCATTGATCCTGATGACGCTTCCATTGGATCTTCTTCAGACGACGAGGACGGAGATGCAGACCTACCTGAAGCCGAGGCCGACGAAGAAGAGACTGATTCTGAGGATGAAGGCATCGAGGTAAGAGATAACAAGTACTGTTGGACCATGCACTAACAAGTATGAATAGGATCAAGAAATCGATCTCTCACATCGCGATTCCGAGAGTGAAGATGAGGCGATAGTTGTTACTCGTCAGCAGGAGCAAATCGATCCGGAGGCTGAGGCTGAATTTGATCGTGAGTATGCTAAGATGATGGCTGAGAGTTTAGAGTCGCGCAAGTTCGAGCGCAAGCCACTTTTCGATGTGCCCTTGCCAGTGCGAGGTAAAAACAAGGAAGCGTCGGCAGGAGGAGAGACTGGAGAGGCTCCTGCGCCTGTGCCCAGCAGCACGATGGCATTCTCTCTATTGACGAAGAAAGGCAATCGCCAGCAGGTGCGTGCCACTTCCCCAATATTCCTATGCGTGTCGCTGACATTTCATCAGACGCGGACCGTGGAGCTGCCTTCGGACTCAACCTTCGCAGTGGCTATGAAAAATCAGCAGCAGGCTGAGAGGGAGGAACAGCAGCGTATCAAGAATCTTGTCTTGAATTATGATCTTCGAGAAAACGACGATCAAGATGGTAATCACAACGAAACAACACTTCATTCAAACCCAAATATTCACAACGTCCGAGCAGGCCACGACAAGCCGACCTCTTACCACCACAACCGATCGGATCGCGGCAAAGACCGCGGCGGACAGAGAGTTCGCAAGCTCCAGCTAAGTGACGTTGACTGGTACGAATCCTCGGCCAAGCGTGGGAACAGCTTCGCGCAGACACATTCTTCATGCTCCAATGCAGTGACGGAGAGAGATGAAAAGGAGCAGTCAAAGGCTTCCTTGACGCATCATCTTCATAGCGTTGTCGACAAGCGTGGCAAACCAGCTATGGGCTAGAAGCCTGAATCGGATGCTCGCAAGAAACAGTCTCGCGGATTCCGCCACACTCAAGAATGATTTGCTAACGGGGGGAACCTCGCTCTGAGTACAGGACGTGAAGAAAGTGCATCCTACGGAACTATGGTCCAGGAAACTATTCATCGCAGGCTATCAGACGCCGTTCACGAAATCGACTCGACATCAGAGTCGCCGGGAGATCTGGCGTGTAGGGTCGACTTCCAAGTCTACCACGACACAGATTCCGTGCCCCGAGCAACAGGAAGTACCACCGGCCGCCTTCGGCTAGATTGAGGCTTTCCTGAAGACTTCAACCAACAGCCAAACTGGATGGCCAGCCCACGAGGCCCAGCGAGGTTTGTTGGGTGGCCTCATGGCGAATGATTTCCAGGAGAAGTCACTCACGCAGATAAGATAAATGTGGCGATGGCTAGTCACGAAACTGGCTAGGATCAGCTTGACGGGGTGTATGGGGCCGTAGACGGCGGAAAGGCTCAGTTTGGCAAGGGCCGAAGCAAAACGTTCACATCTTCAGCATCATATCCGAGAACATGATATGCGTTTTCATGGGCTGAAATGTATTGCTACCGGTAAACATCTGGGTCATCGTTGCTTCTGATCTCCAGGCGGAAGACTCATGGCATTCATTCAATAGAGAGATAGAGGGGCAGTGGTGTAGCGAAATACAGACAATGTGTGCACGAAACGAGGTCGCCAACGGCAGGACCGGTGATACTGAAATCATGGTCGACTGATATCCGACCAAGCATAGCAATGTTTAAAGCGATTATGTGGGAAGGAAGATCGGTGATGACGGGAAAGATTATGGGAGCGGCGATACAGAAGGCAGGCCGGACTTGTAAATGATTTGCATCCTAAGCAACCACTTCTCGTGCTATTGCATGCATGTAAGCTTAGAGGATGGCCAGGGCAGACCGGTTCTCTAGCGAAGAATCGGGCAGCTAAGACACGCCGGTTGCGGATGTGGTTTGAGACAGAGGGGAGAGTGGGTGTGGTGGAGAGTGCAGATGCCCCTAGGATGGACGTGAAGCGATGGTGTTTCTTGGCAGGTATTAGCAGCTCAAGTGAGGAAATACGAAAAGTGTAAGTGTTTCAGTTGGGGCAGTTTTTAAGAGGGCGCCATCACTTGTTTCATCTCGTGGGCAACTCGTGGGCGAGAAGAAACAGGGCGAGGCAGTAGGGGCAAGTGGCATTGGGAAAGGCGACTTTGACTCTGCCAACATGAGTTTTCGAGACAATGATGCCCCCCAACGTCCCGAAAACATGTTGCTACGCAGATCACGAATATCGGACGACTGTGCCTGTGCCTGCCTGTACCTGCCTGCACCTGTAGGCGAGGCAGAAGTGAGTTTGGGAGTTCATGCAGGTACAAAGCATACCCTGAACTGCGGCCGCGGCAACGGACGAATAGAGACTGAACAGGCCTCCCGGGTATGGCGGACCATGCTGACACGGGATCTGGAATATGATGCATTCACGGTAGCCAAGGGACGTGGCACCAGTTCGCGTTTGGTAGACCGCGTCGCTTATCCGTCAGATGTTAATTAGGTCGACGGCGAGCGAGGAGGGGCGCGGCGGCTCCCGCAAACGGAAGCTCAAGTAGTACATGCGCGGAAGGTGAGATGATATGCGTTACTTGGGATGGCGTTCGCTTGCCGCTGCCGGTCGCGCTGAAGGAAATCGACGATTTGTATTGAGCTATTAAGTTCCTTGCTGCTTCAGTGACGGCTGGCTCATGCATATGGGCGCTGAGTCGGGATGGCGTGCCACTGTGGATGGCAGTGATGGATAGCCATTTGGCCTCCGTCGGGGGCCAGGCTTGAAGTGGAGGAGAGAAGCCGCAAACGAAGGCGTGTGTCATTTTTCGAATATTTTCGAGAGGCGCCAGACGGTGGCAGGAGGTCTCGTATTCCCGCCGTTGTCCCAGGATATCCTGAAATATCACATTCCAGCGATGATTCCATGCCCGCTCGGACGTCCACGGACGTTGTGGGCAGGAGGAGATGGTACCGGTACCATGTCCTCAGACAAGAGACTATGGCGGCATGGAGCCTAGCCTGGGAAGCAGGATGAGAAGCGCATGCGACGATCTGCAAATTGACCATTTTTGGCCGTTGCGATATTGACGTTGAGACGAACAGAGGCCTTTATGCTGGGGAGTGAAATGCGTCGAGTCCAGGACTGACGAACGTGCTTGCGGTTCAAACAATTTGGTGAAGCGTCATGATGGTGCGGTACGTCGCTCCGTATGTCTCCTCGGTTGAAAGCTTCAGCGTAGAAGGGTAGTGTGGATCCGGAGTTCGGGGAATTTGTCCTTCAGATTGGTGGGCCATTGAAATACCTAGTGAGAACTGAAGAGGGAACGACGGCATTGGCGATGTGAGCGTGCAGTGTGCTGTGGTGAGGAAAGGATTCCCCACACAGCCGGGATCTTCATCTGCAAGATTGGCTGCCCCTGGACTAAATTGTCCTAGCGCACCATCCCGGTCACTTCACAATGGGGCGGAAGAGAACCCCGGATGGGCCAATCGGCGTCTTTCTTGCAGGCATGTGTGGATACCCGGTACAGCTCTATTCGTCTTCGTAGACAGCTTCTTTCAATGTCGCCTCCCTACCTAGGTAGTCCCGATTGTCTAAGAAAAGCAACGCAGTCTTGGCTTGTTAGACGGTGTTAGGATTCTGGAAAACACCACAAGATAATCTCATTCGTGGGAGCCCAGATTCTCGGTGTTCCGCGTCAGACAGTCTGATCTTGTTGTTCCGTTTGTCAGTCATGGAAAATGTCGCCTGAAGAAAGGTAAGGTTTAGGTAAGAACACATGTTTAAGCATATCGATATCCACGGCAACCGGAGCTGCAGAAAGGTGAAAAGACCAAAATAAGGTGAAGATGACAGGATGAGCCAATGCCGGCCAGAGTCCTCAGATAGCTCAAACACCATCCGAGTGCGTGCATGCATTTATGCAGTAATTCATTCCTCTGCCGTACTACGATCAGCTTGCAGCAGACATCGATCACCAAGTCATCCATCCAGCCAGTGTCCACGCTCCACGATTCCTTGCTCTTAGCGGCCCCCACCGCCTAACCCCGGTTGCGCTTCTCGTCGATCAGGTCCGCTCAGCGGCTCGTCTGATCCTAGGTGATGAAGAGTGAAGAACAACTTGCAGAGCTTGGGTATGCAGCTAGGCAGCTCACCTGTTGCCGTACGGATACCACACAGCTCCTTTCTACTTTCCACCGCGCTCGGATGTTTGTCTCGACAACCCATCGCGCACGCGGTCTGCTTGGGCCCTGCCAACGGTGGGGGAGCTCTCAGGCTTAGAGACCAAAAATTCTCGGGCCCGGCTGGGCTGTGCATTCCACGCACGGCAGGCCAAGACATGTCCATCGATTTCATCCTGGTCCCTGCTCCCGTCGCGCGGGATCCTCTCGTCTCATCCCATCAACGAGCGCGGCAAGACATCGACCATGGGGCAGGCCCAATCCGACCAAGCATGGGAAGAACGTCCGTTGTGTCTGCCAGCTTGCCGTCTTCGCCGCAGGTCGGAAATGTGCCTTGATCTATTCATCTACGGATACCCGTACCAGGGGTCCAACTGACACCACCAAATATCTTACATGCTCTCTCGTTCTCGGCCTGGGAAGCTCTAGCAGCATTTCTGGGCGGAGCTCTTGCCACGATGGCAGCCCCGAACGTCATCGTTCCCACGCTGCGCAGACGAAGCCGGAGGCGTCTAACACCGCGCACCAAAAGACGCCTCCGGGACCCGAGAGGCGTGCACTTTGCAGCAGCGTGCAGTGCGTGTGGTGCCTCGAACCGGCCGGTCTCAATATCAAAGGGCCAACCCATGTGTGAATTCGGGCGGCCGTACGCGCTTGATGCCCCCCAAATTATTCTCTAGCTCGGTGTCGGCGTCCATCCAAACAACTGTGACCTGACCCGTGCATGTTGGGCATCCCTGAACGTTGCTTGCTCGCTTTTCTGTGTGTTTTTTCTGGGTGTTTGTTTGCTTCCCTGCTTGCTCTCTTCTGTTTGGCTTATTCACTCAATCAGCCTGTGCCGGAAAGATCGAAACCGGGCGTGTTGCCTAGGGTCGAGTCTCGAACCCATCGGTGCCTCTCCGTCGACGGCCCCTTTCCCTTTCCGTCGCCCCCCCACGTCAAGCTCAGGACCTCTCAAGACGTATATACAAGCCGGTCAACCCGTCCCATCATCTGATTGTCCATTCAGCGCCTCTTTAGCTCCCATCACTCCTCAGCTCTTCTTTGTCCTCGACTGCTGATCCCGCCGATGATATACTCGTTGACCTCATAAGACCTGACTGACGACTCGATCATATCCGACCAACCTTGTGGCACTTGGGAAGCCAGAAGGGGGGATAGCGTTGGTTTGGGAGGTGAGTTGATGCCTCATCCGGTAACTGAGAAGGTACCCCAGACTCACACGCATCAAAAAGGCAACGGCGCCCACAAACACTCGCCTTTGGGAGGACAAAACCCGTCTCTCGGGAGCATCTATCCCATCAGCAAGTACGGAAATCAGCCGCATAATCAGTGGTGCACTGGTTCGAAAAGTTCTACCCCGGGTCGCCACCCTCCGAGCCACGATACCTTCCTCCAGCCCGACTTTTCCTGTTCCACAAACTCTCGGGAACCAGTGATAAAGATAGCACACCCCAAACAAGCGAACTGTAACCACCCGAGCACACCACGTCGAACCTGCACGACCCCGTCTCTTACACCGCGACTTGAATTTTCTTGGGACGGCTAAGGGGCAACCTTCCGTCAGGCACTTCGCCCTCCCGGGTTTGGCAAACGAGCCTGCATAGCTCTTCACCTCATCATCTGTAGCTCAGAGAACAACAGATATCGATCATACAAGATGGCGGGCGATGTGGAATACTCATGGGCGCCCAAAGACGTAAGCAACGACCATTTGGCAAAGACTCTTTGGCCAGTCTTGACTAACGCGATGTTCAGATCGTTTACACGGCGATTGTCGGCGTGGTGATGCTGGCTGCCATCTTGGAATGGTTCTTGTGGATTGCTGCATTTTGTTACTGCCTGTGGAAGGTCTTCCTCAAGGCCGAACATTGGACTATTAGGGTACTGGCAGTCGTCGTTGGCATCCTGTTCACATGCTTCAGGTAGGTACTCGGCGTGCGGACCATATCCTCAGACCCCACTGACCCTATTGCAGAGCCATTTTCCTCCCCATCATGATCGTCACTCTGCCGCTACCTAGTGTGGTCGTTGCAGTGTGGCCTGACGCCATGGTCAAGGGCCTTCAATGGTTTGCCTTCTGGAGTTTTGCCGGTCTCTTGACCATTCCATGGCTCTTCTGCGTTTACCAATTGGTTACAAATCAGCTGGGTCGCACAAAGAGAATCAAGCAGGTTCTCGACGAAGTCTCCGCACCAAAGGTTGTGATTGTCATGCCCGTTTACAAAGAAGACCCCGATGTCCTTGTCGTCGCCATCAACTCTGTCGTCGACTGCGACTACCCGCCGTCATGTATTCACGTCTTCCTGTCATTTGATGGCGACCAGGAGGATGAATTGTACTTGAACACCCTCGAAAAACTAGGAGTGCCATTGACCCTCGAGACGTACCCCAAGAGTATCGACGTTACCTACAAGTCCGCTCGCATTACGGTTTCCCGTTTCCCCCACGGAGGAAAGCGCCACTGCCAGAAGGCTACGTTCAAGCTCATCGACAAGGTCTACGAGACTTACCTCAAGAGAAACGACAACCTCTTCATTCTCTTCATCGACTCTGATTGCATTCTCGACCCTACTTGCCTGCAGAACTTCGTTTTCGACATGGAACTGAGCCCCGGCAACCACCGAGACATGTTGGCCATGACTGGTGTTATCACGTCTACGACTAAGAAGCACAGCTTGATCACCCTACTTCAAGACATGGAGTATATTCACGGCCAACTCTTTGAGCGTACTGTCGAGTCAGGATGCGGTGCCGTCACCTGTCTTCCTGGAGCTTTGACAATGCTACGTTTCTCGGCATTTCGTCGCATGGCCAAGTACTACTTTGCTGATAAGGCGGAGCAATGCGAGGATCTCTTCGACTTTGCAAAGTGCCATTTGGGTGAAGACCGTTGGCTCACTCATTTGTTCATGATTGGAGCCAAGAAGCGGTATCAGATCCAAATGTGCACTTCGGCCTTCTGCAAAACTGAGGCTGTCCAGACTTACAGGTCTCTTATCAAGCAGCGTCGGCGTTGGTTCCTGGGTTTCATCACCAACGAGGTTTGCATGCTTACTGACTGGCGTCTTTGGAGACGTTATCCCCTTCTGGTTCTTGTCCGCTTCATGCAAAACACCATCCGTACTACGGCCCTCTTGTTCTTCATCATGGTCCTTGCCATCATCACGACTTCCAAGAAGGTCGAGAACTTGCCGGTCGGATTTATCGCCATCTCCTTGGGTTTGAACTGGCTGATGATGTTGTACTTCGGTGCCAAGCTGAGGAGATTCAAGATCTGGCTGTACCCCATCATGTTCATCCTGAACCCCTTCTTCAACTGGTTCTACATGGTTTACGGCATTTTCACCGCCGGTCAGAGAACCTGGGGAGGACCGAGAGCCGACGCCGCCACTGCCGATGTTGATACCACACCTCAGGAAGCCATTGAGCAAGCCAAGGAAAATGGAGACGAACTCAACATTGTGCCGGAGAGTTTCATCCCTGCCACACAGGCTCGCAAGGAAAGCATTGCAGGTGGCAAGGGAAACATGGGACCAATGGGTCGAAAGCACAGTGTGGTACAGCCACCTTCAAACCTCGAGGGACGTTTCGCAGCCAGAGAGAAGACGGCCAGCGGATGGTATGTCAACGCAGAAGACTCTCCGGTCACCGTCAACCGGTCCGGGCCAAGCGGGTTCGGGCCGGCGTGGGCCTTGCAGTCGCGCGACTCGTTCGACAGTATGGTGTCGTCGCAGACCGCTGGCAACTCGGTCTATGTTCCTCGACGTGTGGAGAGTATCATGGGCGACGAAGACCGCAAGAAGTATGAAATGGCACAGCAGAGCCAGTTCAACCAGTTCTTGGCGAATTCTAAGCGATTCGGCGGACAGCAGGCTTCGGGTCAGGTATACGAGTACTCCGAGTCGGAAATGAAGCGAGCCGGATACCATGACGCTGACCCATTGGAAGGGGGCCCTTACACAGACAATGTGAGGCTGGCAAACGTTGATAATCGGCCCAAGTCTGGTGAAGGTCGTCAAGGCCTTGCCGCGTCACACTCGGCACGAAGCGGCCGGAGCCCTCTGGCACGTGCCAGTCTCGTTCGCACAAGCCCGTTGGAAGACGTTCAGTCTGAGGGAGAGAGCTCCAGCAACGGCGGTGAGCCCAGCCGAGACCACTCCCCCAAGGGAAATGGCAGGTGAAGCAGCTGAAAACGGAGACTGAAGTGTGGGGTTTGGTGAGAAGAATGGATTCATATGCATATTACTGGCGTTGGTACGGGGGTTCAGAGAAGAGCTGACAGTTAAAGAGGTGTGGGCACCATCAACATCATTCCTTTTGTATACTCAAATCGTTGTGCCCACACGTCGGCCATGTAAAAGCCTGAAAGCGAAGAGTTTGTTTGTGTCGAGTTTGTGCGGCAGTCGGCAGATGATAACAATATCCGACCTATTAGCAAGATTTACCTAATGCAATGTGGCTTCGAAGCGATTGAAATCTTGGGTTGTGATGATATTGGGTAATGAGAGGTGATGGCACAGCCAGTGGTAGGCCGAAGGAGGAAGAACCATGGTAAGCCAAGCTGCTGTGTCGGTCCTCTTCCTGGCCAGGCGGGCAGGTTCGCGTCTATATCAGCAGTATTCCGGATGATGCTCCGAGAGCGACTGATGATTCTCTAGGCTGGATTGGACGGCAGGTAGCATTTTAGGTAAAGTTGGGGGAAGTCTAGGGGGATGTACATGGCAACAGTGGTGTCTTTGAGGGATTGCATTACACATCGGGTGGATATCGCCAAGATTAGATTAGATAAACCGGGTGGGTTGCACTTGCATCACTGATCAGTGCCTGCCTTGGGTACTAAGCAGCATCACAGATGAGCTGCCCGACGCGGATGGCCTTCTCACCGCGACAGACGCTCCGGGCCTTGCGATGGCTCACGCTGTCAACGGAGCACGTCTGCCGGTCTACCATTGATGCCACAGCCTCAAGTTTGGCGTTGTTTCTGGTAGCTTCGTGCCTGTGTAGCTGGGTCGGAGCTAGTGCGCCGGAACTCAATCTGGATTTGACAGATGAAGGATCCCTGGCTGTATCTATACCCTGGGCGGGCGTGGCCCCGCGCGAGGAGCTGGCATGCGACAGAGGGCCAGGAGTGAACTTGAAGCCTGGAGGACTCGGCCATGTCGTTGGATTCAGAGGGATGGAGGACACTGGTATCATGTGGTGTCCTTCACGGGGACCATAAGGCATATCCTTTCCGCCATTGGCGCAACCCACGATGCTTGCCTTGAATGCTGCTTGCCTCGCCTTACTTACGTAGCAGGCTCCAGAGGCTGGAGCCAGTTGGAGATGGCCAAGTGAGGGGTGGAGGGGCGGAGGGGCAGGGCTGGAGGGGTGACGGACACCGCAGGCCTGGACCTGGGCATCTTTCCTCCGGTGAGAGGCCCGGGGAACAGCAAAGAACGAGGGAGAATCTTCTTTCCCATTCCGCGCCCACCAATATTTAGCGGACCGACACCTGTTGAAAATTCTGGCGGGGCAGCACACGTTCCCGTCCCGCCCAATCCATGCCTTTGAAACTCCCAGCACGCAACATCCACTGAGAAGAAGCGCCTCTTGCTGTGTACGACTCACTGCCAGGACCACTGTCTTCGAACCGTACAGCGCACCTACCATCCCTGGCCTACACTGTCTACCTTACTTAGCGTTGGCCAAGTACCTCCCCACCACAGCTTCGACCAGGAGTACATCCACACACACACACATCTGAACTCCCCCCCTTCTTCTTACCTCACCGGCCCCGGTCTGACTAGCCGCTTGCTGGAGGGACGCAGCCTCTGCAACTTTTTTTTTCCCACACCCGCTCGCACACACATCCCACCTTCAGGCTCTCTTGCATATCGACAAACTCTTTAAACCTTGCATTTACCTGTGTTCTGTTTACTCCCAACATCAACGAGACGACCCTTCGACTCGACCGCTTGCGCATACCCTTTCAGCAAGTCGGATAACCGCCATCCACGCACTTCAACCTCCCATCACCATATCTGCCTTCCCAGCAGCGCTGTTTGTGAGCAACCCCGCCACATTTCACCAACCAAAAAAGTCCGCTGGACAACCCTTGTTTACACAACCGAGTAGCACTTGAACACCGCCGCCCATCATGAGTGTCGTTGGTAAGTTGAGCGCACCGCTCCCCCTTTTGTCGCCCGTCCATATCCCAAATACCGGATCGGTTGCTGATGCGCATTGTCTCCTACAGGTGTCGATTTCGGAACCCTTAAGACGGTCATTGCCGTCGCCAGGAATCGCGGTGTCGATGTGGTGCGTACCCAACATTACCTGCCCCTCCCCCTCCTCGGAGGGAAAAAAAGATGGACTTGCGACAGAAAGATAACTGACATTTGCCCTCAACAGATCACCAATGAGGTTTCCAACCGTGCCACGCCGTATGTACCTTTCTACCCCCAAACTCTTGGAAATGCTCGAACCAGTTCAACTGATACCATCCTGTAGGTCGGTCGTCGGCTTCGGACCCAAGTCGCGATACCTCGGCGAGTCTGCCAAGACGCAAGAAATCTCTAACCTCAAGAACACCGTCAGCTGCCTCAAGCGCTTGGCTGGCCGCACCTTCAACGACCCTGATACCCAGATCGAGCAGCAATACATAACTGCCCCCCTTGTTGACGTCAACGGACAAGTTGGCGCTGAGATCTCCTACCTGGGCAAGAAGGAAAAGTTCACCAACACTCAGCTTATTGCCATGTACCTGAGCAAGATCAAGCAGACCACTCAGGCTGAGCTCAAGCTCCCCGTCTCCGACTTGGTCATGAGCGTTCCCGCCTGGTTCACCGACATCCAGCGCCGCGCTCTCATCGACGCTGCCGAGATTGCCGGCCTCAAGCTCCTCCGCCTCATGAACGACACGACTGCCGCCGCCCTCGGCTGGGGCATCACCAAGCTCGACCTTCCCGCCCCTGAGGAGAAGCCCCGCCGCGTTGCCTTTGTCGACATCGGCCACAGCAACTACACTTGCTCGATCGTTGAGTTCAAGAAGGGCGAGCTGGCTGTCAAGGGTACTGCTTTCGATCGCCACTTTGGTGGCCGTGACTTCGACAAGGCCCTCGTCGACCACCTTGGCAAGGAGTTCAAGGGCAAGTACAAGATCGACATCCACTCCAACGGTCGCGCCATGGCCCGAACCATCGCCGCTGCCGAGAAGTGCAAGAAGATTCTGTCTGCCAACCAGCAGGCCCCCGTCAACATCGAGTCTATCATGAACGACATCGATGTCTCGGCTATGATCACCCGCCAGGAGTTCGAGGCTTTGGTCGAGCCTCTCCTGACCCGTGTTGCCGTTCCTCTTGAGCAGGCTCTTGCCGATGCCAAGCTTACTAAGGACGACATTGACGTTGTCGAGGTCATCGGTGGCGGTAGCCGTGTCCCCGCCCTGAAGGAGAGAATTCAAGACTTCTTTGGCAAGCCCCTGTCTTACACTCTGAACCAGGATGAGGCTGTCGCTCGTGGTGCAGCCTTCAGCTGTGCTATCCTGTCGCCTGTGTTCAGAGTCCGTGACTTCACTGTCCAGGACATCATGAGCTACCCCATCGAGTTTGGTTGGGAGAAGGCCCCCGATATTCCTGATGAGGACACCAGCCTGACCGTCTTCAACCGCGGCAACGTTCTGCCGTCCACCAAGATTCTTACTTTCTACCGCAAGCAGCCTTTCGACCTGGAGGCTCGCTACGCCAACCCTGCAGAGCTGCCCGGCAAGATCAACCCCTGGATCGGTCGTTTCTCTGTCAAGGGCGTCAAGGCCGATGGCAAGGACGACTTCATGATCTGCAAGCTCAAGGCTCGTGTTAACATTCACGGTGTCCTGAACGTTGAGAGTGGCTACTATGTCGAGGATCAGGAGGTTGAGGAGGAGATCAAGGAGGAGGATGGCGAGAAGAAGGACCCCGATGTGAGTGTTACCACGCTTCGTTCGAAAACAGTGTCTTCCGAATCGGGAGGCTACCAGGAGTCGCCCCTGAAGCGGCGACGCCACCATGCCGACCCCGAGGCTGGCTTTTCCCCTGCTCGTGTTTCTGGAGATGCCGATGAGCCGAAATTAACTTATTTTCCCTCGCAGGCCATGGAGACTGACAACAAGGACGATGGACCCAAGAAGACCCGCAAGGTCAAGAAGCAGGTCCGCAAGGGTGATCTTCCTATTGTCAGCGGCACAGCATCGCTCTCCGAGTCCGCGAGAACCTCGCTCCTGGAGAAGGAGGCGGCCATGGTTATGGAGGACAAGCTCGTCGCCGACACGGAGGAGAAGAAGAACGAGCTGGAGGCATACATCTACGATCTCCGCAACAAGCTCGACGACCAGTACGCCGAGTTCGCCAGTGACGAGGAGAAGGCCAAGATTCGCGAAAAGCTTGAGGCGAGCGAGGTGAGTGCATATTGTTATTTACCGAGAAGTATGCTTCAACTAATCATGATACTCAGGACTGGCTCTACGACGAGGGCGAGGACACCACCAAGGCTGTTTACGTCGCCAAGCTTGACGAGATCCGTGCCATGGCCGGACCCATTGTCCAGCGCCACTTCGAGAAGGTAGAGGAGGAGCGACGAATTGTCCAAGAGAGAGTAGAGGCTGAGAAAGCCGCCAAGCGAGCCGCTGAGGAGGAGGCTCGCAAGGCTGCTGAGGCCGAGAAGTCTGCGGATGCTCCCAAGGACGAGGAGATGACAGACGCTAAGCCCGAGGTCGAGGAGGCTGGCGAGGGCACGAAATAGAATCCCGTGAACTTGGCTGACTTCTGAACAAGAGAAGTAGTGGTGACGGAGAAAAAGAAGCAACGAAGAAGATAGAATAGACCCAAGTTATGGTTTCTTTCGGGTTGGCATAGGGTTATTAGGCTAGAGCAGCTTCGACGGTTATCATGGAATGAGAGCAATGACATGACAATTTGATGATATTCTGGAATTTCAATCATGTCTACAGACCAGGCCTCCCGAGCGATGGTGGTGAGTAAGTTGAGTGCGGCTCCCCTAGTTGCTTGTCAGCATGCTCGCTACCAAGCGGCACGCACACATGGTCAAGTGCTTCGTGAAAATTCTTCTCTCTTCTTCTTTAATGACGACCAGAATTACCGCAAGAATGCTTTTGGAGGGGGGCTTCTTTTTGAGGGAGGGGGAAGATGTCTCGTACACAAAAGAACATAAACTCTTTTCTTCTCGCAATTCTCTCCACCTACGTGTCCATCCATCCATGTCCATGCCGTCCATATGTTTTCCCGCCAACCTTTTCATCCCTTCATGTTCATACTTCTCTTGGCCAGCTATTACACAACCCTCATGACATGTTTGTGAACCAAAATTAAATGAAAGACGCAATTGTTTTGGGGGGTGTGCATTTAATGGATGTCGAAGAGAGGCTTGAGCTTGATGATGAGTTGCCACTCGTCGTTGGTAACCTCCTTGCGATAGAACTCCTTGAGCGTGTCGATGGAGGCACGGGAGATGAGAGAGTACAGAGTGTCAGCCTCTTCAAGCTGGCGGCCGTACGTGGGCTGAGAGCCACCCATCTCGATCTTGACGGCCACGGAAGGCTGGCCCTTCTTGCAGACGGGAATCTGCTTGTGGTCACGTTCGATGGAAGTACTGAGTAGAAATTAGCATCTCTCTGTACTTGGAAAGGGGTGATAAGAACTTACACTCTGCCCAAGCTGACGACTTCCTTGACACCCGTCACCGCATTCGTTTTGACGGCTGCAATAGGGGTGTTGACCTTCAACTGACCCTCCGCGACGTCAACACCGACGACAATAGGGTTTGTCTTGTTGAAGACGGCAACGGTGTTGAGGACGCAAGGGAAGACGGCCAACATCTTGGACTCCTCCTTCTTCTTCTCCAAAAGATCCGCCATGTGCTTCGTGAAGGCGTCAAAGAGATGGTAAATGATGTCTGCAGTGAAGATCTTGACTCCGACCTCGTCGGCGTAAGACTGCGCCTCCTTGTCGACCTTGACATCGAAGCAGAGCATTACGGCGTAGTCTGCGGCCTTCTCCAACATGATGCCAGCTTGCATGACATCACGCTTGAAAACCGGACCGATTCCAACGTTGGCGACGGGGATCTTGCAGTCCTTGAGGAAGTCGAGCAAGGCCTCGAGAGAACCAAGGGTAGAGGCCTGGACACTGACACCGCGGCCCGTCTTCTCGACTCTGCTAAACAGAGTGGCGAGATCAGACTCCACCTCGTCGATGAGGTCGTCCTCATCGTCGTCAGGGCCAACAACCATCATACGAGAACCAGCAATGGCGCCTTCAAGACCAGGAGCGCTGATCTTGACACCCAAGGCAGCCTTGACCTCCTTGTTGTGCACGTAAGCAGACTTGAGACGGAGCTCACGCAGTGGTGCCGGCGTCAGCAGCGCACGAATATTTGTGACGATGGCTCCTTCTACACCACACAAGACTATCCGGTCACCTTCGCGAAGGATACCGTTGGACAGGATGACGTCGATGGTCATTCCGAAACCCTCGATGGCCTTGACCTCGAGAACAGTGGCCTGAACCTCGGAGAGGTACATGAGAGATCCAACCATGCGCTCCTGAGTGAGATGCACAATCAGCTTGAGCATGTCGGGGATACCCTCACCGGTGTGTGCAGAAGTGGGGATGAGGGAGACGTTCTTGGCCATGGACTTGTTTTCGTAGAACAGCTCGGCGTTGAAACCCTGCTCGGCAAAGGCGAGCTTGGTCTGCTCGAGACGGTTCTTGAACTCGTTCTGGACGCTCTTAGGCTGGAGAGCCAAACTCTCCTGGAAGCCGTTGTTATCGATCTTCTTCCACCCGTAGAGACGATCGATCTTGTTGAGCGCAACGACGAAGGGAGTCTTCCTGTCACGCAGCATTCTCATGGACTCCAGCGTCTGGGGCTCGAGACCGTGCATGATGTCGACGACGAGAATGGCAATGTTACAGAGAGACGAACCGCGCGATCGCAAGTTGGAGAAAGACTCGTGACCGGGTGTGTCGATGACGAGGAGACCAGGGACCTTGAACTCGAACTCGCCGTTGGGGTTGACGACGGCAGTCTTCTGCTTGATGGCCTCGACGGGGAAGTAAGTCGCACCAATCTGCTGAGTGATACCGCCTGCTTCGCCCTCCTGGACGTTGGTCTGACGAATCTTGTCGAGAAGCTTTGTCTTTCCAGTATCGACGTGACCCAGAATACAGCAAATAGGGGAGCGCAGGTTGTCCTTGGATCTGGCAGCCAGAGCAGCCTGGTGGGCCTTCTCACGACGCTCAGCAGCCTCCTTCTTGCGCTGAAGTTCGGCTTGACGGGCGGCGGACTCTCTCTCATCCTCAGAGTCGGACTCAGATTCGGACTCCTCGTCCTCATCATCGTCCTCGTCTTCATTCTGAGCAGACTTCTCACCGGCCTTTCCGTTGGCCTTGGCCGCCTCCTTCTTCTCTTGCTCATCTTCGGTGTCAGCATCCCAGCTGTCCTTGACATCATCGTCTTCGGCAGCAGCAGCGGCCTCCCAATCGTCCTCCAACTCGCTTTCTTCGGCAGCCTTCTTCTTGGCCTCGGCGGCCACGGCCTCGGCCTTTTCTTTCGCCGCCTTCTCCTCCGCCTCCTTGGCCAGCTGCTCTGCCTGCTGCCTCGCGCGTTCGGCGGCCTCGGCGAGAGCCTTCTCCTCGTCGATCTACATTGCGTGATTAGCATCAGAACCAAGCCAACCGATCTTAGAAACCGACGATCAGACTCTTAGGCCATACCTGGTTTTGTTGCTTGCGACCTCCCTTCTTCTTGTTCTCGTAGACGGGCTTCTTCTTCTTCTCGCCCTCGTCGCTGGGACCGACCTTGATACCGGCAGCAAGCATTTGTTGGAGCTTGCGCTCATTGCGGGCCTTCTCCTCCTTCTGTGCTTTGGTCAAGAATTTGCCCTCCTTCTTGAGCTGCTCGATCTTCTCCTTCTCCTTCTGCTTCTTGAGGGCCTTGGCCTCTTCCCTGCGCTTGGACTCTTCCTCGAGGCGGGCTTCCTCTTCGGCAATCCGTGCCTTCTCTTCCTCAGCCAAACGGGTCTCTTCTTCTTGCTTGCGGCGCAGCTCCTCTTGCTGCTTCTGGATCATGGCCAGATGAGCAGGGATCTTCTTCTTCTTACCACCCTTCTCCTCGACAGGGGCCGGAGCAGCGGCGGGGGCGGGGGTGTCCTTCTTCTCCGGAGCCGCCTCCTTGGCCGGTTCGGCAGCCTTCGCTGGAGCGCCGCCCTTCTTCTTCGCAGCCTGCGCGACGAGTTTAGCGCGATCATGTGCAGAGCCAGTAGGTTTTGTTGATACTCACCTGCTCCTTCTTACGCTGCTTCTCCCTCTCCTTCTTCAGCTTTTCCTTCTCAGCTTTGGTCAACACACGACCAGAAGTATCATCGTCTTCGCCGGCCGGGGGAGCGGGTGCAGGGGCGGCCTGCTTGCCCTTGCCACCCTTACCACCCTTGCCCTTCTTCTCGGGCAGAGCGAACTCGTCGTCCATATTGGCTTCTTCGGGAGCCTTCTCGGCGAGATCGGGGGAAGCTTCGGGCTCAGGGATGGGCTCGACGGGCTCCTCAATACCCTTCTTCTTCCTCTTCTCTCTGTTCTTGCGCATGGTGGCCATCAAACCTCCCGCGCCGCCCGCATCTTCATCTTCGGCTGGCGCTTCGGCAGCAGCCTCTGGAGCGCCATCGGCGGGGGCGATGCTCTCACCGAGCTCGTTCTCCCAGTCGTCGTTGGCCCGGGCCTTGTTACCCTTCTTCTTGGGCGGCATTTTGGCGGGTATCAATTGGGCGAACTGGGGTTTGAAAAGTGTGTTCCTGGATGCAAGGTGTGCCCAGAGGGGAGGGGGAGAAAAGGTTGCCAGTTGTGGGCGACGCCAGAAAATGAGTGACGGCAGAGAATCAATCGAAATTCCCAAGGATGTGTGGGGTAGTTCCTTTTTTTTCTTTTTTTTTTTTTTTTCTTCCCCCTCTCGGCGGTCGTCTCAAGCACGAAAAGGTGGTACGGCAGCAGTTCAAGTGGCAATAAATCACGAATCACTGTTATGCTGATACCACTCAGTCAACATCCGCTTGATGGCTATTTATCCCAACGAATGTAGAAGGACCGCCGTGGATGTTTCGTCGAGTTTTGGGAAGTGAATAGGACAGATGGAGAGAGAGAGAGAGAGCGTATCCGTACATCAGCACATTCACTGCGGGGCACAGGTCGTGTTTGAAAGTGTGCACCTATCCGTAGTGCAGTGTGTGGGAAGGAGCAGGGGATCCAAAGCCCGCGCAGTGGCACTAAACGCAGTGAGTGGAGGTGCCTGGCAGCCAAGGGTTCCCCGCCCGCGCAACCTAGGTAAGGTAGCAGGGAACCTCCCAACGGCTCCTCCACCATTGCAGCACACATTCACACCGTACGAACGTCCGCCACTGCTCACCTCGCCTCGCGAGCTCTTCCAACATCCAAATCTTGGGTTGATAGCAAGAAAATGCATTGGACCAGCTTCTTTTGTCCCTTGTTCAATCATGTATAGAAGCACAATCATCGCTCTGACATCTATGGCATGGGTACGTGCAAGCCGTGTTGCGGCCTACTTCTTGACCTAGCACTATCTACCAAGCCATCCAGCTCGCTGGAAGAAGAGCAAGATCATTGCATCCCTGTGACTCATAGCACCGGACTCAAATGGTATTCCAGCACGACGTATGCCAAGCCGAAATACTTCGATACATCATTGTCATCTTGAAAAGACGCTGTCCACTTTCCATCGTCCAAATAGTCCAGATACTCCCTCAAGAGGTCGATGTTGCTGTCTTCGGATATGAGCTTCTCCAGCGCTCGCTTGTCGACACACCTTTGGAGCAGATCTCCGTCTATGTGCTTCATTGTTGCAGGTGCCTCCCTCACCTCCGCATCGTAATCCTCGTCATCCAGCACCGAAACCTCATAACTGTAAGGAAATAAAAGATGGCTCCTTACTGCAAGGTTCTGTACGAAACGCAGGAATCGCCACGCGTGCATGTCCAACAGGCTGAAATGCATCAACGCCCCATCTAGGCACATTCCGAGTAACTCAGCTCCATCCACTGTGCTGGGTATATGTCCGTATCGTGGTCCATGATCCGTCTCTGACTGCGTCGCCAGTTGCGTCGCCAGCCACTCGGGACGAACGTGCCCACGCCCGAGCTTTCTGACGCTCACAGGCAACGAACCCTCCGCGACGACCTCCAACTCTTTGCCTCTCTGTTGCCAAGGAGTCCAGACTGCTGCGAAATCGCGGTTCATACCGCAAAGTAGAGTTATGGGCCAGGCTGCTGGTCCGTCTGCGCACTCCCCAATATCAAAGAAATCATTTGACTTTCTTGTCGTCTTGTCCATGTGAATGAGGTCCATCTCCTCACCATAGTGGACCGTCTTGTGATCTATGACCACTACCGAGTCGCCCAAAGTCAGAGCACAGATCTTGCCATTTACTAGTCGCAATGAAATGGCGGGGGAGTTTAGCTCGTAGCTCTTCTGTCGTACCAGCTTCTTCTCACCCGCGTCGAGAACCTCTGAATATAGAGTGCTCCCAGCACAGTACACAAGTCCTTTGTCGTCCCCTACAACGGAAGATATGGGGGCTTGCTCTTTCGACTTGTATCGAGTAGAGAAACGTATCCTCTTTCGCTTCTTCCCCTCCGAATCTCGATCTTCGTCAGCGGTGGGGGATAGAAGTATAAGGCGCCCTCCCCTTGTGGTGACAATTAGATAATGAAATGTCATGCCTGCTTGAGTGAACAGCCACTCATACATCCCAAGAATCCTATCACCGTGACCGCCTAGTCCGTTGACAAATATCGTTGGGTTACCGTGCTTGTCGAGTGGATACGACAAGTCTTCTCCCGTTTCGAGATCCACAAACATGATGTTCGGTTGGTCTCCCACCTGTATCGCAACGACGAGGCACTGAAGCGTCTTGGAGTAGAGCACCTTTCCGGGTGTGCCTGTCCGTAGTGGCAGACGTCTGGGCACTGGTCCGTCTTGTAGGTACAGTTCTGTAAACGAGATGCGCTCACCAGAAAGAAGTACCAATGGTATGCGATTCTCCATGCTATGAGCTCTCGGTATACTGGCAGCTGAGATAACGGGTAAAGATGGCATTGCCGGATTCTTGAGGTCTGTTACCCAAGCGCGATGTCGCGTTGCGAAATACCCAGGTCGCTTAGCTTCAAAGTCTCGCAAGAGTAACAAGGCATCGTTGGAGCAGACCAAGACAGCCCCTGGAACAGACTTTGCGTTGATAGGCAGAACCTCAACTGAAACGGTTCCAAGCCTCTCTCTGTAGATTGCTCGATCGGCAGGAGTGGAGCCTTTCAGCTCTACCGTTATCAAATGGCCGCTTCGAGATCCCATGACCAAGTTTGTCTTCTTATCGGTTTCAGAAACCACGACGATTGAATTGATCAGTTCGACAGTTGAAGATATGTCCATCGCATCTCCTTGCTCCGTATCGTCTACTCCATCTGTAACAATGTTGGTCAACGCGTCAAAACGTTACTCGTGTGAAAAGTTCGACGTACCAGTATCCAAAGGAATCATGAGTGGCTTCTCTTGAGACCGTTCGGCCGGCCATATAGCGAGCCAGGGTTTGTTGTGTCGCCATAAGCCAGCGACTAAACATTCCCGCCCGTCAATGCAGCAGAGCGAGAGGCATGTAACTTCTCCGTCAACAGAGTAGGTATGAGCCAGAGATACCATCGTCTCCTTGATACGCAAGGCATGGACCTGAAAGCGCGACTGTGCAAAAACTGATATACAGACACAATTACCCCTGACGACTGCATGCTCAACCACGCCATCGATATCCGGGAAATCGCCAAAGGAGTGACTCGCACTAGAACTCGTCAGACCAACTTTCGTCACGAACGCCTTTTGGACAGTGCTTTATATTTCTCAGTGCGAGTTTAGTCGGAGCTCACCTTTCTTCGCCTTGATCAGGGCCCTTGATAGCAATACACTGTTCAGTAATTTGAACAATGTTCCCGTCAGAGTCTTGGGCTGCCGCCAACGTGCGGGACATTGTATCTAGCCGTGTCATAGCCGGATCTGCCATCTCCACTTGTGAAAGGTCGGCCGATAACACCAAGACATCGGATGTTCCGGGGCTAGTAATGAGCATCTGCAGTGGCCAAGTTGCATCGGAAGTCCAGAAAACCCAAGCTCTTTTCATCGGGAGTGTATCAAAGTAGGAGATTATGTTTGCAGGCAGTCCGTAACGTAATTCAGTGATGCTGCCTTGCGGATCGTTACCGGATACGCAGAGGATTTTGTCAGGAGCTGATACATGACCCGCAGTGCGTTTTCGCCAGGGAACTACTGGCTTGCCCCGGTGGTCGGCTGCTGGATTCCAGGATACAAGAGGATCTGAAGTTGTGAAGTCGGCAGCACAAGCCCAGTTCGGAATAGGGCCAAGCTGGACTATACTCTGTCGAGGTTTGAGCTATTTTAGTGTGTCAGGCTTCATACTCTCACATAAGCGATGGAGACAGCATACCTGAAATATCATGCCAGGACCAGAATCCCCTGCAACTATGGCGAAGTCAGAGTAAGCATCGTACATGGTGGTGAACGCGCTGGAGATGTTGCAGTCACACTCGCCCACATTCATGGAAACACCAAGGACGTCTGCCGAGTTGAACTCAAAAAATACAATAACGCCGTCTTCCCGGGCCAGATAGATATGATCGTTTGTGTCGTAGTAGCCTCGTCTTCGAACAGGCCGATCCCAGGCCGTCCAGAGCGGCACGCCAAGCCCATGATGAAAACGTGTCGTGGGGTGGTCCTTTGGATCGAACGGGTAGTGATTCTCAATATCGAGAGGGCCTTGTAGAGGATCTTTGCAGATGCCAAAGGCATTCTCAGAGATGACCAGGAAAGAACTTCTTACTGTCAACGGAATGACTAACAGAGGCAAGCGATGTTCCGGACGTATGCGATAACCACGTTTTTCTTCGGCAAAGACCCGAGCCAAATCGTCGCCGCGTTCCCACTCATATATCACCATTTTTGACTTGTCGCCCTTGACAAAAATGATAAGAAGAATGACATGGCCTTGGTCTTCTGGTCGAGGATAAAGAAATTCCATCTTGAGGATCGTGCCCTGAACCGCGCGGGAGTGATGGGCGCTGACAGGGGCAATCGCGTTTTTGCGCATGTACTGATCACTCATGGCTTCCATCGACTCAAGCTCGTAAACGACGAACTTGTTCTGCACATCAGCTACAGCGATGTAGCGGGATCTTGGATCCACAGCCACATGAAAGCCTAGGTGGTGGCCCATTTGCCTTGCAGGGTTATGAAAGGGCGAGGCGACAAACTCGAGTTTGTTATGCATGTCTCTTTTGATGAAGAGGAAGACGAAGGTGCCGGTCTCGAGGACGAGGAGCAGCAGGTGCGGTGGCAGTAGACCGTGAGCGCCGATGGGACCAGAGGCAGAGGAAGAATCCACCATGTGAGTGTCGTCGTCTTCATCTTCACTCTTGATGTGGTCGACACCAGCATCATCGGCAGTGGCCCGGAAACGTTCATACTTGTTCCCAATGACACAAGCATTGCGGATACGGCAACCAAAATCTTTCTTTCGAAGGACTTCTTGTAGCTGGCCATCTTTACGCAACTCGCTTATGCTCACGTGGCGATCCTAGAGCAATTAGCGAGTGTTGAACATTAGGCTGACGTGGGGCGTAAGCTGATTAGGACTCGGATTCGAGACTCACGCCGACAAAAGCAACATCATTGTGATGAGCCGATCGCAAGAGGGCAGGCAGCACCCAGCGAGCGATGGGACTTTCGATAACAGTCCTGGTAAGAATACCACAGTCTGGCGGAGTAGGGGGTGGAGGGGCAGCGGGCGATGCGGCGGCGGCCGAACCTTTGGAAAGAACGGTCTTGAGGTCGACGGTCTCGGTAACCCAAGCCCCATCCCTGAAAACGTTTGTCTGAAAGGCCATTTCAACAGATCTTGTCAAGTAAACATGGTTGTGAGGGGCCGAAAAGTGCAGTCAGGTGACGACGATGCAAAGGACCAGGGGCAGAACGTTCAGAGGGACGAGGACCTTTGATATCGCCGGGCGGTATGACGGAGTTCAATCGGGAGGAACCCGAGCTTCGAATTCGACTTGGGGCAGTGCTCTCAATCTTACACAGAGTAAATGAGTGCGTCGATGGGGCCGTACGAGGAGAAGCCGGGTGGTGAATGGAACGCTGTTGCCGGCGTAAGCAACCTGGTGTAGCCGTGGGCAGGGCAGCGGACGTGGGAATGTATTGTAGTCTTAAGCCGGCGCGAAAGTTAGGTCAGCGGAGTAGACTGAGGTTACCTTAGGTTGCTGTGGTTTAAGAGTTGTGTAGTCCAGTGGGGCCCCACGTTTCTCAAGCCATTGGGGCCCAGGGCAGCAGGTGCGTGTACCTTACCTGAGGTTGTCTGCCCACGGTACACTCACGGCTTTAAACCTGCCCAACATCATTTGGGAAGTGCGCAAACAGTATGGAATTCTCAGGTGGCTGACGGATGATTAAAAGCCTTGCCTGAGAGGCAAGTAACACGCGGAGGTGTGGCTATACTGGTGCAGGAGTGCCCGTGACTTGGATTCAGTTGTTACTTAGCACGCCCTCTTAAGATAAAAAAACCGAGTCCTGGAAGCTGTCACGGTGTCTGCCATCAGGCGAGCCGCGGGGAAAACAATGGAAGTAAAAAAGCAACTGAAGCATGCACGCCGCTGTTGGGCCGCGAGGTGCTCCCGAGCTTGGCCAAACAGTCCAGATAATCGTTCTACTTTGCATGCCCTCCCACCTCTCGCGCCTTATCGATAAAACTTGCCTACCAACCTTACGTACGAAGCTGTCAAGCTGTGTAGTTTCCCTGAGCAGGCCTGAGGCGGGATAGATCAAGTCAACGACAGGGCCCTCAGCCACTGAGTGACACAGACGGCCGCTGAAGAAGCTGACCTGGCAAGTGGCATTCTAACCTTAGTACCTACCTAGGTTCGCCTGGATTGACCCGGTCCCGCCATCCCGTCATCCCGTCTACCCACTCCGTTGTCTGAATCGGCGCTAACAAGACGGGCACCGTTTCAACAGTGTGTGGGCCGTTGTAGCTAAGGTAGCTAGCTACCTTACCCAAGGAATCTACCTACACTTACCCGGCCTGCGGGCTGGCCAGGTCCAGTGGAAAAGCCGTTCATCCCAACAACTGTCGACACGCATAGTTTCTTCTACCTGCGGCAACCGGTGAACCACTCCGGGATGCTTCAGAGGCGACTGGACCTCGGCAGTCCTTCATTTTATTGCCGCATTAGAAGCGAGAATATCCATTCATCGGTCGAGCCTCCAATCGTCGCAGAATGTTTGGCCCTTTCCGCCGTATCAAGACGGCTGCAGCAGACAATGGTCGGGAGGAGCATTGGCTGCGCGTATGTGGAATCTGGCCTTGGGTGGAAGTGGGAAGATGCTGCAGGTTCATTTGAATCTCTGCCATCCTGGCTGAGATCCATGTCGACGTGGTCCATACCGTTCTCACCGGCCGGCTCGCTTGCCTTCAACCTTGCCTACTTCCAGCTCTAAATGACTCGACGTGCTTCGCGCAACCTAGCGGACGTCTGCGTTTACTTCCGGCAAACGTCCAACAGGAGGCGCCCTAGTATCTCGAGGCCGTTGTGCGTTTCTCCAACAGCCAGTCATCTCTGTCAGCACAAATTTGTCGGCAGAAATCTCCCTCTTGCCTGACGCTAGTTAGACAGCTGCGAGCGAACCAACCGGTTGTTGCTCGCCTCGTTGCAACATGGCCAAGACAACGCGGCCAGTGGCATCGATCTTAACTTCTCTGAAGGTCAAGCGCAAAGGGCTTCCGCTTTTTCTTTGAGGCTGGCGCGATGTTTGCGGATGTAGAAAACCTTTGGAGTCTCCAGGCAGTGTGGCGGCTAGGACGACCGGCATTCGTGGCCGCCTCCCTACCTTACGGGCGTATGTCAGTTTGTGTTCGAACTGAGCGAGCTGTGTGCTACCTTGCATCCACTGCTGCAGGCCGACTTTTTTGACCATTGCTCATGCAACCCTCCTAGCCCAGGGAGCAAGTAGGCAAAGAAGCAGAATATGGCGCTCTTAGGCTAGCCAACCGATGCCAACATCCCGAGCAAGATCTGTCGTTTGTGACAAACCACATGCTCCTTTTTGACGTCCATAATGAGTCCTAAGGGGGCTTTGCAAATGTTGACTTGGGTTACACAACTTCTTGACTGTTGCTGGACACTGCTGGTCACTTGGGTCGAATACTTTTTTCGAGACCTACATACTGCAGCCGGTGCCGATGTTCTCTTGTTGAGGTGACAGTACAGTTTCCGCAGGCGCAAAGATCGGCTGATCGTTTGTCACTATTAAACATTGACTGGACAGGGTACATGATATGGAAATATAATAGACATGAGGACGTGATGCAACGCACTTGGTAAGTTTCCCTTCGTTCCAGCTTACCTAAGTACCATGTCCTTCCCGCAAGGGCCTGGACCGCTTGATCCCCGCCAGCAGAGGTACCTGGGTAGCATGGCAGGCAAGGACCTCCAGGCGGCGATCCAGTGGTGCGACAGATCTCCACAGTGGAGGTCGTCCGTCATCGTGGCAGCTTTCGCTAACTTCTCTCTTGGATCTTTCAGGATTTGCTTCTCGCTGGCCGAGTAGTTACCCGATCTCTGCTTCTGCCTGCGCCCCGCATCATACTCCTGTCGGATCTGTCGAGATCGACGGGTCTTGGGGTTCGCGTAACCAACCAGCGGCGACGAGGCCGGACCAAAAGCATCCTTGCAGCTCGACGAGCTCCCAGTGAGGCTAGTTTGTAGCTGCAGGATGCTTGCTCTGCTCACGCGACGAGCAATTCTTAACGACTAGACGACGCGCTGAAGGTTGTCATTCGAGGTCATGGCCACCAAAGCGACTGGCGACGAAGTCAAGGACGGCGGCGCAGCCGATCATCTACGTCGCAAGACAGACGATATCCTCGAAGCATGCAAATGGCGGAATATCGAGGCCCTTGGAAGCCTTGCCAGCACACGAGGTGGTTTCCTCACTGATGATTTGCGCCGTAAAGCATGTAAGTGGCCATCCCGTCGCCTAGCAACTACTCTGATTAGCCTTCTAACACGGCATTTTTGGGGCAGGGCCCATACTGCTCGGGCTTGCGGATAGCGAGGACTTCAAGGAAATAATTGCGACTGATATAGACGAGACGAACTCGTGGAAAGACCTCCCGCGTCACAGGGACGAGGACCAGGTCCAGCTCGACGTCAATAGAGCCTTCATTTACTACCCCAATCGTACGCTTCTCCTTGCGAAGACGGCCAGGCGAGTTTTGGCCCGACAGTCCCGTCCATGAGCTGACGACCCAACCTATAGACCAGTCTGACGCCGAACTCGACACGAACAAGAGCGAGTTATCTGATCTGATTACCGAGGTCCTCCGACGATATCCGTACCTGTGCTACTTTCAGGGCTATCACGACATTTGCCAGGTGTTTCTACTCGTACTGGAGCCGCCATGGCGTGCCCGTCTAGTGTCCCGCCTCTCTGTCCTTCGCATTCGCGACTTCATGCTCACAAACCTTGAGCCAACCGTTGCGCAGCTGCGTCTGATTCCTGACATACTGAATGCTGCGGACCCCAAGCTAAAGCGACACCTCTCCGGCACCGAGCCTTTCTACGCCCTAGCCGGTACGCTTACCATGTATGCCCACGATATCCAGGCATATCGTGATATCGCCCGCCTTTTCGACATCCTCCTCACTCGGGAGCCGGTCTTTAGCGTCTATATGTTCGCTCAAATCGTCCTGAATCGGCGAGACGAGCTCTTTGACAATGACGAAAACGACCCTTCCATGCTGCACCTGATATTATCCAAGGTTCCGCAGAAGATGGATCTCGAGGCGCTGATCGCCAGCACTACTGTGCTGTACGAGCGGTACCCTCCCGAGACTCTATCAGCATGGCGGCGGATATCAAAAGCGAGCTCACTGAAGACAGCGCGGTCCGTCGAAGTCTGCGCGAAGCAGACAATGGACGAAGGATTTAGCTTTTTCCAGAGGCAATTGGCCGAGCTCCGTGCCCTGGAACGCCGGCAGAAGATACTAAGAACGCTTAGGGCGTATAGGAAGGGGGCAGCAGCAGCAGGTTTAGCTGTCGTTGTCGGACTGGTGACAGTATATTTGCGCCGCAACAGCAGCCCGATCGCAGAATTGGCTGCCTGGTGTGCGAAGTGGACAAACGGAACAAACTGGACACACACCTTCTAGATGATGCTTGGTAGAGTTTGAACCTTAGACGGGCAGGGAAAAGTGCCGCGTGTAAATTTAAAGTCCCTGGTAGTAGAGAAAAGCTGCCGCACATATGATATCCCATTTGACTTACGCACCCGACGCCATGCCTGCCCACGCCGTAACAGTATGGTTTGTGATTTTAAGCACCCTCCTGGAATGCCGTCTTGAGTTCTTCGAAATGTTCCTGTTGTTCCGTAGCCAGCTTCCCACTCACATCGCTGATGATGGTCGAAACCAGCGAGTAGTTGTTGTATAAAAACCGCTCACGCTTCCGCTTGTCCCCGAAGGATTGACTGTATCGAGTCAAGAAGGCTTCCGCTTCTGAACGCAACCGCCGTAAGCTAGTGACCACGGGTTCATCATCACCCGCCTCGGCGCTGAGCGTCAAGACACCCTGTAGGATCTGGCCAAATCTTTGGGTGACGAGATGAGGCGCTGCAGACAGCTTGTTCTGATCCGCAGCCTTGGGCTTAGTGGGCAGAATATTGGTTAGTTGCCGGACCGACTCGCAGTGGTGGTCCATGACAACCTGTAGCCTAGGCCATAGGAGCATGGTAGTCATGTTGATATAGCTGTCAACGGCGGGAATCTTGCGTCTTTGTAGCTCAAACGCCAAGTGCTGATTGAGCCTGATGCACAGAAGTAGACCCAGAGCATCGTATGTTTCATTCGTCAACGTCCTGGTCAATGTCTGACCGAGAGCGAAGGTCGGTTCGAAGATGTAGTTGAATTGCCGCGACACTGCTGCTAATGAAAGCGGCGGTGAGAAGTAGGCGGCTAGGAAGGTATACTCTGCAGTGGCGTTGTCAATGAGCGCCAAATTGAAGTTTCTGAAAGGAACTTCGAGGTAGTGAGTGGTCTGGTCCTCCTCGGCCAAGTAAGATGATATCGCGGATTGATTGCTCGTCTTCAAGAGGTCGATGCGGCGCCCCAGGTTAAAAGCATCGTGCGGCGGACCAACCGGCTTTGTTGCAGATAAAACTGTGGCTCTTCGTGATGTTTCTTCGTGTCCAAGGACGTCATTCTTATCCAACGTGTGTAGTTTCAGCTTTTCCAAAGCCTTCTGGTATCGAGTGAACTGATTCACATAATACCACCTCATAGTATTCATGTAAGCCTGGCTGATTTCCTCACCAAGCTTTGAGTGATGTTTGTGCAAGAATGCAAAAAGATCCTTGAACTTGAGGAAGTTCTGTTGTTGGATGATCTGGGCATTAATGTGGGGGGACCTGAGCGCCTTGATCTGGGCGACAATGAAGTCTCGTATCCTTTCGATGGCTTTCATGGTAAGCTTCTCCAATAGAGGGCCGAGGTCAGCCCAAGCTTTACTCTGCCGCGGACTGGCCGTGTTCTTCTTGTATGCTGTTGCACGTTTATCCACTTCAGCTAGCATTTTAACCCATGTCTCGTCGATGTGACCTTCCGATATCTTGGAGACGACATGGGGGGAGACGCTCAATTCCTCAACCACGGGTCCGAACGCCTTTTCCACTGCTCTTCTATTCTCAAGTCGGACATTGAGGGCTGTCGAGCGGGCCTGCAGAGTTTCTATGTCTGCAGAGACCGTCGCGAGATCGTTGCGGAAGCTCGTCAAGTTCGTCTCGACAGAGCTGAGAACGCCGTCGCAAGCTGCGATGGACCGATGCAGATCTTCAAATTGGGCCTTGCTGGTCTCATCTGCGCGTGGGGTCAGCATACGGAAGGTTGGCCGCAAAAAAAAACCAACTTGTAGAGCTCTTACATTCTTCTGCGGTTTGCCGGCGGTAGCCATCGGCATCGTCCGTAGCCGTGGTGTCGGAGCTCGCCAGCTCACGCAGACTCATTCCATTAAAGTCGAATTGGAACTCGAGATCCTTCTCAGCTATGGCCCCGGCTGTACCATTCACGCCGGGTGTTGGCAATGAGGGGGTATCCAGGATCTGGCCCAGGATTTCGACCGAATCGGGTCCCTCGTAGGTAGTTTGCGATTGCTTGAGGCCGGACCCGTTGACCTTGCGGGAGGCCAGAAACGAGTTGGAAGAGTCATTGGAAACGAGGGAGAGGGCAGAGCCTCTTGGCGTTATGCCGGGTCGTTGAGAGGTGACATAGGGACTGTTGGAGGTTCGTCGCGGCAGTGGAGAGTAGGGACGGCTGCCGGGCTGCGACGGTGAAGGAGACGGGTTCGACTGGGCTGCGAGCCGATCAAGCCACATGATGGGCTTGCGGTGGGAAGAGGCTACAAAGCGGTTCGGTCGGTTCGGTCGTACACCATGACATCGAAGGATTGGAGTCGATGGGGGGGCGTGGAAGGGGGCAAGCGAGCTGGATCACTCAGGATACGTAGACCTGTGATATTGACCGGGAGCCGACAAGGCTGATAGTCTCCTGCAGGGTGATGTGTTCTGATTGGATAATCTGCAGTCGAGGCTCTTCAGCCACAAAGAGTACGTAATGTAGAGCTTAGTGTGGCGCAGCAGGGATTCGGATGTTTGCTTCTCTTGATGAAGTCCCGCCCAGAGGTTGAAAGTGCGGGGCAACGTTTTGGAAGGCCGACGGTGCAGGAGCACTGAAGCAAACGTGCGGGGCAGGACTTGGACAGGCGCAAAAACAGGTCATTGATGCATCCAAACTGCGTAAGTGTATCCGGGAGAGGGACGAAGATGCTGCATCAAACATGTTGTGCAGAATCCGCGACGTTTCTCGGGTAACGAACCATTCCAGAGACATCAATGGAGGGGTATGTGGGATTGTCTACTGATGTAGAAACTGGTCGTGTTTGTTTTCCGTTGTGGCTTTGTTGCGGTTTCCTCTGTCTGATTCCGACGACGCGGATTCTATTCTTTCACACACAAAAGACGAGAGGAACGCACACACCCAATGCCAATGCACAGAAAGGAGGGGCAGGCATTGACGAATATCTACACGGCACCAATATATACGGGCGCAACGAGAATGACCACGTTTGGTGGAAATTTTGAGCGCATACCGTGCAAATCACTCCCGCCTTCAGGGCCTCCCCTAGATAGTGGAGGCCCGGACAGGGTGACTGAATTGGCCAGTGTTGGCAGCAGTCGGGTTCCTAGTCAGGCGGCATTAGCGCCAAAAATGAGTGCTACGGACTGTGAGGTATTGTCGCCACGGGAGCTGGACGTACCGGACAGCTTCGATGACTTTGGGCAGGCGCCCGCGTACCACGTAGGCACCTTAGTGAGTAGCTAGATTGTCCATTGCTGGCTCGCCGTAACGTATCTCGCCGAAATTCCTTATATCTCGTCAGCCTCAGAACGAGGGGCCTGTTCCGGGCACTCCAAATCTAGAAAAGCACCATATGACCTTTCGGCGTGGAGTCATTGGACATGGACGGCTCTTCATGACTTAGACCGACTTCTCGCACTCTACCTTTGCGGCGAGGTACCCCCTATGCCTCACCGGCAGGTGCCTGCGGTGAATGATTGCGGGCGGGAAGCACAGGGCCAAGGGGGCCCGAGTGTCTGTCGCTCGAAGGCTGGGCTGCAGTGGCCGAAGGAGGGGCAGAGGTGAGGGGCAGAAGGGCTCACACTAAGGTGCTCAGAGTGGCAGGCCACCGCCGCAGTCTCGACCTACCTTACCCAGCACACCCAGGTACCTAGGTTGTCAAGAAATAGACATTTCGACTGCTGTGTGCTGCGCTGTGCTTTGAGCTTGTTGCTGTGCGTGGTCAGCCGTGGCAGATGCTGAGGGGAGAGGGTGAGGAAAAAAAAAAAAAGCCCACACTCCACCTTTTTTTACACTGGCAAGTGTCCCACACAGCCCGCCTGCACACCCGTGAGAAAGGGTCGGAGAGAGGAGAGGGGCGCGAATCTGGACCTAAGAAAAAAAAAACCCAATAATAAAACCAGGAAAAAAAATTATCTACTCCCGCCTCGCTTTCCCTCTTTTTCCCCTCCGTTCCCCCCTCCAGCCCGCTCTTCTTCCTTTACACAACACTCTCCCCCCCCTCACAAATAAAAGCAGTTGTTTTTGCTGGGTATCGCCCTTGATCCGTCGACATCTCCGTTCCCGATTTTTAGACATCTTCTTCAAGTCAATCCTTCAAAATGGCCGACGACTCTCAGGTAAGCACATGCGCAAGCTGATATCTCTGTTCTGTCGTCTCTGTCCTTGTGCTGGTCGCATGCGCTGCGCTGCACCGCTGTTGTTGCTCGGGCGAAGGAAAAAACCACCATCCACATTCACAACCACCCCGCATTGGGTGAGCCCCGCGGCTGCATCGACGCACCACGGCTCAGCGCAGCACATCCGTACACCACGAACCGCCGACTGCGAACACTCGACTTTCCATCTTCTCTAGATTGTCTTTCGTTGTATTCATCCCAGCGTGCGTCAGTATGCTAACACGCCGGTTCTGTAGCATGATCACACCTTCGAGTCCGCCGACGCCGGCGCGTCTGCCACCTACCCCATGCAGTGCTCTGCTCTGAGGAAGAACGGTCACGTCGTCATCAAGGGCCGCCCTTGCAAGATCGTCGACATGTCTACCTCCAAGACTGGCAAGCACGGTCACGCCAAGGTTCACTTGGTCGCCATCGACATCTTCACTGGCAAGAAGCTTGAGGATCTCTGCCCCTCCACCCACAACATGGACGTCCCCAATGTCCAGCGCCGCGAGTACCAGCTCGTAAGTCCCGATCTATACTGCGAATTTGGCAAAAGAGATCCCGTCTCCTGACATGCACACTCTCAGCTTGACATCTCCGACGATGGTTTCCTTTCCCTCATGAACGACGACGGTGACACCAAGGACGACGTCCGCGTCCCCGACGGCGAGATTGGCGACAAGATCAACAAGCTTTTCAAGGTTGACGAGAAGGACACCAGTAAGGACACATCAACTCCCATATTTCAAGAGAACAGTTGCTGACAGCAAGCTCAACAGACGTTGTCATTCTCACTGCCATGGGTGAGGAGGCTGCCGTTGAGGCCAAGGAGGCCCCCAAGCAGGCTTAAGCGTCGCAACTCTACTATTTCAACAGACAATGACTTCCACAAGCGCTCACTCCGTGCGGCCTTGTTGGCAGATGTTGGCAGATCGGGAGCATGACTACAGATATTTCTTGGCGCCTCGAATATCAGCGAGCTCCCCGTCGATCGTTGCGTAGAGGACTATCTGGACAGGAATTGATACTGATTACGCGAACTCGACAACTGCAAGACACGTCGCACGACTTTTTCCTTTGTTTTGGTCTGTTTCACAGACTCTTATGACGACCAGACTAGCAATGGGATAGGTGAAAAATATTGGGAGAGCTTCGCGGTGGCAACAGATCTGTCCGATAGAAAAGCGGCACATTTCCTCCACCTCGTGGTTCCTTCTTCGTTACCATTTTACAGTGCCTTGTGTTCATCAATCTGTGCAAATATATTTCTATGTGAATCTACTCTTAAGCTGCCGGGTCAAGCTGGAACGCGGGTAATACTGACGTGAAGTCATCAAAAATATGCCCAACTTCAAGTTCAGGTCCACAGTTGGTGCACCGTGCATCTCTACATTCACTCTTTTCGTTCATCTACGGCTCGTAGTAAATTGAGACGATGCTCAGTTCGCTTGTAACCTGGTTTGCTTCCCTGTTATGCACAATCTCGAAGATTGTGGAAAAGTGCAGTCTGGTCGTCTGCCTAATTGATCTTGTCGAATCAAGGTAACCGGTTGAGCACTGTCCTATATTCTCCGACAGGGTAAGTTTCTGCCCGATACTCATCTTTGCAACTCAACCTCCAACCACAACAACATGGCCCCAAGCAGGGAACTGCACAAATTCCCCAAAGGGGAGCGTTGCGAACACTGTGGTTCACGAAAATGGTATTTAGAGAATGGTCTTCGATATTGTGCAAAAGAAGGCCACCAGCTCGAGGTCAGTTGGTGATGATTTCCATGTGTGTCAAAATCTAGAGCTGATCCATTCCTCAGGGCTATGTTGAGTTCGATCTCGGTGATGAAGACTTTGGCCAGAAGGGAAAAGTCTCCCGGAAAGAGAAGCAAATTAAAGAGCGCGTGCGACGTGTCCTCACCGGCCCGCCTGCACGAGATCTGTATCTCGAATGCCTTCAACTCATACTGAGGGAACAGGTGATGTGGTTGGTCGACGTCAAAGGTCACAAGGCAGAGCTCGAGACAGTAGTTCGCGACCTTTGGGATCTTCGCATACGAGGAGCCGCGAGTGCTGTTGAGAACGACTCTGCTTCAGAGGCCGAGCTCTCCCTCTTCAGCTCCCAAATCGACCTCTCGCAGGACGAGCAACCTAGCAATCGCACACAGGGAGCACAGAACTGGACCCCCGAGAGTGGGAGCGAGTGGCCCGCTCCGCGACTGATGGACACTCTAGCACTCTGCTTTCTTGGGTGCATGCTTCTCAGAATGCCGACACGCACAGGAGATTTGGCTAGGTGGGCGAGGGCGGGAAACATTCCCTACAAGCATAGTGTAAGCTTGAGCGTCAATGGTGTTAAGAGTGTCTGCTGATATGACCAGTATCGAAAACTGCCCCAAGAGATGCGTGACCGGTTACCAGCATACTATTCAACGGTATTGAAAGCAGCACACTTGGCCAAATTTGATCATGGGGAGCTGCATGCTGCCGTACTGAGTCTCGCTCTGTCGTTTAATTCCAACTACGGCATAGTTTTCCCTCCCCTAAATGACGTCCTGATGACATTGCAGTACGTCCGAGAGCTTGGACTGCCCAGTAAGGCTCACGTGGGTATGGCTATTGTGCCGTTGCTGACAGCCAGTAGTTGAGACGATATCGGTTGCTCGCAGGATACCACTCATCGTCAACCTGCCGTATGAATTTCCATTAGGCAAGTCTCGACTGAGACTTATACACCAGCCTGAAATTCTGCTTGTTGCCGTCATTGTTCTCACGACCATCCACTGCTTCCCCCTCGAGGAATCCAAGTCACCGGTGCAAGAAGGAAAGCTTTTCTTGATACCAGACTTCAAGTGGGATGAGTGGCGGACGTCCATGGCGCCAGCATTGGCCCCAGAAACTGTTCCCACCGCTGATTACCTTGGTGTAACGGCTTCACACATTACGTCGATGGCGCAAGCAGAGCTGGATGAGTATTTTACTCAGCTGTCAATGCTCACAGACGCACAGTGTAAGTCTTCGGACGGTTAATTGCTCTAGGTTACATGACTAACTACGACCAGCGGAGGATTCAGTGCTCGCCAGGTACTTTCCAGTTGATGAACTGCCGCCCAAGCAACCGCCATCTGAGGCCCCTGAAGATGAGATAGAGGAAAGGTTACGCACAGTTCAAGGACGGGCTGCGTCGTTTGCCGTCCATGAAACAATGGAAGAGGAGGGTCTGAAAAAGAACAGACAATACTCCTACAGGTCCGAGGAAGATCTGCCCCCTGCGGGTAGGGATTTCTTCCGGCTTGCTGGCCGTCTCTCTGGTCTGTCAGTCAGTATGTTGTTGCGAGCCGTCAACATGCTCGAGGCAAACATCCTCGTTTGGCAAAGAGAGCAACGCAGAGGGGCAAGTGAACGTCGTGAGCGGTCCCGATCAGCCATGAGCGTAGAGCTTGATGGCGGGCTGCCCACGCCAGACGAATGATGGCTGTGCACGCAGTCTTTGCTGAATAGGAAATGGGGGGCAAGGAGGAAACAGGTTTTTGATACCCAAGATACCATAGTATCATACACGGGATTCATGACATTAAGAGCAATTGCGCCTTTGTACGGGGCATGACATGGGAACATTCAAACGCAGGGTTAACGAGCTCACATGTGAAGTCATCTATCCATGATACCCGACATATGTAGGGAAGGCAACCTACCTACCAAGGTCAGGTAGTGCGAATACGCATTACCTCACCTCAGGTATCTGCAGCGGTCTCAGCGACAGTAACCTGCCGCAGGGCTGAGGTCGGGGGCCTTCGCCGTAGTGGGTACAGTAGGTAGGCAAGTACCTAAGTGAGGTACCTACTTAGGCTGGCTGGGTAGTGTTGTAGGGTGAGGTGGTGGTGCTCTGTGAGCTACGGTTGTTCCCACAGTGCTGCACAGGGTGGGAACCCGCTTTGGGGTCGACCGCACCTGCACCCGCCTATCCGTAATCCATGTGACCTACCGCGTGCCCTAATTAGGGCTTTTTGTTTTTGATCTTTCGCCGTGAACACCGTTCTCAAGCTCGCCCCACCATCAGTTTGCCGCGATCACCAGAACTTCTTCGGTAACAACAGCCAGTTCGCGAGAGGTCGGCAAGAGTAAGTACACAGGCACCCCCTCTGGCGGACGTCGGCGCGCGCGCTTCGCTCGATTGACGGTGATGCTAACATTTTACCTTCAGTGCAGATGTGAGCACCCCCGAAAACAAGATTTACCCGCCTCGATTTCCTCCTTCCGTGCGACGACCGCTATCCCGAAAACGCCGATGGACTGACGATGGTGGCTACAGTTTCGTGAAGACCCTGACGGGTAAGACCATTACCCTTGAGGTCGAGTCCTCCGACACGATCGACAATGTCAAGTCCAAGATCCAGGACAAGGAGGGCATCCCCCCCGACCAGCAGCGCTTGATCTTCGCCGGCAAGCAGCTTGAGGACGGCCGCACCCTCTCCGACTACAACATCCAGAAGGTTAGTGGAACACCGCATTTTACCCTCGCAGGGATATGAGGAGGTGTAAATGTCGACGATGAAGGATATGAGGACTGGACGTGGAACGAACGGAAGCTGACAATTTGCGCAGGAGTCCACGCTCCACCTGGTCCTCCGCCTCCGCGGTGGTATCATCGAGCCCTCGCTCAAGGCTCTGGCCTCCAAGTTCAACTGCGACAAGATGATCTGCCGCAAGTGCTACGTAAGTGGTCTTCGCCTGCTTAGCGGATCCATTCCCCCCGACCGACTCATCTAACACCGCCCAGGCTCGTCTCCCTCCCCGTGCGACCAACTGCCGCAAGCGCAAGTGCGGTCACACCAACCAGCTCCGCCCCAAGAAGAAGCTCAAATAGACGATTTATTACGGATGCGGCGTCACGGGTTCTGGCATTCTGGAGAGGATGGCAGGGATGACAATATTTTCCTTGATTCATCGGGCTTTGTGGTAGCATTACTTCCCACCGGCAAGCAGTTCTTCGAATAAAAACTGAATTGGTCGCCCTACCTCAAACCCGTCCGTCCTCGATCGGAGGCTGAATCGTATGGCGAGAGCGCCCGGGGCGTCCTGAGTGCTGCATGGAGATGCTAACGAGCATGAGAGACGTACTATGATGGATGCGGGATGGCGACTGGCATACTTCATTGATGATACGATGAAGATCAGCACCGTAGAAAACAAAAATAACAGAGCCTCAAACCCAAACGATCGTGAACCTTGATGTGTAAAGTGACTGTTGTCATCGATCAGTCGGTCTCGTTACATCTGGCTCCATGCATAAATCGGGGGTGTTGAGTTATCCAGGGTAGTGTCGCAAGTATAAGCGGGTGGGCATTGCGCACACGCTGCAGGGAGGATGTTTCTGGTGGGGCCGGTCACGCAGGGAGCTGCAGTGTCCAGGGCCAAATTGCTATACGTGGGATTACGACACCTATGCTTCTCCTGAGCTCCAGAAACTGGACATCCACGATTCCGGAACACATCGACTTCAGGGCCTACAAACGACGATCGCGGCGCGCGCATACCTGCCTCTTTCGCCAGGCTGTCACCCAAAGTATTATTCCTTTCCGAAGAGTTCTCCGCCTTGCATACAGCAGCTATGCCTTCAGGTTCCGGGTACGATGCTGTTGTAGATGTCGACGATGAGGTAGAGAGCTTCATCCCTCGCTTCCACTCCAACCCGAGTTGCTGATTCTTTCGCAGGGTGACCTCGGTCACACCGATCTTCAAGACGACCTCGAATTTCACACCTCAAACTTCGCAGACACAACACCAGGAAGTCGCAAGCCTCCCGCGTCTGGCCTCCCTCCTCCTGCGACAGCTTCCTCGAGCTCCTCGAAGCGCTTCCTGTGGAGCCTGAACTTCTATGCTCAATACTTCGATGTCGACACGTCAGCCGTACTGTCTCGTTGCTGGGCCGCGCTCTTCCCTCGAGCCAACTTCCTTGATGTTCTCGAGGGTAACCCCGACTTATACGGTCCCTTTTGGATTGCGACGACAGTCGTCTTGATTCTCTTCCTTGGAGGCACCATCAGCCAGTACCTCTCCAGCACCGGTACAGGGCCGTTTGCCTACGACTTCAAGCTTCTGAGTGGTAAGGTTCAACATCCAACGACTATCTCGTATCTGCACAGACACGCTGACCTTTCGTGCCCCAGGTGCTGCCGGCCTTATCTACGGCTACACCCTCTTCGTTCCCGTCGGCCTCTACGTCGCTCTACGTTACTTCGGGTCCGAGTCTGCAAACCTCCTTGAATGCTGGGCCCTCTATGGCTATGCCAATCTCATTTGGATTCCTGTCGCTCTCATCAGTTGGTCGCCCATCAACATTCTCAACTGGGTGTTCGTCGCTGTCGGCTGTGGCATGTCTGTCGCTTTCCTTCTGCGAAACCTTTACCCTGTTTTGAGTGCTACGGACCACCAGACGAGCAAGATTCTCCTCATCGTCGTCGTCGCGCTTCACCTCGGCCTCTCCCTGGCCATCAAGATCCTCTTCTTTGCGCATGGAAGCCCTGTCGCGAGCACCCCAGCGCAGCCTCCCGCCGCTGCGCCGCCCGCTGAAGGCCAGCCCCCTCAACTCTTCTGAGCTGAGTTGGAGTGCCTTCTGTCCTCCCTCCTGTGTTTGTAGAGTCAGCTAGAAGGATCAAATGGAAGAGAAAGATCCATCGTCATTGTTTGGGTTTGAATTTGGGAATTGGGCATTGCCGCGCATTGCCGCGTCATCCGGCTTGGTGCGGACCACCACATGTACCATTACCGTACAACGAATATCATGATTGACCCGAATGCGACTGTCTATGCTACGCGCAACCCATAGATATGGCCCGTAGATTTGATGCCAAACCAGCCGTGACTTTCACCCATCAATCCTTAGTGCTCCTTCTTTTTCTGAACCGGTCCCCCGTTCTTCTCCCAGTCGAGCCAGCTGCCAGGGTACTCCCCGACGTTCTTCCATCCGGCCTCCTTGGCCAGAGACGCCAGCGCCCGACTACGCACACCAGCCTTGCAGTACATGATCAGCTCCTGGTCTTGGCCTGGGCGCTTGAAGCCGTGTAGGTCCTCAAAGTCCTCCGAGGTCATGTGAAAGCTTTGAGGCGCTGTCCCAACAGGGATGTTGATGGCACCGGGGATGCAGCCCGACTGCACAAGCTCGCCAGGCTCACGGGCGTCTGCCCATAGATCGCCCTTGTCAGCAGCCTGCATCGTGATGACACTCGAGATCTGTAAGAGGTGGGAGATGGCGGGGGAAACCACAAACAGTTTACATACCAATAATCACCACGTTTGGCTTGCCATCCTTGGCAAGCTTCTCCATCTGCTCAAAGCTCCACAGCTTGCTACCCGTAGCCGAGATCTCGTGGTAGTCGTCCGCTCCAGACTTTGAAGAGTAGAATCTTGGCGCAATGGCCGCGAGAGACCGGTTCGCCGTTGCGCATGCTGCAGGCCGGAAGCTCTTCGACGACGACGCAGCAATGGCGAAAGCCTGTCTTGCGAGGCCGGCGGGCGCGGCGACGCGGCCACTCGCGCGAAGCGCATTCGAATATGCTCTTCTTGTGGCTGACATACTGTATCGGATCTTTCTGGATGGGCGCCGGCTACGGACGTGGTTTGTGTGTGAGTGTGGTGTTGGTAGCCACTTTCGGAGCTTCAGACAATTGGTTGCTACTGGATCCAGGTACGGCGATAACAGTGCCCGCTCGACTGCAGTGCAGCAAGGGTCCGTTCGTCCCCACTGATGTCACCGGGGTTCGTTCGATTCGGCGTTTTTGAGCAGACGCGCCGACCTCCCGACCTCGCACTAAGACATTCTGTTCCAGACGTCCTTCCAACTTTGACAGCCGAAGCATCGCCATTCTCAGGGCCAAGGATCTGGTGATGGATTCACACAGGCACTGGCTGGTTCGGTGGCCTCGTTGGGAAATGAGCCGCCAGAGATGGCCGGTTGCTGTGAGAAGAATGATGTCCATCGCACCAAGACAGCACAAAAACCACCGGTTCGGATACGGCATAACTTTGCACGCGTGTCATTGGCGCTGCTCTGAATCTATCTCTCTAGCATCATTCAGACAGGATGGCCTACCCCCCTCCCCCGGAACTCGTGGTCCCTGGAAAACAACATGCCGAAATCGCCCAGCCGTGAGGCCATGCCTAAGGTATTATGTATATACAAACGTTCATTACAAATTTTAGTCTAGACAACCGACGTCGACCAATCTCGACTCGTCTTTTACGAGCCTCCTGTTTTGTCAGCCTTTTGTGGCGCCTGTCATCCACGGGATGCGCTAGCGGTGATCCCGTATAACCACTCTAACACCGCACTCATCACATTCATTGGATGAGCCTAGTCAGCAAAGCTAGCTTTGCACACCTACAAAGGAGCTTTTATACTTTATGCGCGCTCCTTGAAGGTCAGAGGGCAGTCGTCCTACACTTCTTAGCATCCTTTTCGCTCCCCTTCAGAACGTGACAAACATACCTTGGGAAAAATGGTCGCAAACACCTTGATCTCCTCAGACAATGGGGTAGCGTGGTGCACCCAGTCCATCAGAATGGACGCCTTGCCAATCATCAGAGCCAGGTTCAGCTGAGCGTAGACCTGGCCGAGGCAGTAGTGAGGACCGACGCCAAAAACGAGGAAGTTCTTCGCGCCCTTGGCCTCAGCATCGCCGGTGTAGTATCTTTCGGGATCGAACTCATCGGGGCGGTCGTAAACCTCGGGGTCGCGGAGCGCAGGGTAGACGGTGGGAATGATCATGGCGCCTAGGTTTTGTCAGAAAGACTCCCAAGCATGTGAAACAAAAAGCTTACCCTTGGGGACGGTGTACGTGTCGGTGATGGGGAAAGGCTTCTTGGCCAAGTATGGCACCATGATGACAGGAGGGCGCCAGCGGAGGAGCTCGCGAACAACAGCACGGGTGTAGGTCAAAGATTCAAGCTGGTCCATGTTGAGCTCGGCATGACGGTTTCCGTTACGGACCTTGAGGTTCTCCTCACGAATGCGGTCAAGAACATCAGGGCGCTGGGCAGTGACCTGGAAGAGCCAAGTGGCAGCACTGCTGGTGGCATCCTGAGAGGCGAAGAGGAAAGTGAAGACGGTTTGGGCGATCTCGTAGTCGGTGAACTCGCGGAGAAGAGGAGTCGGCTTCTCAAGACCCTCGGTGGAACCGGCAGCCTCGGCCTCGCGCCACTTCTTGGAGTCCAGGATGGACTTGACCCAGCCGTCCATGATACAGGTAATATCACCTCCAGCAGCCATGCGCACCTTGCTCTTGGCGGCGCACTTGGCGAACTCGGCGATGACCATGTCGGCCGCCTTCTTGCCGTACCAGGTCTTGGTGTAGGGAAGAATGATGGGGAAGTTGACCAGTTCGAGAGCCTCAGTGATGAGGAAGTAGTCGGCGGAGATCTTGCGAACGGCCTCGTCCGAGATGTAGAAGCCGACAAAGGTGCGGCAGGAAACGGCCGTCATGAGATCACGGAGATGCGGCATGAAGGGAACAGGCTTGTCGCCAGCGTTCTTGGTGGTCTGCAAGAACTCTTGGAAGTACTGCTTGTAAACCTGCTCCTGACCGGGCAGGTAAGAAGCCAGGGCCTGGCGAGTGAAGAGGCCGTTGAGTCCCTTGCGGAAGTCGACATGGGGCTTGCCGTCGAGGAACACCCAGTTGGTGGGGCCAAGGAGCTTGTGGGCGGCGTCGACAACGCAGGGCTTAACGTATCCGGGGGAGTTGAAGACCTTACGGGCCATATCACGAGTTGAGGCAATGACAACGAACCTAGGGTGGTCAGATATCGATGTGTGCAAATGAGAGCTCGGGACACGAACTTGTGGAAGACGGAGACACAGCTGAGGGGACCGCTGGCCCATTTGGCCTTGTATTCCTCGAACTTGGGGTTAACGGACTCCAAGAAGGGACCAATGAAGGGCATCTTGAAGGTAGGGCCGGCAATGGTGCCCTTGGACGTGATGTAGCTGACTGCGCCTGGTTAGATGGTCGAACATGGCAACTTGCGACCCGGAGCACGCGACTCACTCTGATCATATGCGACGGCGAGGGCCAACAGTGTGAAGAGAATGGTCCAGGCGCTGGCGTTGGTGACGGTCTCGATCATGTAGTCGATCTGGGGAGGGACATTGACATTGCCAAGCTTGGCATTGGCCAACACCGAGGTGAAGGTAGTCGCGTTGGACTCCATGGTTGTGGCCGAATTCGAGGTGGAGGGTATCGATGATTTCGGATTCGAGGTCGTCCAGGTGGAAAGGGGGAAAACACACACAAAACACCACCTCCAGGCGCAAAGAGAATGGTCAGATCTACTCAAGCGCAGCGCACAATGAGAGAAAATCGTCTGGCGCACTTCGTCCTGGGAAAAGAGTCGATGGGCAGGGCGAGTGAGGGTTGTGGTTCGACTCTCCAGCGAGGGTTGAGGGATCACTACCTTGAGAAAGGAGAGCAGAAGGTAGGGAGGTGATGGAAGATTAAAAGAAGGGAGTTGATTATCTTCCCGTGGATGCGGACATGGGCCTGGACGGTTACGGGGACGGGGACATGGGAGGAAGTGGATACCGGATGAGGTTGTGTTCGTGGTAGGCCAGGTGAAAAGCGTGGTAAGGTGGTAAGTCTTCGCCCCCCTCCGTCACTTGGAGGTACCGGTACCTGCGCCGGACGACCTTCCATACCTACCTTCCGGGCCTCCTCTGCTTTCTACCTCTGCAGGCGCAGGTGCCGTCATTTCTGTCCCGCTCATAGGCAATCCTGTCTTCGGTGCTAGATCTTCTAGGTACCCTGTGTTGTTGACAGCGAACATGTCGACCAGGACCAGGATTGGCTTAGGAGGCTCCAGGGAAGAGCCAGGCTTGATGCGCCGGCGATTAGCGTTACTGCCGGGGGGCCAGAGAGCGCGATGAAAAAAGTGATGGAATTGTGGGTTTGCCCCGTTTAGCTTGTGTGATGGTCGGTTGTGAATTTTTTTTTCTTCCTTCTGATTCAGTATCCGTACGGATAGCACCACCGCCATTTTACCCTCGGACTCATGCCATGTGCCTGTCGTTGGGACGAAGCCAGCCAGCTGAGTTCCTCGAGGCAGGGCTGTTGCAGTTGCAGGCGGGGGGCCTGCGGTTTCCGGTCCGTGAATGGAAGTCCCTGGAATAAAGACACAGACAAAACCTTCGCAGGCTTCGCAGGGCGGTTGGGATTCCCTGCGTCCCGTCTTTTCGATCAGACTTTCCCGTCTTGCCTTGCCTTGCCTCTGAAGGTCAATTGGCAGCTCCCGTCCGCAATACCACCAGCTAAGGTGAAGCGCACCCGCCTACCCAAATTTTGATAAGCAGCAGGCAGCATGCTTGTTCTGATAGAGCCAGAGACGGCCTGCATGACGACGGTTCGCAAAAGGCAGCGTAACGGCCAGAGAACCAGAAGGGATGGGCGTCGCAGCTTCTGCCCGTGATTGATTCGGACGACGACCAGCAGAAAACAAAACATCCGTTCGCGCCGCAGCACCTCAATATCGCCTGCAGAACCCAATTTGCTTTCCGCAGCTGTCTCAATCGAAACTGAACGGCTTTTGTAAGGATCGCACCAAAACGGTTTAGTCTCCGAATCTGTTGGGTCCAACTAGTGTCGCGCAAATCTCCTGGGACCATTGGACGACCATGTGCCAGGGCGTTCAGGGCCAACTCGTCTCTGACACGCAAGAACCTGCCCATTCAGTCTCCAGTCCAACGCCATTCCTCGCCCGTCGCACTGCGCCTTGTGTGTCTATCCTGGCTGAATGACTTTCTGTCTGGTCTCATTGGGTGCGCATCCAAATCGGCCGCCGTCAATGAGCGCGAACATCCCGACTCCGAATGGCGCGAGGCGTGGGGTTCTCCTTTCATGGCCTGTGATCCAGCGCTTCAAGGATCAATATTTCCTCCAAGTCTGAGGTATCCGTACTTTTCCCTCGCACGTATTCCGATGGATGCGATTTGTCGACAACACGCAATATCGAACGAGCCCGAGGACTCGCATCCGCGCAAGGCGGGCTGCGTCCAACAGAATCATCAATCGCGGGGCACTACCTTCAATTCGGATGGTTCGAACTCTCGATGTGCCGCCGCTTAGCTTCCACTGTCAACTGTCAGTGTCACCCTGTGTTCCCTAACCCAGCAGCTAGGAGGCAAGCTAAAAGGCGCTTCGACTGTAAAGTATCGCATACATGGCGGTACTTTCCCACATGCTCAGATTGTGGCGTTCTGTCGGTGACCTGCCAGTGAAAAAACCAAACCAATGCACTCACTCGGCGGGCAGCACATCCGGGCAACGCTGTTTCATAGACATAACCGCACCTGGTTGCATAATTCCCCCGGTGGAGTTGGAATACCCTCTCAGCGATGTACGAATAATCATTCTCTTGGTTGGAGCCGAGGCGGGTTGTGCTCTTCTGCGTACATATGTATGCATTGTGCAATGCAACCAACCCCCGTTGCGCCATGGTGCTTGGAGCTTTCTCATTGACCAATCTGCAGCAGCTACCCCTGACCTGTGGCATCTGACCCGGCCAATCAACCGCGCTTATCTTCAAGAGCTCCACCTAGCTTCTTGTGCAAGGAATACGAATACGATCTTAATAAGCAGCTCTCTGCTGGTCACTTTGGCGGGGTAATGCCTGGTTGGCGTCCGTGGCCTCAGCAGTCTGCTCTAGCCCGTCTCGGGAGCTCGATGACGCCTTTCCCATCTTGAGGCTCTAAATAAGGTTTGTGGAGGCACTCGGCGTAGGCCCTCTGCGCTGCTGTCGTCTGACTGACACAGACCACCCCTTCCATCGCTGCGGGACACGGACAAGATGGCAGATACCTCACAACTACATCATCATTGTATGATATTGTTCAACGTTCCCAAGTCGACGTTACCTTGACGGTATTCGTCTTGTCTCGCGGGAGCGACGCCAACCGTTCATCTCATCCCGTGTGAGGCAGCTGAACTCAACCACATCGGGCCACTCCATATGAGACAGGAAAATGAGGGTCTTCGGACATCGGGGATCCAACCTGGATCAGTCGGGTACAACACATCTACGTTAGTTGAGGCTGCGTCGAAACAGCGACGAGTAAAGTGACTGGCCACAACCAAAATCTGCGCCAGTCACAACGCAGAGTCATTGGCACATGCTGAACAGATAAGGCTGAGTTGTATACTCTCATATCATGCAACGCGGCAAGGTTCCATGTCAACGTTGAGCTCTTTGTGACTCCAACGCTTCAAGAAAAACCGCGCCTAGAGGAGAAATTTTCAATCGAAGCGGGCTAAGTTAAGGTAGTTCAAGGCAGTGGATGAGTTGCGCGGCGATATGTGCAGCTGCGCCGCGATAGGCCAGCCACGCGGCCCCGCCAAGGATGATGACAGCAGGCAGTGTCGCGCGCACTTTCGTAGTCGCGAACGACTGCGATCTAATGACCACAACCATGAAGTCAAGCTTGTTTTGCCGAGCTGACCATTATCTGCGGCAATTCCGAAGATTCGCGTGCGCAACAGAGAGATGATACCCCGAGCAATTCTCGAGGCAGCGGTCAGTCGACGGCGAGAGCCGGCTTGAGTCGGAGCTGAAGTTGATGTTATTCACTGGAACACATGCGCTCGTGATTCATATGAATTGTTGCGATATTTTCTCTTGCCCAAGGCAGGGGGTTTGACAGATAGACGTGAGTCTTGTAGAGGGACCCTGGATATCCATGGGGTAGATTTCACTGCCTCAACTTCCGCAGTCTCCCGTCCGGTTAGCGTTGGGTCCCAGAAGGTTTCCGGAGCGAAGCGAGTCGGCACCGAACCGATAAGCGAATACTGAAGTCTGCGTCATCCGGCCCCACAAGGCCTACGAAGCGAGTGACAACCGGCGACTGGTGCCCCCAAAAAGCGACTGCACCATTAGGTATCTAGGAACACAAGCCGCCTATGAGTCAGCCCGGACATGAGCGGAGGGGGGCTGTATCGCGGCGCTGCGGAACAGGGCTGGCAAAGTCTTAACTGATGAGGAACAGTTTTGCGACACAATTTGCAGTGAAAGCGGTATTGCAAGTGGGTCGTTCTCCGGCCAGGTTTCCGAACCTCTCGGCGCCAACGTGAACCAACAGGACAAGCTTTCACAGCCTGGCGATGCAGCGTCTGCCTGCTCTGATTGCCCGCTGCAGCCTAAGAATGAATTCCCTGGGCAATGTCGATTCTCACAAACGGAAAATATCTCCCAGCTTTCTCGCGACACCCGTCAGGCTCCTAGGCTGTTCGCCAGGCAGTCACGCGCACTTCGCAGGTTCAAAGTAGAGTAAGGTGAGGTAAAGTGAGCCACACAGCTTCGAGGGCTCCATTTTGTTTTGGTAAGATGACTGCCACATCAGACACCAACAAACGCGTCGCCTGCCGTCTACCAGTGCAATCCAAATCCCAAATGTCCATGGCTGCTTACCGCTTCTGCATCCCAATAGCTGCTGTTCTGCGTTCTCGTCACATCGCATCTCTCTGCCTGTCTAGAGCCAATCCCGACGCATGCGCCAAGTCAACGTTTGGCCTCGAATTGGCACCCATCCACGAAGCAGTCCTGAGTGAGTGCGCCGCATGAGGCGCGTGCCATGCGTAATGAGTCACGTTTGTTTCTGCATGCTGAAATTGCGATTGTGAGTCCTTTCGGGCAGATGTTCCTCCATTTCTACCCTCCACCCCTGCCCAGCAACGCCTACGGTCTAGCTTAGCTTACCTTCCACACCCGCCCCGGCGGTAAGATCGACTCGGGCGACGACGTGTGGCCCCGATCCACTTTCACCCGGGCTTACGGGGGTGTCGACGACGGCAGTGATGGCTGGTTGCGTTGACGTTTGACGGTTGACGACTGCCGTCGTCTACGACTAAGCTTGGACTGTGGGTACCAGGCTGCCTTGTAGGCCATTCCGAGTCAACCTCTGAATCCTGGTTCGACTTGTTTCTGACTGACAGCTGTTTGGGGGTACAGCGCTTTGTAAGATATTTGTTCGAGAAGAGTGTCGTTGTCGTATAAGTAGAGCTCGTCTTTCTCTGGAAGCCTGAGGTTTTTGGATCATCATCACTCAGACAGACCAACAACACAAGCAATCAACAACAGCTTCCTCATACCATTCTCCCTTCTCAAGCCTTACACCTTTTCCATCCATAGCCAACCCACCCACCCAGAAGATCACCCACACCGCAATCATGTCCGGCATGCACTCCAGCTTCTCCAGCTCCATCACCGGCGACAAGCAACACAGCTATGCCGTCCTCTCTGCCATTCAGCAAGGCTCCGCCGCCCAGGGCTCTCAGACACAGTCCTTTTACGGCCAACAACATCGCAAGGACTCCGACGCCGCCTCAATCTCCAGCTTCGGCAGCTCCGTCACTCTTCTGAAGGACAAGCTGCACCGTTCTCATGATAACAAGGCCTCATCCTCAAAAAAGTCTTCTTCCCTGATTGCTCGCCAGCGCGCCGCTGGTGACGCCAGCGGCCAGGTCCTCCAGAACCAAGTACGCCTTTCACTTTAATACTGGTCCTCGGAGACACACGTACCATGCGACACGAGATGTACCTCGAATGGTTTCCTCGTGCTCTGGTTCGCGTCTTTTTGTCTCTTTTTCCAAGCCATGAGTTTCTGACATGATTATTCTCTTCGCAGTCAGAATACTGGTCCTCTTCCATTCGCAACGACCTGTAGAGCAAAGAAGCGATGGGCGAAAAGCAGTACAGGGGCTTCAAGGAGCGGTAGTAACGACCCGCGGGATGCTGTTACAGCCCCGCTGAACTGTTTTGATTATTTGGACTGGGAATCTTTCAAGGAGTTCTGGGGTTTCTTTCGTATTAGACGGGTGCGATATACGGGTCGGCGCTAATACTGGTGGTATGACCCCCACAGGGGGCATTTTTTTTGTCGGCCGGGTTTGTTCCTTATGGCAATTTCGACGAGAAAAGTTGACCAAATTGAAGGTGCAAGTCTTGGGTACCTTATCAATACAAATATTGGACGTTTGATGGCCAGTCTTTATTCTTCCATGTCAAGCAATCAGCTCAAAAGCTCTCATCGAGAATGTCTTCGTTCATCTTGACCATCGTAGGACTATATTCTGGGCTCTCCGGTTCGGCACCTGCCGTCATCAGAATATCGTCCACTATGCGCTTGCTGGCTTCCCGAGCTAAGATTCCGTTAGTAAACAGCGTTCGCACGATTCTCCAAAATGTGCGACTTACCTGGCGTCTGAAGCAACTTCGATTGTGGCAGCGCAAACTGGATCGTCTTCGGCGGACTCATGCCCCCATATAGCCCCTGTTCCTCGTCGCTATCGCTCTCCCAGTTGATCTCGTACTTGTCCTTTGCTAGACCAGCAGCACCCATATCTGTCGTGGTGGTGTCGTCATCGTAGGCACTCCGGAAAATAGGCTTGCTGGCGAAGACGTCCTTGGTCTTCCGGCCCGTAACAGGCGTCTGGACGCTGACACCGGGGGTGCGGGGACCTGCAGCTGCTGTGGCTGCAGCGAGACGCCTGGACTTGGTGGGTGACATGAAAGCCTCGCTTCGTAGCGTCGGAACAGCCATAACTGGCGACGACATGGGCGAGTCCTGGCGTTTCCACATGGGTACATCTTCCTCCTCTTTGGGCTTCGCTTCTCGCTTCAGCGGAGAGACGCGATAGGTAGGGCCCTTGTGCGGTGTGGCCTGGATACGGAATGTCTTGTCGAGCATGCGGTGCATCAGAGGGTCCTTGTGAGGCTGCGCAGACTGTTGACCGGCTGGGGCGAGCGACGTTCGAGGCGTCATCGACATGTCTGGCAAACGGGCAGTGTGCTGTGCAAAGAGAATAGTCGAGTCTTCGCCGATGCCAAGGTCTTCGTCCTCATCGTCCTCTTCATGCGGTGCCGGCGGCTCGCCCTTGAGTTCCCGCTTGAGCGCCTCGTAGGGAGACTCGAGGCTGGAAAATTGAGTCTGAATAGTCTTGGTCTTGGGAAGACGCGGGGTACTACCCGTCAGGTCATCATCGCCGCCGATCATGGACTCCTCGGCTTGAAATGTAGACTCGGCGGCTGATGCTGTCGACTCGTCTTCGGCGCCGTTCTCGCGTCGTGGGGTGTAGTTGACCGACGTTTCGTCTTGAACGGTGGATTCCTCGATGGCCGCGGTCTCGTCCTCATCGTTCGCGAGCTCTTCGTAGCCAGAAAGCGACACGTTGGCCGAAGCCTCGAAGAATTGCTTCCAGAACTATATGCGCAGGTTAGTTTCGCCTTTAACCAAAGAAGAATTGGATGCACCTTGGAAGCCTCCCAAACATTTCTAGAGTTCTCGCCATATTGCTCAACGATGGGTAAAATGCTGGTGGTCACGATCCGGTGAGCTTTGCTGAAGTTGGAGTCGATTTCTGAAGCACATTCGGTCAGTCGCTATGTCGTTTGATAGACCAACAGTTCTTCAATGAAACCAGATTACCTTGCAGCGTCAGAGTAATAGACTGCTCGAGCTTTTCCAGCTCTTCCGTAAGAGTCAAGTTGCGTGCTGAGGGGCCTGGGCGAGACATGTTGTCTGCGTGCGATACAAACTATAGCCGTTGCAAAGTATCGGTCGCAAGAGCAGCTGCGTTTGTTTTGTTCAGGTGCGTGTTTCGTCCAATGATGGAAAGTGGTCAACAAACGCGGACCTCAATAGTGGGACACGCGATGCGGGGCACTGACGCCAGGGCATCGCTGGCAAAATATGGCGGGGCACATAAGTTTACTCACCTACCTCCTTAGGTAGAAACACAGCCCGGACAAGGCCTGCCTAACTTTAAGCTTCTATCACCCGAAGTCATTCATGAAGTCAACCAGATTTCCTGCACTTCGGCAATTTTTGTCTGGAGAAAACCCGTATTCTCTATGTTGCAGACGCCATTAGTGCACCGCAGATTTTTTTTTTTATTTGTTTAGCACTAGGGCATCTCTGCATCAACCGACTCGCCAATCCTTGTCCATCATGCCTTCGAATAATAACTGAACATGTCGAGTTTCAGCACCAGTTGAGCGATAGGGTTGTTGTCCAACGCATCGATTCTTTCCGAACCTTCCTTGTCGCCAGCAACATCCTTCTTACCGCCGTAGTCTCCCTTCTCGCTGAGTCCTTTGCAGACCGTCAGGAAAACCTCAACGTTTCGTCTGAAGGTCTTGTACAGGCTCTTGGCCGTCGCATCGCCCTGGCTACGAGAGCTTCGCCTGTCGGCCCGGAGTCTCGCGAATTTGGCAAACTTGAGTATGACTCTGAATATGTCATCGAGCAGCTTGAGAATGGGCTGCTGTCTCTTCCTCAGGAGCAGTGCCAGCATGATCCGATCAAGAACCTGAGAGTGCTGCTCGCGCAGGCGATCGGGACTGATGGCCGATCCTGACAGTGTTGTCACCTCGTCGCTTTTCAAGTCTGCCTCTACTTTGTCCAGGAGACTTCCAAACGCCCGCCATGGCATCTCAATTCCAATGTCGAAGATGTAGCTGCTGATGCCCGCCACAAAGTGACGAGCCTCGTAGCAAAAACGGACCGAAACACCCTCAACGTCGTGCCATCCAGACTCTCTGGCTGTGACATCCCGGAAGAGCCGGTTGACTGTGTACTGCATCCGCAAGACGCGCAACAGCAGTTTGAAGATCCGATCATACTGCACCAGTATGATTGGCGTGATGATGGATCCCAATGCCTGGGGAGGCTTGTAAGACAGCCGAAGAAAGTCAAGTGCCTCCAGTCCATCCGGATCCATGCATTTGTCGATCTCCTCGTTGGAAAGGCTTCGCACACCGAAGCTGAGATCGCCGGGAAGTTCATGGGCTTCGCCATCTCGTGATTGAGATGAGCCCCCTTTTACAGGGCCTTCGTAACTCTCAGTCAAGACGCCCATCAGTGCTAGGCGCAGCTCTGAACTGGCAGGAGGCCATGTGTCTCTACCACTAAGCCTTAGGCCCATTACTCCACCTTGATGAGCGACGCCGGCCTGTCTCTCGGCCGTCTCGAGGTCTGGATCAAATAGTGCGTGAGAGAGGCGGCTGCAGAAGAATCCGTTTCCAAGGAGCTGGAATTCCTTTTGCAAGCTCAGGTGCTGTCTGAGGTCATGGGACGTGAACAGTAACTTCAAGCTCTCTCTGCCGACGACCTTTGATTGGACCGAGATGATGGAGCCGAATGAAAGAACTGGAAGCAGAGACCAATGAGGGGTGAAGTCGGTACCGGCGTTTCCAACCTCTGTCCTGACATCAGCCAGGCGCTCCCTGATGATGATTCCCAACGGATCCTCCGCAGTCGAGTCGCCCATGGGCTGTGCAAAGTCCTGTATAGATGCCTCCAGTCGATTCTGCAATTGGATTTCGTCGAGACCAAAGAACTGTAGCTGGTACCCCGCTGCATCGCCCATCGGCCATCTCGGCATCTCGAGGTTAGTGAGCGTTTCTGGGCTATGTTGCTGAATAGCATCCCGCAGCTCATGCTCATACGAGTGAACCTTACTCTCTAAAAGAACTATGGCATCCCAGTCGAAGAGCCACTCAAGCGTAGGTGGTCGACTTGACGAGACTGTTCTTGACTGTGCCAAGGGATGACTCGGGTGGGTAGTTCTGATGAACCGAAGGTTTCGTCCGACCTTGAACAGTGATTTGACTATATCATCAGGCATGAAGCTGGGTATCCGTTCAGTGTCCAAACGGTAATCGACCTCGTCAACCTCGTCTCCGAAGTCATCAATGTAAGTCTCGGACTCGACCTTGATAAAGCCTTTCTGCCTGCCGACTTCATGCTTGCCTAAAGGAACGCCGACTTCACGTCGAGTGCCAATCCACTCCTCGACCAACTCGATCCAAGGTCGCGAGACCCGCCGCAAGACCTCGCGCATCATATCTCTCAGGTGTATCTCGGCATACTCTGCCGATTGTGCTTGCTGGTATACAATGACAAATACGTCCTCATCCAGATGACCACGTCGTATTTTGGCCACTAGAGAATCGAACTGCTTTAGGATGGTGTACGTTTGGCCAATGAGTGACTGGACCTGAAGAATCGACCTCGGTGACTGGTGGTGCAAGGCAATGCTGCTCTGAATGACCAAAAGCGCCTTGTCCACAGAGCTTGCCAAAGCTACCCGGCATGGTGTTGGATGTTTCTTGTACGTTGTTTCGACAAATTGTCGTAGTCGCCGATAGGTGTTCCCACATCTTAAGCATGCTTTCTGAACCTCCTGGATAGTCTTTCCAGAGTAGCCCGAGATCCTGATCTTTGGAAGAGCCGGCTTGAACGTAGTTGTCTCCTCTTCCCAGGAGAAGAAGACCGATTCTCTGCCAAGAGCCAGAGACAACAGCGCGTTACAGTAAGGTCTCGCTTCCACTACACTAAAATCAGAACTCTCAAGTCTCAATGGGTTTTGGTCAGAACCCATCAGAGCGTCAGTTGCTCCAGGGCCAGCTTCCGTTATGAAAAAGGGCTTCGTCCACGACGAGTTGGGTGCCTCGAAACGATTCCATGTTTTGTACTCTGGCGGCCGTAGCGTTGGCTTGTCGAGCGCCATCCATAGGTCGCGAAGATCAAAGCCATTCTCAAGCAGGGGTTCCTCCTGCTCTTCCTCCGGCGCATCGGCGGCGCTCGAGTCGGTTCGTTCCGCGTCAGGATCTATCGTAGGAAGTGCAAAGAGCTGGTTCGGCTGGTCTTCGGGTAGCTTCCATAGTAGTGAAGCTTCCGTTTCTACGGAACGTATTGGTCAGAAAGACTCAAGGACTGCTTCTGATAAAACCCACCATTTAGTTCAAGCGCAAAGAAACCATTGTCGTCCTTGGGAAGTTCCCACTGTGGTGGTTCCCAGAAATCTGGGATCGCAAAGACGTCGGCAGTTTCGTCCTGCACGAACATGATTATGAGATCGTTGAAGAAGGCTTGTGGCGTAGCATTGATGTAAACAGATCTTGAGTGCAGGCTGCCGACAGTGACATCGCAAGGTCAGGTCGTAAGTGTCGTCGCACCCTTCTCGCACACCGCAATGAAGCCTGGGCAAGGACTGCATAGCCTAGCCCCGCGACGCGCCAGTCGCGTCATACTTTACAGGTACAAAGCACTAAAGATGTCCCCTGCATTGGGATGAATGCTAGTGGCTACCCCCCGCAAAGCGGCTCCTGGCGGCTCAGAAAATAAAATACCCTGCCGTGCCTGAGACTAAGCTCGACCAACGACCGAAGCTCCAATTACACCTTTCTCTACCTTTGCAACCTTCAACAATTTCACAACCACGACATCACCTCGGAGCGCAATTTGACGGCTGCATTCAGCGCCCCAAACATACGCACTTTGGTCTATCACAAAATTTCTCAACGCAGCTACGATGCCGCCCAAGAAGAAGGCGCGAAGCAGCGTCTCAGCTGTCGCGACGCCGACGCCAGCTCGCGACGACGATGCCATGGATGTTGACACCCCGACAGCCGACACCCCAACAGCTGCTGCGCCGGTTGTCAAGCCCTCCGCTGACGAATGGCCAAATAATCATTGGACTGACGACCAGTTGTCATCACTTTTCAAGGGCGTCATCAGATGGAAGCCGGCGGGTCAGTCTGCTTGAGAACCTCTATGTTTACAGTGACGAACTAAAGCTAACACACTTCTTTGCAGGCATGCACAAACATTTCAGAATGATTGCTATCAGCGAGCACCTTCGGAATCACGGTATCGGTCCGGAAGACTGTCCACACACGCGCATCCCCCATATCTGGCAGAAACTTCGCACCTTGTACGATCTTCCGACTATTGATCAGCGCGAGGATTACTTCGATGCCCAAGATGACGAAAACTACGATAAACGGTTCAAAGAATTTACTCTCCCCCCTGGCGACTTCTACGATATGCAATTGGAGCGCCTCTTGGCAGACCCAAGCGAAGCCCCTACATCTCCCGGAGCGTTGGAGCTTACGCCACCGCCGCCATCCCCTGGCGGTAGCAATGCTGGGGCCAGCAGGAGGAGAAAGCGCGCTTCCACTGTCACCAAGACTCGCGCCAGCACCGTTGAGGACACGGAGGATGGCGGTACGGACGTCGCATCGCCACCGCCAAAGTCTGCCAGGGTAGCCAGAAGCCAGAAGCGGGCTGCTGGCAAGGCCAAGGCGGCAGAGAAAGCGGAAAAGGCTGAGAAGTCTGGGAAGGCAGAAAAAGTCGAAAAAGCTGAAAAGGTGGGGAAAGCTGGCAAGAACTCAAAGGCTCAGTCTACTAAATCTTCCTCTTCCTCCTCCTCCTCCTCAGACGACGAGGAGAACGAGGAGAACGAGGAGGAAGACGAGGAAGACGAGGAAGACGAGGAGGAGCAAGAGGATGAAGATAATGAGGAGGGAGAAGAAGAAGAGGACGAGGAAGAAGGCAGCGACAGCGGAAGTGGCTCCGACGAGGAAGAAGATGAGGAAGAGAGCGCTGAAGAGAGCGGTGCACCAGTGTCAAGGACCCGAGGAGCTGCTCGTGGTCGTGGAAGAGGCAGGGGACGGGGCAGAGGAAGGTCACGGGGGCGGTGAACAGGTTCACAGTCACCAATCGTATGAAGTCGTTGGTTGGAATGGCGTATGGACTATGATACCCGTCGCAGGGCGCGACAACACACAGTGGACGAGCACGGTGCTATCAGTATGCATCATTATTGGCATTAGAGCCCGGTAGACATTGGACGGTGCGGTTTGTCCAAAAAATTACATTAGAAAGACCAAGTCTATGGGTATCAAGAACAGGAAGAGCAATCATTCACAGCCCAGATTTCAGAAGACGTCAAGACTGCTTCGCTAGCAAGTTGGCCGTCCCCAGCATTTCCCACTCGCTGTGAAACGCTAATCTCTCCCTCCATTGTCGACCAACATCGTAAATATCTTCCACGTCCTTCATGCCCCTCCGACCGCGCTCAGCTAGAGTCGGCTTCACCAGCGGTTCCGGGGGTTGCCGTTGCAAAAGCCTCCACATCTCTGCCTCGGCCTCGTAAGATGCTTTCGCATCCTTGGCATCGGCGTAAGCCTCCTGTCCCCGCTCGTTTCTGATCCTGTGCTTCAGCGCCTCTCTTGTGCGGTGCGTTTCTGGGAAATCGTACGCGGAGTACTTGAGTACCTCTTTGGCTTCTTCGTTGACTTCAAACTCAGCATCGTCCATCATGACAGACGACTCGCTGTCCGAGTTCTCAGACGCCGAGTCATCGGGCTCAGAGGACTCAGAAGACTCGCCAGTTTCAAGCTTGAATCCTGGCGTCACAGACCTGCTACCCGCATCTGACGGGTCAGAGGCTCCTGACTCCTGGCGCAGAGTCTGTTCCACCTCATCGTAGGACATTGGCTGCTCCTCTTCGTCGAGTGATTCCGTAACATCCCCTTCATCCTGTACGTCAACATCATCGTTCACGACTTCCAGGCGTAGCCTACGCGCGCAAAGAACCCAAAATTCATTGCTGTTCGGCTTCATGCCCAGCGAGGCCACCGCCGCATCAACATCCTTCCGCCGCACAAGACCCCTCACGGTGGGATCCACCTTCCTCTTCGCCCTGATCCGAGACTCCGCCATGAAGAGCGTGGTCAGGACAATCTTTTTGGTGGTTGACGCGAGAAGTGAATGGAAATCCTGTAGTGCGGTAGCTCTGATACTTGGCGGCTCTTCACTAACGAACTGCCAATTGTTTTCGGCGTGGGGAGCGTTCATGAAGATCTCCTCCGTAAGCCGAAGGAATTCCTTGACGCGAAGAAGTTCCGTGAACTCAAGGCCATGGTGATTTGCGAAATCCGGGTCTTTCTTGAGTCCGCGGCCCCCCTCAATGCGCCTCGCAAGCTCTGGAGTAATGTTCCAGCACTCGCCCCATTTCTTCTGTTCGGCGAGCTCTTCGTGCCTTTCTTGCCTAAATGACAAAGCATCAGCTGCCTCGTCAAGGGCGTGACAGCATGGTTGACTGATTTCGACAGCTGCCGGGTAGTCTGCCAGTTCCGCAAGGTATTCCAGGCGGTGATCCTGTTCTCGCTCTCTTCTCTCCACCGCGTCCTGGAGCAAGGCGATATACTGGCGAACCTCGATCTCGCTCTTCGTTCGTATCCTCTGCGCAATACCTTGGAGGTCGTCTTTTCCGAGCCTGGCGAGCGCCTCAAAGAACAGCTTCTTCTCGAAAGGAGTCCAAAATGTCATGCCGATCTGGGAAGGTGGCAGCTCCTCTTCCGTGCCGCCTTCGATTTGGTTCACGGCATCTGCAATGTCTGCATTCAGAAGATCGAGATAAGCGTTGTTGAAGAGTCCTTTGTGGCGCTTGAGAATCGGTTCGACTGCCGTGCCAGATGCCCGTCGTTTTTGGGATGAGCGGCCACGATTGACAGAAGCCACGTCGTCATCGGACGAGCCTCGAAGCACTTCTGCTCCAAGAAGATCCACCTCTGTTGATTCAAGAGGGATATCCTCGTGTGGTCCAGTACCTGCCTCGTCTGGTGAAAAATCGGCGTCCGGATCCATGCTCATCTTCGTTCAACGCCCTGAAGTCGACGATCTTGCTCGGGCGATATGAGAGGTACATGTTGCGATGACAACTATATCTCGATGTCAGATCAATTATGAAATGACACCTCAGGCTTGTGAGAGAAATTGAAGAATAAAGGTGTCGCGGTTGCCCTACGGATGCATGTGATGTGAGGTTCTCATGAGACGAAGGTCTCTTGAGAATGAAGATTTCCTTGTAGGGAATCGCTCAGACAGAAGTATCCCCAGTATTTGTGCCGCTAGAGCCTAGCACCTAGGCTCACACCCGATTGTCTGTGTGGATGCGTTATGGGTGGTAGGTACACTGTAGCCACCTAGGTAGGTAGGTAGGTACCCGTGCCGATTGCCAGCTAAATTTATGGGTCTTGTTCTCATTCTCTGATTGGAAGATATCTCCAATCCTAGCCAATTCTCCTGGGTTCCCGGACTGCATCGACGGTGATTCTAATCCTCTAGCTCGCCATCAACATGGGAATCGACCAAAAATGTTGTCATCTTTCTTTGGGAAGATACTGAGGACACAAACAACAGGTAGAATCCTGAGCCAAGCGGGACGGTTCATACCCAAGAACCTGCCTCTTCACACTCAACGGTTCTTAAGCACCAAGATCCAGCTGAGAAGCTACCAAGAGGAATGCATCCAGTCGGTTTTACAGTCCCTGCAAAATGGACATAAAAGACTGGGCATCTCGCTGGCCACTGGCAGCGGCAAGACTGTGAGCTCAGACTATTTTCTGGCAACGCATGTAGAACAAGACTAATAATACTCGGCAGGTCATCTTTACTCAATTGATAGAAAGGATACAGCCAAGGCAAGACCGCACCACGCAGACTCTCATCCTCGCTCATAGGAGAGAGCTCGTGGAGCAAGCTGCGAGGCACTGCACCAATGCATACCCAGACAAGTCAGTCGATATTGAGATGGGGTCTCTGCATGCCACGGGCACTGCAGACATTACTGTTGCTAGCCTCCAGAGCATCACATCCGGAGAACGACTGGATAAGTTCGACCCGGAGAGATTCAAGCTGGTCCTCGTTGACGAGGCTCATCACATCGTCGCTCCCGGATACATGCGCGTACTCCGTCATTTCGGCCTTGACACCAAGCAGGCCGACTCTCCCTCCCTCGTGGGCGTGTCGGCCACCTTTTCACGGTTCGACGGCCTGAAACTCGGCGCTGCTATTGACGAGATCGTCTACCACAAGGACTACGTAGACATGATCGGCGACAAATGGCTATCAGACGTTATCTTCACTACAGTCGAATCGACAGCCGACATATCCAAAGTCAGGAGCGGTGCCAACGGCGACTTCCAAGCCGGAGAACTCTCCAAGGCCGTCAACACGGAGAAGATCAATGAAATCACCGTGCGAAGCTGGCTTGCAAAGGCAGCAGAAAGAAAGTCAACTCTCGTGTTCTGCGTCGACCTGGCTCACGTCGCGGGACTGACGCAAACGTTCCGCAAACACGGATTCGACGCAAGATTCGTGACTGGTGATACGCCAAAAGTGGAAAGAAGTGCCATCCTGGAAGCATTTCGTGGGGGAGAGTTTCCCGTGCTCGTAAACTGCGGAGTGTTCACCGAGGGGACGGATATCCCAAACATTGACTGCGTCATTCTCGCTCGACCAACGCGATCTCGAAATCTGCTCGTACAGATGATTGGCAGGGGCATGAGGTTGCACAAAGGAAAGACGGACTGCCATGTCATTGACATGGTTTCCAGCCTTGAGACTGGCATCGTCACAACACCGACGCTCTTCGGCCTTGATCCGGGCGAGATTGTTGACCAGGCGTCGACGGCGGATATGCGTAAGACTAGTGAGAGAAGGGAGGCAGAAAAGATTCGACAGCACCAAGCCTACGACGCGTCCTCGAGCTCTCAATCCGTGTCCGCGGGCTCGGTCACTTTTACCGACTACAACTCTGTGTTCGATCTCATCGAGGATGCATCGGGGGAGAAGCACATTCGGGCCATCAGCCATTATGCCTGGGTACAGGTTGGCTTGGACAAATACGTTCTCTGTGCCCCCAACGGCAGCTTCATCAGGATTTCCAAGCTGGATGTCGAAGCTGGGAAAAACCAGCCAGCTTGGCAGGCTGTTGAGGTCAGGGCCCTTCCGCCTGGTATTTCCAAGTCACCATTTGCTGCTCCGAGAGAACTCTTGAGGGCCGCCACGTTCACCGACGCCGTGCACGGCAGTGACAAGTACGCCTCGGAAGTGTTTCCTCATGTATTCATCCACCGGTATCAGCGCTGGAGAAAGGGGCCGCCGACCAAGGGACAACTCGACTTCCTCAACAAGCTGCGTACGAAGCAAGAACCGTTGACAGCTGATGACGTGGACAAGGGCAAGGCAACTGATATGATCACTAAGATGAAGCACGGGGCGAGGGGCAGGTTTGCCAATATACTGACGGAGAAACGGCGTGTGGAACGCCACAGCCAGAAGAAAGCCCAGCAAGAGGCACGGGAGAGGGTCTCGGTTGGACCTATATCGTCATGAGAGACTGAAATGTCAAGAACACCGTTCTCACTATTCTGGATTATACCCAACTCAAATGTCAAGCACGATCATGAATAGAATCTAAAATTTGTCCTGTTTGGGTAGAATATACAACCAAAATTGCAGTTTTTAGTTGATCATGCTGGCTGGTGTGAGACGAATGGGAATCCATGTTGATACAGACAATAATGGCGTTGACTGAGCGGCATTCGTCCTCGTAGCGTTCTGTTGTCGACGTTTTGGTGGTCCTGACACCTTGTCAAACCCAAGAATCACATCCGAACTAATATTTCACAACATCACATACGAGAGTCATTGATCGACCATGGGTATCATTGCATGTCAAGGCCAACCTGAAAGGTGCGCTGAGGTATGTGTACAGGTTCCATCTTCATCACTCCCGCCTGCAGATCAACCAGCCGCTCAATATTGCGCTGTCTTGTCCGCCGCCATGACAATCTTTTCGTTCTCCGCCTGGCGGCTTCGCCGGGCCGACCAGCATAAAAAGAGCATGAACTTTTTTCCCCATCTTGCCACCTAGACATCACTGTAGTCCGATTCGTGGCCACTCGCGCATCGTCAAGCCGCATTTCGCGTTGACGGAGCCAGTGACTACGCAACCTGGCGACTAAGATGCCGATTTGGGGCAGTGGAAGAAACCGCACGACCCGCTAAACCCTTCTCTTTTTGATATCTTCATTTGACCGTCGTCGTCTCTGCTGACGACGTCGTCTGAAGATCATGAAAGCATCAAGCATTCGAAAACCAAACCGCGTACAAGGTATCTTTTCTTTTTTGTCCTCAGTCTCTCGACGTTGGGGGTATAAAGAGTGGACGTGAAATCGTGCCGAGACAAGGAACCATCAAAACCCAAAAACAACACTAAGGATTTCGACTGAAATCAGGTAAAACAGAACAAGAGCAAAGCACGAGGGCGACGCAACGCAAAACAGCAGAAACTTCGGCCGACCGATGCATCAGAAGCGACGTTCCGGGTATTGTACGCCAGGGTATATCCAGCCGGGGTATTTTGCACGTAGAGGTTCTAAGACGGGAATCTAACGGAAAGGTCCGATGGGACCGGGGTATCCAGAATTCGTAGAATGAGACGTAGAAGGGCGTCCGCTGTCGCCGGACGCACGAGTGCTGTGACGGGGCGTAACGTCACCAGGTTGGGGAATGGTCAGTTTGTCCGAACCATTCCCGAGGGGCCTGTGGGCCCAAGGGTTGTCGTCGTCTGGAAGATTGACGCCGCTATCGTTCCAGGGGTTGCGATCCGCATTAAAGCTGCGGGTAGACTCGATCGAAATGAGAGAAGACTTGGAAACATTGCTGGATCCTTTGAAAAAGTTGCCGTTCGTCGAGTGGGAGCTGTTCTTGCGGCGGTCGAGGAAAGACGAAATTGAGGTCATGCTGCCGGGCTTACGCAGGCGGTCGAAAATGGTGCTTCGCTCGCGAGCGACCTCGCCCTCGAAAGCGGCCTTGGTGGGAGAATCGGCGGCAATGGTGGCAGGAGCATGCTGAAGGAGCTTCGAGTCGAAGTATTGGAGGGAGTCCTCAAAAGAGTCCGACTTGGGACGGGGAATCGATCCCTTGAGAATGGTCACCTCGACACCAGCAGTGGCGAACTGTGCAAGCAAGAAGTCAATGGCATCGCGGAGGCCCCCAGCGTTGTTGCGAGTGAACGTCCAGCGCAAAGCGATGGCTGGGAGACCATCCTCAGAGTCGGCATCCTGGTGAACGGACACGTCGACTTCGTACTGGGTCTTCAACTTGGGGACAAGATCGTGAGCAAAGCTCGGCGATTCAAGGAACTTGATGAGCTCCGGAGTGCGAGTGAGAACGAGCTCGTGATTATCAGGCACCATGCCCTAAGAGCTGTCAGTATTTGTTCTGCTGGTGAGGGGCAAGTTTGTTGCCAATGCTTACCAAAAACTCGTCGACGCAATGAGGGACCTGCCACTGTGGGCCAGTCACGGTCACCTCATCGCTGGCTTGTTCGGTGCTTGGGAAGACGATCTTGCAGTTGTACTTGCTCTCCAGTTCATCAATGTCACTGAGACGTGCAAGGAGCTGGCGATGGTACAAACGGTCGACGTTCACGATCTGAGAGGTGTACTCCGAGTCCTAGTAGACATGTCAGTGACGGGCGGCAAAGTCATCGCTGAGGAAACTCACGGCTCTGTCGACCATCTCCAGAATCTCGTTCTTAACGGCATCGAGATTCTGGGCGTTCCTGGCAGGCGTGCGGCAGATGACGTTGTCAACCTTGACATCGTCGTCTTCGCGGCCCATGCCGCCTCGGTCCATTGCATTCGAGAACTTGACAAAGACAGAGTGCTTCTTCATGATGCGCTGAATATGCTGTCCTCCGATGCCAATGATGCGCTTGTGGTACTGGTCAGGGACATGGAAAGAGATGGAAGCGGGCATCTCTTGCTCAACAAGAGTCAGACCCTGCTTCATCGAGTCGTAGCTGGCGGCCATGACATCAATGTTGAAGTTGTACTCATTGAAGCCGTCGAAGATGATCTGGACACTGCTCTGGCCCATAATCTTGTTGATCTTTCCGTTCTTCTTGCCGCTGACGAATTCCTTGTGCTCATTGGCAAGCTCGATCTTGACGCGAATTTGGTACTGAGACTGCACGAGAAACTTAATCTCGGACATGACCATCAGGGCCGCCTTCACAGAGTCGTCAGATCCAGTGATGGAGAAGTTCATCTTATCGAAAGACAGATCGGCATCCGAGTTCGCACAAACATCGCCGAGCATGGTTCTGACGTCAGCGGGGTTGGGGAGCTGCCGGCTGTCAGGCTGCTGGATCCACCAAGCTGCACTGTAGAACTGTCCAGCCTGTGGTATCATGTCAGAACGTGTGTGAGAAAGGGCAGTCATGGCCATCCAGACTTACCAAAGCCATGATCTCGCGTACGGTGCGCTCGACATGCAGTCCTTCGCTGCCTTGGACTCGGACCATGTTGCGCTGGCTTGCAAGAGGCGGGAACAAGATGTAGGTGCCGTTTGCCTCGAGAATCTTGCGGACCTTGTCGAGGCGCGTGAGGAGAACGCTGTCAATCTTGGCAGGCGCGATAGTGACATCCTTCATGTACAGCCTAATGCGCGAAACGGTCTCATGGAGCTTCTGCTTAGCCAGTTCAATGGCCTGCGGGCTTTCTCCCGTGATGAAGATATCCGTTGGGTCTCTGCGGCTGGCGCCAGGAGGGCAGTAACGGTACATCTGAGAGAAAGGAGGCGGGAAGTAGATGGCGGTGCCGGTGGAAGACTCGATGAGCTTGATGTTCTTCCTGTGGCGGCCGCAAACGAGCTGGTGAATGGACAGGTCGAGCTTGGTGGCATCGACGACTCGGCCGAGCTGTGGTTTCGGTCAGCAAGCTGAGACATAAGCCAGCCAATGATTGGGCAGGCATACCAGAGTGTCAATTTGGATGAGGACACGGGCCTTCGCATGCTCGACCGAGAGAATGTCGCCGTAAATGGCGACTCTCCATCTCTGATCAACGCGCATCTCAGCATCGCCCGTCATGCCGTCAACCATAGGAGTCAACTTGGGGCCAAGGAGGAAAATGTCGACCCCGCAGTACTTGGAAATGTAATCCAGAGTGTCGGTAACTTGCTGTTTCAGAGCTCCGGCAGTAAGATCACAGACAAGATGACCTTCCACATCGACCGTCGTACAACGCTAGATTGGCATTCGTTAATCCACACATTTTGACCCAGCTCCTCATCGTCGAATAAACCTACCAGGACAGTCTGGTTGTCGTTCAAGATCGTCTCCCTGCTCTTGTGGACCATTTCCGGGGTACCCGAAAGACAGACGGTGGTGACCTGTTGTCCCTTTGCGTTCTTGGGCGAGGTAGAGATGACGTGAGCCTCGATCTGGAAGGGGCCGCTGGTGATGTCCTTGCAGACCTTGCGGAGGTTCGCGAGGTTCTGGGTGTGGACGGGCAACTCGTGGACACCCACGTCATCGGGAGCGTCTTCGGGATGGGTCCATCGGAGGACGGCGTCGGCGGTGGCATGGAGGATGTCCTCGGTGTTGGGACCGGCGAGGTCGGAGGCGAACGGAACGTTGAAGGAGTAGTGGATGATGGGCATCGGAGCATCGAGAGGCTGAGGTGAGCTTATTGAAGCAGCCTGCTGGGGAGCTGAGTCTCTTCTCGGGGCCATGGGGTTGATGGGCATGTTAGGACGACCCATTCCGAAGTTGGGGCTCATCCTCTCGGACCAGTGACGCATGTTTGCCAGTTTGTTCATATTGTGAGTGCAGATTGGCGGCCGGGCGAGCGAAGGGTTAGCGGACGACGAAGACGAGAGGCCGAAAGGAAGGGACCGCGAACAACAACTGGGGGGGTATTCAGTGAAAAACAAGGGGGATTTGGAAAAGAAAAAAGAATAAGGGGATAAGGGGAAAGAAGAGCGTAACGCTTCACGAGGCTCTCTATTCTCGCTCTCTCTCTCCTCAGACTCGACAAGGGGTCTGTAGAGAGGGAATGTTTTGTAGGTGGTGATTTTGAGGATGATGAGTGTGGAAGAACTGAGAAGAGGAGTCGGGAGATTCAGCCAGCGAGAGATGGTCATAGGTGGTCAAGGCCACACGGCAGACCCAGTCCAGCCAGGCCAGGCCAGGCAAGGCATGGCATGGCATGGCATGGTCCGGCCACTCCCAGTCCATCCCTCTGTTCCCCGTCCCAGTCTCGAAGGGCCCCAGTGCCCACTGCCCCCAGTGTGCAGAGCGCCCAGTCCCAGTCCAGCAACGAGCTCCACTCCGCCCATCCACCTCTCTACCTTAGCCCACTGCAGTGGTGCCCCCCCCGTCCAGTGTCCCAGAGTTCCCCGTCCCAGTCCATCAGCAGGTATCTTGGACACCAAATGTAGCGGCAACCGCATCGGTACATCTGAGAGACGTTCAAACTGCGCGAAGCAGCATGTAGCGCAGTACTTCTCTTGTCGCCCTCAGACCTGGCCAGTGCCCCCTGTTCAACCAGGCCCTCAGGCGAGGACCACTAAGTTTCCCCCGACGAGACCACCACCTCACCCACAACACACAACACACACACCACTCACGCTCCCACACACACATACCCACAGGCCAAAAGCCAGGGCACATCACCTCACACAGATTGAAGTTGAGAGCGAGGAGTAAGTAGGACATATCCAGTGGGGGACTATGCGTCCGTCCGGCTGGTGTGCCGCCCTTGAAGGCATGCAAGATCATGTGCGCCAATATCTCAGCGTGTCTCTTGAGTTTCTTCTCCTTCTTCTTCTCCTTCTTCTTCTCCTTCTTCTTCTCCTTCTTCTTCTCCTTCTTCTTCTCCTTAGGTAGGTATGCACAAATACAAAGTACCTTAGTGAACTCGTAAATGTTAGGTACCTGCTGGGCGCCTCTGAGGTACCAGGTAACTTCGGCATCTCAACATCCATGACGGGTGACGGTCCCTCGCACGGCGCACCCTTGCTCGTGGAGCGCTACCGCGCTGCAGCGGCCGCAGCTCACTGGCTCTCGCCGCTGACTGGCAGCCTGCAGGGTTTTGGAAGCCCCAGTGGGACGATGCCGAATGGAACTCCCAAAACCACCGCCGAGTCCAATTGGCGCTCTCAGACACTTGAAGGTACATTCAAGGAAGCCAATTTTGCTCTCATTCCACTCTCTTCCACCAACGAGCACAAAAATTCTCAGTCAAAAAACGAGGAAGCATTCGGCCCAAACCACCCAACAACTAATGGTGGGAGTTGACGGTCGATTACAACAACGCATTACGGATGCGTGGTATGTAACGTGGATCCGAGCCCGCCATCGTTGGTTGGCAGTCAGTCAGTGGCAGCTCAGAGTCTGCGGATGCGCCGAGCTATGGCTTCGGAAACCTGCGATATCCCAATTCCCGTCCCACGTCTAGGTCGTCCAAGGGCTCCGGTTCGGAACACCACCTCCTCTCATCCTGCCCGTCCCTGTTGTGCCTAAGGTACCTGGTCCGTCGTTGTCGTCGGCGTCGTGGTGTGTTGTCGATGCCACCTCGGGACTGTCTCTCACTTGCTCGGCTGGATGCAAAACCGTCGTCGTGCATGTATTCCACGCGTACCCAGCCCTCGTGCCGCCCGAACAGCCAACCCGGCACCGCAGATCAGAGACAAAATAGAAGACAGCACGAGCTGGGCCTGGTGGAGGGGAGAAACAGGCGGACCTTGTCTCTGCTCTGGGGGAGACTCGATGATGCCTTCGCGTTCATGTCGCTCGCTCCAAACAAGAATTCAAACAGATGCAGGGAACTCGAACTCCGGCCCAATTAACCAGTACCCCCTAGTAGTAGGGCTGTGTCCTACCTCTCTCTAGGTACCTAGGTAAGGTATTCGTACCTTACCTAAGGCACCTTACCTGTCCGTGCCCAGTGCGCCATATGAAGGTGTCCGATGTCCGGCTTATGTTTTTCTTCCCCATGGTGGTCATTTCCATCTTGTACTTTGTTTTCTTGTTTAGCTTGCGAGTAGATCGAGTCCCTGGTCAATTACTCCCCTAAATAAAGGCTTGCGGCATGGCACGCACGCATGGGTTTAGAACTTAAGCCTACCTCATAATCTCCCATCGTCAAGCACAGCCCCAGGGGTAGCCGACATCTTACGTACCTCCATACGAAGAATGCTGCACAGTTCTCGCTCGTTGCTCTCGGAATTCCTGGCATGACGGTCCCCAACTGCTGAAGCATGTCCGGCTGATGACAACGCCCAGCCCAACAGCTGTGAGGAGGCACTAGAGCCCTCGTCTGGCATGCTGCTTGATGAGGAAGGACCAGGTAGGAGCGTGTGCACCGGGCGAGCACCCGCAAGCTCCATCCCCCGAGGTACCGGAAAGTAGATGGACGCGTTCCTCCAACGCTTTATGCCCTCTTTGCGCCAAACAATAACCTTGGGGCTACTTTTTTTCTTGGCAAATTCTCCAGTGCACTCAGTCGCACCTACCACTTTGGCGGGAAGGCTATCAGATCCAGAGATGGCCCGGCTCCAACTGATCAGATACCGCCGGTGTCTTCCAACATTTCAACATTAATCGTCGTCCCAAAAGATGTTATCACTTCTGCGTTGACGACCAAGATGAGTCTGCTCAATTCCTCCCAGAACTGATACTTTCGTCCATCACCTGCGGTCCACCAGTTGGTCCGTCAGGTCGTCGTCCGTGGACGATGACATCTCGTGAATTAGGGTCAGCTCAACCCCACAACATTGTCCTCGACCTTACCTTAGGTACCTACCTACCTTACCTGCGACTCGTCGGTTGCTTGCGCACCGCCCACCGTCCGCTGCTGAGAGCCCCCCTCTCGTTTCGCCAGGAAGTCGCTCCTGCTGGGTTCCGAACGCTGGGGCACGCGACTGACAGCCGACTGTGGCCCGGCTTAACGGGATGATGTGGTCCAAGCAGGCTTACGCGGTGGTGGCCGAGGGTCTTTCCTCCTTCACAAGTCAGCCCTGGTCACGACTCAACTTTTGATGCTGCGACAGTGACGGCACTCATGATAGTCCGGATTCTGAATCGTCACCACCACATCCGTCGCCGTCATTGTCATGACCGCCGTCAGCGTCACCACCTGCATCGCGCCTAATACCACCTATCCGCGGTGCTGCCATTCCCCCAAGAGAGATTCCGTCGACATACGAGGAACGCCTCCATATTGAACATTGGACGTCCAATCTTTCTCCACGTCCGGGTCCATTCCAATGGGCATTGACTAAAGGTTGGTCCAACACACCCATTGGTGCATCTGCCGAGAACACCTGCGGTTCGCGGATTCCGGCGTGCGTCGACGGAGCACATCTGTCATCAAGAAAACGGCCTGATTTGGGCCCGCCGTCGCAAGATCGGTCTTAGTCAGGTCACTCTGAGGAGCTGTCGATCTGTCCAAAGGTTCCGGCGTTCTCTCACTCTGTGCATATCGGACCTCGAACAGCCAGCCTGCAGATACCTAGTTCAGACAGCCAGCCCGCCTATCTGCACGACTCCAGCTCCCAGGGCCTAGGGGCGCCGTTGGGCTGCTTTGCAGCACTACAATAGCCACCGCGCATTTCTTACTTGGTGTGTGTGTCTGTCCCATTGAACGAGAAAGATCGGCAAAAGGCACACGAGAATCTCCATACTTCCCAAAAGGTCATCCCCCGACATGTTGGAGCTTCGACTGAACTTTCGCCTTTCGCCCTGAAGTCAACCAACATCCCTGAACCCTTTGGCCAACTCTTCCGTCTACGCCTTTACGTCTCAAGGTGCGGGCGTGGCGTGGGGAGCTCGAGCCTCTAGTGAGAGCGTCCCGAATCCCACCGCACCATTCACCCGCGGACCGTGGCCGTGACTATGATCCAGGTAGCCAGTCACCGGCGCCTTCGGGATTTGCTACAGTCCTCCTAGCTAGCTGATAGGGCTGCCGGCATTGGGTAATCTGGGCATGTACCGGCGGTGGCACTTGGCTACTGGCCGCTCCCCTTCTGGGCTCGCGCCGCTCGCCGGAATGTTGGTTCCAACAGCGACTCGGAGACTTCGAGACAATGTTCACTGCGCACGCATACGGCGGTTGTACGGCCCCGAGAGGGTGACTGACACATGTCACGCAAACACCATGGGGATTGTGAATTAGGGCTTCCCTCGCGGGCCCTTGAGCCTGAGCTACCTGGCCCTATCTTGAGCTCGCCCTTGAAAAACATGTCCGAGACAGGGGAGATGCCGTCGACGCCGTCCGTCCTCGCCTGGAAACAAAAACAGGCGCTGGCAGTGGTGTCTGGTTGATTGATCTGCAACCATGGGAAAAGTGGCCGCGCCCCAGCCCCGGCTTGCTGCGACGGCGACCCACCGGCGAATCGACCTACGGAAGGGCGGTTTGCGTCCTCACGCACGCCTATCGTCTCCCAGCGCCAGAAACGGACGAACAAGACGCTCAAGATCCGGCATTTACAGGCGACCGCCAGCAGAGAGGTTGGTAGCGCTCTTCCGACCGTGGTGGGCAATGCGAATCCGGCTCATGGTGATTCAGCTATTTGCAACAGCCTACATCCCACCAGCAGCAGAAGGACGTAGATCGATGATCCCAGGATGAACGTTTCAACCTCGAACTGGTCTTCCACACAAGGGCACCCGGACCAACACAACGCAACAACAAGCAAATGGGCTGACTGGGTACGTCCTTGCAGTGACATTGACTGTTGAACTTTCTTCTCCGGACGAGGCGAGCGGATCAGAATAATGTTATATTGCACCTTGATGCAAGGGCTATGTGTGTTTGGCCGGACCCGCCGGAGCCTGTACACTCTAAACCTTTTGCAACCGATCAGAAAGGTGCACAGTTGATAGCGACTCTCGCACTCTGTCCCTAGCTGGCAACTGATATCTAAAAGTCAACTCGTGTGGTCAACTCTGCCTGTCTGCTTTTGCGCGACCAGCGGTGCGACCAGCGGTGCGACCAGCGGGATTGCCAGCAGCCTGCGGGAGTCTGCGTCCATTTGTAAGTTCGTCGTTTTGAGGAAAAGAGACCATGAGTTGTGAAGTCTGTCTTTTCTCTGACTTGTTTCAATCTGGGCCGTATAACCACGTTCACTTGGCTTTCTTTTTAAACCTAGCAACGTCTATCCCTCCCTTCTCTTCGTGTCCAAGTTGAGTTGAGCGCCCACCGACACACAACCCCCCCGTCTGAAGGGAGATCTGCAAGGACCACAGAAAAGAGTCTCCAGAAAACGAAGGACTGCTCACACAATGACTTCATCAGAGGGAGAGAATGCAAACCAAAGCTACTGGACGTGCCCGACTGCTGCCCACTTTCCCTGCTCCCTTCTCCTCCTTCCCTCACCCCTGAACAAGCAAGCGCCCAGCGTGCGTACGTAAGTAAAGCCACTGCATATTCCGAAACCCCAAACGACTCCAGACTCCCTCATCGGTCGGCGTCGAGGAGCGATCCCGGCCCCTTCTCTCTCTTGTGGCGCCAAAACTGTGTTGTGCGCGGCATATGTGGCAAGCTTCAAGGCCATCTGGAAACTTGACAAGAACCAAGGATGCAACCGCGGCCTCGGCAACTTTCTGTACCGTTCGTCTCACCATCACACCGTAACCAGGTTTAGGCAACATTTATTTTCAATCCAGCCTTTGCTAGGCTCACGCTATTATGTTTATTCGCTCGTCGACTTGTACATGCTCCTCATGATCCAAACTCCAGGACAGTAGTTGTGTAGTCTTACACGTGTCCCACCACGGCTGCTGCCGAAAAGCCCATCCCGAATTCCATCCCGTCCCTTCCTTCTCTCTGATTTCCGCGCCCAATGGAATCTTCCATTCAAATTTACTTTTACTGTTCGATAGCCTGCCATATGACTGCCGTTCCTCATAAAGCTTCTCACCGATACACCTGACGGGGCCCCTCCTCGGTGTAGTATACTTCCGGGGCGGCCACTCTCGGCCGCTCAATATACGATACCTCCGGTTCACCCCGGGCGGGGACCGGCTGACCGTAGTACGGCTGATCCAGCGGCCTGACACTATACTCTCTCCGCACAACGTGGGACTCGGCTGCCGGCCGTACGCTGTACGAACGAGGAATGGGCGGGATCACCTCCCGTCGACTTTCCGGGTGTATGGGCGCACCGCCGTAGTCCCGAACAGGCAGCTGCTCTGGTCTCACGCTCTGTACTCTCCCATACTCCCGAGGAAGTTCGTATCGTATCGTCTCGGCCGGACGCACCGTCGTCGCACGCATCATGTACTCCTGTGGCAACCCCTCCACAATGCGCCGCTCCGTTCCGCCCCTTATCTGAACATACTCCTCTCCTGGTGGCGGCATCGGTCTCGACGAGTATTCCCGCTGGCGATATATACGATGAGCATCTGACGTTCCATACTCTGGCTGGGTGAGCACACGGCGTGGTGCCGCGTACATGGGTGAGGTTCTCTGGTAAAGGACGTCATCGTCGCGCGGGTCCGGCCCGGGCCGTCTGGACTCGGCTCGGATCGGTGCTCTCTCGTAAATAATCTCTGGTTGTTGCGGCGCGGCCGACTGACGAAGCACGCTGGCGGGTTCGTAGTATCTGCGGCCGCTAGTGGGATCTACTACGACTCTGGCAGGCGGCCCCTTCGGGGGTCCCATAAGTGGTGATCCTCTCTCCCTCATGGCCGGGGAACGAGATCTTCCACGCTCAGCCACGGGGCGAGTACTCATACGCGTGACCTCGTAGCCGTCTCGGTAGTATCGTGCAGGTTCCCTACCGTAGCGATCGACACTAGCTGGAGAAGTTGCGTAAATCTCACTCGGCGCAGTATGGACGGCGTATACGCCAGGCGACTGTACTCGCCGTACATACTCTGCGCCACTAGGGACGCGGGCATCCTCCACGTACTCTCTTCCGTACCCGTATTCAGCAGCAACGGCGGCTTGACTGACAGCTCGGCGATACTCTTGGTTTTCGTAAGCTGGAGCTGCGGCTTCGTCCCTGTAGGAGCGAGAAAATTGGCGCTCTGACTGGGCATATCGAGGCTCCTCCTCTCCCTGTCTTCTCTGGCGCTTGGGGGGTCGAATAAACGAAGGCGCGTTCATGGGAGAGGGTGACCGGGGTTCAGGCTTGATGTAAGGCTCGGCCTCCTGCGCTTGCCGGGCCGCCTTCTTGTTCAACTTGTTCTTTTTCTTGCCCTTTCGCTTCTCAATATTCCGTCCTCCTTGTGGCGAACTATCAGGACTAGAAATAGTATTGGGCTCATTGCGCAAAGCCCTGACTTGCGCCGTGGTCCCTTGAGGGATGCTCACGTCTTGCGCATCTACTGCTGGAACCCGAGCAATGGCTAGAGACGAAACGTGTGCGGGCTGTGGGGCGATGGGAGATATGTTGTGAGCCCGGACTTGAATAAGTGGCGAAGGTTGACGATCAAGCAAAGAGTCTCTCAGTTGCTGGCGTCCTGCTACTGGAACAGACCTATCAGCACTGTTGTCAAGTTCTATGACGCCTGACTCCTCAGATCGACTGGCATTTCCGCTCCCACCTCCTGAAGTTGAACCTGTGTTATCTCCCCCTTCTGTTCTTTGCGTCGTGCCTACCGACGGTTCTCGGTCATATTGTGCGATATCGACTGCACTCGGGGCAGCTCGTGCGTGGGATGGAGTGAACGTCGAAGCTTGGCCCTGTGGCTGATGAGTAGCAGACGCATGGGAAAGCGAGGAAGGCAGGCCGGAGGTTGGACTGGTTTGAACCTGAGTCTGGAAGTCGAAGGGTTGTGAAGGCGCAGACGCCTTGTTTGCTTGCGTGGCAGCGTCAGGCTCGTTGCCTGCGCGGGAACTGAGGAGGGAAGAGTCGGGCGAGTTGTGTTGGGAGGAGTAGTACGAGTTCTCATCAAATGAATCACTTGCAGCTGAAGTGTTAGCAGCCAGCATAGCATTGGCAGGCATGGTTGTGGTAGCTTGGACAAGAGTGAGAGCTTTGGAGAGGACATCGGAGAGATCGATATCGGCGAGTGGCTCTGCCTGAGCCGAAGCCTTCACAGCCGCCCGTCGTTGATCGACCTCGTCCCGCAATGCTCGCTCAAGGCGCTGCCTCTGGAGCTGGATCTCGGCTTTGATCAGGTCATCAGATTTCTCGAGGAAAATAGGATTGATCTCAGTATTGCCGGAGCCATATGGTCTTTGGGGCAGATTCGCGTTAGTCGGGAGCAGGTTTCCCAAACCCGGAAGAGACGCGTTTTGCGTGTTTGCAACCAACTGAAAGCCCCCAGGCTGGTCGGGCTGACCGACTGCAGCCGAGTCTTTTGCCGGCGTGGAAGGGTTGGACAGAGAAGCGTTTGCAAAAGCAGGTGTTTGTTTCGCCAAATTGGCTGGCACCTTGATCCTAGGATGGGCGCCGGCAAGAATGGCATCGCGAAACTGAATGATCCTCTCGCACTGCTGTAACTGATAAAGTTCATCTTTCGAGAGACTTGGGGCAGAGGCGTGTGAGGCCATCGGCGGCAGCGTCGCAAGCTGGCCTTGAGCCATGGCGACGAGCAAGCAGCGCAGAAATCTTCTCCGCGCGAAAGGTCGACGTTCAAGCAAGAAAAAGCCACAGACAGCAAGGAAAGAAAGGAATGCGAGCGAACAGCAGAAAAACTAGACGGTAAAACCCTACACAGGCTGATGAGTACAGAATACAGGAAGAAATGAAAGAGATTTTGCTCTTCTGTGGAACAGAATCGAAAAGGAGTCGGATTTTTCTTGTTTGTTTGCTGGTGGATCAAATGATGCAGAGAGAAAAACCGAGTCAGCTGGGTCGTGCGCGTGGTGGTCCTTGATTCCCGGGATCAAGGCGACCTAGCGCAAGTTTGGAAGAATGGATACAGTAATTTCCTAGCAGGGATGCACTTAAGCGGGCTGTTTCCGGCCTGTGCACTCTCCAGCCATCGGAGCCACCCGTTGCCGTCATCCAGCCGGGAGCTACCCCCTGCAAACCGCCCGCTGCTATCCGTCCTACCTCAGTAATTACCTCAGAAGTAGCAACGTAGCATGCATGCCTTCTCGCCGACGTGACTCAACCACAAGACACTATTCAGCTCTCTACGCCGTGTATTAAGCAAAGCCAGACCCTCAGCTTGCGTTTGTCATCATTGAACCATTGAGATTGCAACCTCGAGAAATAAAAGAGTGCCACTGAGATTCCAACTGCCTGGTCTTGTGTCCTTCATGCCAGCCAGACTCCCACGCCTATTGAGAACCTTCCGTTCCCCAATTCCATCTTCAAGGTCTTATTCTCAACAACTACCGCGACCACTCATATCAACACGAATAATTGAGCAGCCCAACTTTGCCCCGGTTCTTAACCCAGTCTTTCGACATAGCCTACGCCATTCACACACCTCCAGGCCAGTAGTCATGGATCCCAGTATCCAACCCAATGGAGTCTCAGCTCCGAAGCCGGTGCTGTTCTTGTAGGTTGACGTTATTTGCATCTTTTCGAGCCACCGCTAACAGGTATCAGTGATATTGATAACTGTTTATACCCGCGGAGTAAGCTTTTGAGACCATTGAGATGTAATCTCGCAACCTGACACTTTCCAGGCTCAAGGGTACAGGACCATATGGCGCAACTCATCGACGAATACTTCGCAAAGCATTTGTCACTCTCCTGGGAGGACGCAGTGAAACTGCACAAGGAATATTATACGAACTATGGCCTAGCTATTGAAGGCTTGGTGAGACACCATCAAATCGATCCTCTGGAGTACAACTCAAAGGTCGACGACGCCCTTCCCCTCGAGGACATTCTGCAGTACAACCATGAATTGCGCGAGTTGCTTGAGGACGTCGACAAGAGCAAATGCACCATGTGGCTTCTTACCAATGCCTATGTCAATCACGCTAAGCGTGTCGTTAAACTACTCCGGATCGACGACCTCTTTGATGGACTGACCTTTTGCGATTACGGAGCCCAGCCGTTGGTCTGCAAGCCTGCCAAGGAGATGTACCTCAGAGCCATGAAGGAGGCTGGTGTCGAAAAGATGGAGGACTGCTACTTTGTTGGTAAGTTAATTGGCATCATGATACAGCAGACCTCGAGCTGACGTTCGACTATAGACGACTCGTACTTGAACTGTCAAAAGGCCACAGAGTACGGCTGGAATGTGGCGCACCTGGTGGAGGAGGGACTGCCTGTGCCGAGGACACAGGCATCCAAGCACCAGATCCGACACCTTAGAGAGCTACGAGAGGCATTCCCTCAATTCTTCAAGTCAAAGAACGTCTAATATCATAGAAGGCCCAGGCACTGATACAGAGTTGTGTCGTGATCAAGCACAATGGGTAACGGGGATTATTAGAGATGTAGAACGATGTAGAACCCCTGACGTAATGGGTATCAATGGTTTCATAGATGTTGGTAGCATACCCCCAATTCTTTTCCTTGCTCAACGCCAAAAGAAAAAGCCGTCCAAACGCCGCTCCCAGTTTCCCTCAGATAAATGTGTCACCCGCCGACGCTCAAGGTCTGCGAATGCTTCTGATGACCTCGTCGAGCTTACCGAGGATCTGGTCCTTCTCCTTAATTGCGTCCTGTCTCTGTGCCTTGGCAACCTTGAGCTCGTCTTCCAACTCCTGTATGTATCGCTCCTGATCAACCTCGCTGCTATCCAAGCCTGGCAGACTGGAAATGAGGACTTCGATTTGTTGTTCCGTTATAATCAAGTCGCGTGACAGCTCAGCTAGGCCTTCCTTGAATTCGTCCGCGGGGAGAGGGTCCACTGCGCGCTGTCAGTCAAAATGCTCAAAGGCTACCGATGAACATCTGCAGCGGTTATCGTACCCTCCTTCTGATCCGGTTCCTGCTTGACATCGCGTATCTTGTCGTTGGGGCCAAGAAGTTCTAGGTCGTGGCGTCGGTGGACGAAGTGGAAGCTTGCGACGAATTGCTGGGCAAGCTAAAGGATGTGTCAGCGATCACGGTGTCGCATGGCAAGAAGGAGGGACTATCTCTTACCTGATCCACAGCGTCTTGCAGTTGAGTGAGTCTGTCACCCATGTTGCCGGTCGTCTAGTGGCCGTTGTTGACATTGATCTCAGTTTGGTTGAAGTGCCGCAGACGGCTCGTATGACGGCTGGCAGCGGCAGGTATTCCGCGTGTGGCGCACGGGCCAGATCAATATCGAATGGAGCAGCAGAAAAGCGTGTTCGGTACGTACCCACCGTACCTCAACTTCAACTCATCGTCCCAGGCCATGTTTCTTCAATAAGTGATGGGCTTTTTGCGCCGGAACATGCCAGGACGCTTCTGCCGAAACCAACTTTGCCATATCCCAGGAGCATGTATGCTCTGCGACGCTCACTAGACAGGAAATGGTTTCGTCCTCTGCGACTTCTTCCCCATGCCGGTCAACCACGTCAACTCTCGACACGAACATCACTGAGACAGAAGGGGAAAAAAGGGCAGGACTTGCCGGTTCCCGACGCATCAACAGCAAAGCACCATGACCTTGCGTCTTTCCTAGACTATGCAGATCGAACTGGGCTTGACACGGCATCTACCATCTATGTTGGAACTCATTACGAATACACCGTGTCGTCGATTCTCTCTCAATGTGGAATTCAAGCTATGAGAGTGGGTGGCGTCTCAGACTATGGTGTCGATCTGCTCGGACATTGGAAACTACCGTCGCGAAAAACCAGCTTGAAGCTCATCTTTCAGTGCAAAGGAGGGGCTCAGAAGGTAACTCCTGCGGTCACCCGAGAATTGGAAGGGGCCTTTATTGGTGCCCCAGTTGGTTGGCGTGGCGAAGGAGTCATTGCCTTCCTTGTAAGCACGAAAACAGCAAGCAAAGGGGTACGCGAAGGTCTCGGACGAAGCCGATGGCCGATGGGATTCATCTCGTGCTCCGAGGACGGCATTATTCGGCAGATGCTCTGGAATCAACGAGCTGAGGAGGAAGGCCTAAGGGGAGTCGATGTCACTATGCGTCATCCCAAAGATGGAGCCGGCGAGTCGCAGGTTGTCTTGACATATAAGGGCAAGCGAGTTGGGACAATCGTTGATTCTACAGTCATCGAGGGTGGTGAAGCTGACTGAGCTCTTCCGATACACACTGGGAGATGGCCACGGTCAAGACGATAATACGGGGAGACAAATGGATGAATTGTAAGAGACTATCACAGAAAGAATGCGGTCTCAGAAGCCGTGGTGCGGTTTTCAGAATCAAAAATCTCAAGCTGCAGATGGCTAGGTGTGTGAAGGTGTCATAGCAATCACCTCCGGGTTTCTCCCCAGTAGACCATTCCACAACAACCCTAAACGCCTAGCTTCAAATGAAAATTCAGACAAACGTATGATATGTTGCTTTAGCTAAAACAGAAGCCGCCAACTGCTGTCAACGAGGAGCTATGTTAGATAACAGCGGTAGGAAGTAGTTAAAGCTCGACGCTACGGGAGCCCACATCCACACACTCCTCTTGCAGTGGGGCAAAAAGGACGTCAACACCAAAAACATACATACAACACCGGGTATTCGCTGGTCGTCACCGACCCAACTACTAATCCAGCCCTCACTGGCTTATCTATGGGAGAGCGGACGGGATCCCGAGTTTTCCAGTGGGTATGGTCGTATGTGCTGATAACCCAGTGTGAGGTTGACTATATTCGCTGCGACCAGTCCGGAGAGCTTTGGGACAACATCATCTTAACAGAACATGTCAAACGAGGTCACTCAAAGATACACACAGACATATGCTGTCATTAACATCGCATGTATAAGGCAGAGTAGCCCTAGATTGGCCCTCTGTCTCTAATTCCCGCGTGGCGAAGCATTTGCCGTCCACTTACACCCAGATGATCTGCACGTCTGTGCTCTGCCATCTTAAACCTCTAGATCGGTGCATTAGCGAATACGACGTATTCCCCATTGATAATGCAGATGCCTTACTCTATAATCTGAAAAACTTGTCTTTATGTATACTGGTAAATACGTCGTATATAGAGTTAGGAGTGCGCTGACGACAGTGCCGAAGAAGCGGTCCAGTAGATAAATTCCGCTCGTCCTCAACATGTTCAACATCTTGCTGTTTTCCTTTGGGGCGACTAAGTCATCTCTGTTGAAAATAACTTGACTTACGCTGAAGTATATTTCTTGATAGTCTCTTCCCTCCCCTCTGTACTCTGTTTCTGTTTGAGTCTTTGTTCTTTACAAGATGCTCGGGCGCCAACCACGCCACAGTCGACTCATGTTGGCTGCGTCGATGCTCACGAATCTCGCCGAGTGTTCATCGAATCGAACTGTCACGGAAATCTGCGTTTCGTTCGTGCAGGGTTTTCCCCAACTCACTCTGCTTCCTAACAATACCGGTTACTCTTCTATCAATGAAGGTATGTTGTCATATGATGGCTCTTGCAGCAATGCCTTCGCCGAAGATGGATAATATCTTGGACCCGATCCCAGGTCCTTCAAACACCTTCTTCCTTTGAAGTTTATATGTTCACTAAGATACTAGTATCAGAACGGAGAACATGATGGACACTGACGCTTCAGTCAGGATATTTCAGTGCGGAAGAGTGGCTCGGTCCGGCTTGCATCTTCACACCCGACAGCCCGCAAAGTATGGCAACTGCAGTGCAGATACTGGCACAATCTGGGGTCCAATTTGCGGTGCGCGGAGGCGGGTGGATGCCCATACCAGGCGCTGCGAACGTTGATTCAAACGGAATCCTGTTGGCCACCACAAACCTAACGGGCCTTCAACTAGCCGACGACCGCAAGTCGATCTCGGTAGCGTCCGGTCATAATTGGGCAGACATATACAACTACCTGTCCCCAGACGGTTTGGCAGTTGTGGGTAGTCGCATTGGCGTCGTCGGGGTTCCCGGATTCATGTTAGGAGGAGGAATGTCCTTCTTGGGCAACCAGTATGGATGGGCGTCAGGGAATGTTGTGGGCTATGAGGTAAGAATCTCTCTCTCCCCAGGATTGTATGATAAGAAAGAAGACTAAGTGGACATAGGCTGTTCTATCCAGCGGGTCTATCGTCTACGCCACCTCAACGAACGAATACTCTGATCTCTTCTGGGCACTCCGTGGAGGGGGCAACAACTTCGCCATTGTCACCAGGTTCGATCTCAAGACATACGAGATTGAGAAGGTGGCCGTTGGCAACGTGGCTTACGGCTCCGGCCAGCGTGACTCCTTCCTTGCCGACCTGTACGACTTCTCCCGGAATGGAGTGCAGGACCAACGAGCCTTTGTCCTCCCGACCATCTCCTACGTCCCAGCCGCGGGGCCTAACATTACATATTCGGCGACGCTGTTCTACAACGACAACAACGAAACCTCTCCCTCCGCACTGCAACGATTTCTCCCCCCGCAGGTCATCCCGAAGACCAGCACTTTTGCAACCCGCACTCTGGCTAACTGGTCAGCCGAGGCCGACCAGGGCTTCGACCAGGTGCACGGCCAGAACTTCCGATTTCACGGCTTCACCATGTTGTCGAACCTCGATGCCTTGTACACCGCGCACGACGCATTTTTTCAGCTTGCCCAGGAACGCGGCCCAGCGATCAAAGGGTTCATCTCCACGCTTGCTATGAACCTTATCTCGCGGTCCTTCATCGAGACGAACCGGGGGGCTGATCCGGCTGGCGATCCTATGGGTATTGACAGCGATGCAGGGCCGTACTTTATGTGTGAGCAGACCTTTTCTTGGTCGCTCAAGAACGACACTGGCGCCATTGAGACGCTCATTGCGGACATCAACTCAGAGATGAGCGCCAAGTTGGGAGACAAGATGGTTCCTTTTTTGTATCTCAACAACGCGGGAAATGGGCAGGATGTGTTCAACACGTACAACGCCGCAAATCTGCAACGGCTAAAGACCATCAAGGCCAAATACGACACCGAAGGAGTGTATACCAGCTTGCTGGTGGGAGGGTTCAAGCTATGAATACTTCGCGAGGTCCCACACAGTTTAGGGGCATGCCATTGCTCGAGTCTAGTTGATGTGTCTCATTCCGGGGCCTGATGAGCGCATTTACGAGCCAGGAATCTCGGCATTGTTATTCTGTGTAAATTATCCAGCAAACAAATGTCAGCTGTTTTGTAGCAAACCAAACTATGTCTCGCGGGTGATTCAGCACAAATACATCCCAGCGTGTTGCAGTGAGCTGCTAATCTCACCGGTCGTTAACAGTATGAGATGTGTATACCAAGTCTTCCCATACATATCTAGGACAATTCGGTCTTCTTTGTGTCCACCTGCGTTCACTGAGGAGCCCTTCAGGTTTCCTGTATGATATCTGTTGACACTGCTCATGTCAGGAACATTGTATCCAGAGAACCTCCAAGAGTTAAGACATCACCAAATGAAACTATGGCAGAGCTAATATCCCACGGTCTGATAATACGTGCTAGCACGGCCAACTTTGAGATTGTGGACAAACAGAATTGGGTCATAGCCCGATTGGACAGTGACTGAGATGATCGAGATTGCAGTCTATGCGTCTAATAGTATTGTGCGTACATTTTCTTTTGGATACGAGCTAGTAGCCTTGTAAAAGAATGGAACGAATGTTTTATTACCAACAGTTTTGGTAGTTGATGCCACTTGTGCTGTGTTCTGCCTGCTGCTGTACTGCTGTGCTGCTGGAACAAGAACGGTCAGCCACCGCCGTGAATTTCAGAATGTTGAAGTATTCTGCCGCACTTACCAAGGTCACAGCATGACGAAGTCTATTCAAAGCATCTGCCGATGCAGGCATAATCATGGCCGCAAGCTCCAACTCAGGCGGTCCTCTCATCACGCTCGTTGAAGCAGTTGGCGTAGCAGCCATAGTCATCCTTGGCGCATCCAAAGACGCACTGCTGCGCAGCCGACCGGCGGGTTTCGAGGCCGCGCTTGTCGAAGCACTGGGAGATGCAAACGTAGTCGTGACCACAGGCGCCGACGCAGCCGACGTCTTCGCCGCGAACATTGAGAGCTGCGGAGCTGACGCCGACGGCGAGGCCGGCGATGGTGGCGAGGAGGGCGGAGAATTGCATCTTGACTGAAGATGGAGTTGCTTGGAACGCAAATAAGACTGTTTTGAAGCTGAAAGATTGCGCTGACGAGTTGGTTCAGGCATTTCCAAGAACGACGATGAAGGCGAAATTATATACTCCAAGAGCTGGGAGCACTTGCAAGAGCGTCAGTCGACTCTGTGAACCATGCTTTCCACTTCTTCCATGAGATACGACGTATTGCCAGTGAGCTCGAGTTCACAACGAGTCATCATCCAATCGACAAGTTTGTATCATTCCCACCGCATCTTGCCAGACTTCTTACTGGATATGGTGATGTTTGGCAACTTGTCTGCTGCGCCATGCTCCCAGTTGTATCCATAGGGTGATGTACGCTTGAATTTTGTAAACAGCTTGCCGACCATCCGAAGGTGAACAAAGACCTCGCCAGTACCTTTCATAAATGGGAAAATACTGTCGTGGGCAGTGGGCTGATTGTGTGTGTATGTCGAGGAGTGGTGCTCTAGCGTGGTTGGCCCCTTTTCGCCAACTTATTGCAACTACACATACAGTTGTTCAGCGCAGCCGTCTCTAAATCAAGGTCCAAATTCCCCCCCGTAGAGGGAAATTAGATATCACAACGTACCGTATGCTTTGACACGTCGTATTGGAAACAGACCATGCGGCGTACATCGGAGGCCGAGCTGTGGGGAGATCGTGGCCCATCTATCCACTCTACGGCCCCTTCGCTGTTCGATAATCCGTAAGAAGACTCGCGAAGGCGACCGACTACAGTGGGAACCCTACTCAAACTATATGAAAAATTCTCAAGTAGCTGAACTGTCGGTGGAACCGAGCTGATGTGACGACAGAGCGTTGCCAGGTGCCTAGAAATCTCCAAATCTGCCTGCTCAAGCATGTCTAGGGTCAATTAACTTTCCTTGCGTTGATAGGTGAGGGTAAGGCGGAATGCTACCAGGAACCAGTCTTACACCCAGTAATCTTTTGACAATGCCCGGGAAAGCAAGTACGACTGATGTGCAAAGGTGTCGCGGTGGCGGCTAGCTTTGCACAACAAGCGCCATGATGCTGACGGTAAGGCCAGGTACTAGAGGGCAGGGTTGGAGGTTCTATTTTCTAGCAATATCGTCGGTGTGGCCGCGATGGATATCATGGCTTTGAATGATTTGACACTCATCCTTACACGTCCCCGCGGACCTACACATCCCAGACGTCTACTACCCTATGGCTGCCTCTCTCCGTAGTACTGCAGTGCCGCAGTCAGTACTAATTGAGTGGAATCGCTCATCTTAGGCGTCACCGTGGTCACTGTCTGTGGCATATTTTAACAGTCAATATGAGGAATCCGCATGCGGCTATCTAACCCTGCCCACCTGCCGGTCGCCCCTAACCCGAAGAAAACAGCCCCCTTCGTGAAGCATTCCTCGTTCCTGTCGCTGGGGAGCCTGCACACACCTGAGTGTGCCCGTGTAACGCAAATCGAGTGCCTGGTAAAGATGAGGTTGTGTGTATGCAGTTTTGAGAGTGTTGTAATGCATAGACAATCGAGAGAGGCAAAAGGGTATTTCCTCTTCTCGAGAGGAAAAGCCCGATCCCAATTACGCCAAGTATCCAAGCTCGTCATCCTCGAGCCGTTCCAAGTACTCCTTGTCGAGGAGAATCTCTATGCACTTCTTGATATCCGAAACCTTTGGCACGAAGCGCGACCGAATCTGGTTGATAGTTTCGCTGACGAGCTGCGTGTGCTTCATCTTCTTTCTCGCCTTCATGATACGAACGATGGCAGACTGTGTGGCTTGTTAGCATATGTCAAAAGGTGAGTCGGATTCGCCAGATACGTACCTGCAACAACAGCTTGCGGTCCTCCTCGATCGTCTTGTTGGTCTCCACTTCCTCCTGCTTGGCTTCCTTGGCTCCTCCGAGGTTCAAGTTCACTCTGATCTTCTTGCTCTTGAAGTCGTAGTTGAGCCTGAAGCTCTTGCCTGCCTCGGGCTTGCCATCGGGGGAGATGATGAGAACCTTGGCCTTGAGAAGGATGGCCAGAGCCTGGTCCAGGACCTCAGAGCTTAGCAGGGTCACACCGGCGATATCCTCGTAGGTGTGTTTGTCCTTGTCGTTGAACATGAGCAAGATCGCCATCTGATACACCGACACCTGGAAGGTGTAGGGCGTTTTGCTGTTCTTGCAGTACCCTGCCTTCAGCTCACCCTTGCACAACTGCCAGAGCCACGTCAACTTGCGACCCTCGTGCCTATTCTTGTAGAAGCGAGCGAATCGCTCACAGTCCTCATTGATCTCAGCGGGTGGAGTGAAGCTGGTGTTTGGTGCTGTCAACGGCCAGAAACCGGTACCCAGGATCGAGTACTGGGAGTCCAGAGCGTTCTTGGTAATGCCAAGACCCGCAACATGCTCCTTGAAGCTGACGTTCAAGTCCTTGGAGGTCTGCATGTCCTGGAACATTCTCTGGAGCTTGTTCGTGTACTCAAAACCGCACGCCTCTTTAAGCTTACTGATCATGCTTGTCTCTGCATCGTCCGACGAGGAGTTACTGTGGACCAATCTGCGAGCCAGCATGCGGGAGTAGAACTTTTGGAAGACGTCCTTGTCCTCGATGTACTTGAAAACGGTCATGATCTGCGTGAGAGTGTTCTCAAGCTCGCCCTCCTCGATTCCGGTGCTGCTCTTGCGAAGCAGAACATCCGTGTACTTGGCCAACAGCTCAGGAGACTTGTTGGAGCCCGACTTGCAGACCTCGTTTCTGTTGATGAATTCGCGGCAGGCGTTGTCAAGGGATCTCGTAAACTCTGCCTCAGCTTCGAAAGCTCGCGTTACCAAGCCCGAGTACTGAGAATGGATCTCCAACAGCGCATCGACGTAGACCTTGGGCTCCAGCTTCTCTGCATCCGATGCCACCTTCTGTACTGCTCCCAGGCCGGCCTTACGGACATGAGTCTCGAATCTTTGGCGGAGAGGATCCAAACCTTCGGGAATTCTTGATAGAAGGTTGTACATCCTGGCCATGTCTTCTTCTCTGTCGTTGTCGAGAAGGACCTGGAATTCGTCTCGCAAGAGCTGGGAGTGATCCGCAATCAGAGCTTGGTTACAGGTCTTCCGGAGGGGATTGATGATATCAGCGTGAAGATACATCTTGACACGCTCCTCCTCCTCCTGTAAACGAGCAGCAGCCTTCTTCATGTATTCGACCACGCTGTTCTCGGCCACGAACTGCTTAGACTCATTCTGGTAGTAGGTCTTCGTATGTTCTAAGAACGGTTTCTCGAAGTGGAAGCGGTAGACGTCGAGGGTCGACTTGGTGGGATCGGAGTCATCGAGGCCGAGGGACACGAAGGAATCAACGACTTGCTTGATCTGGCCGTACTCGATCGTCTCGCCATTGCGTTGCTTCTCGACGAGCTTCAACACCGCCTCCATGACCTTCCCAGATACGTCTTCGAACAGCACCCTACGCCATTGGACCAAGTGGAGCGTGTAGACGTCGTAGATGTTTTTCTTGCCCTCGTCCATTTCACGCTTGACCCAGTGTCGGTTCAGATACCGGAACAGGTGGTGGATGTATTTGGCGGCGACCGTGTATCTGTTCCATTCTTTGATGTAGAATGTCAGGAGAGCCTCGTCGGTGTGTGTCTTGGATTGCTGGACGAGTCCTTCGAGGTGGGACTTGAGGTATTCGATGAGCTTATTGTAAAGTTCCTCGCCAAGGAGGTGGGCTGTTCATTCCCAGTGGTCAGCACGGGCACATTCTTGCATGCGAATCTTGGCTGCTGACTTACCTCCTCTGTGATTGCCAGAACCAATACTTCCTTGAGGCACTGAGAGCCCAACGGCCTTCTGAGATGTACAAAAGTTGTGGACGGCACTGCAACTAGGTCAGAGTGGTTCAACAACAATCGATCAGCGCTACCTACGTGTATACTCCCATGTACTGCGGCACGAAGGAAACGTCAGCAATCTTGCATCAGGCGGCAAGCCCGCAGAGGGAGGGAAGGCGCGGGGCAGCGAGGGGACTCACGATCTGCATGTCAATACCGCGCTCGAGATCAAGCATGATACGCTGGATCCCGGCCTCGAGATATTTCCATCTGCAAACAGTCAGCGCGGGTTGTCGGCCAGCAGCGAAGCCAGAGGCGTCGCAAGGCTGCAAAAGTCGACTCACGTTGCTCCGATGTCCTCCCTGTTGGGAACCGGAGGCATCTGCTGAACTGTGGGCGCCATCTTCTCTACTGTCAACACCCGAGGGTCTCGAATCGTATCCGTAGTCGTCGTGTATCTTGTTCGGCAGAAGAGTGTGGCGAGGCCGTCGTGGCCGTTGATGGGGGGGATAAGATGTTGGCCGACGGGAGGTAGTCGACAGGAGGTTTCGCGGGGAGCGGGGTGCTGCTCTGTAGAAATAGAAACTGTTAAAAAAAATCTCGACGTAAGTTTCGGTGGACGGGTCAATGAATGGACGTGGTGTCTCCGGTCCCGCGGTTGCCAGAAAGGTGCCGAAGAATCAGGACGTGGTGATGGATGTGGTCAGAAAGGGTGGCGGCACCAGGGTCGACCTCTTTCGCATCAGGGTTGGAAGCAGAGGCGGGCGCGGTTGAGGGCTGTTGGTCGCAAGGGTTTGGGACGTGATGGAGGGATGGAGAGAGGGGAGCGAGGTAGGAGAGAGCCGGCTGCCTTACGAAGTTGGAGGAGCTGCGTGGGCAGGACAGGAACGCGGCGCCCTTTGTCTGAGTCAGAGCGGGCAGGAGGGAAGTGAGGACGAAGATATTCTGAAAGGGCAGGAAGAAGATGGAAGCAGAAAAGAAGGAAGTCGCAGCCTGGACCAGAACAGGTCAGCGCGTTCAATCAGGCAGAGGCAGGCAGGCAGGCAGCCGGAGGCAGTCAGTGGACGGATGCTGCTTTGGGTGCGTGAGTGCTTGTACGGCGTATGGAGGCGTCCGGTGGTGGAGGAACTGAAGACGGGCCACTGACACTGAAGTCGCACTGGTGGATGTCCTGGGCGTGGGACCTTCAATCCATGGGCCGGTCGGGGGGACTTGTGGGGGCATACCTGAATGAGGCTAGCTTGCGGTTTTGCCGCTTCTGACCGCCCATCAGCCTCAAGTGATGCACTCTGGGAAAGGCAAGGCGTGCTTTGCGGTGCCGTGTGCTTAATTAGGCGCCCATGGGCTGCCTACCTAGTTGCCAGGGGGTGAGATCGATCAAGTTAAATGTATCCTCCGGGCATTTTCAGCCTTACTCCGTATCACTTTCCCCAGGTTGCTCGAGCATCGCCGACATCTTCAGGCTGAGGTTGTGATGGCATTCCAGGTTGGCTCTTACATAAATAATCATGCATCACGTGGACAAGACGTATTGACGTCCCTTTCCAGATACGTAATATTCAAGATGATGGCTGTAATTTTTGGTCTGCCGCGTCCAATCGTGTCAAGTCATGAACATGTCTCAATGGCCTGCTGCTTATTGTTGTTGAATGCCCCACGCCCGTCCGTCTGAAGTTGAAAAGATACACTGCCGGAACCTTGCAACGCTGTCCTGGTCTGCGGACGGCACCGGACAAAGCCGCTCGTCCAAGACCCAAGGAACCAGTGCCAGCAGTTACAGAGAGGTCTAGGGGCTGCTGGTATGTATGTACGGCACGCTTGGACCAAAGAGAAATGCATCAGATTTTCCACTCATGTTCTCTCGCCTCTCCACTGTAGCCAAGATATTAAAAGTCAGTAAGACAGCACATTTTTCCCACTCAAAGAAAGAGAAGCCCAACACCCACTGGTGTGACATAACACATGTATTGAAGTAATAATCATTAACAAAGAAGAGCCATAAAGAGCATCCGCACTCCAGCTATAGTACAGGCTTTTAATACACCGGGTATACCCAACCAAGAGAGCCCAAGGCGGCTTGTCCAGCTACATGTGATCGTGAGAGCTTTCATCCTCGCCTCCGCCAAGTCGTTGTACCGTACGGAAAATATTGACCACGAAGTTCATGGTCCACGCCAGCAGCCCTACCAGCTGGAAGGATGCCAGTGCCTTTGACAGGTGCCTCGCTGGGCCTGCGTCCACATTATGGAAAACCAGAGATTCAAACGCCAGGGACGTACTGGCGGATTTGAATATGATGAAGAAGAGGTCCAGCAGAATTAGGGAGATCTTCTGCACAGCCGGGCGAAGACCCAGAGGCTTGCCTGTGTACTCGTCCCAGAGCATGTAGCCGATGTAAGGCAGTGCGACCGTATCGACTGCAATGGCCACAATGCTTTGTGCGCGTTCAGGACTCGATCCGCTCTTGGCATTCTCTACCTTATAAATACGAGCTGCAATCGCAAGAGCAATAATCGATGTAACCATGACCGTGAGTCGGAAGGTGAGAGGGATCAGGTAGTGTCGTAATACCATGGACCACAGCCTCTTCCAGATGGTCTTGGACTGTTTCCTCCTTGAGGTCTTACTCTCCACGTCTCGATGCATCGTTTCGTCATAGCGCTTGTTGAAGTCAGGCTGCAACTTATCCAGCACTGATGCGTCCACAACTTCCGACTCCTCGCCCTCCATGTGCCCATATGTCGAGGATTGAAGGAAGTCTCGCCATGCGGCGGGCGGGCCTTGTGTCGCTGCTCGGTGCTTCGAGACGATGACGGGATCTGCGGTCCGCAAGTGGTCCCATTTTCTTCCGTGCTGTGCTCCTTTGCCTCTGAAGACGTCTGTGAGTTTGATTTTCGGGCGCGTGCGGGAGTTCTCTAGGAACGGGTCGCCGGCGAGGTCAACGTAGCCATCTCGGGATACTCGACGATCGGGTTCGGCGGGCGCATGATTGTGCTGAGGAGGAACGGCCGGCGCCGGGGGTGAGAGCAATCGCAGCTGGTCTTCTGTGGCCTGGCCGTATCGTGTCTCGTAGGAATCGATCCATGCTGCAAAGGGAGGGTAGGTCAGCAAGGTGCGCAGCCAGCCACGACCACCCAGCGAAAATCGCCTCGAGGGTACTTACGAGGGAGAGACCGCGGGGCCCTCAATCGCGAAGCACCTGTGTCGATTGCAGTGCTACTGGTACCGACGGAAGCTCGGAAATCGGGCGAGCCAGAACTGCCAGGCGGGTGACTGGCTGTGCTCATCGCGGTCGCAGCCGCGGCTGGGGCGGGACTGAATAAGGGCGACTATGCCGAAGTGGACGGGGGCTGAGAGCGTCTGGGGTTCAACGCTTTCTCAATCGCGCGGCGGAGGGCTCTCATATTATATGCACTCCGCCCTCCGGTGGTAGCGGCAAAAGGTGGATGTATCGATATTAGGCGCGTAACAAGACAACGCAGTGTGCTGTTGGTGCTTCTTCAAAGTCGAAAGGGAGGTTGGAGGTTGGTGCGAGAGCACAGAGGGTAGAAGCGAACTCGAACCACACACACAGAGGATAGAGGGGAAGAGAAGGATTATTGAAGGAAAGGCGCGAAGGGAAAAGGAAGGCAGGGAAAGGAAGGGTAGAAAAAAAGCAAGGAACCTTAAGGTAAGGTACTGGAGAGGTAGGGCGAGAGAGCGCGTGACGGGAGGAGGGACAGCCGCAGCAGCAGCAGCAGCAGCCGTTGGGTTGAGTGAGAGCGTGCTGAGTGCAGGTGGCCGGTCGAACTCAACGGCGGCGGCGGCTGTGTCTCGTGGGAACGACGGGCTAGCGTTGCTGGCCAGCTGCCTTTGCCCTGCTTGGGTCCTATTTCTTGGCTTGGCGCCGTTGATTGATGAGAGGTAATACCGGCGCTGACTCTTGGTGTGGCAGGGGAAACAACACCACCAAATATAAGGGCGGCCGGCATGCAGCAGCGTGCGAGAACAGACCACACAACACGATCCGATCTGATGGACTGTTCGTGATGACGGAGAGGTACTGTAAGGTATGAAGCGGTCCCGGGCGTTTCCAGCAAACCGGGAAAGTGTGCAGACAGAGAAGTGAGCGCCGAGTACCTTACGGACTTCCTTTCGCAGCGCCGCGCAGCGCAACAACACCTCGAGAGCGCAGGCAACGGAACCTGCAAACAAGGGAGCAGAGAATGGGAAAACGAAGAGAACCAATGGAGCGTGCCTGAGTGACAGGTAAACCGCGGTAGCACTGGATTAACGTGTGGATCCCCCTGGGGATGGTCGGGCTCCTTCAGCGTCAAGGTGGTGGAGGTACGTACCGCCTATCCGCGGACATTTTTATCTGCAGAGGGACCTGGACAGCTGAATGCGAATGCTCATTCGCACCCTTCGCACCCGGGCAGGCAATACCACCTCACCTCGCCTTCGCCTCGCATAGCAGCGCCTTGAGCCGCGAGCTCGCAGCCTTTTTAGCGGGTTTCGAATCCTAACTTGCGCCGCGCCATCTGGGACTTCTGAAAAATTCGCAAAAGATAGAGGGGCACACGGAAGCCTAGCGCTTCCTGGGAGACAGGTGGACCCCCCGGACTGATTGTGCAGTGTGCTCTTCAGGGCCCGTTGGCCCCCATGGCTACCCAACACCGCCCGCGACTGGGGATCCCGATTGGACCTGGATGCAACCACTGTCGAGGCTCCCGGGGCATCCCTCGTGTACCGTCCTAACACTGGATCGCCAATTCAGCGCACCACTTAAATCGCTCCAGCGACCTATGACGCCCATGTGCGTCACTCTCTGGCCCAGGCTTAACCCAGGAAGCTTGACCCAGAAGCTAAGATGGATGACAGGGGCCAGGGCTGCAGCATCACAGCTTTTGCCGGGTTCAGTGCTGCCTTCAAAACTCGCACTCCACGAACTGCGTCAAAATTGCCTCCTTTCACGACAAGGACCACAGAGGCCGCCCGCATCGCGACTTTTCGACAATTCGCCCCTTCGCTCTCCGTCTTGTACAAAAATCACCATGAGTCCTGCGGCCATCTAGTCCTATCGAGCTTCACCGAGCCGAGCCCTACCCCCGCCCACCGCTTTTCACCCCTCCTCCGTCCGTCGCAACTCCAGCCAGTTGCCGGTCGCAGATCCTCGGACGACGACGATTACGACGACGACGACATCCGTGCTTCTCGATCGTTTCCCCCCCGCATCCGCCTCTGAGCCTCGGCATCCACGATGCGTGTTTACCTCCTCCCACTCACCACGAGCCGGACTCTACTCTATTCCCAGCGACTCAATGTAGTGACAACAAACAAGCAAGGCTTGGCAGACAAGGTATCCAAAAAGGCGTCCAAGCTCTGGGCCGGCTGGGAGGCCAAAGAAAGCGGGTGGCAGAAGAAGGTTGTCAACTATGGAAACTATGCCCTTCGCCGAATTCCATATGAAGAGTGGGGTCTGAAGTCCGTCCCGCCAGTTTCTGCACGCCGCAAAGACGATGAGCTCAAGGGCAAGGAAAAGGTTGAGCTGGTATACCCTGACGCAATCATTCCGACGACCAAGGCCGAACAGGTAGTGAGGACGTTGGCGACGGAGCGACATGCCTTGCATAGAAAGAAGATGCTGTGGTGTCTCATTGGAATGCCTATCTCGGCGCCGTTTGCCCTGGTACCGGTGTAAGACAAGCCGCGAGGTCGTTGTTGCACAAGAAATACTGCTGACATTTCTTTTTATTAGGATACCTAATCTGCCTTTCTTCTACTTGGCGTATCGTGCTTGGTCACACTGGCGCGCTCTCGAAGGAGGCAAGCACCTCCGATTCCTGTTGGACAACAAACTCCTGGCTCTGAACCCGTCCAAGCTTCTGAACGATATCTACGACCCATTAATCCCAGCCAACACATCCCCAACGCCATCGAAGCCAGCCACGGGCGACGTCAACCCCCTGAAGGGCAAGGACGAAGCCGTCAAGGACGAAGAAATCCTCCTCTCGCAGGCCAATGGCCAGCGCATAGCCAAGGCCCTCGAACTGCCCGAGCTGGGTGTCGAGATCGAGAGGGCCATCTGGCAGGCCAACCATGCCAAGAAGGTCAAACAAGAGGAAGCCGCAAAGCATGCCGACGCCGACGCTCCAAGGGATAAAGAAAAGTCCACGAGCCCGGGTGAGGACGAGAAGAAGTAGTCTCTGTGAGGCTACCAGTTTCCGCCTGGACGGTGTATGATGTGTGTGTGCTCTTAGACGCGAGCCCGGAATGATATACGAATAAGAATAATGCGGCGTTTTGGTTCCGACGTTCGGATAGACTCCTCTCTCATCTTCGACTGTTTGCCTGTTACGGCTTTTCTCCTCTCTGTTTGATGATGGGTATTGTTCCTTTTAAGTCTCCTCTCTCTCAAAGTAGACGGAGTCAGGACCTAAGGTGCCTCGGAACCCTGGTATATGTGGAAGCCGTGTGCTCGAAGCACTGGCAAGCAACCGCAGATGCACATCAGCCCAATTGCCAGGGCGACTCGCCTCGCCGTGTCTTTGGAGAAGGGGCTGCGAAGCTTTGGGACAAGTGTCGGCCACTGCTGCGGGCTCCCATCTGATGTGTCGACGCCGAGCAGGTCGTCCAATTCGCAAAAGAAATCGTCCTCCTCGCTGTCCGTCTCCTTCCAGTGTGCTGCGCGGATGTGTACTTGAGGCTGCTTCTTTTTCTTGAGGTCGGGCATGATGATTGCCGTTCTCGCCGCGGCGTCCTGGGTGTCGCAGTCGGCGATGATGCTGAGAATCTCCTCCCGGGTATATATCCTGCTTTCCCTCGTCAAGGCCTCCGACTTCCATGCCATGGCAGCCTTGTGACGTAGTAGTCTCTGTGTCGGGCTCACGTCCCCGCGGCCTTGCAACCTTCTCTTCTCCCGCAGCCTCTGGTGCCGTTGAGGTGCGACGACGTCGACATCTGGGTTCAGAGGCGACGGGATGAGCGGGCTGTAGGCGGCCCGGCTCGGCAGCGTCGACAACTTGAGCATGGTTTTTGTTGTCATTGTGGTGTAATTGGGATGGGCGAGGGGTGCTTTAGCTTGGTGGGCTGGCTACCATGGAGAGAGGGACGGGCCGCGCTTCTTCTTTCGTGAGGATTGCAGAGAAATGGTCAGGATGCTTCGGCCCCCAGTGCACTCATGGTAGCTCTGAAAGAGTGGGTTGGTTCCGGGAAGAAAGAGGGGAGATTAGATGGAGGGCTTGTCCGGAGTAAAAGGACCACCGAGATGGAGGGCCGTTATCTTGTCAAAACAGCCGTATCCTGGGGTTGTGGTATGAATGTATGCATGCCCGGGATGTAGAGATATGGACGGCCGCCTCTGCTGGAATGTCTCTTGAACGACACAGGTACGAGAGGGATGCCTCAGACCTGCGCGTTCCTCCCTGGTGTCAGTCTCCAATTCCACCCTGCTCAGCTTGAAACGTGCACCACTTGCCGGGCACACAGGCAGGGTCGAGTAAATAAAGTGAAAACACACCCAAGGGGCGGAATTGGAATCAACAGGTAAAACAAGAGCTCGAATGGCGAAATAAATGCGGGCGTGCGTGCAATCGAACTCTGGACTGGAGTGGGTGTCGTGTTGTATGTATATTGTGCTGCGTGTGTGTATAAGTACGGCTCAAGGCCATGCAGGCACACCACCTCAGCACGCCACGGTTACTCTCACCGTCCCTCTTTTCCCGTCCGATCCCCTGATTCCCTCCGCTCTTCTCCCCCATTCGTCCAGCTCGCCCATGGGGTGCTCTCCGCTCGGGCACAGGAAGGATGTAGGTGGGAGAAGATGCAAGGCGTTGGTTGGTGGTTGTGCATCTTTGGTGCTAGGGGAAGCGTACCGTAGTTTCGTTGAGTTCCGTGACAAAGTTCGCCCAGCAAGGTGGCCCAGCCAGCCTTTTCCCTCTAATCCGTCGGCGGCCGGGGAGGGGGCCAGAACTAAGGTAGACCCCACCCACAGGGCCAGGCCAACCAACCTAACGCTACGAAGCTGCGCGTTTGCGTGCTCCGGCTGTCCGAGCTAGCCCATGAACGACTTTTTTGGACCACGGGCCGCCCGCGCGAGGGCCAATCCATGGATGTAGGGAGGGAGATCTTTTTCTCGTCAAAGTCACCTCACCTTCTGGTCAAGGGGGCAATTGGAGGATGCACTTCTTCGCCTCTTTTTTTTTCTATCGCCATCCGCTAGCTAATATTTTTTCCAATGGCACCTGGACTTGACTCTGGGCTCCCTCAAGCGTTCGACCTCGGCGCACAAGACCTGGAATTCGCAGGCAAGACTGGGAAATTGCCCCTCAATCCATCGTGACCAGATGCCCGGGACATTCTTTGCTACATATCCCCTCCACCTCACTGGCGCTCTGTGAATTTGCCCTCGCCACTTGTTGCTCTACCCAACACAACCTACCCCACGAGGCGCTCTACATGGCGTTACTGCGCCTCACTTGGTGTAATTCTCCATGGGTTCACAAAAACTGCTGCGGGAGAGAGAGCCCTATGGAATTCTAATTGTGGGAGGCAATCAAGGGGACTCGCATTTGCTTTTTCCTAGTGGCTCCCGCAGATAACCCCAAAGACTTTAATGTCTGATAGATAAGACAATTCCCACGCACGGCCGATGTGTTGTTGCTGATAAGTCCCCAACTGCAGCTATCCCTGTCCACCGAACCGATGGATGCTGCGCTACTGATAAGAGAAATGATAAGAAACGCCGCTTGACGTGCCCGCTCGACGGAAAGGGACATTGCATACACGAAAACGAATAGAGGCCATGCGAGGAACGGCGCAAGGGGTTGTGGCGGCTCGGCTGTTGACGAGAGAAGTCAAGACCTGCCTGGCATTCGCCGCCTCGAAGTGTGAGATATGCAAAACATTGAGCCAAGTCTTGGGGGCAATCAGCCACGGAACAACTCAAAGTCACTGAGAGAGAGAGGGAGCTGGAGGAAGAGCTGAAAAAGCCCCAGGCGGGGGAAATCTGGGGCGGGGGGACGTGGGTTCGCAATTGCGCTGTGACAGCGGTTTCTCCACCAGATCCCGGCCTCCCCTCCCGTTCTGCGGTATCTTTTTTGGGGCCGCCGATGCACACGGATCCCTGCCTCTTCGCCGGCGGTTTGGGCGTTGTTCCCAACGACTTCCCTCGGCTTTGTGGGGCCCGCTGCCCTCCGTCCGTCGCGCCGAGGCCCATGTTTCGCCCCGGCGTGTTTACCATGCCGCAGCTGAGGGAAGATGCATCAGCGGAAATTCCTCACGATCAAAAAACATGCGGTGCCCAGCTCTTTTGCCACCCACATCTGGCATTGGTGTTATTATCGATGGTTCATTGTCACTTTCAGCAGCTGCGAACACACAGAGAAGATCCTCAGAGCAACAAACAGAAGGATGTTTGGTTCGCATCATATCACTCGGGAGAGATGGTCCGCAACAATTGTATGAAATAACTCTGTAATCATATTATTGTAGTTGTCGCAATTGCGACAAATGCGAAGGTAGACTCTTGCAACCCCGGAAAGTAATGCTTTATTACTTTACATGTGGTATACCAAAACAGTCACAATTGAAGAAAACTAAGTACCTCATTAAATGTGTAGGAATAGCAGTGCTATGAATTTCGGGTTTCTTTTCTTTCCAGCCCTCCTCTTTTGATTTATTGCTTTCGTCTTTCTTGTCGCTCTCGTCCTCTTTGTCGCTGTCCTTGTCGTTAAAGCCCCTCTACGCATGTTTACTTTAGCTTAAGTGATTAGTTGGCTTAACAGTATTAAGACTACCTGTGAAGTCCACGACAGGGAATACAGGGCTGGCTTCTCAAAGCTTTCGATATTCAAGGGAAAGGATAGAATGAACTTACTGTGGCTAGGCCAACAGGGCAGATTATGGGCTTCCAAATGTCATGCACGTCGTAGAAGTAAATGGAAGAGCTTCAATTCGAGACCTTGGGTGTGTTGAAAGCATCTCTCTCAGAATTGCGTTTCTATACACCAGACCGCCCGCCGATGGGTTCTCTAGACAGATACCCAAGACAAGTCATCAAAATGCTTAATGACCATTTTTTTCTTACCAAGAATCGAGTGAATGATCCCCTCATTTTTGAGAGCATCGCGGAGCAAAACTGCTATCAAAATGCAGCAAAAGCGCCACGCAGCCCGCCGCGCAAGGCCCCCACACTTAGCTAGAGAGATAGACAGATTGAACGAAACAGAGGCCTGCACTCCCACATAATAGACCTCAAATTCGGTGGCCCATGGTCCTCGAAATCTGTCAGAACGACGATGAGCACTACATGGAATGAGAAGCTCGCCCGCCTACAGTGCTCCCTGAGGGCCTACTCTTCTGCGTCGGAACCGACGGAAGAGGGAGACTGGTGGTATCAAGCACGATGATAATAATGGCAATACAAAACACCTCCATAAGTACATCCAAGGGCTCCTAGAGTGCCAACGGTAGACCCTGCGATGTGATCTAGGGCTATATGCACCCCTTCTCTTTTCAAAAGTGACAGTTTCAGGAAAACCCATTCTTTTACAGTGAAGGTTGTGACAAGTCTTCAATCTACTAAGCCATATAGCTGAACAGCAAATGAAGAATAGAGTACGTCCAAAAAAAGTTCAAAAAAATTGTAAAGGACAAACCCATGGCACTGCTTCTACACAGGCAGGACACGAGGATACGCCCCAAGGTAAATACACGGGTATGTTACCAAGGAGATGCTCAATAACAACGAGATTCTAGCTGAGGGTCAAAAGGCTCTGATCTTGACCTTCTTATAAGATCAGGCATTGCAGAATCACGAGACAGAGGTAGACGGGTCTCAGAGGCGCAAATGAGGGCCAAAGATAGCAGCGGCGAACCAACACTCAGAAATGTGGAAACACTCTGTTTTATCAGCGCTTGTTGTCGAATTCGATGCTACCCACGGTCTCGATTTTGCTGTCGCTCAGCATCTATTTCTTGTCAAGACGTAAGTCAAATGTGGAGGATGCGTGAGCTGCGAGTAATGTAAGCCTGCCGCGTTGCGGGTCAAGTTCTCGCGAGGACATTCACCACCCGGTCGCCTGCCCGCCCGCCCTGCTGTGCCGGGGATAGACCGGGCGGTGAGTGAACGCCTGTGTGAAATACAGCGTATTTGTTCTATGCCCACTTGAGATCAAACACAGGCCAAAGTGCTGCTATCGCGTAAGTCGAACTGTAGTGTTAAAAGAGGTTGAATTGAGGGGGTGTCGCGATGCTCATCAAAAAAGCGGGAATAATATATAGGATAGAAGACGCGATGCGTGGTCTTACTAGGTGTGACCACATATTAAGTTACGATAATTTCTATACACAAGTTGAAGCAGATCTCAAGAGAGTAGTACTAAAGAATATTAAATACTAAAACAGGGATAATATTAAGGACAATATAGAGGGGTATTAGCTCTCCTTATATTTAACATACTATAATGTTTTATTTAAGACATTAATATAAAGGAGGATAGAGGATAACAGTAAGAGGAAGGGTGGAGATGAGAGGAAGGGTAACGATAAAAGAGACGAGAGACGACGGGAGAGGTGACGAGAGGTGACGAGAGAGAGACGACGAGAGAGACGACGAGAGAGACGACGAGAGAGACGACGAGAGAGACGACGAGAGAGACGACGAGAGAGACGACGAGAGAGACGACGAGAGAGACGACGAGAGAGACGACGAGAGAGACGACGGCAAGAAAAACCACGCAATAGCCAATTCATTATATCATAGTAATGCGTTATTGCCTCTATTCTCAATCGCGAAAGACTTTTGAGTTCCCACAACCTCGCACGGAAGGTAAGGTATCCTATATACTCCACGCAAAGCAGACATTTCAGGCTCCTTTTTAGCAGCCATAACCACTAACACTTCGCCCCTTTTTCATTCGTCCCTGGATTAAGGCCTCGCAAGCGCTCCGAGGCCTGAAAATGTAACTCGAACCTAATAGGCCTCCAACGCCTACCTACCACTCTCTAGCGACCTGAACATTCGTAGTTATCTGCCCCGTGGGACAGATAACGTAGCATAGACGTTATGAAGAGAAAGAGCAAAAGCAAAGAAAAACACGCAAAATTATAGGTATAGGCATCGAGAAAGAAGCCTGCATCTGCATCGCTCCTTCCATCATAAGGGGAGATTTTCGCGCGGAAGTAGCAGTAGCCGTTGCTCCTGCCACTACACCAACGCCGGCCCCACCTCTGCCGCCGCGCCTGCCGTTGTCACGCCTGCCGCCGGCGCTCAGCATCTCCGGCCGCCGCCGGCCCCACTACCGCCACTGTCCCCGGTATCGATGCTGTCAGGATCCCTATCGTCGGTATCCCTATCGTCGGTATCCCTATCGTCGGTATCCCTATCGTCGGTATCCCTATTGCCATCGTCCGTCCCCGTCGTCCGTCCCCGTCGTCCATCCTCGTCGTCCATCCTCGTCGCCCGTCCCCGCTCTTACGCGGTAGTTGACTGAGGGGTAGAAACTTCTGAGTCGCCCACCATATCGGCAACGCGCAGTTTCTTGGCAGCTCGACCAGACTCGGAAGACGAGTCGGCAGCTTCCTTAGCCTCTTTAAGCTCAAGCTCCATTTCATCGAGGCGTCTCTTGAGGTTGTTCTCCCTTCGATGGCTGTCTTCCAGTTGCTTGTTGCTGGCCTCCAACTGCGATCGTAGCTGCGCCTCGGCCTTACCGCTAATCTCCTGCCCTCTCCTCGCGCTTGCCTCGTCTTGCTCCATCTGGCTGAGCCTTCCGCGGAAGAGCTCGTTGATCAATTCGAGTTCGCTGACGCGGGTTTTCAGAGCTGAGTTGGCTGCAATAAGCTGTTCGTGGGTTTGCGGGACGTCGAGATGGCGGTCGCCGTTCAGAGGGGATGCGGAGCGGTTTTCTCCGCCGACGTTGAAGCCCAGCTGTGAGTCGTCCATATTCCCGAAGACAGGCAGGCTTGGGTTGTAGAGGGAAGGCGTAGCCGTACGGGATACTGGAGAGTCGGAGCCGTCGATATTGCCGTTCGCGGACTTCCTGCGCGCTGCGTTGTTTAGGTCCATACCGTTCGGATCGGCGCCGGCGAAGTTGGCGGCTTGTTGCTGTTGCTGCTTTCTTCGAGTTAGCCAGTGGACCCACAACCGGAAAGAGCTAAAGAGCTCGCGCGCGTACCTTCTTCTTCGCGAGATCTGGGCGCATCGTCTTCACACGATTGCGACTCTTGATAACATCACTATTATAGATCGTCAGCAACACTCCAATACATCAAAATGAAGAGAATTAACGCGCGTTTTCAAACTTATTGGGCGTGCCCGGCCGTGTAATTTGAGGAATAAACCGCAAGCGTTGCAGAGAACCGAGCCATATTCGTCGCGGCGCCATAAAGGCGTTGTGGAGGTTTGGCAGTTTTGGCAAGTGGGCTGCGTGGGTTGCTCCTGGTTAGCGGTGGCCATCATCTTCGCTATCGTCTCTGTCGTCTCTGGTCACCGTCGTCTGCGTGTTCTGTTGTAAAAGAGTGTTGAGGGTTGTGTAATGGGATATGGCACTTCGACTTCGCGATGATGGGACTGGCGGGCTTCTTGAAGGGGGCAGCAGAGTTGAGTTGATAAAATATCTTATCAGACCCACATAAACCCGCGGGCCCCACACTTGCAGGGGTCCTTATCTGGCCACTGAGAGCCAACCACCGACAACGCTTATTTGGCGCGGAAAGTGGTATCGATGCAAGATAGGTGTCGGAGACAGAGGCGACGGCGGGGGACGACAACGACGAGGACGGGGGATGACAGGGGACGATGGGGGACGACGGAGGACGACGGAGGACGACGGCGACAGAGAGAGAGGACGACGACGGAGAGGGACAGGGACTCACAGTGCCAGAAGTGGATCCTCCGCCGGTAGTGGCCGCCGGAGAAGCATAGGTAGGCTGCTGCATCGGCGCAGAGGGAGTCGGCGTGGGCGCGGGCGCGGGCGCGGGTGCTGTCATAGGCGCAGGCGCGGATGCGGGCGCGGGCGCAGGAATAGTCGCGGTTCTGTGGATCACCAGCTATCAGTTCTTATCCCTCCACTTTATCGGCCACGGTGCGGAACGAGGGCGCATAGCGTTTGCAAGGTGCAAGACGCAATGTCGGCTCCTTCGTCCGCCCTTGCCTGGGATATCACGTACCGCAGCTGTGGCGAGCTCGTCGTGGAGTTGGCTTGCGCAAGCGCCGAGATGCCTGGCAACTGCTGCAGAGAAGCGGATGCCGATGTTGACGTCGAACTCGGTCGGGAGATGGGCTCGAGGGTCGTTGGCGGCGGCGGGAGGCCGGAAAGTGCTGTGCCCTCCTCCATGGTCGGTCGGAAAGAGCTTTGGACTCTGTGCGCTTGAGAAGGAGAGGGCGGTCGTTGTTGAGCGTCGCTGAGGAGATGCAGACGAGATACGGAACAGAGTCGATCGAGGTTCCGAGGTTGCTGACTTTGATGGTGAAAGCAGACCGATATCGCGAGATGAAAAGACCGATTCGCGAGGTTGAGTCGGTCTGTGAGATGGACGTCGATGTAGGCGCAAGAGCAGGCGTCGGCCTTACGATTGCTGGGATGATCGCGTTCGTGTGTGGAGAAGGAGGTATCGAGGCTGCGCGATGTCGAGATCGTCTTCTTGCGCGTGGAGTTGAAAATTTCTCAGCAAAGAGAACCACGTGTTGGCCTGTGAGAGTCTCGTCTGATGTGTCGAGGTAAGCCTGCGCCGAATTCGATGTTGCAGGAGACGTGGAGGTTCGCGCGCAGCTCAGGCGGGACAGTGATGCGTGAAAGCAAGGAAGGGGAGAAAAAAAAAATTAGTTGCTGCAGGTGAGCACGGTCCGGATAGCGACTCAGAAGTCGAGAGCGCGTCGATCGATCGCACAGTGGGTTGTACCTGCGAAAGTAGTTCAATTTGGCGGGGAAGCAATTCGGTGAAGCTCTGACAACCAGGTCTGAGACATTAAGTAACCGCTTTGGTTCTTGGAAGTGTGTTTGAAAAGTCAGGCACCGCGGTGGTGTGTTACCATTTCGTCCCCTTAACGAGAGCAAGGCAAATTACTCCCTGCGCGACAGCTTGGCCTATCACGCTTCTCTGCTTAGTTGCAGTCCGGGGACTGGCAGAAGATGCACAATGATTGGACCGGATGCCGCACTCTCGGTGGAGTGCCCCTCAGCCTTATTGTGCAGATTGAGATGGGTCAAGTTGAGGTTTTGTCAACGTAATAGGGGCATATCAACGCCCCTGCTGTGTGGGAGAACCAGTGCCGTTATCTGATCACCGATAATGCCGAAGACGTTCAAGGAGCTCTAGACTTGACCAATGGTGGATGTAGGTGATCACGATGTTTGGCTATCATGCTCGGAGACCGGCTTTCGGTATCTGGGGTGAGCTTTGATGCAATTGTTGAGAGGGGACCTTCATTGCATGTGTCCACAGACTTCAATACGGGATGGTCGATGATGGCGGCAGGAGTCAAATTAGCTGATACCTGCCATTTCGTTATTATTTAGAAGATACAAGGTAATTGGTGTCGTCTTGGCCTGAACTCAAAAGACATGTTCGCTGGAAGTCATCATGAAAGATGACACGAAAGAAGAAAACAAGGAAGTCACTGAAGACAATTGTAACTTCTCCGAGACAAAGCCACTCCCTCAGTAGGTCAACCTTAGCAATTCAATCAGAGAAGAGGCTTTAGAGAAACAGCATGGACACATTATGTCAGTTGGCAACATGATTCGAACCTGACTCTTAGTACCTAGGTGGACCTTGGGTGGCTTCGGTGAGCCCACCACGGACGGTGCTCCCGCTGACTGTAAGTGCCCCGCTTTTATGCTTTTTATCGATAAGAATCTTTTTTTTTTTTTCGATGGCTTGTACTGCCGCCGCATTTTTTCGAAACGGACAGGCGCAGCATTCATCCTCAATCAATCACACACGACATCCGCCAAGATGCCCTCCACATATAAGAAGGACAAGCCGTGGGATACGGACGATATCGACAAGTGGAAGGTCGACCCTTTCACTCCTGCCGACAATGCTGGCGGCACTTTCGCCGAGGAGTCGTCCTTTGCGATTGTTTTCCCCAAGTACCGCGAAGTCTATCTGAAGGAGGCATGGCCTCTCGTCACCAAGTCTCTCGAGAAGCACGGCATTGCCTGCTCGCTCGACTTGATTGAAGGTTCTATGACCGTCAAGACGACAAGGTAAGAGACTGCCTCGTCCTCTGGCACAACCCTTACGGCCAAGTCCACTAACACGAGACAAGAAAAACATTCGATCCCGCCGCCATCCTAAACGCCCGCGACCTCATCAAGCTCCTCGCTCGAAGCGTCCCCGCGCCCCAGGCCATCAAGATTCTCGACGACGGCGTCGCCTGCGACGTCATCAAGATCCGCAGTCTCGTGCGCAACAAGGAGCGCTACGTCAAGCGCCGCCAGCGCATCCTCGGCCCCAACGGCTCGACGCTCAAGGCCCTGGAGCTGCTCACCCAGACCTACATCCTCGTGCAGGGCAGCACCGTCTCGGTCATGGGACCCTACAAGGGCCTGAAGGAGGTCCGCCGCGTCGTCGAGGACTGCATGAACAACATCCACCCCATCTACCACATCAAGGAGCTCATGATCAAGCGCGAGCTCGCAAAGGACCCGGAGCTTGCGAGCGAGAGCTGGGACCGCTTCCTGCCCAACTTCAAGAAGAAGACGCTCAGCAAGAGACGCGTGCCGCTCAAGGTCACCGACAAGGCCAAGAAGACGTACACGCCCTTCCCGCCGGCGCCCGAGAAGAGCAAGGTCGACAAGCAGATCGAGACGGGAGAGTACTTCCTCGGCAAGGAGGCCAAGGCCAAGGCCGCCCAGGCCGAGAGGATCGAGCAGCAGAAGCAGAAGAAGGAGGAGAAGCTGCGCGAGAGGGAAAAGGATTTCGTCCCGCCCGAAGAGTTGGGCCACAAGAGGAAGAAGAGAAAGAAGAACGAGGACGACGAGTGAGAGGCGGCGGTGTTGAGCGTGGTGGAGATTATCATGTAGATTGGAGTGGTGGACGCCTGTTGCATCTCCGCAGAAAAGGGGTCGCCGCGCACATTGGTGAGATGGTAGCTCGCCCAAGATACCCTTCCATTCAAGATTTCAAGAGCTTTCTCACGTTAGCAGTGGTAGATTGCTGGAGATGCATCAGGTCAATAGCTGTACATCAGAGCATGCAATGTCACGATGGGAGCACTAGCGGGGTGTGTGTGTATGTAATGAAGTTGACTTGAGAATAAAGTTGACCAAGCTACCCTAGAGAACCACGATGACTTCGGCTTCCAACGAAATCCCTTGTCCAAGCAAATTCTCTCTGCACATCTCGGATCTTGATTCTTCCCGGTCCAGGACGCTGTCAATGCCTAACGGCGCTTGGTCCATGGAGCACATTCTCTCTCGACGCATTCTTTCCGTCAGCGTATCAGTCCCGTCTGCGACTTTCAACCCGAGCAGTCAAAGTAGCGACGGTAGTAGTACATTCCCATCGTTCCGTAAGGGTAGTAGAGCTCCCAACCGTCGTCCCAGCTGCCCCACTCGCGGCCGGCGTACTTGAGCGTCGGGTAGCGCATCTGGTTGATGAAGAAGACGGTGACCCAGCGAAGGCCGGAGAAGATGTCGTGCCACACGCCCCAAGTCCAAGGGTGGAGGTCGCCGGTAAGCTCGCAATCGTTGTAGAAGACCCAGGCGCGGTTGGGGACATCTCTGTTGCTCATCTCGTGGCACCAGGCGCCGAACATGCACTGGCTGGGGTCTTTGTTCGGAGTACACCAGTCGGTTGGGTCGGGAGGATCGACCTCGCGGCGGCGAAGTTCGGAGATGTCGGGGCTGCTGGTGGCGTTGTTGAGGTTGGAGGCGGTCAGGAGGGCGTTCCAGTGCTCAGGGTCGATGGGGATCAGCTTGATGCCGCGCTTGATGGCCTCCTCCTCAGTGATGTTGAAAGGGTTCTCATGGTGGAAGGTGGCAGGAGCGAGGTGGGGACCGAGAGTAAGCTGGGAAGGAACCTTGCCCAAGTTGACAGCAGGGGCGGACTTGATGGAAGAAGTGGACTTGTCGGTGTAGTCATAGGCACGCTGGGTGTTGATATGGGCAGGAGCAACGGATTGCTTGAGGTTGTTGTTGTTGTTGCCGTGCTCGAAGTTGCCGTTGTTGGTGATGGCAACAGTGGCATCAATAGCAACGGCACTCACAGCCATGAAAAGCATGAGGGCCACAGCTGAGATGGCAAGGAAGGCTCTGTGCCGCATCTTGAAGGGAAGGATGGTGTGGGAGTCGTGCAGCTGACAGTGGTTGTGATTCTTTGGGGGAGTAGTGTTTGGAGAAAATCTGTGGGAGAGGTGAGGTGGGAAAAGAAAAAAGAAAAAAAGATGTGAGGTAGGTAGGGTGGGCGAAAAAAAGGACGTAAGGAACAAGAGACCAGAGGTGAAGTGGGAGGGCCCTCTAAGCGAGATGTACATCAAGCCCAAGGAAGGAGCCAGCACAGTGAACAAAATTCAATGTTGAAAGTGAGAGTGACGGTTCTCTGGCTGATGTCCAGCAGATCAGAAAGTACAAGAGAAAAAATCCATACAAAGATGAGGTGGCCCTTGCAGTTCTGTAGGACTTCGTGGGTGACCATCCATCTGGCTACGTCGTCTAGGTGCTGTATGTTGACATTCAGGAGGAAGCTTTGACAGTTGCTGTCGTAGTTCGCTGTTTTAATACACTACCTTATGAGTTGAACTGGGAAGGACCTCCTCAGTGTTCCTTCCCAGACACGGTGTACTTGGATTACCTTATTCAGAAGAGCCAAGTAGGAACATAACAACAAATAATGATAAGGCCCTCCACAACCCGGAGTCTAGTAGACATCATAAGAGCACTCATAAATTGCTTGTCACATAACTCTGGAATAACAGCGCCATCTGTGATGTTTTCTCACTGTGGGACAAGGACAACACCGGCAGGTGATACGTGGATAGCAAACACAAGAAGCTGGCATGCGCTCGAATTACAATTTCTGCGAACTCATCTACAACTTGGATGGCGACGCCGCCGTAGAATCGTTAAACTCAACGACCAGCTTACCAAACTGCTTGCCAGCCTCCATGTCCTTGAACAAACTGTCAATACCCTCAAGATTCGTCAGTCCCTTGACCGTGCGGCTGACAATTGGCCGAATCTTCTTTTCTCTGACAAAGGCAACCATATCCCTGAATTCATCTCGCGAGCCCATTGTCGTGCCCTTGAGCTCCACGTTCTTCAACACCGCTTGCATCAACCAGTCCATCTGCGGCGACACGGTCATGCCATACTGGCTGATGACACCGCCGGGCTTGAGCAGCCTCACGGCCTTGCCCACAATGTCTCCCCCGGCACCATCGATGACGGCATCGAGGTAAGGGCGTGACCTGGGAAGCTGGCCTTGGAGCTTCTTCTCCCAGCCGTCCTCCTTGTAATTTACACCGCCGGCCGCGCCCATCTTCTTGGCCCTCTCGATCTTCGCCTCTTCACCCGAGGTGACATAGACATTGCAGCCGAGCGCCACGCCAAACTGCAAAACTTGGAGCGCCACGCCGCCGCCAATGCCCGTGACGAGAATGTTTCTGCCCTTCTCAGCGTTGCCACTCTTCGTGACCAACGCACGCCAGCCGGTGAGGCCGACAAGGGGTAATGCGGCTCCCTCGGCTGGCGTCAAGTGCTCCGGTGCCAGCTCGACTTCGGCTTCGGGGAGAGCAAGATACTCCTGTGCGGTGCCGTCAGGGTACAGTTTGGTTGCACCGATCACACTGAACTTGCGAGCGTCCTCGGGGCCATCGGGACTCGAGGCCCAGCCGCGGCTTGGGGTGATGACGACGGGCTTGTTCAGGAGGTCCTTGCTGGCACCCTCGCCAACCTCGACAACAAAGCCGTAGCCGTCTGCAAGTAGTGGGTGGTCGAATGAGATGCCGGGGTAAAGATGGCGCCGGATGAAAAGGTCACGGTGGTTAAGTGCCGCCGCAGTGAGCTTCACCAAGACCTGCTTAGGGCCTGGGGAGGGTTTTGGGGCTTCATTGAGTTGCAGACTGTATTTTTGGGTAAGCCATCATGAGATCGTCCAGCAGATGAAATGTATCTTACGGGTAGTAAACCTTCCCGGGCTTTCCCTCGATCTGTTTGACCGTGATGGAATACGGCATCGTGATAGTCTTTTGAGTATAAGTCTTCTTAGTCTTCTGCTGCGTGTATTTGGTACCGTTCGGTCCACTGGTAGGTGAGAATGACGAGATTGCGTTTTTATGAAGTTGCACGTTCGGTGATGATTATTAATGCCGTGTATCCCAATCCCGGCGGAGACGGTGCAATTGCGTGGGGGAGATGGACGTTCCCCGGCTCAACCTCCACACAGCCGGGGGACCGGCCCCCGCATTGAATGACGCTGACGGCCGTGAGGAACCTCGGCATTTTGGGGGGTTGAGCGCTAAGAGAAGCCCCAGCGCATGGGCCACCTGAATTGATCTTCGCTGAAGCCCATCGTCGGCTTCCATGTCGTCAACCAACCGGAATTCACAAATGACAATTCGCAAAATGCGACGTCTTCTGCATTGGTATCGTTTACAATTCTCGAAGACGCGCTAACATACACATACGGATGTAAATTCAAGACAAAGTGGCATCACACTGCCCAAGTTTCAAAATCACCAATTCACGCCCTGCATCTTGACAGGCACATGCAGCAACCGGTCGCCGCTCTGGGTTGGTTTGGGCATGTCGCCAGCCCTGATGTTGATCTGTAGAGCCCAGTGCATCAGTCTGGGCTCGCCGAGCCCCGAGTCCCTCCCTTCGCGCCACTTGACGAATTCCTCCTCCTTGACTCCGTTGCCGAGATGCTTGTTGTCGGTCTTTTGCTTACCAACTGCGGTCGCCGCTACGGGGCCCCGGCCCTCTGGTGGGTAATCATGGCCTGTCCATACTTTGGTGTCTTCAGGCAAGTCAAGCAGCTTCCGCACCGAAGCAAAGAGGTCTCTAGCATTGCCGCCGGGGAAATCGCAGCGGGCGGAACCGACGTCGTGGTTGAAGAGCGAGTCGCCCGCGAAGACGTTGGCTTTGCGGCGTGTTAGTGCTCGTTTCAAACTTCTGCTTTTGGGAGCTTACCTCCGACCATGTACCCCATGTGGTCGGGAGTATGACCTGGCAAATGGATGGCCTTTGCCTTTAATCCGCCGATACTGAAGACCTCGTCTTGGTCGAATAGCCGGTCAAAGGCATGGACATACTCCTCCTCAGCGATGCCGTACTTGTTTGCGAATCTCTCTTGCACTTCTCCGATCCGCCAGCCAATGCAGATCTCGGGCGCTGCGCCGTCTTGCGCCTCCCGCAGCCGGGACTGCAGGTACTTGGCCGCTGTCAGGTGATCGGCGTGGACATGCGTCTCGAGAATCATGCCGACCTTGTAGCCCTTTTCGCGAATGACTTCAAGCAGGTCGTCGGCGGTCTTTGTGGAGATTGCGCTTTTGGCGGGGTCGAAGTCCAGAACGGAATCGATGATGACAGCTGCCTTGGTGGAGGGATCAGCGACGATGTACTGCCATGTACCCGTCACCGGCTCAAAGATTTCATGGGTAACTGGTTCTGGAGCCATTTTCGGGTAACTCTGTGGATGGATATGTCTTGTTAGGACTTGGATGCGGTTCATTCGGTATTGCGCAGGAGTGCGTCGCAAAGTCTTAATCGAGGCGGCCTCTCAACCGAGTCTTATATCGACAGGTCGAAACATATCCCATAAGCCTCGCCGTCTATCAACGCCATCTTCCTCCGACCGTTGACGCCGTGGTCACCGAGCAAGCCCCCGCAAAAGCGCGTGCTTGGAGGCAGCATCCCGGTGAACGGGACCCACTCTCCGGCGACGCCCGTGCCCCCGGAGTGTTTCCCGACGTCGGCGACCTGGAGTGGAAACGGTCACCGGTGCCCCAGGTCTCGGGGACTTTCAACTCTGAGGAAGCATACTTATCAAGGTACACCCCAGTGCGGGAGCGCTGCCCATTGATGCAACCTTATTGATCCCCTTGAGACTCTGGTCCACCAATCAAGTTTCGCTATCCGGCTTCTGGTTGGTGAATGCCGACCTCCCACACTGATGCATCGTTATCTTCTTGGCTGTTTAATTGTTCCACATCGCGATGCCCATCTCCCATTGTAGTTGTCGCATGGCTTTCCTGCGAGAACAGGCCTTCCCGAGTTTCTGAAGCAGCGCTCCCTCGTCCAGAGCATTGTTTTTTTGGAATCATCTAGCGCCATGTCGTTAGCGGGGGAGAAGAAGGCGCAATGGACGCCGAGTCAAGACTAACTCAACGCCACCCATCTCTCGAATCTAGGACTACGTCCACAATGAGCCGAACCAACGGCCGACGTGTAGGAACCCGGTCTACCACGACGCAGATGCGGACGGCAACACTGCCGACAGAGTCGCCCCATTGGCAGGGACCCCTCTGCTGGGGCGGGAGCTCACCTAGGTCAGAGGGGAAGCGCGGCGTTTGCGACGACGGGGTTTAATAAATGGAGCCCCGCTACCGAAACCACCATAATTTTAGGCCATTAATAACCCATTACTTTCTTCCAAGTCCCCGACGCTCATGGCCTCTCGGGCTTGATTCTGTAATCAACGGAGACACCCTCCGTCCGGCGGCCTTTTCCCCTGACTGCAGTCTCGTTCTCGTTTTACACGTTTTACAAACCGTATAAGTTCATCCGACAAGCCTAACGAGATTTGGCGTTTGGAGATAGACTCTCTCCACGCATCATCAGGTTTTTCACTCGTTTCGGCAACCACTCATATAAAGTCCTGCGCTGCTTCGCACCAACCCGGTTCATCTCAGTAAACCCGCGACCAACCATAACCATGGCGACCGTCTTGTCAGGCGCCGCCTTCGGTGCCGCTCTGGTGGGAGCGGGCGTATATCAGCCCTCCGTCATTATTGCTCAGCTCAAGCTGGAGAACTGGCACATGATCCAAGCGTTTCTCGCCGCGGCCGCCAGTAGCACGTATGCCGCGCTTCCTTCCCTCGTGCATGAACACGTCGCTGACGCCGTTGACCAGACTTATTGTTGTCACTCTGGACAAGCTCGGCTACGTCCGCCCTAAACCCCGCAGCCCCTCTCGTCTGGGCCTCTTCTCCGAGTACGACGGCAACATCCTCGGTGGCTCAATCCTCGGCGCCGGCATGGCCCTCTCTGGCTCCTGCCCGGGCACCGTCCTGGCCCAGATCGCGGTGGGCACACAGTCTGGCATCTACGTGCTCGCTGGCGCCGTCTCGGCGGGCATCGCATGGACCGGCTTTCTCCAAAAGGCCATTACGTCCAACGCCGTCAAAGCCGCCCCTGAGAACCCGAAGCTCACCGTCTATGAGCGCGCTGGTATTAGCAGGGCAGCCTCCTTCATCGGCATCGAGGCCGTGTTCGCCGGCGTCATCTATGCTACGATGAAGTACACCCCGGCTAGCCCCTATGCCGTCGTTGCGCCCACCATTGGCGGCCTCTTCATCGGTCTCGCCCAACTCTTCTCCCTGTTGACACGCAAGTCCATGCTGGGCGTGTCAACATCCTACGACGAGATTGGCAGATACTTCTGGTGGGTTGTCCAGGGCGGCGGTGAGAAGGGCAAGCCGGCTTCGTACAGCAATATTCTCTTCTCAGCCGGTCTGGCCGCGGGTGCCTGGGCCCTCGCAAACGCGTACCCGGCGTTTGCGCTCGGCGCCGCGGATACGGCCGTGTCGCCGGAGCTCGCTGCAGCAGGCGGATTCCTGATTGGCCTCGGATCCAGAATAGCGGGAGGCTGCACATCCGGACACGGTCTCAGTGGCGTGTCTATTTTTTCTACGGCCAGTTTTGTCACCATCATGTCCATGTTTGGCGCGGGAGCCCTGGTTGCCTCATATTTCCACTAGATACATCTGTAGTTATCGTTCTTTTTGCATAGCGGCACCCATAGCGAAATCTCCTGAAACATTTACCCGTGTCTCAGCCACTTCTGTGTGGCCCAGGTCGTACAAATCCGGGGTTCTGCAGTGGTATGCGGGAAACCCAAGGTGGACGTCATGTTGGGAGGTCGGCGACCATAGAAACTAGTCGTGGCCCTAGCCAACCGTAGTCACCGGAAGAGTCGGGACTTTGTATGGTCGCCGACCAGCTGTCCAGTTCCCGTCTCAACTTCATCTGAAGAGTCCAAGACAAGAACCGGCATTCTAAGTGAGGCTATAATGTCCTCCCCATGGCTGACTGCTGCACGTTTGACACATGGACGGTGGTGTGGCCGATGCTAAAGCTGTCTGTCTTCGTTCTATAGTACAAAGTCCCTAGCGTTTGGGTTCGACTACACGCGCATTCTTACCAGCAGAAGAGCTGAGCCGTATGTACATGGCAGGCTTCTTTCAGGCTGTTCACACTGGCTCAGTTCAAGCTGCCGACTCCTTCTTGGCCGTGACTTCAATCTCAATCCTCATGGCTTCCTCCATCAGACCGGCTTGAATCATGGTGGCAGCCGGGCGCACATCGGCGAACCACTTCTGCAGAATAGGCCAAGTCATCTGAAAGTCGTTGCGGTCGGGCAAGATGTAATGTACGCGGACAACGTCCTTCATCTCCGCGCCGGCCGCAGCGAGAGCAGCAGCGATGTTCTCCATTGTTTGCTCGGTTTGCTCGACGATGTTGGGCGAGATGACTCCAGTCTCATAGTTGTACCTGTCTCATTGTCAAGTTCCCTGTCGCAAATTCTCAAACGGGCAACGTACCCCGTCGTCCCGGACACAAAGATGAGGTCGCCCGACACTACGGCGCGGGAGTAGCCGATTTGTGCCTCAAAGGCCGAGCCCGAACTGATGTTTCGTCTGGTCATTGTGGGATAGGATGAGGACGGGTGAGAGAAGGGTATTGGGCAATGAGCGTGGGATGAAGAGGTTGGCCGAAGTCTAGGTTCTTGAATACTTTGACACTACGCCGTAGAGGGAATGGTGGAAGAGAGGGGACGAGGTCAAGCGGGCTTCCGCTGCTGTTGAGTCACTTGATTTACAGGGGGATGCAGAGAATTAGACAGGGTAGCTAGGTGAAGCCAATCAGGACCCCATTTCACGACCCTGACATGCCAGATTGGGACAAAGGCTTCAGCTGCCGAAAAGCAGCAGACACCAACGCAGGACCGGAATTTTCTTTTCCTCGGTGAGTCAATCGTTTCAAACGGAGGCGTCGTGGAAAGATAGCAAAGAAGTACATGGCCCATTATGGTCAGCTACGACCTGCGCGAAAGTCAAAAGCGAAGATGGGAGTGTCAAACGGACCCCCGCACCTGTCTTTCCACGGTCTCTGGGAAACATCAGCGCCACGTGGGACCCCTGCCAACGAGGGACTCCTTACACCGATGGCTCCGGCGCTCACCGAGAACCAATTGACGACAGTTCTAGGTACTGCGGTAAATCCCATTCGCTATAGCCTTTAGTGGCCACCGAATTCAGATGAGATGGAAGAATACTTTGAGTTCGTCGATGAAAATGGCACAAATCAAGATATGAGGCGCGGGGTTGATACGTGCGTTCTGAATGGGAATAACTTCACCTTGGCGCTTGCAACGACGTTCTGCTGAAATCAATTGCTTGGAACATCTTTGGGATCGTTGCTCCGTTAAAAGATTGCAAAAAGTGAAACTGGTCAAACATGTCTGCCTTTTTGGCAAGACCACCGGCTGGGTTCGCCGCACCTTCCAGAATGAAAGGGCGGCCACCAAGGAAGCCTGCTCCTGCCGGGCTGCTCAAATATTTCACCCCCATCTCACCTTCCCAATCTATGCTTTCCCACTTTCACATCAACACATTACGGAAAACCTTGAACAGTCGTGTACATAAGTCACCCCTGGCTTTCGCGACAATCCGAGCCATTGACCCTACCTCTTCCGTCCCCGACACTTGCACAATCCTGCCTGCAGCGGGATCTCAGAAGCCACCTTCACTTCACCCCACTATGTCGTCTTCTCACATGGACATGGACGATCCGGAGACCCTCCTCGAGGGCTCCCAAAAGACCCCAAAGAAGACACCCAAGAAGCCCCTCCAATATCCCGCCGACATCCCTCGCCTCACTCGGTTCGGTCGCGGCACGTACGGCGTCAAGACTGGCCCCCTTCCAGATGGAACTGACTGGTCTAAGCTCTCCGTCGACATCATCAAGGAGCAGCTCATGATGCGCAACGTCCCCACCGACGGCCGGAAGCAGGTCCTCGTCAACCGCCTGCAGAACTGGCAGACCTACTACGACGGCCAGACAGTCGACGTCCGCCCCGTCGCCGAGGGCTTTGATCCCGCCGACGAGGGCGCCAGCTCCACCCCCAAGAGCACGAAGAAGCAACGCAACGGCGTCCCTGTCAACGACCATAGACACATCATGTCCACCAAGAAGGCCATGACCCAGCGCATGTACATCATCAAGCAGTACACCAACGACGAGTGGGGCAACCCGAATCGGCTCTCGCTCGCTGTCCGTGGAGCCGGCGACGACATGTACACCGTCACTATTGCGCATGAGACGTCGTGCACTTGTTCCGCTGCCGTAAGTGGTTTACATCAATCAAAGTATAGAAGTGCAACTACTAACATCTCGCAAGAAATTCAACCCGCGAAGCAACTGCAAGCATGTCATCTGGGAGTCCCACGCATCTCAGCATCACCAGCATCTGCTCACCATGCTCTAGATGTCCCTACGCACGTCTTGCGCGCTCCTGCCGAGATCCTCCCTCAGAGAAGGATCTCCGACGACGAGCTCGCCACGATCTTTGCTCGCGCCCCAAAGATCCGCCCTACCCAGGCCGAGATCGACAACGACCCCGCCTTCAAGGATGGCGTTCCCAAGTCCAAGGAGGGCAAAGACTGCATCGTCTGCTACCAGGCGTTCGGCGACTTAGAGACGGTATGCTGCGGTACTTGCGGCCACTACGCCCACACCGGATGCTTCGCCACATTCGCACGCGAGAGCAGCGGCTGGGGTACCAAGTGCCCTACCTGCCAGGCCAAGTGGAACCCCGCTGGCAAGTCGGAGCAGGATGTTTGAGATATGCGCAGGTGCTTTGATGTTTTGAGATGATGAGTGGATGACGGGAGCAGATGAGAAAACTGGTATGGGGAGCTAATAGTTGCTGGGAGAGCGATTGTGGAGGAGTTGGGAGATGACGAGATATCAGCGGGAGCTCTCGTGAATGATGAACAAGTAAACTGGCAGCGCAAACTAGCGGTAAAATGATGATAGGTACTGGCAAATAAAAACACCCTCTGTGGGTTTGGTCACAACTCGAATGTGGTTCTGAATGATCTATGCATTGGGAGTATCGTGGAAACACTGGCTCGCCCCCTCCCCTTCTACAACTTCGAGTCCATCGCGCAACCCTTCCAGGCCCCTCCTTGAGGGGCCGACGGAGAGGAAGCTGCCTGCTGAATACAATCAAGGAGAGAAGCAATATGTAAATCCCCGCGAATGGCCAAGTCTACCACGGTAGCTTCATTAACAAGGAAAAGGAAAAAAAAAGTAACAATCCCCCACGCCTTCACACCACCGGGTTTTTGATGTGTCCGTAAAACTCCAGAACGCGGTAAAGCCGACATCTCATACCCATCCCTTTGGAAACGGGTACAAGACAAGCAGTATAAGGCAAGCAAAAAATGCCCGTGTCGATGCCAAAACTTTCGTCTCTCTTCTTCTCTCACCATTTACCATCCCAAGTATCCCCCACGCCTGCGCTGGCCCGGCTTTCCATGACCGAGAGAACAATGACGAAGCATGCTGCCCTCTTACTTGAGCATCGAGTGGGTGCGGATGCCCTTGGGGCCCATCTCACTGTGAAAAAAAAAAGGTATCAGTATATGAATGCGCGGTCAGAGTAAGAGAAGAGAAACTTACTTGTACTCGATTCTGCTCAAGCTCGCCAGACGCTGGGCCTCGAGGCCGGCCATATCCAGGTTGTGCTGGCAGAAGGCGATACGAGCCGCGACCTGCGCGCCGAGGAACATGGCCTCCTCGAAGCCGTTCTTGTTCCACTCGCCCAGATACGTGGGAAGCGCTGCCAGCTTGATGCTCGTGGGCGTCTGGCTGTGGAAGTGGTGGGCGCCGCCGGGAGTTCCGTTAGCCTCGCCGGGGCCGGGGGTGCCCTGGTGCTGCGCCGACGCCGTGGTTGCGGCCTGGAGCAGGGGGTTGACGCCGGAGCTGTTGGGCGGCAGCTGGTGAGAGGCGCCGGTGAAGGAGCCGGTGGGGGTCTGGGCGCCGGTGCCGGTGGGCGTCGCGATGTTGGAGGGGAGCTCCGAGGTGAACATGGTCGCCGTGCTGGGCGAGATGAGGTGGCGGGCCGTCAGAGTCTGCATGATGTTGTCCTTGAGGCCGCGGAGGCGGGCGCCGTTGCCGACGAAGATGATGTTGTCCCAGCACAGGGGACGGATGTACATGTCGTCGATGCTCTGGACGGTGCGGTAGATGGTCGTGACGATCCGGTCAATCTCGCCACGGTCTGCAAAGGTGAACCGCTCCAGACCGACTTCGATGTCGCGGCGCACGCGCTTGGCCTGTCTCTCGGGAGGGGCGGGCACGCCGTTGGTGGCCGCAGGGGTCTCGGTAGGGACGACGGCGGCGGGCTGGGCAATCGTTCCGTTCGTCTCGGCGGCCGCAGCAGGGTCGGCAGGGGTGGCCTCTGCCGGCTTCGACTCGCCGTCAGGAGCCGGCGCGTCGGCGGGCTCGGCGGCGCTGTCCGTCATCTCCACGTCCTTGGACTCAGTGGGGTTGCCGGACTCCTCCTTCTTTGGCTCCTCCTTGGCCTCCGGCCTGGGCTCCTCCTTCTTGGGAGGCTGGACCTCTTCTTGAATGACCTCCTCAAAGTGGAACATGTTGTGCGTGCGCTTCGAGTTGGGCAAGCGGACAGGCTTGGCAGCCTCTGCCTCCTGAGCAGCTTTGCCCTTTCTGCCACCCTTGCCCTTCTCTTGCTTCTCCTTCTCCTTCTTGGCCAAAAAGTCGCGCGCGTTGCCCGCCGTAACGATGCTGGCTACGTCAAGAACACCCTCGTCGCCCTTGGGTTCCTCGGGCTCTTCGTCACCGGCAGCCACGGGACGCGCTGGCTCGCTGGTCTGAGGTGCCTCGGCAGCCGGCGCGGCAGACGGCCCGCTCCCAGCAGCCCCTGCCGTCGAAGTAGTTGGCAGCTCCATCAGCTTCGCTTTATTGGGCGCATATGGGAGAACCTCGCAGACGTGGCTCTTCTTCAGCTGCTCAGCCATGTCGTAGGTGAAGTCCTTGCTCTTGAGCTTCTCGACCAACTTGCGCGTAAAGATCTCACCGCCGGAGATGAAGCGCTCAGGGTTCGGGGCGCCCAGCTCGCCGTAGCTGACCACGCGACCGTCGTGTATGCAACTTACGTCGACCTTCTCGTAGCCAATGTCCACCACAGTCACGTTCGGCCACTTGACGCCGTACTGGGAGGCAATGCCGCTGTGCATCATGCACAAGGCCGGGGTTCGCGTCTTCTCGAATATGTAGCGCGCAATCGTCTCGTTGTCGGGGCGGGTCCATTGGGGCGAGGCGATGAGCATGATGGGAGTGTTGTGGTAAGTGGTCGTGAGCATGCTGTGAACATGGTCGAGGAAGGCCAGGAAGGCCTCCATGTTGGCAATGCGACCGCCTGAGAAACCACTCAATTAGCATTGCAAACCTTCTCGCGTTGCAATCGTGCCCACCACGACGTACCTTGAAGAGGGTAGATGGCGCCCTCGCTCGAGTCTGTGTCTTCAACCCACTCGTACTCGTCCTCATCGGTACGCGGCCCGTCGATGGCGAGAGCGCCATTGGCGCCAGCCTTCTTGCGCTTGAAGGTGTGGAAAGGGCGCCATTCGCCCGTCTCCTCGTCCTTGAACATGCGCGTGGGCATGCGATGGACAGGCGGGGTCAGCTCGCCGCATCCCAGCTGGGCCATGGTCGTCTGGCTGCCGGGGCAGATGATGAGGACCTGGTCCTCGCGGAACTTGCCCGTCTGGGTCGACATCTTGCCGGCGCGAGGGGTTGTCGCGGCACGGGATTGAGCTGGAGTGTCGTAGGGCGTGGCAGAGCCTGGATTGTCGTCGTAGGTGGCTCGAGTTCGAGGCTTCGTGGGCGTAACCTGCGCGAGTGTCTGGGGCCGCGATCGAAACGCGTATCTGGCAGAGTCCTCTTGGGAGCTGATGCTGGTGCTGGTGCAGCTGCTGGCGCCAGCTGTAAAGCCACTGGTGGTGTTGGAGCCAGAAAGTGCTGGGGTGGTCCGTGCAAACAGTATGTTTGCTACAATGTTTTTCCGGTCCGTGCAGCTCTTGCACACACAGCAAGGCATAGACACCAGAGTAGCAATCATGATGTTGATGATAGCAGTTTGGTGATTCACAAAATCCGAGGCTGTCATGGTTCAAAGGAAGCAGCTCAGAGTCTTCTTTCGGTCACAAAGTCATAAAGATCTGGGGCTCTAAGATCGAGCAGCAGCTCCGCTCAAGCAAGCTGCAGCTTATCATGTTATCGTGCGGCTTAAAAATGGGACGGGGAGTGTTCTGAATGATTGAACATTATCTTTATGCAATACGTAGTAAGGCTAGGCTACCATTGCCGGGTGATCTTGTTGGGTTGCCCCTCACAGTCAACCCGCGGTGGCCCAAGTAATGTCCCTCTGCAGCATCTGGGGCTGCTTGGCCGACGTCCGGTTCTAAGGTATACAGTTCCTCCCCCAATCCAGTTAACCGTTCCGTTTCCCCCATGGTACAAACTGTGTACCCAATCATCATTTGTGGTGTTGTTGTACCCTCCCGGTGCCTGGCCTTTTTGAGCCTTGAATCCGTAAACGCCTGTAAAAACCGTCGTAAAGTTGTTCGTCAATCGCAAGTAACTGCTGAGTATTCTGCTCCCAGAATTTGCAGCTGTAAATCTCCCCCAACGCCTGGCAGTGAAAATTTCAAGCAGGAAAATGAGACAGCGTGCGTGTCCACGTTCCTGGGTGGCACACCTAGTCCCACGCAAAAAGCAAAAAGAAAGTGAATGGTATCATGCAACATCAACCGCCTTCGGGGCAACATGCCTCGACTCGATGCTGGAAACTTCTTTCAAAGGGCTGCCCAAAGGGGTCATAAAATCGGTTTCCTCATCTGGGAAAGCCCCAGGGGCCAGAGGTGTGGCCTTGTCCAGTTCCTGGACGGTGGGGGTCTGGAGTGCCGACTCATCCACTTGCAGCTTCTCCGTCATGATGGAATCGGTCTTGCTCGCCTTCTCCGCATCCGACCCATCCTCAGCAGGCACCTCCTTGATGGACGGGATCTTGCTCGACGACTCGCTTCTGATAGAGCTGGAATCAATGGACTGGCGAGGAGAGGCGGTGAAAGAAGACTGAAGTGGGCTGTGAAGATGGCTCACATCTCCCATCTCACTCTTGCTCGCGCGGGAGCCTCTCGCAGGGCTTCTCGCAGGCAAGGGGGGCGGAATCCTCTTAGGAATCGTGACCAGGGAGCCCTTGGCGTGAATCGGGGCAGCCATGCGAGCCGGCTGGACCTCGGCCACTTCGAAGATGACCGCCTCTTCCTCGTCGTCCTCATCGTCCTCGTCGTCGGCGTCATCATCCTCGTTCTCGTCTTGCGCCTCCTCCTCGATCTCATCATCATGCTTGGTGATGATGCTGGCGTCGTCCTTGGTGTATACACTAGATGCCTTGGTCGCCGCATCATCCATGGTGCTCACGTCGGTACGCAAGTGATCGTCGCTGTCCGTCATGATGGTGCCCTCGATCGAGTGGCTACCGCTGATCTGCCGCAAGGGTGTGAAATCAATCTTGGTGTAATCAATCTCCTCGGGCTCCTTCAGTGCAGGCAGGCTGTGGATGGAAGCACCGTCTTCGCTTTGGCTCTGGCTCTGGCTTGGCGAGGTGTCGGGGGTAGTGATGGCCGTGCTGGTGTGAGTGAAGGCCTCCGACAGCTTGGTACGGTTCGTTTTGGTGGACATGAGACTGGCCCGATTGCTTCTTGTCGTTGTCGTTTCGACACTTTGTCTGCTGAACTTTGAGAAGGCAGGGCTGGTCGGGGTAGGGTTGAACTCGAACTGACGACTTGTCGGGCGTTGGTGTGTTCCGGCCTCGCGAATCTCCAGTCCGGCCATCTCGAGTGCCAGCACACCAAAGGGGTCCGGGTCCTCAGCGTTGGGTATTCCGAAAGCAATCTTGGTCTTTGGCGAGGCGGGCGAGGCTCTGGGCGTCTCAAGAATGGCGTCTCCTGGTGCGGGCAGAGCCGAGAGTTTGCTGAGGATGACCTGGTCCGCGTCGATTCTTCCTTCGGCTTCCTTGATGACCTCGAACATGGGACGAGTCTCTTCTACGTGCCTAGACACATTGCCGGCGCAAATGTCCATGCTCGACACGTTGCACCCGTAGAACCTCTCGTTCTCATTTCCACGCTCCTTCAGGATGCAGCCCGTCAAGTTGACGTTTTGCGACTGTCCTCTTGCCTTCATGTACGTCAAGACGGTGTTGTCCAGCTCCCTCCATTTCGGGTCGACCTCTGTAGATTCCAGTGCGACTAACGGGCCAGTTGTGAGACCAATGTCTTCGCCCAACGTAATAGTAGGTTGAGTAATGAGCTGCTCGAGGGCAGCGATGTTGTTAATGACAAGAACGCAGTCGTAAATATCGACGCCCATTACGAAACTCAGGGACGGGGTGTGCAGCACGATTCCGGAGGGTGGTGACCAGGTACCGTCAGCTTTGCGGGCGATCAGGATGCCTGAGCCGCCAGACCCCGTCATCCACAGGCCCGATCGCATGCAAGTGAAGATTGCGATGCCTGCAGCATTCTGGATAATCCTCGGAGGGATTTTCTTGAAAATTCGAATTGGTGTTTGGGGCTCAGTGAGGGCCGATGAGCGGTCGGGCTGATCGTGCAGGGGCGCGAGGAAGCCGTCGGCTGCAAGCGAAATGGTGTTAGTGAACGGGTGCACCATGTAACAAGCGAGGCGGGATCAGTAAAATGAAGCCACTTACAGCAAAATGATTTCAAAATGCGGGCGGCACGATCGCACTCCGCATCGAGGGTTGCTGGCCAGAAAGCCTCACGACCAATACGTGAGGCAGCCGTGGCAAGAGCAGTGGTGGTGAGAGGGGCGGGCTTGGTGGACCAGCGGAAAACCTTCTCGAGGGGAGATTTGCTGTTTGCCGTGATGATGCTGCTTCGGGCGTTGCTCGTGGTGCTGGCGTTGCTCCTCCTCCTGGCCTCCCAAGACGGGAGGAAGCTCGAGACCCGTTGCATGGTCCGATGTGCGGTTCGTGGTTTGGTTGAATCGGATATTATGGGCGAGGGCGTTGGTGATATCTTTTGAGCCCCGTTCGCAGATGGAGACGGGGTAGCGACGACAGCGACATTCGTCGATCGCTTCTGTGGTGTTGCTTTCTCACCACCAACACCTATTAGCAGAAAAGACCTGCTTTCTCTCTGGATCCCGCCGGTATGGGAAGGTGTTGAAGAAGAGAAGCAGGAAAGAGCTGGATCAAGAATTTGGGGGACGAATTGGGCTTTGTTAGACAGGATCATTCAGGTCCACCGGGTCAACTCAGCCTCCTCCACTCTGAGGTACTGGGAATTGAGTACTTTGAAGTGAGGTGCGCCAGCAAGCAAGGTGCAGCGCTGCAGCAAGTACAAGACGGTGGCAGGGCTCACGGATCACCACGCAAAAAGCAGCGTAGCGTCAGGTTGTGCAGGCAGCGGGAAGGGTGTATGGGCCAAGCGGGGAGTCAGTGGGTGTGGGTGTGGGCTTGGGTTCTTGCCTGGGTCGGTCGTCGGGTCTTGGGTCGTTCTCCTGGGGGGCGTGTGGGCGAACAAGGGAGGGAAGAGAAGGAAAGGTCCTGGGTCTTGGGGGTGGTGGTTGCGCGCAGGTGACGTGGGCGACGAGGATGTGAGGAGAGGGCCGATCCCTGTCCCCTGGCTCGTTGACGGCGCCGGACCAGAATTCAGATGGACCAGGCCCAGGTGGGATAGGCCGGGTGCCAGTTAAGTACTGCGTAGCTACCTACTTGGTGCCAGCAGCAGGCCAGAGAGAGGGCCGACGAAGAGCCAGTTGGGGAGAAGTGAGCAACGGCGTGAGAGCGAGGGAATTCGGTCGGCAGTGGTGGTGTTTTCTTTCTTCCTTCCTCTCGTGGTGTTGGCAAATATTTGTTGCTGGCAAGACTGGGGCTAGGCGTGTCTAAGTTCCAAAGTCGGGAGCCACGGGATTGACTGAGTGAGGCGTGTTGAGGGTGAAAGCAAGGTGAACGGCAATCCTATGCCAATCCCATACTAGAGGTAGGTACGGAGTAAGCTAGGTAGGTGCGTTAGGTAGCAGGCAGGGCAGGGCAGGCAGATAATCAGGCAGGCGCAGGGCAAGGCTCTTGCCGACGCTTGCACTTAAACAGCCGGTAAGGTGCCCGGTAAGGTACCTAGGGTAACAATAAGGTGAGTCCGGCCGGTTCAGCAGTTTTTTGAAAGATGCCTTTGTACCTGAGCAAGAGGAGAAGAAGAAGAAGAAGAAGAAAAGAAAATGTGAGACTAGGGTCAGGAACACCGGGGGGCAAAACGACGTGATCTTCAAGTATTTGTGTAGTGTATGTACCAGTCTTTTTCAGAGACACTTCAACAATCCAGTCCCAGTCCACCTTTGCTGGCGCTATCCACGTTTTTGCGAGCCGGAGGCGGCGGCTTCAAATCAGGCAAGGCCGAGTGCGAAATCGAGAAGCCTGGCCCGATTGAGGCTGGCCCATGGCCTCTTCTGGCGTCCCGAGGTACGTAAATCTGGGGCGGTGCCAAACTCTCCCAGCTGAGTTGCGGATACCATCACCAGCCTATCCAGGTCTCTCTCTACACGTGTAAATCGAATGAGAATCCAGAGAGCCACCAACACACGTACCGGTTTGCGACTCGCAGGCCATCACCAACTTCCTCCACAGTCCACACGTTGGCGCCTCTCATGCAGCTTGACCTCACGGCGAAACCCCACTGCAACAGGACCGACGGAAGCGCATGCATTGGTGGTGTCAAGACAAGGTATCAACATACGCAGTAGCTTGAAAGCTTGAGGGACGCCTACAGTGGTGCCTGTGCGAGAACAAGTCCAGTCCCGTCCCGTCGCATTCGGGGGGCGTAACTGTCACTAGATTGACTAACAAGATGATGCTGCTGCTGCTGCTGCTGCTGCTGCTGCAGTGGTGGGTCGACGATCCCGCTGTGGCATCCATTCTCCGGCAGGAAGAAGAATGTTTGCTAACCCAACACTGATGAGACCAGCAATGAGACTGCGTATCCGAGCTGTGCGTCTGTACCTCCCCTCCCACATTCTCTTCAAGTACATGCACCCCAAGCAGTCATGACTGATCAGTGTGATGATGATGATGATGAATATACGTACATGCAGCGACACGAATCCAATCCAATCCTAGAAAACTTCTCGGCAAGGACCGGCACCTTGGACAGCCTGGTAACACTTAGCACCTAAAGCATTGCTTACTTACGATGGTCCATCACCCTTCTTACTCAGACCTGCAGACAGTTGCAGATCGGACGCTCAAAAGAGGCATCGCATCGCACCGCACTGCACTCGCACCACGCCTTTTCCCGCCAGGCAAACCGCTAGCCAGACGCAAGGGAGACAGAGGGGGAAAAGAATGGCAAACGTCGAAAAAGGAAGCATAGGTGCAAGGAAAAACAAACAGGAAACCCCCAACGGAGCTAAAGCCAATCTCCTTCACTGCCTCCCATCGGGGCATGCAATGCCTGCAGATGCACGCACTTTGCAATTGTCTTCAGTCTAGAGCGCCATGGTCCATTCTGTCGCGCCCATTGGCAAAGTCGTCGTGAGCCAACAGTAAGCAAGGGAGGGAGAGTTTGCATCCTCCTCGTCAAGCCACATCAGCGAGCTTTACATGATTAATCATGAGATGAAACCTTGTTATTTCGTTGCGAGCCAGCTGCCGGCGACCCTTATCCTCAGAACAGACAGCCCACCCAATCGTCTCTCCTCTGCCATGCACCGTCCAAGACAGGCGCAACAGTCTCTCGAGGGGAAAGGGTCAAGTAGGGTCTGGGCGCGCGGACGGGACACGGACGGCCTCGACGATCCTACTCTACGCTCGTCTTGACTCGTCCTGACATGCAGCCTGATCCATGCTTCGGGCGAACATGTCGAGCTGTGCGCAATATGCGAAGCAGTCCGGAGACGGGCGCCTTCGCCCTTGCTTGGAAGTAGCCCGATATTAACACACTGCCCAAATCAATATTTGACAACTTTAATGTGTCCCTGAACAGACAGAGAGAGAGAGAGAGAGAGTCAAAGGGGTCAACGAGGGTCCAAGCCGGAACAGAACCCGAAGAGACGGCCGAGACAGGAGTTGCTCTCAGACGGAAACCCGATTGCCGTGCGCAAGGCTCTCGATAACGACCAAAGAAGAAAGAAACGAAACGAAGACACGCAGAGAAAAGAAAAGGATTTAATCAAGCTCCATCTTGGTGCATGCCAAATGTGAGGTGCTACTGCCATCTGCAGTAACGAAAAGTGGATCCCTCCCATCGTGTGGCTGAGATATGTCTCTGGCCTGCTCCAATGAAGTCGGGGATTTGTCTCGTCTCTTGCGTCTCTTGTCATTCTCTCACCATCAGCACCATCTAAGTCTTCCTTCCTGCTGTTACCACCACACGTACTCTTGGTACTCTGCTGTGACTCCGACCCCGACACCACCACCATCGCCAACCGGCTAGCTCGCTTGGCCGACTTCGCACCACCATTGCAGAGCAGCTGCTACGCAACGCAGTCATCTCTCCTCGCGGGGCCCGGCTCGCTGCACCTCAGCTGCATTTCGCTGCAGTGACTGCTGTACCCAAGTCCAACAATAGTCCGAAGGAATGGATCGGTTTGTCGTCCGGCCCATCCACCTCTTCACATCGGCTCCCCACTCGTCATACACTTCAGACTATCGGTACTTTTGGTCTACCTCGTCCACCCACCTGGCATCCCACCACACTTACTACACTACACCCAACCGACCAACCGCCCCCCTAACGATGTCGAGTCTGACGGCTCTCTGGTGACGGGTTCTTTCAGGTTCCTTTGTAAGGGTGTGATGCTCTATTCAGTGTTCCTGACTAAGGAACGCAGCAGCACGGCGGTTGCGCCAATATCGACGCACCCAAATCGCCATTTTCTCGTATGTGCGTGGTATCCGGCAGCCTGCTTCAGTCTGAGCCGTCTGTTGGCCCCGTATCGTCGTATCGTCGTCGTCCCCTCTCTGGCCGATTTGGGTCGGTTCGTCTCGTTTTGGCTGGTCTGCTCATCCGACCCCGCTGTCATCCGTCATTCTCACCTCTCGCCTCGCGACCGGGAAGGGGAACGGGTAAGCTTGCTTCCAGCCTGCGCGTGGTTGACTCGTCGATGTCCTTACGGATACAACACCGCCATCGACCGCCGGGTTAGCTCGTGCAAATCAGAGGCCGACGAACCTCGACAGCGAACCGAGGAACCCGCCACATCCACTGGGCTTGAGCCACCACCAGGGGAGAAAGGCAAAAAGCAAACACACTGCGACAATGAAGCACCTCAACCAACTCGGGAATTGTTTCATTTCACTCGGCGTGGTCGCCCGCTGCCGCTCCCCCGACCCTGCCGTGTCAAAGGAATTTGAGAATCTCTGCCCCGAGCATCTGCAAGCGCGCCTCTTCACAGATTGAGACGATTCAGAGTTACTCATCGGCAACCCGTGCGCCCGAAGATTATCGCTCCAGTGCGAACTGACAGTGGCATCTGACGCTATCACACCAATGTCTCAAGCCCGCGTCCTTGGACCCAAGAGGTGCAGAGGTGCGGCCTGCATCTCCTCACTACCTTGGGGGCGGAATGTGCATGCATCCATGAGACGTTTTCTTGCTGCAATTCGGCGTCGGTCTGTGACCACTACTGTTCGACTTTCTGCCAGAACCTTCAACGACGGGTTGCAAGTCTCTGTCTTGACTGCTTCTCAGAGCATTATTACTGGCTAGCTGCCTCACATGCCCCTCCTTGTCTCAAAATTGTTCCACGAGAACTGCAGCCAACCGACTTTGATCTCGTGAGTTGTCGACCGAGGAGAAAACGTCGTCACCCGTGCCGTTCATGCGATCAGCCGCTCCTCTCCTCTCCATTCCCTCCCTTCGCGCGGGGAACGCAGGTGGGGTTCCTGGCAGCCTACGCAGTAGCTACAGACGGATACAAAGCACGCAGGAAGGGCCATGCCATGCTGCCGCAGTTAGCCTCTGTTGCGCGGCTAGCTCTGGTCTGCCTCGAGTGCCAGCCAGCCAGCTTGGGCCGTGAGCCGGGCCTTTCGCGGCTTGAGATTCCAACTCATCAGCCCAGCATTGCCATCGGCAGTCCGGATTGCGTCCGGATTCTTCCAAGGCGGGGTGCGCCAAAGTTGGGTCCGTCAACCCAGACACGCACATGGCCGAAGCCGATCGAATGCCAACGGGGTCACTGAGGTGTCAATCACCACACCACGTTGTCGCCAAGAACTCGCGGATTCCACCCGTCTTCGTGTCTCTTTGTCCTGGAAAAGATTTTTTGGCAGGACCTGTCTTTGCCAACGACCTGATGAGGTTATCAATCCGCCCGCGACAGAACGCCCGGCGAGGATCGGTTCCGGAATGGAAGATGCGGATACGGACACTGCCATCTGGTCCCAGCCACCCGGAAACTTCACTTCAACCCCGGAATGCAGGCAGGGCAGACCCCACTCTAAACCTAGCGCCGCCAGTACGCGCCAATCAAACACGGCCCGTGGGCCTTGTTGCTCTCCCGGCCTCGATCGTTTGCATCGAGTCCAACCAGAAGATTTTCACATCCAACCAAGTTTACAGATGGCAAGCTTGCGCCAGACAGGTCAAACCGGGAAACGGCTCGCTCGAACGTTCTTCACAACGCTCTTCAACGTGTCTGACCTCTCACTCGTTTTCTAATGCCCATGCGGCTTCATTCGCCCAAACATATCGATTCCTTCAGGAGACATGGCACGCAAACAGGGGACCCGCCAGAGCGTGTGTTCTGCCTCAACGGATCCAATGCCACATGGAAGCATTCTCCAGCATTGGCGGGAATTCCACATTCAAAAGTCATCTCGCGTGTTGCTAGCAATCCGAAAACAAGTCTTGGCCGTCGTTGCTATTTCGACGAACGCATAGCCTCGAGAGGGACTTAAAAATAGCAGGATCAACCTTGAAGTCTGTCCATGGATGGGAAATGAAAATCTCCGCTTGTCCAAGCGAATTCCGCGATGAGTGGGCCGCAAAAACTTCAGAGTTGAGATGTCACTCGGGGATCCAAGCCACTTCGGACGACCCATACGCGGCGCTTAGCCAGCAGGGGCTTTCGTTTCTTTGTTCTTGACTCATCGGCGTCGTTGAATCCAAGGGCCGCATGCGTACTAGGGGAGACCACAGCAGGCATCCCAACTCCACACATTCGATGAAGATTTTGATACAGATTTTCTCGGCTTTTTGTGCTACTGCCCGCAGGCCGTTGAACCTCAGGGAGGGGATGTGAGCGGCAATTGGCTGTCGATACAGGGCGGCTTTCAGGCCCTGCAGCGGACGAGTTTCGAGCGCAGATGAGCCGTGTGCCGGATATACAACTCGACGGGCTCCGCTTGTGCTGCGAAGGGCATGAGGCCAGGAGCTCTCCCGCGGAACTCTTGAGGCCTGGCAGGGCCTCCGGACGGACGCAGCCGGTCAATCCGTCTGTGCAACCCAGGCCACCCGTTATTAGGGGGGACAATTCGGATTCACCGGGTTGTCTAATGACGGATCGGGGAGAGAGGACGAACGAACAAAAAAAAAAAAACCGTTGGTCATGGGGCAGCCGCAAGTACCGAGTCGACCTCGTGGCAACAGCATGTCAGGAGGATTCGAACGAGTGGTTTGAGCAAAAGGGATGGCTAGACCCTCCATTAACAAAGACCAAATATAGCCGGTCAATGTTGTCTGGACTTTTGGACTGCTCGCCATAGCCCCCAAACTGGAGTCCAAGAGTCCCATTGGCGTCGACAGACGGCATATTCAAGCGTAAAAGGTGACAGCCAAGTGGAAAGACAGCACGCTCAGGGTGGAGGCAGAGCCCGAGCTCGCCGCCGATCGTCACAGGTTCAGATTCACGGTTGCACGGAGCCGGGGCCACGAGAGCCCTGCAACTTTGCACCCGTCCACTAAGGCAAGGCATGGCATGCTCTAGCCCTTGCCTTGTCCTCTGCGCCCTGTTCCCTTCCGCCAAACGGAATTGCACTTTCCAAACTGCTAGGGGGAGCCACAGCCTACGGGTGTTCTTGAGCTGGTTTCTAGGCATGCAGCGTCCAGGGTCCTTGCCTGCTTCAGGAGCCATGAGGTCATCAAAACCCATGCTCTACTTAATCTCTCCGCAACAGGTTGTTCCTGGAAAGCAAGTTGGTTGAAACACTTGTTTTTTTTTCTTTCTTCTTTTCGTCGCCCCTCAATGTCAACAAGATGTAACCAACAGGCAACGGAGACTTCGCACTGGAGCATTCGAGCATTCGAGCACCCGAGCGAGATTACTGCTGACAAACGCCGTTTTCATTCACCTCCTAGATTCCTAGCGCCAAAGAAATGTTCGAGAACAGCTTGAGAAGAACTAGCAAAAGACGCCGGCCCAAGTCTGTTTCCCACGCCGTTAACGCTCAACGTCTAATCCCGAGTTTCCAACCCCCTAATAATCTTGACTTCGTAATTTCGTTGCTCGCATTGTCGACCATGGTGATGCTTGACTGACCCGGCTAATAAGCTTCATTCAGCCATCATGGGTTGATATTAAAGCTGCTTCTTCAGTCCGCCAAAAGAACCAATGCCGTCCGCCACATCGGCCGCCTGCTTGTTCCCCTTGAGTTGGTCTGCCGGGGGGGCTTGTTAGTTGGGTTATCTCGGGATATTTTGCGCCCCATGGTTGCCGCTGTCAAAGACTTACCATCGACAAAATCCTGGCCGGCCTTCTGCCCCTGAGCCTGGAGTTTCTTCTTCTCGGCTTCCGCCTTTGCCTTGAACATCATGACACTGGTGACGATAAGTGGTTAGCCATTGCCGCAAGGACGGTCGCGAGATCCAGCAGGTGCTTTCTGCCTCCGTCAAACTCACCCAATCTGCTCGATGATAGGGTCCAGCATTCCCTGCTGGTACGCAAAGAAGCCTCCGGCGAACACGGCGACGATGATCGCGAGGGAGATGAGGAGGGACTGCGTGGTTGACGACTCCATTGTTTCTGAATTTGTGTGTGAGAAGTTGTGTTTTCGAAGTTGATGTCTAGGGGCGCAGAGGCGTTCTGTGTCTATGAGGTTCGCCGTGAATCACAAGCGTGAGATGTCACTACCCTTCTCTTTCCATATTTCCCTCCATCTACTCTGCTCGTTTTATATCTCTCCAAGCATCGTCCTCAAAACTTGCTGGTTCGCAGCTTTCCCTCGTTGTGTGCAACCCCGCGGGAGCCAGATGATCGGCAATGACGTCCTCCGAACCTGATTGCGTGGGGGACAAGGGTGAACAAAATCAGGGTCCTCGCCCACCTTTTGCCTTGTTGGAACCAAGATTCAGCCTGCGAACCGCGTCAGCGGGCAGCGAGAACAACATCATTCCTCTGGCGGGTGAGATCAAAGACTGGGCCTATTTGCCCCGGGAGCATACGCAATTATCCGTGTCTTTCTTTTGTACGTATGGATGTTTTTCGTAAACCCCCCGATGAAGTCGCACGAGACCCCACCCGGCCGGAAGCCAAGTGTGGCTATCGGCATGATGACTTCAGCGACGTGGCGGGGGAGGGGGAGCACAACCGGGTGGTGGGCTGTTCTGGAACCCCCCGGCTGTAGCGATCTCATCGTGCATGCTGACGGCTAGCATAAGGGCGTGAGGATGTGGTGTCGGGGCCGTGTTCCTGCTGCGCTGGCATTGATTGCTCGTGCTCTATTATCACGCTTCTTAAGGTCGGCAGTTGCTTTTCCTTATACGGCGCCCGAGCAGTTCACTCGCTTGACTAGCCAAATGTTGGTCTGGCCGGTATGAAGATTATGCTGCCGCGTAGAACGCTGGACGGATGAAGACGGCCGTTGGTTTCCTGGATTGGCATCTATCGGTTGGCGGCTTCAATTATTGAGTTACGCTCATTTGAGTCTGTAACGTCAAGATATTTACACTGCAGGGTCTGGAGAAGTAAGCGTTTCTCTGTTTACGCCTCAAGTGAGTGCTAGCGTCAAGGAGCAGATGTTGGTTTGTACCAAGGTTCCAACTGCCCTTTCGCTTCTGGTGAGTTCTTGTGCCCCTCGCGTGTTCCTTTCCGACCTGGGAGTTCGGGAGCGAGTGTGACATTCTTCCTGAACACTATCTATGCCATCTTCGAGCAGACGGGAAGGGCTAATGAGATTGTTCTGTGTTTGTTGTAGTCGTTCACTACAGGTCACATGAGTCGATCATTATAGCACGCGAGGAATGCTTTAATGGGATGCAGCTCTATGCTGAAGAACGTGAGGTCAGGGGGCAACAATCGTCTCTGGCAAACATCCTCGGCGCCGATAATGACGTCCAGGGTCGGGTGTATGCCCCTGTTCCGGGCGTTACGCTTATTCACGCCCACATGCCATGGTTCTGGTGTCTGATCATAATCTACCAGCCGGCTACGATACATCCAGCACTCCAGGAGGTCGCCAGAAACCTCAACAATATTCTTCTCCTGTAAACTCATTGAAGGCTTACAGCATCGAGTGAACTAGCGATGGAACAGGGGCCAAGTCGTCATCTTGATATCACCGCTTCGCTTTAATGAAAACATGACGAATTCTACATTCGATCTCAAGCTACTCCACCACGCCAAGTCGGACTGTATTGAAAGCCATTGCGACCCAACTCGTTGCCTCCGACGATGCGTCAGTTTTCGGTGTTGTGTGAGTACGTATGTAATCACTGTCTAGAGGAGACTTTGGTGGGATCCGTCCTCTTGCCGTATAGATGACTTGGTTTCTTGAAACAACAGATCGGCCTCCGGGTGGCATCACGTAGAATCAGGATGGCGTTGACAGGTAGGTGTGGACACCTGCCGGTGTTGCCACTAAGCCACAAGGCTCGTGAACGTTGTGCGGCAGTGTTGATGTAGCGAGCTTTCAGTCATTTGATATGCTCGGTGAATTCATGTAGATTTCAAGGATCACAACTTCCACCGACCATCTGAGCTTCGTGACGCGGCCAGACAGGCAGTTGACAACGACCACAACTGAATACTGACCCATGGGCGACACCAATAGCTCTCTGCTCGAGGTGTTTTCTAATCATAGGTCAGTCACACAAATATCTTCGTGTGCTCGGAAAAGTGCTTCAACAGGCCAGCTCTGGCCTTGACCATAGTCCGATCCGAGAGCTCCTAATGCCAGATATGCTCATGCGGTTTGGTCTGCAATCACACGGCGGTGACGCTTCGTCAGTAGATCAAGGGCTAAGAATGGGATGAATTCAGACGAGTATCGCCCTTATGTCAAGATGTGAAGCTCTCATAGTATGACTCAAGGGTATTCTCATAGTGTGACTCAAGGGTATTGATTGGTGAGCTAATACCAGCCGCGAACGATCGTTCCCGGTGTCTTTCAGGGATTCCCACGTATGATGTCTGAATCTGCAAACAATGTGACTGCTTCATGGTAGGAAGTTGTTGTCTCCCCTTGTCCAAATTCCATCAAATCTCGCGAGAGTGTTGGAACGGTCCAGACTGCGGACTAAAGCAACTTACTTGACTTGTGGCTACGATCAACCCGTGGGCTGTATGGTCGACTAGTAGGCGTATTGACTTTGACGATCTTCAGGGGAATACTGGCGAGACGTTGTTGGTATGGGAGGGAAGGGTGTCCGAGCCTGAGGATCTCGTGATGCGTTTCGATGCTGAGCAGTTGGTTTATCTCCCGGGCACTTTTGACGATCACGAGAATGCTTCGCTGGTGCTTGGCTTATGTGAACACCGGGTGTGGTGCTGCTATCTTGAAGAAAACAATACGATGCCCCTGTATTGATTTACTCGGATGAGGACAGGCTGTTGATATGAACTTGATGATGAGGATAAAGAAAGCGTATTACGCCCAGCCCCCTGTGGGGATACTTTTCTCGTGGCTACGAGGGGCTCTTCAACTGTAAAGTCATCTCTACGCAACTTGAGTAGAGAGATCAACATCCTTTCTAAAACGTCGGGTGAAGCCACCTCGAGAGCATAGCCGGGAACCTCACCAACACGTTTGACGGAGATACAGGCAGCTGAAATGCATTCGGCCGTGTTACGTTGAAGATTACAAGAGGTTCTTCGTCAGAAGTATCAACAACGCAAGTATCAACTCTTTCTTCTACTATAGAGGTCACAAGTCTTGACTCGTGTAGTATATCGGTATGAACAGTGCCCTATACTAGGTAAATCTCTCATAGAAAGGTTGCCAGAAGCCGTCTCGCAAGCACAGTTTCTGACAAGGTTTAAGCTCGGTGGCCCAGAGTTGACATGCTTAATAAGTGAGTCGATTGGTTGCATGTTCTCGACACGGGAGGCCCAGTCTAGGTTTCTTTACGAGGTCGGAGTGGCCTTGAGAGAATATAGGTGATAGAGTGTATCTTAATCAAAAGCTTACTTCAGATCGACTGAACTGCAGCCTGATGAAAAGGCAGTAGTACAAACTCAGATTTTGTTGTATACGGTCGATGGCAGCTCATGAAGCGAAGTGAGGTTGCGGTTTAGAGCTGAATGACAAGCGTAGGGTATTCGCATGATAGACAGCTGTACCTAGAGCTACTTCTGCGAACTTCAGTTAAGCAGGCACTGCTTTGATTCCCTCAATGTCCAGATAAGTCTGTTGAAACGGAACGTACATTGAAAAGATGATACTGACCTAGCTAGTCATGTGTGGATGATTGGTATCTAAGTATGTTGACCTCCAACAATCATCACATACGACCATACCCACTGGAGAACTCGGGATCCCGTCCGCTCTCCCATAGATAAGCCAGTGAGGGCTGGAGTAGTAGTCGGGTCGGTGACGACCGGCGAATGCCCGGTGTTGTATGTTTTGCTCATCTCCTCTTTTTGCTGATAGATAGCCTTTGAACGTATCTAGGAGGGCGACGACATGCTCGCTCGCCCCAGCTATCATAATCACATCCGAGCAACCAACATACGCCTTTTGAATTAAGTCTCAGCTTTGCGTTCTCTAGCTTCCTCCTAACTCATCTTGCGAACGCGTTCAGTTATATAGTCAGTTTCAAGCAGCGGTCCCATGTCCAGGCACCCGTGCACCTTCGGAACGCCTGAAGTGCCTGAGACTTTACTACCATACTTACCAGCAGGTCAAACGAGCCTTGAAATTGTGCCGTGTTCAATCGTCTTGAAGTTTGATGCTCAAGCCTCCTCTTACGCAAGAATTTCCAAACCGAGTATTAGTTCAGCGAAGTCCTAGCCTCATTGGGTTGCTCAAATCTTCTCACTTATCACCAGCAGAAGCATCTCAGATTTCCATCTCATCACTTCTCGCTCTGTTGTATCACTATCACACTCCTTAAGTCTATGATTGAACTCCAGATCCCGAACTTGGGCTTATACCAGTCTTGGCTGAGAGCCTCAATCGGGGAGTAAGTAAAACCGCATTCCTTTCAACAATAGAGGGGAGGGCGACCTTGTGCCGGAAAAGGTACTTTATCCAGTAGTTGAGAAGGACTAAAATTAGGCAGAGGGACAAGGCTAGAAGCTCTAGATAGCCCAGAGATTCACAGACCAGACAGACGTGTAGCCGACCTGCCGAAGGTTCCCGCAGGATATGTGGTTGAGGATGAGTTCCACAACCTCGGCGGGTGGCTTGAACGCCATGGACATCTTTTGAGCCTGGCCATCAATCTGCCATCTAAACTCTAGGCGTTACATGAAATCCAGGAACTGACATTGCAACATTCTTAAATCAAACGAGCGAGGGGTGGTGGATGGTAGAGACTCTCCCACTGACCCACATTTCGACATCCAACCAATCAGACCCAGCCCTTTTCCAACATGAGAACCTCTCCTCCTCCATCAACCCATCGCCAAAACTTTCCCTCAGCCAGCGCCATTGCCGATTCCCTCACCGCGTCCAATCCGCCAAGGTTGCTGCAGTAAGGAAACCAGCCACCAGACGACCTGCTCGATGAGCCATCCGACTGACTGTGTACTAGAGCCGGTGATGCCGTCAAGCTCTTCTGCGTAATCACCCACTCACTTCCTTCATCCACGCATCCACCCACCCACGCACGAGCTCAAGATGTTAAAGTAAGCTTAAAAACTCCTCCCACTCTCTGCCGGCCACGTCTTGGCATGGGATGTTCCACTTCAAGTCGCGCCCGCTAAGCTGACACCCGCACGCCCACAGAGCCTACAAGAACCTGTCTCCCAAGACCCGCCTCGGGTTTGGCGTCGCCGTCCTGGCCTGGGGCGGAGCAGGCCTCTACCTTTCCGACAGGGCTGAGGAGAAGTACCAGCCCACCGTCGAGGAGAAGGCTGTTGTCGACAAGTACGTCCCCAAGGTTCACGTCGTCGACAGGTCGTGAGGCAGAAGTCAAGAGACCAGACTACGATTTTGTGAGGGACGGTGTCTCTGGAGCAGTCACAATCATTCAAGGACAAAGTGGTGATTTTGTACAGTCGATTCAATTTTGCAATGTCTAATCTCTAAGTTCATGCCGACTTCCAAAAGAAGCACTGAGAAACTGCGCTGGCGGTAGACCGCTGCTGCGGACCGCCTTTTTTTGTTTTCGCGATAAACGACGAGTACCACCCATTTTGAGACATCTAACATTAGACCAGACCAGCCTAGCCGTGCGCAACCGCTTCCACGAAAATCATTATGAGCGAAAAGCCATGAATATCGTGACAACCTCGCCGGGCCACCTGTGGTGTCACCCGAGAGCCTCCCAAGTTCTATCTGATCGCAGTCTAATGCAGTGCCAACTCCACCATCCCCGTCTATCATTGCGCAAAACCACCCGCCACAAGATGCATATCAAAAATAACCACCGTGTCCGGCTTTGATGCAGTAGGGAATCGAGGTTGCTTTTCAACAACAACGCGTATGAGTCGATGAAAACGGATCCGTGAGGATACAACGTGAAAAGGAAAATGAAAATGAAATGAAAAAATAAAACAAACGCCACCAAATGCAGATGAGTTTTGTTGTGTCAGAGAGTGCCGCCGGCCACTGTGCTGATATCCGTCTGAACTGAAGGGATTCCCGGGTCTTCCACCACCGCCGAAAGATGTTTGAAAAGTCGCGCCAGGTCGAGTGTGAGGTTTTCCGACCCAAAATCCTTGTCGATTTCTCCAACCGATCCCAATTCCTCGCCCCTCGAGGCTCCATCCGTTTGTACCCATGTCTTCACCGACTTCAGAAGTTGCATCACCTGCATGAAGCGACGATCCGAATCCATCTGCAGATCCGTTGCCCGCGTGTGCTTCAACATGTATCTCGCCAACCAGTAGAAATGGATGCCATCTCTAGAGAATCCATATCTGCGCGCGTTCTTGGCCATACCAGGGGGAAACTGATTGACCATGTCCGCGTCCCAGTTGACCTTGAACTTTTGCAGCGCCACGCGGAAAGATTCTTGAACGTGAGCGGGCATCGCTTTTGTGGCGGGGTCGACAGGTGTTGCTCTTCCGCTGTTTGTACCAGTGCCATCAGATCCTCCATTCACCATCCAGTCACTCAACGGGGGCGTCGCGTAACCCTTCATTACGGCGTTACCGTCCAGTTGAGCGCGTCGGATCAAGGAGAGGATGGCGTGGATCAGGATGAACTTGCCGTACAGGTTTGTGCTGCCAGGTTGTATCTGATACGACCCGTGCAACAGCGCTCTGAGAGCAAGGTCCATCTCCGGCTGTTTGCTGCGTTGTGTGCCATTCGGGTTCTTTTGTCGCACAAGCTCCCCCCCGTGGAAACCGAGAGCGTCCTCACAATCCTTCTTCGTCCGCGCATCCCATGCAGCGTCGTCCGAAGGAAGAGGTATGCGCATCTCGAAACTGTCGAGTTCGGAGTTGGCGTTGAAATAAAGTTCCATGGCAGAGTTGCAGAGGAAGATAATGTGCATGAGGCGTATCCGCTTTTCCTGTTCAACCCACACACCCCAATCGAATGTGGAGACGTCGAAGTTCTGAGGGGTAAAGTTGACTTGGTGCAGCGGGCTGAAGAGGGGCATGGCTGTGGAAACTTCCATCAGACGCAGTTTGCGAGTCTGCTCCGCCATTGCTGGCAAGATCTCACGCGCGCTTTCACGGTGCCCAGGTGTGCCGTTCCAGAGCAGCAGAATTTGGAGCAGCATGACAGCCTGAAGTTCCTCAAGCTCGCGACTGCTATCGCCCGAAGAACTGTTGTCAGCGTTGCCAGTCTGCCGTGAGCCCACGGTGTTGGCCAGGAATGGGACATCGCGGATCAAAGCCGCCCGAAGGAAGTTCATCATGTCGCGCACGTGATCTGGAGAGAGACGGTCTGAGTAGCAGGCGCCCATGCAACACATGCCTGCAAGTAAGCCAGTATACGATTCCAGGATACGGAACGTCGGGGTATGAAGGATGGGGAAGTGCACATGGAAGTGCGTGTACTTCTCCAGAAAATCGCGAATGTTTTCGGCCGAGAAATACAGGTTGAAGCCGGCGCTTTCGTTGGTAATCGGGGAGCCGGGAGGGTAGAAGAAATTTAGGATCTGGTTGGAAATATGGGTGTAAGGGTCCTGAATCGATGGCGGAACGCCCCAGGTAGAGAAGAATAGGGAATCGGCGGAGTGGGTTGGGCCAGGGAGACCTTCAGTTCTTTGGGTGCCAGCATTAGGCTCTTTGTTGGTTGCGATCTGCGTCTGTCCAAGATTAGGAGTTGTTTCGAAGGTATTTGCGTAGGTTTGTTGCGCACCAGCCTGGAACATTTGAGACCAATCAAGGCCCGATTGTTGGTTCGAGTTCGACCCGCCATACATGGACATTCCATTTTGACCCGGGGGCATATTGTAGTTTTGCATCTGTTGATTCATATTGGGCGTCATGGAGCTAGGGACATCGCCGTTGTATGCCTGCTCGAACTGGCCGTTACGGCCCTGAGCATCCATGACAGAACCTGTCAAACCCCTTCTGTCTTGGTTACTGCCATTATCAATTCTGGTCAGGCTGCTGGAGCGAGACAGCTGGCTCTGATCGTTCGCGAGGTTGCCCATTCCATCCGACACAGGCATCATACCGAAGGGCTGAACCATGCCATCCGCAGGGATGTTACCTAGACCATTGAGGTGGTTCAGTCCGCCATCCTGACCAAGAGCCGCCTTCTGCGCAGCAGCGTTCTTCTTGACGTGGGCCTGAGGGTGAGACAAGTGGCTAGCACCAGTCGGGTTGCCTCGGCGAATGGAGCACTTCTGGAAGTGACGCTTGAGAATGTCACTACGCGAGAAAGTGTCGCGGCACAGAACGCACATGTAGGGGCGGTCACCCGTGTCTGGGAGTCGCGTTTTGGTCAGCGTCAGCTTCGGGGGTCTCAATTGGGGGATACTCACGGCGCAGGAGATGACGCTTCAAGTGCTTGGCGTGGAGGTAAGTCTTGGTGCAGTGAGGGCACGGGAACTTGCCGTCCGCATCCTTGACGGGAATGACGGTGCTCTTTGCGTTGCCAGGGCCAGCAGGAGTGGCGGCAGGGCGTCCAGGAGCGCTGGGAAGGATGCCGCGGCGGCCCTGAGAGCCAACCACGTGAGTAGGCTGGTCGCCATCGCCCATACCTCCAGGGAGAACGGAGCCAGGTCCGTAGGGAGAGTTCATGCCGGGCTGAGGCATAACGCCACCAGCAGGCATGGGGCGAAGGACGGGCGGGACGCGACCGGAGGCAGGAGCAGGCGCGATGGGCTGCGGGTGAGAGGAAGCCATCGTGGTCTGGGGCAGCATAGACTGAGTGCCGTAGCCCTGGGGCGGGGGAGGGTACTGGCCCATCTGCTGGTAAGGACCGCCGCGTCCAGCCTGAGCTCCAGGTTGCTGAGGGTAGGCGGGCATGTTGTTCGCAGAGCCCGGAGTGTTGGGGGTCGCGGGAGTGCGAGGAGTGTGAGGGTTGCTGCCGTACATCTGGTTCATGGCCGCGGAGGTCTGCGGCTGGAGAGGCGGCAGAGTCTGGTGAGGCAGGGGAGAGTTGGTGTGCTGCAGCTGGTGAGGCGTGATTGCGGGCGGCGACGGGTAGGAGGCCGAGCTCGTGTTTATACCATTGGTAGGGTACTGGGAAGCGTCCATGCTATCCGCGAGTCTGATGGCCTTTTGTCGAGACAAAGGCGCACAGAGCTTTAAGTTGTTGCGAGGTGTCGAGACGCGTTCCTACGTCTGTACGGGGACTCGTCAACGGCCTCGTGGGAAAATTTTGTGGGACAAGGACAATGAAGTCGTCGACCCAGCCGATCTGAATTTTCTGCGCGCGCCGAGCAGAAAGGAAATACTCGTGTGAGTGCAGGAGAGAGGTCGAGGAGCTCGAAGACAAATTCCACCAGTGAATGAATGATGGAAATCGCGAACCCAAGAAAAGAGACAACACGCGAAGAGGTGTTGTTTTGTGAGAAGGTGGGTTTTGTGGTGGGATGAGGCTCCAGTTGATCCCGTTTGGAGGTGGTTTTGGGGAGGGTCGGGAGTGGGTCGACGGGGCTCGATCCTTCTTATTTTTTTTTTTTCTCTCTCGCGTTGCTCTTTTTCGGCAGAAAAAAAAAAGCTGTCAGGTACCTGGCGGCGCCGAGAGGGGGTCAGAAAAAAAAGTGGTCTTGCCGGGGTGGGTGCCGAGGGTGTGCGAAGCAGGAACCGTTGAGTAGTGGTCCGTCCAAAGGGTGGAGGAAAAAAGGGAAGATGTGGGTTTGGACGTCGCCCCTTCTGGGAGGAGTGGATCCTGTCTGCCCTTTATGAAGGCCCTTTTTCGGAGAATGTGTGGGAGGTTGGACCGTTGGTCGCTTGAGTTGGTTGACACCGTGGTGGGCGATGGGAGACAGAGAAGAGAAAAGGTGTGGATGGTTGGATGGGGGGGGGGGGGGTTCGGTAAGTGATGAAGGCAAGTGGGCAAACTTTCTTGCTCCAGCGGCAGGCGCGAAAGGTACCTGGGATGAATTTTTTTTCGTTTTGTGCTGGTGACTGGGCGCGTAGGTTCTCGATCTGGTACAGAGGGAAGGTACAGACAGGACGGTTTGCTGCGCGTGAACCAAGTCGAGTACAGCACAGCACAGTTTCCAGGTATCGTGTGCAGATGGTGACCAGAACAAGAAAGTTGGAGACCGCGGTACAAGATCAAAGCATCTGCGGTGGATGACGCCTGGTGTAAATTTTTCGGGGGGAGGGTGTGGGAGTGGTGAAGTGAGAGGTGTGGGAGGTGAGCCGGGAGGGGGGGCAGGAAGGGAAGCGGACCCGTTTTCCTTTTCCTTTTTTTTCCTCTCTCGGGATGTCCACTTCGGGGCTAATTGATAAATATCAGAGGATTTGCCGCGTCCGCGATTCGGTTCTCGATGGAATTCGGGTCGAGTCAGACTTGCTGGGCAGCAGATAAAAGGTCGCAGTTGGGATGAGGACGGAGAGGCAAAACGAATGAAGGACGAGAGGAGATGGAAGGCAGAGGAAAGTCCCAAGGAGAAGAGAAATTCAAATACACAACACGAAGAAGGAAGAATAAATTGGCAGGCAAAGCCAGAAGGGTACAAAGGCACAAGTACCCGCCTGGCTCACCATGCCGCTCTCTGCCAGGGAAGTCGAGAAAATTTCGAGGGAAGCAGCTGCCAATGGCCACAACCTGATGCCTGCCCAGGGCCTGCTCTTGCACTGCTGCTGCTGCTTCCTCGGAGATGGTCCTATGTACACAGGGTGAGCACTGTGAGCGGCGACTGTACGGTCAGGTAATGTGTATGATCAGATACCGTGGTGCGGTACCGTACCGTAGCAGACAGACAGGACGACGAGGATGACAAGGCCCTTGAGCTTTGGCCAGGAAGGTGAAGGTCAAGGGGGGACGTCATTCAGGAGACGGCGGTGTGCACTGAGGAAAGAAGCACCAGAAAAGAAAAAGATGGTGAGGTAATGCGAACTGTCGGCTCGGTCGTCGTCCAGGCGAGTGTCAAAATCGAGCTACCCTTGCCTGGCTTGTCATTATCCGTACATGGCTGGCCCGCCCAGCAGTTAGGCTCACGCTTTGCCGGGACGCAGGCCTGTCAACATTTGCACAGGCTACCCGACGCCTTCAGGGTGCTATTGCCTCCAAACAGGGCGGTGACGCGAACCTAAACCACCCGATCGTCCTCACCTTCTCTTAGCGCCGAATCTGCGGGTACGGCGAAACGGAATCACACGGACTGCACTATTAGGTAGGTAGGCAGGCAGATAGAAAGAATTCCTTGCCGTAGATTGATAACTGCGCCTTGGGGGCTGGACGCGTGAGATGTGAGAGAGTGATGGGAGCGAGAGACTACACGAATAATTCGCAGTCTAGCGCGAGATGAGGTGAGAGAAACAGGCATGTCATCGTCAAAGTCTGCATTAGATCAACGGGCTATGCTATGCCCATGCCATCCTTTATCCATCGCTGCGTTATGCTCGCTGAATACCTCTACCTACAAACCCTGGGCTCTTTGACAGGCTTCTACCGGTAGGTAGGTAGGTAGGCAGGCATGTTTTCTCAACTGACCTCACCGTCGGCGCATCGGCCGAGTCCCCAGGGTATCGAGTCACTGTCTCACTGTGTCTGCTGCTCAGGGCAATCACATCCCATACTGGTACTCGTCGTGCGCATGCCTTCCCGCGTGATCCTCATCAAAGATTGTGCCAATTTCTCCAGGGAAACCCTCACCTGGTCGCATCTTGTTACCTCATATCTCTAATGAGGCAATAAGGAAAGTGAGGGGAAGGGAAGGAAATAATCTTTTTTTGCACCAGTGCTTTTCCGTCATGTCAAGGAGGCGTACGGGAAGGTGCCTGTCTCCTTCGTGACCTCCCTCCCTGGCAGGCAAGGCAAGGCAAGGCAGGGCACTGTGACTTTTTGGCCTTGCCTTGGCTCCCATGCCTGAGATATTTGCACCTGCCTCCTTTTACAGGCCACCAGGTAGGTAGGCGGGCAGGTAGTGTAGGCAATGGCGGAACGAACTCCGCATCACACACCTTCCCGAAAATGAAACCCCAGTTGAGCATGTTCGGCGTCTCTGCACTGCACCACTGTGTCGTAAGGTATCGTGTTTGCATCGCATCGTATGGCACCTTGGGTATGGGACAAGACAGTGCTCCTGCTGCGTCTGTCCGCACTATCTCAGGTACGTAGGTATCTGGTATCTGTCTGCGCCTACCTTCGTGCCTGCCGAGAGCGACGATGGACGAGCGAGTGCGGTGCCTTCCTACCTACCTGATGGCTGATGGACGAGGACATGGACGACTCCTTAGTCGCACCTTCCCAGCTCGTGCGTGGCCCCTTCCACGTCTTCCACAGCTTCTACGCCTTCCATGTCTTCCATGGTCCCCGTTCTTTCAGTCAGCTCCTCTTCCAGACCCGGTTGTCGTTCCTCGTGCGCTTTTGCCCCGAACATTGTCGTCCTTGCCTTAGTTCTGTAGAACGCACCCACCCCCAAACCTTACCTCAGCACCATGGCCATGTCTGGTGGCCTGTAGCCTGTGGTAGGTTTCCCAGGGAAGGGACGTCGGTTCGGCATAGGCAGAGGGGGGCCCCAATATATCCCCCCCCCAACTCCAACTCCGAGGCCCCAGGAAAACCCGAGATGAGATTCCCTCGCATCGTCCGACGTCAAAATCCTATCCACACAAGCTCTTTTCCCGCCGCCCTTCTCCCCAAGGTCCCCACGCTACCTGCGCTGCCGCAGCGCCGTCGCGCCCTACAGGTGTACCCTCACGGGGCGCTCTACAGGCGTGGTGTCCAATGTCCAGCGCCTGTGCAGCGTGCCCTTCCCGTCCCTTTGGCCCTGTTCCCCTCCCTATCCCGCGCGTCGCTAACCCCCAACCTACGCGGAATCTAAGGGTTCCCCCTCCCCGACCCTCCCTTTCTCCTCAGTCCCCTCAGCTCCTCTTCTCCTCCTCACCAACCCGACCCCCAACCCCAACTCCCGTTTCTTCAGGATGAGGATACGTGCGTGAGTGGATTGATTCCACCTGCATGCCAGCACGCGCCAGCAGATGTGATGAACCCTTATTCTGGTCGCTTTCCTGGCCAATTACACATATACATGTCGTGCCGCTTTCCCTCACCAAGCCAACCTCGCGACATCGACATCTACTCTGTTTCCGTCTCTCGGCGGTCGACTTGCACTAGTCTCCGTTCTTCGGCCTCTTTGGGGGCCGTCCTGTATTTCCAGAGGTACATTTGATACACCCACGATACACGATACACGCCGTCGAATCCCTCCAACTCGCCCTCTGGCGGCCTCTCCTACACCTAAAAATGCTTCCGAGAAGACACACAATGGTTTTACGTCAAATCCCGCCTTCCTCTGTCGCCAATTGGCAGCTCTGACGGCCTGGAACACCCATGTCAGGCCGTCTCGAAGAATACTTAGTACACACAACGCAAGCCGTTCCCAAGTCTCGTCGCGCGGCTCACACAGCACACAGTATGGATTGCCTGTAACGGTCAGCACACAAGGGTGGCCGTCTAATCGGGCAAGGTCGTCTCTGACCCTGCTCTGCCAAAAATGATGAGACGATGGCGAACCCTGCAAGCGTCACGGCCACCGCACGCGAATCGACGTGGTATTGAGCGTTCCAACTCCCAGCAGGCAGGCTACTACTGTACGGCCACGGCACGCTCAATGTATGGGTACCTTACCTGAACAGCACACAGGCTAGTGCACCGCAAGTACAGTTCACCGCGGGAGAGACCAGGGCCCAGGGCAGGGCAACCAGGGTAGGGCAGGGCAACGTACGGTACGAATAGGGCACCTTGCTGTGCTGCCCACCGCCGCCGCCGCCTCAGAGATCCGAGGTACCCGCCAGCTGCATCTTACGAGGATCGGCCCCTGCCCCTCGAGGTGCATCAAGGATGCAATGTTGCAGATGCGCGCTGGGCGTGGGATAATGGGCGGCATTCGTTCCTCCTTTCTGGCCCGGGAACTGTTCTTGGCGCCTGCTGTCTGCTGCAGAACAAACACCCGCCAGGGATCTGGCTGCATGGAAGGCTGGCGACACTGTCAAAAACCGCGCACGAAATTGCCCTTCATCATCGGTCTCTGACAAGACCGGCTGTACGATGCCTGGTACGCGGTGCCATGCTGGCGATGGTCGGCTCATCCCTCATCTGGCATTCCGCCAGCTGCTGCAACGGCAACCCTAACCTCAACCTGCGCGCGAACGAAAGGAGGAACATCCTGTGTCGTTGTGCATGCACACAAAAAGATGACCGCGAGGTATCCATTTCCTTCCGATCACCGGGACGCGGACATGCTCCGAACGGCTTGCTCCACCACATGGGGCGACTTAATCTTGACAGTCCAATGCTGCCGGCATCACGCCGTTCGCGCAAAATTGGAAGTCAGCTCTTCGCAGCGGCAAGCGGGTACTTCGGGGCCGAGTACCGACGTGGACGTCTCCAAGTCTTTCCCAAGTGCCAAGCCATCCCGGATGAACCTCCTGCCACCCAACAAGAAGATGCAGCAAGATTCACTCACCGTGCAGATGTCCAGGCAGGTTACCAAATCGCCGCGCGCCGTCCATCAATAGACCCAGACGGCTTCTTCTCAGGCCAAGACGAGGCAGCGTGCGACGAAAGTGATTCGCCGCGGCAATTCACCATATGCGCAATTACTACCCTCCAGGAGTCCTTGAGACTTCACTATTTCCTCACTTTGACGTATGTCGCCCAACGCTTGAACCAATGTCTCTTTCCATCTCGTGTTGGGAACTCGAGACCACCGGCAATGTTCGGAGTCTTTGCCCGAAGCGTTCCAATCAAACAGACAGTGTGTACTCTGTAGCGCTTGGTCGATTCGTCCCCAGCCAACCCATCCGTCAAGAGAGAATCTCAGTTGGTCAAGGGTATTGACGGCCCCTGTCTTGGTTTGTTCTCCTAATCATAACAAATCAGAGTTGATTCGGCATGACCATCAAATGTTTCTCGTCGGGTCACATGATGGGACGGTTCCGGCGCGTGTCTGTGTCGGGTCACACTGGCTGGCGACTGCGCCGAGTTATCGTCACCTCGGCGTCCAAAACTGCTGTTTCGAGCTATCATGCCATTCATGATGGCGATTATACGATAGTCCGCTGACATTGACAACCATACTGCCAGAAACAAGGCTACCCCTCGTCGACGCGGATGCTCAAGTCCAGAAATTCTCCAGAACATGTTAGTCCCGGATGATTCGACGGCTCCGAGGCTAGGAGGCTGGGCAAACCTTGCTACCACACGCGTCAGCGCTGGTTTTCCGGTCGAGTGTTCAGGCGCCAGGGATGACGGGCCAGATAGCGCGCACGATAGGCAAGATTGGAACGGCCGTCGACACGACTTTTTGCTGATCAGAAGACACTCACATCAAGGTCTAGTAGCCATTGCCCTTGGCACGCCTATGATTAGGGGCCAAGATAGACACCACGGTTCCATGCCGTACTTGGCATGGCGGTACGGATAGCACTGGATGAAATATCGCGCACATTGAGCAGCTTTGCAATTTGAACCTCCAATCAGCCTGGGATGGCCTACGAAAAGGGCACACAACGCTACGTACCGACTACAAGCCGCACCACTGCATACTGTGCGCGCCTCGAAGACAGGGAATTTTTGCTCCATGACGGGAGTTGAGGGATGTTGTGCAGGATCCACGAGTCAAGCGAAACGGCCCCAAAACACCCTTTTCTGCGCAAAGAAGATCGGACTTTGCCCGAGTCACCGCTTCACCGTCGTCTACGGTCGCGTATGTCCGACCGTTTTCTATGCTGCCCAGCTGCCAAATTCGCCATGCCAGCAGCAGCAACACCCAGGGCCGAGGTTGTAAGGCCGGGGTTTGCTCAGATCCCGCCACGGGGAAACGGTCTGTGAAACAAGAGCGCGTTCTGCAATTGTGTCGCCTGTCGGTTATTATATCCAGCAAGTGGCTAATTGAGGAGGCATGGACGTTTCTTTGGAGGTTGCCCCCAAAAAGAGCCACAGAGCCTCGCGACCCATCTCTACCCGCGCCCGCCATCCAATGGGGTCAGCCGTCGCACTTCTTTTTCGTTCGCAACGGGACGGGACCATCTGAGATGGGTGACGGAGAATGGGGCACAGAGATCGATCTCGCTGGACCCATCGCAGCCATGACCACGAACTACTTTGATCACGAATATATTGGAGATATCAGAAAGCTGTCGCGGACTGGCGCGCCTGCAGTTCGTCCTCCAAAGGCTTTCTTCTTTCTTCCCGAGCGCTTGTCGGGGAACGCTGGCATTTGGCAGTCTGACTCGATTCCGGTCGCCTCGGGCGGAAAAATGCTTTTTTACCCCTGAGAGCCGTCGTCTTCTATTTTTCCTTCTGCTATGCAAACCGGTCGCTGCACCCGTACCTTGCGTACTGTGCGTTTCTACCGCACCACGCACGCATGCTGCCCCAGCCACTTTGACCACGATGCACAACAGGGATGAGGGGAATCCAAACAATTGCAGGACCAACTCTTAACCTGCATTGCAGCTCCGACTTCCCAGATCCCTTGCCAGGATACCAGGGTGTTTACATCAGGACAATACCACGGGATCATGGACGCGAGCAACGAACGACCGCACGCTTGGCTTCTCACAGTGCTCTCTCTCAGGTGCCATTGGCGATGGCCTAACCCCCCGCATGGTTCAAGGGAGTTACCAACGACCTTCACCTGAGAACGGCCGCGCTGAGCTGGTGACCGTTTTTGGTGGTGAGGTTGCAGCGTGCAAAGAAGCGACATTCCCGTGGGTGTGTGTGGCATACCCGGGTCTTCGGCATAGCGCGCTCCTATTCGTAGTGCTTGACAGCAGCAGCCCCCCCCCCCCCCCTTTTGGCCGGGTGGCGTCGCTGGCCGCATTTCTCTGAACCCGAGGGACGCCAGAGACGCCGTGGGACGCACTGGACAGCTCGAGAGTCGTGGGACGATGACGCTCGTGCGTGGTGAAGAGGGTCCACGGCCCCATTCAACCCTTCTTGCCGGTATTTCTATTCCCCATTATTATTTTCTAGAAGCACAGGATCCGGGAGCTTTGGCCATATCTCGAGATTTCATCGTCAAAATCACACTGTCGACGCCTTGACATCAGACGGTGGCAATGAGCTTCTGTGTTTACAAACTCTGATGCGAGCCAATTCCAAGTGACGAATACTCACGCCACGCTTGCATCATGGGTCATGGGAGGGTGCAAAACTTCTTTTGTCCGAACTTTGCCCGACGACAGAGACAAGTTTGACATGGAATACTTCAGTACCAAGTGCTTCTGTCCTGGGTCCGGCATCAAGGTTCACTCCAGGCGCGATGAGAGCGCGCACAGTATTCATAAGAAAGTGCTGGGGAGGGGGTGTTGTGTTGGAGCGGAGAGATATCCGACAGTAACAAACGCCGCCAAGCGGCTTCCGTCCGACGGCACCGCATCGCGTCTGTTGTTTTGGGACAGCTTGCGCGTGGCCTGCGCGAGACTCGGTAGCAGCCCTGTGCGAGGCTCACGTCCGTGATCGTCGGCGGATTCGCACGAAGCTCCGATGGGAACCTTTTCCCGTCTGCCAGCGGCTGGCGTCCAAAGCTTAACGCCCTCCTACAATCGGCCGAGAGAAATGACAAATGGAACTAGTCACGGCTTAGTCCAGTCAAATTGGGAACTCATGTCCGCTAATCTTGTGTGACGAAGCCACGGTTCGACGAGTCCCATGCGGCTGGCTAGCTGGCTGGGAAAGCGCCCCAACGAAAAGCTACAATATGCTCGCCGACTAGACGAAGAGCCGGGGAGGGGGGGCAGCAGCAAAAGCGGCTAAAGCGAGCGAGAACAGACGACGACGACGACTTCAGCAATGACTTGGGCCATGTTGCAAGTACATTGGGATGGACAAATTGCGTACTATCAGCTGATAAGTGCTGGTATCAACCACGAACGAGAACGAGCCGGACAGCACCTCCTGGCAGCAGATCCCTGAACTAGCAGTCGGAGTGCTAGGTGAGGAAATCCGATGCTGAGTTGTGGCTGGCGATCTCGGCAGGGATTCGCGTCAGGGCCTCTCGGTCTGATGGAGGTTCCGTCCCTTTGATCGATTCATCATCGTTTATTCATCAGCAGTATTCTGTCGTGTCAGAGAAAGCGAAGGAGGGAAAAAAAATCCTGCTTGCCAAGGCGTCCTTCCAGCAATGGCAAGTGCATGCGCCCTTATGTCCAAATCAGCGCAGGTTGTGCTGCGCTCCTGATACAGAAGAGCTCTTGAGCATGAAACCATAGCATTCGATGCACGCTCGCGGCCGACGATGTTCAGTTCTCCAAACCGTCGATAAAGCTACTTTTGATAATTCTCCGCCTTTAGCCATCTATCGGATGGGTTTGGTTTGGTTGTGGATGGGATGCTGCAACGGTCGTCCAGCCTTCTTTGCGGGGCATGTGGTTCTGGCAACCTAGTCGGTCGCGTTGGTGTTCCCGGAGGAGGCTGTCTTGGAGATTTGGAGATTCAACAGCGGCGGGATGGATCTGAAGCTTCTTCACATCATGGACCCTCTACTCCAACAACAAGCGCGGTCTCGGTGGAGCTGCTTTCTACTGGTCTCCTCTCCCGCGTGGCTTCAGCAGTGTTGAGGCTGTTTTGCGGTTCCCCCTGAAGACTCCACCATTGGCCACTGAGGCACCTCGGCGGACCTTGCGTTGAGATGGCACGCTTGAGCTGAAAACTCTACCCTGCAGCAGCACGAGCTTGATGCGACCATCTGTCGCGGCGGCAGTATTATCTGGCGGTTTCCGCACCAAACCGAACCCCTCTTCAAGTTTGCTCCCCCGGCTGTACTTAGACTGACCATTGACCGCCACTTGGGAGGGTGGGAGGAGGCTGGTCTTGGGGGAGTCGGAACAAGAGAGCGCGTCGTCGTGCTCAGGATGCCGATGACCGTATAACGAACATGGGGTCGTTGGCGCGCGAGTCATGAAGAGCAACTACGTCAACACGATCTCAGCAAAGGCTTCACATTCTCGCGCACTTTTGTTAGGATGCCGTTACGTTTCTCATCTGTCAGTTAAATTAGGCGGTTTGGCCAGCAGCGACTCTGGGCTTCAGCTCCCGTCGCGGAACTACACGACACTATCTGATTCTGACTCGCTCGTATCCGAAGGGCGGCTTCGGAAGCGGTAAGGCCCCATGTCCCTCGAGTTCCGCTGTGCGGAAGTACGTACACAGAAAGTGCCGGCCGGATGGCAGCTAGTCAGGCTTTGACACGATGGGAGGAGTTTCTCCTGTTGGACATACCCCTCACCCGTCCTTGATAGGTCGACTAGACGGCCGAACCCTGTGGTAGACTTGGATTATGTCAGGGTCCTGCCTGCAAGATGCTGCACGGCTACGTTAGCACGATAGGCTGGCAGGCCACTGAGTCGACAAGTCGAATTATCCCCGAGATTGCAAGGGTGCCGCAGACCAGCTGGTTTGGTTTTTTGGCTTGGATTTTGGATTTTTTTTATTCCCTCTTCCAGCCGGCAAGGGGGAGCAGCAACAACCACCACGCGCTACCTGCTTTTTGTATAAGTACATACATACATGCGGCGTTTGCATGGAGACCGATTGTTCAACAGACCCTAACGCAAGAGTGACAGACTTGTCAAAAGTTCGTCAACTGCTTCCGAGAAAGACGCCGTGGGCCCCTTCAATTGTCTACCTGACGCTAACAGATACCACCTCGAGGTGCCTTTGGTGACACGACGGACCATGGACGAGGGCGCATGAAAACTCCACTTGGAACAGCAGACCCACGATCATCCACGTGGGAGCGGTATGCGAACCCATGCCAAACCGTCGCTCCGAGGTTGAGGCGATTTGCTTCTGGAAAATTCGTTACGTACACTCAGCACCAGCAGAGCAGCACCAGTACCACCAGCAGAGCAGTGCGGCGGCGCACACACGCGCTACAGATTGCGGGTACGGAGACAACGGGAAACATCGTGGTCGAGTGGTGTGGTGCTACAGTTGTTGATGCTGACTGGTGAAGTTGCTACCGCCGCCGCAATAAAACTCGGTGTTAAGCAGCAAAACTCCATGTAGGGCTGCCTTACCAGATACCTGATGCCAGCAAGAAGACGATGCAGACGATGCGGACGATACATCATTTGTGGGCAATGACTACTACCTTTTGAAATACACAATACCACAACCACTTAGGCGCTCACTGAGCTGCATCGGCACGGGACAGCACTGCAGTGCAGTTGCAGCGCCGCGCAGGACTGCAACCACCACCGTCCCTCGAAGAGCAAGGCGTCTGCCGGCTCAGAGTGGGGTGGTTGGGGGGCTGGTATCTTTTTTCTTCGTGGTAATTTTTTTTAACAGCACCTGGCGCGAGAAGCGTCGGGTCAAGCTGGTCCAGGAACACGGCTCGTCTGATGTGTTGTTCGGGCCATCTCCAGCTCCAGCCTTGCTTGTTTCATTTGCGGCTGCAATGGCTGAAGAAATAACGGTTCAGATTGCCATGCCATGCCATGCCATGCCATGCCGTGCCGTGGCCCCCGTCACCCTATGCTTGGTGTAAGCCTCGTACTGTTCACGTCGTCTGGGAATCTCCCACCACGCTGGCCAAGGTGAGCCATGCGTTCCCTCATCTCCGGCAGGCAAGGTAGAGCCGTTTGAACGTTTGACGATAACGTTCCTGCAATGTCAATTGAGTGGCAGGAAACCCCTTCCGTCCGCGGTTTGAAGGTCGCCTCACGTCCGGGATGTCCAGCTCGGAGAGAGTTTACGATTCAGTCAAGCCCAGCTATGACGACAGTCGAAAGGGCCGACTGATTCAACATGCTTCGACATGACATCTCGGCCGGATGCCGATCATGGAACTTCTGCCAAGTTCATCTCGCCCAGCACGACGTGACCGCGGTACGAATACCGTGTGTGCGGTGCGGTGCGGTGCGGTGCAGAGAGATACCACGATACCGGCCCCGCGCGCGCGCGTACGTGCAATGGTGCATGTTGTTGTCGTTGTCGCGACGAGCCTCAACCAACCCCCGGGTCCCACGGCCGTGTATCACAATCTTTTTCAACCACGCGGTACGCTTCCGGGTGGGTCCTCCCCCGTGGACGCGGAAGGGATGATGGATTGCGGACCTTGACGTTACACGAGATGAGGGTATTCAGTAATTATCTTTAAAAGACAATTGCGTCATAGGGGACTGTTCCCCCGACTCAGTCCCCGTTGGCGCAGGCAGACTGTCGGATAGACTCCGCCGTACCTGCCAGTACCAAGCCGGTTTGTTTCGTGACAAATGGCAACGGTCTTGCTGGGACGTTGCGAATTACCTGAGGTTGAGTTGCGTCAAAACGACACGGTTGAGGGTTTTTTTTTTTTTTTTGCCAAAGGACTTTTGACAACTGATATCGATGCGACGATACGGCCCCATAACCAGCATTATGTTGATGATGTCTTCACTTGCGCCATGCGTCAATGCGCGTGCAACTTCAGACTTTGGAGAAACAAGCGACAGGTGCAGAGCTCTTGGCTACTCGCTCGGAAATGCCTACCGACATTTGTTCTAGCAATAGCAACAGGCAATGTCTTTGGGAGATGAGCCACGGTCGCAATTCGCAATGCCCGCCCACACGAGATTGCCTGCCATAGGCAGTAGTCAGTTGGCTTAGGGGTTTCTTGTCTGGGTGACTCGAGTCGCGGCCACAGTGCCCGGAGAATTGATCTCTGATCGGCATAATCTCCCACCCTCGTCGTATAGCAAGAGCCTCGTGACAGCTAGCGGTTTTACGAATTGGGAATTCCATAGCAAAATGCCACGGCTGCAGCAGTTGCTATTCGTAGACGGCACAATCGGGTAAATGGTGGCACGACTTGTCTCGGCTGCACTCCGATGGCGACCGAGTACATACGCGGTGACCTGGCCAACTACTGGCAACTGGCAACTGGGTTTGCACGTTCTGTTGTGAATAGGCGGCGGCGGTTGCGCGGAACGCAGAAGGGGTCGAAAAGACTATGGATTGTTCTAGCCGAAACATGTGCAGACCCCTATCCTGTCGCAGAGAGGGAGGACGCGTCCCCCGTATGCCAGCCGTGGTAGCATAGATGGCAAGCAAGAGTTCGTAAAAGAATGTATGGATAGCCTGTAGGAGATGGTTGTCCGGCTCTTCCAGGCGACTGTTTCTAAATCGGGGGTGGAGGCACGGAAACAACATGCTAGGCGCGAGCGCGAGCAAAGCGCGTATCGGTGATCTCTGTCTCCGTTCGGGTTGCAGTTGGCACTCATGATACGTCTGCTGTCAACTGCCCTTCGCCACGATGCTTCGTGTACCCCATTAGGAGGCCGGAAGAGATGGGAGTTAGAGCGACTACTAAGCAAACTTGTGGATGACTATCTGTCCCCGTGTTCTAGAGTCGCCGCTGGGGCAGATCTGACCCCGTAAAGGCCGGCCGCAGTGCGTAGCCTTCAAGCATTAACGTAGAATGTGGGCATTTGGGGCTCATTCACATTGACGAATCTCGAGCAGTCGTTGCGATTGCTTGCTGCCGCTCCTGGAGCCTCCTCTTCGAGGTTGTTGCTCCTTCGGGGGCCGCAGACAAATCGCCCCCTTTCTATGCACGTTGCCACTGGGACAAGGTTCTTCATGGGCAGCTTGGGGGTTCTGGAATGCGAGATATTGTGGTGCTTCTTCTCGGTTGTTGAGGCTTGTCTTTGCATAGCCGACCGTGTTTTGTGGGTTTGGATTTTTTTTGTTAGGAAAAAAACTGGGCTTATTGGAATGTCTCGCCCTCGCGAGACAGAGATGTCCCGACGACCGCGCAGTGATCGTCGTCGTTGTTGGAAAGGGAGGTGGTTGAGCGTATGGCGGGGGGGTTGCCTATGCGTTGCATCCGCATGAAATTCACAACGTTTGATGGACGGACGGTTGACGGACGAGGGACGGTGTTTGCGTGACGGAGCTTTCTTACACATCACTCACACATCAAGTTTGCTATGCTAACGAAAGAGCAAAGCGGTAGCTGCGGTAAACAGAAATTCATAAAACGAAAAGAAAAAATTACAGCTTTGGGCTGCTTGATGGCGTTTTTTCTCGTAGGCAGGAATCCTGCGGGTGGCCATCCCCAAGTGACGTGTCCAGCGCCAGATATCGTGACAGCTGTTCCTGTAGTCTGTCACCCCTGCTTGTGGTTTGACGTCGATGATGCCCGACAAGAAGAGTCATCACTGAACACCGCAAGCCAAGCCCAGGGAAGGGGTGGAAGACAGGGGGAAAAAATCATCGTCTTGTCCGTTCTTCGTCCAAGGTCACGGTCCTACACACCGCTTGTCTCCTCCCTGGGCAGACATCGTGGCCGGCCACGTCGAAAATCTTCGTGCATCCCCCGGATAGTTCCCCGACTGCCGCGGCGCGAAGCGCGTCCGTCGTGGGACCCAGTCTGCTGGCTGCCCTGGTGAAAATTCTGCAGTTCAGCGTCAGGAGAAGACACGCTGTTCGCAAAAGTCGGTAAAGAGGAAAGGCAAATGTGATGAATGATGTGAATGTTCTAGAATTCGGACGTGATGTATTTTTTTGCCATTCAGTGAAGTATGCGCACGAAACAAAAAAGATTTGACCAGCCTGGGGGTCGAACCCAGAATCTCCTGATATCAGATTCGAATCGAATCGTAGTCAGACGCCTTGCCATTGGGCCAACCGGCCGGTATCCATTGCGATGGATGTTGACGTTCCCGCCGCGGGTTGCGGATCTTTGGCGGAGGCATCCCGTGGGGAGTTGTGGGTTCTCTGCCGTGGTGTGGGCTTTGGCGTGGTGGTGATGGGGACGGGCGAGTTGGGTCACGCGGGACGGGATGGGGACGGGACATCATGAGTGATGGTGATTATGATGTTTCCTTGGATATCGTAGAAGACTTTGAGGCAGTGGTTCGTGAACTGTTGCGTTGGCCTTATGTGGTGTTCGAATGGGTAAGATGACGAGGACACTGTTTGATGTCGATGCTGAGGCTCTAGCAGCTCATTTCTACACAACAATAGACTTAGAAATGACACCTCAGTCTACTTATAGATACATACACAAATTGAGATGTGCTTCTGGTCACGTCTGATGATGCTGCCGGGAGTCTTGTGCCTGGCCGAGTCCTATCATATGGAGAGTTTGAACTCGAAGGGTCGCTTGCTACCTGCCCCCTAGGCCCGTCCCAGCAAGTACGTTATTATATCAATACACATAAACATCTTAAGTGTTCCTTTAGGCTGTGACTAATGTCCAAGAAGTTGCGCTCAGCCTTGGTTCACGAGGCTACGTGGGTCGCTGAAGCATACCCGGAACTCGCGGCAGGGCCGGGGAGGCATTCAGGCAATAGCACAAAACAGGAATTAGAGGGTCTAGGTTTGCTAATGATTAGGTGCTTGAGATGATGTGTCTAGGACAGCGTCGTCCAGCGTCCAGCGGCACTGACTTGGTGGACGACCGTTACAATGTCAAGAGCGGGCGTATGAATGACATGTTGTGGTAAGAGAGGTTTAGAACCATACAGCCCTCGGTCCGACTCACTTCTATAACCAAGTAAACGTGATGAGATAAAGGAGACAATGTAAACCTATACGGCCGCTGGCTCAGCTCACTCCATGAACCAAACACGGTAACAAAACCTGGATCAATGAAGTTGAAAGTGTTTCTGCGCTCAGTACGGTGCCTCATTCATAGTCTCCCGTGATATTCGCTCTGGTGTCGTCGTATGGCGCGTGACGATGTGAAGGTGACTGCAGAGTTGTTGTAGATACAAGGCTTGTTACTTTCATTCATTTCAAGCCATCCGTTTGATGCCGCCGGTAAGAGCCGCCTAATCGTGGGTTGGTGCTTGCAAACCCCTTGACTATACATGAATGGCCATGTGTTTTCTCGCAGAGGCTGATAGGCTACATCCCAGAAATTTTGTAGATATCTTGAGTTATAGCCGCATCTGATACCATGGTCCTTAGTCCTGGTGCACCCCCTTCACTACAAACAGTACCGGCCCTCAGCAGTATGCATTGGTCCTGAACCTCTGAGTCTGCGCTGACAGTATATTGAACAGCGGCACTGCAAGATCATGACGTAGTATTGAGAGATCGTTTTCGTTATTGACAAGCGCTGGTAATGCAATGAATGTCTAATCATTTTACAATCACTGACATATCTCACGTCCGCTGTCCTTCATGAATCAACAGTCCGAGTTGTTCGTTCTACGGCCAGGTCGAGGAAGCGCAGGCTTACGTGGAGTTCAGCAGGGTATTAAATAACAACGAACGTCAAACGCTCTCTTTGAATGAGACACAGACATAAGCAAGGCAATTCCATGCCACTCGTGTATATATGTTTGTTACAGCACCTGAAGTTATTGCTAGACTCGAGGGAGATATCCTCGCTGGGTGACGCCCAGCTGCCCAAGCACCCAAAGAGGCCGAGATCCTTAGAAGAGACAACTGTTCGAGACCATCAAAAATTGTCGAACAGCGCTTCAACTATTTCAACTACTCGGCTGATCATGGGTATGATAGCACGGTGCGTCCTATGCTGCGTCAGCGCTTTCCCTAGGATAGAACCGAAGGAATGCAACATGGAAGCCTGTTGAGCAAAGCATATAACCGCTTGAAACAGTACTTCTGAAGAAAGTAGATCAAGTATCAAAGCTCCTACTGATTTCCCGTTCACCTCCGGGAAAAGCACTGTGGCCGGATGTTAGAAGCAGCTTCCTACTCGCATCTCACTTTGAGGGCTGCATGCCTACAAACGATTCGTAGGATTTGGGGGTGGGAGAGCTTCTGATCTACTACACTCGTCAGGATAGGTTCCTGGGAGCGAGAGACTGACATAGATGACGTTCCCGCACCCGCCGTCCAAGGCCAAAACCCCGTGAAGTGTCATCTGTTCCTTCTGTACGACCTTTACGCGTGAGACATGCTCAAATCAGCGTCCACATGAAAGCTTTTTCTCACTAGGTCTCCGCAGGCTAAATAGACTGCGACTATTGTGGCCATCATTACATAGCCAAAATGGTTGACGTCAAGCGGGCACTGAAGAATCAGTCTTCGGGCATCTGATTATTCCCCCTTGGCCATTCTTCCCTCCTATGCTACCGGTCTGGACCGTGGTTACCTCGAAAACGGCCTGAGACTGTCCCAGTAGACTTCAAACAATGTTGCACTTCGACCCTCCTCGATAGAACCATAGGGTGAATGGATATCCTCTCAAAGCTGTTACCATCTCGAGGACTACTGAGGGTCTGTATAAAAGGGCTGTGTTTCGTAACTAGCGACGACTTCAGAGTCAAGTTACACTCGCAAGTTATGCACCAACATCTTGGAGACCCAAGTCGCTATGAGACTGGATCGTGCCTCCAGATACTGGCGGCCAGAACGCATTGTCAATCAATCCAACGGATAGCCGTCCATTTTGGAAGGGAATTGAGCTTGATGGCCACACTGAGGGGCAGCCACCTTACCCGACTGTGGCGTACGGACCCGCCCGGGGGGTCGTTCACCCGTGGCCGCAGCGGGAGCTCTTCTGATTGGCTGAGTGCCTCCAATTTTTTGACCAGACGAAATAGTTCGAGCTTTCAGAGAGGACCTCACGATTCTTGCCAGCAGTGTCGTTGATCTCAATTGCGATGGCAAACCCAACTGCGCTGCGGCCAGCGATCGGCCGCATGTTGCGGCTGCAAGAGACTCGACAATGGCTGCCCGCGAACCCGACATCCGTCTCTGCCACCCGCCCACGAATCGCAACATCGGCCTTCTCGACCTCAGCCGCCCACTCGAAGCGCAAGACCCGCGACAGCAACCGCCTGAGAGGAGTCTCGAGCATGAGGAGGACTGGTCCCCGTGAGCCGCTGTCCGTCTCGTGGGAGGAGATCCCCCAGCCGGCAGACTACAAACCCAAGGTCGGAGTGGACCCAAAACACGGGCTTTGGGATTTTTTCTACGGCAAGCAGCTGCTACAAACGCCCAAGGAAACCCAAGCCCACGGCCGCGCATGGTCTGTTCGGGATCTGCGCAAAAAGAGCTGGGATGACCTGCACTCGCTGTGGTACGTCTGCCTGAAGGAGCGAAATCGCCTCGCGACGGCGAGAAAGGAGCGCGCCAGGCGCATGGTTGGATTTGGAGAGTACGAGGGCGACGAGAGAGATGACGTGGTTCGTATACTCCCAGCGCTTTGCGGGTTCAATAGTCACTGAACAAAAGTTTCACAGGTCCTCAGCACGATGAGAGCGATCAAGCACGTGTTGACGGAACGCTACTACGTTTGGGAAGATGCACGCAAGCTTGCGGCCGAAGACCCTGAGATCAACCTCTGGGCCGAGGAGGGCGAGCCGGCCTACAGCGGCTACGTTGCCCCCGCAATCCCCGAGCTGGGGCCGGAGCCGGAGCTTGAGCCGGAAGTTGTTGCGGAGGATCAGGCAGTAGAGAAGACTTCAGCCGAGCAGGGTGCGGTTGCAGCTGATGGTGCTCCAGTCGAGGGCAAGACGGACCCGGCGGCCGAGGTTGATTCAGAAGCCTCGCCGGTAACTTCTGAGATGGCTAAGAAGGAGAAGGCCGAGAAGAAGAAGCCCGAGGGGGCGAAGGGGGCGAAGAAGGCTGCGGCGAAGCCCGTGGACCTGCCGGTTCCCAAGCTTTGAAAGCCAAACCGATTGTAATCATTACCCTTGCCGGCGTGGGGGCCGAGGACATGAAGCTATGTAAAAGTGTATCCAGACATGTATAGAATCTTGTACGATACGTATTTTGTGCACCAGGCAGACGGTCGTGTCGCCGCCAAAAAGAGAAGAGAATTCCCCTATTTCATGTGGTTGGTTCTTGTCTGATGAGATGGCGTCGGTCGGCGGGTCACGAGAGGTTGGCCGGGTTGTTGCGCTGGGCCTGCAAGCCCAACAAGCCGTTGGGGATTGCATAAGGAGAGCAGACGATGAATGCTATGCGCAGTACGGATACCTACTCAGATAAGACTACTCGCATAATGTTACAGAAGTGGTACGGGGGAGGGCGGGACGAGACCTGGGCCCTTGTACCCAAACAGGGCCAGCCACACCGCCGAGTATATGTTTCGCCGGGGAAACAGACGGTAAGTGGTGCTGTGCTAATGAGTCTGTAAGGTACCTTGCTGCTCGAGGACGTGGAATCATTAGCCTCAGGCCCAGCAACAAAGCAGCCGGGTACCTAGGTAGGTCGCTAGTTGGCTACTATCGCAGCATTAGCGGTGAGCCACAGAGCGGAGAGATGAGAGCGGACCTGAGGGGAGGTACCTATCCATTAACGGGCAACGCGCTGGAGCCAGACAGGCCCCAGAGCAAGCGCAAGCACTGGCCCAGTGACACACTTGACACTGAACCCCTCCAAAAGCAACAGGTCCCGTCCGTCTGCACCAGGTCCAGGTCCAGGTCCAGGTGGCACCGCGGGCTCTTCATGTCCCTCGCCCCCACCCAATCCTTCCTTTTGCTGCATTTTCGGTCCCATGTCTCCTACAACACCGCAACTACTTCTCCAGACGTGAACATCCAGTCTTCCCTCGACCTTTCTTTTCCCTCCTTTATTGACAACACCCGACTAATCTACCTCCCCGCCTCCCCCCTTCAAGACTCGCGCAAACATGGATGAGATTGCAAAGGAATACGATGTCATCGTGCTGGGCACTGGTAAGTGACGTTACGCCCTCCTGTGCCCCGCATCGTCGCTCTGGCGTGTGGGGTCCCCCCTTCCCGTGCCATCTGTTCTGCTTCGCCTTTGCCCGAGAGGAGCTTCCTTGCTGACGAGCTCTGCTCTCTTTTCCTCCGGATCACAGGCCTGACTGAGTGCATTCTCTCTGGTGTTCTTAGTGTCAAGGGCAAGAAGGTCCTCCACATTGACCGTAACGACCACTACGGCGGGTAAGTTGGCTCCCCCATCTGCCATGACCGCCATTTCCCCCTCTGAGCATGCGCTGACCATGAACAGTGAGGCAGCTTCCGTGAACCTCGAGACGGTAAATCCCCTCGGCTCTTTGCCTGCTTACCCGCATGAGTTCTGACCCGACGCCCACCTGTAGCTCTTCAAGAAATATGGCAACTACAACAAGGGCGAGGAGCCGTGGACCAAGTACGGCCGCCTGAATGACTGGAACATCGACCTGGTTCCCAAGTTCCTCATGTCCTCCGGCGAGCTCACCAACATCCTCGTATCGACCGACGTCACACGATACCTCGAGTTCAAGCAGGTCGCCGGCAGCTACGTCCAGCAGGGCCAGGGTGCCAAGGCCCAAGTTGCCAAGGTTCCGTCCGATGCCGGCGAGGCTCTGCGATCGCCCTTGATGGGCATCTTCGAGAAGCGCCGCATGAAGAGCTTCATCGAGTGGATTGGCACCTTTGACCGCAAGGACACCGCTACGCACAAGGGTAAGACGCCGACTGAGAGCAAGGCACCTAGATAAAGCTCGGGCTGACACGTGAAAGGCCTCGACATCAACAACTGCGCCATGAAGGAGGTCTACGACAAGTTCGGACTCGAGACTGGCACTCGCGACTTCATCGGCCACGCCATGGCCTTGTTCACCACGGACGAGTACCTCACCAAGCCCGGTGGCGCCCCGGAGGCTATTGAGCGCATCCGCCTGTACGGCACCTCCGTTGCCCGCTACGGCAAGTCTCCTTACATCTACCCTCTGTACGGTCTTGGCGAGCTTCCTCAGGGATTTGCTCGTCTGTCTGCCATCTACGGTGGTACCTACATGCTCAACACCAACGTCGACGAGGTCACCTACGAGGGCGGAAGGGCCGTCGGCATCAAGGCCACCATGACCGGTGTCGAGGAGATGAAGTTCGAGACCAAGGCCAAGATGATTCTCGGTGACCCCAGCTACTTCCCCGGCAAGGTCAAGCCTATTGGCCAGGTCCTGCGTGCCATTTGCGTGCTCAAGCACCCCCTCAGCCACACCAACGACAGCGACTCTTGCCAGCTCATCATCCCCCAGTCTCAGATTGGCCGCAAGAACGGTACGTATTTGCTTGAGGCCGGAGGAAACGGAATAGTTGGCTGACCCGTGGTAGATATTTACATCGCTTGCGTGTCTTCCGCCCACAACGTCTGCCCCAAGGGCTACTGGATCGCCATCGTCTCAACCATTGCCGAGACCGGCGCCAACCACCACCTCGAGCTCCAGCCCGGCTTGGACCGTCTTGGACAGATCGAGGAGCAGTTCATGGTGAGTGGATGAATGCTCGGCAGCATCAGTGTAATGAAGAAACTAACACCAACTAGGGTGCTCCCATCCCGATCTACGAGCCCACCGACGACGGCCGTGCCGACAACGTCTTCGTCTCCAAGAGCTACGACGCCAGCAGTCACTTTGAGAGCACGACCGACGACGTCAAGGACATCTACCGCCGCGCCACGGGCGAGGAGCTCGTTGTTGAGGGCCTTAGAGAGGGTCTGCAGGTTGCGGATGAGCAGTAAGGCCGACGGCTGCGTACGCGGTGGGGTTTGAACGTGGAGGAAACACAGTCTGAGAGGCAATGGGCCCTCGCACACCATAACAGACGACGATCAGGAGTAGATATATATATATATCTTGGACGTAAACATCGGGGAGGGTGGTGCACTTCAAAGTCATTCAAGCCATATGCAAAACAGTAAATACTTGTCCCAACAGCGTAACATGAGTGATGTCCTCAGGTCAGGGTACGTCGATGATGGTCATGCGGCTTGAGACTGAGTGAGACAGGCAAGGAGACAGGAATAGTGGGGGACGCTAGACAACAACGGCACGGCCTTCTACAACACGGGCAACTTGTCACATTTTTTCATGTCGACTCAATTTTATGTGAATTCTCTCATCCAGGGTATTCAGCGGCCCCGTAAATCATGGTCTGTTGGGCTTTTGGAGCCGTCACAGGCATAGATACATGAAGCAGAACGACGCCACCTTCCTTTTCTTGAATGTTCATCCCTCAAGTGAGAAAAGCGACCCCGCGAACTGCTTCCCCTCCACGCTCGCCTCCTGCGTTCTCTGGCTTCCTACATGTCGAAATAAATCAAACCAAACGCCCCCAAGGCCAAGAAAAGCGAAAACAAGCACAGCATATTTACTTTTGTTCTTCCAATCAAGGAGCGCAAACGATGCGATGATGCCGCCACGAAAACCTTTTTGTCACCACCCACATTACCGGTCCACCTTTTCTTAACGTCTCTGCGTCTTGCCCATGCCACGCTTGCCGGCGACCTGATGAACGAGTTAGCGAATGCGTCTAAAAGATATGGGTAACTGATTAAACTCACCAAGTGCCTCTGGAGGGAAACCGTCGTGTGACGATCGGCCTCACCCTGTCTGGCGTTCCTGTTCATCTTCTTCTGGCTGAGCTTAGCCAGGCGCTCAGCCTTGGTACGAGCACCATCATCCGTGACACCATCGTTGCGCCTGTCGGTGGCGGCCTGGCTGCGTGCCCTGCTCTGAGAGCGGGAGCGGAGGCGCTCTCTGGGGGTCGCGTCGACGTCCATGGCGTCCGCGTCCTCGGTGCCGGCGCGGGATCTGCCCATGGAGCGGCCGCGGGGGCGGGACTGGGCGCGGGCGCGGTTGACAATGTCGGTGGTGTCGACACCGAGCTGGTCGAGGGCGTCGTCCATCTGGGAAAGGGGCACCTTCATGGACTTGCGGGGGATGATGGCCTGATTCTTGAGGCGCTTCTTCATCTTGGCCTCGTTGCGGATGAGGGCCTGCTTCTCGCGAATCAGCTCCGCCTTGTTGAGGATGTCGGCCTCCTCCTCGTCGTCGAGGTCCTCGTCCGACTCGTAGTAGCCCTCCTTGTCGAGACGCTCCTCCTCCTCCTCGAGAGCCTGCAGCTTGGCGTCGATGTCGGGGTCGACGAAGTCGTAGACGTTCTGGCCGTTGAAAACCTCGGGGATCTTGTCGTACTTCCACTCGGGGTTCTTGAGGAGCCAGTCGGCGCGCATGTCGACGCTGAAGACGCCGGCACCGCCGTTCTCGACCTCGATGTCCTTGGCGAGCTTGCGGCGCTCCGGGTCCTCCTTGTCGTACTTCTTGAGCCCCTTGACGGCGTCGGGGATGAAGGTCTCACGGGTCTGGCCGTTCATGGGCTGGGCGACGTGGATACGGGCCATGACGTCGGCGAGACGGCCACCGATGGCGCCGCTGGAGTTGGTGCCGGCATTGAGCTTCTGGGAGACGCGCTCGGCGATAAGGCGCTCGCAGACGGTGTTCTTGACCTGCTGGACACCCTCCTGGGTGTTGCAGGACAGCTGGAGCATCTCGACCTCGCCGGACTTGAGGAGACCCTGGAGCTTCTCCTGGGTCTCGGCGTCGAGGTCCTCGGGCTTGACAACGTCGATCTTGTTGACGACGATGAAGACGATCTTGTTCTGGAAGAGCGGCTTGATGCTCTGGAACAGGTTGATCTGGGCCTGGATGGAGTAGCCGCACTGCTCACTGAGATCCATGAAGTAGAGAATGGCGGATCGCAAATGGGCAATCGCGGTGACGGACTGCATCTCGATGGTGTTCCTGGCTCATTAGCATTCCGTTTGCGCGACGTGTGAGAGGTAAGGCGCTTACATCTCCTCGAGAGGGTGGTCCAGGATACCGGGGGTATCGATGCATTGGAATCGGAGGTACTTGTAGTCAAAGTGACCGCAGAAGAGGGACTTGGTGGTAAAGGCATACGGCTGGCTACACACGTGGTCTGTCAGTCATGTAGTTGAGGATCTCGAGGTCGGCGCAACGTACACGTCAACATCGGCTCTGGAGACGGAGCGCAGGAAAGAAGACTTTCCGACGTTGGGGAATCCAGTGATGAGAAGGGTTCTGGTGTTGGGGTCGATCGAGGGGAGACGGCCAAGATCTGGGCAGTGTCAGTATTCCTAGGCGCGCTTCTGGTTCTCACTACCCGCCACTCACGCTGTCGGACCTGGTCGAGGTACACCAGGGGATCTTTGAGGCGCTTGATCAGGGTGGCCATGCGACCAAGGGCGGCGCGCTTCAGCTGCTTGCACTGGAACAGCGACTGGCCGTACTTGAGGAGACGGACATCTGCAAAACACCAATCAGCATTCCCGTCCCGTCACACGAACAAAACACACGGGTTTCCAACGCACAATCTCTGGAGATGGTCTCGATGAGGTGCTTCGCCGTCGAGAGCTGGCCGAGGGCGATCTTGAAGTGGTCGGCATCGTAGAGGGTGTTGATCAGGTCCTTGTGGAAGGGGTGGATGTCGTTCAAGCGGGGGAACGACTCGATGATCTGGCCGAGCTTCTCACTGACGGTCTCCTGGGTGAACTTGACCTTACGGGTGTAGAAGCCACGGATTCTGGAGATCTTGAAGCCGGATCGGATCTGGGTCGGCAGCCGGCGCTGCGTCCTGGAGAGGACGATGTCCAGGAACTCTTGCGAGTTGGGGACGGGAGGGAGGTCCTTCCACCTGGAGGGCGAAACATGATTAGCACACTGCCTTTACTCAATCGTACACGCAAGGGAAAGTCCATACTGAGTCTTCATGTTGGGCGGCTGGGGTCTGCGCGGGAAAATGAAGCAGTCCTCAGAGTTGCGATCGGTCAAAAATTGCCCGTCCGTGAACTGGATGAAGCACTGGGCGGTCGGGCGGTGTCGAGAGGCTTGAATTTTTTTTTTCCTGGACGCACTGCGGAGACTCGCTTACCTTATCTTATCGGACCCACACCTGGTGGCGACGCATGTCACCTCTCTCTTGGCAGCGGTTCTCGCGTTTCGACGGCGTTTACTGTCGGTGGTGTGAATTCCGCTGAGCGTGAGGGCGAAGGTTTGATTTGCGACGCACTAATCGCTAAGTTTGCCTCGTAAACCATCATGGCGGAGCTATCCTCTCGCGTGTTGTAGATAATGCTGAACATGAGGCTATCCAACTCCCGGGTGGTAGACCCTGCAGAGTGCAGACCCAAGGGTACCTCCGCCTAGAACTTAATCGCAAAAATTTCCAGCTGGTAGTGGGGCACATTCCGCGGGGCAGTCCTTCAATGGAGGGGCAACCCGAGAATCTTCAATCTTGAGAATTCCATCCTCCAGCACACGACAAGCCAGACTGGTTGATCACCCCCCTCTGATACCCTCCTACCGACTCCCTCAAAACAAAGCCGGAAACATCATCACCAAAATGGCCTCTCAGCTACCCCCCTACAAGCAGGACTTCCTCAAGGCCGCCATCTCGGGCGGCGTCCTTAAGTTCGGCTCCTTCGAGCTCAAGTCGAAGCGCATCTCGCCCTACTTCTTCAACGCCGGCGACTTTTACCGCGCCGACCTCCTCCGCGCCATTTCCGTGGCCTACGCCCACACCGTCATCGACGCCCGCAAGACCGCCGGCCTCGAGTTCGACATCGTCTTCGGCCCCGCCTACAAGGGCATCCCCCTCGCGACCTCCACCACCGACAAGCTCGCCGAGCTCGACCCCGAGCACTACGCGCAGACCTGCTACTCCTTTGACCGCAAGGAGGCCAAGGACCACGGCGAGGGCGGCAACATTGTCGGCGCGCCCCTCAAGGGTAAGAAGGTCCTGATCGTCGACGACGTCATCACCGCCGGCACCGCCAAGCGCGAGGCCATTGCCAAGATCCGCAAGGAGGGCGGCGAGGTCGTCGGCATCGTCGTCGCGCTCGACCGCATGGAGAAGCTGCCCGCCGCCGACGGCGACGACAGCAAGCCCGGCCCCAGCGCCATGGGCGAGATCAAGAAGGAGTATGGCATCCCCATCTTCGCCATCCTCACCCTCGACGACATCATTGAGGGTGCCAAGAGCTTCGCGTCCGCCGAGGACATTAAGCGTACGGAGGAGTACCGCGCCAAGTACAAGGCGACCGACTAAGCGATTATTGGGTTTCTGGGTCAGAGGATGAGCAGCTGGAGTTCTCAGGTCACGGCTGTCGGCGTAGATGGGCACGCTCGATAGGAGCTTCCCTTGGGTCAGGCGCAAAAGATGAAGAATAAAAAAAGTGATTTCGAAGCGGTCCATAGACTCGAGCCCCCTCGCATGAAATAAAAAGCGATGCAGGATGAAATGGGTTCAATTCTCTTGCTCTCCCTTTTGAGGCAAGTTAGTCTATGTCATATCCTCGTACCGTAGCTGCATGCTGTCTATAGGAGTTTGCCGCCCTCCAGATATCGTAACGCAGTGGGCAAAAGAGAACAAAAAGCCAGTAATGCAAACCCGTCGTTTACTTGAGCGACCAGGGTATGTGTGTCCTTCCTAATCATGTACCGAAAGGGGGGAAGTATGCTGTTACACGAATAGTCACCCAAGGAAGGTGGACTTTTTCGTGCGACCAAACCATGGAATTCTTCACTTGGCCTCGTGGGCACGAGTCTCGTCGGCGACGGCCTTGAGAGCCTCGGTGCTCTTCTTGGGAGGGCCGGCGAGATCAATCACCTGAGACGTCGTCAGTGTCGTTTTGCAGCCGCGGAAATCAACGGCACTTACCATGTCGTTCCATCCACCTCCAGCAAAGGACGCCCTGCTCTCGCCAAGATGGCGGAATCCGAATCGCTTGTAATAGCTGACAAGGTACTGCTACATGTCAGCGCGAACATGGCACGACAGCCAGGGTCAACTTACGTCCTGGCAGATGAGGGCCACACGGTCAGCAACGCCTGAGTTGTTGATCTGCTGGAGATAGGACTTCATCATGAGCTTGCCCAGACCGCAACCCTGGAGCTTGGGCGCGACGGCGAACGAGTGAAGACAGACGGTGCGACCCATGACTTGATGGCCGAGACCCGACGACTTGGACGACTCCTGGTCGCGCCAGTTGACTGGGTAGCTCATGTCGGCATCTGTGACGACGGGTCCGTTGCCAAGGGTCGAGACGACGTGGGCGCAAAGCGCGAGAACGGCGCCGTTGGCGCGGCCCGTCTCGACAGGATTGGCCACTGGCAGAGTCTCCAGGGCAAAGTCCTTGTCCTTGGCTTCGCTGGGGACGATGCTGCAGAAAATGCCGGAGCAGATGTCGGAGCAGGTCGAAAGACGGTACTCGAACTGCAGGGAAGTCAGCATGAACCAAATCTGGAGGAGGAGACCATGTTCAACACCGCTGGCCACACCAACGAGCAACGCAGCAAGGCAAATTGTCTGCAAAGCGCGGAGCAAGCAGCGATGATCACCATCCACCCAGGACGCGCGAGAGAAAGCGGCGCGATCGGAGAAACACCGTGTTGACCCAGAGGAAAAGAAAAAAAAAGTTGACTCACCTTCTCTCTGGTAGCGCGATAGTCCGGGTTGGGGAAAGCAGCGTTCTCGAGGACGACACACGACTCGACACTCGAGCTGGTCAAGGGCTGGACGAGGGGGCTGAAATGGACGGGGAAAATCTCCTGGACACGGAGAGAGTCCGTCTGAGGGCGCTTCTGCTTCTGCTCAGAGCGGATGCGTTGGGCCTCAACGTAGCTCTCGTCGCCATCGTCCGAGTCGTCGATGGCGCAGTCAGAGGCCGCGGGGGGCTGGCTGACAGGAGGGTCCTTCTCGGGCATGGTGGCTGATGCGGGCTGATGCGCGATGATGAATGAAGATGGATGGGGTAAGGATGAGTAGGATCCGAGAGTATGGGATATGGAGAATGGGAGGAGGGGTGTTGGAAGTTGGGAGGTTGTTGGTTACACAAGAGAGAGAAAGAGAGAGACTGGAGCTTTTCTGGGAAATATTTCCTGGGTTGCAAACACCAGAAACAATTGGCAACAAGGCGGGAGCACGCCGAGAACAGAGAGGCCCAAGAAGGCAAGGGCTACACTCAAACGGAGAGCACTGGCCGGCCAGGGCGGTCGGACACGGAGGGCACACAACAGGCTGCCGGCCGTGGGACTCGGGGCTGACGTTAGGGGCGGGGATGGGATGACGGAGCCTAACACAGAGGGTGCCGGCCGGGTGCCGATGAGGTGAGCCGATCAAGGCCTGGAATCCGGGGGACAGGCGCCGAGTGGCAGTGAGAGAAGACTAAGAAGGGTCACTGAACGTTGGAGGGGCACAATGCACCGACAGTGTGAGACAGTGAAGAAGATGGCAACGGCAGTGGTGGGAGCTGCAAGCTGCAAAAGTCAAGTAGGTAAGCTGCTTCAAAGAAAACAGGAGACTGTCAAACAGAAGGTGGTAAAAGACTTGATTGGATTTGCCTGGGCTGGGCGGGCAAACAAGAGAATTGGAGTTGGATGACCTGCCATTGCCAGCACCTCCTCCAGCCATTGGGCGGGCCGCTCACTCACTGGTACCTGGGCTGGTAGGATGAGGTGTTTGTCGCGTGACCGACCTACCCGCAGTGGCACAGTTGTGGCCTGTTCAGTCCCCCTGGATGCTCAAAGGCCGTCTGCCCAGGCTCCATCTTTATTTCCCACTCTTTGCATGCGAATGCTAGAGTTGCGACGTTGACGAATAACGCTGCTTGTGATGCATCTCAGGTCTGTGAGATTAGGTGCAAGAAAGGGCCCTCTTTGTACAGATGTCGACGCGGGTAACAATGGATACCTGTCCGACCTCTGTGCTTGTTCAGCTCACCCTGCTGATAAGGGACGGCCTGAAGCTGCTAATTGAGGCCCTGAAGCTGGCTTGCTGGCTGCCCAGGATCAAGGGAAACAAACTGAGGTGCCACGCCAGCTTGGGAGGTACCTCTACCTAGGTACCCCACCAAACATTGGCTCTGGCGGCTTGACCTGAATGCCTGCCAGGTGCGAGAGGCCTTTGGAGCAGGGAGGCTGTAGGAGATGTACTGGGCGTTTCGATCCTCAAATGGTTGAGCCGTAATCATGACTTTGGGTTGATTGAAATGGTATGCAAAAAAATCAAGAACCAACGGAGGCCACCCTCGCTAGAATGGCCGCGGAAAAAAAAGCAACATTAAAAAAAGGGTGCAGGATTTGGCGATGCTATCCGTACTTGTTGGTGAGTAAGTGTGTTGTCAGGTCTTGGCATGCTTGTTGCTCCTTTGCCATGCGCCTGGCTGGAGCATTTTGCTTTGCATCGTGAACATGTCCCCACCACCACAAGTGCCAAGGTAGAGCCTATTTTGCAGTAACACTGCTGGGCGAGTCAATCAACCTGAAAAGGGACCTATCTCTCCCGTGTCGACGGCCCGTGAGAACGAGCCGGACAAACCAGTTTGGTCAACACTGTCAACTATGAGGAGAAGCCCTCGTCCGGCGGAAAATCTTCCTGCTCTGTTGCTCAAGCTGGCCGGGTGACAGCTGCAGGAGGTGACTGAAACGGATGGAGGTGCAGCATCGACATTTGCTAGGTGTCCCGGTCCCGCGATCCAGAGTTGCATCGCCCCCGCCGCGCTTCTGCAGATGCAGCACGCTCGAATAGGACGGCAGCTGAGGCACTTTTGAGTCTTGTAGCAAAGTACATTTGGTGTTGGTTGGAGCGAGGCATCAATGAGGCTAGCCAGAGACGTTGTCGGCCAGTGCAAACAGCACCATCGACCGGCAAGCAAACGGCACCCGGCCTGAGAAGTTGGCCGGAAGCCCGGGTCCTGCCCAACCTCACCAGCGTCCGAGCATGTCTGTGCAGTGCCGACGTCCGCCGGCGCAGACGCCGCGGTCTGTCTGACTCGACCGGAAGGTGTCATCATCCAGCGTCGGAGTTATCGAGACACGATGATCTCTGTCTCGAGTACTTTCTCTCGTCTTTTTGCTGACGATAGCCCAGCGCCTCGATTTTGCAACCCGCATGATGTCGCTGAAATCGGTTGGTCCTCGACGGGCGCCTCATCATGAAGAATTTGCCGTGCGCCGAAGCGAGCGGGTGGGATTGACTGGATCTCCCGAGTCGAACCGGGATATCGAGGGCTGGGGATATTCGTCGTTCGGGATCTTCGTCATTATTGCACAGAAACCCACCAAAGCAGTGGCAGAGGATGTCGCCGGCGGCGTTCGATTGGCGGCTTGGGGCAACAGACCTATCAACTTGCATAGTTGAGGTAAGCTCCAGTGTAAAAATATCCATCGCTTGTGTGGTGAGCAAGGTGTCGGGTACCTCGTCTAAGGAGGGATGGGTGTGCAAGGGTTTGTTGCTCGTCAGTTGCCTTGTTTGACTTGCGCAGATGCCGCCGGTCATGTAAACGGGAGGTAACTGGGCGGACGGCTTTCGCACCTGCAGATACTCTGACGGTACCTCGAGCGCGGCTTAGGTAACGATTAGCTCGTGGGGCTGATGTGCTCGGGAGAGGCACCTGAGAAATGGGAGAAATAGGTCGGGTGACGGTATTGCGATTGCGCGTTGCTGTTTCGTTGCCCGAGGCATCTGGCTGTTCCCTGGTATCAGAGTCCGGCCACAGTCTCTTTACCAATGTAACTGTTGACATGACAGTGAGCTGCCCGGGGAAGCAGGGCATGCAGATAGCTTACTTGTGGTACAGCAGCGTGAAAAGAAAGTACCATGCTGACGCACAGGTTCAACGCCCTTCCATCAGCTTCCTCGTCGGCTTGGCCAGTGCTTCCCGTGCTGTACTGCATCGAACGAAGGGTAAGGTAGTGCGAGCTTGCCGCCCCAGCTCCATTGCCGCAAACGGGGAAACGGGGCAACGTACAAAGTAGACGACGGCCAGGGCCAGGGTGCCTCTCGTCGCCGCGGTGTCTCTACAATCGTGTTTTAGGGGTCGCCCAGCGCCCACCTTCCTGACGAAACACTTGGTTGGTACCTGAGTGGCCGAGCTCTTTACGTACCCCGACCTCACCTCGTCTGCCCGCCCTCCCTTACGTCGAGATCCCTACCTTGACCACATTGACGTTTCTCTCTGCTACCTACCTTTTTTCTGACGACGGCAAACACCCAATCACCAGAAGACGCACCACAAGTCCGCGCCCAATCGAAAACTTTTCGCAAGCTCTCTACTTTCCAGCCTTCTTCTTCTTCGTTCAAAGACGTCTGCTTTTTCCATAAGACGTCACCACCGTGCTGCCTGGATTCCCGCCGCTGCCCCTCCAAAACACCCCTCATCAACCCTCCACCGCAACTCCGGTGTGAACCTGAAGTACCTAGAACTTCGCATTCGCAACCGTGAAACTCGACTGGCTCGTGACGACAGCTAGCCTTACGTTGCCCGCCAACTCTACCAGAAGCCTCGGGCTGCTTGCCTCCTGCTGCTCACCGCCGCTACCTACTCTTCCAACTTACCTTTCACTTCCACCCGGGCACCAAAAACTACACACCTGACATCGCGGGAAACAAACAAAGCCCATCATGTAAGCTCGCTACATGTGCGAAACATTCTTGACTCTCGACTGACAGCTTCGGTGACAGGCGCATCACACTAAGCATAACGAATCCCGAGGTCGAAGACCAAGACCTTCTCACCCTCGAGATCTTTCCCGACATGCCCGTCTCCACCCTCCGCGAAGCCATCCAAGCCGAGACACAGATTCTGCCCACCTCTCAGCACCTCTACCACAACGGCCGTCTGATTCAGGATGACAACAGCACGATGGAGCAGCTGCAGATTGCCGACGGTGAAATGTTGGCGTTGCACGTGAGAGATATGCGAGGAAGCACCGGTGTGCCCGACCAAGGCAGGAGAGGACAAGGACAGCAGCAGCGTCGACGACCCGGCGGCCAAGACCCCGAGCTCATCCGCCTCCAGATCCTTGGCGACCCCAACCTGCGTGCGGAAGCTACCCGTCAGCAGCCTCAGCTCGCCGCCGCCCTCGAAGACCCCGCACGCTTCGCACAGCTGTTCAACGATAGTTACGACCGGGAGCAACGCGAACGCGAGGAGAGGCAGAGGGAGATTGCACGCCTGAACGAGGACCCGTTCGACATTGAGGCGCAGGCCAAGATCGAGGAGATGATTCGCCAAGAGAGGGTAATGGAGAACCTGCAAAACGCCATGGAGCACAATCCTGAAGGTAAGTTAAGGATTCAGTCAATACAAGGGGCTTGCATCAGCTAACGTTGTTCAGTCTTTGGGAGGGTCCACATGCTGTATGTGGATGTCGAGGTCAACGGCCACAGGGTGAAGGCATTGGTCGACTCCGGAGCCCAGGCCACCATCATGTCGCCGGCGTGCGCGGAAGCGTGTGGTATCATGCGTCTTGTGGACAAGCGCTTCGCAGGAGTGGCTCGTGGAGTCGGCACGGCCAACATCATCGGCCGCGTGCACTCTGCCCAGATCAAGGTCGGAACGCTGTTCCTGCCCTGCAGCTTCACCGTCATGGAGGGCAAGCAGGTGGAGCTTCTGCTCGGCCTCGACATGCTCAAGCGCTACCAGGCCAGCATCGACCTCGCAAAGGACAAGCTCATCATTCAAGGCGAGGAGGTGCCCTTCCTAGGCGAGGCGGAGATCCCGAAGGAGAGTGAGGAGGCACTCGAGGAAGAACCAAGACTACCCGGTCCTGCTGGCACAACCATTGGCCAACGGTCTGGCGTTGTAAGCGGCCCGGCCGGTGGTGGCGCCTCCGCTCCTCAACCTCCTGCTCAACAGGGTGGCCCAGCGCCGGCGCAGTCTGCCGCCCCTACCTTCCCCGAGGAGCACATTTCTCAGCTCATGGCCCTGGGCTTTCCGAGAGAGGCAGCCGTCAACGCATTGCAGGCCACAGGTGGCAATGTCGAATTTGCCGCGGGCCTCCTGTTTGGAGCATAGACTGGCCAGGCGTATACGGGAAACGGTCGGGCTGAGCAGGACCTGCATGAGAAGCGCGTGGCGAACAAATAGGACAACGGACATCACGGGGTTGGGTACAATACAATAACTAGAGGCGTCATGTGTTTTTCTCGCCCAGTGCGACACGGGCAGCTTGTCCTGGCCCAGGTGTTTGTAAACCAACCAAGTCAACATGTTGTATTTCAGAGGATAGTCCCTGAGCGGTAAATGCCCACGGAAATTGCAACACCTGTGCCGTTTCACTGCCGATGCTCTCGTGAGAAGTCTTTTGCATGTTTCCCTATGTACAATTACGTGATGAACCCTTTCTCCCCTGTGTGATATCCCATATTTCAGTCTTCCGAAGATGCACAACTTTTGTGTAACCGTACAAAACTCCAGCCACGACGATATTCTCACCTAATCTTGTAAACACAAGGCTTCAAGATGGAAGTCTCATCAGCATTGTCCTCCTCCGTATTCCACACGAATCGCTTCTGTTTCTTCTCCTTCTCCACGAAACCTGCGGCCTTGGCGGCGGCAAGACCCTTGCCCTTGGTAGGCACGGCGCCCTTGATGAAGTGCATCTTGACGAACATCTTGTTGGACAGGTCCACGGCGCCCTTGTTGCCCTCGCCCTCGCCACGCAGCACGAAGCCGCGCTTTCGCAGGGCCTCGATGAAGGCCGAGACATCCGTCTCGCCGCGGCGGTCTTCATGGCCGTCAACCTCGACGGCGAGGGCCGTGCGGTCCGCCTCCGTCTCCGCCTCGGCTTTGGCGGCCTTGCCCTTCTTCTCCGCGGCGGCTTGCTTCCTGCGGTTGCCGACGCTGTGGGAGACGACGGCATTCTTGGACTTGACGGGCCCGAAGCGGGACTTGATCTCCGCGATCCACAGCTCGCCCTTCCAGTGGAGGATGCGGTACGCCTCTTCGATGAAGTCGATCCAGTTCGTCCCCATGAGGGCGAGACAGAAGATGGCGATGTCGACCGAGCCGTCTTCCAGAGGGAGGTTAGCAATGTCGGCCTTGGTGACGAACTTGGCGGGGGAGTGCAGGTCGTAGCTCTTGATCTGGAGACGGAGCTTCTGAGACTCCGAGGCCAGCGTCGAGGCGAGGCGGGCGTCGCCACAGCCCAGGTCGGCAATGATGCAGGTGCCGTCCGTACGGGGGAGCGGCTGAGGCCCGTTCGGGTTCTTGGGGGGCATGCCGCGCGGCGGGAACCGCTGCTTCGCCCGCAGCTTGATGTCGCGGATGTAGCCGTCGACGGGGTTCTCGGGCCACACCTCGACCTGTCGGCGGAAGCCCTCGTGGTACTCAGAGAACATGTCGGGGGAGTCTTCAAAGAGCTGGTAGGCCTCGGCGGAGGGGCGGGTGTACAGCGTCTCGTTGAGATGGCGGAAGCGGGCGGAGATGAGCTTCTGTCTCATGGCGGCCTGGAGGGGGGTGAGTTTTGCGGGCGCCGGAGGCACGGGAGGGACAGACGCAGCGATGGCTGCTGCGGCATCCTTTGTCTTTTTCTTCTTCTCGTCTTTGCTGGGTGTCTCTGTCGACTGCTCGTCGACATCGTCTTGCTTCTCAACCTTGGACTTCTTGTCCTTCTTCTGCTTCTTCTCCTTCTTGTCGGGCCTAGGCGTGCTGCCCTCCTCTGCCGCCTCCTCTTCAGGTTTTGAGTCCTTCTCCTTCTTCTGCTTCTTGCTGGGCTTGGCCGCATCCGGCGCATCCTCGCCGGCCGTGGACGCTCTGCGCTCCTTCTTCTTAGGAGTCTCCTCGCCGCCCTCGCTCTTCCTGCTGCGCTTGCCCTCCGTCTTCTTTCCCTCAATCACATTTTGGTAGAGGTCGGCAAAGTTGGACTCCGTGACCTTTTCGTCCTTGTTGTTCCTCTTGCGCTTGCGCGTCTTGTTCCTCGCGGGGCCGTCCTTCTGGCCGCCAGGCGTTTCCGATTTGAGGGCGTCGGCCGCGACGGACCACCCTGGAACTGCGAACATGTTTAGGTTCACTTTGAGGTGTCAATGGCTGGTGCTGGAATGAGATTCGCAGACGCGGGATGAAAATGGACGTTGTTGTGAATGAAGCGTCGCTCAAAGCTCAGTCTCACGCAGCGGCTCATTCAGTCTTGGTCGACGAAGTTTTTTTTTTTTTCTCCTTCCCATCATTATCGCACCCCTGGACGCTGATCGGCGCCAGGATGGGAGGAGCAAGGTGGGTGGACCGTGCACACCGCCGAGCTTTTGGCACGCAGTTGCATCGTCTAACTGTAAGCCAACTTCCCCATCACCACTTTTCCGTCTTTGGGCCGACTTCTGTACGGATTTGCCTTTCAAAACTTAGCACTAAACCCACCCATTTGGTTTCCTCATGAGAGGCGTTTCTTGTGGAACGATTCGCGAGCCTGTCAGCGCCGCTATGAAGATGTGCATCTACCCAACGTTGGCGCCACTTCCATGAAAACGGCTTTGCGCCAGTGAGATGCAAATCATCTGTTTAGCACCAACGGCGGCAAGACCTGCGACATCCTTCAATACCCCAGATCGTCTTGGCATCATGAATGCTGCCACCCGTCACCCTGGTGGGAATGCCCCTTTGCACCTACTGACATGCTTGAGTTGGACAAGGCCAAGTGCATTCTCTGGACCCTGAGATGGCCTCCAGTCGACTTCCGCCCGTCCGCCCGCTCCCTTCCGCCAGAAACTGGAGGAACGCTCTACTGGGAAGCCAGACCGGCTCACCACAACCACCCTGCCAGGTCTTCCGAGATCTGCACGGTGGCTCATCGGATTGGTCCTGATCTTTCGGCCCTGCATCGGGTCCTGGGATCACGGCGTTTCACCTTACTTTTCCAGCTTGCAACGACGCCAGTAATAGCAAAGGAATTGTTGTCCCAGCAAAAAGACAAATAGCTCACCCAATGGGGAAGCCATGATTACCTCTGCAATCTCCATAATTCTCCCGCATGCGACGGACCAGACGGAAACATCCAGACGCGTGCGGGAGCGACCCCGAGAAGCCACTCAGAACGGGGAGCCGCAACCTGGGCCCCACGAGTCCGAGCCTCGTTACCTACGGCTGCCTTGAGCCGAACAAACGTCCGACACAGGCAACTTTGCCATGGCGTCTGTTAAGCCAGCTCGAAGGGGAAGGTCTCCTGTCAAACAGGTTGCTGGCTGCCCTAAGCTCATGACAGCAGGCCGGGGACGGATGGCTTGTCCTCCGTCCTTTGGGTCGCCGCCAGTCTATTAAAGTTAGGGCCGTTGGTAGCTCTCCAGGCAGCTAGTCTCCAGCCTGTGATGATGGTTCCCCTGGTTTAACCACCGAAACATTGCTCCCTCGGATGCCGCCAGGCATGCGGCCCCGTTGTAACCGCCTGCGCATTCTCACCGGAGACCAGAAGATTCTGCAAAGTTTGGACGGCGACAGCGACCCACCGGTGGGTTGTTCGGCGGACAGTCGGTTCAATTCTCAAAAGACTCCGACTTGTGGTCCGAAAAACGGGCACGGCGCATTAACCGGCCTCATGGAGTACCGCTATGTTTGGCGTTGATAGCGTGGGCACAGAGACAGGGACCTGGGGAATGGCAACAAACCAACACGGGCGGCAGCATTCGGGGATGAACGGCCTTCCAGAGCCGTTGGTCTCGGGAGCCAAGACAAGACATCAAAGAGACGAGACAGTTCAGAGAACCTTGAGGCTGGAAACGCTCACCAAAGAGACAGAAATAGGGCAACCGGCACCGTGGCACAAGGCGCAGTACAGTCTCTGTGCCGCAATGTGCCAGATGCCTTTGTTTGGCAGCCCGGCTTGCTTCATTGCCACGATTCGCATCTGGCTATTTCAGGATCGTCCTCGACGGCCAGTCTTCAACGTCACGGCACTCATTGCTCTCTCGAAAAAGGAGAGAGCTCCCTGCCCCGACTCAACTACTGGCATGCGGGAAGGCTACCTGCATACTTAGCCTGTGGCGGCAGCCAGTATCGACCTCTGCTCAGATCAGATACAGTAAACATCCGGGAAAAGCTGCCAAGGTGACCCTGCGCGTCGAGGAGGACGAGAAGGCACAAGGCGATCGATGATGGGCGGGAACCGATTGTGACCAGTTGCAGTTGTTCAAGAAGGAAAGAGGGCGGGCGGAGGTGGTCCACGGGGATCGGCGTGCCTCCTCCTGTTCGACAACGAGCACGTTTGTGTTGCACCGTATGCCAGCCGACTGTGTACTGCGGCCAGTCGCCGGTGACACCGTCCATGAGGTCGGAAACGCAACGATTGGCCGAAGCTGATGTTCGGATGCTTGGTGGCTAGAATGGGGGGGATGGCGAGATCCCAGCGGCACATCGCCGTTAATCTCAATCAGTCCATCGGCCTGCCAGACTTGGAATGCATTCACCTAAGTTGGGACGTCGTGGCAAGAGAGACGGGTTGAAAGGCTTGTCTCGTCAATTCTCATACTGTCCCAACGGCGGCAGGAAGGGCTGTCAAGCCATTGAGAGCCTCCACTACCTAGCAGACGGCCTTCGCGAGGCCCCGTCGGCGTCGGGTTGTTCTTTCTTAGCATGCCGCTTGCTCGGCACATGGCAAGTTGCCTAAAACTAGTGGCAGAAATGCATCCCACCTTGGAACGCCACCGGCGCATATCTCACTTTTGGGCTTGATGGCCACCAACGGACGATCTGGATACCCCATCGATGACGAACACCCCCGGCCCTGCTGAAGATTTTGAACATCACGAGGGTTTCAATACATCTTCAATAGTAGCGACGAGCGACGAGCGACGGGCAACGGGCAACGGGCAGTCACGGATGCCGCGTCCCCGTAGGACTTCGCCGTCGACCTAGTCGACGCTTTTCGCCGGATGTCGTCTTGGTCATTGCTGACCCCATAGGGCAGACGAGGGGCAACAGGCTGGACCCTGACGGACGGGGAGAGTCCAGACCTCCAAAGACCTCGGATGAAATAGCGTTCGGCTTCTCTCTCTGGGCCCCATGTTGCCTGCGACGTTGGCGGTGCCCAGGGCGCGACGACTGCGAGATGGTTCATGCCACCACGAAAGCTCAAGATACCCATGGCCAGATTGTCGGGTATGCGAGGACAAAGTCTGTTGAGCGTTGCCGTTGGGATTTGCAGCTTGGCGGGTTGCCTAACCCAACCTCCAATCTCCGCCGCGCTTCAATCAAATTTGCAGTAGTTGCCCTACCGGGACGGTACCGGATTGGATTGCTTCACCGCAACAACGATGATGCAGGCCGCACGATGCACAGCACAGCGTAGTGTACGCGCAGAAAAGTTTCTTTCCTCGTCAGACCATGCGTACATGAGTAGCTCGGCTTAGCTCTGCTAGACCCGTGGGATCACAACACCACAGAAAGCAGCTTTTTGCTTTCGAGAAGGAGAAGAGACGATGATTCAGTCAGCTCGTCCTATTGCCGTGCGCCATTCCACTGAGCCCTGTCACTCGGGACATGACAGACCCCTGAAAGAAGGGGCCCCGGTCCGCCCCTCAGTTCAGTGGCAGCCGAGGCCCTAAACGGCCTAATCCTCGCAGCCCAGCGGCGCCATCGCGCGAAAACATGGCAGGCTCACGACGGAGCTAGAACCCTGGACGAGCCTTACCAACCACTGTATGTACTGCATAGTACCTACCCACCTACCTACTTACGGCGGCATGTATGCATTATTACTGCCCGCGGGAGGGGAAGAGCAGACACAGCAGACGCAGCAGACACATTGAGATGGATTTCGGGGCGACTGGGGGAGACGTCTTTGACACGGAACCTACCTGGGAATCATTGACTGGGCCATCTTAGCGCCCTGCTTTATCACGCAGCAGCACGTATCACACCCACTCGTGTTGCTTCCGCAAGCCACCCCAATACGCCGTATGTGTGTTTTCTCCCTCCCGTCGTCTTGCCGCACCTCCTACATACATGCCCATACTGGACCAAGAATAGCCAGGGTCGGGCAGCCAACTGCGTGCGGTGGACGATCCAATTCAAGACCTTGAGCCAAAAGGTGAGTAGGCAGTGATTAGAGAGTCCCATGTTTTCACTCTGCCGTTAGTGTTTGTTGTCTTGCTCGTACTTGTCACGTCCCTGGCCCCCCTCGAGCCCGAGTCTCTCAGAGACAACTCCAATTGTCCTGCAATGCTGTCTCTCACCCTCGTCCCCATCACCGGCAGCATCGTCCATGGCTTTGTCTGCCTTGCCGGTCATGCACGATTAATGACCCCTACCTGAATCATCTGCATCCCCGTCCTCCCATTCGTCTGGGCCGGCTCTCGTGTCTGGTTTGGTTCGTCCCGATCTCCCAAGTTTCCAACCTCCATCTTCCTGTCACCACCCCCCGGTCCCTCCGGCCCGGCCTCTTCTTAGTCTTCTCGCCGCTTGGCACCTCCCTCGCTCTACCTTGTCTCCGTTGTTTGTGCATCTGCCTCTCCACGCCGCCTTTCTTCACCTTGCTTGATACCCTGTTACAGTACATTTGCCTGCCTTGGAGCTACCTTAATCTACCTACCCTTCTTCCCCTCCCCCCGTCTTCTCTATTCCAGAGTGGGAAAGGTCACCAGTCCCTCGTGTCGTGAGAGACACATCTCCAACAGCTGCAGACATCCTTACACCCCCGTCCTACCCCACGAGTCCATGCGTCCTGTCCAACCCGTTCATGACAACCTATTCGGCGTAGACAAAGTCACACTGGCTTGTTTCACTTCCTTCCACCGTCTATGGCTGCTTAATAAAAAGCATCTCACTCCAGGGCGCCCGACTTGCTTCCTCTATCTTTCCACCCTCGAACCCCGTCCCGTTGCCCGCGCACAAAGGCGGAAGTTAACCCACCTTGTCTCGCTGCGCTGCTGCCACTCTTGGACGCTTGTGGCCCGTTGAAGACGCCGCCTCTTGACTAAACGCCTGCCCAGAAATCACAGCTTTTGCCCACCCTCCCTCACCGTAACCGACGCGCCGAACATCGAACGGCACTGCTCTGAGAGTAGTAGTAGTACTCTCTGTGCCTTGGGCGAGCCACACGATCTCTTGTGTGTGCAAGTTTGCGGGAACTAGACGAGACCATCTGTTGTCGACAGGACCCAGTGGATGGAGATTTGAGTCGGGTCACGGAGCTTCACTCACAACAAGACAGCATCTACTAGGATGGACACGGCCGATGGGGCGCCCGACGGCGGCGACAAGTCCCCGACCAAGGCCTCGGGTAACAACGATGAGAATGACAACGATGACCAGAACCGCAAAAGAGCGAACATCAGAAAGAGGACCAAGACCGGTTGCCTGAGTACGTGCCCGCCTTCTTCAGCCAGATTCAACACCAAGGGATGTCTCGTCTCTAGACCGAATTGCTAACATGACCAAAAGCATGTCGAAAACGACGCATCAAGTGCGACGAGGGAAGGCCCATCTGCAACAACTGCATCAAGTCCAAAAGACACTGCGAGGGTTACAACCAGCGAGTCATCTTCAAAGACCCAATCGGCGCATTCAACCTGAACGGAGTCTACGGCCCCGTGGTCTACCCTCCCGAGGCGTCAAATCCCGCTTTCCATCAGCTGTCCAACCCGCCGCCGAAGTCATCCAATGCGCCTCCCCTGGCACCAATAGCTCCCAAGCCGCCACAGAACATGGACTATGGCGGCCAGCCGATGCATCACCAGTATGGCCAGGGCTTCCCAGGCCCATCTTCGGGTCATCACCCATCTTCCTCTCCATTCGACTTCAACCAGTATGCCTTTGGGCCGCCGCAGATACCCCCGCAAATGCCCCCGACGCCCTCATTGACATCGCCCATCAGCCCAGACCAATTCCAGGGACCGTTCGGCGGAGCCCAGAGCACCTTTGTCAGTCCAAATACCGACAACGGCTCGTTTGCGTACGTACCCCGGGAAGCATGGCAAGGACAGCCTTCAAATCAGGTACGGGTGGAAGAGATTCGACACTACCCCAACGACCCTCTGCGGCGAGAAGACGTGGTGGAGGACCCCGATGTCCAGTTCTTCTTCAACGACGACGACGACGCATCCATGGGCGATTCGGACGACGGCTTCGAGGACTTAATGGGTGAGGAGAGCGCCTACGGACAACTGGTCCAGGCCCGTTCGGACGGTCCCTGGGACGGCTTCGGCACCGAGGTCAGAAAGTTCTCCGCCTTTGCGGAGGAGACGATTCTCACGTCGTACATCCCGACCCCGAACAACTCACCGCTCAACGACGAGCGGACGGCAGCCCTGTTCTGGCACTTTATCAATGTCACGGGCCCCAGCATGTCCCTGTACGAGAGGCATCCGTTTGACCACACGAAACTGATGAACAACTTTTCTGTGCCAAAGGCCGGCCATAACTTGTGGACCTGTAAGTGATTCCATGCCTCTAACGGGCTGGACACGATTAACCATCCGCAGACACGTTCCCCATCCTGTCGTTCAACCACCCGGCACTCCTCCAAGCAATGCTTGCCCTGGGCGCTTTACAGATAGCCAAACTGCAGCAGATCCCGCCGACGGCGGCCATGAAACACTATCACCTCTCCATTCGCAGGATCGCAAAGAACGTGCGAACAGTGAAGAGGAGGACGTCACCAGCCACGCTCGCAGCCACCCTGCTGTTGGGGTACTTTGAAGTGTGGAATTCGGACCATTCCAAGTGGTGCAATCACCTGTTTGGAGCCAGGCTGCTGATCAAGGAGATACCTTTTCGGGAGATGACGAGGAACATACTGCCGCTGAAGCGAGCCAGACGGGCGCTGTTCCAAGAAAGCCAGAACCAGCCGTTCGACCCCTTTTACATGGGCCACGACAACACGCACATGATGAACCATGATCTAGACGATTTGGACCTTGGCCTACTGAGTCGATTAACGAACCAACACGTGTCGTACGAGGACGATGCAGCAGCCTCGATCGGCAATTACTACACTGACCGCGATATCGAACATTACGAGCATTTGAGGGATCTGTATTGGTGGTACTGCAAGATGGACGTCTATCAAAGCATGCTCGGTGGTGGGAAGCCATTGTAAGTGTTTCTCTCGCGGATGCATATGACGCCAAACGCTGACGGATTTTCAGTATGGACTACCAGCACTGGACGCAATGTCCGCCCCGAGCCCCGATGGGTCGACTGGAGGCCATGTAAGTCACCCTCTAGGTGCAGATAGCATTGAACATGTGCTGACTCTGGTAGTTACGGAACGTATGACCACTTGATGCTCCTTCTTGGTCGCCTGTGCAGTTTCGCTTCCAAGGACCTCGCTCGAAAGAAGAAGTCGTTCAAGGGGTTCGGGCCTCCGGGTGGCCCCCCGGGCGGTCGTCCAGGGGTTCCCACCGGCGGCCCTCCCGGTGCGCCGCCAGGACGGGGAGGGCCGCCCAATGCGTCCGGGCCACCGGGAGGAGGAGGCCAGGAATGGGGCCCACCGGGGATGGCAACCGGTATGCCCGGAGGCGGGCCGCCCCCTGGCATGATGGGAGGGATGCCCGGTGGGCCGCCCGGGGGTCCGCCGCCGGGCATGAGAGGCCACCCAGGAGGGCCGGGCGGTCAGATGGGAGCGCCTCCTGGGGCCGGGTCACCGCCCATGTTCCCGGGCATGCTGCCGAATCTCCAAAAGGTGAGACTGCCCATGGGCTTCAGCCCTCCGAGAGACGACTCGCCGCCTCCGCCGGAGATGCCAGAAGACCTCGACTCCGACGTTGCCATGGAGGCGGCGATGCGTGAGTGGGAAGGCCTTAGGGAGGCGTTTGAGATCCTCCGATCCCAGTTCGGGCCCGAGTTCCAGGCCCTGGGCGCCGAGTACGCAGACCACAGGGACTCGCCCTTTGGGCCGACGCTGCAGTACCGCACCTTTTCCGTGGCCGGCATCTGGATGAACTACTACATGGGCCTGATCCATCTGTACCGCGCACACCCGCGGATGCCGCCGGCCGCCATGATTGCCGCGGGCATCCAGGCGCAGCATACCGAGAAGTTTGCCATCGAGATTGGGCGGATCGCGGCGGGGCTGACGGACGACGTCTCCAACGCCACCGAGATCAGCACCTTGGTCGGGGCGGCGCTCATCGAGAGTGCCTTCTGTCTCTTTGTCGGCGCTATCCAGGTAATACATTCACGTGGCCTCACCGCCCTTTTACCCGCCCGGAGATCATCCTCGCTAACACGGTGTACAGTACAGAGACGACGCCCAGCGTCACTGGATCGTCAGGCGGATGCACGACGTAGCACGTCTCACAGGCTGGCAATCTGCGCGACAAATCGCCGAGGGCTGCGAGTCTGGCTGGAAGAAGGCCGCGGCTATGGGACGGGGTCCGCCGTACACAAGAGACCCCACGCTCCAGACCGTCGTGCCCCCCTCGGTGTGGTTGAACCCGAGGAGGATTGGCGCCCGGCTGGAGCTGCTGGACGGAGACGACAAGGTGCTCGTCGTCGCCAAGACGGAGCGGGCGCATTACGCCCTGGGGCTACTCAGCGTCGAGCAGGAGCTGGAGAGGCTCGACATCAAGGAGGGATGAGAGAAAGCCCTTCTGGGCGATGGATGGGTCGTGTACGATGTGTAGATCAGGGCTTCCAACCTTTTCGAGTAGGTTTAGTTTTAGATCAATACGACGGGTCCATTCAACGTCACCTCCTGAGATCCTCATCACGTTTGAGTACGCTATTGATACACGGTGGGAAATCGTCTAGACGTCAGGTTCCTGATTCGTGACCGGTGTGCCTGGGTAAGTATCTTTTGGGGTTCTCTCCCTTCCAGAAAACGTCTTTTTCACCCGCCCAGCCTCATGATTCTCTATTACGCTCACCCTAGCCCATGCTCTCGTCTAGTTGGCAGGGAGTCGCTCCACGACCGCGGCCATCTCCTCATCCGTGTATATTCTGAAGCCCTTCTCCTTCGTTACGCTCGCCAACTGCACGTTTTTCGAATCCAACTTCTCCTCCATAACCTGCTTCAGCGTCTTGAGCACCAGTGTCTCGGCGTCGGTAATCGTCAGAGACTGGAGAGCATGTTAGACATGGTTCAAACACATCGCCACGGAGGGGGTCTCACCTTGTGGTACTCGTTCTGCAGCTCAGCCTGAGCGCCCTCGGAGCCGGAACCGATGGCCTTGGCGTCGTAACGGTAAAAGGTGCCGCTGGGCTCGGCGTGGAAGAGCTGGGGGCCGTCCTCGTCGTAGCCGGCGATCAGGAGGGCGACACCAAAGGGGCGGGACATGATGGTCTCCTCGCCCTCGGCACCCTCACCGAAGCGGAGGGCCAGGTCGCAAATGGCCTGGGTGCACGACTCGACGCGGAGGGGCTCGTTGTAGTTGAAGGCGTGGGACTGGGACTCGACGCGGGCGTGCTCGACCATGGAACGGGCATCGGCCTGCAGACCGCTCATAGCGCATCCGATGTGGCGGTCGATCTCGACAATCTTCTCGACGGAGGAGGTCTCCAGGAGGGTCGAGGTTACGCGCTTCTCGACACCGAGGACGACACCCTCGGAGGTGGCAACGCCGATGGCCGTGGAGCCGAGCTTGATGGCCTCGAGGGAGTATTCGACTTGGAAGAGGCGACCTTCGGGGGAGAAGGTGTTGATACCTCGATCTGTTGTTGACGGGTTGTCAGAGGAGCTCTTCTCGAAGACAGGGAAGGAGGGCAGTAGGCTTACCGTATTCAGATCTTGCCATAAACATCTTGGCGGTGTTCTGTGTGTCAAATTGCTGAAGAGAGAAGGTGGTGAATCTCTTCCAGAGGAATTGATCGATGTGTTCAATTCCTGAGCGTTGCGGGCGTGGGTGATGCGGTTGCGGGATGCTGAGGTGGTGATGGTGGTGGTGGATGGAGGGGAGCTCGTGGTGCAGGCGAGGTAACCAAACGGTGACGGTGGAAGGCTGAAGCACAGTCAGGTCGTTAGGCAAGCACCAGCCTACGCAGCCGCAAGCTTGGGGGGGCTCCAGCAGCGGAAGCAGTAGCACCACCACCACCATCAGCAGGACTACGTACCTGGCCCGGACCTTAGCGCAGCTTGCTCCTGGCCCCTGTTCGTCTGCCCAAAGCTTCTGATTGGCTGGGGCGACAAGATCCCCTCCAACAGCTGCCCGCTGTCCCGTCCCCGGAATATTTCAGGGGCCAGGCGAGCCCCGGGGCCGGGGTCAACAACACGCGAGGATTTTCCGAGCAGACGCGCCTGGGCTAATAGGCACTTTACTGTGTAACCCAGCCCAACCTGCCCGCCGCTTAGACCTGGAGAGTGCGACTCTGCAAATAGAGGGGTACGACTTGACGAACAAAGAGGGACTGGCAAGGAATAAAGGTGCACACCCTCCAAGACACGGCCGCAGACGAGACGCACGCCCAATCGAGAGGACCATCACATCAAGAAAACAACGCCCCAAAGACGCACTATACCCCCACCAATGCAGTCGGCGACATGTCGTCTGGCACGCGCCGCGCGAACGGCACAGCCTCTGCAGCTGCGGACCACGAACGACTTTCGAGGGCGTCACGCATGAACACTGCGGCGAACGGGGGAGGCAGCGGCAGCGGCAGCGCCCACGCGAGCTTCAGGAGCGATGCGCGGCAGCAGCAGAGGGAACGGGAGCGCGAGAGGGAACGTGAACGGGATCGCGAGTCGGGAAGCAATGCGCACAAGAGGTCTGCGTCGGGAAACCCTCGCACCACGAGCAGGACGCAGGACGACCGCCACGTAGAGGAGAGGAGAACAGAGAGGACGTATGTGACCCAGCTGGAGACGCTTGTGCAGCGGACGCGGAGCCCTGAGAGGGGGGACCGCAGAGGCGACAAGGGCAAGCCGAAGGAGGACAAGTCGCGATCAGCCGAGACGAAGCCTAAGGAGGCCAAGGTCGAAACCCCGTCCGGTGAGATTGCAGTTTGCCGTCGTGATCGAGGGAATGCTTACTGACTTGCGCGTGCAGCACCGTGGAACCCAGAGGCGACGCTTCTCCCCCATACATCTGCCCCCTTGGCGTGTCGAATATCCATACCGCCATTGGCGTCCCAAGCGCCCCAGCCCCAGCAACCGAAGCCACTTAGCGAGCTGTCACTCGAGGCACAGGAGGCGGTCATGATTGAGGATCTGCTGTTCGTGTTCATGGGCTACGAGGGCCAGTATATCCGCTTCGCCAAGACGTACAACCCGCACGAGGAGAGGGATCGTCTTTCAGGGCCAACATTTAGAATATTGCCTGGCCTGGACCCGAGCCTGCAGGATCTGACGGCGTCAATGCTGAAGATGGCGACGTACTACTCTGCTCTCGAGATGTTCGTCGACGTGCAGAGCAGAGAGGAGTTTGGCGCCGTCAACCACGCGTTATGTGCCTCCGTGAGGAAGTTTCTTCACGACTATCTTGTCATGATTGCGCAACTTGAGACGCAATTTCTGACAAACGAGACCTTTACGCTCCACGTACTAAACATTCACACCCTGCCTACCAACCAGATGATGTCACACCTGTACTCTTTGGCACACGAACTGCTGAAGCGAAACGCACTCCTAGACGACGATGACGAGGAGGAAGAGAGCGACAGCGCGGACGACTTTGAGAACATTCTAGAGTCCCTTCGTGAGGGCGGCGATCTGGTGCCGGGATCGGGGAAGAAGATCTCCAAAGGCGGCGTCGTGCTCGGCTTGCTCACCAAGAGGCTGGAGTCCCTGTCAGGAGACCCGGCGGCGCGCGCACTACTGACAACGCTGCTCCGAGACTCCAGCAAACCGTACATGGTCATGCTGAACGAGTGGCTTCATCACGGCGGCATCAACGACCCGCACGCCGAGTTTCTCATCAAGGAGCAGAAAAGCATCCGCAGAGAGCGCCTAGAACAGGATTACACGGACGAATACTGGGAGAGACGGTACACCATCAGAGAGCACGATATCCCGCCTCAACTGGAAGGTGTCAAGGACAAGGTCCTGTTGGCAGGGAAGTACCTCAACGTGGTCAGAGAGTGCGGTGGTGTGGACGTCAGCAAGGTCGTCTCGGACGTGCCCAACTCATTTGACGACAGCCGTTTCCTGGAAAACGTCAACAACGCATACGCCCACGCCAACGAGTCCCTCATGCAGCTGTTGCTCACCACACACTCCCTGCCCGCGCGGCTGCGGTCGCTCAAGCACTACTTCTTCTTGGACCCGTCCGACTACTTTTCCTATTTCCTCGAGCTCGGCGCCTCGGAACTGCGGAAGCCCGTCAAGTCCGTTAACACCGGCAAGCTGCAGTCTCTGCTCGACCTGGTCCTGCGCCAGCCTGGCAGCATCGTGTCTCTGGACCCGTTTAAGGAAGACGTCAAGGTGGAGATGAACGAAATCACCCTCACAAAGTCCCTTCAGAGGGTCGTCAACATCACCGGTATCGAGCAGGGCGAGTCGCTGCAACCTCTGGCGAACCAGCCGGTCGAGAACGACAAGAACGCGATTGGCTTCACGTCGCTGCAGCTTGACTACACAGTGCCCTTCCCCGTCTCTTTGGTCATCAGCCGCAAGACCGTGTGGCGTTACCAGGCGCTGTTCCGCTACCTGCTCTCGCTCAGATACCTCGAGTCCCAACTGTCGACAACATGGCACTCGCAGACGACAGGCATGACGTGGTCTCACAAGAGCTCCTCGCGCAGCCTCGAGATTTGGAAGCGCCGGGTATGGACGCTTCGCGCGCGCATGTTGGTGTTTGTGCAGCAGCTCTTGTACTTTTGCACGGCCGAGGTCATTGAGCCCAACTGGGCCAAGTTCATGTCCAGGCTCAAGGTCAAGGAGGACGGCCAGGACGGTACTAGCACCACCGAGGGACCGACGAGGACGGTGGACGAGCTGATGCAGGACCATGTGGATTTCTTGGACACGTGCTTGAAGGAGTGCATGCTCACCAACAGCAAGCTACTGAGGGTAAGTCACAGGGCGCTTCGCTCATCTCTGCGTGCCACACGACTAATAACCTGCAGATCCACTCAAAGCTGATGCAAACCTGCACAATCTTTGCGACATACTCCAACTGGCTCTCGCGTGAGCTGGAAAAGGCCGATCCAGACTTGTCCGGCGCCACCAAGCCGCCCAACATGACGCAGAAGCAGTGGCGTGCCTTTCAAGAGGTCCGCACGCAGAAGCCTTCGGGCTCGCACAGCGAGTCGACATCGTCGGCGGGTGCCGGCGAGCAGCACGAGGCCCGCGTGGGCAACCTGTTCGAGATCATGAAGAAGTGGGAGGGCAACTTTAGCAGGCACCTGCAGATCCTCCTGGACGCGCTGAATCACTACGCCGCCACGGAGACGGTTGTGCTGCTCAGTCTATGCGCGCGGCTTAGCACGGCCAACCAGGGGACCGAGTATGCGGGGTTGAGGAACGAGGAGGACAGCATGGCATGATTGTGCGTTCACGTTACATACCCTTCCATTCGAGGAAATCACACGAGACGGCGTTCTGGGGTTGGAGCAGACGGGGTCATCGTTCCAGGACGGCATCAAAAGCAGTCGAAAGGGGGAGGAGGGAAAGAAAGCGGCAGGGGCGGGTTTTGTCCACATGCCCTACCTAGACAGATACCATTGATTTGCTGATGCGCGCAGCGTCATGTTCATGCTTCATCTCTTGTCGTTGAGTTTGCATTCAATGCATCATGTGAGGAGTTGTCATGACAGGATTTCATTTCTCTTAATGCTTGGGAGAGGGAGAGCCTCGGGTATGCTGAAATTATACACGTGGTGGTAGTACATGTTGCCGTCCGGCATCTATTTCTCCAGAGCCTCCTTAATTATCTCGGAGATGCGCTTCTTGTCAATCTCGACGTCCTTGCCCTGTACCGCGGCGTTGACCAGCTTCATGACCTCGCCCAAAGAGACCTTTCCAGCAGCAGTGGCCTGCTCAATGGCCTTCTCGACATGCACGCGGACGTCGGCCTCGGTGACGGTGAGGACGCCCGAGTTGGCAATGTACTCGGCCATGACCTTGGCCTGAAGATCCTCCTTGTCGGCCAGATCGTCGCGGCCGGCGGCACGGAACTGGGCGGCGGCGTCCTGGCCGGCGCGCTGGGTCTTGCGCAGGAGAGCGACGAGCTGGGCGTCGGTGACGATGGGAGACGACGTCTTGGCAGCGTTGTTGGTGGCGGACAGGACGGAGCGCAGGACAGAGAGGCGAGCGGCATCCTTGGCGCGCATGGCCGTCTTCAGATCGGCCTTGAGATTGGCCAGGAGCGGAGGCGCGGCCGGGGCGGCGTCCGAGTAGAAGCGGATCGTCCGGGGCAAGGCGCGGCCGGGCACTACCGTCGGCCGGAGAGTCTGGAGGAGACGTGTTGATTGTCTGGCGGCCATTGTGATGTGCGTTGGTCGGAAGATGGAGTAAGTGAATCAGAAGATTGTCCAATTGGTCGTTTCTAGTGTCGTCGACCTCGTCAATTGCTCGAGTGTTGAGTATAACTAATTCGTTGTCTGAAGCTGTCGATGGACCGACAAAAAAAAAAATCGAGAGCTGTGAGATGCATAAATTTGGGCAAGCTTTCCCATTGGCCGGAGCTCATGGCCTGTTCCAGATGTGCAAAGAGTTCGGCGGCGTTGGTGGCGCATTGCGGCTTCGGCGCCAGCCAGGTGAATGGACGGTGGAGCTCCCCCAAGGGCACGTCTGTCTGCCGAGGTCTTCCAACTGAGTTGGTGCTCGGTGCCCAGTCCCTACACTATTGCCTATCAAGTGTCTGTCAGGGTCGTCCGTTCGTTGGTTCGTCGAATTTGGGGAACTGGATCCACTGATTAACACTCCCATTGACTGACATCTGTGACTTTGACAGTTTCCTCCTGCCCGTTCGTTGGCCGGAGCATGGACATGTTGAGACATGCAGAGAACATGCATAAGGTTCGGATGACACAAAGTGTTCAACGACGCGTCCTTGAGAACCCGACCGGAATGCTGCGATCCAGATGCGACGTTTGTGCAATTTCCAGAGCTTCCCAGCGTCGCCTGATGTGCAGGCTGTCAGGGAATCCGCTGCACCAGCAAGGGTCGGGGCACTCGCAAACGCCTCCGGATATCACATCCACCGGGGGCATCAGGCCCAAGGTTCCGGGGTGGCATACGGTCGTAATATAGATTCGGTTGGGATGGGGCCAATCTGCCTGGTGTGTAGCCTCAGCAGCATCGGTGTTCGGGGCGACGGGCAAAGAAACTCTCAGAGTTGCAAGCTCGTCGCCATTGTGGCTGATTGGTCCCTTACCTAGTCGATTCTATTATCAGTCCCGAAGCACCAGAGCCGCCGCCAACGCCGTCTGTTCGTCGTCGTCGACTCGGATGGGTACGACACCAAGCGGACCTTCTTCAAAACGTCTGTGCCATGGTCCTGCCAGGATGGCCAGGATGGAGCTCCCGAAGCTGGGGAACCTGAGCCGCTCGAGCTCACCGGCGTGGGAACCGGCAGGATATTGGCGTGGAATTGGCGAGGACGACGGCGGCGGCGCGGGTGCGGCAGCAAGACATGGCATGCCCTGGTTATTGCTCTTCAGATGAAAGTGGATTCCAGTGAATTGCTGCGTACCCTCAGATGGAACACGACTCGACTGCTCGGCCGCGGGGGCCAGACAACGACATGGCACACGGATGACGTGCCTGCCTCTCAGTCAGATGATGGCCGAAGAATGTGTGTGTGCGTGCGTGTGTGTGCGTGTGTACGTGTATGCTGTACATAGTATTCGTGGACGTGTCTGAGTATTCGCTCAATGTGACGTGAAGTGCTCCAGGCCTCCCTCACCGAGAGACGACCCGACTGTCTGGTAGCGAGTTAAATCTGCGCGTTCGTTATCCATTATCCATCCTCCCCTGAACTAGGCAAGAACCAACCGCAGGACGGCTCCTCGTCTGGGCGGAAGCAGACACGCCGCCGTTCTGCCTCCTTCCAATCTAAACCCAACTGAGGTGAGGTGGACAAAACGAGCCCAAGTCCGTCCAGTCGGGTACCCAGACCGGGGAACCGCCTTCGCTTTTCTCCTGTCCTCCCTCCACCGCTTCCCTTAGCTTCCGTTGCTCTCCACTTCAGGTCTCGCACCGCACCGCACCGGTCTCCCGTATTTCGACTTCATGCCTTCTCTCCCTTCTTTGCGTCGTGTGCCGTAAAACTCGCCCTTGCCTGCAGAGGCATCAGTCGAAACCTGTCTTACACAACGGCCAACACACCAGACGATACCAAAATAACCTTACCTGGGTACGCCTTCTCTTTAGCCAGCCGGAGGCGGAAATTCCCTCGATAGTCCCAACGTCGCCTTTCTCATGTTTCCAACAGTCACAAAGGTCGAGAGCGAGAGCGCAATTCAGATCCAGGCCGTCATCGGCTTCGCACCTGCCACGTCGCCGACAACACATCAGCTCCACCTTGACTAACACCGGGGATGTATGGAGTCTGGGCAAGAGCCGAAGCCTTCGCCATCAAGTTTTCTTCTGGTTCTTTCACGAGTGAGCCAGCTTTTGTTCACGTTGGAGCCATCAGGTGCGAATAAGTCGAAAGAAACTCAAGAGACTTGCGAGCTAGGCACGGGGTATTCGCTGCCGTGACATCGTCATCATCAGAAGCCCAGAAAAGGATGCCCACCGAAACTACCGAAATCAATCCCTCTCAAGGCTCCCCCGGATCTGTAATAAACCGATTCGCCAAAAAATGATTCGCCTCAACGACGCTTGCGCCCTATACAAACATACCTGCAACGCGCCTGTCAGCCCTGGAAGTCTTGCAGCAAGAGAGTCTCCAGGCCATACTTACATTGGAAAATACGCCTGTTACGAGCAGCGGGTCATTGTCCTTCATGTTAGTCACAGCTCCAATCCTGGACAGTCTGCAAATCATGGAAAACTAACCCTGAACTCCGGATTGTCAGCCTCGCTTCTGGCCTGTGCGACCAGAACTTGGAACTCTTGGGACGTCATGCTATATAGCAAATCGGTCAGCTGCTTTGCCCGAACGCTTGACTGTGGCGGCTGCTCGGTACTCACCCCCGGAACTCCGTCATTGGATAGTGTCCTAATGACGATAGAAATCTCCTCACGTTCTCTCTGTTCGCCAAGCCGATCTGATGTTGCCGTGGATCTTGCGTCTCTGGTCAGCACCGACAATCTACAACCCGGTGTTCGGCGATTCCGTACCGTTGGACCATCCGCAGGTCGGGAGCGGGATCATTTGCGTCTCCACCGAGTCGAAGCCTGCACTTTGCATCCAGCTCTGCATCTGCAAGGGAGCTCGAGGGTCTTTGTACGGTTGCATGCTGTCCAGATATCGTCTCGACCACCTTCGAAGTGCGTGATCTGGCCATGTCAAAAGTCAGCAGCTGCGCCCAAAAGGGGAAGGGGAGAGACGCACTCTGTGTCAGTGTACCATTGTCCGATTGCGCGTTGAAGTATATTTCCACCGTTTGGACCCAGCCGCCTGGCCGAAGCACGCGATGAATGTCACGCAGATAATCCCTCCATCGATTCGAATGAATCCCCCCGGCCATCATCTGGCTGTGGACCAGGTCGAAGTGGTTGGATGGGAAGGTGAACCTGGCTAGATGGTTAGCGATGATCCGACTGGAGAAACAACCGGCGAGTGTCTGGGTTGCCTACCTTCCATTCAGATCATCGACTTGAAGGTTCAGATTTGGCGGCGTTTGCGCTTCGTCGGGCCAAATGTGCGGGCAAATGTCGATGCCCACCACCTATTGCGCTGGTCAACCGTCGTTTTCGGAGCAAAGAATCAGACCCCAGAATCGCACGATTTCGATCTCAATGGCGAACGAGCTCTGGGATGCAGATGGCGGTGAAGACTCCAAAGGCGGGAGCAGACGGTTTGGCACCAACGCGGAAAAGGAGTCTCCGCTTAGGGGCATGATGGTAAAGCCCAACGAAGACGCTGAAGCTCTCCGTCCACCCGCCCCGAGCCATCTTGCGCATCGCCAGACGTCTACCAGAGTCAAGTGAATGTGTGGCAAACGTCTTTGCACGCGCGTGCATTACGTACCTCGCAGCTCGGGTGTTGCTGTGCAACTTCGATTGCCCAGTCGCCGGTACCGAACCCGCATTCGAGTATTCGGCGGGGTCTCGTTATGGGCGGAAAGATGAGCGAGTTTTCAAAAACTATCGAGAAGAGATAGTGCATCATTTGCAAACGCTCGATTTCGTCCTACAGGTCGGGAGAAGAGACTAAGCAACGCGATCAGGGATTTCAGGGGCTCCATGGGCCATCTTTACCTCGTCTATCGGCGCGAAGTAGGCACCGTTGTCGACAGCATATCTTTGGAACTCTCTTCCCAAGTACGTGATAGTCTCGAGAAAAGTGTTGTCCAACGGGACCGTTTGCGGATCGCTGGGAAGAGTTTAGCGGGCGCTTTCGCCAAAGGCGAAGAGGTGCAACCGTACTTGGCCATGATGGCAGACGGAAGATGGGGTCGACGGCCCTATGTCTTCGCTCTGTGAAGCTGCAGAAGGGTCTCCGTCTCGACGTGGGAATCTTCAAAACGATCTCTCGGGATGAAGTCGAGATCGTGACCAGAGCGTGTTGTGGTCCAACCAAATATTGGTTTAAGTTCAGAGACGGGACGGAAGACAAGGACCAGACTTCAAGCACATCCTACTCGAGAACCCTGAAGGATCTTTGACAACCATATCGGAAGCACAGGGGCCTTCACGAAGGCGGCAGCCGTGTCTAATAGACATAAAATGGACTGCCCGCTGCGCTGGAGGTGGAGACATGGGCCGGTCAGACTTCAGATTGGACTGGCATTTGTTCTACACCCCACGATGTTGCTGTCGATCCTGGGTTAGCACACACACTACCTACAACCAAAGAAGGCCTGTTTCGGCGGTCTTTGGTTCGTGGTGCAGACGAGGCACACTTCAGGTGACATGGATATGTCTTCTGGTGTTATTGCTGGCCCCGGACCCCCCCTGTACGTACGAAAATTCGATAATGGAGCCGGCAGACAACCAAGACGTGCTAATCCTAGGCCCTCGAGTGGCATAGGGCGGGTGTGGCAGCGGGTCCAACCATCCTGGACACCGCTTTTACCAGCTGCCAGATCCATGGATTCCGTTAACCGCGGCGGCTTTCACAAGCTGTTCCGGCTTCCAGGTAGACGGTTGCTTTTTGGACGACCTGGTCATCGTCTAGCGGGACACGCCATGACATACCAACTTCTCACAGGGCGGCGGCAGGGCTGCAAAAAGGCTACTCATGCTACCTACTAATTACCCGAGGCCTTGCCCATCACCGGGCTGCTGTGGCCCAACTCGCTGTTTACGTTGGAAGTTATATACAAGCGTCGGGGTCGGACGAATAAACCGATCCCCCTCATCCTGTATGCTGTATGTACGGTCGACGCATCCACACCCAGGACAACGCCCAGTGGTGGACGCCGTTCCTGAGACCAACCGCAGACCCGGAGGACAGGGCCCAGCACACACACACACCCTCTCGCTACAACCCTCCAGCGCCCAGGGAATGGGAAGCTCTTCAGCAAACACGACGTGCCATCCCTTGTTTCCTGGCTATTCCCCTTCCGCCCCCCTCCTCCCTCGACCACGGGTGGGAACGTTGCTCAAAGGAGGGGTTGCATGGCCGATCTGCACCCATTGCACGCGGAGCTATAATCGAGTCCGAGGACTCTCATGTCCCAAGGATCCGGTCGTTGGCTTATGTCTAGACGGCGAAGGAGGGAAGCAAGGTGGGAAGCCAACTTGGACCAGAGGGGCATCGAACAACACCCGATAGGACCGCGAGTCACACGAAAGGGGTGATCGTCCGCGCCGCGACGGCCTCTCGTGCCAGACGGTTGGTCCTCGTCGCAACAGCTTCCCGAGAACGTGGACTTGGGATCTTGCCCGTCAGCTTCGCGGTAGCTCGTCGGCCGTTCCTGTCGTGGCCGCGAGACGCGGTGAGGGGAAAGGTCCCGGAGCCATACGGGCAGGACGGACAACTACAGACTTGCAGAAACGGTTCCCCATTGCCTCGTACGACAAGCAGGCTGAGTGCCCTCTGAGTCGGTCGCTTGTCTTGTTTGGCATAAAGCAGGCTGGGACCATATGCGGCCGACAAACCTCAAGGGCGGAGTCAATGGTCTGATCCTCTCACACTCGCGCAGACAATCATCTGCACTCAAGCTAGCGCAGTGAGACCCATACCAGGGCTGTATCTCATAGCACAGTAGACGGGAGGGGGAGAGACGAACAACGCAGCGCAACGAAGCCATCGATCGTCACTGTACTGAGTACAGACATGCCTGTCGTCGTTGCAACTGGAGACCTGCACCACACCATCCCGAGGCTCTCTTTTGGGAGGGCTTCGGTCGGATGGCGGCACAATATGCACAAGACAGGCAAAGCTCTGCAAAATATAGGTAGGGGCATGTATGTGTCTTTGGCCTGTGGGTTGCGTCGACGGTCGCTGCATTTTGACACGTTGGCGTATTCGGGTGCGTGCGTGCTGATGGCTTTAATTACCTCACACTCCCTTTGCTTTCTACGCGGTGGACGTCCTTCTGCTGACCCTATCCCATCCTGGCAAGAGTTGCTTATAAGGCCGGGGGGGTATGGCTTTGGAGATGCCTAGGTGCAGCAAGTTCGCGCCAACAACGCTTCTAGTGCGGAGTTGGTTTGATGAAGGTTGGAAGAAGAAATTGGGCGACCCAGTTCAGTCGCGAACCCTCGGCGGGCCGCTCTGCAGGCTCAAAAACTAAGAGAGAGGAAGTGCTGTAGCCACCAACCCGGAAGTACCTATCGACCAGGTTGTCGCTGGCTCGGGTGGTGGAGCTTCGGGAGAGAGCGCGCGATGACGCGAGCCACAAAACTCTCCTGGTTCCAGCTATTTGGGAACAGAACAGCGACTGTCGACAACCCTTCCTTGTCGAAGAGACCGCGCCCTGGTGCTTGGGAACACCATGCCTGTCCACGCCAGCCACGTACGCCCTGCACCCTGGCCTCCCCTTGCACCAACGGACTCGAAATCTGCTGTACGGATACATGTACGGGTAAAAAGACGAGAGACACCATGAGAAGACGGCCGTTCGCCGTTGAGTTTGGCTGCGCGCCACCCCGACCTGTAATCTTTTGACGTCAGAACAAGAGGCACGGAGCTGTTGGCCGTACCTCGCACCACACACACGCACGTCCATGCCGGTCACGGTCTCACAATGCTGCACGCCAACCCTTCCTCGGGGACGACGGTATCGTCGCCAACGGGAGGGTACGGGTTGGCCGGATGCTCCCCTGAGAGTGACCAATGAGCCAGCTGGGGTTGCTCACGGTAATCCCTAACACGAGCCGCAAAAGGAATTACTCACGAGTGGTGATTGATGCATGATTGGACGCCTTCAAAAACGGTGATTGTCATTGTTGACGCAGGTGTATCATCAGGTATGAATCGACCGGCCAGCCAGCCAGCCACGGAGAAGGATCCGGAACAGGGGCCGCAATCAATCTACCTCAGCATTCACACGACACAGAGTCACTTTCCCTGCCAGGTGCCGTACGGTTTCTGTCCTTCCAACGACGACGGCTCAGGATAATCCTTCGTGCCAGGAAGCGAGGCAAGATGCTAGCTCGTCAGAGATGCTGCACGTCAGAGGGGAGCATTCGACCCAGTTCCTTACAGCGTGCTACTGTGTGTAATGCGCTTCCTACGCCTCCTTTCCCTCTTGCCGGACCTTAAACGAGCCTCTGAGCTGTGCGACTTGTGGCCGTTTGTCATGTCGGCGTCTGCACGGTGCGGACCATGCGCCTGGCTATTACAGACAGTCTGTTTACCCGATATGAGAGAAATTGGGTCAGCTCCTCTCTCTTCCAACGGCTTTTCTTATCCCATGCAGAGAGGGGAAGGAGATGAGTTGGCGGTCGATGAGCAGTCACATTCAGCTCCGCCAACAGGGAACCCTAGTCGGAACGAACCCTGCTGGTTCCTCCCTCTTCATTTTCCTCCTAAACAGAACCGTCCCCTCGGGTTCCCCTACGACGGGAGGCTGGGGCACCATCTCTCTCCCTATCTCCCTTTGTCGATGCCATCCGTCCCCTGAAATGGCCCCCCCCCCTATCGCGACGGACGACAGTCGACCATGACGGTGCAGATAGCAACGTACAGCGGTATCATGCAAAACCCATCACAATTCCAAAGATACCCGGCCAGCGCCCCTTATTGTTGGAGGAGCTGCTGCGGAGTTGCCTGCCGCAGCATGCCCACCAATTGCCCTAACCCATTTCCCAGGACCGGGTTTTGGCGTTTCACAAGGCACGGAGAATACTTCTAGAAGGCCATGCACTTGCGAGATGGAGAGGGCGGCGCCGGTCCTACGAGCCGAAAGTCCCAAATGAAAGCGCACCCAGCAGCAGGATGAACAGCCATTATTACCTACACAGGCACACGGCTTTACTGCGGTCATGGCCGGCCGGGTGGGCTTTTCCTCTTTTATCCCGTTTTCGATCTACCGACGATACGGAATTTGGTTGTAATACCGACGCCCACCCTCCTATAATATCGCTGATGCGTGCACAGATCGCAGACAGACATATGCCAGTTCTCTTTTGGACAACCGCGGACGCGCCGCGTTGTCAAATTGACAATACCCGTCCGTCGCCAATTCCCAACGGGTCATGACGCTGTCTACCAAGCACGCGAAGGCCGGCATAGCGGCGGCCACCCGGGACCATTGGCTCAGCCGTCTTGTGCGACTTGAGCGGTCACGTCTTTCCCACCGAACTGATCCCGAAGATGACGCACCTGTTTTTCATTTGCCAGCAGCTCCCGGTGTGGTGGTGACAACCTGTGGAAGGGGGCCTTTCTCATGCTGTGTCTATGGTACTTTGGAACTATGCATTACACGTACAATATCCGTAGTTTGGTGGTGGTCGGCGACCACCAACCCCCCCCTCTCCCCCCTGGGGGTCCGGACGAGCAGGACCAACAAGGCTGCGGTGTTGGTAAATCCTTGCCCGATTGACGCAAAGGGGCGGAGGACTTTTCTCGAGCCGCCGAAAGAGGCTCTTTGCATGTACGCCTTTCCAACCCTTCTCGAAAAGAAGAAAATAACAAATAACCCATGTCTTCAATACTCCTGTCTCTCTCGGTCTCTCCTCCGCCCAGAACCCCTTTTCTTTGCTTTTCTTTTTGTCTCTCTCTCTCTTTCCACCCCTCGTCACAATTACCCCTCCGCGGGCCCTTGCCTTGTTTCTTACCCGGGGTTCTCTCTGAGTTGTCCTTCTTTCTTCTGACAAGCCTATCTTGCGCATATCATGCATATCGTGTGTGTCTCTTCCTCAGACGCCCATCGTCTCTCTCGCTCTCTCCTACCCCGTCTCGGTCTCTGCCAAGTAGACCGGCCCGTACGACGGATTCATACGAGGTCCTGAACCGCACCCAGCCAGAAGAACGCCGTCAATGCCTCTTTCCAAGGGGATGATGATGATGACATGATTCGTCCTGATGCGCGCGTGCAAGTCACTATTCTAGACAAGATCCGAAATGGTCCCAAACGAACTCCAGGCATCCCTATTCGTGCTTGGCGTGGTGGTTGCCCAAAACAGAAGAAGTGAAAGAGAAGTGAGAAATAATAATAACACCGCTCGCTCTCTCCACCCTTCGCATGCGCAGCGAGCGGAGCGCAAAACCCACCAACCGATATTCTAGCTCCAACTTAACTCCTCTTTGGACTCCGTGTCGGCCCCTCTCCACCATCCCCCGTGGATGTTTTGCTCGATGCAAGCGTGGTGGATCACCAGCAGGTGAAAACCGGGTTCCTGGCTTTCACAGGCTCCAGCCTCTCCACAATAACCTTGCGTTGGTTGCCCTCCATCCCCTCCGCCGCAGCGTAACCCAAATCGCCGTCTTCAAGGTCGTGTTCGTCGTATTCGTGACTCGGTCGCGCCCCGTACAGCTGCTGCGCGATGCTGCTGCTGTTGCGCCGTCCCGCCGCCGTCGCAAACGAGTACCGTCGCTGCTGTGACTGCTGCTGGCGGGCGGGAGAATACATGTTAAGCGCGCGGGATCCGTGATAGCTCTCGCGGTGTGCCTGGCCTGAAAACTTGGGTCGTTGCGCCGTCGGTTCCTTACCCAGGGGCGCGGACGACGCCAAGATACCGGAGCCGTTCATGGACATCTCGTCGGGAGACTGGGCGCCCTCGCCCGTCGGACTCATTGCTATCTCGAACCTACCCGGGTGAGGCATGTCGGCCGGCGGGCTGGCGAAGCCGAGCAGATCCTCGTCGGTGCGGTGTGCAGGTGCAGGTGCATTGGACGCGTTGGCCTCGCCAATGTCCCCTTCGTCAATGGAACGGCGAAGCTCTGCCTCGTGACGCATCATCTCAGTAGAGGCCACCCGCATGGGCACGGCGACGGGCACGTCGACGAGGTCGTCCCAGACGCACACCTTGGCGCGGCGGGTGAGCTCCAGTGGACCGTGGTCCGGCGTCTTGAGCGTCTCGACGACATTCCACGCCTGCCCCTTCATGACGGCGATCTGCCGCGCAAACATCTTTTCCTGGAAATCGGGATCCAATTGGAACACCTTCCTCAGTGCCAATTGCGTCTGGCTCCACCAGTGCGTCGACGTCAGAAGAGGGAGGAAATGATCCCGTGTCTTTTGCGAGAATGGCCGGCCAATGAGGTCGACCGGCAGAAAGAGCCATCCGAAGGGGAAGCTGCGCATGAAGATCTCGTTAGCATGACGGCTTCTGCGCGGATTCACTCCCTCGCCCGGCAAAGCTGCCGTGAGAGGTGGAATCCAGAGGGGGAGTATACTACACACCTTCGCCATGCGTCTGGATGCTTCCAGGGCCAGGAGAGGGAGTTGTCGATGGCACCGATCGTAATCTTAGGGTCTTGCGTTCTGGGCAAGGGGCTCGACGCCTGCATGGGCTGCTGCGTCTTATAGGGGTACGAGGAGCGATTGGGCGATGGTCGCTGGCTCAGGTCGACCGGCCGTGGGCCTTCTTCCTCCGCGGACGGGGCCGTCTCCATGTGCATCTGAAGCGGCTCCGAGGCGATTGATACTTGTTGCGTGTTCCAGTCCACCTTGATCATCCAGTTGTCCAGACCTCGATCAGTGTTTCGCATGATGTAATCCAAAATGACGAGCTTCTCCAGCTCTTCCCGGAACGACTGTTTCAGCGTTTCGGTCCACACGAAATTATCGGGCCCGAGAGGTAGTTCGTCCGGCCTGCTTTCGTCGTCGCTTTCAATGTCATCCAACGCAGCGCCGCTGCTGGGGCGGCAGTTGTCCGCCCACCTCCTCCTGCGCTTGCGGTGCGGATCATTCGCCCTGAAACCGGACCAGTACTGGTCTGGCCAAGGGTGCTCTCGCAGGAACACGTTGGCGTCCTTGAAGCCTTTGAGGAACACCTGGAAGCTTCCCGGCTTTTCTGGAAGGGGCTTCTGTTTCCGATAGTAGTTGCGACGGTCCCAGAACGGGTAGTGGAAAGATTTTGAGGAGAGCCATACAACGTCCGTGTACGGGACCATGTGCGTGCGAAGTTGACAGTCGAGGGTATACGCAGCCGCTTCGCTGACATATGAGAGGTTCGGAATGAGGCTGCACGTGTTAGCTTTTCCGTATCCAACCAGAGTCAAGGCCAACTCACCATGCTCGCCCGAAGCAGCACGGGAACAGATTTCTGTGAATCCACTTGTTCCACTTGGGGTTGCCCGCTGCGTACGGCTCTTCGTCCTTTGGCTTGAACACCCCGACGACCTTGCCCTCGGTATTCCGAGCAAAGTAACTGCCTGAGCTACCCTGAGAGATCATGCGCGGGTGCGTGCCCTGGAGAATAGCTTGCTTCACGCTCCCGAGAATCTCCTCGAACTCGAACTTGGTCATGACATCTTGCACGACGGCCAGACCTTCCGGTGTGATGGGCCTGACGCCCTCGGGGGCCTGGAAGACGGAGTGGTGGATCTCGAGGCGCTCTTCCTCGCCGACCTTGCCGCGTTTGGTGCGCTTGAAGCGACTGGCGATTTCGTCGGCCCAGCGCTCGAGGCGGGCGTTGATGGCCTTGAGATCAACGCCGGAGTTGCTCCCGCCGCGGCGACGGTTTCTCGGCCTGGCAGAGGGGCCGGAGGCGGTTATGGATATGGGTTTCGGGGTCGTCATGCCCGAGCGGGGACGCGGCTGGGTGATGGGGGCAAAGCGAGGGGCGGCCGGCGGCTGGAGGGAGGCGTAGGACTGGGTCAAGGGGTCGTCGTCTTCCGAGTCGGAGGAGAGCGCGTCGGCTTGAGCGAGGCGCTCATAGCCCGTCGTCGCGGGCCTAGAGCGAGGCATCGCGGGCAGTCGGTCGGCGGAAGGGCGAGGAAAGGGAGGCTATCGTCGCGAGAGGAGAATTCGTGAGGCTCGCTTACGGAGCAACCGCAGGGTTGTGGTGGATTTCGCAATCGAGGATGCTCGAACGTGGCAATTCAGCGTGTCACCGTTGCGATGCGAAAAGAACAGCGGCGAAAAGAGCGCGGAAACCTGGCCTGAGGACGGAAGAAGCCACACAAAGTCTATGGAAGGAAGGGAGGCGGATAAGAACTAGTAATACAGCAAAAAATGAAACAAACGTGGTGCCAACAACGAGAGCAGGCAGCAGGTCTGGCGGTGGAGCAGAGAAAGCACCAAAAGGACAGGTGGTTGTCGGGGACACACAAGGAGGCCGTCTCTCAGATGTCGCGTCGTGGTCGTCGTCGTGTCGTCGTCGGCGAGAAAGTGTGTCGTCAAGTTTCGGCGGACGGCGATGCTGTCATTGGGGTGCAGCCGGTGCTGCTGCCATCCTGGTGCAACGCAAAGCGCCGAGGTGCCTTGTGAGGTACCTGAGTTGGCTACAGGGCACTTGAGCTGTTCGTCAGGCGGGTTGGTAGCTCTGGGTGCTACCTAAGTTACTTAGCTGCTAGGTAGGTACGGTAGGCAAGGTAGGTAAGGTAAGGTGCCCCAAGGTTCCAGGCACCTGCGGACCGCGTCTACCCGGCACCCGGCCTTCTCCCTGCCAAACCTGCACCTCGTGGCAGTATGGCCTGTAATGAGTGGCCAGTCTCTGAGGAGCTCTCGAGGCGCCTCGCGAAGACGCCAGATGTGCTTCTCATCAATTTTTGAATGGCTTGTTGGAAAGCAAGCTCTGTGAATCACAGCTGTCTAAACCACCGATCTTACCCGACCGGACCAAGTCATGAACGTTGCTAACCAACACATTCTCCCTGTCCGAGGCAGTCTCTGGACTTTTGGCATCAACGGACGTTTGTTAGTCGTATCGAAACGGCTCGCGTAGGACCGACGTTTGGTCGGTCGTTGGCAGAGGTCTTGGGTAGGTCGCCATTCGCTAAACGCTTTCCGGATCGGCCTGCACCGCGGCAGGCAGCCGGCGGCGGGAGCATCGGGCCAAACGCTTTGACTGAGATGGGTAATACCCAGGTAGGTAGGAAGATACGGGGGCCGCGGCGGGCGGGGCATTGGGTGCCACAATGTCTTGCTCGTCCCGATGTTACCGGCAAAGCTCGTGATACCTCAGGGAGGCTCACGTTGTGTATGGGCGATGAGATGGCCTCGACGACTTTGGGATGCGCGACCACAGGCAATGTCAACTTACTATCTAATATCAGCCATCCTCCGTCACGGACAGAACAGGCACAGCTCATCTAAGCTCTTCCCCTTCGGAGAGGCATCGAATAGAAGGTCACTGCCACGCCCCGGAATCCCCAAGCTCTCGGGTCGCAGATGGGCCCACTCACACCGAATGTCCGTCTCTTCCACCCGCGAATTGGTTCGATTCATCAGGCGACTGCGAAGACCTGTCAATGTCTTTCCGCACCATCACGCTGAAAACATTCCGTTTGCATCACCACGGCCAATCCTGTCACAGACTTGCATCGGAATCTGCAGGTCTTTCGTGCCAACGTCCAATTCCAGGCACGCAGCCTACCGCTTCCTTGCCGAGTGGCAGGTCCAGCATCATCGTTTGCGGTTCGGACGACTAAGAACCAGTCTACCCGGCTGATCTTCCCACCACCAAGCCTCCCGGCGTCTTGCAAGATCCCGATCAAGACCATCTCCTGCCACATCGGCCAATCCCTTCCGCCGGCCTCGTGCTCAGCTCCCCCTCATCTTTCTGGGCAGTCTCCAAATCTCTTTATATTCTGTTCGTCCGCTCCACCTTTCACCGCCGTCTCCGTCCGGACAGTATTTTTGTCTACCAATAGGCAAATTGTCAATGCAGAGCTGCAAACCTTGGCATCAATCATACTATTCCCTGTACCGAAAAGTCTTTCAGCATGGCTGCCCAATTAGAGACCGGAATCAGATTCCTGGACGTGACGTCGAGGTCTTTCTCGCCCGACCCAGATGCCCACCGCGGCCGCAAGAGGCACCGGAGCCTCACGAGGAGTGACATGCCGGCGACCCACTACGGCGGCACGGGCGAGTCGAGCACGTTTCGCGGCCGTCCCCGCCGTCGATCGACCTCCCCGATGGCGCTCTCCTCTCGGGCGTCCTCTCGAGGCCTGCTGAACCCTTCGGTCTCCCCGACGAGAAAGCGGCTGCTCCGGGTCGTCCTCCTAGACCGACGACGGAGCCAAAGCCCTTCCCGGTCCCGGTCGCCCAATCACCAACAGCCGCCGCCAAGGCGCCGTCAGAGGACCCGGAGCCGGAGCCGCACCCACACGAAGGATGCGCTTCAGCCCAAGGAGCAGCCCCCTCGGCTGTTTCAGGAGCTATTCAAGAAGTCGGGCAAGCCCGGCGAGGACTGATTATGTCGTCAATCACGAGACTGGAGACGAACGATATGGAATCCGAAAAGATGGGAAACAGAAAAAAACGGCAGCACCACCGGTCGAGCATGCTGCTCACATGGCATTTTGCGGTGTGCAAAAAAAAAAAAAAAACATGAGCAACGAATTATCACGCCGCTAGTCGGACGGGCCTGAGGGCGGCGACAGGGCTGGCAGCATTCTGGAGATGCTCGTGTCTCGGACAGCTCAGATAACGCAAGACAGACACCCAGACTCCCGGAGTCACCATGTGACTCGGCGGAACCCGTGCAAGGAGGCAGTCCTCGTTTGCTGTGCTTTTGGCGAGTTGTCTCTGTCTCCTTGCTACCTACCAGTGAGGTTACATGTAACTCTTAAGACCACGGGGAGTAGAGTTGCAGAGGCAAGGTGAAAATAGGCAGTCTCAAAACGAAGGGTATGTGCAGCCTGGGGCCATCATTTAATGTCTTGACGGGCGGTCGTATCCAGCTCGGCCTGGGGAATGGTGGGTAAGACTCGGAAGATCGGGCAATGAGATGCAACTAGCAAGGGACGGACTGTTGAAGGTTGTTCGGAAGTGCAGATGTATCGTTTACAGGCGATGCCCGGATGTGGGTTTCTCGGAGGGTGCAAAGCATCCTGTGTCTGCAACTTTGTATCATTACGGCAACCCTGGGTTACACATTGATAGGAATTCAGGAGATCAATCCAAACTTTGGCAACAAGACAAAGAAGCCAGTGAGTGAGCGATACGAGTCGTCGGGGCCAGACAGCGAGGTGTGGAAAAAGTCGACGGGTCAAGTGACCCCTCAGACTTTCACACTTTCACAGGTTGCCTTGGACAAGCGGGTGCTAAGAGCGCATAGTGTCGTCTAGAGTGACACAGAGAGTGGGATGTTGGCTGGGCCGAGATGGGTTGATGTGGGGCGCACAGACCAGGCTCCCTCTGAAAAGGATGGCCACGTGAGGAAGATGAACTTTCCAGATAGCTAATCGGAATCGGGAACCAGCCTGTCTCCACCGCAGATGCCCCGCTGCAAGAGGCGGAGGGAGTGACCTCAGCTGCAAGAAGGCTGCGCTGCTGCAGCCAACGCCGCACCGCATCCCATATGCCGCGCCTACCACCACCACCACCACCACCTCCACCACCACCTTTACCTCAGCACCACTTACCTACGGATACCTCAGCACCCACCTCAGCCCGCACCTCTCCGCGAATACGCCAGCGCCCTTCCTGCCCTGGGTCTGCACTAGACCGGCGCTTGCCTTGTTGTCATCACCATTTGATTTTTCCGTCCTTCGCGCCAGACCGGAGGAAGTTTTTCTTCCCCATCTCGCCCTTCCTTATCAAAGGCAGGGACACGGCGGCATGGAAGTCAGCGCACTTTGATCTGGTGTCGACTCGACTCGACGACGACTTTCGACCTCGTTCCCCCTTTGCGCCCCAATCACGACCTTTGGCTTTGCGCTCTCATCTCTCTACCTAAAGAGCGACGATAACGACTTCGAGAACGACTCACACCCCGGTTGTGACTCCCCGCCTGGATACCTTGTCGGTCTTGTATTCACCACAACACACTGAATCTACCACCAGCCTTGTGCCTGCCTCGCCCCGACTGACTGGCTGTGGTCGGCTGTTCCTTCCCATCTGTTCCAAACAGCAGCATTCACTGGCTGGAAGTCTTGTGATTGCCAGGTTCAATCTCTCTTTTCCGAATCTTTCTCCATCTCAGCCACACACTCAGGACCTCAGTGCTTTCAACCCCGCCGCCAGAGTGATATAAAATACCTTCTACATATCTCTCGTCTCTCGTCTGTGATGATCGCAACAACTCCGTCCAGACTGCCTGTAATACGAAGCCTACTGGTGTGAGGCCTCCAGAACCCACCGATCCTCGAGGCTTGGTACCTGCCTGGTGACAAGTCGTCGCCATGGCGTCTCCAAACAGACCAAACGGTGAGTCCCTGCCTCTTGCCTTCGACCACAGCACCTCCCCTCCTTCCTCTTCGATATCTCCCATAGCCTTCGACCTTCCCAGGCACACAGAGAGCGGGGTAATACTGACAAGATCTCCCCCTCCAGGCCGAGCCAGCTTGGCCACCAACCCCCAGCCGCAAACGTGGAACGCGCAAGCCTTGCTAGCCCCTCGTTCGTATGCGTCTTCGACCTCGACCGCGAGACGAAACTCCCCAAAACCACAAACTCTAGCGACGCGAGCCGCCCCGATTAATCACAACGCAAACAACGCGATGGTGTTCCAATTCGCGAGTCCGAATGACACGCCCAGCGAATCTTTGACGCCCAGCATGGCTTCGGGCGCGTCGACACCCGTCCTCGACGGCGGCGCTTCGCCCTACGGAATGGGCAGCGTCATTGAGCGGATGAACCATGTTCAAGACCGCGCCGCAGCTCCCCAACCCAAGCGCAGAAAAGTCGACACCCCCGAGTCTGACGCGGACAGCAACAAGAAGACCATGGCAGGTGGGGGCAGCGGCATGCTTGGCGCATATGTGAAGGAAAAGCAAGACGAGGGCAAGAAGGAAGGTCCACAGGCGTCCACACAGACCGTGGATTTGACAGGAGGTGACGACGACGTTGTCATGGTCGCGAACCCCGGTAACGAAGAGGTCTGCTACGGCATGTTGTCCGGTCACCTCGACTGCCATAGGGTACCATCCGCGAAGCCCGGAGCGCAGAGTATCTTTGGAGCGGACTACACGGCGCCGGTCAAGATCGTTCTGAAGAGAATCCTGGGTGAATCGACCAAGCGAATCCAGGCGTACGACCATACTCGAGAGATTATTGGAAACGTGGACGCGGCCACTGCTACTGCGCTCGTCCCGTTGCTGGACTCCAACGTCAGTCTCAGGACCGACTGCAAGATCCCAGGGCGTCGGAAGCAGCCTGACGAGCAACCGGGCCAGCCCATATCGCGATCCTACCCTGTGGAGATGACGCTTTACGGCCAGTACAAGTTCGCCAAAGCCATCGGCAAGCACTTTCAGAGACACAACATTATCCTTCGTCACCCTAACAGAGTCGACAAGGGCATACGATACGAGAACGTCCATGCCGAGGCCCCGAAGCCGGCGGCCGGAAACGCCCCTAGGTCCCTCTCGGGAGCACTTGCCCACTACAACCCCCAGACGTCCACCACCTACTACACGAACCCGACCCCGCGGACCGTGGAGGAGATCCGCTCAGACGTCATGGGCGTGTTTGATTCGATGGGTAACAGTGATGAGCTCCCAGAGCTTGATCCAGCCGCCGTCATCACCACTCCGCTGCTCAAGCACCAGAAGCAGGGACTGTATTTCATGACATCGAGAGAAAAGACATCGAGTGCCGAGGAGAGAACCAAGGGTACCATGTGGCAGTTACGCATTGGCCCCAACGGTCAAAAGTCTTACTACAACGTCATCACCGGTCATGCAGAACGACAGCTTCCCAGTGATACCCATGGCGGTATCCTTGCCGACATGATGGGCCTGGGAAAGACCCTGAGTGTCCTCTCGCTCATCGCCAGCTCGCTTGACCAAGCCCGCGAATGGGCCAGCCGCGCTCCGGTCCAGCCTGAGATGCCACCGCAAAAGGCAGGAGGCAAAGCGACGGCCTCAAGCACCCTGCCGCTGACCAGCGTCACCACGAACACAAGAGCAACTCTGCTGGTCTGCCCCCTGAGCACAGTGACTAACTGGGAGGAGCAAATCAAGCAGCACATTGCGCCTGGCGAGCTGAGCTACTACATTTACCACGGCTCGAACAGGACCAGGGAGGCCGATAAGCTGGCAGACTACGACCTGGTCATCACCACCTACGGCTCCGTGTCGAGCGAATTGGGCGCACGCAGCAAGCGCAAGGGAGGCAAATACCCCTTGGAAGAAATTGGCTGGTTCCGTATCGTGCTCGACGAGGCTCACATGATTCGTGAGGTGGCGACTCTCCAGTTCAAAGCCATTGTCCGACTGCAGGCTGCACGCCGTTGGGCCGTCACCGGAACCCCCGTCCAGAACCGTCTTGAAGACTTGGCTGCGTTGCTCCAGTTTATCAGACTCAGACCCTTTGACGATCGGAACAAGTTCAACCGCTTCATCGTGGACCCGTTCAAGGCGTGTGACACGGAGATTGTGCCAAAGCTCCGCGTGCTGGTGGACAGCGTTACCCTCCGCCGGTTGAAGGACAAGATCAACCTGCCCCCGCGGAGCGACCACATTGTCAAGCTCGACTTCACGGCGGAGGAGCGCGAGATTTACGATCTGTTTGAAAAGAACGCCCAGGACCGAGTCAAGGTTCTCGCTGGAAACGGGGTGCAGCGTGCATTGGGAGGGCACACATACATCCACATTCTTCGTTCCATTTTGCGGCTCCGGCTCCTCTGTGCCCACGGCAAGGATCTTCTCAACGATGAAGATCTCGAGGCTCTTCAAGGAATGACTGCTGACATGGCTATTGACCTGGACAGCGACGATGAAGACCAGAAGCCCGGGCTGTCGGACCGCAAGGCGTACGAGATGTTTGAGCTCATGCAGGAAACGAACACAGATGTCTGCAGCTCCTGCTCCAAGAAGTTGGGCACCAATGACGACGCTAGCATCGAGTCGGAGGGACAAGAAGACATTCTCGGATACATGACGCCGTGCTTCCACATCATTTGCGGCTCCTGCATTAGAGGTGTCAAGGAGCAAGCCAAGCGATTGCTGCCAGCCGGCCAGGCCGTCGGACCCTGTCCCATCTGCTCCACGATCATCAAGCCTGCTTATGTGGATATTCGTCGCTCGCGAATCAAGGTTGAGCACGAAGGACCTGCCAAGGACAAGACGACGACAAACGGCCGCAAAGGCTTCGACAAGTACACTGGGCCGCACACGAAGACGAGGGCGCTCGTCGAAGACCTGCTCAAGTCGAGAGACGACAGCGACGCGAACCCGCATGAGCCACCTTACAAGTCCGTTGTCTTCTCAACGTGGACGTCGCACCTTGATCTGATTCAGCTGGCGCTCGACAAGCTGGAAATCAAATACGTACGTCTCGACGGCAGCATGTCTCGTGTCGCCCGTACGCAGGCGATGGACACTTTCAGGGAGGATGACTCCGTGCATGTCATCTTGGTCTCAATCACAGCAGGTGGCCTCGGACTCAACCTGACGGCCGGCAACAACGTCTATGTCATGGAGCCTCAATACAACCCGGCGGCTGAGGCTCAGGCTATCGACCGAGTCCATCGTCTTGGGCAGAAGCGACCGGTCCGCACGGTGCGATACATTATGCGCAACAGTTTCGAAGAGAAGATGCTGGAGTTGCAAGAAAAGAAGAACAAGCTCGCCAGTCTCAGCATGGACAGAAAAGACCGGGTGTTTGACAAGAGCGAGGCGGCTCGGCAACGGCTGCTGGACCTTAGAAGTCTCTTCAAATGAGTTACGACGACGCAGCAACGTCAAGGATCGAAACGACTAGTTCGAACTGCGCCGCGCGGGCATTGCAACCTGGTGTTCCGGAGTTTATGGAATTGAGGCAGCTCGGCGATTGGCCTCGACACACGACTTTTTCTTCTCTTAGTTGGTTGCCACTTGTGAAAGGACTCGTCCGTCCGTCATCAGGTGGCTGCATTGTTTGGTGTAGGGAGGGGGAGGCATTCTCAGTTTTCAGCGTCCAATGACGTGACGATACCACACCGCTTCAAGTTATTTTATTCCCTTTTCGAGAGCGAAGGCGACGAGCATGCCATCTGTTGAGGGCGGGATCGGAGGCAGCCATGGTTTTCTCTTTTATGGTTCTAGAATTGCATTAGACCGGCTGAGGCGGTAACATCTCAGTCGAGGAGGTACATCTGCTTTGAAGGAGGGACACGCACACTGCATCACTCGATAGTTTTGATGGCAAAAGTGCCTCCCTTGCAATTTACGTACATTAACCCACGTGTTTCCCTCATGTCCGAGGCATCGCAACGACCATGTGGCAACTTGAGAAGGCTCGAAGCGTGTCACATACTGCTGGTCGTCAGCACTGATGATGTTGATATTGAGCTTGGAGGAGGGGCGGGAAAGGATCCGCGGGGATGTGGTGTCCAGAGCGATCCCTGTCCAACGTGGTTGTTGATAACCACACCCGAGGCATATCAACATGCGGGTAAGTGGCTTTGAGAGGTGGGTCGTTTATCATGTGTACTGCGTACATTTTGCATGTGTTTCGATATCATTTGAACGAGTGCTGTTTCCTCGGTGGCATCATATGCGCGTGTCTCTTATTGTGGAGTTTGTGTGTTGTAGCGTCACCCATTTTTGTTGGGAAAGTCGTTGTGTTGCAGTGTTGTAGTCGCATAACTCATCTTTTCTAGTTTCCGCCGCCTGGGTAGCCCAAAGTGCGGAAAGCCAGCGGCCGAGCCGTTCGCCCGGCTCTCCGCCCCAACACCGGGCTTTTTTTCTGCTGATTCTTACCTTCAGGCTCCAGCCCCCGTCCCGCAGTTGAAGGGCACCTTTGGCGCCAGCCCGAGACAAGCCTTATCGTGTGCCCTGGTCTTGCCGCGTGCGGATTGCGGGACGGGCTCAAGCGAGTCTTTCCATTATTAAAGAGGTACAGTACCGCCGAGACGGATACAAACATGTGATTGCGGCTCTGGGCAGGGTGGTTGACGAGGTTGTTGAGGCTGTCTGAACGACGCTTCTTGCTGGCTTGTACAACGCCATTACTGACCCGTGAACATCAAGTTTACAATCGGTCTCGGGGACTGCACTCTCGTGGTTGCCTGCGCTTTATTATGGTCGTGAACATGACAAAGTAACGGAACGATAAGTTAAAATAAAGTTTCTCGCATATTCATTCTCGCCCTCTGATGGGCTTCCTGTTTTCTATTCTAAGCAACAGCTTCAATGAACAGCAAGTGAACGCCTTCCGCGATGCCCGGCCCCGCAAACGCCCTAATGATACCCATAATTGTGAGGTCGGCCGCTGCTGCCACTCATTGCTCAACCATAGCGGATGGAATGAGTGTCAAGGCGAAACACCAATAACGACGCGATGGTCGTTATGAGAGCAGCCCAAGCCTGTTGGCCCGGATCTGCTGTCTGAAGTGAAAGTTCGAAGCTCCCACATCACTGCCTCGTTGGTTCGAAACAACCCTCCCAAGTCATTAAATTTTACCATCCGTCATCTCGTTCATGCAGCGTCAGCGCTGGCAACAGGGGGCTGGACCTTGGTGACCTGGTCGCCAGCGCGGGTGATACGTTGACCGTTCGAGTCGGTAACATAGGTCATGTCCTTGTTCTCGAACTGAGCGCGCTTCCAGATCTCAACCTCGCAGCCACCACGCAGGACACCGACACGCATGGTGGAGAGCAGGTTGTGAGCGGCGTTGGAATGGAGGTAGACACCGCCGTTGAAGGTGGCAGTGGCATCCTTGCCAATGGCGGAAGAGATGAGAGCCTTGCCACCGGGGTGGTCCTTGATGAAGTCGGTAACGTCGTGGATGACACCAGCAATAGCAACGAGTCCGCGTCCGCCCTTGGCCTGAGCAACGAAGTCGTCCCAGTCGATGACGGGCAGCTGCTCCAGGGGAACACCCCAGTCGAGCTTGGCGCGCTTCTGGTCGAGCTTCTTCTGCAGCTGCTGGACACGGCCCTTCTCAATCTCGTTCTGGCGGAATTGCTTCAGGTCGGAGGCGAGGCCGAGCTGCTTCCACATCCAGATGCTCCACTTAGTGGGGTCGTACTGCCACCACTGGATAGCGTTGCGGTAGTCGGAGGGGAACTCGTGGTGGAAGTTGTGGTATCCCTCACCGAGAGTGACGAGGGCAGTGATGACGTGGTCACGCGGTGAGTTGCGGTCGTCGAAGGGCTGGTCACCGAGCCAGTGGGCCAGGGAGTTGACGCAGAAGGTAGCCTGCTGGACGAAGAAGATGCGGAGAATGCCACCGTAGATGTAGCCGCCCATCCAGTCACCCCAGCCGAGACCGCAGACGAGGGTAGGGAAAACGACACCCATGCCGATGACACACTTGATGAAGTGGATGTGCTGGAACATGACAACGGGGTCCTCGTTGAGATCGGAGATGTCGGTACGGCCCATGCGCTTGGGGTCCTGCTTCATAACCATCCAGCCGATGTGGCTGTAGAGGAGACCCTTGCGAACGGAGTAGGGGTCCTTGTCGGTATCGGTGTAGCGGTGGTGAGCGCGGTGGCCGTGAGACCACCAACGGATGGAACCCTCAACAGCACCAGCGCCGACGGCGGCAAGGTAGATTCTCAGGGGCAGGCTGGCCTTATAGGAGCGGTGAGCCCACAGGCGATGGTATCCAGCAGTAATTCCAAGACCGGTGTTGAAGTAGTAGATGACGGCGAAGGCGGCGGTCTTCCACTGGAGAGGGACCCAGTAGGAGTAGATGAGGCCGACCAAGGGGATGACCAGAATGAAGGTGGTGTTCAACCAGTTGACGTGCTGGTACCAGTTACCCCAGGTGATGGGCTGGGTAGAACTGTGTGAAAGTTAGCGAGTGGTAGTTCAACCAGCTGTGGCCAGGACGCACATATGAGGCTTCTTGGTGTCGTAAGCCTTTGAGGCACGGGCGGGAACGTAGTCGCTGGTGCCATCAGGGAAGGCCGAAACCTCCTTGGGCTTCGCGGCCGAGGATGAAGTTGCCGCCGACATGTTGATGAGAGCCAACGGGCTTCACTGGGGAGGTCGTCGGATCTGTTCGGAAGTCGAGGGACTCCGGGGCTGTCTAAGCCGGAGACGATCGGTATGCCTTGTGGTCGAAGCAACGTCCACACAACAACAAGGTCGGTGTCCAAAAGCCAGGCGGGCGATGGACTTTGGGTGTGAGGGCAAATTTGGAGGCGAAGATTAGAAGATCAGAAAGAGAGGAAGGGGGGTTGAAGAGCCGGGAGTTATATAAAGGGATATCAGATAGTTGACCAGGCCCCAGCAAGGAGGAAAAAAGGTACGGAGTACGGAGGCCGGGGTACCTTTGGGCGAGTTGTCCGCCACCCACCAGGATCAAAAAATCCCAGCAAACGAGTTGAGTGGGAAGTGGAAGGGTGGGAGGGGTGGTGGGGATTTGGGGGGGGGGGGTGCGGGTGGGGGGGGGGGGGGTGCGGGTGGGCGTTGGTGAATCAATCAGGTCAGGACCAGCAATCACAATCAGCCAAAAATGCAAAGACAAATGCACCGTGGGTCGTGGGGTTTGACTTGACTTGCTGGCGGGACTTGGACCTGGCCGGGATTTGCAAAGAAAATGGGCAGATGGGGAGGCACAGCGACGAAGAAGCTTCCCGTTGGACCACCTAGTTTCCCAGGTCCCGTCCCCGCCGCCGCACTTCACCGAAGAGTGACCCAGGCACCGTGCCTTGAGAGACGCGTGTGCGTGTATCCCGAGCAGCGGCCAGATGCTGATATGCCTGTCTACCTTCCCGGCGGGAACTGCTGGCAAAGTACATACTGCGGTAGACAAACCGCGAGGCAAGAATGCAAGTGGCCAGTCGTGGTTGTGGTTGTATCTCGCACACCTGCCACCGCCGGAAAGGTACCAGCCGCGGCTTCCCTTGCAGATGTGCCAATTGGTGGTGTAGAGCGGATCGTAATAGGAAGTGACCTTCACCCATCTTACATCACAGTAGCTGCATTGCATGATAGCAGTTACCTAGCCCGTGTTAGCCATTGCCAAATCATCACCTTCTCTGCTTAAACCTCCACGTCGCTTGCCGGCGTTGCTCTGAATCCAGGAATCCCTCCCTTCCCTCCGCTGGCTGCTCCGTCGGTCCGTCTGTTACCTGTCACGGCCTCGACCTTAACCTCACGCCCATGCGTAGCGGCAGCAGCAAGTGCACAGCATGATCTGAGCAATCTTGGCCCATCTCTCTTAGGTAGTCTTCGTTGGGGGAAGGGACCACGACGGCCAGATTCAACTATTCAGATCCCCTCAGAGGAGGACCCTTATCCCCAAGGAGCCAACAAAAAGCGTTCAAATGTCATCAAACACGGCCATGACGGCTCGAAAACATGCCATCTCCGACTCGAGGCTTGGGGATCAGAAGCAAATTCGGGCTCTTCCTGAGCGCAGGATCTCTCCGCACAGCCGAGGATGAGACGATTGACGGCCCCAGATCAGGTCACACCTTGGCTGGCTTTTTTGGTGCCTTGTCGGGGGGAGGGGGGCTCTGGGGTTGCAGGCAAGTACACATTGTGCCTTTTCTGCGCCGTAGTGAGGGTGGGAGGTTGTCAATCTGCAATGAATAACTGGCAAGCACGCACGAGATGCGGTCCAAAGAAAAAAAAAAGAGGCCCCGGCTCCCAACAACTTCCCCAACGCTTTTCAATATGACGGGTCCTTGATTGGACGGGACGGGGGCTGACCCCTGCCATGTGGTCGCCGCTGGGGCGGGGCGGATGGGCGGCTGGAATCCACCTTACCTCATCGGGCAACGCCCATCCACACCCACACCACCCCAATCTGCATTCTTTCCACGACTCCCCCAGGGCTGAGGGCTGAAGAGAGAGCTTCCTGTGCTGGGAGAACTTCACAACTCACAGTGCCCGTTGGCATGGCTGGCCTGGCCCGGTTCTCCCTGCAAACACCGCATCGCATCGCAATTCTGTGATACACATCCCCAAATGCCGTCTCGTCCAAGTGGCGATATCTGAGACCGCCGCTTCTCACCAGCAACGCCTCGGTTCGACAGACGAGACAAGGCAAGCAGAGACGCCTCGAGCCTTGTCCTACAGTGACATCTCCCGTCTTGCCCTATGCAGTAGCTCTGTTTCTGCAGCTGCTCGCCTTTCTGACAGACACCACCATTCATTCTCTTCAACAATCTCTTACCGCTGCTCCATCGGACGAGAACTGGCTATCCTCATGTCCCTTCTTGGGGGCGGCAGGAAAAAGTCGGGATCGCGCCAAAAGTGACTGAGGCGACTCACCCAGTTGCAAGCTTCAAGCCGCTGTCTCAGACTGACCGATCAACCGACCTCTTGTCTAGGCCCCCGCCGCATCATGCGCAGAGACAGAACACACCGCGAGAGTGGAGGCGACAACGAACCAACAGAGTAGTAGTCTGAATCGGCGGTGGCGGTTCGTTTGCTCTCCCTCAACATGTTCCCCACCAAAGCTCCATCGAGTGACGAAGGTCTCACGTTGCCTCCGAGCTCTGCTGTGATAGGGCGCCTCCACTTGGGCAGGGAACCTGTCACTCTCTCCCTTATCGCCGCGACAACGGTCTCGTGGAACTCAACTACGCGGGTAATTTGGTTCGTTCTCACAAGAAGGCGGCGGCGTGAGCGTCCATCAATGACAGATGCATGCAATCCCTCCTTGACCTCGGCAGCCCCTCGATCGGCCGTCCTGTGACATTCACAACCGCCCCAAAGCCGGGCCCATTCCGTCATGAACTTCGCTTACGTTCGACGATCTTTTTTTACTGAAAAAAAGACGACGACCCAGATCCCACTTCGGCATCCCGGCCCATCCCCAACAGAAACAGGACCCTGCCCCGCAAACCTCCGCCCCAGAGCTGCAGGACATGGCAGGGATCACAGGTGTCGTTTGCCCGCCATCCCGAGGTTGCTTGCTCTTCTTCTCTCCATTGTGGATTTCCATTGCCCATCACTGGCCATCGCGATCCCCTTCTGCCCCCTTCATGGTGGTGGCTAACGATCGGTCACGTGGTGGATTAGATAACCATATTTCGAGACGAGACTCACGATCAACGATTCGCAGACGCAGAGGCCCTTCGCCCTGAGTGAGAGAAAAGGTTCGCCCTTCTGGAACCTTTCCATGCTAACCCGATATGGTAAGGCGCTCCCTCTAGGACTTGGCCGACGCCACACCCGACCCGCCCTGTCAATCCATCGCTCCTTTCATCCAAACGTTTTGCCGCGGGAGCTAGCCGCCTCCGAGTGAAAGCGCCCCAAGCTCCCAAGCTGGAAGCTTTCGCAGAGCTCTGAGGTGAGCTCTGACTGCTTGACTCGCCACCTCTCTAATACTGAAGTTTTCCGTCAGCTTGGGTCGCTCTGCTCGGCCGTTACATGGCAAGATCCGGAGGAGTGGTTGCAGCTGCGCGTGCTTGGATCGAGGGCTCAGTCTCATCCGTCCAGATCTCGGAGAATTTCTGGCAACCGCGAGTGCTTTGATAAAGGGCTCAGTCTCGTCTGATTTGCTCTACTCCTGTTCATGATCCGCACACCTCACGCAGGGACAAACTGTGGTCTGTTGCAAGGTTTCCGAAAGCCCGGGATTCACTTTGACAAAGACCAAAAGGCAAGCTCGGATTTTCACTCTCGCCAATGCTGGCTTGTGGGAAAAGCCGGTCTGGTGCCACACAACCATCTATTACACATACATGGTCCTCAAGGATCTACACCGATGCTATGCTGGGGAAAATATGGTGCCATCGCCAAAACAGAAAGAAAAAAAAAAAAAACCAAATACCTCCAGTGTCCGGAATACAAGTTGCCTCCTTCATGCAAAGTCGCCTGTAAATGCCAACCTCTTGCTGGTGTTACATGCTAACGTCTGTCGATATCGTCGTCATCGTCGCCGCTGTCGTGCTAATCATCGCCAAATGCCAAGTCTTCATCGTAGGACGCCTTCTCGCGCACCACTCGTTCGTCTCCGCCCGAATGCGCCCCTCCAACCCCCTTGAGCTCCGGGGCCTCGGCTTTGGTGATGCTTCCGGCAGATGTTCGTTCCGCTGAGACCGGCCGAGTTTCGACGGCGGCGGCAGAGCCCTTCTCGGTCTCCGGCCGCGCCTCCGAACGAGCGAGTGGTGGAGCTTCCCCAGAAGGCGGGGTGGTGATCGGCTTCGTTGCCACGTCTCTACGAGCTGCAACGTCCTTCTCTGCCCCCAAGACATGATCGTTCCTGTCCGTTTGGTCCTTGGGTTCTGTGGACCCCTTTTCTTCGGGCGCTGATTGCCCTTGTGCTACTTTCCCCCGCTGCTGCTGCTCTCTTTCCCCCTTTTCGTTTTCGTCCTCGGTGCTGAACCTCTCGTCCTCCGTGTCGTTACCCGCGTCAGCGTCGTCCTTGATCGTCATGGGGCTCGCCACCGCCGTCCGTATGTCGACCGGGTCCGCAGGGGTGCGCGGGTCCGCCTGCTCCTGTCGGGACAGCACCTGAGCAAGCTCATCATGCACGAGCTTGGTGTCCTCCTGAATCGGCGTATGGTCGACCTCGACTTCGTCCAAGGGCGGCAGGGACATTGGCGTGAACTGCAGCTCCTCCAGCTTCTGCTGCATGGCTCTGCTCGTCTCTTCCAACGGCTCCGGGGTCGCGACAGAGTCCTTGCTGGTCGTCGGCGTAGCGCTCTTAGGCTCCTCAACCTCGTCGGCCCCGATGTCGCTGTATGAAGGCGCAATGTTCTTAGCACCAGCCCACCCGGCGTAGTGGCTCGGGAGAGGGCTCGGAGGGGATCGACCTCTGGTGTAGTAATAGGGGTCCTGGGAGAACCCTCCGTTCGGGTTTCCGTGCTGGGGCCCCATGTTGACGTATGCCCAGTCTTGGGATGGCTGCACGGTCCTGACCCTCCCCCGACTGTTGTAGCCGTCTACAAAGTACTCTTGCATGGAGTAGCCGTCATCGACCGAGATGGACGGAGGGGCCACATCGTCCCCGTCCGTGGGCCCGGGGAAGAGAGACATGAGCGATGAGGCCTGCAGGCGCATCCGCGGGTCTTCGCTCAGGCAGATGTCCACAATTTGTCGGTACCACGCCGGCACGGTGTGCTCTTCTCCAAGCTGAAGAGGCCGTCCCTGGGCTTCGGGCTCGTCATCCTGTGCCGCCAACGCCCACAGAACCATGCCGAGCTGGTACAGGTCAGACTTGACGCCAATGTACATCGAGATACGCTGGTTGCTCTCGATCAGCGGCGTTGCCTCTGGAGGTTCCCAGCCAACGGGACAGCCCCGCCTGTTGATGTCGATAATTTTCGCGTCGTCGTCGTAGTCGATGACAATGTTCGAGAGCGTAAAGTCGCCCTGGACGAAGCCGGACTCGTGGATATCAGCCAGCCCCTGCACGATCTGACGCGCCCACTTCTCACGGATAGGCCACGGTAGCCCGAGCTCCGACTCCTGTCGGTTGTCGTAGATGACGTCGATGAGAGCCCCGTGGACGGCATAGCTGATTAGCAAGCCTTTGACGTGCTCGTCGTCATCGTCGACAACAACGCCGTAGAACCGGATGATGTTTCTCGAGTAGCGAAGCCGGTTCAGAGCGTTGATTTCGTAAAGGAACTCGTCGATGGTGTCAGGGCCGGGGATTTCTTTCTTAATGAGCACCTCGCCGCCAACGCATACTTTGTATACAAAACCAGACATGTGCGAGTCAAACTCAATGTCCCTCTCTCTTATCCTTCGACAGCCCAGATGTTGCACCTGGCGGACTGCGGGATACTGGATGATTTCCTGGAACTGGTTAGGGCAGGCTCAGACTGTCACAACCGTAAAACTTACATTGACGTCCTCCACGACGTGCACGTGAAGCCGGCCGTCGGTTGTCTGCAGCTTCAGATTGGTGACGGATTGGTAAAATTGAATATCCTGCAGGCTGTCCCTGATGGCTTCGTAAATCTTGGAGCTCTTGTCGCGCTGGGACTTGGTGTGCAGCAGATCCATCTCGAGAGAGTTGTCGGGCGCGTTGCGGTAGTCTAGAGAGATGGTCACCCGCCGCCAGAGGGTTGGCGTCTCTCGGTACGTGACGAAGAACTTTTCTCGCTTGGACTTGTCCCGGAAGTGCATGCTGAGGTTGAGGATCCAGGTCGTCTCAAGCTCGTCATGGATCATGGCCTCGTAGTGAGACTGCGATGTCGTGACGGAATGGGCGTCTGAATTGGACTGGAGGTCGTGGATATGGGACTCCTCCGGCACAGGCTCCCCAACGTGCGCTACCATCGGGGCCACCATCGGAGCTAGATTGTCTTCAGTCTTTTCCTCGATGGGACTGACCGGCGCCGATGGGGCTGACTGCACATCCAGCGGCGCATTTTCAAAGAGGTCTGGGGCGCTAGCCCGGGGGAATGAGTGAGTCTGCGACGCTGTGCGTGAAGGCTGTATGCGCCTGTCGACGGACAAGGCACGCCTCTCGGCGGGTGAGGGCTCGACGGGTGCGAGGTTATTCCTGCGCTCCGATTGCTGGCGTTTGAAGGTCTGCACTCGAGGAAGCCCGGGCACGACCTTTCTTGAACGGCGGCCTAGCTCAGCGTTTTGCGGGTCGTCGGAGTCGGGCTCCGGCTCGGTCTCGGGCCCTTTGGTCTGGGGCGGGCCGGCGGGACCCGGAGCCCGGTTGTTTCGTCCGAACAACTTGCGAAGAAAGCTGGTACTTGGCGGCTGGCTCTGGCTCTGGCTCGTCGATGATGGCGGCGGCGGCTCTGAGGGGGCGCTCGTTTGCGCCATGGCGACTGACTGCGGTTGAGTGTCGATTTCAAAACTCTCGAGTTCTCGATGAGCTCGACAAGACGACGGTGTGAGGTGAGGCTCTGAGCGGTGTAGTTATGGGGGGGCAAGGTGTGTTAATTATGGATAGGCCCGCGAACCAGGTCTGGGACCTAGCTAGGCGGGTGACAAGGATGGGCCTTGGAAGGGAAAGACGGTCAACCACAGGCCTGGTCAAGCCTGGTTTGAGCCGGTCTTGGTGCCAGGTCGGAGCTAAATTGAGCTGGCAGCGGCTGGGGGGTGGCCGGGCGCGGGGAAGGCGAGACAGGAATGACGGCGGCCGTTGTGTTGTGGATGTCTACTTGCAACTCGAGAGTGGCGGATAGAATGCGGGTAGCCGCAGGCAAGATGGGACATCAGATGCTGTGACGGAGCAGGATGGACATGTGCAGCAAGGAAATGGTGAAGAAGTCGACCATGTTCAGGTGGTGTGAGAGGAACGGAGGCGGGGGGACAGGACTCGCAGTGCCTTTTTGAGGGAGCGGGAAAGCAAGCTGGAGGCTATCGACGAATAATTGGTGCGGGCCGTGCTAGCTGCAATGTATGTGTTGTCATCCGGGGGGCAGCTTGACAAAGTTGAGTGGTGTTGTTCGGAGACGACTGAGAGGGCCGGATGAGCTCACTTTAGACAGACACGATAGTCAGGCAGGTCGAGGACTGCAGATTACGTCCGGGGCTGCATTGGCGAGAGACTGATTCGGCGAGAGAGGTGATTTGTCCAAGGCGGCACGTCGCGGGGCTATGCGGCACGGTACTTGGATCGAGCCCAGTCGGCCTGGGTTTCGGCCAGATGGGTTTTGGTTTGGGATAAGATGGATGGCAACCGACGACGTCGACGTCAATGTAGGCGATGGAGCTGTGAGCTGGTGTAGTAAGGCATGCGCAGCTGGGATTGATCGGGAGTTGGTGTTGGCGTTGGGTACTGCCGGGCTCGGCTGGATTGGACGAGGGTGGGAGCTTTTCGAGGGTGCAGCAATCGCAGCAGTAGCAGCAGCAGCAGCAGCAGCAGCGAGCGGCAGGCTGGACGAGGCGAGCGTCGGTCTGATTTGTATGGAAAACAAGTGATGGCGACCGGGGTGATCCGAGAAGAGGGGGAGGGGCACCGTTGCCCTGGACGGCCGTGTCGTGGGGTCCAGGTCCAGGTCCAGGTCCAGGTCTGCGACTGGTTGACGGGGTTCAGGTGCAGCGAGCGTCTGGAGCAGTTTTCCTTTTTCTCGCGACGGGATAACCCAAGCGGTGCATATGGCATGCATGCATGCAGCAGGAGAGGCGCCCCGAGGTGAAGACGAAGAGGCAGACAGACGCGAGCTGGTGGTGGTGTTGGAGCTAACAACATGAAGGTTCAGTGTCCATATGGCCATGTCTTTGCTCGGTGCTTCGAGGGTGCTTCTTCGAGGGGCTGGGCAAGATGCCTGCCCCAGAATGAGGTGAGGTAAGGTAACCTGAAGAAGGTCTCCTCAAGTGAGGTCAGCTGGAGGTCACTGTCACTTCCGCCGTCACTGCAACCGCCGTTCATCTTTTTTTAATGGTGGGGCATTCCCAACTGTGATGCGTTGTCCCTCGTCTTTTCCACCCGCTGCCTGGCCGTCTTCATTCTCTATCCCCGGAAAGGATGGCTTCATCACAGCAAACTACCCAGGCAGGTGTGCATCCGTTGACGAACGAAAAGTAGGCCTCACGCGGTGGAGTGGTAAATCTGTCAGGTAAGGCAAGGTACGCTTCTCCTTTGGGCTGCAACTGCCAACGAGTCCTTCCTCTCTTCAGCATTCATTGGAGGAGAACCAGCAGCAGCAGGCCTTTTAGACGAGCTAAGCCCTCGAAGCGCTACTTTTCTCTCCCTCCCCCACCTTGGCTCGAGGCCGCCCACCATCACCACCACCACCACCACCACCACCCTTTTTAGACACCTCCATCTCTCCCTCTCTCTCCATCCATCTTTAGCGGCTTCCTACCCATGCACAACCTGGGCATTGGGTTCGTTGGGCTCTCATCTGAACCCTCCTTCAAACCTGCGAACCTCCACCTCGTCCATGCAAACCTTTCGATGCATTCCCGTGGTAATCAACCTCAGAAACAGCAATTGACCGCCCTTTGCTTTCCATAGTGGTCCACCCCGTCAGAATAGGAACCGGCATGGGTGGCTGGACATCACGCCGATCGAGGTGCCAGCCAGCCGCTGGCCTTGGACATACCTGTCAACCGAACAGGGGCATGTCATAACGGATACCCCAAGCCCAGCTGCCCCCGTCGCATCCACCAATCGCGACTCCCTCGCTCAGGGACCAGAGATGCCTATCTGAGAGATCTGCTCCTGGGGGGGAACATCTTGTCCGATGGCGCACTCGTCGTCGCGGTGCTATTCTGCCATGCAACGGCGGCCAAACCCAAGTCCCGGACGCGGACGTCTGGCGACGAGAACGCGACGGGCTCGCCGGCTAGAAGCGCCGTCCGTCCCATTGCCGAAGCCACCTCGAGCCTAGTCAACACCACCTTGAACGACATGCGAAGAGAGTCTGACGGGGGATGCGTCTTTACTGGCTAAACTCTACACATCCACCCGCGGCAAAAACCTCGTCGCTTACAGTGACCATTGCGCAATCTTACAGATAACGGGATGGATCTCTCTCCATCCGCCGGCGTGCAAAGTCTGCACGAGAAGCACAGCATAACAGGGACGAAATACCCACGTGCCTGCCGCCCTCATGCGGGAAGACCGTCTGCACGACCCAAAGTCTTCACTTGCGGTCGTGGAAGCCAACACATTGCCAATTAGCGCTCGAAAGGTTTGCCTTTCGCCCTCCACTGCCTGACGCTACGCCGTGGTCTTGGTGACACGGCAGCTAGCATCTGCATCACAGACGATGGGACGGCAGCATGACACCGCATGCACAGACGAAACGAACTGGTCCGGCGTCATCCAGAATCACCACGCTGCGCGAGGTTGGTACCGTCGGCTGCGACACGGCCTCTGGAAGCCTAGAATCCCAGCCCCGAATGGTGTTTGCTCACACCTACCCGTGTCCCCTGCTAGTCTGAAGCACGGCTCGCCGGCCTGGCTTCCAGTGCAGCCGGGCTGCTTCTGCTGAGGCCATCGAATGGAATATCTAATCGACCTGGAAGCGCAGTCCCGCCGTCAGCCCTGCCACTCGGTCAACGTTAGTGGTCGGATCCGAGAACCACTCTCGCGCGCTACCTGCATCTTGGGCACCGATGCAGCCTAAATGGTGAGGCTGTCTGCTCGTTGACAGGCTGTCGTCCTGTACGCATGGCTTGCATCTGCATCATTCACCCAGACACCCGGTGGGCTCGGGGCTATTGACGTCGAGCTTGGTCAACAAGACGCAACCGTGCAGTCTCCGGCCGGTTGGGATCGTCGAATGCATGGACGCCGTTGCAAAAGTTTCCCGTCCCTCTCTCTGACCACCTCTCTCTGTCTCTGGCTCTCGCTCAATTGCTGCTCCAAGCGCTGGGAGCAGGCATAGCCATGCTACCATAAGCGCCCTCTCCAATTGCGAGCCTGGAGATCTCCCGCCTTCAACGTGCCAGATGTACCCGGCCATGGACAGCAGATTCACGATCGATGATCGATGGCGGGAACACTACGGATACGGCACAAAACAAGACGTGGTGTGTCGATGCCAGGGTCTTCCCGTCTGTCCCTTTGCCAGATCCCAGCCGACCCGAGTGTCTTCCCGCAAACCCCACCGATCCCGCGTGGGTGGGTTAGTCGTGCCGCCAGACCAGACCCTGAAGCGCAAGGAAAGCTAGTCAGAGGTACGAATACCCCACCATCGCAGCTGTAAAGGAGCGCCAGAGTGCACACAGCAGCTCTCACCGTCCACAATCGCACAAGAAACGAATTGGGCCACAGTCAGGCACATGAAATATGTCACCATGACTCGACCTCGTATCAAAGAAGGACGGCCATCAGATATCATAAAAACAACGGCGAGCACCGGAGAAACGACCGTTCCACCGTTCGATGTCATCGGGGGGTCCAATCCCGCGGCCGCCAGCCAACCTCGACGCGATGCACGGCGCAGGCGTCTCACTCGAGTTGGTGTGCTCGTCATGTCGGCGGCCCCCCATCTGCAGGCGTCAGCATTTCCGGTCAACTGGGCTCCCCTCTGTTATTCCACTTTCTTCGCCTCGAACGGCATCCACTGGAGGTCACGACCCCTCGATGGGGATACCAATTGAAATGCAATGCTGTTGACGCAATGCTCATTGCACCAAACGGCCACGGCACGCGCGAATCATGTGCCCTTTTAACAATTGTTGATTGTGTGTGGCTACTCGCCGAGTGCTTATGCACTGCTCGTGACCGTAATGTACAAGAATCTGCCCTCTGCCCAATAGCTACCCCATGCAAACATGGCGCCCTGCTAATCCTCCCACCCTTCACATCGACGCCGTCCTCCTAATACGCTCTTACTGCTGCTGCCGCTGCGCGGTCTATGCTATTGGGTTGGTCTGCAACCCTACTCTTACAAAGGCCCGCCTAACCAATCGCCTTGGAAAAACAAAAACATACGCGATAAAATAACCATCTAGAGTAGAGATGCGGTATTCTTTGAGAATGCGTCAGCACGCGTGACGGCTTTATGCGGGTTCGTCTAATTCGTTTTGTGAGTGTGTGTGTGTCAAAAACACCCGCTCCGAACGCCCCCGTCCAGTCATCCGCGTCAGCGCCCCAACCTCGCCTGGTCCTTCCCGTCGAGGACCTCCGGGCACAAGCAGATCCCAAGACGGGGCGGGGCCGTGGCTTGGTGGGATGGCCGTCCATGGATGTTGGGGGCGCGGGCGGGCTGGAAAGGACAGTCTAATGGCGATGCAACGGGTTGGCAGTCCAGTTGACTACCTTTTTGATGGTGAGGCACTCTCTAGTCGTCGTTCTCGTCGTCAGAGTCGTCCTTCTTCTTGTTCTTCTTGTCCTTCTTCTTCTTGGTGTCGTGCTCCTTCTGCCACTCGCACGTCTTGCACTTGTTGGCGGCCTCGCGGTCCAGCTGGGGGAAGATGAGCTCAAAGACGTCCGAGTACCAGGTGACGGGCTTGCCCTCGATACCCTCCTTGATGTTCTGTAGATTTGGTCAGTACACAGAGTACAAAAAAAAGATGTCTGTTTCATACCTCTGGGAGCTCGAGCCAGTCCGACATGCAGTCCTTGGGGAAGATGATCATCTTGCACCCGGCACGGCGTGCGGCGACGGTCTTCTCGCGGAGACCGCCGATGCGGAGCACCTTGCCGGTCAGGGTCAGCTCGCCCGTCATGGCGACGGTCGGGTTGACGGGCGTGTCGAGGGCGAGGGACAGGAAGGAGGTGGCCATGGTGATACCAGCCGAAGGACCGTCCTTTTGCACAGCACCGTCGGGGACGTGCAGGTGGAGCTTAGCCTTGTCGAAGAAGTGGTTGTCGGGGAATTCCTTTACCATGAGCGCCTTGGCAAAGGAGTAGGCAATCGTGGAGGACTCCTTCATGACGTTCTTGAGGTTGCCGGTGATCTCGAGGCCGGGCCTGCTGCTGGGACGCAGAGGGGCCTGCAGTATAGACTCGACGTACATGGCCGCACCGCCCATCTGGGTCCAGGCGAGACCCATGGCGACACCGGGCGGGTTGACCTCGTAAAGGCGGTCCGAGGTGAAGACGGGGGGACCGACGTAGTCAACAAGGTTCTCCTTTCCGATGGTGACGTGAACGCTGTCCGGGACGTTGAGGGCCACGCGGGGCTTCTCGGTCGTGGGGGTCTCGGCCGGCTCCTCGCCGGTCTCCTTCGCAGCCTCCGTCTTCTTCTCCGACTCCTCCAGGGCCTCCTTGCCACTGTCGGTGAGGGCCTCCTGCTCGGGGAGGACCTCCTCGCCGAGGTCCTGGACGATCTTGAGGGCGGACTTGCGGTAGACCTTCTCGATCTGCTTCTTGAGATTGCGCACACCAGACTCGCGCGCGTAGGACTTGATGAGCTCCTCAATCGCCTCCTCGCTCAGCTTGACGTCGGCGTTCGCCAGGCCTGCCGCCTCCTTGGCAGCGGGGGCGAGGTACCGGTCTGCAATGGCCTTCTTCTCGTCGGCGACATAGCCGGAGAGCTGGATGAGCTCCATGCGATCGAGAAGGGGTCTGGGGATGGTGTCGGTCATGTTGGCTGTGCAGACAAAGAGGACCTTGGACAGGTCGACGGGGACGTCCATGTAGTGATCCAGGAAAGAGCTGTTCTGCTCGGGGTCGAGAAGTTCCAGAAGGGCAGACGAGGGGTCGCCCTGGTAGCCCCGGCCGATCTTGTCGATTTCGTCAATCAGGATCAAGGGGTTCTCGGTCTGACATTTCTTGAGCGCCTGGATGATGCGGCCAGGCAGAGCCCCGACGTAGGTGCGTCTGTGGCCCTTGATCTCCGCCACATCGGTGAGACCACCGACACTGAATCTGTAGTACTGGCGGTTGAGAGCGCGGGCGATGGACTTTCCAATAGACGTCTTGCCGACACCGGGAGGGCCGACGAAGCAGATGATCTTGCCCTCGACGGTGCCGCGAAGCTTGCCAACGGCAATGAACTCGAGAATGCGATCCTTGACGTCCTTGAGGCCGTAGTGGTCTTCATCGAGTACCGTCATTGCATTCTTGATGCCAAAGTTCTCTGCGCTGCGCTGTCCCCACGGAATCTGGGTGAGCCAGTCGAGGTAGTTACGCGTGACGTTGAACTCAGATGCCGCGGGCTCGAGGTGGGCGAGCTTGTTGATTTCGTCGTCAAAGACCTTGCGAACGGCCTCGGGCATGGCCAGCTTGTCGGCCTTTTCCTTAAACCTCTCCACCAGCTTATCCTTGCCGTCAGACTCGAGACCGAGCTCGCGGCGGATGCCCTTCATCTGCTCCATCAACCAGTACTCACGCTGACGCTTGGTGATCTTACTCTCGACGTCCTTGGTGATCTTTGACTGCAGCTGGGCGTTCATGAGCTCCTTCTTCAGGACGATCAGTGCCTTTTGCATCCTCTCCTCCACGTTGAGACTGGAAAGGACCTCCTGGAGCTCGCCCTGCTCGCCCGAGGATACCGCGGCGGCAAAGTCTGCAAGCTTCGCCGGCTCGGACGTGACGTTTCCAGTCGATTGGCTCATGGAAAAGGTGGAGATCTGGTCCCGGAAGAGGCTGTTCATGGTGGCGACCTCCTTGAAGACGTTGACGATCTCGTTCGTGACGGCCCGGATGACGGCGCTCTTGGGGTCATAGGGCTCCTCGGTCAGGTTCTCGACGTTGACGAGACTGACGGGGTATCTCCTGAGGAACGCGGTGGGCTCGTACTTTTCCGCGGCCTGGTCCGGCTTGGGCGCGACGGCGCTCTCCTCGAAGCTCGCCACGACGTCGCCCTTCTTGTCCGGCTGCGCCTCCTCCTCGACAGGCTTCGGGGGTATCGGCTCGGGGACGGGCTCGACCTTGGCCTCTCTGGGCTTCTTGTCCTCGGTCCCGGGCGGCAGCAGGCTCGAGAGGCGGATGCGGCGGTGGGGGTACAGGATGGCCGTGAGGCTGCCCTGCTCGCCGTGCATCGGGAAGGCACTGGTGATTTGCGCAAAGACACCGGTATCGTAGACGTCATCGACGTTGCGGATCACGTCCTCGTCCTGGTTCTCGTCCTTGAAGAGGAACGCTCCCACGTACGGCTGGCCGCGCTTGATCATCTCGGTGATGGCGGCGGCCACGTTGGGGTCCTTGATGGTGATAGCCTTATAGAAACCGGGGAACAAGGGCCGCTTCGCAATGGGGATGGCAAGGACCTGGGGGTACACGTCCGGCACGACGGGCTTCTGCAAGCTCTTGTCCGAGGACTTGCGTCCCTTGCGGCCGCTGCCGTCGCCCTTATCGTCGCCACCACTGCCAGAGCCCGCCGATGAGCCGCCCGCCGCGCTGCTGCCCTTCCCGTCCTGGGCGCCGCCGGCAGAGCCTTCATTCTTGGGAGAGGACTCGGAGCTGGAGTTCTTTGCCTCGGCGGCGAGCTCCTTCTCCTCAAGCTCGCGCTGGTGCTTGAGGTTGGCCTTTTGCTCCTCCTCGGACAGAGGCTCTACGGCGCGGTCAAAGAAGCCACTGCTGTCCTCCTCCTCCTTCAGGCGGTGCGTCGACGTCGAGAATTGGGCGACGGCTCGCTGTGTTCGGGGGACGGCGGACAGGAGCAGGCGGTCGAAGGTGGGAGCCGAGCACCTCGGGGCACTGGCGGGGGATAGCCTGCTCGGGGTGGAGTATGGGCGTCTGAGGTAGTTGGCTGGGCGGCCGAGGGCGAGGCGCCTCGGGAAGCTCGATCGCATGACCATGATGGCGGCGGTCGAGGGGAGTGTTGGCGAGGTTGTGCGTTGCGGACCAGCAAGCGTTGAGGAAGCTCCGGTCTTGCGGGCACGTGGAAGTCGGGTGTTGCAGGGCCGAAGGCGAATGGCCGCTGAGAGGAAGGAGAGAGGGGGGAACAAGAGGGAGACGAGCTTTCAGAACAATTGAAACGTGCGGGTTTGTTTAATTTTTGCAGCAGTACAGGACGTCTCGTCCTAGATGGCGGTGCGCATGGCCTCCTGTCGCCTTACAAATACAAAGTGGCAGTCGAGAGCGAGAGAGTCAAGGTCCCCGGCTGAGTAGGTAGCCTTTTTAGCTATTATGGAGCACGTCGGGGGACTACAGAGTAAACGACATCACCAAAAAATCCGCCGCCAGCCAGCAGAGCACTGACGTTGCCGCTGGCTCGGCCACTGAGAGTGGAAGACGTCGTTGCCCAGTGGGGTGGCCACGGCTCCACCCGGCTGCCTTTAGAATCTGGAAGAACATCGGACCCGGCGGGCGGGAGCACATCGGAGCATTCCACCGATGCATCAGTCAGCGGCTTGGGTGCAGCGCAGGGCCAGCCACTGGTGTTTTTCTAGTCGTCGTATTCACACTGTCCGTTTGCATGTTGTAAGCCTCAACAGCTACAGTGTCTCTTTCGGGGTGCACACACAGTACTTAGACCGTGGCGTCCGAACTCTTTGACTCGATTGCGGGGAAGTTGAGCAAGCACTCCACGCTGAAGAGGGAACGGCAGTCCATCCAATGTCACATACCTTAGCTGGAGCCGCTGCCCAGCCCGCTCACACAGGTCACAGTGCTCGACATCAGTCCATTACCTGATTTAATACCTAGGGTCCAGACCGTCGTCTTCCTCGGCACCTGCCATCACAAGCCCTGGACTCTCGAGAGCTGCTCTCCATCCCGCAGACTCGTCGTCTTCACACTCGAATTTGCACTCTCGAGCCCGGCTGCGACCTGCATCGTCACCTCTGCACTAGCGCTCACCCTGTTGATCCTTCACGCCTCCTCCACCGTGACGTTGCGGACGCTGCTTCCCCCTCCCCCTTTTCTCGTTGATCTTCCCTTCCCTGCACCTGGGAACATCCACCCACCCTCGCTTCCCGACGGGACCGCATCCGGGGTCTCGGGGCTTGGTTCTTCAAGCAGCACCTTGCCATCACATACTCGTACTTACACATACACACACGCACGCGCGACTTCACATTCACTTCCACGATGCCTTCAGGTCAAAAGTCAGACGTCGCCTCGTCCCTCTCCAAGCTCACGCTGGATGGCGACAAAAAGCCCGCAAAGACGGCCAAGAAGACTAAGAAGCCAGTCGTAGACTCCTGGGAAGACGAGGACCTCGACGACGATGATGAGGAAGAGGAGGCAAAGCCCCCGGGCGGCGACGGCTCCAAGGCGCCTCCTCCGACCCCCATCTCTCCCACGTACAACGCGGCGTCTCACTCGTTTCCCCCGTACAGCACGACGGATCCCACGGGCGCCTCGGCAGCAGGAGCACCACCGGCAGGCGGTCCGCGTCGTCCCGAGAAGACGGACGCCGTGGCCAGGCGCATGATTGCCAGCGCGCTCGGCGTCAAGGTCCCGAAGCAGACGGAGGAGCAAAAGGCCTACGACAGAGCCGTGCGGGAGCAGGAGCGCAAGCGCAGGGAAGAGGAGAAGGCGGCGGAGAGAAAGAAGCAGGAGGAGACGGAAAGGGCAAAGGCCGCCATCTGGGAGGACTAGACAGACAGGCAGTGCTGTCCTCTTCGCTTCAGTGTCAGTATAGGGTTGATTTCCCTCGCCATGGGGTTTGTATATACGAAAGAATCCGTGTTGTCATGGACGCCGAAGCGCAACGCACTGCTCTGTATACATTGAAGAGACTCCTACGGCGGCTAGTCGCTGCTCTCCTCCTTGGCCCTCTCCGACTTCATCGCCGCAAGCGTCTTCTCGACGGCGGGCCGGGACCTGATCCTCTCCGCCCAGGCCGCGTAGTCGGGGTACTCTTTGTCGATGGCGAACTTGTCGTTCCACGCAGTGTCGAGCATGCGGCGGGCCATATAATCCCAGGGCATGAAGGCGATGTCGACGTAGGTCCTAGGTGTGTTGCCCGTCAGCTATGAGCCACTCGGAAGGAGGACAGCAAGGCATACGCCTTGTCGCCGACGAGGTACTCTCTCCCCTTGAGCACGCGGTCGAGGACGGACAGCACGCGCACAGTCTGCTCCTCGTATCTCTCCTTGGCGCTCGGGACGTCTTCGGGGTGGAACATCTTGAACCACCCGAGCTGGCCAAAGTAGGGGCCCTGCCATCCGTCAGAGTTGTTGTTGTGAATGGGTAGGGGGGCACGACGTTACCTGTCCGGACATTTGGAACGCCAGGAACTGCTTCAGATGAAACTTTTCGGGGAACGAAGTGTAGGACAGCCTGTTCTCGGTGTCGTACGTCTCGACGAGGTACTCGATGATGGCGCCCGACTCCCAGAGGGTGATGCCCGTGTTCGGATCTGTGATGGCGGGGAGGCGGCCGTTGGGGTTGACTGTCGTGAAGTGTTCCTTTTTGACGTCCGTGAATTCCACCTTGATCTGCCCATGTTGTGAGATGGTTCTCTTCTCGCTGATGGGCAAGGAGGTGGCGACTCACCATCTCGTACGGAATCTCAAGTTCTCTGAGAATCATGACTACTTTGGCCGGGTTCGGGGCGTAGTATGCGGGCCGTGTTAGCCACATGGTGTTCGAGTGAGATGGAAGGTCTTGGGGCGGCTTACTGTGACCATACAAGACGATGGGCTTGGTGACGGACATTTTGACTGCGATATGGATTCCGAACTGGTTCGAAGGCTGCTAGATGATGTGTTTGGGTTTCAGAAGTTGGTATATGTAGAGACGTCTTGTGGTACTTATGCAGTTTGTCAAACGTATGTCTTCCGCAGCTCAACTATCTCCACCTGGCGGAAGCCCGCCCGAAAGATGCTCCAACTTGTGTGATCAGCAGTCCGACTTGGAACGCCATATGGAGTTTTCCTGCCAAATGAGGATATTGGTATCTCCGGGAGGAACACTTCCATGCCACCATCACGTAAAGTTGTCTCCCAGCGATGTTGTGCACCTATCCAGCTTACAATATCATCACCTCACAAGGGCCGTCACGTTACAAATCAGATGCAGACACGGCTACGTCATGATTTCAATCGTCATCTCACAGAGAGGAACCGTCACGCCATGTCGCGATGCCGCGCGGGAAGCCACGAGGTTGTCGTCCGGGTTCGGCCGGGCGCCGGACGAACCGCCGGGCCCCACATCGACGCCGGCCGGATTATCACGCCGAATCTCGCAGGCCGTGTACGTTGGGCTCCGGACATTTCCATCACGAGCGAAATGTCCGATGACTCCCCGCCTAGCCTCTGCCACGACCTTCTTCTGCACGTGATTCGCCTACATCTCTTGTCTCGCGCGTCTGTATTCGTACTCGTGTCGACGCTCCCACTCCACGACCTTATAACTCACGTCTTATAGCATGTCAAATTCTAAACGCCAGGCTTGCAGGCGCGGCGTTTATGGATATACCCCGACTTTGATAAACTTCAAGATCGGAAAAGATTTCCCCATTTCACTCATCTTGTCCCTTCACCGGCATGCAGGCTTTTTTTGCCAGCCCGCCGCCACCACCACCACCAAACAATGTTTCTACCAAGAACCCCCAGACCATGCGCGTGTTTTGAGAGCACGTGGCAAACAGGTTTAACTGAATCATTGGCCGAGTCGCCACAACCCCCTCTCGAAGCCCGGAAAATCGATAAGCTTTTCCCTGGCCTCCGGACGATGTGTGAAGCAGCCGGGCTGAATCGTGTGACAATGTCTCCGTTCATCCCAGACCAACTCTAAGTTCTTCCATGGTAGAACAACGACCGCCACGCAGACGCGGCCACAAACGAATAATGTAGCCAAAACTCTGCCCGTCCACATTAGTCAGACCAGAGGCCATGAAACACTGGAACACACCGACAGGGTTGCGAGAGGTCGATTGGCTTGTGGAACAATTCCCCCGCGAGGCGCCGGTGTTCGCTTGAACAAGCCGGCTTGGCCAAGCTCATTCGGCCCGCTCCTGTGGCTCCGTAGGATTCTCGGGGCACGTCCACCTGTGATGCTGTAGCAGGAGGTCAAAGGGGCGGCAGGCGACCATCCCATTGCCGAAGGGCCGTTCGTTTTACTACACGATGCCTGCTACAGACCTGCGGGTTCCGGACATCAGATGCGAACACTTGGCTTCGCACGGCCCTCGCCATACACTCGTATGGAAGCAAGCCGAAGGTCAGCCGTATTGTTCGCGCCGATCCAGGCATGCAGAGCAAACGGAGAATCAATCGGACCGCACGCCCCAGACGCCGGTATCTTCGTCGGCTCGGAAGCGGGTCCCGGTGATTGTGACCCAGACCCGACAGTTCTTCATCGAAGCCGGCCTGCAATGGACCCCGGGTATTTGACTGAATGGAACAAACGGCTAAGCGCCGGGCGAACGCATCAAGAAAGGGATTGGGCTGCCGACAATTGTGAGGTGCATCAAGCCTTTCTCGTTTGGGAAGCTGACAAGAAGTCTGCCAGGGGACAATATTGTCAGCACGCCCGCAATGAGAACGCGCCTGCGAAGATTTGCTGGGAAAGCATCTCCATTCGACCGCTCTTGCATGACAGGCTTGGCGTAGGACTGTGTCTTGCCTCCTGGAGACCACGCCTCTGCAGAGAGAAAATTGGCATCATTTTGATTCCAGATGCGTAGCTGAATGCGGCCACTTCCCACAGCCTGACGACCTTGAAGACATCGGCCCAGGTCGCGCGTACGAGGCGTACGAAGTACCGTAAAGGGGCCGGCGGTTTGGGGCTGCTCGGACGGGCCCCTGTCTGTGTGGTGTGCCTCTCAAACTGGTCGGAGAGATGAGACTTGATGCCTCCCTCTCCCACGTGTGCTCCCTGCCTATAGTGTTCCAAAGCTGCTGGGCCGCCTGCCAGTTCAACGCTAGCCGATTGGGCGAGAAGCCCCAGGGGCACAGACGAGAGCCCTGATCAGTGCCAGTTATCTGACGAAAACGTGAACATAGACAAGGGTGTCCAGTCGTCAAACCGTGCGGCCGAGCCCTTGCTTCGTCCTTCGCACGAAAGCAACAAGACGGACAATCATGCAAAGGAGTTCGCCCTGAAGTCCAGGATTGCTGTCAAAGGACCCAACCCGTGCGGAGTCGGCCGTTGAGTCTGACCCATCTCTGATGAAGCCGACACAACGTCTGAACTAGATCCAGATCTCGACGAGTGGACGAAGGTTGTCTTGACTGCCGGCCGAAGAGATGTAGGTGAAAGCGTGGCGTTACGGACGCAGCCATTTGGCCGTTCCCCCTGTCCACCTGGAGAATAGCGAGACCGAAAGGGGATGGATAAATTTCGGGCGCGACGGACAATCTGAAATGGAGGCGAATAAGGACGGAACTAGGATGAAGCTGCGACCGGGCTAGAGCCAAGTGGTAAATAGAGTGCCCAAAGCGAGTATAAGGTTTTCGTGATGGTCTACATGCTCTGGCCTCGCGACCTCGTCCATGGGATACCCCGCCAATGCTGCCATGGGCGATAGCTCGCAACGCGACGCGAGGGTATTCGTATGGCCGTTCATCAGCTGCAGCAGCAACAGCAGCCGCCGGCAAGGTCGCTCAGCGGTGCGGAATACATTCATGGGCTTGGCGGACACTGGAATGCCGCAGCGAAGAACGCGGCCGGTATCCCGGAGAGACAGAGTTTGGCGGTGTGAAGCTGAAATTGTAACCGCAGCATTGAAGAATTACCTCATCTCTTGCGTCGTCTGGGTGCGTTGCTGAGGTACGAATAGACGAGCTGTGCTCCCGGTGCAATGCTGCGGGTGGTTGACCGATGCAACAGGACGACGCCCAGACCGAAACGGGCAAGGACACTCCAGATGAGCAGATCTCTGCAGACGATAGGAACGGACGCAAGACCGGTTGCAAGCCACGGACATGTAACGAGGCGGCGGGTAGAAGCCATCCGTCTTGTTCTATTCTGTTCAAACTGTAGCGCCGGGCTGAGTGAAGTGTCACCCGGATCCTGGGTCGGCTCATCAAAGCTCCTAGTCTGCGTCAGGTCGACGATCCATCGACGGCAACAGATGAATGACTGCGACGACGAAAAGGCGTGATGGGTGGACGTTTTGGTTTTCTGGTGTTGCCGTTGTTGCTTGCCGTCACTTTCGTCCCATGCGAGAATCTAGACTTGTTGACTACTGTGCGTCTGTGGTTCTGGAATGTGCCCTGTAGGTAGTTGTACGTGAACTATCCGCAGGTCAGGTAGGTACGGATAAGTGCATCGTGGCCACAGTCTGGCCTGCGGCGGTTAAAAGTCAAAGTCCAAGTCTGGACTTGGCAGTGGTCCAGGGTCCGTCGTTGATCTGGAGTTTGGGAGTCTGGAGTCTGGACGGGAGATTGGAGGTTTGGGGGCCCAGTTGGGGGGGGGGGAAGCAGTTGGGGGTGAGAGAGTCATTACTCGGTGCTTAACGACTGAAACAGATGTTACATTGCCTTGGGCTGGAGGGGGGAGGAGGAGGGCGAGCCAGCCCGCGAAAAGAGACTGCGCTCGCTCATCGGGGACGTCTGAGGCTGCCGAATGCGGCGGTGCGGGTGCTGGGCGCGGTCGACCTCGCGTGGCTCATGTGAGTGCTGGAATTTGCCGGGGCCCGAGAACAGACATTGAAGGGTCCAAACATCAAAGATGGTCGACAGGGGGGCTTGGAAATGACGATGATCATGTTGGAAAAAGTAACGAGACGGCGGCAAAAAAGGGTCTGGGTCTGGGGCTTCAGAAGAACTGGAACGGGGTAGGAGACTGGTCAATTCCGACGACGTTCTAGGATTGGGCGGACGGGACGGACGGTGTCGTGCTTTGCCAACTGCGTTTGCGTGGTTGTGGTGCCTTACAGAATCGAGATGATGCAGCGCAGATTGGATGCTGCGGAGGGGGCCAGCCAGCCAGGCACGAAGAAGAAAAAAAAGCAACAGCCGCAGGGAAGAAAAAAAAAAAAGGTAATTAGATTCGTTAATGTTGAGTCGATATGAATAGAAGCCAAGACGAGGGAGCCCTCTCCAACGTCGGAACCTTGTGGTGGTGGCCCCGGCAGAGCTTCTGCCATAGGATGCTGCCCTGTGCAATAGCAGACTGGGAGAGCACAGGTAGTATCCGTCAGGTAGATACCCAGCGGTGCATGCGCAGAGAAAAGACGAGGAGGAGCCGTCAGCATCAAAGTTTGCCCTTGCAAGATGAGCTCCAAGCGTGTTGCATTTTAGAGTCGCCCCGTTGCCTCGCCGCTACGTGCCTCAGGTAAGGTGACGGGACAGCTGTTAGGGCTGCGATGTGAGGCAGGAATTGATATCACAGGACCATGTGGGATGAGTGAGCAGCAGTCGGATGTCTCCAGGGCGGGCGGGCAGAGGGAGGGATGGATGGATGGATGGAAATAGAAGGGACCGCGACTGGCCCAGAAAAGTCCCGACCCAGGGTGGACACGCGAAGAATATGAACATGAACATGAACATGAACGAACATGGGGCCCGGAGACGACACTCGCTCGTGGACTTTGGGGGTCTCATTGCCTGTCCAATAAGAGGCGGTACGTACTGCAGGTTCTGATACTCAAATGCCATGCATGCGGTGGAGGGACAACACACTAAAACAAGTGGAGGCGATCCTGAGGTGTGCTGTGGAAAAGTACTTACCTAGGTACCTTACCCAGTCAAGCCACAAGAGAGACAGAGCTCTCTTTCTCTCTCTGCCTGCCATTGTAATTTGTATAGCGGCATTCAGTTTAGTCAAGTGCTCGAGGCAGCTTGGGCGGGGCGTTCCAAGCAGGGCGGGTACTTACTCCCGAGCATGTCTGGACCTTGAGGTGCTCTCCTCCTACCTTACCCAGGCAGGTACCTAGATTGTGAGATGTAAGACGACGTTGATGATGCGGATGCGATGCTCATGGCCCCCATGCTTCACTGTTCGGTCTGAGGCCAGGCACCCATCTCCCACCACCCACCACCCGTCCAGGAATCGGGCAACCTCGTCTTGCAACCTGGCAAAGCTGCAGCAATAGCAACAGGACGCTGACGCCTCGTCTCCCCGCCTGTAGATACCCTGTCTGGTTAGGTTGTCTGCCCGGCGTGCTGGCCATGTGCCAGACGGGCAGGTCCCAAGCATCTCTCACTCTCACTCTCTGCCCTGCCAATGTTCCAATCGTATCGCCCATCGTCAGTTGTCCTCCCGGGCATTTTGCGTTCCTCTCTTCCTCCTCCGGCAGGCCAAGCTGCTGAAGACAGACTACCGAGCTACCTTGCTGCGTGATACCTACATGGCCATCCGTACCTAATCTGCAAGGTATCCAATGTACAAGCCGGGTCCGTCAGGTATCAGACTTTGCGGACCCAGGACCCGACGGACGTGGACGGAGGGCGCTGCTGGACCCATTCATATCCGATCCACACACCACCACCCACGCTGCACGGCACACCTCACCAGCACCTCGCGCGCACCACCACAAACCAAACGCACACCCACCCGACCTCATTGGACCGTCGCGCCCTGGCCCCGGCCCTGTCCTCCCGTCTGCGGGCTGCTGCCAACCACTCACGTTCCCAGGTGCTGGTGGGTGTTGCTCTCTGCTCTGCTTGGGGGCGCAGGAAGAGAGAGGAGCAGCAGCAGCAGCAGAGAACAGACACCAGCAACAAGCAAGCATCAGAGAGTTCGGGTGCTAATAATTGCCTTGCCTACCTACCTTATCCCCGACGGCACGCATTGCTGAGGTGCAGGCTCTGCAGCGACTTGTAGCGGTGCCAAAGTGAAAGAAGGGGGAAAAAGTTACCGCTCTCTCTCTCTGTCTGACTCTCTGCCGCTACCCTACCTTACCTTAGCATCAACTTTACACTTTCCCGCCTCGTCAGAATTCCTTTTCCCCTCTACCCACCCACCAATTACCTGCGCCAGTCCGTCCGTCTCTTTCCTCTCTGGTGGCTGTCCTGTCGTTCTGCTGTGTGAAGTGACGCCGCGTTGTCTGCTGCTTTTTCCGATCGCTCGCACACTCTCGCACACACTCACTCTCTCTCACTCTCTGCATCACCACCTCCCACGCCCACGCCAATTCGTCAGCTTGTACCCGTACGCAGATCAGCACATCAGAGATCCGAACCGGGACACCAAAAGAGACCACCAGCCTGATCTCTGTCACATCAGCTCCCTGCTCCCCAACACTCCAACCACCCACCACAGATACCGTGGGCTGTGACAGCTGCCGAACGACCCTGACCCCGAATTGAACTGCCCGTGGCCTGCCCTGCAAGGCTCGGCTTCTCACTCGTCCACGTCCTCTCGCCCACGCCCAGCCCAGCCCACACCAGACGCTGCGCTCGCTCGCTCGCTGGGGACGGATGCCTTAGCTTGGGGCGCTCTACCAATTACCCGCCCGCCAGCGCTGTCGAGGTCCTTGTGATCCCCACATTTCTTCCTCCGACACTGTCCTTGCCCGCCTTCCCGGTCGCACTCACCACCACCACATCCACTACCACCACCATCTTCCGCTCCTTCGCACCACCACATCTCCCTCGATAGCTTCCGCTTGACCCCGACCTGGACGCCTTCCGCCCATCATCTCATCCATCGTCGCTTCCTTCGAAATCGAATTCTTGTCGCTCCCCATCAGAGTGCACCATTGCCGTGCCGTCGCCGATCGTCTCTCCACCCACCCAGCCTCCCCAGTACCCGACGCCTGCTGCTCGTTACCGCCGAGTCCTCCGCCCGCCGATTGAACAGCATCGATTCAACGGCACACTCACCGTGCTGGTCCCGGCTGCGAAACCTGCGACTTAATCAATACGACCTGCCGCATCTATTTAATATTACTATGGGCATCTAAAGTGCGTTCCTTGGACAACCACACACGACTTCTCTCGGACGTTTCGAGTCTGCGCTCGAGGACCGACGCCTACCAATCCGGTCATCATCTCGGTCACCGGCTTACCTGAAGCCTCACCACGCCGCCAAGATGGGTGCCTGTATGAGTTCGAACAATGAGGAGGTGGAACAGAAGAAGAAGAGCCAGGCCATCGACAGGCAACTAGAAGAGGACTCCAAGAGGTTACGAAGAGAATGCAAGATTCTCCTGCTCGGTAGGTGATGGTCGTGATGGGATTGATCGGGGGTGGTGTACGACAGGATGCTGACTGATTATCGAAGGATCCGGCGAAAGTGGAAAGTCGACCATTGTGAAACAGATGAAAATCATTCACTTGAAGGGCTACTCCGAAGATGAGCTGTACAACTACAGACCGACCGTCTTCAAGAACTTGGTCGAGTGCGCAAAAGCCGTCATCCAGGCGATGCGACAGTTCGACATCGAACCCGTCATCGAGGAAAACAAGGCCTACGCCACATTTTTGATGGAATACACCGCCGAGTCCGGGCCTCAGGCGAACATCGACCCCCAAATCGGCATCGCCATCCAGTCAATATGGAGCGATCCGGCAAGGGAACAGCTCATGGAGAGGCAAACCGAGTTTTATCTGATGGATTCCGCAGAATAGTGAGACGCCCTCCAACTGACATGGTGTCGTAGGACGCGGCTAACAGACAACAGCTTCTTCCAAGAAGTCATGCGCATCGTCGTACCGGACTATCTCCCAAACGAGATGGACGTTCTCCGCGCGAGAACAAAGACGACCGGTATCTACGAGACGAGATTCCAAATGGGCCAGCTCAGCATACAGTGAGTCGCGGACCGCCCGTGCACCGCCCGACAGAGCTAACTATCGCCAGCATGTTTGACGTGGGCGGCCAGCGAAGCGAAAGGAAGAAGTGGATTCACTGCTTCGAAAACGTCACATCCATCATCTTTTGCGTAGCCTTGAGCGAGTACGACCAGGTCCTGCTCGAGGAGAGCAGTCAGGTACGCCGAAATTGGTGCCGTCTGTCTGACGCGTGCTAACCGTGTCGCAGAACCGAATGATGGAGAGCTTGCTCCTGTTCGACTCCGTCGTCAACTCCAGATGGTTCATGCGGACCAGCATCATCCTGTTCCTCAATAAGGTCGATATCTTCAAGCAGAAGCTTGGGCGGTCACCGCTGGGCAACTACTTCCCGGACTACTCGGGCGGCAACGACGTGAACAAGGCGGCCAAGTATCTGCTGTGGCGCTTTAATCAAGTAAACAGAGCACACCTGAATCTATATCCCCAGTAAGTTATAGCGTCATCGTTTCGGCGGGCGGGGGGCTAATCAGAGGGCAGCCTGACTCAAGCAACCGACACATCGAATATCCGACTAGTGTTTGCGGCAGTAAAGGAGACGATTCTCAACAACGCCCTGCGAGACTCGGGAATCCTATGAGAGACGAGACGCCACAGCGATCACCGGGCTTGATCAGCCGAAATTTCCTTAATGTTTAGATTCATCTCCTCTGTTGCAGGTCAGCGTTTTACAGCATTGCCGGGCGTTGTGGGCGGCACTTCGTTTGGATGGCGTTCACTCTGGTTTTTCGCTCGCTTTCTACGGCTACCAGTCGAACGATAAGCGATAGCGGTCGGTGGTTGGGGGCCTAATGCGACAGCGGCAATTCCGTTCATTTGCATTGCAGAACAAATTGCTTTTCAGTCAGGGGCATCCGCAACCGGTGTGCTGCACGCCCCGAGCGGAGAGAACCGGGGAGAAAGCACGAGAGAAGGACGAAAAAAAAGCAAGCCGTCTTCTGGAGTACGGATACGGGAAGTGAAAGTTTGCAGACGAAGTGATGAAGGGACCCGTTCGCGATTGGGACGGTGGGCTAGTGTTGGGAAAGCAACAACTGCATCCATCATCTCGCAAGGAAAGCCATGAGTTACGGAAACCGTGGTGCAGAGCAGCGACAGCTATATATGATGGGGGCGTTCTTATGTGAGAAGCAAGAAGTCATATATTGGGATTTTTCAACTGTACGACGCTGTGCGGCTCAAGTGACACGCTGTTGGTGGCATTTGCTCATTGCAAAAACGTGGTGCGGGTTCGTCCGGGTCCGTCCCCCTTCGCGTTGGACACGATTGAGATGAAGCTTGGTCGGTCAGCACGCAGCAGATGCGAGGCGGCGACAAGGCCTTCCCGGTACACTTGTCAGGAGGTTGGGGAGATGTGGAGATGCGCCTTTTACTCTAGATGGTCGGCTTGAGGCTGGGCACATTTTTTTTGTATACTATATCGTCTTAATCACGCAAGGCTGTGGTGCTCTGCTGGAAGCGGTGCATTTGTTTCTCTCAAGTCACATTTCACTTTTGTTTATTCGCGTGAATGGGTTCTTCAGGCGCGACGACAGGGGTTGAGATACGGATGAGGTGACGCGGTGCATGCAGACCTTGGATTCGTCAATTCGTGATATCACCAATGTATGTGATATCGGGCGGCCGAGTCGGACAATTGGACAATTGACGAGAGGGTGAGATGGATAAATGGCATTGTGATGTACCTATGGAATGGAATGGCAACGCACGGGAGGGGCGAGAGAAGCATCAGGTGATGTCTGGGTGGATTGCAGCAGCAGCAGCAGCAGCAGCGTATTGCATTGCATTCCGACTGGCGTATGTCGTGCTCTATCAGAGTTTCTGCTGGACGACAGAAAAGGCGGGGAGCCGGCGGTCGACGTCGTCTGTCCCAGCCAATGGCGCGCCGGCTGGCGATGGACACTCGATGGAGAGGGCATGCAGGGCAATGGAGACCGACGAGGAACAACAGGACGGAGAGCCCGTACGAATATCGTATTTCTGTGAAAGTGGCCACTATCGTGACAGAGCTGGGGAGACGAGACTTGACAGAGAACCGGGAAAGTCGGGGCCGCCAACTGTCAGTCTTGCGTTCTCCAGTGTTCCATGCTCCACCGGGCGTGGAGTGTGTGTTCAGTGTCTTTTTTACCCCAGGCCGTTGGCGCCGTGTCAAGCTGTGGAACTCAAGGTCTGGCAATTTGGTTGGTGATTTGGGCACCTACTAATGAACCTGGGCCCTCGCCGGGGTACGGTACGGTACGGGACGGGTGCTGGAATTCTTCGCCAATGGGTCGTTGCCGGGAGGCGGCAGGTATGGCGGGCAAGCAGCACGGCAACGAAGGCGAAGACGAGAGCTATTGGAATTGAGGCTTTGGTTGGTTCCCAGGACGATTTCGGTTGGGCAAGGGTGTTAAGGTAGTTCGCCGGAGATATGCGCGTTGACGACTCGACTTACACATACGAGCCGCGCGAGTTTGAGCTGCGCGTCCCCCGGTACTTTCGCCGCAGGGAGGTAGACATTCACCGGATTGCCTTTCCAGGTCGTCCCGACACGGCCAAGCTGTTCGCCGCGAAGCAGCTTCGCCTTGTTCCTGTTCTTGCCCTTGTTCTCGGTCGGTTCGCCGGGGGTGATAGCGGTGGGAGACACAGCTGGGCGAGGTGGGAGGTGGGAGCTATCCTGGCAAACTGGCCAAAGGCCCATTCCTAGTGCGCCTCAAGATGCAGCACTGGGTAGCTTGGGTACCTAGGTGCCGCATTCTTGCGCTACTGCATGAGGAAAGGCCATTGTGCGTGGAAGCACCTCACGACCTCATGTCTTGACCGGACTGGCAGTCGCGGTGTGTCTTTCTCTGTGCTGCGACCCGGCATCCCTGTCGCGCTACACTGCCTTAGCTCCAGGTCGGCGTCGCTGCTAATAGCTGCTGCCGTGTCTCTGCTGCTGCTGTTGGTGCTGCTGTTGCTTCCCCCGCATTCTGTTGCTATGCGGCAAGCAAGTGTTCACTGCTGCTGCATCTGCTCGGCGCGGTTTCACCAGCAAGAGGGAGATGCTTGTCCGGCCTGCTCCCCTCAATTCCCTGTGGTGAGGTCATATCAGGCGTTTTGTGTTTTTCTCGGTGTTGTTGCAGGCCAGACCGGGCCAGATTGCCAGACAAGACCTTGATGGAGACAGAAACGGGGTCAGATCCATCGCGTCGTTGATGGGTGTGCGGGTTGTCAGATCAGATCAGTCCATCCATGCCCAGGCCGTCCATGCCAGGCCAGGACCGCAACTTGGGGCCTGTGTTTGATGTGCAACATGACGGCTACCTTGCCTTGGTTTGTGCGAGAGCAGGTCTGCGTGCCTTTGGCTGTACCTGCCTGGCAAATTGGATGCCATGCTGCATTGCCTTCCCATCTCGAGAAAGGCGCTTTGTATCTTCCCATCACATCTGCGTCTCGTCTTGTACCTTCTGACCGCTGGCCAAACATGCCATGGCCCATGGCTGACTACCTGCCTCCCACTAGCCATGGCTCATGAATGATACCTTCCCGTCTCTTTCTTAAGCTCCCTCCCTCCCCCTCTCTCCCGGTCTGGAAGTCTCCTCCTCCTTCTACCCCTCCCCCTCTTCCCCTCCTCTTCTCAGAGTCCAAAAGCTTGCGGTGCTTCAGGTCTTCCCCCGTCACACCTTGCTTCTGCCTCTGCTTCGTCTTCTCCTCGCTGAGCTAGCTGCATCTGTTACGAACCTCTTGCGACGATACCTGCAGTCCAATCGCCATCATCATCGCTATAACTCCCATTCGACGCCGAAGATACCTCCATCTTCAGCCGAGAGACGCGCTCCATTGGCGTTTCGCTGACTACGAATCCCGGCAGCCCCGTGGTGGACTGAGGTTCAGGCACCGCCAGCAGCACCCCGCTCTTCTCCCCACTAACATCCTGGGCGAATCCTGACGTACGTCCCGTCGGCTCCGCTGTCAGTCGAGTCTGGACCTCGTCCTCTCCTCGCTTTGCATGCTCCCAGCCGAGTCGTGTGTTTCGACTCACGTCCCGAGAGTTCGCCATAGCTAACACGACGGCAGCAGGTTTCCGAGGTGATTGTGGCCTGAATTCGAGCCATTCGAGTCTGTGACTGCTCAATCCCTTGCCTTCTACGTTTACACGTACAAACAAAATGTCGGACACCAAGAGCTTGCCCACGCGGGAGCGTCGCCCGTCCATGGGTGCCCCCATCGTCGACATCCAGGGCTCCGTCGGTCCTGCTGGCATCTCCCGCCCCAAGCACAAGCGAACCTTTACCGGCTTCGGTGCTGGCGAGATCAAGAGCGTCGAGGGTGAGTTTTCCCGCCCGCCTCCCCCATTCAATGGCACGCGTTGCCATGTGCCCGCGGCCCTGTGGGTGAGCTTTGGCAGCTCTCGTGGAGCTTGGAGGGGCAGCTCTCAGCCCGGGCTGCCCGCCCCAAAATACCCCGCACTGATCAGCGGGAGCTCCATCACGCCACATCCACAGCCCCAGTAGCTTCGTCCCCCTAGCACATGCCTGCAGCTCACTCGGCTAACCGTCTCTGAATAGCTTCCATCCCTGAGCCCCAGCGCGAAGCATGGAACAAAGCCAAGGCTGCTCCCTTCAAGACCAAGGAGGAGTTTGAGACGGATGTAGTCCGCCATGTCGAGACCACTCTCGCCCGTAGCATGTTCAACTGCGACGAGACGGCTGCGTACTCTGCCGCCAGTCTGGCCTTCCGCGACCGTCTGGTCAAGGAGTGGAACAAGACCCAGCAGCGCCAGACCCTCGTCGACGGAAAGCGTGTCTACTACCTCTCTCTGGAGTTTCTCATGGGCCGTGCCCTCGACAATGCCATGCTCAACGTCGGACTGAAGGATGTTGCCAAGGGTGAGTGCTGCATATCGATGTGCAGACAGAAAGGGGCTAACAGCGCATAGCTGGTCTTGACGACCTCGGCTTCCGCATCGAGGATGTCATTGAGCAGGAGCACGACGCTGCCCTCGGAAACGGTGGCCTCGGTCGATTGGCCGCCTGCTTCCTCGACAGTCTTGCTTCCCTCAACTTTCCCGCCTGGGGCTACGGCCTGAGGTACAGGTACGGTATCTTCAAGCAGGAGATTATCGACGGCTACCAAGTCGAGGTGCCCGACTACTGGCTTGACTTTAACCCCTGGGAGTTCCCTCGCCAGGACGTGACGGTCGACGTGAGTCAAGCCAGTCACACGCTCAAAGACGCATACTGACCCTCCAAGATCCAATTCTACGGCCACGTTCAAAAATCAACCGACGCCAACGGCAAGACGGTTGCCAGCTGGGAGGGCGGCGAGACGGTCACGGCCGTCGCCTACGACGTGCCCATCCCGGGCTACGCCACCCCGTCCACGAACAATCTGCGTCTGTGGTCCAGCAAGGCTGCCAGCGGCGAGTTTGACTTCCAAAAATTCAACAGCGGTGACTACGAAAACTCGGTCGCCGACCAGCAGCGTGCTGAGACGATCAGCGCCGTCCTCTACCCCAACGACAACCTGGAGCGTGGAAAGGAGCTCCGCCTGAAGCAGCAATACTTCTGGGTGGCCGCGTCCCTCTACGACATTGTCCGTCGTTTCAAGAAGTCCAAACGCCCCTGGAGGGAGTTCCCCGACCAGGTCGCCATCCAGCTGAACGACACGCACCCTACGCTGGCCATTGTCGAGCTCCAGCGCATCCTTGTCGACCTCGAGAAGCTCGAGTGGGATGAGGCGTGGAACCTCGTCACGGCCACGTTTGGCTACACCAACCACACCGTCCTGCCCGAGGCCCTCGAGAAGTGGCCCGTCGGTTTGGTCCAGCACCTGCTGCCCAGACACCTGCAGATCATTTACGACATCAACCTCTTCTTCCTCCAGAGCGTCGAGAAGATGTTCCCCAACGACCGTGACATCCTCGGACGGGTCTCGATCATAGAAGAGTCGCAGCCCAAGATGGTCCGCATGGCCTTCTTGGCCATTGTCGGCTCCCACAAGGTCAACGGTGTCGCCGAGCTGCACTCGGACCTCATCAAGACGACAATCTTCAAGGACTTTGTCAACATCTACGGCCCCGACAAGTTCACCAACGTCACAAACGGCATCACCCCGAGACGCTGGCTGCACCAGGCCAACCCCCGCCTGTCGGAGCTCATTGCTTCCAAGACGGGCGGCCACGAGTTCCTCAAGGACCTCACCCAGCTGAACAAGCTCGAGCTCAGCATCGACGACCAGCAGTTCCGCAAGGAGTGGGCGGAGATCAAGTACGCCAACAAGGTACGCTTGGCCAAGTACATCAAGACCACGACGGGCGTCAGTGTCAATCCCGCCGCGCTCTTCGACGTCCAGGTCAAGAGAATCCACGAGTACAAGCGCCAGCAGATGAACATCTTTGGCGTCATCCACCGATACCTGACGCTCAAGGCCATGTCTCCCGAGGACCGCAAGAAGGTGGCGCCGCGCGTCTCCATCTTTGGTGGAAAGGCTGCCCCCGGCTACTGGATGGCCAAGCAAATCATTCACCTGGTCAACAACGTTGGCGCTGTCGTCAACAAGGACGAGGAGATTGGTGACTTGCTCAAGGTCATCTTCCTCGAGGACTACAACGTCAGCAAGGCCGAGATGATTATCCCCGCCTCCGACTTGAGCGAGCACATTTCAACCGCCGGCACTGAGTGAGTAGCCTCCGAGCTTCGGACTGATAGAGACTAACACCACACAGGGCTTCGGGAACGAGCAACATGAAGTTTGTGCTCAACGGCGGTCTCATTATCGGAACATGCGACGGTGCCAACGTAAGTAGTATGCTACAAGTCTGGACGATCAGTGCTGAAACCAGATTAGATTGAAATCACCCGCGAGATTGGCGAGAGCAACATCTTCCTCTTTGGCAACCTGGCCGAGGATGTCGAGGATCTCCGCCATGCACACACCTACGGTTCCCACTCGATCGACGAGAACCTTGCCAAGGTCTTCTCGGCGATTGAGCAGAGCACCTTTGGCTCGCCGTCCGACTTCCAGGCCCTCATCTCGGCCGTCCGCGACCACGGCGACTACTACCTCGTCTCGGACGACTTCAACAGCTACATTGAGACGCACCACCTCGTCGATGAGGCGTACAAGAACCAGGAGGAGTGGATCACCAAGTCCATCACCAGCGTGGCCCGCATGGGTTTCTTCAGCAGTGACCGTTGCATCAACGAGTACGCAGAGGAGATTTGGAACGTCGAGCCTCTCAAGGTTGACGAGTAGACGAATACACTTTGAATACATGAGACAGACCGGGGCCGGTAGATGATGGTCGGTTAGGCGCGGACAAAACCAAATACCTACTGCACTTTGACTCCTAGGAAAGCGCTGCAGAAACACCAGTGCTAGATAATATCTTTTCTTTGTATAGGCTATCAAGTATCTAAAGCCCGAGTCCTGAAACTCTTGTCCAATGCAGACGTTGAAGTGTGTGTGTGTAGTGACTCGACTGTGTGCAACGTCGACTCAGTTATTGCAGACACGGAAGGATTACGGGAGCGGGAAGACGTGAGCGTTGACACTGTTTGGGCAGGGGTTGGGAACGGCGGGGCGCTATTTAGCTTCAGTGACGTAATTATGCCGCAAGGTGGGCGTCGTTTTTGATGACGAGAAATCCACCTCGGAACAAGTTGAACATGGGCAGATGGGGCGGGTACCGGTACCACGCCGTGAACGCCATCCTGAGCTACGAGAATGTGACCATGGATAGAGGCGGTCAGTCGCGTTCTAGAAAGTCAATGGGTGCGCATTCTGCATGTTCCAGACTTTCAGAGGCCGCGGGATGAGAGACTGCCAAACAACCAAGAAGCTGCAAAGCCTCTGGTATGGGATGCCTACCTATGGCAGTGAGCATGTCGGTCCGGGAGACATGGTCCGGAAAGACGAGGGCAAGGGTCGTCTAAGGGGGGGGGACTGAAAAAAATCAAGGGACCAAGGAACCCAAACACCCCCAGCCCTGCCAGATGCAGGATGACATCAGAGGAACGACAGGAACGGGATGCTTGGAAGAAAAGGGTCCCTGGAACGCAACAGCGGCAGCAGTAGCAGCAGAAAAAAAAAGTTGTGTGAACTCGAGGCGTGTGTGTGTGTGTGTGTGTGTGTTCCGGCCGGCAACGGAATGGGGGCCGTGGTGGGGTGTTTGGGTGTCACTCGAGGTTGTCTTCTGTAATGATTCGTGCGTTGAAGTTATTTCGGACGTGGATGTATGTATGCCTTGGTTTTTGAGCAGTGAGAGGAGAGAGAGAGTCAGTCAGTCAGTGTCACGGTGAAGGTTTTTTCTTCTTCTTTTGCAGTCCGTCTTGACGGAGGCGGGAGCCGTCGTAAAGGGGTATTTGGGGTCTTTGGGGTCTTGAGAAGTCTCGTGGTCTGCGGCGAGGCGTTCGACGGTGCCGTGGTGAGGCTTGAGGCTTCGCGCTACGCTTTCCAGGCGGACGGTCGACGACGCTATGGGTTTGCACGCGGCCATGCGCCCATCGAGATCTGGCGTCGTTCCGTTTGGATTTACCCAGCAGAGAGGGGATCGTCAGTTCGGCAGAGGCAGCAGAGTTCAGGGTCCCTTTTCGAAGGGGTCCTTGGACGGAGCCTTTTGGTGGCCGGTGGTTCGTCACGGCGTACGTGAATGCGTGTGGTTGGGGCAGAAGTAAATCTGGCAACCGACTCCCACCAATGCCCAGCATCTGCGCATGTTGAAAGTGTATTCCTGCGGTCCCCTATTCTTTTCTGGACCTGATCAGCATCCATCATCATCATCGTCCCGGGATAGCATCACCGGAAAGGATTACTTACAGGTTGACCCCTGGGGAGGGGAACCACAGGAGCCCCATCGGCTGGATCTTGCTTCGTTGTGAGATGGACCCCTTTTTTCCCTGCTGGTGCCGGTGCCGAGCCAGGGCATATGTCACGACTTTTTTCGTTTACGACTCCATGATGACGGGCGTTGGACGTAAGGACCGAGTCTGCGTACGCAAGCCGCTCGCTTGGTATTGCCCACCCGAGGACGGGATGTACATGCGGTGGTACTCGGCAGGCAGGGCGGGGGCCATCGGACGGAGCATGCGTCGGCCCTCAACGTTATCTGGTGGACGGGGACGGAACGGACATGGAGCGCTGGCGGAACGGAAGACGGCCAGAACGGAGCTTCAGCAGTCGAGTCGTGGAACCGGTTCAATATGTGTGTCTGCCAGAGCAGCTTGCTCTGCGTGGCATGGGCGATCGACGACTCTAACATGACTGAGATGAATCGGCTGGGCGCCGTGAATTATACTGCACAAAAGGACACGACTTGGTCGAAAGAGGAATGGACCGAGGCTTGCCCCAAGAACTCGGTCAGCCGGTGCGCGGCTCTAGCCTAGATTTGCCCATCAGACGGGGGGTCGTGGGAGAATTTCGTGAGCCCTCTCACACTCTCAGTGTTCCAAGGCGAGCCGAGCGGCAGACGATAAAAATGGTGAAATGCGCGCTGCGGAGGTATGTCCAGCTACAGCAGGTAATGCGCTGAACTGGCACATTTAGGCCGGCCTAGAACATGCGGCTGTCGGGCTCTAGAGTCGCAGAAGCTCTCGTGACGGGAAGTTTTGGGGGCCCTTTTCTTTTGGCGTCGTGGGAACACTGAAGGAAAAAGCTGCTGTGCGTCCAATACGGTGGGCGGTCCAATAAGGTCGAAAGGCATACACCCCCCTCTGGCGCAACCTCGCGCTGCCGGGGGCCACCGTCTGCTGCGTTTCACCGATCCTCGCCCTTGCTGTCGATGTTCGGTTAAAGAGGAGACGGTCAGGGCCTGGAATCAGATCGGGGGCCCTTAATGAGATGGAGGTACTGTTTCGGTGGGCGCTTGGTGAGGAGTGTACCTGCGTCGCGGTATGCGTAGTGGGATCGTGATTCCTCTGAAGCCTGAGGAGCCCTTTGGATGGTGAGCGGCTAAGGCAGGCTGTCAGAGGGAGGGAAACGCTAGAGCAAACGCCAGAGCCTGGAAGGGCCAGATGGAGTCGCAGGAGGAGGCACTGGACTCTCTGGAGAGCAGCTCACTGGAGGGCGCACCGTCGGGGGGGTGGCAGGGGGCTGCGGGACGGGGACACTGAGGTGGAGAGTTGGGAGGACACACGCCCCCCTTCCTGGCGCGGCGACAGCGCAGACCATCCCGTCCCACGCATCCATGGACCATGGCCATCCCAGCACGTCGGCCATCTCGATGCGATCGCGAAATGACGTCACTGGCCATGGTGGGGTTTGGGAGACTCGGAGTCTGTTTTTCTCTGCTGGCCCCATGCTACCTATGCTGCTAGCAGTGGTGTCCCAGGCCAGGCCACAGAGAGAGCAACCGCGGTGCACACACGCACGCAAACACCCCCCGGACTGAATTGGAGCCTTGGAGCTTGCTGCTACGGGATGGTTTCGTGGTTGGGCGGCCGGGAATCAGTCCGGTTCGACTGACACGACTGGATAGGTCTGGGCAAGGTGCAAACTAGGTTGTCAGGTATGCGTGCTGCGTCCCGCGTCCCCCATCAGCGGTGAGTGGACGGGGGAGATACCGCCGCCGCGAGCAACAATGAAATGCAGGCACAGGTACAGACAGGCGCGGTGCGCTCGCATTGGCACATGCAACGTGACAGAGACGGAGTTGCCGCGCGAAGAATATGGGTAAAACATGAGATCGACCATGGGAATTACCACTCGGCGCTCTCTGCACGCAAAGTCAACAACGACCTGAGAAAAGGTTAGTTACCGCGTTGCCTTTTGTCTCCTAATCCGTGATGCCGGGAAACAGAGTCGATCGGCCGATGCGAGTTGCAAGGGGACAACCCTGAAGTTGGTGTTGTAGGCACCGCATAGTATGGAGGGTGGTGTGTGTGTGCTGCCCGCGGACACCACCGCAGCGACGGCACCGTAATGGTTGGACAGCCGTTCACCGTCTTCTCAACGGGGGGCTTGGCCTGGGCAGCATCCAGGATCGATCGTGGAAAGCGGGAAACGGCAGAAGTGCGTCGAGCAAAACATGGCATTTCTGAGAATCAATGGTGGACATTTGGAGGGGCTGTGGTTGGGTGGGCTGGCCGGCGCATCCAATTATGCTGTCACGATGCAAGGCCGCCGCCTTCGATTCCGATCGTTTTGAGCAATGTCCGATGTCCATGCTGCATGGCCCAGGCAGGCAGGGCAGGCAGGTTGGCAAGGAGGATCCAAAACACCATGTCTCTGTCTATCCCGCCTCGCTTGATGCAGCGCCGCTGCTAACCACGGGCAGCGATGTGAATGAGCAGGCCGGCCTGTGACTCGTCCGTCAGTCTGTTAGTCCGTCCGAAGCTGCTGATGATCCCGGGCCGCATCGAAGAGAAGAGACAGCAAGAGAGGGGAAGGAATGGGCGGCTGAGAGCATGCAAGGCGAGCCATGGCATTGTTGCAAATTCCCACCCTTTTCGGGATTCTCGTGGGCTCATATTCGTGCCGTGGCGGGCTGGAATAAGATGGGCTTGTAGTGCCGCTGATGCTCAGACCATTCCATGCACCGGCGCTCGTGACACACGCCCTGGTTGTTGTCTCTCGGCGCGAGTTGGATATCGGCCGCGTTATTGCAATTCGATGCTTGCCGGCTCCTGCTAGCCGGGCCAACTGCGCGTTCGTCTGCCTCCTCGTTGCCCAGTCTGTCCATCCCGTGTTTCTCTCATTCCCCTTTCCTCTCGAGAGGCCAGAAGAGCGCAAGACAGAGACAGACAGAGGCGGCCAAGGTTCGCGGGATCAGACATTGATAAACAGGCAACTTCAGACAAGTTGAAAACAGCCTGATGTCTGGTTTGGCTGGCTTCTCGTCTCCCGATCTCGCCCTCTCGTCGGACGTTTCTCTCCATTGGATCTGATTTGACATCTCTTGGTTCGGCACCACCTTGTGCTATGTGCTTGGCTCGGGGCTACTTTTGCTGGGCAGAAAACGGTACGCCGGGCCCCGTTCTGTCGTCGTTTCGCCCAGTGAGAGCTGCCGCAGCTGACATTACTGTACCTCTGCTGTGTACTGTGGCCCGTCTGGGACAATTGACCGTTCCAATTCCCGTTCCCTTCCACCACACACCCCCCTCCCCGCAGGTACCTCGCAGCAGTACCCTTGCCCACCCAGGTACACCACCTTACACTCCTGAGCAAGCCTAGGCGGAGTGGGCAGCTCCTTTCCCGGGCTCTCTCTCCCACGCTTCACGGTTCAACACACCTCAGAAGCATCACCAAGCTGTGTCTGTCTGCCAGCCAGCAAGTCCAGCGTGTGCTTTCCCTGCTTGCACCCCTCACCCCCTCCCCCCATCCGCTCCGCTGAGTATCCCAGGTCAAGGCCCTTTCTGGAACAATTAAAAACCACTTCCCCCTCCACGCTGAAGCCGTCGTGTCTGTCCTGGTCCTGATTCTGCTCGATCTTACACTCTTCCAGACTTAATCACAAGCATCTCTAGCCCCCTCACCTCTCTCAGAGACAAGAAAAACAACCACGAACAAACGCGGAACCGCAGCGGCACCTCGACTCGACAACACACCCTGTCAACGAGTTGTTGTAGATCTACCTCACGCTCTCACCGCGAAGGCAACCAGAGCAGACGACGGCGACGACTGATCGACATTCGTGCGGACTTGCTGCTTGCTGCATTCTCCACGTGCGCCCGCCACTTGCACCGCCCATATCCAACTACGGCCATCTTTTGGTTCGAGCTTCCCTGCTACCGGACTTGAACCCGGCGAACAGACGGTCTGGACTATTGGAACAAGAGAAGACAGAGAAAGACTCTGAAGAGCCCAAAAAAAAAAAAAAAAAAAAAAAAGGAGAGCAACAGAGAAGGACATTTTGGAAACGCCATCCACGGTAATTGCGCAGGTAAGCTATCCAATTGTGCTAGTATCACAAACTGGTTGCTCAGTTCAACACACCCCCGTCAATTTCCCCAAACAAGCCAGCCCCATCTTGTACCGCGGCCGCGCCCTCGACATAGAGTTGCCCATGTAGCAAATGGCGTCCCTACGTTATGCAAAAGCGAAGGACGGCCTGTAGGGTAGGGGGGAGGGGGCCAGCCGGGCAAAGCAGACGTCACGGACAGAAAACCAGGTTTCTCTTGTTTTTTTTCTTCGGTCGCTCTGCTCTGCTCTGCTTTGCTGTGGTTCGCTTTGTTGCCCCGACTTCCGTAATTCACTACTACCAGTTGTACTGCTGCTCCTTGCACAAGTTTAAAGAGAGACGGGAGGAAGAGAGCGCGCTCGCTAATGCCGTCGCCACGGTGTGCAATAGGTTGCTTTCCAGATCCCAGCAAAACGCCAGAGCCTGAGCCAGTCTAGACGTGTGTGTGCACCTGCTGCCACTTTCGTTACCCCGCCGCCTTTTGCACGCCTCGACCAGGTCCTCCTCTTCTTCCTCGCCCTGGACGCCCCGCCGAACAGTCGCCCCTCCTGCGAAACAATTCCTTGAAGCTCGCTCCCCGCCGTCACTGGTTCCCTTTTCAAACCCGGCCAACTCCAGCGTCCTCCGCCCGTCATCCCTCCCTCCAGCTACACCATCGCATTTTAACCGCAAACCCCCCTCGGTCGATATCAAAGCATCGCTCTATTCGACTTGGTTCGTTTTGTCCGTTTATTCCCTCATCACCGCAACGAAAGGAAAAAAGTGCAACCAGAGCATAATCTGTTCCGTCGATCTCCCGACAGCCGGTCTCCTGCTCCACGACCCCTCACACCCTTCCCTCTAGTTCTCGACAGCCGCCCATCGCCAAACTCTCCCTTTTGTTCACCACACACAACAGACCCGATCGCGAAGATCGACCATCGCACAAAATGGCGGAATTCATCAGAGCACAAATCTTTGGTACGACCTTTGAGATCACCTCACGGTACTCGGACCTGCAACCCGTAGGCATGGGCGCCTTCGGTCTCGTTTGGTTAGTCTGAGAAGTCTGCGTCGCAGCGGCTGCGAGTGTCGCTGCGAGCCTCCCATCATCTTGCTGACACGACGTTTCTGCTGCCAGCTCCGCCCGTGACCAGCTCACCAACCAGAATGTCGCCGTCAAGAAGATCATGAAGCCCTTCAGCACCCCGGTGCTCGCCAAGCGCACATACAGAGAGCTCAAGCTGCTCAAGCACCTCAGGCACGAGAACGTATGTTGCGGGTAGTAGTTGTCAACCATCGGGCAGGCTCTAACACGCAGCAGGTCATCTCCCTGAGCGACATCTTCATCTCTCCCCTCGAGGATATCTACTTTGTCACAGAGCTGCTGGGCACCGACTTGCACAGGCTACTCACCTCCAGGCCCTTGGAGAAGCAGTTCATTCAGTACTTCCTCTATCAGATTATGGTATGCTTCCGCTCTCTCTGTAGCACCCGACGCCAATATGCTGACCCCGTCGCAGCGCGGATTGAAATACGTCCACTCCGCTGGAGTTGTTCACCGTGACCTGAAGCCCAGCAACATCCTCGTGAACGAGAACTGCGATTTGAAGATTTGCGACTTCGGCCTCGCTCGTATCCAGGACCCCCAGATGACCGGCTACGTCTCGACGAGATACTACCGTGCCCCCGAAATCATGCTCACGTGGCAAAAGTACGACGTCGAGGTTGATATCTGGAGCGCGGGATGCATCTTTGCCGAGATGCTCGAGGGCAAGCCTCTCTTCCCCGGAAAGGACCATGTCAACCAGTTCTCCATCATCACTGAGCTGCTCGGCACTCCCCCCGACGATGTTATCAACACTATTGCTAGCGAAAACGTGAGTGAGCCATCATGTCGTGAGATGCCTAGAAGTTAACCACCCCACAGACCCTCCGCTTCGTCAAGTCGCTCCCCAAGCGCGAGAGGCAACCCCTGAAGAACAAATTTAAGAATGCCGACCCGTCGGCCATCGACCTCTTGGAGAGGATGCTCGTCTTCGACCCCAAGAAGAGAGTAACGGCCACCGAGGCGCTCTCGCACGACTACCTCGCCCCCTACCACGACCCCACCGATGAGCCCGTGGCTGAGGAGAAGTTCGACTGGAGCTTCAACGACGCCGATCTGCCAGTGGACACTTGGAAGATCATGATGTATGTCGCCCCGAGCACGCACTGACACTGATTCGAATGCTAACACGGCCTTTCACAGGTACTCTGAGATACTCGACTACCATAATGTGGACGCGGCAACTCAGCAGATGGAGCAGGAGCAGCAATTCAACGGGCAATAGACGACGGCGCAATTTTTTTTAAAAAAAAAGGAAAGGGGGGCCTAGCGAGGACAAATAGGAGCGAGGAGGCTATGATACCACGCAAAACCTGATGGGACGTGTTTCCAGTACATTCACACACACTGCCTTGGTGTTCGGAAGACGGGTTCGATTTTTGTAACGTTGACACAATGCAGAGGGCCAACAGTATACGCGATAAAGGAAATGGCATGCATCTCGGAGGTGTTTTTATCTTTTTATGTTTCCTTCAAACCATGTTGTAACGGCATTTCCTTTTTCCTTTCTGTCTCTGGGGGACCCTCAACTGTTAGATGATAGCCCGCGGCATTGAGGACGGTGGTGTGAGGCAGCAAAGGGTCTCCAGGCCCTGGGAAGACGACTATACCTATCGAACGAACACGAATAGCCATGGCGGAGTTGTAATCACCAGAGAGGGCTGTGGGGGAAGCCCATCTGGAACGATGAATGGCGCAACGGTAGAGTCGGCGAGAAGAATAGAAGAAACCGTGAAAACACCCAATGGCTGTGATCTACCGCATCGGTGCTGATGCTCCGGCTACACCGAGTGATGCATCGGCCGATCGGGCCTACGGTGAAGTCTCGCGGGGGTCGCACGGCAGCATGTGCCGCAGACCGCCTCATCGACAATCTGACTCGGTTCAGTTGGATTCGTCGCAAACCATTTACCACTGATGGAGATCAATTTTTACTTCATCTGACTGCGAACCAGCCGGCCGTCAGAGTCAGTTGCAAGGAAGTCACTGGACGAAAAGGAGGGTCGCCACATCACGGCGAGGTAGCATTGGATGAGATGGGACGGCGCGGGAAGAGATGCGACTGATTCAACGAGGAGGGAGATTCTGGGAATCCCATCCCATTCCAAGGTTCATGCAATGCAAGACACGCTGGCGGTGCTCGTAGGCGGAGGCGGGTGTACGTGGTTCTTTTGCCTCTTCCGGGAACGAGGTTTTTGCCTCCCAGACATTTCTCTGCCGTCGGTAGGAGTGCACTCCGGGGGGCTTCCGCGCATGGCGGGCGGCATGGAACTGGGTTTCTGGCTTCCAGAAGGTCGACACAAGTCCTGACAATCCCTTCTAACGCGACGGGAATGGCTCATTGTGAGAGTGAGCTTGCCCGTGGCATGTAGATGTGCACTACGGACACAACGACGCGCATTCGATTGGACCGGTGACGGGTGGTCGGTGCTCCGTGCATGGTTGACGTGTCTCTGGGGTGGGCCATGTAGCTCGGCCGGCTCTTGGCGCTACGCCGGTTGGGGGCAAAGCGATTAACACTCAATGCCAGCCCGTGATGCTGATCGTGAGAGGTGCATGTCAATTGAAACGATGCTATTCTCGTGGAATTCACAGCAGCCGGTTGATTAAGCTGCTTGGCCTGGCTGTGTTCAAGATGATACCCCCAAGACTTACAGGTGGCAGCGGCCGGCCCGTGCAAGACCCTGGACTGGTCTCACGACACGTGATCTCCAGACGTATCATGTCACTGTCCGAGGCGCCTGCCAACGCTGCAACCCCGGCACTGGTTGTCTGTGGTTCTAGAACGAGTTGCTTCAGAGATTGCCGCGGGGTTCATTTTGGGCGTGCTTCTCGAATCCCTGAGTGAACCACCACCTCCGGCCGAGGTGGGACGAGCAGCATTGTTTTTTCAAATGAGACGAAATTTCGATGCCGAGGGGTTCGTGAGGTGAGGGCAGAAAATTGAAATAAAGAGTGGAAGTGGTAATAAAGTATTACTTACAGAGATGCCTTAGCGCATTAGCACTAATTCAACAACTCATCGACCCCCGAACCCCCCAAGACTAACAAGGTGCAAGGTACCGCCGTGTCGTCTGCTGGGCCCTTACCCACCACGACAACACGTCCTCGACTCTCTCATCTCATCTCCCCTCCCTATCTCGCATTCTCTTCTCCTCTGGCTGTCCGCAAGAGGCGAATTGCTCCCGTCTTCAGCTCTGCAGCCCTCGTTCGGCTCTCGTGTAAGCCAGCCGTCGCTTACTGCTCGCTCCTCGTTCCGCAATTCGTTCACACCAGCCAGCGAATCAACCACGCGAGACGCCGGCGGTGCGACACCCCGACCTTTACAGCTCATCAACACACGCGCACACGCGCGCGCTGGTCGAGCCAGACGACCGCCGTCACCGCTTCTCCAAGCTGGCCCTCTTCCCGCTCTGAGCGAATCCCACCAACGACACTGCCAACTGTGACCCCGATTGCCACGAAAGGCACAGGAGAAGCGTTATAAGAAGACCGCCGTTAATCCACCACTCCTCTTAATCGTTGACCTCCGCTGCGAGACGGGGTCAATTGCTTTTTGGATACGGCTCCCCTTGACCGTTGTGTGTCTCACTTCCGCCCCTCTTCTGAGTGGACAGCGCTCGATACTACGTCAGAACAAGCCCCTCACGTTGGCGGCACCTTTTTTGCTCGGAGGGGGGACGAATAGCTTCCACGCACGGCGAGGCTGACAGCGGCGCGAACCCGAAATCCCGTCGAGCCCGAACTTGCGACGAAACGTGCGACGGATTCTCGAAAGGGGGCCAACGCCGACCCGAAGCGAACTGCAAAGAGCCGAGGTGGGAATATACATGGCAAAGTCATAGGAGTGGGCCGAGTCGCGCCAAGGAAACCAAAGACCACAGCAACGAGAAAGCATTGGTAGTTGGAATTGTTAAGGGCCATTGGTCGGCTCGGAAAGCATTGTACAAAGACTTGTTTAGTGACTGGGCTGAAGCTGCGTCGTGGATACACCGAAAGACGTGGACGGGGACAGACACGGCATGGACACCCCCGAGGTCGCGACGCCCACGTCCGGCGTAGCAACGCCGCTGACAGTGCCTTCGACGCCTGCGAAGACGGGCTTCATCCCGCTGGTGACGGTCGTCGACTTCCACCATGCGCGCGGGCCCGAGGTCGAGATGTGGTTTGGCGTGCCCGAGGGCAGCGACCCGGCTGTCGAGTACGACTGGGGGCTGCTGCCGTTCATGGCGTTGAGCGACGGCGCACATCTGTGAGAGCGGAAACCCCGTGTGCGGCAACAAGACAGGAAGCTAATACTGGACAGATCGAGCGAGGACTTTTCCTACTTCACCCTCCTCCGCCCTGCGACCGCCACCGGGCCCGCGACGTCCCTATTCGGCATTTCGTGCACGCGGCAGCTCGACGCCTCGCAGCTGATCAACCGCCCCGCCGACGTGACCCGCTCGACGGTCCAGAAAGCCGTCGTCGTCATCGCCGACACGCCGCAGCACTTTGGTATGATGCGCGAGCGGCTGAGCGTCGTCACTCAGGCCTGGTTCGCCCAGCGCGAGTTCACCGACACGGAGATCCTACGCCGCTTCCAGGAGAGCCTGGCAGAGGAGAAGGAGCGCGGGCTGTTGACCGAGGAGGAGAGCCGCGACCAGTATCTCGGCATGAGTCTTAGGGAGCTTGTGCGCGAGTTCAGGTGGCAGACGTTGGTTCTGTTCAAGTGCTGTTTGCTGCAGCCAAAGGTGCGTCGCGCAGTCAGCCCTCGACGCGCTCATACTGACCGTTCACAGATGCTCTTTTTTGGATCACGTTGCGAGCGGTTATGCATGATGCAGTTTTCTCTCATTTCATTGATACCCGGTCTTATTCGTAATCTCATTGACTGCGCCGATCCCGAGCTGAACAGGTATGAAGAGAAGCTGAGGAAGCCCACGAGTCTGCGGACGAGCGATCGCAACTCTCTGCTCACTTACATGGGCCTGCCGCTGCAAATCTTCGGCAAGGTGCGTCGAACGTCTTTCATCTCTTGAGCATAGGCTGACACCCCACAGGGCAGCTTGTTTGGCCCCTACACACCCCTCCAGCAGCTCGACATCCTTGCCGACTTTGGCACAAAGTCCTACATTGTCGGCAGCACAAACTCGCTGCTCCTGCAGCAGCGAGACCGCTACAGCGATATCCTAATCAACCTGGACGAGCACACCGTTAATGTCACCTCCACATCCCTTCGCAACGCCCTGGCACTTTCGGCGGCCGACCGCCGCTGGATCGACTATCTGACTAACGAGGTGAACGAGACCTGGGATGAGGCCAACCCGGGCCGGCCCAAGACCATGGGCTACGTCGGCAGCGAGGAGTTTATCCGCCTGCAGTTCGAGGAGTACATCCTGTCGCTTGTCGCCTCGGTCAAGTACCGCGCCCACCTCCTCGCCAACCCCAACAACCCGCGCGCCCTCCTCCCGCACATCGAGGGCGACCCGTCGCTCGACTTTGGCAGCGACTTTGTGGAGTACTGGACCCGCACGGAGAACCACCGCATCTGGAACGCCAACACCGACTCACACCTCTTTGACGTGGTCGAGCCGCGGCATCCATGCGCCGGTGGCCTAACGATCGACGACGTGCAGAGGCGCATCGCGCAGCAGGTGCAGGACATGCACCTCGACGAGCGCCTCGCCGTCGGCAAGGAGGTGCTGGGGCGCAACTTCGCCGCCGGCAAGGAGAAGGCGTCGACCATGTTCAACAAGTTTTACGCCGACATGGAGGCGTTCCGTGAGAAGAGGGCGGAGGAGCAGCGCATCGCCCAGGAGCAGGCCGAGAAGGCTGGCACGTCGGCGCCCCCTACGCCCACTATCGGGTCCGAAACGGAGAAGAAGAGCGCTCAGGGCACGGGAGGCAAGGCCAGCTCGTACGTCAGTTCATGGGTCACCTGGGCCGGCGAGAAGCGAAAGGCCGGATGGGGCGGCGGCGGCGGCGGTAGCGGTAGCAATAGGGACAGCACGAGTAGTAATACCAGCGGAGGGGGCGGAGGATACGGCGGCTGGGGCAGGGGATGGGGCAAGTCCAAGACAACGGACGCCAACAAGGACGGCAGGACGTCCACCTCGTCTGCGAGCACCGAGGTCAACGAGAAGAAGGCCCTGGAGAGGAGCAGCACCAGCAACCACGACTTCCGTCCCCTGACGCAAGACTCGTTTACGGAGTCGCTGTTTTCTGCGGGGACGGTAGAGTCGGCGCCGGGCAGCCCCGAGAGGGAGCGTCGGCCAAAGTCAAAGGACGGCCCTGCTGCTGCCGCCGCCGCCGAGACACCCGCGGCGAGCGCTGATGGCAAGCCGAACGGGCAGGAAAAGGAGAGCACCATCAAGATGGTGGCGCCCGAGCCTGAAAAGCAGCAGCCGCCGTTGACCCCTAAGCCCGCCGTCGCCGCGAAGGAGAAGCACGAATCGTCCGACGATGACGAGGACGAAGCCGCCCAGGACACACACGTCACGACAGAAGCCGCCGAAGCGGCCAAGGCTTGGGGTAGCGAGCGCGACTAAACGGACGTAGAACCCCTAAAGTCTTGTGTTCTTTTTATATATTGTAGTGAACATGGCGTTACATTGTCATTATTTAGCATAGTCGTATTGAAGGCAAGGGTGGGTGGGATGAGAGAGAGAGAGAGAGAGAGAGAGAGAGAGAGAGACACTATGGAGATTGTTTGGTGTGGAGACAACGCATAGCGAAGCATTCGGCAAAAGAAAGATTGCTGTCGAGGGATGAAAGTTGACGGGTTGCATCTAGAAAGGGGTATATGTGAGTTTGAGTGTGTGGATCTCTCCGCGTGTGCGTCGATCTCTTTATTCATATTTACACATATGCAATGATGAAGTGCGTAACGGCCTTGGGTAGGTAGACAAGTCTGGTGGAGGAAGAAGGGAATACAGAGCATCAAGTCATCTGCTGCGTGCGTGTGCGTGTGTCCTGTCCAGGTGCACGAGTTGGGCCATGTTTACAATCATGCATCTATTCAAAGGCGCGAACCGCAGCTATTTAAGCATACCTGTTGCGTGTGTTTACTGCCAACCTACATCCCTCAACGGCCTCTCGGTCATGGCACTCTGGAAGGCCATCGTCGGCTTGTGTGGCAACCTTGTCACCGCGGCCAAAAGCGAACAAATTCCAAGACTCCGGGTCCATGCATCACTCATACCTCACGTCCGCACTCACTTCCAGTTATTCAACCCGGCCCAAGGATCGCTGTTCTGCTGCGGCTGTGCAGACCTGGGGTGCGCGCTCGAGGGATACTGGCCTTGTTGTTGGTAGTTTTGCTGCTGCTGCTGCTGCTGCTGGTAGTCTTGCTGGCCGTAAAAGGTCTGCTGGGGACCCAGCGGAGGGGGCCCGGGAGGGGGAGGGGGCGGCACGAAACCCGCAGGCATCTGCTGCGGTTGCCCGGGATAGTTGCCGTAGGGCTGGCCTTGGTTAAATGACGTCTGGTTGGGAGGAGGAGATGCAGGCCCGCGAAGGACGGTCGGGCCAAAGGTAGACTGATGAGGCGGCGGAGACGTCGGGCCGGGTGTGCGTCCGTATTGACTTGGGTTGTACGCCGGCTGGCCGTATGTGTTGGCCGGCTGGGGCGTATACGATTGCGTCGTTGGGGGGGCGGCGAAGCTGGGGTATTGCTGCTGGTTGGCCGGAGGGGACTGAGGGACCTGATACTGCCCTTGGAAGTTGGTCTGGGGATACCGCGGCGCGGAGTTGCTGGCAAAGTTCAACGGGGATGGCGTCGGGCGGTTCGAGGTGGGCTTGGGCGAGGTCGCGTTCGGTTCCATCGACATGCGTTCCATCAGTCCCCTGAGGCGCTCGCGCTCCAACTCGGCGTGCGCATCCTTGCGGGTGGACCGCTCTTGTTCGATGCTGTTGAGCAGCTGCGCACCCTCCGAACGCCTGTTGTTGACAAACGTCTCGACGTTCTTCTCGAGGCTCTGCACGGTCTCCTTCATCTCGGCGTACCACGTCTTGGCGCCCTGCAGCCCGGCCTCGAGGTCGAGGAACTCTTGGTACGCGCGCTTGTACTTGTTCATGACCGCCGTCCTTTGTCTCTGCACCGCCTCGTACTTGCTCTGCTCCGACCTCACCCGCTTGTCCTGCAGAAGCGTGTTGAAGCTGGCCGTAAGCTCCTTCATCAACGCCGACTGCTTGTGGTTTGCCTGAAGCAGCCGGTTCTGGTATGGCCTGAACTTTTCAAGCTCCGACTGGAACAGCTGAGACTCGTAGTTTGAAATGGACTTTTTGTTGAGTATGAGAATCTCTGAAATGTCGTCGTTGTGAACCTGTCTTGGTCAGCATCTTTTCTGCAAGCATCAACACCAGGACCTACCTTTTCCTTGAGGTCTTTCAACACTTGATTGCGCTCCCTCTTGATCAGGTTCAGCTTCTTCATGATCTCCTCCACTTTGTGGATCTGATCGACGACACTGGGGCCCCCTTCGTCAAAGTCCATATCCAGCAGGTTCTCGTTGCCAGAAGGGCTGGCCGTGTTGCTCGTCTTGCTGCGGACCTTGCCGACCGCACCCTGGAACAGAGCGTCAATGTTTCCGTGTGCCGCGGCAGCCCTCATCTCCTCGAATTCAGCCTCGTTTTGCCGCAGCTTGGCCGCTAATTGGTTGTCGCTCCGCGCTGCTTCCTCCAATGCTTCTCGATAATTCCTTATGTCGCTCCGCAGCGTCGTTGTCAACCTGGAACTCGGTTGTTGCGTCCATTCGTTTTCGTATTTTGAGCGCATCTTTTCGCAAACACTCTCCTCCATGTCCAGCTGCTTCGTGTTCTTGTCCAGCGTGGTGATGATGTAGTCCTTTTCGGTCCGGAGTGTCTCAAATATGGATGTCGGGTCCTCGTGTCCTGCAACGTCCTCGCACCAGGTCCTAAACTCGTCGTCGGGAAGAATCTCCTGGTCGAAACCGCCCTTGAGAACCTGCAAAGCACCGGGTAACCTTAGATAATCCAGACTGGCAGCCATCTCGCTGTTGGCAATGTCCACTCGTTCCGTCTCCGCTCTGATAAGCTTGGCCTTCTCCTCGTCGTAGAGACTGGCCGACTCCGTCACAGCCAGGGGCACAATCTTGGAGAATAGGTCTGGGCCGGTGATCCGTTGAATATCCTGCCCGGCGTACAGTTCGCTCACGGGAATCGGCTTGGATGCCGGGAGCTTGGCGACCGGTGCGAGGCTCGCCTCCGCCGGCACGGTTTGGTGGTAAATAAAGTCATTGTCCTTGCTCAGCTCCTTCAGCTTATCTTGCACGGTCGACAGGTGCCTTTTTGTAAACTCAACGAGGAGCCCTCCCGTCTCAGCGCTGAGGTTGGAGTTCGGTGGCACGGAATTGGGGAAGTTAGAAGCGATGCGGTTGGCCTCCTTTCCTTGCGATTCGGCCGCCTGCAACCTGGCAACGGCGTTTCCGTGTTGGCCTGCCTCGTCGTCGGCCAGGGCCTGATAGTACTGGGACATGGAGCTCATGAGGTTGGATTTTACCTGCGGGCGTTAGCCGAAGCTCGCCAAGCTGCACGGTGGGGAGACAAAAAGACAGATCTTACCTGCACCATGAGAAGCCAGACCTTCTCGAATATGGCCCTGTTGAAGTTGTCCTGGACGCCTTCGACCGCCTGCGCATACAGGTACGCAGCTTGGCTGGCAAGCTTGGCAAGCAGCGCCACCTTCTTCTTGTCGGCCACCTGTTTCTCCAGGAACACCTCCTGCGCTTGGGCCAGCATGATGGCGATGAGCGTCTTGACGGTCTCGCGGCTCAGGTCGGACGAGGGCGCGTGCAGAAAGTTCTCGTTGATGTAAGTGAACATGCCGGCGGACGCCTGGAACGAGTGGTACGCCGTCTTGAGGCCCGACTCCTCGGATCTCGTCTGGTGCGCGGCGTGGCATGACAGCACGGCGGATATGTTGAAGATTATGGAGGCTTTCTCGAACGCGAGGGAGTACTGTGCTGTCGACTTGTGGGTGAAGGCGTCGAACCTGTGATCGGCGGGTGTCAGTCTGCGGGCGCGGCTAGCTTGGGGAGCGGGTAGTACCATGTGAAGGAGATCTTGATGTGCTGCTCGTCGACGGGGAAGCGCAAATCGAGCAGCTCGAGCTGGCCATAGTATCTGTAGAGCATGTCGCGACCCGAGGTGCTGTCCTTGCCGGCGCCCCTCACATCCTGTCGCAGGCGGTTGAGGGTGGCGCATTCCTCGGCGTAGCGCTCGGGATCATCGCCGTATGTGTTGCGGATGTAGTCTTTCAGCGGGGAGACCCAGTCGATCTCGTTTGTGGCCTTGAGGGGCGAGGAGATCATGGGAGACTGCGTCATTTTGAAAGATGAGGGCGAGCTTGGGGCCCGGGCGATGGTTCAAGTGGTTCGCAGTCTCGCGGGGGGTGAGTGTTTTGCTGTGGACGGGCAGCCTGATTCAGATGCCGTGATGATTGGGTGGCATGCGGGGCCTCGTCGGAGGTGACCTCTGGGTGTTTGGTCAGGAACTCGCAGCAGGAGGTGGACGGATGCAGCTCGCCGGGTCAGGATACAGTCGGTGGTTGCTGTCTTGTGCTGTTGTGTGCGGAGTGCGGGGTGGGGGCGGGAAGCGGCGATTGAGGCAGACCAGTGTCAGTGCACTCTGGGATCCGTCACCCTCTTTCTGTACGTACTCTGTAAGGTACGATTACTGCTCTTCAGAGGTTGGCCGGTGGTGCTGATGGAGAAGAGCTAGCGTGCAGCGGCTCCTCTCGGCGTCGAGGACGGCGGCGGCGGCGGCGGCGGCGTCGTCGTGTCCGTCGGTGGGCTGCTCCTCTGCGGCCGGTCTCAAGTCTTCCGAGGTGTGTGTAGTTCGGTGGCACGATATGCTGGTGGCAGCGAGGGCCTTATTAGATGTTGCGGGTGCGTTTAGTTCTATTGCTTGTCAAAAGGTGTCCCGAGTTGGTCTGCCTGTGAGGTCATAGTGCTGGGGTTGAAATGAGAGACGGGCAGTTGATTGAGGCGGGGCAGACGGGCGCTGAGACCTCCCTAGATAGGTAGCTGCCGGCGCGTCGAGGTGTCTGGTCTTTGTGTGACTCTTGTCGTCTCCGGCGGCGGCGGCGGCGGTGTTTGGTGGACGAAGCGCCCGACAGACGGTGAGTGCCGGGTGGGAGGGCAGGGCTCGGAGAGTTGGGGGCGATGAGAGAGGTAGGAAAGGAAGGCTGAGTGATGGAGGAGCGGTGTCCCGTCGTCTTGTAACTCTCAGCTAGGCGAGCTGGGCGGGCAGGTCGAACGAAGCTTTGTGCGTGGTGTTGACGTTGGCGCATAACGTGGTCCGCAGCAGGGCACGTTAGGCTGTCGTACGTAGCCGCCAGGCAGTGATGAATGATTGCCCGCCCACCAGGAACCGGGGAGGTGCCTGGCTTTCTGGCGGGGCCCGACCGAGGGGGCGCTTGAGGTCGATGAAGAGATGCAAGGTACGCCCTTCTCTCAGAGGATGCTTCCCTTCTCTCAACGAGGACATCAACAACGGGAATCTTCCAAATACACCACATGCAACGTCCGTCATTCAGCAATCATTCCCCATTCACCCCGGTCAAGCCCAACGCCTGGCCGACCTGCGGTTGACCGACGCTCGTCCTGCATTTTCCATCACGTTCCTCAAGTGCGAGGTGCCAGGCAACCTCAACACCAAGCTATTCGTCGGGCAGCTATCCCACCTCACTTCTACCTGACATCGCCCGCTGTCGCTGCGGATCCGGCAGCTATGCTGTCTCCAATGAGTAAAGCCGTTCGCGCAGCAGCAGCAGCAGCATCGCGTATTCAGCCCCGGCCAGCAGACATTCACCAGTATGTAATTCGTCCTCCCTCGACACAACCGGACGGCCTATCCTTTGACTTTGGCCGGAGTAGAGTGAGACAACCCGATGCGACGTCCCCGTCTCTGCATGCTGCCTCACTCCACCCTGCTTAGGTACGATTAGCCGGCCATCTCGTGATATCCGCCGGTCTGCCCCTCAGCCAGACCGCACCGCTTCCTCGTCACGGTATCATCGCTGCTTACACCATGTGCGTCTGCTGCAGTAAGCACGAAAGCGAACCATCCGCATCTCACACAGGACCATTGACTCAGCATACCTACTTCGCAGGCTTCACGATGCCGTCTTGTCCCACCAAGTCGACCAGATTAAAGCACCGCTCGGCCTCAAACACCAGAAACACGATAATTCCACCAAAATCTCCAGCTCCTTGAACATCCCATGTCCGAGCAACGACATTGGCTATGCTCCCTTCCCGCCCTCATGCAGGTGACGGGCCACGCGAAGAGCTGCCCCTCCTCTCGTACCCCTCATTGGCCGGCGCTTCGCAACCCCACCACAGGGCCGGACAGGGGGGCCCAGAACCTCATCCCGACCCCTCAAGAGCGAGGTAAAGTGTCAAGCGAACTGGTCCGAACGGCCCGCTCTGCAGGGTTGGGAGCTCTTTGTGCGAGATCGATAGTCCGGCGTCTCTTGTCTGTCGTTGTGTCTTTGACATGTATCTTTTGCAAGGTGCTGCAGAAAATGACCCAGAATGCCATTGTCACTGCAAGACAGACTGATCTTCATGGGGAGGCCATTTCTGCGACCGCAACGCTCGGCCTTCTGCGCATCATCTGCCATCATGCCGGGGTACATGGCGAGATGCGGAGGCATGGAGATGTCAATCAGCGGCCAGAGCCAACCGCGCGTTTTCCACAACCGAGCGCCTCACGCTTCAGACCTCAAGCGCAGCGGCCCCCATCACAATTAGGCGCCTCAGCCTCCCTCTCACAGTCAACCCGCGGAACAAGTGTTGGTTGCTCATGTACATGTCTTCGTGATATTGATTGGGTGATTTCTCTGTTTGTAAAGTGTCTGAGGTGAGTGGCCTCCGCGGCGGGAGCTGGCTTTTCTTCCCCTCCCCCACCCTCGTGTGTCTATACTACATTGTACATTGCGGAATAATACAAGCATCAATCGGCTTTTTCTCCAAACCACATAAGCAAGGGCTTCTTTCTAGGTGGTCTCCCCGCTTTGCCGACGCCAGGGATAGTTTCGTAAATAAAAGGACAGGACAGAATCAGTAAAACAACCGTTTTGAACACCTTCCATGCAAACACCCCACCACCGTCTAATGATGATTAACGTAAGTCTGCTGCACGTAAAGAGCCGCCCGCCGTCGGAGGCCGATATCGTTGCAGCCAACGCTCACCGTCCGGGGTCAGCCTCTCACTTGGAGCCGTCCTTGTCGTCCTTCTTGTTGGGGTCCGAAGGCTTGCCGGCGGCGTCGTCGGGGCCCTTGTGGGCGGGGTGGTTCGTCAGAGTGTGCCACATGGACTTGAGGAAGCCCTCATTCTTGTGAGACTCTGAGTCTTCCGGCGAGATCGGCTGCGACCTGCGCCGTGGTGGTTAGTAACCGGGTGATAGGGGCACAGCGGACGGAACTCACCCCTGGGGAGTGACGTTCATGATTCTCTTGGCCGTCTTGTCGCCCATCTCGTTCGCCAGCATCTCCACCAGGGTGCGCTGGTTCGCGCTCAGGTACTTGGGCATGCTGACCCGGAACTCCACCTTGAGGTCGCCCGAGCCGCCCCTGCGGCCGTTGAGCTTCTTCATGCCCATGCCCGAGAGCGTCAGCTTGTCGCCCGTGTTGGTGCCCGTGGCGACCTTGACGTTGACCTGGCCGTCGAGCGTCGGCACGGTGACCTCGCCGCCGAGCATCGCCGTTGTGATGGGGATCGACGCCGTGTAGAGAATGTCGGAGCCCATGCGGCGGAACTTGGGGTCGGACGCCACGCGCACGAACACATAGAGGTCGCCCTTTTGCGTGCGCATGTTGGGCTCCGTGTTCTTGCCCGTGACGGGGGCGTCGCCGGCGCCGTCGACGCGCAGCCGCATGCCGTCCTCGATGCCGGCGGGGATGTCGACGGTGATGGTCTTGCGCTCCCTGACGACGCCGTTGCCCGCGCAGGACCGGCATTCGGACCCGCGCGGGATTGTCGTGCCCGTGCCGCCGCACGCGTTGCACGTCGACGCCATCTGGAAGCCGCCGTTCATGAAGTGCACCCGCGTGCCCGAGCCGTTGCAGGCGCCGCACGCCGACCGCTTGGTGCCCTGTTTCAGGCCGCTGCCCGTACACGTGCCGCACTCCGTCAGGGGCGTTATCGTGATCGTCTTGCTCGTGCCCTTAGCCGCCTCCATGAACGATATGCTCGACTGCACCTCGATGTTGTCGCCGACGAGTATCTCCTGCTGGAACGGGTTGCGCCCGGCGCCGCCGCGACGGCCAAACGGCGAGCCCTGGCCGCCGGTGAAGGCCGAAAAGATATCGTCAAAGTTGAAGCCCCCGCCGAATCCGCCCTGGCCGCCGAACCCGCCGCCGAACGGGTTGCCGGCTCCGCCAAACGGGTCACCGCCGGGTGCCCCGCCGCCGCTGGGGTCGAAGCCGGCGGCGCCGAACTGGTCAAATTGCTGCTTCTTCTTGGGGTCGGAGAGAATCTCGTATGCGCTCTGGATCTCGCCGAAAGTCTCCTTCGCCGAGGGGTCCTTGTTCGTGTCCGGGTGGTACTTCTTCGCGAGGCCGTAGTACGCCTTCTTGATGTCGCCGGCCGAGGCCGACTTGTCGACGCCCAACGTCTTGTACGGGTCGCTCGGTGCAAGGGCGGGCGACGTTGCGTGGAATGCCTATAATGAAGCTCGTGAGCATGCTGTGCAGCTTCGGGTCAGGTGGTGCGTCACTTACACGCTTGGATGAGGGAGCTTGACATGTCACCCGGGGAGCTGGAGACTTCGTGGATCTGGCGGTAAAGGTTCCGCCGCCGGTATGGATGCCCGCGCGCTTGCAGACGGCATCCTTGAGCTTGGATTGCCGAGAAGAAATACGGCTCGACAACAGACGGCCTGGTGCCGCTGCCTTTGTGAGAATGCTTGCATTCATTGTGAGCTGTGTCGATGCATCTGAAGCAGTGGTGTCGTAGAGTTTAGAGGGTTAATAATTGGCTGGGGGACGCGGAAAAGCATCTAGCGCGCAAGTGGAACTCTCCCGCAAATTCTTTGCCCTTCGATGTGCCATTGAGTCGGGACGGTTATGATATCAACTTTTTTTTTTTTTTTTTTTTGGCCCGATGCTAAGCCGAACACCGGGGCCTGCCTGAGGCCACTGGGCCCGCGCCCGCGCCCGGAGTCTTTCTGCTCAGGGCGGTTTACAGGGGCCGCGGGGCTGCTGTCAGCAATTTGCGACGACTTTAAGTGGTGCGCGCAGCCGCCCCACACCAAGTTGCGTCCTGGTGGAAATTCGCGGGTAAATGCGCGTTGTGTGCGCCGCCCTGCTTGCTCCCTGCTCTGCTCTACTCTGCGCCGTGACTCGGAGCCGGCACCGGTTGCACACAGCCATGCAGAAGGGAAGGGATTGTGTGAGTGACCGAACCCAAAACGCCCAAATATCATTATGTAGTATCGTAACTATGTAAAAGGCCTGCGACGGAGGGTCTCTCTTGCCCCCGTCCGTCCTTTCTTTTCCATGTGGTTTCCCGCCTAGGATGAGGTATCATTATGCACTCCGAAGTCGCCCACGCAGCCTGTTCAGGCTGCACTTTCCAAAGCAGAATCGCATGCCAATCAGCTCCTGTCGATGCATGTTGTGGTCGCAAAAACAATGTGGTGTACGTCATATAGCGTCGTCAAGCGTCGTGGAGATTTGCTCGCCTGCTCCGATCGGCTTTAGTGATGGAGTGGCTCCTGACCTTGTGGATAAAGTCCACGATCACGTCGTTCTCCTGGACCCCGAGACCGTTGAAGTGTTTCCGCACAGTCATGGCGAGCTGCTCCTTGCTCTGCCTCCGGTTCTCCTTCTTCCGGGCCATCGTGGGGGACTGCAGCCCGATGCCTCCGGGTCGTGACAGCACCAGTTGGCGGTACGAGCAGGAGAAGGAGGTTGGGGTGTTGAGGTGGTGCTCGCGACGGTAAGCGTGTAATGTCTCTCGGTCGAAGGTGTTCCATTGCAGCTGGGAGAACGAAAGTGTTAGCAGGCTGCTTCGTGATCGTGGCATGAGGGTGTCTGTCTCCTTACCCCTGGGTTCTGTGCCTCCTGCTTCGTGGGCACCGCCTCGGCAGCCGCGCTGGCGTTTGTGACCTCGCGCAGGTTGGAGCCGGTCGAGCTGGCTACACGCCGCATCTTGCCGTTTGTATGACTTCCGGAGCCGGACGAGTGCTTTTCTTTCGTCGTTGGGCCCTCGGCTTTGGAGTCGTCGTGTGCCGCAGCGGTCTTGGAGTTTTTAGGAGCCATGACGAAGGCGACCAGGGTGAGAAGGGCTATAGAGTGGTTGTCAAATCGCCGAGGCCGTCTGTAGTGGTTCGGTCGGGTCTCTAGAGTGAAAAGTAGGCGTCGGACGGTATCACATTGTATTCGGAGCAGCAATTGAACAGCAAGTGGTGCGAGTGGGAGAGAGCGGCCGGGGGGAAGATTTCACGTCATGGCTCTCTCTGTTGGTTGCTGGACCGGCCGGTTGCCCAGGGCCTTGCCTGCCTCAAAAGTGAGCTGCGGGGCGCTGGCGGCATTCGGGGACTCAGCGAGCTGTGTGCCTGGTGGTGCGACAAGATAGCACTGATTAGGTACGTACCGCGTGAGCAGCACCCTGAGAATGCCTGCCAAACAGCCGCCTGCCTCGGTGAGTGCTTGCTCATTTTTCAGCACCAACCACATTAGGATAGCGGGTGACCCACGCCGCCCACTTGGCTCTCTTGGCAGTCGGCCCCTCCCCCATCCATACCGCGACTCATTTTTTCGTGTATGAAGTAGGAACTCATAGCAACACGCAGACGATTGAAAGCCGACGAAAAACCAGTCAACACGGCCAGCTGACATGGACTTTTACGCCTGGGGTGCTTGACTGGGAGAAGAGGGGGCATCGAAGGGGGCAGAAGGGAGTCATGCTCACTATGAAGCAGACCGGAGGAGACGACGCCCTCACCAAGTCAGCTTGCACCTACGATTCATGGGCTGCAGCCCGGGCTTCACTCAGTAATACTGACGGAGTAGGCGAGCCGGAGCCGGTGACGGCGCAGACTGAGCCCTGCAACATGCCAATCATCAACGACGCAATACCGGGAGTTCCCATTGTCGTCACACCTCAAATCGACGGAACAAAGAAGACAAACCAGACAGACCTTTACAACTTGCCAGCCAAACGACAGAGTTCCGTCCAATCTAGGGGTCTCCCACACGGGCTGGGGCGCTTTTCGGCTTACCTCATGCGGATGGCTCGCAGTACGCTGCACGCACAGTTTCCCCACGCCGCATGACCCCTCAAGCACCAAATTTTACCTTGCATCTGCGTTCCATACGGCTCCTGACAACAAGTAGAAATTCAATGCATGAGCCCGAACAACGGCGAAATGGAGGGCCGCTCGCACCCGGAAATCCCACAGACGGTGTCAACCCCAAGTTCTCCGCACGCCAGTACAGGTGGCCATACGAATACGTTGGGTGCCCATACTGCTGCATGGTCACTGGCCAGCAATACCTTGGAGCAATACCGCACGACGGGCCGGCGAGGGCGCCCAAGTTTGATGTGCTCGCTGGTCATCCCACACCGAAAGAATGTGTGTGGTTTCTTATCCCGCGCTGGGAGACAGGCGTGGCTGGCCCAGCGGTCTGGGCCACGGCTCGCACGTAATTGATATCCCGCGTCCTGAGGGTCATCCCACGTCCGGACGCAGGTGGACCAAGAGAACCCCAAACTTTCTTTCAACGCCAGCCCGAGATCTGCTCGATTCTCCAGGGCACGTCTCTAACAGCGCCGGCGCCGTGGACCCCGCAATGCCGAGAATGCCATCCCGGGGCCGATGGGCGAGGCGGCAGTTGAGCAAGTGCCAAGCTAGTCATTGGCACACATTGCCCCTCAACAACCCGCAAGGCGACGGTTGGCTGCCAGAACGATGGGCTACTTTCATCCGTCCGGTGGCGAGCAACGAATCGATTTGCAGAGATTTGATCAGGTGCTGCAGTCGAGGACCTGCATCGATGCAGCAACCTGCTGTTGAACCAGTTCGCCGCCGCTTGCTCGACAGAAAGGTCCTTTATTAGAAGCACAACACAAGCCCCGAGCGCTGCTGCTCGTCGGATACCCAAGAAAAGCAGCCCGTCTTCTTTCGCCGCCCTCAGCCAACACGCAAGGGAGACTGGCGATTCGATGGCCACCCTGGAGGCTGGCTTCGGGAGCATTTGTCCAACTCCCCATGTCCCTGATCGCGGCTCGCTCTCAGTGGGGATTGTCGCATGCTGACTGGCGATCGATCAAGGACCAGCAAATCACCCCTGTCCCCTTTCGACTAGGATTCTCGGTCTTCATTCTCGGAGCTGGAGAACGCGTCTGGAATTTTGACACCGCTTCACTCTGGTACGCCGAACGACAGGATTGTCTCAGAGGCACTGTGCGTTGCTATTTTCTGGCCAAAAGGAGGACATCACTCTTGGGTCATCCAGGCACTGCCGCGAAGCTAAGCAGTCATGTCGTTATTTCCGGCTAAGTGTACGGAAAGATAGTCGCCTGCCAAGCACAGCTCAAGCTGACCGGCCACATCACAACTACTTGTGTGAACGTCTAAACCCCAAGTTAACGACACGTCAGTGAGACATTCCCCTTGTTGATTGACCTTCATCGAAGGCCCGCGGAAGTCGACTCGAGCCCACGACGCCCACTCTCGGTTGGTTTGGTCGAGTGGGTGGGGGACCAATTCTCCACAGGGTGTGATCAGCAAGGGGATGACTCCAACAATGGGAGGTGCTCAAGATGCACGGTTTCTCCAATCTCGAATGCCAAATGGACTCTTTTGCGACTAGCGAGAGTCGTGTGCTGCCATACCTATTTGAAACCACGCCCATGCCCCATCAGGAACCCATTACGAGATGAGATGGACCAAGAAGATGATAGCGTCCAAGGTCATGAGCAGAGATGCGAATCGGCTTCACTGACGCACCGGCACAGTGCTCCCACGCCAGGCGGTAGACCCGGGAGTGCGGTATTTGTACCTGATGTGCGCTGCGCACCTCAGCCTCAGGCGTGGGGTGTTAGCGACCGACCGGCGACAACATGACAGCTGCCTGCGAACGAAGCTGTCTGCGTCTAGTGTCACGGCATGTTTGTCTATGGACGAGGATGACGGCTGGTCTCACAACTTAGACGCGATAGCCGGGAAGGCCAACGGCGCCGTTGGGTACGACATGGCACCAGATGAGCTGTGCCGGGAGGCTACAGGAGGAGATGGTCAAGTGAATGCAGAGGCGCTGTGGCCCGATGGCAGCATCAACTCCCATCGCAGGCCTCGCCCACCTGACTCTGCACGGTGCCGATGTCCATCTTCGTCTGTTGCACTATGCAGTCTGTCTGATTTCATTTCGTCATTCTCGAGCGCCGCTAACCCTCGCCAATATTGACACCAAGACAGCTTCCAGCGGCAGAAGGTCCCGAGAAGTGCGTGTGGCCGAGCACACTAGTGAGGACGATCCTGTGTTGAAATAAGCTGCAGTGTCTGTGGGCAAGCTCTCGCCCAGGCTAGCAGAAATTCGATGCCTTACAGATGCGCTCCCAGGAAAGCTCAAGGTGACACCGGCGGCCGATCCACGCAACTCGTCCGCAGGTCGGGGGAATGGCGCCCCGGATGGGCCATGTCCAAGCTCCAGACCGTGCCCATCCCCACACGTCTCGTCTTCTTCAAGTGAACATCCTACACCGGGCATCCCTGCGAGACTAACCGCGCCGGTAACTGGGGGGCCATGTCGCCCTACAAGAGAGGGACTCGGGGTCTGGAGGGTCCTCTGCCGCTACAGTCGATCAGGCTGAACGCACACTGTCTGTCGTTATTCTCTGGTTTCCATCGTGCCATCGTACGACGAGTGAGGGCCGTTGAACACACATCATGAGAGACGCCTCCATCGCATGCTGTTGTTCCCCGTGGAGCCAACGTTGGAATTAATGAGTCTGGAGGGCTGAGGGCTGAGGGCTGATGGTTAGTGCGTGGAACAGAAGACGAGGCGGGCAACGTGACAGAAGACGCTCGGTCGCCAACGCCTCCATTTGTCCACCTCGAAATCGCAAACGCACGACAAACAGTCCTTCGAATCAAGCCGGGATCAAACGGATCTAGACGTGACAGTCCCTCGACCGCCCGCGCCCGATGAGACACCGAGGCCAGTCCTGCTTTGGGGTTGGCACGATGGCAGACAATACGGCTGTCCCGGGCAAATATCACGCACCGCAGAACCAAGTAAATGACGAGGCGCAGGCACAAGAGTGCAGTTCCTGTCACTTGTCAATTCTCGTTGCAACGGTACCGAAGACTGGCTGAACGCTCTTGTGGTCTGCCAATGCCAGCCTTTGGGTGGTGGCTTGCATTTGAGCATCGGATATAAGCAGGTCGATGACGGCGCGAGCAGGGACAAGGGAAGCAACATGCTGGGACGTTGAGAACCGCCAGATCGATCAGATGAGAGCACTGAGAGAAAGCAACCCAACGGTGGACGTGGATCGACGACACGACAGCGTGACCGGCTCGCTGGAGATGATGCCGTCGACTGACAATACACACGTCGTCTCACAGTGCGGGCTGGGTGGCCAGAGATGGGCATCTCGTTCTCGGGGCGCCGTCTGTCCAGGTACCTTGCCAATTAGTGCCAGCCCAAGTCGAGTCGCCTCCCCCTCTCCGAGTGCACCCCCAAAGGCTGTCGCAACGGGGGCCACTTCGCGGCCCTAACAGCGTTCCAACCGCCTTTCCCATATTATTCGGGGCTACTCAAGGACCCCCATGGCGTGTGGTCCACCACACTTTTTGGCAAGTAGCCGTCTCTCGATGCTCCTATGGGAGCTGGAAGCTGGCAGCTTAGTTGCTGCAATTACTGCTCCGGGACAGGTTGAGACAGGGCAGGCAGGCAGGGCATCGCATCGCATCGCATCGCATCGCAGCGCAGTAGGTGCATCACGCCGCGGGCCTCACACCCAGACCTGGACATGGACCTGACTGGTCCCGACCTAGACCCGGGGGGAGGGGCTCCTCATTCACACCGGCCGGCTCATCTGGGAGGAGGTGGTGGGAAGAGACGCCTGGGTGCCAGAGGCGAGGTCGAGGGAGAGGAGGGAGACGAGAGTGGGAGTGCCATAAGACCCCCCACACTCCCACCCTGCGTCTCTGTCCTGCCTACCGTCCCTAGATGGCCGAATTGCTCTGCTGCTGCCCACTTCCCCAGAACCTGGACCCCGACTTGTGCCATTGAGGTTGATCAGTGAGACTCGACTCGACGACAGCAACCGCATCACGACGCGAACGGGCACCACCCACGCACGACACCACGCGATCACCAACCGCAGCCTCGAGGCCAATCTCGAACCCGCGCCCGCACGTCAGTCAACCTTCGAGAAGCTCCGACGAGTTTGCCTCTGTGTTTGCCAGTTCTTACTGCGACCCTACCACCCGCGAAATCCGCCCGACTCGCTTTCTCTGCCCTTGCATCTCTCGACTTGGCAAGGTCAGTCTGTCTTTAGGTAGGCCATTCCCGTCTCCCGTATGTCGCAGCTTTCCCTTTCCTCACCCGCGCCTGTTGTCTCGATCCTCCCCCTTTCCCCCCCAACCCCCAGTCCCGTTCGACATTCCACGGCACAGCAACGGCTTGGATGAGTGCCGTCGCGGGCCATGTCAGACGCGGGCCGCTACGCACATCCCATGCCGGACATCGGCCAGGTTGGAGTCGTGGAATGGACCTGATATCCCACCCAAGACGACAGCCTGGCAGACTCCCGCCGCTGCTACTGCAGTTGTGAGGAGCGCCGGACACCGAGACGATGACGGCGCATCCCGACGAGCCCTCTCCAGCTCGACCTAGGGCAGAGAGAGGTGCCTCGTCCCCTTGAGGTATCTGCAGCTACGGCCAAGGTTCGCTGGGGATGCCATAGGCGGACATCAACGGCTCGCTTCGGTTCGTTTCGCTCCAGGGGATCATGCCGCGCCGGTGCGTGTACCTTTAAGCTACAGATACCCGCCCGCACTCAGCGAAGACCAAGCGATCGGCGTACCGCGGTACATCCCGCCCTCATCTGGTCTACTCCCTGTCTTGCTTCCTCGAGGCTGGACTCCCCCAGACCACAGCGCGTGCGACTTGAACGGCGGCGTGCGCCTCCCCCAGGAAAACAGACGGAACCTTTTTCTTCGCTCTCCACGTCCTCCAGTCACCTCCAACTGCTCCCTTCCTGGCATCGGACTAGTCCTTTTCGTCGCCCGTGTCCTGGCAATAGTACACCGAGCTATATTGTGCTTTGCTTCACGGGGCGGAGGGCTCACTTAGGGCTCAAGGCCTTGCATCACAAGAGGCCTTGCCCCAAGGTTGTCCCTCCTCCCACGGCGGATAGCGGATGGCGGATGGCAGGCCTTGGTCTTCTTCGTCTCTCGTCGTTACACCCCCGAACGGCAACGGTTGGTCCACGGCCCTTGATGACGGTCCACTCCATCCGCAACCTCCAACCTTGCCGTCTCTTATTTTTTTTTGACACCCACCCCCTCCTCTCATGCAGCCCGCGCTCGTCCATTTTACCGCAACAGGCGGCAGGCCCATCATTAATACCACGAACTCCACCGACATCCACTTGCTAACCCACCCCCAGCAGCACCAGTACCACCAACTCACCTTGACTTACCTCGCCTCAAGAGTGCCTTCATATAGGGAAATCTCACTCTGCCTTCTCAGCCGGCCACTCTTCTCGTCGCGCACTCGCATCTCCAACTTGGTCGCCGTCGACTCTACTGGCGAGACACCTCCCCGACAGTCATGTTTTGAAAACCCCTCTCCAATTGGCTTTGGAGAGGCCGAAACCAACAACCACGAGTGCGATTTTGCGCACTTCGTTGTACATTGCGAAAAAGGACGGAAGCCTGGTGGACTGATCCGCCCCAGTCTCGCCGCGCCACCCACTGCACATATTCGAATCTCACGACGTATACGGTTTCCCTCGAGACGCCACCGCACCCCGCGCGCTCGAGGCTTTGTTGCGCGCCTGATCACAGTAGACGCCCGCGCCACATAGTCCCTTGGCCATCCAAGAAACATGACTTCCGTACTGCCGGCGCATACGTCTGACTTTACCAGTCCGATGCCCCTCTCTCCCCGAAGCTCTGCGACAATGGCACCGGGCCACGACTCGCGGGCGAGCCCGCAGCAGTTCATCAAGCAAGAGCAAGACCCTGGAAGAGGGAGGCCGCGGGAGGGCTCCGAAGAAAAGGACGCCGACCTGGTGGACGACGATGGGGCCGACGGTGACGACGGCAAGGCCGGTTCGTCCAATTCAGACGGCGGCCCTGCGCGGAAGAGACGGAGGAGCCGCAAGGGCTTGGACAAGAAGTTTGAATGTCCCCAAGAAGGCTGTGGGAAGAGCTACTCGAGAGCCGAGCATCTGTCAGTAGACGCACCAAAGTTGACGGCTTCGACTAACACGTTTCCAGATACCGACACCAGTTGAACCACACACCCAAACAGATCTACGCTTGCGACTTTCCCGACTGCAATCGCACCTTTGTCCGGCTGGATTTGTGTAACCGCCACAGGGACCGCCACACGGCCAAGGGATCGGCTCTGAACCGCAAAGACTCGATGATGAGCCACATTTCTCCCACGACCGACCGGCCACCGTATCCCCTGCCCGGATCGGCGTCGCCCGAAATCAGTCGGCCGGGCACCGGCTTCGCCAATGTGCGACAGAACCAGATGCAGCAGTTCCAGTCGCCCAAGGAAGCCACGGGAAGCCCTTTTGCGCAGGCGACTCATACGACTCCCACCGGATATCCCATGGGGGCACCCCCGAACATGGACGGCTACATGCACCACGACGGTGGTTACGGAAACGTCCAGGCGCTTCGGCCTCCGCATCAGTCTCCAAACAACGGATCACGGCCGACGGTACAGACGAACGGGCCATACATGTCTCCGGTTTCCAACCAGCATGGATACCACGGCCAGCAGCACAACACCCCGCAGTCCGCAACCTACACTACCCAGCAAAACTTTCCGCCGTTCAACCTTCCACCGTCCGACTTCTCCAACGGGACGGGTAACGTACCCCGCGAAGCAGGCCAGACGTACGCACCGACCACCTCGGCCGAGTACAGCGAACAGGGGCATCCCCAGCAGTCAGGCGAGATGATGCTGCTCGACCAGATGTCGATGCCCGGGACCATCCCGGTCTTTGGGACCGACAGCATCCTCAGCAAGTCGCCGTACGTGACGATCCCGGAAGACTTTGTCGCCTACCTGTTCAACACCACCCAGCAGGGCGAGGGGTCACCAATGGGGCAGATAGTGCCCCCTCAGTATGCGAGCAAGTGAGTACATTGGATGTTTGTGCGTGAGTTGCGCTGACCTTTCTCAGCTACGGAGAATATGGAAACTCCTACAGCGTACCTTATGTCGGGACCGACGGCGTGCCGATGGGATACTTCCCATCCGGCTCGCACCAGGTCATGGCCGTCAACAACCTGCTGGACCAGAACCTACCAGAGGCGACCATTTCGGAAGAGAAGAGCCAGGAGATTTACGACTTCATCAGCCAGAGGTTCCATGAAAACGACCAGGCGCCGGCACTGCGGCAGCGCGACAGCATTCTGGAAGGGGACCGGACCGACGGCGACCACATGCTCAGCAAGCGCATGATGCAGGCCTACATCGGATCATACTGGGTCCACTTCAGTGACCAAATTCCCATCCTTCACAAGCCCACCTTCTCTCCCGATCGGACGCCGAATCTGCTGCTTCTCGCCATGATGACGATCGGTGCCGCCTGTCTCGATAAGACGCACGGGCAAAAGGTCACCAAGGCCGGCGCGCAGCTGTCCAACTTTTTGGCATGGCACTTGCGGTGGGAAATCTTCATGGACCCCAACTTCCGCCCGCCGGCGAAGCTTTGGCTGTTCCAGACCCTCTTGCTGCTGGAGCTGTACGAGAAAATGTACTCGACGAGAGAGTTGCACGAGCGGGCCCACATTCACCACGCGACGACAATCACCCTGATGCGCCGCGGCAGGTCGCTCATTGGCAAGTCGGCACTGGATTCGCCTCCGAACCCGCGAGACGATAAGAATAGCTCACGGCACTCCTCGGCATCAGGGGTTGCCCACACCGCCGACGAATGGTGGAATCACTGGATCACCAACGAGTCGACGCGCCGGGCCGCGTTTGCCGCCTTCGTCATTGACTCAATACACGCAACCATGTTTGGCCACTCCACGGTGATGGTCACCCACGAGATGCGGCTCCCACTGCCCTGCGACGATGCCATGTGGAAAGCCAACAGCGGCGCAGAAGTCGGCCGGATCGAGTCCAACATCATGTCCAACGGCATCAAGCCGATATCCTTCCTGGAGGGTCTCAAGCGGACACTCAGCGGTCAGGGGGTCCAGACCAACCCATTCGGCCGCATGGTCCTGATGGCCGGGCTCCTCAGCGTCAGCTGGCACATGAACCAGAGGGACCTCCAGGTCAACGTCCTCGGCGGTGGAGTCTCGCAGGCGCTAGGGGGCCGGGATAAGTGGCGGGGGACACTTACACGCGCCTTTGATGCGTGGAAAGAGGACTTTGACAAGTCACTCTCCCGGAACGAAGGCTCGTCGGATCCTTACCGGTTCGACTCCGCCAAGAAGAACGAGGCCAACGTGGTGTTTGAAAGTCGCACAGTGCTGCACCACCTTGCCCACATGGCGATGCATGTCGATATTGTTGACTGCCAGATTTTTGCTAGGGCGAAGCGGCTTTTGGGGCGAGCCATCGGGCAGCAGGACCTCAACAGCGCTCAGAGAAGGATGAGGGACCTCTGGGCGCCGTCCGCAAAGGCGCGAGACGCAACCTACTACGCGCTCAAGTTTCTCTGTTCTGTCCTGATGCCTGACGGGGGAGGGTCGCCACAATCAAACGGCTTCAAGTACGACGAGCCGTATACGGCCCGAGACGACGTGCTTCTCAACAGGCCGTGGGTTCTCTACTTTGCAGCACTTGTCGTCTGGTGCTACGGGTTCGCCCTCGAGGGGCCCTGTCCCGGGGTGCCTCTGCCAACCACGAAGCAGGAACAGGTGCGGCAGATGCGGGACTACCTAGCCAAGTACGGCGGTGTGTCTTCGCCAGAGGAGCTCAAGAGCATGAAGGGCATCAACACGAACACGGCGCTACTGCTCGTGCTCAAAGACTCTTTCGGAACCACGCGCTGGGAGCTGCTCCACGAGGGAGCCAATCTTCTCAACAACTGCCTCCAGCTGAATTCTGGGGCAACGGCATAGCGAATCAAGACAAAAGGCGGCAGGCATGATTTTTCATCGATTGGCATCGGAACGAACCGTGACGGCGGCATTATGACGGGAGGATTCGGATTTACAATATACCACTTTTGTGCGAGTTATCATTTGAGGAGTCGGGACGATAATTTGGCATGAGAGACCTTGCGACCGCACTTCACATTTTTTCTGTACTGTATCTATACCCGACGAGGCGCCCTTCCCTTGAAGGCGTGTCGCAACGTTTGTGACATACGAATAGCATGAAGGCCGAGGCAGAGAATACCTAGTCTCGGCGAGTACATTGGCGAACTTGTCACTTTTCACATTGGTGCACCCTGTGGTTCTCATTTCATTGCTGACATGGTCGGTCGTCTCAGTCGGGCCGCGGCCCATGGAGAGAACAGAGGCAACGGGACGTGGGGTGCGTGTGAACCGAGAAGATGAAATCCCACCTATCCGGTCCCAAGGTGATCGGCGATCTTGGCGGTTGGGCTGTATTCTTCACGGCATTCGCTGCGCCGTGTTGGTGCCTTCATTTAGGCTTTTTTGAATAGGGGGCGACGGCGGGGCACGAGTTGGATGGGTGTGTGCATATGGACAGGCGACTTGCTCGAGGGGTGGCACATCTCTAAGGCATGTAGATGATGCCGTCTCCTGGCGATACGCGGCCCACGTGGTCCGGGGCTTTCGGCCTTTCGTCCAGTGATGAAGCTCAGCGTCTAAGCTTGTTTATTGAGTTGAAATACGCTTTGCGGCCTCCGACGGCGCCGGGTAAGTCCGCTGGGGCCCGGGTGGGCCGGGTGTATTTAAAGCTTTGCCAATGAGGGTGGTGAATCGGTGGCGTGAGGGTTGCCTTCATCTGGTCGGTTTGCCTGTCTATGCTGCCTCGGTAGACTGCGGGCCCGCCCCGGGCCGTCTGCCGGGTCTCGGTGGGTCCATCGGCGCCGATGGTGTAAGTGCAAGAATTAGACGAAAGAGCATGTGCGTCGACTACGTCATGATGATTAATGCAACGGTCCAACAACGCAAGCGCTGGTGAAGCAAGTAACAGTTGGGGTAGCTGGAACGGCGCCTCACTTTCAGGCAGCGTGGGACAGGCTTTTCTTTACTTGGTTGGTTGGAGAAGCGAACGGTACGAAGCAAACCTCAGCCGGTGAACCGTGATGGCATGAACTTGCCTGATTCGGTCGTAGTCTCCACCGCGCTGATACGTCGGAGCTTACCTCCTACCTCCGGAGAGTCGCCCGCCCACGTCCCCGCATGATGGGTTGGGTGTGGTGGACCAATCCAGGCCGACGACGTAAGTTTAAGCTTCTGTTGCGTCGTTCATCTCCCACCTCACCACATCTCGCACTCACCTCTTGTTTCGAAACGTTCCCATTCGTGAGCGAGCTGCGCGCACCTTGACTTGCAGAACAAATGGGTCACGCCGACGGGGCATCCAAGATGCTGCATCTCAACCTGCTGCCGGCGGAGATCCTCCACCACATCTTTGCGGGCCTCGAGCCGCGCGACCTCGGCCGCCTGCCCCGCACATGCCGCTTCTTACACACTTTTGTGAAGGGGAACCAGAAACTCTGCAAGGACGTTTATCTGAATGCGCTGGTGAGACGGTTGCGTGGTGATGCGATGAATGCGGTCTAACTGCGGCGACAGGACACCCCGGCAGACGCGGAACTGGACTGGGAGAAGGAGATTCACGACTACGTGAGGCTCAGTCTGCTCTGCACCAGTAGTAATGTAGATGAGAAGGTGGGTTAACTTTCCAGTTCATCGCATGGTCATGAGGCTTATCATACTAGACTGACCAACTGCCGTTCGTCTACGATACCGTCAACAGATTCCTCAAGAACGCCTCATCCACGGGCGAAGCACAAAACGAAGCCGGGACTCACGCAGCGTCACGAAACGCAGCGTTTCTGGCGCGCGCCTTCCGCGAGGAGCCGGCGCGTCTGGCATTCCTTTGCCGCTCCTTCATCTTTGAGCGCGCGCGCAGCGAAGTACGGCCTATCCGCATCCCAGAGAAGCCCAAGGAGGAGCACCAGCAGAGCGCGAAGCTGCACTGCCTGTATGGCCGCCCGATCCTCAATTGTGGGCGCACGCGATCTTCGCGGGTGTATCCGTACGCATGTTCCAAGGTGTACGACTTGCGGCAGTACACCCCGCGGACGAAATGGGGACCGTTCATGGACGACGACACGGACCGTGTGGACTGGGAGAAGGTTGAGGCGATTCTGATTGTGCTCGGGAGCAACATACGCTCGCAGAACCTGACGGCCAAGGTGTTTAGTAATCTGTGGGAACGTCCGTTTGTTGGGTCGTGGGCTGGGAGCTACGTGCCTGCTCCGAATCGGGGGATCCAGGACTTGGATTTGAAGGACCCGTACGGTGTTGCCGGGACATGGCTAAGGGTAGGTGGTGGTTCTCACAAGTTGGCCGCAACTAACAATCCCAGGTGGTGTGCTTCATCGACTACAACGACTTTTTCGGCTACAACTTTCCCCTTGACGACCAAATGCCGCGGGAGGTTCCCCGGCCAGCCCTGGACGTGGGCGAAGCCACCCGCCTCATCGTCATGAAGATTCACGTAACGGACGTACAGTCGCCGGGCGAGCAGGACGGCAAAGACCTACCCGTCGTGCACTTTGAGGGCATCTCACGGTCGATCGACGACTCGTGGGACGAGAACGCCAACTCTGACCTCCGAGGTAGGTGCATGTGCTTGGCGTATCGTGCTCGTTGTCATTGTTAATTCTCCTCTAATCAGCAGTAAAAGGCACCGTCCGCCTGACGAAAGAGGGCGAGGTCCGCTGGACCACGTTCTCCATCTTTAGCGGCCACGCCCGATGGCGAAGTGAGGGTATTCAGATCGGCGGCGTCGGCTCCGCGAGAGGCGTCGTAGGGCATTGGTTCGACACGTACGTAACGTCGACGACCGATGCGGGTAAAGTGCTGACTAGGAACAGAGACTACGATCCTCACGGCCCCTGCGGGCCCAGCGCGTACTTCAAAGTGTCTGACCGGGCGCCGAACCCCAAGGGGGACGATCAGCAGATCAGCTTTCACGACTTTTTGCCAATCATGGACTTTGAGGCGGACCTGGGCAGCGACGAAGACGACGAGGACTTTGTCGTGGGCGAGTGGGGTGAGGACGAGGAAGACGAGGAGATGGATGTCGAGAACGACAGGGAGGCCCTGGCGCAGGACCTGGCGGCGCTGGCCTCTGCGGACGCCGAGATCATCGACATGTTGCTGAACGGGCATCACGTCATTGGCGAATGATAATGCAGTGTACAATTATGGTGTTCTATATTCTAATGAGGGCCCCTCTGGTCTACAATTTGCTGCCCACAGGCGGGTCCGTGTTGTACTTATGGTGCTCACACGTAACCAGGATGACGTTGTCGCTCTTCCTCCGCAGGACGCCCTTGAGCTGGCACAAGGTGCGGCCGACCTGGACAATCTCGCACTCGACGATGCACTCTTCCCCACAGGGGGCCGGGCGGAGGTAGCTGCAGCTAAGGGTGCGCGAGACGCCGAGGAACTGCCAGAAGCCCGGCTTGTCGTTGATGAGGGCCAGCGGGAGGGTGGTGAGGAAGTCGAAGAGCGTTGCCGCGCAGCCGCCGTGCAGATTGCCGCCCCTATTGCAGTGGTCCGGCTGGACCGTGAAGGAGAAGGTCGCCGAGGGGTGCGGGCTTGATGCGTCTGTCGAGAGGAGAGTGACATGGGGCATAATCTCACGCATCCAGTTCTGTGTCTTGTTAGTCGTTTGTTGTGAGAGTCATATGTGAGAAAGACGCACCCCGGACTTGAGCTGACCATTGTCGTTCTTCTCAAGCGATATCCATGCTTTGATGCGATCCTCGGGGGTGTCGGCGTCGAAAATTGTCTTGAAATGAGACGGGGTGCGTTTAGAGTCTTTAGCCATATTGTAGACTTGATGCGGATTGTTGAGTCTCAAAGATGTGTGCTCAATGAAGGCTTCAAAATGATTCTATAAAATGAAAGTGTACTGGTGTCTATTGGATATTAAGTGATGTTGTTGATGAAGGAACTCCATTGCCATTCCGGGCCCCTGGGTGTCCGTCAGCAGCAACGCCCCGCTAACCACTGACACTACTTCCCCGGGTTCTGGGTCCCAGCTTCGGCACGCTAGCGGAAAGTGCCTCGGCAAATCCCATCGGTACCACCAACTTCCCACTCCTGACAAACCACCAGTCCATCAGAGAACATGTCGAGATAACAGCCTTCGACACTCGAATCATCACCAGTTCAATGACCGACCGAGGCCGCCCGCCATGGAGTTCATGACCGCCCTTCGGGGCTCTTTCGACGACCAGAAGCCCTCCCTCTTCGAGCTGATCTCCGAACAGCAGCTCAACTCCCTCCTTCCCCCGACGATCCGATACCTCCTCACGGTCGCGACGCAGCGCTACCCGCGGTACCTCCTCCGCGCCCTCAACTCCTTTGACGAGCTGTACGCGCTGTGCATGCTTGTCGTCGAGCGCCACTACCTTAAGACCCGCGGCGGCAGCTTCACGGAACACTTTTACGGCCTCAAGCGCGAGAGGGCCCTGCATGCCGAGATCCCGCGCGCGAGCGCCAGCGCGCCGCACATCGTGCGGGACACGCTGAAGCTGACCACAAAGGATGTGTGGATGAATCTGGCCGTGATGGTCGGGATACCGTACCTCAAGCGCAAGCTCGACGAGGGGTACGAGGTCAACGCGCCCCGCGCGCTGCTGGGCGCGGCGTACACGCAGATGCCGCCGAACCCGACGTGGAAGCAGAGGTTCCTGCACTACTACCGCTGGTTCCTGCGCAACGTCTACCCCAGCGTCAACGCGGCCTACTACTTTGCGCTGCTGTCCTTCAACCTGGCGTACCTGTTTGACAACAGCAAGTACCACAACCCCTTCATGTGGCTCATCAACACCCGCGTGCGGCGGATGACGGGGGCAGACTACCAGGCCATCGACGCCCTGACGAGCGGCACCCCGGCAAAGGGCGGCGCGCCCCCCGGCTGGCGGTCGCTATTCTCGCCGCGCGAGATGGGCCCGCGGCTGCTCTCAAGCCTGTCGATGCTGCTGCCGATGAGCATCTTTGCGCTTAAGTTTCTCGAGTGGTGGCACGCGTCCGACTTTGCGAAGCAGCTGTCACGCAAGGCGACGGAGACGCTGGACCTGCCGCCGCCCGTGGTCTCGGGGCTGGCGAGCAAGGGAGGGTCCGCCGAGAAGAGCAAGGGCAAGGAGACTGCTGGTGGCGACGAGGCCGAGGCGGCTGCTGTCCCGGCCGCAGAGACGGCGCCCATTGCCACGCCTTCACTGCTGCCCATCTTCACGGTCCCCGCGCCCGAGGACTCTGCGCTGTGTCCGGTGTGCGAGGAGCCGATTGCGACCCCGACGGCGTGCCAGACGGGCATCGTGTACTGCTACTCGTGCATCCATCGATGGGCGGAGGGCATGCACCCCAAGCAGGAAGACTTCATGGCGGACAAGGAGGGCAAGTGGGAGAGCGGGCAGGGACGGTGCGCGGTCACCGGACGGCGCGTCCTGGGTGGCACGGAGGGGTTGAGGAGGATCATGGTGTAAGAATAGACGTGGGCCAGCGACCAGTGGGAGAGCATTCTACGAGAGGGATCATTTTAGAGCATCCGGAAAAGGCCGGCGTTTGGGATGCGGTGTTAGTTTGTCACATACACATGAGTAATATACCCCCCTTGATCTGACAATCGAGTCTTTTGCGAGTGAGCAGTGGGTGAAGCAAGGGTTTGGGGAAAAGGACGCCAGCCGGCTTCTGGAATGAAGAAACGCGTTGAGGGTGTCTTGGTCTGACCCCACGCCGCCCTCCCTTTTTACGGCTTTTCTAGGCGTCCCACTGGCGCCCGATGCGAGCCTCACGAAACACGTATTGGTCTTGTTCGTCAGTCTCTGGAGCCCCAATTCAGAGACACAGTCTTGCGCTCGAACGGTGCCAACGCTCACACGTCGATGTCTGAGGCTCTCGTCTCCTGCGAGGAGGCAACTCCCGGCGGTGCGGGTGCATTCCACCGGTTCCTTTTTCCTGCTTCAGGCTTGACTTCTTTCGGCCGCCTGAATGGGATAGACTGTATTGAATTCTCTGTTTGAAAGCCAGATCAGTCTGGCTTCTCCAGCCCGGACCGAGGGGCGGACCTCATTCGCTGGCAGGGGTCTCTTCGGGCGAGCAAGAGGAGGCTGGGAGGGCTCTTGGGGAGACGGCGCCGGCGCGGCATTCCTTGATGCGATGGAGGGGTGGTGATGTTTCTGTTCCTGAGGGTTGGCGATGGTGATGCGCCAATGTAAGGGATATTGGGCTGGCGATATAAGGATGCCGCCGCGAGGCTGCCCTTTGCGAGGGAAAGACTTATTGGTCTCATTGCACTCTCTCTACGAGCTCGTACTATCGTCAGTCCTTCGTTGTCTGTCTCGTATCCCACCCTCTCTTGTTTCTCGGTGGCGGTGTCGTTCACTTATACACACTCTTTGTTTGGAAAAGTAGCACATAGGATCAGGAAGCGAAAAGGAAAAGAAAGGAAACATGGCGTACAGCCTGTCGCATTCGTACTTTGGCGCCAATTTCGTGTCTGATTTCAACTGGATCAACTACGCAGACCCGTCCAACGGCTTCGTACGGTAATGAAGCCTTCGAGAGACTTCACGAAGACGCCTGCTAAGCCTTCCCTTCAACAGATACCAGAACCAGCCAGACGCCCTCGCCAAAGGCCTGTACTCAATCAACCCCGACACGCAGGCCGTGACCCTCGCCGTGGACGACACAAATGTCTACGCCCTCAGCGAAGGCCGGCCCAGCGTGAGGCTGGAGAGCAAGCAGGTCTACAACGGAGGTCTCTTCATCGGGGACTTTGCGCATATGCCCCCGTCAGTGTGCGGACTGTGGCCCGCTTGTATGTAGTCGTTATGTGGCGTACCGAGTTGCAAAGCTGACGAGCCGCAGTTTGGATGTACGGGCCCGACTGGCCTGCCAGCGGAGAGATTGACATCATCGAGGGCGCGAACCAGGCGACCGTGAACGTCATCTCCGGACACACGTGAGTCTCACCGTGGCATCTTCGAGACGGGGCTGACATGGCGTAGGACATCGGGCTGCACCCTGCCCAACAACCCAGCCGTCAGCGGCCAGACCCTTCTCACCGACTGCGAGAGCCCAGGGGTATGCTTCCGCAGGTCTGATGAAGTGCTCCCGCTGACCGTGACAGACGACCAACAACGCCGGCTGCAACTATGTTCCCCCCACCTCGGACACGCACACGTACGGAGACCCTTTCAACGCCGTCGGCGGAGGCGTGTACGCGCTGGAGTGGACGGACGATGCCATCAGCGTCTGGCACTGGCCGAGGCAGAGCATCCCCGCCGACATCTTGTCCAAGAAGCCCGATCCGTCCGGGTGGGGTTTGCCGACAGCGCTGTTTGGGACGTCAACCTGCGAGGTTGACAAGTACTTTAAGGATATGAGCATTGTGATACAGACGGTGAGTAGACGCGTGAACACGGCTGCTGAGTGTTGAGGCTGATTGTGTAGAACTTTTGCGGTGACTACGCCGGCAACATCTGGGGCGAGGCCAGTGACACTTGCAACCAGGTCGCCCCTACATGCAACGAATACGTCGCGAACAACCCCAGTGCGTTCACGAACGCGTAAGTACAAACGCCACTCGCAAGGCCAGAGACTGACTGCCGCAGGTACTGGGAGGTTAACTACATTGACGTCTACCAGCTGGGCCTGGGCAACACTACAACCAGCACCCCTGAGCCGACCACGACCACGACTGTCAAGACCACGTCTACCGTCTTCACAACGGTACCGAACCCCGCCACTATGAGCCACAACAGCACAGCGCTCATCTCAACCACTCTCCCGTCTGCTGCGGTCTCTACGGCCCCGCCAAGCCCGTCAACTGATCCGCTCGTCCCTGACCGCGAGCCGGCGATTATTGACGGATACGCTTTCCTGGGCTGTTTCGGCTCGGCAACAGGCTTCAGCACGTTCACAGCAAAGGCCTCGGCGACGGATATGACACTGCAAAAGTGTGTTGATCTGTGCACGCCGAGCAAGTATGCTGGCGTCCACCAAAAGTGCGTGCCCCTTTCCCAGATGAATGTGTCTGCTGCTGACAGAATGTAAAGCGAGTGCTTCTGCGCAGACGAGCTCGATCCCAGTACTAGAGCCGAGGCCGAACGCGCACGCTGCAATATCCCTTGCCCTGGGAACAGCACGCAGTTCTGCGGCGGAAACGCGAATGTCTCACCGGCCCCGTCCCGTCTCATGTTCCTTCATCGTCGCGCCGCCTCGGCCAACTACCTCCTCACCGTCTACGGCCGCGTCAGCGACCAGACGCCTCCCCCGGCGCCACCCCTGGGCGATCCCGAGCCTCACGTCCCGTCGACCTCGACCGTGGTGACAACCGTGACCTACACCACTGTTGTCGACGGCTCAATGGCGCCTACTGAACACGTGACGACCATCCTCGTCCCCGGCTGCAACAAGTACTGCGCCGGAGACGGGCAGCCAAATGTCATTATCGTGCCAATGACCACCACAGTGGTGTCTTGCAATGCCTGTGGCGCTCACGGGGAGAACCAGGCCACCATCACCATCCCTCTGCAGATTGCGGCAGCACCGGTCACGACGGCCGCAACTGGATACTATCCTACCGCCAGCCCAGTGACGACATCACCTCCCGCTGGAGGAGCTGGGGGAGCCGGAGGATCGTCTGGGAGTGGAGGCGCACCTGGAAGTGGAGGAGCGCCTGGAAGCGGAAGCACACCTCAGCCGTCGATGGTGCCGATCAACTCGGCGCCAGGCCGGCCTCTCGGCTGGTCTGCATGCGTGGGAGTCGCAGTCGGGGCGATCTGCTCCATGCTGATGTTTGTTTAATAATACGGCATCATCGTCGGACGGGTGGGACTGGTCCCGGTGCATTTGGCGGAGCATTTGGATTTCTTTTGAAGCTTTTTACTATACCACGTTCATTAGCATAGACATCACCATGATACCACACCAGCGCAACGGGCGCACGTACTGCTAGAATACAACGCACGACAATATCTGTCATAGATCTACCACCTCCACCGGATTCCCGAGTCGTCCCGTGTTGCCGTACATCTGCGCCGCGTTCACCATGAGGCTGCTGGTGTTGCCGCCGGGCCCAATCATGAGCCATTTCCATATCACGCCGTGTATGCCGTAGCCGAGCACACGCAGAGCGCCCAGCCAGCCGGAGTGCGGGAAGAAGTCACGGACAAGTCCCCGCGGAGGCTGGGCGATGAGGGTCTCGTAGGCTCGCTGGCAGTCGTCAAAGTGTACGGTCTGGCGGCCATGGCCCCAATGTACGTGGCCAAAGACGTGCAGCTTGGGCCGTACTCGCCAAACTTCCTCCAGGAGACCGGCACAGCCCAGGCCAAGGTCCAGGTGGTGTTTCTGCTGCTTGTCAGAGGGAGCAAGACCGACAGAGAAGGCGACATACCGGAGGAGCGTGCGTAACGAGAATGTCAGTGTCAATTGGGACAGTGTTCGCCCACGGCGGCGAGGCGCGGTCGTATTGGAAAGCCATCTCGGGGCCGCCACACGCGGGGATATCAGGAGATCCGTAGATTTTCAGACGGCGGCCGCCCTTGAACTCCAGCGTCACGGCATCGTGCACCAGGTAGCGGATGCCCTTGAAGTCGAGCGTCTTGCCACGGTCCTCGGGGCGGCGGGCGCTCAGGTCGAAGAAGCTGTCGTGGTTGCCGCAGACAAGGATCTTGTGCTGGTGAGGGAAAGAGGCGAGCCAGTCGAGCTGCGCCTGAATGTCGTCGGCCGTGCCGGCATTGGTGAGGTCTCCCGCGTGGATGAGTAGGTCGCCAGGGGGAACGCGGACGTTTATTTGGTCGTGGGTGTCGGAGAGGCAGACGACGCGGATGGCGGGCTTGTCGCGGGGCGGTCTAAAGGGGCGGCCGCGGAGGAAGAGGAGAATGCTATATATTATCGTGACGAGCAGGTGGAGAGGGGAAATGAGGAGGGAGTCGAGGAGTGTTGGGGGCTCCCAGTCGTTTTTGCGGCGAAGGCCGAGGGCTGTGAGGAGAGTCATTTGAGGCGACGGGCTGGTCTGCAGCTTCAGATGCCTTGCCTGGGTGTCGGGAGGTGATTGATTGGGGTTATACGGGATCCATGCGGGTGCGTGCTGTGCTGCGGAAAGGACTGAAGTGAGGCATACGGTGAGAGTGAGGTTGAGATCTTCACATGGGACGAGGAGCTCCCAGCAGCTGCCCGAGCTGAAACCCCACCGATGACAGCACTACCACCGCCGCCAATCCATTGTTTTAGCGTGGCAGCCGTTCGTCGCACAGCGAGGGGATTTGAGGACCGGCCAACAGCTGGCACGTACTCGATACTGGGGGTCTGGCTGGTTGGAGTGGCCGGGGCAGCACAGGCCACCCTCCAATGTGCCGCCATCTATCCCAAACCTGGAAATGGCGACGGCATGCCACTGGGATCAACTGGCTCTAGACGCGCCAGGGGCTGGAGCTTGTTCCCTGGAAAGCTGACCCCCTAGTCGGGCTGGAAGGACGGGCCCTGCGCGGTGACGTGACGTTTTCTTGACCCTTTCCGCGCGCCCAAGCTTTGCTTCTCCAAGAAAACCTGCCGAGCGAGACATCGTCCCGTCATTACTTCAGCCACTGGCTGTCTTTTGTGAACCTGCTTAAAACACCTTGGTCTCGCCATCAACCGTCTTAATAGCCCTCCAAGGGATTGCGTCCCACCTTTGCAGTCCAACCACCACCTACCCGTTACCCGTGCTCAAGCTCGAGAGCTTGGGACGAACCTCTGACGCAGCCATGGCGAGCATCAGGGACCTGTACAGCAACAAGGACACGGCCGGGTTGGATTCCAACTTTGGAGTCGACTATGTAATCAACTACAAGATTCCCCAGGAAGGTGCGATTGGTCTTGAAGTTTCGAGGGAAGCCACCACCTAACAGCGCGACAGAGAGAACCGAAGCCGAAGCCAACTTTGTCCAGCTCATTGAGGGCTTGACCAGCGTGGGACTGACCACCGAGGTCCGCAGGGGCGACAAGCACTCCCTGCTCATCTTTGTCAAGATCGCCTCCGACAAGTTCCTCGCCGACCAGGTCTACCGCTCCCGACTGCAGGACTGGCTGCACGGCGCCCGCACCGTCGGCCCCGACTCCGACCTCTCCCAGGCCCTCCGCGATGAGCCCGTCTCGGACGCCGAGCGCCTGCGTCTGGTATACCTACTTATCATCAAGCCCAAGAATGAGGGCGGCGCCGGTATCACGCCCCAGTCCGGCCGCTGGAAGCATGTGGACTGCGTCTTTCCCCTGCACAACCACGTCTTCAACAGGCAGTGGATCAAGAAGGTGAGCACCAAGGGCCAGACCGACGACACCGACCTCGACGAGATCCGCGACAAGTTTGGCGAGAATGTCGCCTTCTACTTTGCGTTCATGCAGTCCTACTTCAAATTCCTCGTCTTCCCCGCCGCCGCCGGCTTCGCGGCCTGGATGTTCCTCGGCCAGTTCTCCTGGCTGTACGCTCTGGCGAGCTGCCTGTGGTCCGTCGTTTTCTTCGAGTTCTGGAAGAAGAAGGAGGTCGACCTGGCCGTCGAGTGGGGCGTCCGTGGCGTGTCCAATATCCAGCACCCGAGGCCGCAGTTTGAGTACGAGCGCCAGGCCGAGGACCCCATTACCGGAGAAGCCGTCAAGATCTACTCGCCCATCAAGCGCCTCCAGACGCAGCTTCTCCAGATTCCCTTCGCCGCGGCCTGCATCGTGGTGCTTGGCTCTCTCATCGTGACATGCAACTCGCTGGAGATCTTCATCAATGAGGTCTACAACGGCCCGTTCCAGGCCTATCTGGTATGTCTAATGCCAGTCTCGGCAAGTCTTAGCTAATCATTCAGGGCTTTCTCCCAACCATCATCTTGGTCGTAATGACGCCCACCTTCTCCACCGTCCTTACCAAGTTCGCCAACCGTCTGACGGAAATGGAGAACTACGAGACCATTGACGGTAAGTGTTGCGTCTCCCCTAATGCGACACAACTGACAGCTCCCAGCCCACCACGCCGCCCTGGTTCAGAAGGAGTTCGTTCTCAACTTCCTGACCTCGTACATGGCACTCTTCTTTACAGCATTCGTCTACCTCCCGTTTGGCGACCGGCTCACCCCGTTCCTCAACTTCTGGCGGTCCACCGCCCAGATGCTCACCCCTAAGGATGTCAGCTTCCAGACCCAGGAGTTTGTCATCAACCCCGAGCGCATCAGCAAGCAAATGTTCTACTTCACCGTGACCGCCCAGGTCGTCAACTTCGCCACCGAAGTCATCGTGCCGTACGTCAAGCGCCAGGTGTTCCAGGAGGTTCGCGAGGTGCAGTCCAAGATGGCCAAGGAGGACGATGCTGCCAAGATCAAGGACCCCGCTGAAGAGGCCGCCTTTTTGGAGAGAGTGAGAAACGAGGTCGAGCTCGAGACGTACGATGTTACCAGCGACTACCGCGAGATGGTCATTCAGTTTGGATATCTCTCCCTCTTCTCGGTCGCGTGGCCCCTGACGGCTTGCTGCTTCTTGGTCAACAACTGGGTCGAGATGCGGTCCGACGCCGTCAAGATTGCTATCAGCAGCAGACGTCCCATCCCGTGGCGTGCGGACTCGATCGGACCTTGGCTCAACGCTCTCGGGTTCCTCTCCTGGTTGGGCAGCATCACCAGCGCGTCCATCGTTTTCCTCTGCAGTGCCAACGGCGACGGGCCGCGTGGAACACCGTCCAGCATCAAGGCCTGGGGTTTGCTCCTCAGCATTCTCCTTGCTGAGCACTTTTACTTTGCCGCGCGGTTCCTCGTTCGTCTGGCGTTTAAGAAACTCGACAGCCCCGGACTGCAGAAGGAGAGGAAGGAGCGCTTCCTGATGAAGAAGAGGCTCCTTGAACAGAACCTGGGCCAGGGTGTTTCCGACCAAGCTGCCACGCCTGGTATTGAGAAGACTGAGGAGATTACCCTCCAAGCGTTGGAGGAGGAGGCTCGCAGGATTTCCACTCAGGGCCACGGAGGCCCAGAGGAAGCGTGAGTTTTTTGAGTGTCATATCCGCTCAAGTCGCTAACAATGAGTAGCTTTTGGCGCAGACAGCGCGGTATGGGCGAGACCATTCAGATCGGCAGGAGCTTGATCGCACAGGTGAGCATGGCTGAAAGGCTGTAGTTGTGGCGAACTAACATCTGTCACAGAGCACTTCCGGCAACAAGACCAAGGCGTGAGGGGGTCACGACGACACGAGGGGAGACATGGGCACTTGCCCAATCACGAGAACATGATAACCTGCGTTGGTGTGTACTTTTAGCGGAGGCTTTGAAAACTGCGGGCATTTGGGGCGTTCGTTTCTAGGAGTAATCAATTCGATTTCTTGTACTTCATGGTCGGTGACTGAAAGGGCGACCGACGGTCAATTTGAGCAATTGGCAGATGACCGATCCGCCAGATATGCGCCCGCAAGGCATACCGAGAGGCTTAATCGGGTTGCAGTGCAGTGATTGTCCACTTCCAGATGATGGAGGGGAGGCAATCCATCTGGACGCATTATTGAGCTGCGCCCCTCGCTAGCTGGCCTGCCTGACGTGCGCTAGGGGTACGTACTGTGTCGAGGCAGCTTTTAGCGCAGTTGGTCCTCGAGCTGAACTTGCCCACGACATTCCCGTCGCTTGAAGTCACCAATCGCGAGACCTTGTCAGGCAATGTGCCACACCGATGGATTCAAACGGGTCTCCCCAGAACGCCCCGGAGCCGCTGGGTCATTTACCAAGATACGGGCATCGACAGCCCTACCTCGGTTCCAGGCCTGTCGTTTGCTTCCGCGTCTTCTTCCGCACTTCTAGGACTCATCGCCCTCCATACCGAGTTCGTCTAGTGACTAGTCTCGTCCCGGGCGACTGTTCACCCTGCTTGCACGTTGCTCGAGGCTTTATGGGTGTGTGTCTCGGGAGCTGTCTGACACCCGAAAACGCCCTGCATATTGCCCACCATGTCTGCCCATGCTGTGCCGTCCTGCGGCCTGAAGCTGTCCTTGTTCGTGGTCCTGAGCTAGCTGCTCAGCTTAAGGACAGCCTGGTCGAATTCTTCTCCATCTCTCTTTACTCTCCATCACATCATTCAGAACATCAAAAGTCGATTCTCCAAGACGTTGAATGACTGCGGGCGTCGCACCGGCGTAACCTCCGTGCTTACCACGCTTACCCCGCCAAAGACAGATCAACACCATGGATATCGTGGCCGACCTAGTGACGGGGCCGTACAGGGAGATTATCGAAAAGGGAAACACGGCGATCGAGAATGCGGGCCACAATCAGGAGATGCTCTCTGCGAGCCAGAGGGTGGTCAAAGGTGCCGAGCGATGCCTCAAGATTATTGAGCCGCTCTGCGCCCGCCATCTGAAGGAGTCAGAGGTTGCTTTCACGAATGCGCTCAAGGACAACAGTAGGTGTAATATCGGTGTGCTCTGAACATACTGACAAGCGACAGATGAGATTGCCGAGTTCAGGTTGCAATTGACTGATACGCTCTGGGACTTTGACGAGTACACGGAAGCAGACACCTTCGACAAGGACAAGTACACGGAGCTGTGGGAACTGTGCAAGAAGTCGGGCGTGAAGATTGGCGAGATCCTCAAGAGGTTGAAGCTGGAGGCGCCTGCGGCACCCGTCGCCGCAACACCACCGGCCGTCACAACTGGTAAGGGGCATTGAAATGCGAGGCAACATTGTCTGACCAGCGTAGAGAGTCAAACACCAGTCGTCCTGATCGACTCGGGCATTGTTCATCCCACGAGTGAGGCAGAGCCCAAGGTTGAAGAACTTGCGCCGCCTCCGCCTCCCCCGACGAACCCATGGGATCTGAGGACGAATCCAACCATTGAGACGGGGGCCACCTTGAGCGAGACCATCGAGAGGCGGCCGCCTGTGTCGACCATGAGCTCTCCCGTCTCCGAGCCCAACAGCCCCGAGTACGAGAGAAGGTCTAGTCGCCTCTTGGAAACCGGCGTAGACAGGTTGCTCACGGACGAGGAGCGGTATCACATGAGCCCGCAGGACATGAGGCCCCCTCCTCTCTCACCGCGTGGGCGTACATCCACGCTGAGTGCGTCCAGTCCGGGGGACCACGCGATCCAGCCACGGCCTCATCGGTACTCACAAGCCAGCTCCGTCCATTCCCACCCCTCGAGGCAACGCTCGCTGGAGTCGATGCACGGATCAGTGTTTGACGGGTGGAAGGAAGAGGGGACGAGAAGCCCTGCCATGACAGATCATCGCTCTTCAACGGCGTCCGGCCAAGACGGACAGCTGAGTCCACTGTCTCGAGGCGCAGTCATACCGCCAAACTTCCCACCAGGCATCCACGAAGGCATCGAACGAGTCCCGTTGGTTACGAATGACTATGAAGCGCCCATACCGGTCGATTCGGAGTCAACCCACAGCAGGCCCGCATCCATGATGTCGGCTCGGCCAAAGGATTGCAGCATCGGCCTGAGCAGCTCGTTCTATCTGTACAAGGGGTTCTGCGACGGGGCCAAGGAGGTCATTCGAGGAGGCGCTGGCATCAAGAAAGTCAAGAAGCCGGTACGTATACTGCGATGGAGTAAGGAGCCTTTCTAACAACCGAACAGGGCTTCTCCGGCGCGCACGTCGTTGCCCAGTGCGAAAGCTGCTACCACGAGACCGACTTTAATCAGATGCAGGCAGACGTTAACTACGCAGAGGAAGCTAACTACCAGCTGAATAAGATTGGCTACCGCGTCCGCTTCCTGCAGAAGAGTCATATCGCCACGAAACGCGCCGACGAGGCCCTCTACGGCTGCGTCTTTTGCGTGCAGTCCCAACGCACCCTCGAAGAGTGCGATGCCACAGTCTTTTTCAGCCAGAAGAAGCTGTTTGAGCACCTCGCGCGCCACCCGCGCCCGCTGCCGCAAGTCCCTGGGGTCACCGTGGTAGAGGAGGCAGAGATCCCGTTCAACCTCCGGAGCAACTACGACTTGCACTTCCGTGCTCCGCCCAAACCATCGCCGCTGGCAGACAAGCAGCTGGAGCTGTCGCAGCTACCACACGCCACGGCCACGCAGACGGTGAAGCGGATGTACGGGATGCGGCTGCTGTACGACCAGACACCCGCGTTTGAGCTTGCAAACGGCGCCAGGCTCAGCGGAGTGGCGTTTCCTGCCAAGTACAACGGGGAGTGGATCATGGCGTGGCATGAGGGAAACTATGGCTCCGCGCCGGTTGACGTGGTGAAGCTGGAGCCGCCGCCCAGGGCTGAGATCAAGATGGACACGACGAGCAACATCTCTGCGGTGGCACGGTGGAAGTTTGCGCCCAAGTCGAAGGACGGCGGCGACTGGCTCAAGTTTGATCAGGGAGAGAGAATCACAAATATTAGCTGTGAGTTAACCGCTCTTACATGTTGACGCAAGCTGACGCGGGGTAGGGGCGTGGCAAGATCACTGGTGTTGGTCTGGGACGAATGCCAAGGGGACATGGGGTATCTTTCCGCAGACGCACATCGATACCAACACGATACGGGAGACCACGGACCGGTCGAGCATCTCGAGCAGCGAGAGAAAGAGGTCTGAAGGGTTCTTTGGGCGGCTTACGAGCCGGAAGAGTTCGCAGAGGCCGTCCAGTGTAGCTGAAGTGATGGTATCTTCGGGGCCCAGGCCTTCGGTGTTCTAGAAGAGATGTACAAAGGAGTTTGGAGGAGCTTATACCCAGATTACGAATAGAAGTTGACTTTGCATGCCGGTAGTTGAATCTGCCTCGTGCCGCCTCTATCCGTTGTCGGGATCCCGCGACTTGCCGATAAGAATGCGTGGGATTCGGGAACGCATCCGCGCCTCGGGGCATCCGCCGTTCGGGGATAGACCGGTTTCACCACCTTCGCCGCGGTCCCTTTACACCGAAGAACAGAACGTCACCGACTTATTACCCCGCACCCCATTGACCCGAGGTGGGCCGCTAACGCAGAGTCGTATCCTTGGTGGGTTACGGCAGTGTCTGACGGTACAATGAAGAGCGAGCTGATGACCTTTCATCGGTTTCGCCCCCGGCCCCAACCCCGTCTGGGCTTCTCCAAGCGCCCCCCAAGACTCTCCTCGAGACGATACCAGGGACTTTTTTTTGGAGACCGGTCCTCGGACCAAGCTTGCTAGACACGTTTTCTGTCGCGCGCGAACGACCTCATCTTTTTTCCCTTTTTTCTATCCGTCATCGGTGTGTGATTTGAAATTCTTTTGGACTGGAGCGAATTGGCCACTTAGCGTCTTCTTAATCATCCTTACGTCTACCCCGTGGAGAAGCGATCTACCCGTTACCCCGGATTTTCTTCTCAATCACAACATTCCCATTCGCCCGAGAGAAGACATCGCGAAAATGGGACTGAACGGCGACGAGATTGCAAAGCACAACAGTGCCGACTCCTGTTGGGTCATTGTTCATGTAGGTTGCGTCTGCTCAGACAGAACGCGGTCAATTGACGCGCAAACAGGGCAAAGCCTACGATGTAACGGACTTCTTGCCGGGTGAGTACCCCCCCCCCCCCCCCCCCAACACCGTAGAAACACTTCTGACGATGCCAGAACACCCCGGCGGCTCCAAGATCATTCTCAAGTATGCCGGCAAGGACGCGACGGAAGAGTTCGACCCCATCCACCCGCCAGACACGCTGGACAAGTACCTCGAGCAGTCCAAGCACCTGGGCCCCGTCGACATGACATCCGTGGTGGCGGAAGAGAAGGAGGAGGACCCCGAGGAGGCGGAGCGCCTCGAGAGGGTCGAGCAGAAGCCGCTGCTGTCTCAGTGCTACAACCTGATGGACTTTGAGGCCGTCGCGCGCAGGATCATGAAGAAGACGGCGTGGGGGTACTACTCGAGCGCCGCCGATGATGAGATTGTGAGCAGCCCGTCGCATTTCACCAACCGGTACTGACCGACAGACCCTCCGAGAAAACCACAGTGCCTTCCACCGCATTTGGTTCCGCCCGCAGATCCTCGTCGACGTCGAAAAAGTCGACTTCAGCACCACAATGTTCGGCGCAAAGGTCGACATGCCCTTCTACGTCACCGCGACCGCCCTCGGCAAGCTGGGCCACCCCGAGGGCGAGGTCCTCCTCACGCGCGCCGCCCGCAAGCACAACGTCATTCAGATGATCCCGACGCTGGCCTCGTGCGCCTTTGACGAGATGATGGACGCCGCCGAGGGCGACCAGGTGCAGTGGCTGCAGCTGTACGTTAACAAGGATCGCGAAATCACGAAGAAGATTGTCGAGCACGCCGAGAAGCGCGGCTGCAAGGGCCTCTTCATCACCGTCGACGCCCCGCAGCTCGGCCGCCGCGAGAAGGACATGCGCTCCAAGTTCACCGACCCCGGCGCCAACGTCCAGTCAGGCCAGGCCACCGACCAGTCCCAGGGCGCCGCCCGCGCCATCTCGTCCTTTATCGACCCCGCCCTCTCGTGGAAGGACATTCCCTGGTTCAAGTCTATCACCAACATGCCCATCATCCTGAAGGGCGTCCAGCGCGTCGAGGACGTCATCAAGGCGATCGAGGCCGGCGTCCAGGGCGTCGTCCTGTCCAACCACGGCGGTCGCCAGCTCGACTTTGCGCGGTCCGGCGTCGAGGTGCTGGCCGAGACGATGCCGGTGCTGAGACGCATGGGTCTCGAGAACGCCATTGAGATTTACATTGACGGTGGCGTCCGTCGCGCTACCGACATCATCAAGGCGCTCTGCCTCGGTGCCAAGGGCGTCGGCATCGGCAGGCCGTTCCTCTACGCCATGGCCGGCTACGGGTTCGAGGGCGTCGACCGCGCCATGCAGTTGCTTCGCGACGAGATGGAGATGAACATGCGTCTCATCGGCTGCACGAGCGTCGACCAGCTCAACCCCTCGCTTCTTGATACGCGCAGTCTCTTCAACCACGGGTCGACGCCGTCGGATAACCTCGGTCTGGCCATCTATGACCCGCTTGCGACGCCCACGCAGAGGCCCAAGGTGCCGAAGCCTTCGAAGCTGTAGACCTTTTGCGGTGTTTTTCTTGTCACCATCGTTTATAGCAAGCATGGAATGTTTCAAGACTTGATCCAACGTCAGATGTATGATACTATACACTATACAGGGCGCTATATACCGCAAAGACATTTGAATTGCAGGAGACACTGTTCGCTGAGCAGCCATAGGGTTTTCCAACGCCAGTGATAAGATGAATGACCGGTGGCAGTTTGAATCAATTGCCGATTTGCCCTGGTATCTCGACCAGTCGACCGGGTGAGACTGACTCTGCCTACACTACAGCTGTCTCGCGGTGCCTATCCCGGCGTATCGCGACTTTGTTATACTACACTCTTACATTCACACAAATTCTATAGTACGAGAAGAGGAAAAGAACAAAAGTGTATTTGCCTACATGCGTCTTCTGTGCAACATGCCAATCTACGGAAACCGAGAGGCCAAGTCTTCAAGCGACCGATTGCCGACGGCCTCCTTGAGTGCGATCGTGGAGATGGCCGTTGGCAAATGAATGGCGCCATACAGCCCGTCGTCAGCCCACTTGAGATGGTGGTAGACAAGGTAGAATTTCTTGCCATAGTCTTCTGGCTCGAGAATCCAATTCCAGGCTGGCTTCGGCTTGCGACTGTCCACGGTGACATGAGAGTCGGCCGCGACGCAGCGGTAGTCAAAGGCCCCGTTTTCACGCTCCTGCGTGAAGAACGCGAGATGGGGCAGACAAGATCTTGCCAGGATGACCTCGATGTGGTGCACCTTTTCGGCACTGAGAGCAGGCAACCCTTCAAAGGCGGTTTGAGTCTGCATGTTCAATGTCTTCTCGATAGCGAGAACAAGTCCGTAGACTTCCTCGGCCAGCCCCGGGTTGATCTCCACGACATCGTTGACAGGGACGGTTGTAAGGAGACGGTTGACTCCGTGTTTGGACGACATGAAGTCTACCATCTTCACCCGGTAAGTGTCCCAGATGCCTAGCATCTGCCACAAGGCTCCGAACGGGAACAACTCCTTGGTGGTGCCGCTGCAGACGTCAAGGATCAAGGGCAAGCTCTCATCTTTGAACGATGCGGCCGGGCCTTTGAATTTGATCAACGGGGGACTCGTTTCGTCCGCGGTCCAAGACATTGCGACATCCATGATGGCGGCCAGACGGATGAGCACTCTGGTCTCGTCCTCGTCCAGTGCGCCGTTCTCGAAGCCGTGGAAAGTCTGGGCGAGCATGGCTGCAGAGAAGAAGTCGACGTTGAGTTCGGCATCGCCACCTACAAGGCAGTCGGCAATCTTTTCGGGCCAGCCCTCCTTCACCTTGTAGGCACCCGGCGTAGTTCCCTCCTCGAGGATATCCATCAACGTGAGCATTCGGTGCACGTGGTCTAGCACGTCGTATTGGTAGGGCATCTCGATCGCAACATCCTCCATGGCCATGTCAGAGCACATGTTGGCGAAAGTGTAAAGGAACTCGAAAGGCGTCTGGTCCTCGGACGCCGGTTCGGGTCTCCAGGGTCGCGTCTTGAGCGCCGTGGAAAGGTCAAAGTCGCCATAAATGACCGCTCGCGGGTCTGTTGTCTTGCGGAGGTAGCCGATCTGATGGTACAGTTCCATGCGCGAGAGCCCGACCATATCTTTCATCGTCTGGCAATGGTCATCATCGAAGTAGAACCTCCACGCACGATCAGTGGCGATGATGTATCTGAGGTTGGGCAGGTCCACGCTGCATGTCGTCAGGCCTGGGGTCAGGTCTGAGATCACGAACATGGACGTTTTCTGTGGGATTAATCGACATTGGCGTTGAAGGTTTCTGAGATCTGCAGGCGAGCTCAGGTAGAACACTTGCCAGCCGACTTCGTGCGCCGTTATTATGGCCTCGACGACGTTCTCGAGCGTGGCGAAGGACAGTATCGTGACCGTCTCACCTTCACTGATGGCCCTTTGCATTAGCTTGATAGTTGCCTGTCCAATGTCGGTTCCGGCCTCAAATCTCTCAAAGGGGAGATCGAGCTTGGCCTCGGCCTCTTCGCAAGCGGCCAAGGTGTAGCCCAGGTCGGTGGATTCAAAGGCCAGCCTTCCGAGTGCTTGGCCTTTGTGCATTCCGAACGAGGAGATCACCACGAGGGTGCAAGCCCAGCCCTTGGTCTTCTCGAAAAAGTGGTGGTAGATGTGCTCGCGAATGACGACCTGGCCGAAGTCTGAGTGCAGGGTGCGCTGGCCATCAAGCTTGACAATGATGGTCGTGCCTGCTTCGTCCATAGCCTCGAAGAACTCTTGGCGGTCATTTGTGAAGATGTCTTCCCATGTGATCACAAGGCCAGCAACCGACTTTTCCTCTCCATTCAGCTAGACAAACTCGCTCTCCAGACGAGTAGGCACGATGAAGATGGGTCTTTTCCCGAGTGTTTCAGTGGCGAGACTTGCGACACTTGCAATTTGTCGCATCTTTCCGGAGGAGGGCGGTCCCGTGACCTTGAAGTAAGAGAAGCCGTCGTTCTTCTCGATGGCTGTGACGATGGGTGTAATGGTGTTTCTCCAGTCCGTCGCATGGTATCGACCGGAAGGCTGGTTGTCCTGCTCCGCATTGGGATCCATCGCTGCTATCGTTTGTAATTGTTTTCGTCGTCCGTTGTCGCTGTCGCGTTCTTCTGACTTTTGCGAGATGGACAGCTTTGATGAATCAGTTGTATTTCGTGAGTTAGCGGCGGCGGAGGTAAGTAGGCAGCGGCCAACGGAAGCGTTGACGCACCTTTTTTTTGGTTTTCTTGCGGGGGCCTGGGGCGAGCGTCTTCACTTGGGTCTTTGGATATCAGACTGCGAGTGAAGAGGAAGGAAGGTCCTGGGGCGAGGTGAATGGCAGGCCCGGCTTCGTTCTACCTTCCTCAGAACACAACGTTTTCCGATACGGCTCACCTCTTAGACACGCACCTGCCCACAACACGGAGGAAAGAGAACCACAACAAAGAAAAAACACTTCAAAAACAAACCCCATTGTCGCCAAAGAACAACAACATCAGCGATGGATGGTCTACTCGAGAAGATCAAGGCCTTGCCTGACTTGCGCAAGCTGGACGATACGACCATGCTTGAGAGGTTGACGACCGAATGGCCACACTCACTCAAGGAGAAGATGGTCAATGGGGCATTTGGCACTACGACCCGTGGTCTGGACGTCCTGCTCGTCTTCGTGAGATACCTGGTCGTGATACTCCCATCTGGCCCCGACATCGATACGGGTTCGAATCCCATTTGGGAACTGGCCTGGAAAGATCTCCAAAGCGCCGAATACAAGGACAACGCGTTAGTCCTCAAGCAGGAGATCATTAACGCCGTCAGCAAGGACAGCACCTCGTTCTTCTCACTTTGCGAGTCTCAAATTATGCGCGAGACTCTGTGGAGCCTCAAGGAACTCCTTCTCTGCGGGAACCCCGAATACCTTGAAAACGGGTGCAAGGACTGGGAGAAGATTGACCCACCCTACGCGGCTTTCCTCGCAGAGATGAGCTTGGTGAGCTGGGACGGCAAGTCGGAGGGGTTGTACATGGCCGTGAAACAGGTGTTTTGCGAGAGATACCGCTCCGACGGTGACGCATGTCGCCTCACTATGCCGAAGCCCGCCCCCATGATCATTCGCGTCCACCTCAAGCCGTCCGCTGGATCCAATCTGAAAGAAAAAGATCTTCTTCGGTTCCATGGCGGCGAAGGCGCCGATTACAAACTGCTGGCTGCAGTCCGATTAGGGACCGACGGCGCAAAGTCGGGAGATACGATCCAGCTGTACGCATTCAATGGTATTGATATCTTGCCCACGCAATTCAACGCCAGCCGCTCAAGGCGCCCCGAAATGCTTGGGGAAGAAGGTCATGAGTATATGCTGTTCTACTGTAGCTATAGAACAGGGATTCGCATCAAGGACCGTTTCGCCTGCGAGAAGAACATGTACGTGGACATTGACGAAAATATGACGAAGGAGCGGTTTCACGCCAAACTTGAAAAACCTGCGAAGCCTTCCACTGAAGAGGACTCTTCGACCACGCGCCCCAGAACCCGCATCAAGGCCATACTGGATGCTCTCCAAGGCAATGCCGCCACGGGCGACACAGGCTCCGAGGCTGAAGAGGGCGGCCCTGGCGACGAGGCAGGTCCTACCGGCCCGAGTGGATTTGGAGACCATGAAAAAGGTTACGATGGTCACTGATGACATTCACTGCGGAAATTTCGGCGGGTAAGAGAAGCGCTCTTGATCATCGCCACGAGCCAATGCCATTCCAGTGTGACGTCCTAAATCAGGCAACACGCACCGCCTACAGGATAGGATTAGCAGACAGAGACTACGTAGCATACAATTTGAATCGTGGTTCGATGCAACACTTGAATCTTAATGTAAATGGTGCTATGCATAGTAAGTACATGGTAGTAAAAAAATGTAATCGAGCAACCCAACCACACAAGTAGTCCAAAAATCACAGCAGCGCAAATAGGCATGCGAAAAATCATAAACAAGGAACGAACAAACATCGAGATAGAATAGCCTCTATTCATTGATAGTCCCTTTTGCACTCCAAATCATTGTCATCCACCATCGTCCGTCATCGTCTCATATGTATCCCCCCTGCTTCCATGACGCCCTGTCGTGGGCCTAGATTCATGGATTTGGTGTTTTGAGGCGTTCCTAGATCTAGTAACACGTTCTCGTCTTATTACACCGTCTCGCGTCGTTCAAATCCTCTACGGACAAGCTTATACAAGTCCACATGCAGCTCACAGTAGCTATGAGCCGAAGCTTCTTGCAGGGTCGTGAGTTTCATCTTCATATGTTGCTTATTGATGTTATCCCCTATCGTCGTCTGCTGCCGTTTATAGATTAGCCCTACTGCCCCGACTCCTTATCTGAGGCGTCCCTAAGAGCAGAATTAATCACATTACTCATTTCATAGCATCCTTGACAACTAGACCCGTGGAACTAGTGACACATCTTGCTACATTCGACACTTCATAGACGAGCCCAGACTTATATGTAAACCCATAACAGCTTCTGGAGCTTCTCTGTTACTCTCTGCTACTATACTGCTGCCGTCGTCCCCTATATCGTCCGCTATCCCTTCAGTATTACCCCTGCCTCTGACGCCTTATTTTCTCACCGCACATCCTAAAGCAGAAAGTGAATGAAAGCATAAGTCTGCCTGCATCCAGCTCTAGATTTCCTGTCAGCCTCTCATCCTCGGTATAGCACTACTGCTGTCATCCCTCTCATTGTCTGCTATCATCTCTCCTGCATCACCCTTCTTCTTATTCGCGACAGTCTTAGCTAGTTCATGCCCTTAACGAGTTGCCCGTCCTACCTCCTCCCGCGTGGTTCGGACGATATTCTGTCGTTTCGTCAACCTCTCTTTAAGTTCTTTTACCAATAATAACTCCTCCTGCCACAGTTATAAAAGGGCTAGTAGAGCAAGCAGTCTTCTCGAACTCAGTATTAGCAGGTTAGCTTTCTCACTAGATATTAATAGGTCCACATTACAGATCCGTATTATAGGTCCGTATTATAGGTTCGCATTCCCACGTCCGCATTTCAACGTCCGCATTTCAACGTCCGCATTTCAACGTCCGCATTTCAACGTCCGCATTTCAACGTCCGTATTCCTACAGCCACATTTCACATCCACGTTCACAATCCGCATTCCACATCCACCTTCTTAATCTGTATCCACATTCCACGTTCTCAATCTGCTTTACACCTTTACTACACACTTTCACTATGCAATCTTCTCATATATAACACACCTCCAATCTAAGTCACTACATCACTACACTATTACATCACAAATCTACAATAAGAAGTCGCCAACCAATATAAATATACTGCAATATCTAGAATGAAACGAGAAATAGAGAGTAATTAGAGAGAGACCATATAAACTGTTTTTGCTGCTGGCAGCTTAGATGTCGGTGAAAGAGACCTTTTATGCCCAGAAGGCTGGCCGGCTACTATCGCAGGAGCCAGACTGACCACTGCTGCGGCTCCTGTGACATCTGCAGCAGGCAGTTGAGGAATGGTCTCTTGCAGAGATAGCAGAGTAGCCACTGCTGCGACCTGAGGCGGTCCTTCACCCAGGGATGGCAACCGAGTCTGCAAACTTCCCCGGTACTGTAACATCTCGGCGATTTGTGCTTTGCCAAGAAGACCCCTGAGCTCACCGTCACAAGGTGCCGGGTCTTGATTAATTTCACGACGACGCCATTCGCGGAACGTCTCGTCGTATAACATCGTAGCGACCCCCGTCAGACATCTGATCAAGTATTCCAAGTGATCAGCCGTGACAAAGTAGACGGATGGCGCCTCGTCCCCGGTGATTTGCGAACCATCGTCAGAAACGTCCAAGCCGATGATGTTGTCGAACATGTGTCCAGTAATGGACAGGTAGAGCCCTGCAACAGCCAGCTTGCGTTTGACTTGCGCGTGAATCTCCCCTGCGGACAAATTGCGGCAATTTCAGCGAGCAACTTCTGAGAATGTCCCGAGGTAAAAGTCCCCGCTTGGATCCTCAAAGATCCAGGGCTGACAATTGATCGTTTTGACAACGACTGCGAGTTGGATGCAGATTTGGACAAGCTTCGGATTGTCCATAAACATCCCAAAGGATGAGATCTGGGTCACCAAGTCCATAAACCTGGGTTCCCAGGGCGAAGGAGGATGAAACGCGAGGTCAAGACTTTCGTCCTTTTGATGCTGCAGTCCTGCCGAGGCAGAGAGAAGCTGGGTCGGGAGGCATCCTAGCATTCGAGGAACCACGTACCACATGAAACACACGTGGTCGCTGAAGATCAGTTCGTCCTGGGCCTACCACGATGACGAAGCATCTCCTGGCTTCGATATATGCTCATGAAGCTCCTGGTGGGCGGGATCGTTAGGCACGGGATACTGCCTTGCCCTTATGGAGTCGGGTTCAAGCAGGCCTTCGATTGCGGGGTATGGCATTTCAGGGCGTCTCTTCAGGAACGCGAAGGCCACTTTCGAATAATCGACTGGAATCTGCTGCTGTTCATCTCTGGGATTCTGGTCTCTAGTGGGCCCTAGTTTTGGACCTTGCGGCGTGGTTGCTTGCACCTCGGGGGAATTGGGCCCGGGGCTTGAACTTTTGTCTAGCCAGAGCGGCGACGTCTCCCTCGCGCCGCCGAACTTCTCCAGCTTGACCACAGCGGGATCGAAGTCTGGTTTTTTGCCGAGTCAAGCTGGCGAAAAGCTGGGCGGCAGCAGTCCGCCACCGGACTCGCCGCCGTAGACTTCACTGTCCATGTCGGGTAACGAGGAACTCACGCCCGCCCAGCGGCTCAAAGCGGGATTGCCGTTGATGGAGGAAGAGCCCGTCAAGACGCTCACCCGACCTGGAATGTCATCTATCGAGCTGCGCCAGAAGATTTGGGACGCTATTTTCCCCGGCAGAGAGTGCGTCAAGGGCCGGCCGTTCGAATTCAGCATCCCCAGTGGCGTCGACTACATCCTTGATGTGGCACACGACTTCGAGGAGCTGAAGAAGTACCTGCTCCCCGGTGTGCGCGTCGACCTCGTCGATCGTGAAAACCCAGAGAGCAAGCCCGTCAACGGCATCGTATTCGGTTACACGGAGGATACCCTTGACAATGTCTGGAACTGTACTATGCTCGGAATCGCCTAGAACATCGCCGTCGATTGGGCTCGAAAAGCCTATACCACTGGCAAAAGCACGCCTCTCAGCGATGCGTTCAAGGCGTTCGTGACCGCCTCGCTGTCATCTGCCAATGTCAGCGATGTCAACGACGCAACGGGAAACAGTCTTTGGAGCGAAAAATAGAGGATTACCGACGGCACGATCGCTCTTGGGCCTTGCCAATCTAAGACAAGCTATGCCGCATAGTGCCTGGCTCAATAGCTAGAGAAGAACAAGGGAAGCACGCCTCTCGCCGACCGCTACAACTTAACATGGCACTGGTGTACCCAGCCCTATGTCAACCTTGAGATTATGGACGCAGATATTCTGAGAAAGGCGTGTCGTTATGCCCGGAAGGATTAGATCAAGGATTGGAGCGCGAGGAACTACCCAGAACTTCATTTGCGATGGGACATGGAGACCGAGTATGCCGTGGAGGTAACCGACGGTGTCGTGACGTGAGAAGTGCGGCTCAAGTGGAAATAGCTGTCTCTTCAAAGTAGATAGATGGCAAGGAAACCGCCTTGAGTCTGCTTTGCTTAAAGTGATTCAAAGAGATACATCAGTGATGATTGAGTATTTCTTGCAGTTATTCGGAGAGTGTCAAAGGCTCCAAGTGAATGGCGCAGCTAGGATCGACACAGAGATTGCGTTCGAATCACAACGAAACCTGTTGGAACTGCTTGGAATTGTCAAGTAGACCAACGTTTCCCGGCGAATGACCGCAACTCGCAGGCAGGATATGAGCAGAAGCCCGCCGCAGGAAGTCTTATTTGCCGGGGACCGGGAGGGGTGTCGTCAGGGAGGCGGCAGAGCCTCCGCCCCCGCGATCGGAGTCTTGCTTTGCCTTGTCCCGTTGCATCCGGCCCCGTCCAAGCGGTGACGTCAGATGGCACAAGTCGCATTGTGCATGGGAAATTCGTTCAGGAGAACAAGACGGGATACGAAGCTTCTGTGCACGAACACCCGCTGCACAGCCCATGGGGCCGGTGGGCAGATCATAAGATGTGCATAGTTATCCATCGCGTGAGCGACTCAGCTCCCGCAGACGAACATGAATGCGAGTCATACGGGCGGCGCCAACAATAAAAAAGACATTACGGTTCGGAAAAAGGGGAACGGGGGCAGCTCCACGATGGCCTTGGCCGCCCAACTTTGTTTGGTTTAGCGGCATCTCAAACGGGCAGGGGAGCGCAGGCCAAGCCCAAAGAGATCGACACACTGTATTCCTTGTTTCATAATCCGGTAGACGGGTGACCCCTGCCATCGAGGCTCCGAGATCTCTGGAAACTTTTTTGAGTTGGCGCCCTGGGAGATTTTTATCCCACATCGCCTACGGATATCCCACATTTTCGGATGCTATTTTCGTTGCACAACTCCCAGCGATGAGGTCTGCGTTCAACCATGTTCCGACGCAGATTACCGGTGTTTTGAACCCGTAGGGCTGGCAGCATTTCTGCCTGTTGGGTCTGGCCATTGGAAGGCAGTTGGCCGGCGCCTCTCGTCGTATTTCTCATCGATCGTCGAAGCTATCGTGATACGAAGACGCGTTGTCGAACCAAGTGGCCCGGAGGCGTGCGGCGGTCTGTGTACGACATTGAGAGTTTGTCCTGCATGCGACAGAGGATTTTGTGCACGATGGCCTCAACCTGTGGTCGCCGGGCAATTGCTCGGTCTTCTCCGTTCACCTTAATTCCTTGGCCGTGGGGAGGAATCACTCCCTCGCGGAGCAGGGGTGATGGCAGCGCGAGGAGAACGTCGACGGTGAGGCTATTGGGATGATGCTGACAGCGGCAGGTTTACGTCAGCCGAACTTCCTCTACATCAGACGACGGGAACGGACGGGAACTCTAATTGACAGCTTTTACAGCAGCGAAGCTTGTCTCGCATGAAGTTCAGACGAATTTTTTCCTACAGAGTCTTGCTCGATGGCCGTGCCGGCGATCAGTCATGCGACCCAACCGCAAGAGCCCCAGAGCAACGACGGAAACGGGGCAAACTGCGGGCCCCATGGCAGGGAAGGCCAAGGGGAAGGCGTCCAAACCTTCGATGGACGATGGCCGCCGACGTCTCTTCAGAGGTGGCCGGGCGGGCGTTTAAGCACTCCACAGGTTGCGGTGCCTTCACACGTTCGGATCCCACATCACGGCAACCTTGGCTTGGACCTCCGCCCGCCCAACACTTAGCGCGCCAGGACTCTGTTTCCACCTTATCCCTTCTCGTATGGAGATCCTCCTGCTCGCGTTCGGTTCCTATTCGCCGGCGCCCTCTCGGCCTCGACGATGTCGTCGGTTCCCCTGGCAGACTCTATCGGGCCACACCGTACCTGCGGGATGGCGCAGCCCAGCGGGGGGGCTTCCCAGGTTTCCACTCCTCGATGGACCTGTGTCTCCTGGAGGGAGGACCGCAGCACTTGGCATCGAGTGAGCGTATATACAAAATGAACAATTTTCTCCCTCCTCTTGTTTGTTTGGGACTCTCTCTCCAACGTCGCTCTCGCGGATCACCAAGAGTTGCCTTTCGTTCTTTTCCTTTAGTCTTTTCAGTGCGTTGTCCTAATAACAGATACGGTCCTTCTTTCATACGTATCTGATAATTACACTCACTCCACGTACACTTACTCAACACTTACTACACTCATTCGACACAACATGGTTCGCTCAAACACTTACACGGCACTCGCTGCCGCCACACTCTTTTCACAACTGTCCTCCGCGGCCATCACCAAGTGCCCCAACGAGGAGGCCGTCTGGGAGACCCCCATCGGCGTCAAGTACACCGTCTGCCCCGGCTCCGACTACCAGTATGGCGGCAACAGCCTCCAGGTCGTCAAGGATGTGGCCTCGACCAAGGACTGCGTCCAGATCTGTGATACGGATGCCCGCTGCTACCGTGCCGTCTACGACACGGAGGACAAGCTCTGCCACGTCAAGGACAACAAGAACAACATGAACTGGGCCGCCGACGGCCGCTTCGTCTCCATCCGCATGACCAACGACCTGCCCGAGGGTTCCTTCCTCGCCACCTGCCCCTTTGACGAGGAGTCGTACAAGGTCCCAAACACCGACAAGGAGTTCCGCGTCTGCCTCAACACCGACTACACCGGCACCAGCGTCAAGATGGTCAAGGACGTCACCACCGTCCAGGCCTGTGCCGAGCTCTGCTCCAACACCAAGGACTGCACCAAGTCCGTCCACGACAACATCAACAACGTCTGCCACATCAAGGGCGCCGAGCCCGCCAACTCGCTCTTCTGGGTCCAGGACAAGCAGTTCACCACCATCCACGTCCCCGAGACCTACAACCCTGCCGTCGAGGGCAAGTGGGGAGACCTCATCCGCCTGCCCGTCATCCCCGTCGCGGCCTACATCGTCCCCGCCTACCCCCAGCCCGACAGGCTGCTCTTCTTCTCCTCCTGGGGCAAGGACGCCTTTGGCGGCGCCTCTGGCATGACCCAGTACGGCGACTACAACTTCGCTACCGGCGAGATCTCCCAGCGCACCGTCACCAACACACACCACGACATGTTCTGCCCCGGCATCAGCCAGCTCCAGGACGGCCGCATCGTCGTCCAGGGCGGCTCCGACGCCGAGGCGGTCTCCATCTACGACCCAGCCACCAACAACTTCACCCGCGGCCCCGACATGAAGATTGCCCGCGGCTACCAGACCTCGACCACGCTGTCCAACGGCAAGATCTTCACCATTGGCGGCGCCTACTCGGGTCCCCGCGAAGGCAAGAACGGCGAGATGTACGACCCCGAGACCAACGAGTGGACCCTGCTCAACGGCGCTGACGTCAAGCCCATGCTCACCGTCGACCACGAGGGCATCTGGCGTGAGGACAACCACGCGTGGCTCTTTGGCTGGAAGAACGGCAGCGTCTACCAGGCCGGCCCCAGCAAGGACCAGCACTGGTACGGCACCGACGGCGACGGCTCCGTCATGAAGGCGGCCACCCGCGACGACCAGAACGCCATGTGCGGCGTCTGGGTCATGTACGACGCCGTCGCCGGCAAGATCCTCTCCGCCGGCGGCAGCCCCGACTACACGGACAGCGTCGCCAACAACCACGCCCACATCACCACCATTGGCGAGCCCAACAGCCCCGCCGAGGTCGAGCGTGTCGCCGACATGGCCTTCCCCCGCGGCTTCGCCAACGCCGTCGTCCTTCCCGACGGCCAGGTCCTCGTCACCGGCGGCCAGCGCAAGTCCCTCGTCTTCACCAACACGGACGGCATCCTCATTGCCGAGCTGTTCAACCCCGAGACCAAGGAGTGGAAGCAGATGGCGCCCATGGCCGTCCCCCGCAACTACCACTCCGTCTCCATCCTGATGCCCGACGCGACCGTCTTCTCCGGCGGCGGCGGCCTCTGCTACGTGCAGACCATCCTGGGCTCCACGGCCAAGTGCGACAAGACGGTCGACCACGCCGACGGCGAGATCTTCCAGCCGCCCTACCTCTTCAACGCGGACGGCACCCTCGCGGCGCGCCCCAACATTACCACCATCGGCACCGACCCCGTCAAGGCCGGTGCGACCATCACCTTCACGGTCGAGAACTGCGAGGGCCCGGCCAAGGTCGCGCTGATCCGCACCGGCAGCGTCACGCACTCGTCCAACACGGACCAGCGCCGCATTCCCCTCGACTTTCAGGTCAACGGCAACGAGTACTCGGGCAAGCTGCCCGAGGACTACGGCATCCTCCTCCCCGGCTACTACTACCTGTTCGTCTCGAACGCCAACGGCACCCCCAGCGTTGCCAAGACCGTCCACGTTGTTTTGTAAGCGTTGATTTACTGCTGGATGGATAGACTATAGACAAAAGCGACAGAAGGATAATACCCCCGATAGACTACTTAATGTATAGTATAAGGTCGCGCCAAATGATGCGATGGTACTGTGACGACGTAATGAAAGAAGACTAAGATTAGAACATGGTTGCTCGCGCCGTAACGTTGATGTGTGGCGACACGTTCCAGTGGGGGCCAGATTCAGCCCAAGTTTAGAGCCTCCAATCTACCTGTGACTGCGCATTCCGACTTGAAATCGACCGAGACCTGTGAGATTTCTGTACCTGGCGCGCCAACGACCGGTTCACCGACAAAGGGGCGGCGGCTGCTGGACAAAGCCAGCGGTCGCCGGCGTGGGGGATCAGCGGTGGCGTCGTCGGACGAGATGCCGGGAACGTCGACTGATTGGGCTGGTCTGCACGTGCATTGGACGCCGTGTCGACCGGCCGGCTGTTGTTCGTCCCAATGGTCAGCAAAGCTCCGGGGCGCGTCGAGTCTGCGACGGGAGCAGCGTCCTCCGAACGTTGTTGAATGGATGCTGCTGGCTGAAAGGTGAACGATGACGCCATGCTGCATTGTAAAGATAGCGAACGGTGGGGAACAGGCTCACCACGCGACCTGCTGTTCCCACAATGCGCCGAACATCGACCGTCTAGCGTCCCTGGCGCCGTCTCGCCAGAATACAGCGCTTGTTTCAGCGGTCGCCGGCGCTGAGCCACCTCCGCGTTCACAGACCTTCCGGGGAGGTCACCCTCACCGAGGTCTGTGGTGGTGAGATAGCCTTACCTTTCTTTGGCCTACCTAGGTTTGGTTTACGAACAGTGGCAGCCTCTCGAATCACACCACCAGAGATGGGCATTCTCAGCACTACCGAATTCTGCTCTTCATGCATACGACACGACCCTCATCTAATCCATGCAGCCCTCCCCCGCCGATGGCACGTCGCCGTCTTCGTCAGCTGAGAGAGGCTCGGTGTGCACGGCGGGCAAAGCAGCATCATCCCGACGGCCTCCCCGCGGCGGGCACTAAATCCCATACCCAGGCCTCTGGAGCAGGTCTCAGAAAGAAACGAGAAACGAACGACGGCGCAACTCCAATCTCCCCCTGGAAACTTGACTTTCTGGTATTCCTTTTCGGAGAGCGTCTGTGTGCGAGTGTGTGTGTTGCAACCGTCGAGCCGGCCGTTCGTTCGCCCCGCAAAATAAAGCCGATTACATCTCACAAGACTAGTCCCCGTCCCCCCCATGCCGTCCGTGATCAATGATCCCTCACTCTCATCCCCCCATGTTACGTACAGCGAGGGAAAATAAAACAACAAAACATCAACAAAAACACCAGCCCGCCCACCCTCGTCTCTGCCTCACCACGCACTTTCCTTATCGCACGCTTCCGTCTCCTCTTCTAGACCAAGCCGTAGAAGGCCATTCCAGCGCATACCCTTCCCCCCCCGCCGGCATCCGAGACCACGCGCCGCATCGGCCGATCTGTGACCTCGTGGGTGCCTACATCACACTTGGCGCGGCGTGACTATCCTTAGATCCAAAAAGTGCCTTGAGAGTGCCTGTCTGCCTTCCTCGTACTACAGCAAACGAAAGCCACACCCGACTGCACCCACTACGTACCAAACATTGCATCGTGCCTCGAGTACTCGGACCACTCCTCCAGCCGAAGACTAGCACGACAGCCACACCCGGGAACCACAGCACACACCCACGTTGTCCAGCTCGTCTCGCGAATTCTTCAACAACATTCCGGGCCCCCTTTTTCGTCACTCTCGGTCACCATCGCCGACTGCCCGAATCGAACCGATTCCGAACGATCACCAGCGCGCGACCGCGCTTCTTCTCCCTTCTCCCCTCCTCTTTCTCCCTGCCTCTCAGAATGTCGTCCCTCGAGGCAAAGATCGTCGTCCTCGGCTCCCAGAATGTCGGCAAGACGAGCCTCGTCATGCGATACTGCAAGGGCTCCTTCAACCCGGCACAGACGACGTCTACCGTCGGCGCGAGCTTCATGACCAAGCGCGTCGTCGACACCGATACCGACACCATGGTGCGCCTGCAGATCTGGGATACGGGTACGTCTTGCTCTCCCCAATGTTCTATACGTATCGACTAACAAACCCAGCCGGCCAGGAACGCTTCCGCTCCATATCGCGCCTCTACTACCGCGGCGCCAACGCCTGCATCCTCTGCTACTCCATCACGGACGCCCAGTCCTTCACCGAGATGGGCATCTGGCTGACCGAGCTGCGCCGCAACCTCCCCGGCGACGTCGTCCTGCACGTCGTCGGCACAAAGGCAGACATCGTCGCCCGCGACCCCTCCCGCCGCGAGGTGCCCTTCGAGCGCTGTATAGCCTACGTCGCCGAGAACCTCGCCCCGGGCCTGGCATCCACCCCGCCGCCCACGGCCACACCGACAGGCATGCCCTCGCTGCTGTCGTCCTCCGACCCGCGGACGTCCTCGTCGCAGGTGCACAGCCAGTTCGGCAGCGGCGGCGGCGGAGGCGAGCCGCGGAGCCCCTCGTCGAAGCGCAGCTCGGGCTTCTGGGGCCAGGAGGTCGGGTGGGACGCGTGCCACGAGATCAGCGCCGAGAGCGGCGAGGGCGTGGAGGAGGTGTTCCGCGTGGTGACGCGCAAGCTCGTCGAGCAGAACCGCAAGATGCAGCAGGCGCTGCTCATGGCGACGGCCACCCCCGGCACGCCGGGCTACGAGTCCGGTATGGACGGCGGCTACTTTGACGGCATGAACCCGCGCGGCAGCTTCCGCGTGGGACGGGACCGGCGCAGTTGGCTCTTCTCGCCCGGCTTCTCGCCCGCCGTCACAGTCGAGCAGGGGGGCACGGAGCAGAATACCGATGATGGTGCCGCTAAGGCGAGGAGGAAGTGTTGTTGAGTCAGGCTCTGGAAGATTGGGCCTTTCTTTCTGCAACATGAGACGACGGTACGAAGAGACGGATATTTGACGACTGTTTTTTTGGGCATTCTGCGACGAACGACACGATCCGGACTGGCTGAGGACATAATCATGCAGTACACGACAAACCACATTTCTGGATCAAGCATGGTGCGAGGCGTTTGGGCATGGACTGTTGGGCTTTTCTTCAAATGGGATCACGGCACAGGGTTTGATTTTCGCATGCGGCATCACTGCATGGCTGTTTTACGGTACTGGGTTTTACAGAGAGAGCATCTCTCGCGAGAAAGCATTGTTTTGGTGGCAAAGGGGTTTCCTTTCTATCCTTGTGTATAGTTTCATCATGAGCGCGGGCTGCATTCGTCATAGCATGGCTTGGCTCCATCTAATACCATCATGTCATCAAGGCCTTACGCCCGAGAGGCACCATTACCGCTCTGCTGTGCCTGTGCCTTCTTGGACTTGTCTACATCGTCGTCCACCACGGGCGCCGTCGGGATGTCGATCCCGCCGACCCTGTACTCTAGCCCTACATAAGCATCGCTGACGACGAGCACGTCGAGCTTCCTGCCCTGAGCGGCTTCGGGCACCTTGAAATTGGCGCGGGCCGTAGGCTTGGAGCCGACGGCGACGCTTCTGCCGGCGCCCTGAGACCAGCCCGCGCGCTTGACGGCGATGACCTCGTCCCGGGCCGCGTCGGCCAGTACGACGAACCAGCCTTCATTTTGCGGCTTTGGGAAGCGCGGTGCGTAGACATGGGCGTCGCGCTCCGTCAGGGGGTTCAGACGGCGGAGGTCGACGGACACCGACAGCGCGGTCGTCTCCGGGACCGACACGGCGAGGTTCGGGAGCTGTGCGACGGCCTTTGCGAAGCGAGGCTGCTGGTGCGGCGCGACGGAGAGCTTTTTCGCCAGCTGCGTAACTTTGCCCGGGGATCCCAGAGCGCCAATCTTGGCGAGGGTGAGGTCCGACGTGTCGTTCTTGAGCGTGTCCACGCCCACGCCGGGAAGAATGGAGGCCGGGTGGTCGGTGGGCCAGCGAGCCGACTTGATGCACTGCAGGAGCTTGATGAACTCGAGGCAACTGGAAAGGTGGCCCAGCTCCGTGAGGACGTCGATGGAGGCCTGGATAATACGGATGGCCTGGTCAAGCACGCTGGTCTGGTCACCGACGTAATCCGTGATGGGCAGGGAGATGCGCGACATGTGCGCCTGGAGCAGGAGGAAGGCCTTCACATGGGGGTCCCACATGGGCAGGCCAAAAGAGTTGCCAGAATAAGTCAGGTTGCGGGACAGCTCGTCGTTGATGAGGTCTTCGTTGTGGCGGACCGGGAGCTCGTCGTACTCGGTCGCGCGCGACATCCACGACAGCACATCGAGAAAAGACGCCTGGGCCTTGGCGTGCTTGACGAGGTGGCGGATGGTCTTGTGAGAGAGGTAGTAGTAACTCATAATCTTGCCAAAGGGCGTGGGGTCGACATCGCCGTTGGGGAACACCTCGACACAGCTGGACTTTGCCAGCTCACCCAGAGACTTGTCAATCATCTCAATCATGTAGTCGTTGGCCATCGTCTGCGCGGCGATGCTGTTGTGCTCCTCGGCGGAGATCTCGAGGCCGTAGTACGAGGGGTTCTTGTGCAGGCGGCGGAAGAAGAACGTCCATGTGAGGTAGTCCAGGGCGTCCTGCTTCGTGACGACAGTCTCGGCCGAGACTTCGGCGCACAAATGATTGTCGAGGACGGTGTGGAGGGAGGATTCCACGGGGAAGCCGGTGTGCAAAAAGTGCTTGTAAAAGTCCTTTTTGGCGTCTTGTGTAAAGATGCGCGCCACGCCCGAGTTGTCGAACTGCGGCCGGCCGGCGCGGCCCAGCATCTGGAGGACATCTGTCAGGTCCATGTCCTTGTAGCCCTCGATCTTGGCGTCATAAAACTGCGTGCCCTTGACGACGACGAGGTGAGCGGGCAAGTTAACGCCCCAGGCGAGGGTACTGGTCGCGACCAGGATCTGGATCTTGTTGTTGAGGAAGAGCTCTTCGGCGAGCTGGCGGTCAGACTCGACGAGACCGGCGTGGTGCAGGCCGATGCCGAAGCTGATGGCTTCCTTGAGGGCGTCGTCCTTGACGCGGGCGAGGTTGAGCTGCAGGTCGTCCTCGTCCATGTGGAGGAACCGTCGCGGGTTGTCCTCCATGCCGCAGTAGTTGATTAGGTCCTTGGCCGTCAGGCGGGTCTGCCTTCGAGACGGGACGAACACGATGACGGGCTTGTCGGGGCTGTGGGTCTTGACCGCGAGGAACGTCGGGCGGTTCATGGACTGCATCAACGGACAGAACCCCCTGGTCTCGGGGAAGCCGTCGATGTAGAGCTCCAGCGGGACGGGGCGGACCGAGTGTCGGAAGTTGAAAAGGCCCTCCTTGACGCCGAGCCAGTTGCCCAGGTCCGTCGCGTTCGCGCAGGCCGTCGACATGCCGAGCAGGCGGACCGAGTTCTTGATGGACGCCGCAATGTAGTTCATGCGCGAGACGATGATCTCCAGAATCGGGCCGCGGTCGCCGGCGAGCAGGTGGATCTCATCAATGATGACCAGGCTGACCTGGCGGACGTAGCCTCTCGTCTGCCAGCTACGGGAGATACCGTCCCACTTCTCAGGGGTGGTGATGATTACGTCGGCGTCCTTGATCGTGCGCGTGTCGGGCGTGTTGTCACCCGTCAGCTCGACCAGCTTGAGGCCGAGGGGCCGCGCAAGCCGGGCGCCCCAGTCCTTGACACGCTCGCGGACGAGGGCCTTCATGGGGGCGATGTAGACGACCTTTGACCCGGGGCGCTCCTTGAACGCCCACCACATGGCGAGCTCCGCCGCGACCGTCTTGCCGCTGCCCGTGGGCGAGCCGAGGAGGACATTTGCAGGCGTGTGGTAGAGGGTGTGGAAGATTTGCGTCTGCATGGGGTTGAAGAACTGGAAGCGCTGGGCGTAAATCTCCTCGAGGGCCGGGTTCTTCAGGGCGCTGATGGGCAGCGGCTGCAGGTTCAGGAGGTCGGTGTAGACGCTCTCCGTATCGGGGCGGATGAGGTGCTGGAAGGAGACGGGCGTGACCGTCTCGGCGCCGAGCCACCGGTCAGAGACCGCCCGCACGTAGATCTGGTTCGGCAGGGGGTCGGAGAGGGGAATGGTGAAGTTGAGCTCGTGGTCGTCGTGAATCTTTCTCCTGTTGAGGATGAAGAACTCGTGGTGGTAAATCTCGGACGTCTCTGAGTTCTCGACCCAGATGTAGTACGACTCGGACGTGCCGTGGACATGGTCGTTCCACTTGTAGTCTGGGTAGATAAACAGCTTGATGCGGAGAACGTCACGGTTAAGAGGGGCGATCTCAGCCTCGACGCTGACCGTGGAGAAGTTGTTGAGAATGTGGGCAATCTTCTTGCCGGCGCTCTGGTTGTGGACGAGGCTGCCAATCTCTGCGGGCTCCATGTCCCTCATGGCCTCGATCGACAGGTTGTCCTTGGCGTCGAGCTGGTTGAGCACCGACTTGGGAAAGTCGAACTGGTGCAGGGGGTGCTGGAACGCCCAGATGCGCTTCTCGATCGACTTGGCCAGCGTGAGCAGGACCAAGCACTGGTGGCCCCATCTCCTATTCAGGGCAATCATGAACAAGGCTCTGCAGATGCGGCCGGCCTGCTGGGCCACGTAGTTCAGGTCGTTGCCCAGCGCAAAGTCCTCCGGCTGGGCTCTGCAAATGTACGCCTGAAGCAGAATGTTCGTCTTGGCCTGGGGCGTGTCGATGCCGCTGTCGACCTCGCAGGGCACCACGTCATACTTCATCTTGGTAAGCTCCTTTTCCTCCGAGTCTCTCGACTGGATATTGTCAAACTCTCCGCTCATGCTAATCATTTTGAGGATGTCGGCCTCGGTGGCTTGCGGCCGCATCATGGTGTTGAAAATCTGGATGCTGGTGTGCAGGATGTAATACTGGCTTGCAATGCGGCCAATGTCCTTGCTGCGGAGCTCCTCGGTCACCTCGTTGAATATGATCATCTGGCTCTGCTGGAGCGTGCGGGCCGCCTGGATCGCTAGCGTGCGGCGCCTCTGGACGAGCGTCGGGTCGTCCCTGATCTCAGCCCACTCGATGCCGTAGCTCATGGGGCTCCGTTGCATGCGGACGAACAGGTACGAGTAGCCGATCCACTGGACGGCCTCGGGGATGGACGTCACCGTGCCCAGCGCGATCTCGGCGTTGAGGTTGTCGACCAGCTTCGTCGAGAACTTGGACTCGATCGGCTGCTGCTCCGTGACGGTGGTCAGGTAGTGGTGGAGCCTGTCCTGTGTCGTGCAAATCATGCCAATACCGGTGTCCTCGAACTGCGGACGACCGGCACGACCAAAGATTTGCAACACGTCGAGGATGCCGAGGTCGACAAACTTGCCGTCCTGGGCGCTGTAGACCTGGGTGCCCTTGATGACGACGGCCGCGGCGGGCAAGTTGACACCCCACGCGAGCGTCGCCGTACAGCAGAGCACTTTGAGGACTCCTTCAGCAAAGAGCCGCTCCATCAGGTTTCTGTCGGAACGGGCCATGCCGGCGTGGTGCACGCCGAGACCTTTTGGGATCAGCTCGCGCAGGTCCCGCGCCTTGGACGACTTCATATCGCGCACCGCGTTCTCGTACCCGGGATGCATGGTCGGGTCGAGGAGATCGACGCAAAAGTCTTCCACGGCCTTCTCGTACAGCATCTTGGCCGTGGCCATGGTGTCTCTCCGCGAGTGCACAAATACCATGACCTGGTGGTCCCGCTGGAGCATGTCTCTGACCTTTTCGAAGGCGACCTGGTCCAGGTTCTCCTTGGACTGCTTCGAGCCGGCCTTGCCCTTGACGCCGATGAAGTGCTGCTCCAGCGGCACGGGGCGGAAGGAGGCGTCAAAGTAAAAGAGACCCTGGTACCGGTTGACCTTGAGGAAGTCGGCCACATCAATGTAGTTGGGGAGCGTGGCACTCAGACCGACGATGCGGATCAGCGACTGGGTGCTTTCCACCTGGCGCTCCGTTCTGGCAACGAGCGACTCCAGCACAGCACCGCGTTCGTCGTGAAGCATGTGAACCTCGTCGATGATGAGGAGGCGGACCTTTTGCACCAGCTCGGTGTCGCCGGTGCCCTTTCTCGTGACGACGTCCCATTTCTCAGGGGTCGTGACGATGATTTGCGTCTGGACGATCTCGGCCTTGGTCAGGTGCATGTCTCCGGTGAACTCGCGGCACTTGATGCCAAGCCAGGCCAGTCGCTTGCCGAGCTTCTCGGTGACTTCCGCCGCGAGCGCCTTCATCGGGGCGACGTAGACGATCTTGAAGTCTTGCGCGTCGACTGCAAAGTCTGTGGTGGCCGGGTCCTCGATGGGATTGGGCGTGCAGTAGTGGCCGATGGTTTGCAGGATGGTGAGCATGGCGGCGTCCGTTTTACCCTGCACCCGTCAGTATCACCACAGCTTGAGGGGATGACAACTTACAGCACCAGTGGGCGCGCAGATGAGCATGTTCTCGTTCGTCCTGTATGCCACCGGATGCACCAGACTCTGCATGCGGTTGAGCGTCTTGTACCCCTTGAAGGTCCCGCGGCAGAGGCCATCCATGTCGGATATCTTGACCAGCTTCTGGCCGGGGCCCAGGACGCCCTTCTTTCCCGCAGGAATGGCGTACTCTTCGTACTTTTCGAACTGCAGCCTCTCACTCCCCGTGGGGAGCGCGTACTTCTTGCCAGAGTGGCTGAGAGAGTTCCCGGCATTGTACGCCTTGTAGACGTGGGGGTACTGAATCTCCTTGGTCATGGCCGGAGCGAGGGCCGCATTCTTGTGCTCGTAGTCCTGGCGTCTCAGCGCCTCCTCGCGCTGGGATTTGGTCAACAGTCGCCCAGTCGCCTCCTGGTCCCCCTGTGACTTGACGGCGGTCACAATCTCGTCGCGGTGACCGAGCAGCTCAATGATGAAGTCAAAGTCATCAAAGCCGATGAGGTCAGCCAGCTGCGACTGCAGCTCCTCGTCGCCACGGCCCGAGGTCAGCACGCTCATGACCTGGCTCTGGAACACATCCTCGGCCAGGCCATTCTTCGCAGCAATGCCAGAGCACTTGCTCGCAAACCAGGCAGCGCCGTACGCGCCGTCTCCGTTGAGTGCGTCCGGGCCGTCGAGCTGGTCACTGCTGTAGTCGTCTTCGTCGTCGTCTTCGATAAAATCCCACACGTCCTGTGCGCCGTTTCCTGAGGAGTACCCCTCGTAGTCGTCGTCAAAGTCCACTTCAGATGGTGGCGCGGACGGCAGCTTCAGACCGGCCAGGGCCGTCTTCATGGCTTCGAATTGAGCCCGCCATTGGGCTTCAGCGGTGTCGAGGTCTGCGGGTGCCATTGTGAGTGAGTGTTGTATGAGATATGAGTGGTGATGGACTCGAGTATCCGTCGACGACGATGAGATGTCATCTTCATGGCACTGCACTAAACGCTGATAGAGGAGTCATTCACCGAGCAAAGTGGGGCGAACCAGCCTGCAGTGTCGTCTCTGCAGCAGTGGTGTCGTTCAGCCAGTGACGTCCGTCTGTTGGTGGGGTTCTGGCCGTCCCCCGCCAGGCACTCGAGACACTGTACGGATGCAGCGCTGACCGCCACCCTCCACTGATGTGGACGGAGGTGAGGGCCATCCGAGCCTCCGACGACCATAGGTTGTCCTTTATGCATAAGCCCGCCCAGCCATTGACATGCTGGACCTGATGAGGCAAGGTACGCCATCATGCCGTAAATCCAGACGTCGACCCCCTGTAGCGAACTCAAAGGGCACCCATCCACGCCAGCACGCCAGGTCGGGTGCCGCACCACCTTAATTGCTCTGCAGCCTGGAGGGGCAGAGCCAGGCCAAGTTCCCCTACTTTAGTGGGCATGTGATGTATCGCCCGCCCAAGACAGCGGCCTGCCGTGCGGCCAATCCCACCATAAACCTTGACGTCGCGGAGACGTTCTCCATCTTCCTCCAACTTGGACAATCCCCTTTCTCCATTTCTCATATCAATTCCGCCAACTCCTGACATTTACCCCCGCGATACCGCCCTTTGCCTCACCCGACGACCTCGAATCGCGTTGACACACAACACCGCACAGCGCATCGCCCACACGACACCGACTTGTTCCCCCGCCCCTGAAATACCGCCGTAAGTCCAGTCGGACCTCCCCTCCCGGCCTAGACCGCCACAGGCACCACGACGATGACGATAAACTGACAGAGCAAATCGACCAGAAAATGAAGCTTCACTACATTGGCGTACGTCGACCGTCCACGCGCACTGCTCTCCGGCACAACCCGCTGACGCCATGCGCCCCCGTGTAGATCCTCCGCAACGACAGCAAGCCGGCTGTCGAGCTGTGCAGTGAGATGGAGCTGTCGGCATACTCGCGATTCACAAGAAGTACGTTTGCGACAGCACCACGGACATGGGCAGCAGCCTCGCAGACAGGCACCAGCGCTGACAGGATTGCGCCGCAGACAGCTATGCTGAGTTCATGACCCTCTTCTCCAAGAAGGTTGCCGAGTCTACCCGTCCCGGCCAGAGACAGGATATCGAGGAGGGCGACAACACGTTCCACTGCGTGGGAAGGAGCGAAGGCATCTGCGGCGTGTAAGACGTTTTGTCCTGTGTAAAGTGCGGCGGCTGACCATACGGCGTAGCATCATTTCCGACCACCAATACCCCAGTCTAGTAGCCCACCAGCTTCTCTCCAAGATCGTCGACGAGTTCCTCACCAAGCACCCGCGCTCCACGTGGGCCACCGGCGAGCCCAAGCTCGCCCTCCCCGAACTCAAGGAGTACCTCACCAAGTACCAAGACCCCCAGCAGGCCGACTCCATTCTTAAGATCCAAAAGGAGCTCGACGAGACCAAGATTGTCCTGCACAAGACCATCCAGAGCGTGCTGGAGCGCGGCGAGAAAATTGACGACCTGGTCGCCAAGAGTGACGGCCTGAGCTCCCAGAGCAAGATGTTTTACCGTGGGTCTGCCGGTGAATTCACAGGAGGGCTTAGACTAACACACCCAAAGAACAGGCAAAGAAGCAAAACTCGTGCTGCATCGTCATGTAAAGCTGGTCTTCTCGTAACCCCCTTATCCTCATCCTCCTTGGTCATTTCACGTCTGGCGTTGGACGTTTGGACTCGTTTCAGCATAAACACTCGCTCCGGTCACGCTCGCTAGGATTGCAATGACAGAAACATCTTGCAGAGTCGGGCCTTTCGAATGCCTCATCAGTCTTGTGGAATGAAGGCCCGTGTTCATATTTCCGCAACTTGTGAACGATAGTTCAGGAATAATACAACATTGTGTGAACACCCCTGAGACATCCCTTGGCAGTGACATACTTCACATTGGCGCTTAGTCACGCGGCGGCACATCCAAACTCATCAGAATTTATTTGTATAGGTTTTAAGCTTTAGGATTATCTACCCAAAAAGCTTCCGTCGATCATGGATGATTCAAGACTGGATAAAAATGAACAAATCAGACTGCCCGTCCAATGTACGCGCCGCGCCCCTAGAGGTAAACCCCTTGAACAGTGGTATCGATGCGACAACCCTCGAGGTTGTATTAGAGAAAATGGAACAACAAACAACACGCCCCCCAGTGTCCTCTCAAAGTGTTTGTCAAAGTCGCTTGCAGACCGTTTTTTCTTTTGGTTGAACCCACACACACACCGCTCAAATCAAACAAATGAAACAAGAAAAAGCAGCCCAGCTCTCCAAGCATAATCGTCTCGACGCAAAAAAAGTGGTCCTCCAGAGTAATAGGGCTTCGAGAATGTAATAGTCAAAAGGGGTGATTTTGAACATGACGGCCTGGGCGTCGAACGAGTGGACGAAGGGAATCGTGAAAAGAAGTGTCCGTGAAGTGGGAAGGTCGTGATAGTGTTGTCGCATAAAGGGACATAATAGTGGCGAAGGCGATCATTCTCCCTCGACAATGATGCGCTCGCTCTTGCGGTTCTGCGCAATCTGCTGCTCAAACGTCTCCCCGGGGCTGATGAGCGTCGGCGTCGAGCTCTTTGTCGACGAGAGGCGCTCGTTTCTGCCAATAGTGACCGTGTTCACGCTCACGGGGCTCCTCATGCTGGGGCTTCCGGAGGGAAGGGCCGGCGTCTTGAGCGGCCGGAGCATCCGGCGCTGCGACCTTGAGATGCTGATCTGGCGGGCAATGGAGATCTCGACGGCAGCCTTCAGCGCGTCGTCGGGCTCCGACTCGTCAAGGGACGGCTTTGTGACATGCGTGTGGGCCGACGAGACGGATGCGGGCGATCGGTCCTTGGCGCTCGGGGCCGCGCTCGAGGGCGCCGTGGAGTCGGACGGCGTAATCATCTGCCACGCGGGCTCGTAAATGGTCGGCTTCAGCTGCTCCGTCAGGTGAATCTCCTCCGACTCCCGATCGTCGGTGGGAGAGTCGAGGAGGAGACCGGACTGCTCGGGCCCGAAGGCGTAACCGATCGGCACGTCCTGGGGCGCCCTCATCGAGTCGGGGGTCGCGGTCCTGGCTCGTCCCGAGGCCTCCGCCTTCACGGCCTCGAGGTAGTAGCGGGGTCGCGGAGGGTCGAAGCTGGACCTCGACGGGGACGGGAACGGCGACGTGTGCGAGCGGTGGCGGGGCGACGCGGGCGGGTTGTTGGCCGATTCCGAGGGCGTCGCCGGGAACAACGACAGCGAAAAGGCTGGCGACTTGAGAGGTTGCGGCGACGTCGCGCTCCTGCCCCTCATCCGCTCCTTCTCCTCCTCCTCCTTCATGACCTGGTCGTTAATCGTCTTGAGCCTGTCCAGCGTGGCCTGCCGCCTCGCCAACAACGCAGACGCCCCCTGTTGTTGCTGCTGTTGCTGCGCCTGCTGTCCCGGCGGTCCTTGCGGCTGCAGGATGCCGCCAAACATGACGCTATACCGCTCCATGTTGATGCTCGGGATCTCCACGTCCAAAAAGTTTCCTGCGGGCTTCGTCGGGAGCGCGGGCACATGCATCGATACGTGCACCGGCGCCGAAATGTCCGACTTCTTCACCTTTTCACGGGTCGACCGTGTTGATGCCATCCTGCTGAGCAGCTTTGGCGGCTTCTGCTCCTTCGGGCTGGGCGGCGCGGCCATCGGCCCCGCGGTTTGTGAGCGGACCATGGCCGGTTTGCTGTCCCCCGGTCTCCTCTCGGTGTTTCGTCTTCCCAGATCAGTCGCCTGGTTGCTCGGCGGTAGGCTCTCAAACTCCCGGGTGCTGGCCATTGGTTGCTGGAGGTTCATTGGTTGTGAGATGGCGACGGGTGATGAGGCGAGCCTCTTGCTCTTTGAGCGTCCAAATAACTTCCATCGCCCCGACTTCTGTTTCGGCGCCGGTACGGGTTCCGCGGTCTCCATCGGCGAGGGTAGAGGCTCTGGTGAGGCTCTCATCATGCTGGTGCTCATGCTCGACGCCTGCGGTTGCCAGTCGTTTCTCGGCTGTGCGGGTGGTGGCGGCGGCGACGAGAACTCGGGCGGGATGTGAGTTGGGCTTCCTATTGCCATGCCAATCGCAATCGTTCCCATGTTGCTGTCCATCGAGTCTGGCGTCTGCGTCCTGACGGTGAATGTCCGAGCCGGTGAAAAGTCGCCGGGACTCTCTACCGGGGATGCTGGGTTGTCCCGTATCGGGATGTGGTACGATTTGAAGCCTCCGCGCGCCGACGACTGAGGCCTGATGTACATGTCATCCTTGGAAATCCGCCTGTCGGCAAAAGACCTGAAGCTGGCGGTGCTGTTGTTATGAGGGGAGAGCCCTCCGCTGGTGCTCGGCCGCTCGGCCATTGTTGATGATGCCTTGGAGCGAGGAGGCGTAGGCAGCGGGCGATGGCGGTACGTGTTACGAGCTTCGACGACGGCGGCGGCGGCGTCGGCGGCAGCACCCTCTGAGGAGAAGGAGGGCACGCTCTCGTTTTGAGAGAGGCTCGAGTCTTCCTTGGCCAGTTGGAAACTTGACACAAGACCCGGCTCCCCCAGGACGGGGGACTCTGGGCCGTGCGTCTGCGCACCACCGGGGGCCCCTCCACCAGTCCTCATGCTCTTCATAGATCTGGAACGGTTGACCAATTTGAACATGCTCCTCCGATGGTGCGTAGCAGGAAACCTCACAATGCTAGCGCCTGGCCGATCCTTGTTGACAGGGCTGGAAAGCAAGCAAAGCAGGCGGGCTGCCCAGGACGTGGAGCGGGGTGTTGGGTTTCGAAAAAGGAGATGATGAGAGGCGATTTGCAGAACTAGCGGCCGGGAGAGACTTCCAGGTTGGATCGTAGTTTATCTCTCTGAGAAAGTAGAGGGAATGGGCGGAAGAAAAAGGTTGATTGAGCGGGAAAAAAAACAAGACACACAGAGACCCGACGAAAATAGAGAGTAGACCCAAAACCTCCCCAACCCGGTTGCCTGTCGTACCCATACGGCATGCAAAAGACAGGAGATGACCCAGACTGGGGGTCCCTTCGACTTAACTTTACTTTGATATCATTCACTCTCGAGAGTCGCCTCTCCCGCGGCCGGGCGACCCAGAGCCCGCAGCCCGCAGCCCAGAAGCCCAGAAGCACTCTGTTCTCGCCCCCAGCACGCGACTCGCAACTTTGTCGCCTGTTTGAGATTGATAGGACGGATATTTTAGGGGGGGCTGATCAACACAAGGATGACGAACCTCCCATCCTGTCCATGGGGTGGTCTGTGGATCAAGGGTCCCGGTCGTTTGCGAACGATAAGTCGCGTATCTTCTGCGGTCGAGTGGAGGTTGTGCGGTTTCGTGTGTCAGACTAGCGAGAACTGTAGGGAAGACGGCGGCGAAGCATGATTAACGGAGTCGTCAGCTGCATGGCATGGGCGGCCGAGAGGTCCAGAAGCATTTCACGGTCTGATTTTGTTTTGACACTGCCGTGCGCCCAGGGCTGCTGGCTTGCTGGCTCGGGGGTCTTGTGATATGCAGTACCTGCAGTAGGTGTCGGAGGGAGGGGAGCTCGAGAATAGCCTCATGTCGTGTTGCCGCGTCTGGTCATCTCCCGCCCCCATCGCGCGCGGCGGTTGCCGGCGAATGACCCAACATCGTTCTGGGTCCCTCATCACAAACCTCATCAGAGGCAATTTGAGTTCAAATTGACGACGCCCACAACCTGACGGTGCCCTTGTCGAATCGTGCCGTACCATGCCGCTAGAGGGGGGAGGGATTCGAGAAGGATGGAAAGAAGAGGAGGGTCGCATCCGTGCTCGGTCTGCGGGACATCCTTGGTTGGTTGGGTTACCCCGGCCCGGGGGACAAGCCTCAGGGTCGTCCCTGTCAGACCGCACGTCCTCTCGTCGTGGTTACGCCCCGACCGCTCAAGCCCAAGCCTCGATGAAATCGATCCGCAACGCTGGGGGGAAGGACGGCTTTGCGACAACTGACCGTTGACGTCGTCGTCGCCTGGTTAGTCTCCATGGCGAATTGGACTGCCGGGATCCGAAGATGAAGCGATGGGACTGGCCCGTCTGGACGTCGCTTTGCTGCCCACAGGCCTGAGTCGCCTGCCGTCCAGACTCGCCGTGCATCGTCAACGGTCGCTGGGCTGAAGATTGCTTCATTTGAAGTTCAATCAAACAACCGATGCCGCCAGCGAATGAGAGTTACACGACGTTGCAGTCGCGGATCCTCTCCGCGCCAAAGACTCATTAACGGCGCCCTGCCCGCGCATACTCCGATCCCCCACTCTGACATCAAACGGGTCTCTGGTTTAAAATGAAAGGATCGGAGACGTTGTTGCTCATCCGGCTTCCCACCAACCACGGTCCGCAATCAAGGAAACAACCTTCTCACACAAGCTCTCTGCCCGCCCAGCGTGACGCCAGCGCAGTGCAGTGTAATATCTCAAATCTTGGAGATTTCCCGGCTGATTCTCCCACCGCTTGTTTTCTGTCGGACCCATGGGCCGTTGCCTTGCTAGACCTCCGGGCATAACAACCCGTTGTGTCGCTCGTGCCGTCCTTGCGATCGACCAACAATGCGATGGCAATGCGATGGCAGCGCGATTGCGACCGGCTCGCAATGCTGGCCAAGCCACCGCGCGTGTTCGCACCCACGAGGTCGGGTGCTGTTGGTGCACGCTGTTGCTGAATAAGTCCGCCGCGAACCGTGTCAGCATCCCAACGACTCTGTGGGCTCCTAGCCCTTAGGGCCGTCGTCTCGTGTATGCGACCCGGTATTCCAGAGTGACAGGTACACCGTCCCAAAAAAGCGCACTCTGACCGCGTAGCATTAAAAAAGCGTCGTATTGAAACAGACTTCCTGGGTCACGAAGCGCTATTGCCAGGCGTCGCCGAATATTGGGGGTTTGGCTCTCGCTTGCTTTTAGGCGTGCTCTGTCTGCGCTTGGGCCGTGTGCTTCTTGCTTCTCCCAGTCGACGATAGGCCCATAGTCGGATCATGTCCTGGGTTCTTGAGATGACATTTACGGATCGCTGCACATCCAGGAGCTCTGCGCGCGACAAGGCTGAACGTGACCGGGCTTCTGAGGGAGTCAGGAGGACTGGAGGATGCGACGAGGCTGCCCAGCGAGTGGGTTTCATGTGTCTTGTCCGGGGTCGACGGCCGACTGATCGTCTCAAGATTGCAAATTCGCGGGATCTGCTTTGTGGCCGGAGCGCAGACTGTCGATAAGAAAAAGCTCCGACGTTCCAGTCGCTTCTGATGTCGTCTATGATGAAGGTGTCAAAGTCTGCCCCTGGAGGCGCCCTAGCCAAACATGCCCTGGTAGCGTCCCTGGTCACATCCAGGAGCCTGACGGACGCCAGGAGAACCAAACTTGTTTGATGGTGAACCACAAACCATTCTTCCAAGGTTCGTCTGAAGGCGCTGACTTTATCGCTGCTACCGGGCTGTTGATGTGGTGATGGTTTAGTTCAGCGCTTCTAAGCCGTGAACCTGCATGCGCTGGGAGCCGCAGCACCGTCCGAGGGCTGGATGCGTCGACCCAAGGGAAGAGGCTCAAGAACCACGCTTCCTCTGCCGACGTGCTTCTCGATGCCCAGCCGCAATCCTCCCGTCCATTCTTCAGCCTTGTATGCCGGTCGTCTGGCTGTGTGTAAGACGCAGGTGCTGAGGCCGATGGGATGACAAGAGGATCAGGCAAGGAGTGATGCTGCGGATTCAAGCGTAACGCAGCCCCAGCCGACGATCCGTTGACAATGTTGCATCCCGTCCGCCGTTCCTGGGAGAGCTGAAAGAAACAATTCGCCTCACCCTTCTGCAAGCATCCGATGAGCAAGAGGGCCAGGCCTTTATCGTTATTTGCAGCAGCCCACAACGGAGAGCCAGCCGGCTGGCCCAGAGCAGACCGGGACCGAGCTGGACGGAAAGCATGCCATCCAACGGAGGGCGAGTTGTGCTCCAGACCACGAGCGGCAGCGCGAGCGGACTTCCGTCGTCGGTGCCTCGATGTTGCCCTCTTGCAGCTGCGCGCCGTCAGTCCCAATGGGGTGTTGAGTTCACGCAGTTGCAGGCCTGAGAGTCTGCCGGCAGGCTTGGCACGACATGGGGCTCATCGTGGCTGGCGGCAGTAGGTGGCTGATGCATTGCCGTGGCGCAAATTCATGCATTCTGAAGCGGAATCGCGTCACTGCCGGCCGCACGGTGCTTAGACAGGCCAATTGGCACAGTCACCCCGCCATCACGTGATGGCAGCATTTGGCGGGGCAGAGTCCGCAGTGAAGCTGGACGAAGGCAGTTCCTTGTTGTCGCAGAGCCCGTCTTTTTGGGGGCGGACGCTAAATGGTGTTTGCCGTGGATAGCAGGCCTGTTAATACTGCTAACGTGAGTCGAGGTAGGGAACCATCTTGCGGTAAGATATTTGGCCCCAAAGGCGGTGATGGAATGGCCCGGCGGATCACCCCTATGGAGACCGGCCGAGCTTTCTCCCCCTGGTGTGGAGGACGATTGGCCGAGGTCGCAATGGCAACGGTCAACAAATGGACTGACCGACTGACTGACTGATGAGGCTGGTGATGTGTGCAAGCAGACGATGCTCCTGCCGCTGCTACTGTTTCTGTTGCTGCTGCTGCTGCTGCTGCTCCTGAGCCCGGGCCTGCGGGATAAACACAAATGCCAAAATGATGGGATCAGGTACACTGCAGGTAAGGTAGCAGAGCACAAAGCCGGCTTGGGAGGCGGTGGTCGCCTGGGAAGCCAGACAGAGTCACCACCCCGCCGCATGAATCCAGGACAAAGCAGCCCGTGGCAAGTGGAAGGGACCAGAAACACTTGTATTCGCCTAGTTGCGACCCGTGCTGAAGAAAGTACCCCGCCCCGCGGCGCTCGCCCCGGTGACGACCTCTCAGTTCATAGCGGTGTACCCCGCCCGGCCCGCTGGACCTAAAAATTGATGTATCTCTAAGAGGGGCAGGTCAGGCAGGAGGGCGACCAAGAAACACATCTCAACCCGAAATTCCTCCCTCCAATATCCCACCACACCGCGTCAAAGCTTGGGCTGCTGCACTCACACTCTTCGACTGAAGCTTCTTGTCTCTTTTTTTCCCGTATTTGCATCAGCGAGCACCAGGTTTCCTTCCACTCCTTCACCATGTCGTGGCAAGGTAAGCAGAGCAACGGCCCAGCTCTGTCCAGAGAGAGGCCATCCCCGAAAACCCCCACCTTTGCCGAAACAGAGAGCTAACCTGTCGCCTTCGTCACAGCTTATGTTGACACCAGGTAGCCGCGCACCAGAGCTCTCCCCCTTTCCCATCCCGCGCCCGTCCCGTCACGGGCACCCGATGGGAGTTACACGGACGATCATGGCTGACATGGACTTTGCAGCCTCGTCGGCACTGGCCACATTGACAAGGCCGCCATCATCAGCATCGCTGGCGACAGCACGTGGGCGTCGACCGCCGGCTTCACGGTATGTCGCGGTGTTCTGTCTCTAAACATGCCGCCGGATGCTGACTACGCTGGTGCACACAGCTTGCCGCCAACGAGATGAAGGTCATCTCCGACATTGTCAAGGGAGACGCCGGCGCCAAGGACAAGGCCTTCGCCGACGGTCTCTACATTGCCGGTGACAGATTCGTCATGGCCCGCGCCGAGGACGGCACCATCTACGCAAGAAAGGTTGGCATCACAAGCCCTGAGAAGAGGCCCAGAGGACTGACTTCAAGCCAGGGACGTGACGGCATCGCCGTCGCCAAGACCAACCAGGCCATCCTCGTCGGCCACCACAACGAGAACCAGCAGGGTGGCAACGCAAACCAGGCGGTGCAGAAGCTGGCGGACTACCTGGTCGGTGTCAACTACTAAGTGTTGCGAGCGTGGAAGAGCGGCGGAGGGTGGACGGGCGGCCCATCTGAAGGCGCCCTTGGAGTTTTACCGTGTGCGAGGCAGGCTGGGCATCTCGCTCCCACACACACGACGAGGATTTGACATACGAATCGACGAACACTAGATTAGCAAGAGTTACCAATGGCGGGATCTTTGCTTAGCCACGGCCATGTCCGGAACAGAGTCCCTGAATCATGCACCACAAGGTAATGCGGAGTTCTTTCGTACAGTCATTATCTTGACACTTTGGCCAAATCGATACACCTCGACGTATGATACATGTTCTGGAGAGACCAACACGCTCAAATCCAGCTGCGCCGTTCTGTGGTATACAACCCGTCTATACGCTGTCCCATTCCGACCAACCCAATAAGTGCGCCGTAACTTCAGATATCGTGTGACTAGACAGGCAGCTCCGCGTTTCGTCGACCAACACCAGACCGGTCGACCGCGACCCCAATGTACGGTCCAATAACGGGTATGTTCCTCGCGAACGCCGCAATCGTGCCCAAAAAGTCACCAAAAAGAACCATTATGCCGTAGAGCTCAACACAGAAGCCGATGAGGGGCCATCGCAACAGGATCAGGGCGAGACCGCCAAAGAAGGCCGCCGTTCCCTTTGCCTTTTGTTTACGCGCGAAGAAGAGGAGCGTCTTTTGCGGTCCGATGATTATCGTCAGGCCGATCAGGAAGAGGATCTGCGGCCGCGTCGGTCAGTTGGGTCGCACGTCAGCGTTTCAAGGGGGCAGATCGTACGTTTCCCATGGCAAGCCTGCAACAGACCGTCAGCTTCATCTCAACAGACTCGTGTGCGGGAAAAGGGGGACGTACATGGCTCGGTCAAAGAAGAGCATCACTCCTCCGATGAGGAAGAAACCTCCTGAACCGGCGTCAGCTCCGATAGACCACCAATGCGCCAGAGCTTGGATAGGGCGCAAACCTACCACCAGAGCAGAAAATGACCCCAATCTCTGTAATTCATGTCAGCGACCGTCCAGAACGGGCAGCGAGGCCTAGGCAGCGTCGTGATGCGGCCGGCGTGGAGCTCCGCGGGTCGACGTACTCTGGGAATCCGACATCCACATCGACGCCATCTTGCACGGTTTGGTTGACTGTCGAGTCGGATGGGCTTGGTTTGATATCGGGGTTTATTCGAGTGATTCAATGCGAGCCACAGGTGACTTGTGAGACTCGACACGCAAACGTATGAAGGCCAAGGAGTTGCTGATCTGTAGCTAACTGGCGGGAGCAGACGACAACTTTTAGATTTAAGACCAGATCACTACTACACTAGGAGGAAACAAAGCCAGCGTTCCTGCCACGAAACAGGGGTTGCGCTGCTGCTGCCCGCGCTGTCACGGATCATTTGGGGGATGGGACAACGCGCTAAAAATGCGCTGCGAGGGTTGGCCACGGCATTTGGACCAATGGCAGCGGGGGGCAGACCTCGGTGGGGGTCGTGGGTGCTGATTTAACCCACGCTCACCTGTGGAAAATTTAGATGCTTCAACTCACCATCCTCACAACCATGGAGCTCACAACGACCGTCGCATGAACCGCCAGCTGGCGAGATTGCGGTTTATGCCAACGTGCTTCTCGACGCGGCATGTTTGTTGACATTTGTCTGCTGAAGCTGCAACTCAAACACGAGTTAACGGGCACACGAGCAAGCTCACAATATGGGCAGTCGATGGACGCGGCAAGTGTCAATTATCTAATTCGCCGCGGCGGCCGTAGCCTCGAGCTATGGCAACTGAGTATCGTCTCCCATACGTTCTCGGTAATCTGTCGATTCACAGGCGGAGAACAATCTCTGATCACGATTAAGCCGGAGTGTCATCTAGCACCCTTTGCTGAAAGGCGGAGGGCTGTGTAGTTGAGATTTGACTTTGTTGGTCGCACATATCCCAGCTGGTTGTACTGTTTTGAATACAATTCGTTTCCCATGCTCCAAGTCCCAAACAACGCGATGCCGTAACGCCTTCGCCGTGACTCCGCAAAGCAGATAACCCATTGACGCCAACTTATTTGAGAACGGTGTGCGCTCCACGCGCCTCCAGGAACTGCTCCGCCGCGCCCTGGGGCAGCGTGCGAATCAGGCCAAACACCTCCTTGTCGTGGTACCGCAGCCGCGTCTTGGGGTCGAGGTACGGCGCGGGCAGGCCCGTGATGTCGCAGTACCGCTTTGTGTGTGCCAGTGACGGCGCCGACTCGATGTTGGTGTACGTGACGGCCGGCGCGGCGCCTCCGTTGGGCTTCAGGCTCTTCTCGAGAACGAGCTTGGACAGGCTGCGCGAGGCCTGGGCCAGGTTCGGCGGCAGGCCAGAGGCGTCCTTGCCGGTGGCCGGCGTCGAGGTGCCGCTCGTGGAGAGGCCGTCGTCTTGCTGACCGGCAGCCGGGGTGCCGGCGCCGCTGTTGTCATCCTGTTGCGGGGTCGCCATGGCCGAGGCTTCGCGACGGGAGGCATCGCCGAGGATGGTCTTGATGTTCTTGTTGCGGCGCTGGTTGGGGCGCCAGGACGGGTTGCGGAAGCTCTTGTGGATTGAGTGGATGTCGATCTCGTCGAGGAGGGCCTGGTGGGCGATTTGCGCCTCCGTCTGCTCTTTTGGTGCCGCCATCATGTGCTTTACGTAGAAAAGGTTGGGTGAGATGTTTCGCGCAGGTCGTCATAGGCGTTGCGGATCGAATTGAGGGCGACGGGATGACGGTGCTGCTGGTTGAGGCAGTGGCAGGGGAGCTTATTCTGCCGCGGCTTACCGCTTATTCGGTGTGCTCGGTGTACTCGGGTACCTCTGCAACTGTCCTGGCGGGGGTCGTAGCGTCAAGTAAACAAACGAACCACCTTCACGCACAGCAGCGAAAGCAAGATGGTAGGCCAATGTGATGAGTCTATTAGTTTCAACAAGCTGACACCCGAACAGGAGAGCCCACACGAGCACCAGCAGAACCTTCTGCTTTCCCGCGTCATCACCAATGTGGTATGTTTACCAGGCAGACTGCGCAGCATCGCGACTTACACGACGCAGGAGAAACTCAACGAGGCCGTTATGGTCATGAACAAGTCCTTGCAGGTAATGAAATCACATTGACATGCAGACGTCCGGTCTGACTGTGACAGGAAATCAACATCCAAAACATGAACGTCGAGCTTGTCGCTCAAATGTTCAAGAACTACCAGTCCAACGTCCTCTTCCATCTTGAGGGTATGTCCGCCTGCATCTCTTCTGCTCACATCTGCTCATTCGCATTAGCAACGGACAACTTGAAGCCGCCTTCATAGATTTCCTGGGATTTTCTTTGGGGTGATGGATGATCAATGAGATATGATGAGACGAGCTGGCGAGAAGACCAAGAGGTCATGGCAGAATACCCCAGAAGAGACTGAATACACACTATGGTTAAACTGATTGACTTCTTGCTATTTCTTTGAATAAAAAGCATCCACGGATGTGGTCACCTCCCCCAGACTCAAGTCATGCTGTCCGGGCACCTGTGACCACTAACAGCTACGCCGCAGCACGTCCCGACCCACTAAATTTTACAGCCTCGTAGCTCAGGTAGCCTCGCAAGACGGCGCATCGCGACTTGAACACGACGACCGAACAGACGCATTGAACGAGACACAACTGACGCGGCCCCTTCGAGACAACCTGCAACGGCCCAGACGATTGAATCCCATCCGCTTCGAATCGACTCACACCCTCGGCATGGTCAGTCGCATCGCGACAGCCTAGACCCTTCAACGAGCATCGCGATGGCGCCCTCAGCAACCGAGGAGCTCCCTCCTCTTAAGGGACCGCCCGAGAGGACGTATCCGCCCGCCAAGATATTCCCGGTGAAGGAGGCAAAGTTTGAGAAGCCGATTGCCGTACAGCATGATGGAAGAGAAAAGGCAGCGGCGCACCCGGGTGCAGCCATCGTCATCGACAACGGTGAGCACGACGACAGCGAGCAAGGATTGCCCGCCCGCTGACAATCACAGGTTCATCGGCAGTGCGCGCTGGCTGGTCCTTCGAAGAGAAGCCCAGGCTGAACATCCCCCCGATTATGTCCAAATACCGCGACCGGAAGGCTGGCAAGACGTACTCCTTCGCCGGCAGCGATTGCTACGCCGACACGACGGCGAGGAGCCACATCCGATACGCTTTCGAGCAGGGGACGGGCATCGTCAGCAACTGGGACGTCATGGAGCACCTGCTCGACTACATCTTCCTCAAGCTCGGGCTCAACGGCGACGATGCGTCCATAGACGTGCCCATCGTCATGACGGAAGCGGTCGCCAACCTGCCGTACTCACGGAAATGTAAGCCTTGCAACCAATCTGGAGACTACACCTCTAACGCATGACAGCCATGACGGAAATCGTCTTTGAATGCTACGGCGCTCCATCTGTGGCGTACGGTATCGACTCCCTCTTCTCCTACAGACACAACAAAGGCAACACGGGCATCGTGGTCTCGTCGTCCTACACCTCCACGCACGTAATACCCGTCTACAACCACAAGGCCATGTTGAGCCAGGCCACAAGGCTCAACTGGGGCGGCTGGCACGCGGCCGAGTACCTGCTCAAGCTCATCCGGCTCAAGTACCCGGCCTTCACGGGCAAGCTCAACGTGTCGCAGGCCGAGCACATGCTGCGCGACCACGCCTACGTCTCGGAAGACTTCGACAACGAGCTGCGGGGCTACCTGGACTGGACGGGCCTCGAGGACCGGGATATTGTGATCCAGTACCCGTTCACGGAGGAGGTCGTCGTGCAAAAGACCGAGGAGGAGCTGGCCCGCATCGCCGAGCGCAAGAAGGAGAGCGGCAGGCGGTTGCAGCAGCAGGCGGCCAAGATGCGGCTGGAGAAGCTCATGCGCAAGGAGAACGAGCTGGAGCACTACAAGAAGCTGCAGGTCAAGCTGGAGCAGCAGACCAACAAGAAGGAGGTGCGCCGGCTCCTGGACAGCAACGACCTCAAGGACGAGGCCGCGTTGGAGAAGGCCATTGCCGTGCTGGACAAGGCCGTCAAGAAGGCGCGCACAAAGGACGTGGGCGGCGACGCCGAGGAGGACCAGCAGGAGCCCGTGTTCGACCTCCTCGATGTGCCGGACGAGGAGCTCGACGACGCCGGCCTCAAGGCCAAGCGGCAGCAGAAGCTCATGAAGTCGAACCACGACGCCCGCGCGCGCGCAAAGGCCGAGAAGGAGGCCGAGAAGGCGCGCATCGAGGAGGAGAAGCGGCTGGACCAGGAGCGCCGCGAGAACGACCTCGAGGGCTGGCTCGAGGAGAAGCGGCAGCGGCGCGACCTCACGCTGCAGAAGATGAAGGAGCGCGAGCGTCTCAAGCAGGACCTCGGCAACCGCAAGTCGCTCGCCTCGCAGATCCGCATGAAGAGCATCGCCAACCTGGCCTCGGACAACCCGACCAAGAAGCGGCGCCGCGGCGGCGACGACGACAACTTTGGCGCCAACGACGACGACTGGGGCGTGTACCGCCAGATCGTCGTCGGCGACAACAGCGACGACGAGCAGGAGGAGGAAGACCTGAACGCGAACCTCAAGATCTACGAGGAGGAGCTGCTCCGCTACGACCCGGACTTCACGTACGAGGACACCCACGAGGCGCAGACGGACTGGTCCAAGTCGATGCTGCACGCCTTCGCCCGCGGGCCGCGCCCGTTCGACGCGGGCTCCCAGGCCGAGCTGAACCAGATCCACCTCAACGTCGAGCGCATCCGCGTGCCCGAGGTCGTCTTCCAGCCGTCCATCGCGGGCGTCGACCAGTCCGGCCTCGTGGAGATCATCGGCGACATCCTCAACCAGCGCCTCGGCGCCGTGCCGAACCGCGACGACTTTCTGAAGGACGTCTTCCTCACGGGCGGCAACACCATGTTCCAGGGCTTCGACGAGCGGCTCCGGTCCGGCCTGACGCCGCTGCTCCCCGCCGACTCGCCGCTGCACATCCGCCGTGCCCAGAACGCTCTGCTGGACGCGTGGAAGGGCGCCGCTGGCTGGGCGGGCTCGGCCGCCTGGAAAGCCGCCACCATCACGCGCGAGGAGTACCAGGAGAAGGGGTCAGAGTATATCAAGGTGAGTCCGCTTCATGATGCAGCGCTTAGACATGCTAACACGAGCCTAGGAACACGACCTTGGCAACACTTCATATGTATGATTAGTCGGGCGCTATTGCGGGAGCTAGAATGGGTAGTCAGGGAAATGGTCAACGTAGTTTACACAGTCTGTCACAATGAGACGAAAAAGTCAATTGACTCCCTTGGTCACCGTGACGAATAACAATGGTGCGATTCTGCCCAGCGAAATGTCTGTATACACATGCAAGTCCCTCCATCCAAAGCGCATCACTGCCAAGGTCCTGCTGAAACCGAGTACTTCTCGAATGCTCGAAATGAGGGCTGCTGCTGCCTCCTCTTCCACTCACACAACAACCGTTCTCTTTTGATAAGTAGCGCAAGCCTGAGGCTTTGGCCCAAAAATACCCCTACTCGGGAGTCTTGACTCAGGAGTAAGGTGGCTAGAAAATACAATTCATCCCTCAAACGCCTGCCCCTTGGTAATATCTTGACAAACCATTATACCGCAACGCCAACTAAGCATAAACATTGAAAGGCGAGGCGTCGGTCCAGGATCAGCACGTCCACGGCGAGCCCTACATCGACGCGGTCGGCGCAGCCGGAAGGCCGTCCTGCTGAAGCTGGCTGTCAATCTCCTCGCCCTCGCGCCGTGTCTCGTCCTTGCCCTGCTGCTCCGGCGAGAATGCCTTTTCAAACTGCTGGCGTCCCGCGAGCTGCTCCTGGGCGGCCAGTCCTGCGACGGCCTGCGCGACGGCCTCGAGCGGCGTGCCGGCGGCCGGATTGCTGGGCGCGACCTCGGGGGCGCTCGTCGCGGCGGAGGCGGGCGGCATGGGGGGCTGCGCGAGGTTGACGTTGGGAGGGGGCTGCGGGATCTCGCCCTGGGCGTCCAGCAGCCGCGACTGCAGGTGGATGACGTATTCGCGAAGGGCGTAGTTCTCTGACTGCATCGCCTTGTAGCTCTGCTCCATCTCCATGTAGTCCCGGACCTGCTGCTCCAGCTTCTTGATGTAATGCTCCTTGCGCTGGCGGAAGGCTCTCTGTTCGACATGTTAGTCTCTGTCAATTGGCGATCAAATCAAAGGCGCGGACGTGTCAGATGCGCTTGCACCGACGGGACCGCAGTCAGACGACCTAGGTGACGCAGTAAGCACCGAGACAGCTCCTGCGACCCGCACCAGTCACGCGCCCCCGGCGATCCAGCGCAAACCGTATCAAGACATACCTGGGCAGCTCTGTTTTGCGCGGCGCGCTTCGACTGCGAGAGCTCGCGCTTCGCCTTGCTACCGGCTCCACCGTCGTCCAGCGCCATAGCTGTCGAGGCGGGATGGGTCGGAGGAGGAGGGGCAGTCGACGGGCCGGCAGCGGTAACGGGAGGAGCGGCTTGCTGAGGCGGGGGAGGGCCAGCGGGCATCATGTTCACGTCTGGCGCGTGGACGTTGCGAGCGGCTCGAAGATCGGGGTGGATATGCGCTTCGGGGTCGGCGTTGTTGTTGGAGCTGCTGTTGTTGACTATCGGCGGCAAGACGTCAGAGGGCGGCGAGTTCGTGCCGTTACTATAGCCATGAGCAGGCGACGCGGTCGGTGGTTTGGCAGCTTGGGGACGAGCTCCGCGAGATGGGGCCGTCGCGTTGTCAGACGAGATGGGCGTGGTGTGCTGGCTTAGTAGCTCGAGCTGCGCTGCCAAGTGGGCTGTTTCTGTGGAGAGTACATATCATGTCAGCGAGACCGTCCGAAACAAACTCCGAGGCTTGTCAAGAAGCAGAGCCAGTGATTTGGGTTAAATAAGACGAGTTGCAGCTCGATGGAAGCGTCGGCATCATGAAGGGAAAAAAGTTCCCGAGAGAGCAGGGGTGTGAGAGAGGCGGCTGGGAAGGTGTAAGAAGGAGAGACGGACACAAAAGCCGCAGCTCCCTCTGTACCTGGCGCGTCTGGTTCTGGAGACTGAAAGGACCGAGATGCTGCCAGATACTGCCGCTCAAAAGACGGGGTTGGGGGGTAAGAGTGATTACATATCACCGAGAGACGAGACAGTAAAGAGAGCGGGAGAGCGCAACCTCTTGGGATGTAACGGATATCGCTGATTGCAACGTAGTTTTAACGTGAAAAAGAAGCCTGCCTCGGGCAAGAGTATATGGGAGTCGGGCCAGGTACAATGGAGAAGCAGTGAGCGATGGATGATGAGGTAAGGCGACTGACAGGCTAGGTCGAGTCGGTGGTAAGAAGGACGAGAGAGTGAGTGTGCAGCGCGCGAGCGCAGAGGGATGGGGATGGGACGCTCGCGGGACAGGCGGGAATTGCTCAGGCTTGAGGTGGCCGGGCGGAACGGGAGATGGAGGGCTGGATAGAGCAGGAGACGGAGATGGGAATGGCGACGCTTGGAAGGGGAATAACGAGAAAGGCAGACCACTACTCACCTGTATTAGTGGTGGTATTCGCGGACGCAGAGGGCGAGGGTGAAGCGCTCTGCATCTTCAAGCTCCGGTTCTGACTCAGCATGAAGTGGACGGAGGATTGATTACTACAGGCACCCGAGAGGACTTATAAAGAGGGCCCGGACGATGAGACTGGTGGATGAGACGGGCGACCGATGCGGCAGTTCGAATATGTTTAGGTAATCGTCTGCGACCTTAGCGCGTCGAAGAGGAGGGGAACCTGACGAGGGTGTGGGTAGCTGCGATGGGTTGTGTTGTGGGAAAAGCGTGTTGGAGGTGGACGCGGTAACGTAAGGTGAGGCAGGGAAAGTGGCCCGTGGAGGGACACAAGTATCCGAAGGTACCGTTGTGGTGAGGTAAGAACCAAGGAAAGGGAAGGCCGTCCGTCGCCCGCTTGCCGTGCGAGTGGTAAGGGTGAGTGACGGGTTGCGTTGAGGCGGGAGCAGCAGAGGTGAGCAGTCGCAGCAGCAGCAACAACAAGGTGAGGTAAGGCAGGTGGCAGGCCGCGGGTGGTGGTCCTAGCTTGGACCTTTTTCTGATCCGCGGCAGCATGCAAAATGCGTCCCGTCCCTCTTTTTTTTTTTTTTTTTTTTTTTTTTTTTCTCACGCCAGTTGGTACCAATGCGCCCAGGTGCGGCCAGGTGGTGGTGGTGGTGCTGGTGGTGGTGGTGTGGAAGGGGAGCTTGCCTGGTGGACAGCTCTGAGCTCCAGCCTCCGAGCGCACGTCGATGGGAGCTTGATGGAGGGAGGGGGTGGGTGGGAAGGCAGGTGAATGGACGAGAGGGGGGAATTGCCTGGTGGCTTAGAGAGCTGCTTTGAGGCGTTGAGTGTGTCGTGTCGTCCTGTTTCCTGGTCGCCAAAACCACGCAGGCACGCAGGATTCCTGTGATGGATGGATCGAGAGTCGAAGCTGCCTTTCGAAGGGAAAATCGAATGGCTGGGGGGCGAAGGATTGGCTGATTGGATTCGGATGCGAAAGACGAAGGGACGCGACGAGACGAAGAGAATCTCGGTAGGGCGGATGCTTGTAGCAGGTAGCAGCAGGTACCAACAAGAGGTCCCAGGGCGGTACTTTCGTCCGCTGTTCCGACCCGGTGCTCTGTTGCTCCTCGCAGGTAGCTCAATGTATCTTTCTTGGAGAGGGAGACAGCTGCCAGCCTGCCTGCCGGAGCCGACGGGGCAGATGGTCACCCAACAAGGTGAGAGTACCAGCAGACCGTCATGCTTCAGCCAACCGATCTCATCTTGTATTTCAATTCCTGAATATTGAACTTTATGCATTGCTGACGGCCATCCAATTCTGCGTTTTGTCCACATCTCATCTGTCAAGATAGCTAGCTTATTGTGTCATCTCTTGAGTAGAGGACTGGCTACCTCTCGGCCTGAGGTAATCAATCAGGTCTGGATTCAATGGACAAGCGAATCGGTGTCTCCTGCATGCTTCACCCAGCTAAATGTACAGGCTCAGCTGCGCACCGAGCTGAGGACCTGTAATCACCACATGCGCGATACCGCACAGTACCTGTCCTGCTGTGTAGCCTCGAGCGCTCCCTTTGCCGTCAGAGGAGCTGCTGTGTCAGGCAGCACAGGTCAGCCACGTGATGCCGTCTGTTTCGATTGGCCATTCCCTTCTGGCGGCTCGCAATCGCATTTGCTTTCGAGCGGTGCTGCTGATGATTCACCGAGGTCTGTCTGGCACCCCGAGGTACCTCCTTTGACACGGAGTTGTTCCACGCATCCGATGCCCCGGCTACATGGCCGTCGGGCGTGACAAGTTACCTAGTACTGTCAGCAAGACTGGTTTGTCAGCACAGCGACGAGGGGCCGGGTCCGCCAGTGGGTTTATTGGCTGGATCTGGTCTGGCGCAAAGAGTGACGGCACCCAAACGCGATCCCATACAGAGAAAACAATTAAGCGGGACAAATTACCTCATCCGAGGCGTCTCCACAGGGGCCAACCCAACACCACAACCACAACCATGACCACGACCGCCCGCCTGCGTCGATACACTCACGGCGAGGCGACGGACATGTCGAAAGAGCCGACCGGAACCCGGTGCCAGGCCTCTCCAACCAGACTGCGCGGCCAAGGCAGATGCATTAAATCAGGGCAGGTGAAAAGTACCCCTGTACGCAACCACGAGCGAATTTACCGAAGCCTCACCGAGATATTCCCTATTCGGCAGTAGGTAGGGCGATGCCAGCGCCATCGCGCGCGGACTGGTTCCCACGTTGCTGCTGTCAATATATCCCGCTTCACTCGACTCTCGCGTCGACATGTCAGGCTTGGGAAAAAGCCGCACTTGCAGACCGCATGGTCTCGGACAGCGAGCACCGCGACTTCCGTTGTTTGACTTACATAAGCCGGTGGCTTGGCGTACCTGCATCCACCTCTGTTGCATTTGGCGGAGTTCAACCCCGGTACTTTCTGACGATGCGGTCTGGCCAATGACATGTTACTGACTCGATTACGTGATGATGCATTTGAGCATTGCGTCGCAAGGGTCGTTGTTGGGTTGTTCATAGACTGCTGGTAAGCCCGGGCTGACTTGTGGCAGTTGACTTTGAGGTGAAATAGAGCGCAACAACAACTTCAGATTAAATAATGAGCCCAAAGGGTGCCGAAGACAGCATTCGGGTTTCATACCAAGTTCACAACAACGCTCCAGAGCATTGTACCTCTAAGTAACTTAAGCCTTCATTTGGCTGTAAACGAGTGAAGTTGGAGCTGAACGTAAGAGAAGACCTCTGCCAGGTTGCTGCTTTTTTGATCCATCGGGCTCAGATCTGATAAGAGCCTGGACAGGTTCGCTGTCCATGATGCTTTGGATTGATGCAACGAATAAAAGTCGACAGACAGATACACATGAATAACAAGAGACTTCACCAAGTGCCCTTTCCACGAAGCATTCCAATCTACAGACTCTTGCATGATGGGCTCTGAGTAGCTCACTCAGCTACACATGCCACTCCGTCGGCTCAAAGGTGGTCTTCGGACTTCCGCACATCCGTCAACATTCTTCTATTCAGCTGTCCAGGGATAGATCTCGCCGTTTGCGCCAAGCTATCAAATCATCTATGACATTCATCCACCACAGCTCGCCGCTTTACCGGCCATCCCATTGGCTTCCTGCCAGCAAGCTCTGCACTTACACCAAACAGCCATGTCCATCTCGGCAATGACAAGAGCAAACCACATGGATGGTACCGTGTTGTGGGGGAATCCCGCCGAGATCAGATTGGACGTCTTGCTTACTATGCAGCAACTCAAACACGGCAGCATGCATCCTTTCGAGGGAGGGGCATGGCAGACTATGATAATCAACCCAACGCCAGTCATGACGGCTCGCTAATGCATCTATAGGACGATTCCATCACCTACAAGCATGCATGGTGCACAGTCAGCGTTGCGGCGGCTGGAATGCCCCGCTCCGGCTGTGAATATGCGGAGTTATGAACGAACCGACGAGTCTGACGGCGCGAGGAGGCCCAGAAACGGGATACCACGAGCTACACAACAAACCAAGACGCAGTCTACCGTCTTGGCGGCCCTGAACTGGCGGACGAGGCTCCTCCCCAGCCGACGAGATGCGGAATACCGCTATCATTGACAAGACGATTCACCAAACTACTGATTTTTTTTTTTTTTCTTGCCATGCTCTCCTCATACCAGCACACTCAAGGAGACTTGAACAACCTCCCCCCTTTCCAGACGTGCGTAATGTTCTCCTGGTTCAACAGCACCTTGATATCGTCGAGAGGACTCTTTGTAACGGCAATCAGGTCCGCATCAAATCCCTCTTTCAACTGGCCACTCAGGGGCGCCATCCCGCCGAGAACTTCAGGGGCATTGGCCGTGCCGGCCTCGATAGCCTGCAACGGCGTCATGCCCCTCTTCACGGCCCATTCAAGCTCCCTGGCGTTGTTTCCGTGCGCCATCTCCTTTGTGTGGTCGCTGCTGAGCGTGTCCGTCCCGAGAGCGATCTTGATGCCCCTCTTGATGGCCAGCGCATACGAGTCCGCGGCCCTCTGGAGGAGCTTCTCGATCTTGCGCGCCATGTGCGGCGGCAGCGTGGGATCCTTGCTGACGGTGTTGACAATGTGCTGTGTAGCCACGAAGATGGCCCCCTTCTCCAGCATGGCATCGGCAACCTCGTCGTCCAGGTACATGCCGTGCTCGATGCTCTTCACGCCGGCCCGCAGCGCAGCCATGATACCCGCCTTGCCGATGGCGTGAGCCGCAACCGCTCGGCGGGAGCGCGCGGCCTCGTCGACGATGGCCTTGAGCTCGTTGTCCGAGAACTGCCTGTCTTCGGGGTCGTCCAGCACGCTCAGTACGCCGCCGCTCGAGCAGACCTTGATACACCGCGCGCCGCGACGAACCAGTAGCCTCACTTGCTTGGTGCAGTCGTCCGGGCCGTCCGCGATGGCGCAGGGCCCGCCGCACCGGGCGAAGTTGACCATCGTGTCGATGGGAGACGTGTGCTCGTCGCCGTGACCGCCGCTGATGGACATGGCGGCGATGGAGGAGTACACGTTCGGGGCCACGAGGCGCCCAGACTCAATGGCGGGGACGAGGTCACCGGCGTACCCGCAGAGCTCTCGGACGGAGGTGTAGCCGGCCATCAGCGTCCTCTCGAGGTCTGCGACGGTGACGGCGCCGATGAGCGCATTGGAGCCGGGTAGGAAATTGAACATGCCCTCCTTGAAGTCGGTCGCAACGTCCATGCCCATGAAGTGGACGTGGACATCCCAGAGGCCCGGCATCACGACGGGGACGCTGACGGGGTTGGCCGATCGATACTTGTCCGGCAGCTCCTTGGCCAAGCCGACGAAGGCAATCTTGTCATCCACCACGGCGACGGCGGCATCGCTGAGGGGATTGCCACGGCCGGGTATGAGCAGATCGGCCAGAATGACGGTGACGCTTTGGTCTTGTGGTGTCTGAGCAGGCGGCATCTCGTCAAGTCGGTCGGCTATGTCGAACTGGGTTGCCTGTGATGCTGCCTGTGCTGGCGCTGTGCGAAGAGGAACGCGCATGACACTCAATCGTTCGGGTCATACGATGAGTTGAGTGAGCTGGCAGGTGCAATAGTTAGACGCGGAGACACACTCGCCTTTTGACTCGTTTGCAGTGCCGCAGAGGATGAGATGAACTCTGATCAGGATTGCGTAGGACGTCGAGAAGCTTATACGGATAACGCGCGGGGTAGTTGATAACCCCTAGCTGATAACCAGGGGAGCAGATCTCTTACCTGGTCCGCTTCTCCCAGTGCTATCGTAAAGCAGTCAACCGGCGTCAGCAGCATGGTCTTGTCGGGATTCACCTGCCATAACTAGAAGTGAGCTTGTTAGTGCATCACTCGGATCAGCAGTAAGCTTAATGTGGGAATACTGCCAAGCTTAGGGAAGTGATGCTACACCAAGCTTACACCCCTGGCTGGCTCACTCAATATGGGCTGCTTCCATCCACGATGGGAAGCTTGGGTCAATTACCGGCGGGATGACTTGAATCGAGGCTCTCAAAGTCGCCAGGAACCCCTCGCTCGTGAGAATGAGGTTGAGGTTGATCAGCCTCTCGCGGACCGACCCGCTGAAGCCATAGCTCCTGATCATGTCCCCGAGGCCCTGTCTAGTGTATTCCGATACAAGGGCTCATGCAGAAGTGCCATCGAAACTTAAGTATGAACATGAATATGAGATTCACTCGAATCAAAGTGTTGTTGCTTCTTTACAGTTCATGAGGAGTGAGTTCCATTTCCCCACCTGAGCTCGGCCACAGACCAAGGTACGTACACTCAACTCCTCAAGCACCGCGGCTCCCACTGGTGGAAAAGACTTACATCCATCACACCTCATCACCACCTCACCTCTGCCCTCACTCACCTCTCACCCCCCCCCCCCCCCAACGGCCATGAGCGCCCCTTCACTCCTACGACACTTTGCAACACCCGCGCGGTCAGTAGCAGCAGCCTCCCGCCTTGCCTCGTCAATTCGATACACACAGCAGTTCCGCAGCATGGCCAACGCTCAACCGCAAGCCCGCTTCAGCGAGGGCTCAGATGAGGCATCCCTCTCGTCGACGCTGGACACTCTCCTCAGCAAGGGCCGCTGGGCGCTCGTAAACGAAGGCGAGGCCGTCGAGCGCAACTTCAAGTTCAAGAACTTTGCCAAGACCTGGGTGCGTTTGTAATGTCTCCCCATACCTGTAGATGTGATGGACTGACACCACGGTCCAGGACTTCATGACGGCAGTGAGCCTGCAGTGCAAGACTCACAACCACCACCCAGAGTGGTCCAATGTATGTGTGCGCCTTCACTTTAGCGTGACGAAACTGACGGGAACAGGTCTACAACACGACCTTCATCCGCTGGACGACACATAGCCCCAAAGGCCTATCCGTCAAAGACCTCAAGCTCGCCATGATCTGCGATGCGCTGGCCAAGGACTTTGGCGAGGTCGAGGCACCGGCTGCCGAGACCCCTGATGAGGGCGCCAGCTGCGGGATCAGGGGGCTGGCGGACAAGGCCGCCGGCACGGCCGGGGACTGCTGCGTCCCGAAGCCGAAGAACTGACGTGCCCCCACCACTACGTGAGAAGCTTTGCGGCCGGTGGGTGGATTCATGGGACGAACGGCCGGAGCACGCCCCGCCTCTGTACACTGCTGTATGATATCACTTGGGGGCCGTTTTCAACGAGTGTTGTGCTGTAATTAAGTACTTTACTACGTGCCATTGTGCGGGTGGCCTCCCCAATATTTACGTCAGAAATCGCATCAGCATTTTGCACACCCATCAGTCCCTCTTCGAACGCCGCCCCAATGATATTAACGTGACTACGTAGCCCGTCTCGGGCCGTGTCGTTCGCTTCCTTGCGGTAGTACCGTCCGCCGCGTCTATAAGTCATATCGGGGGATACCCATCGGTATCCATAACGTGCCGTTTGCGTCGTCGCTCAGCGGCCGTGTATCGTCATAAGTCTCGTATGACCTTGTCTACTGAGCCTTTTGAGCCTTGATGGCCTTGAGCTTGCGCTCGCGGCGCTTCTTGTGGGCCTCGGCGCCAGCCTCGGTGTCGAGGCAGTAGTCCCACCAGCGGAAGGAGGAAGCGTAGTTGCCTATGAACTTCTCGTGGTGCAGGTCGTGATGGTCGGCGCCGGCCCAGAAGGGCAGGAAGTGACGTAAGCTCCAGGGGAAGTCGTAGCCGCTGTGGGCGTCGATGGCCTGGAAGAGACGGAGGACGATCCAGGCGTACATGGTCAGGAGGTGGAGGTCGCCGGTCAGGGTAACCCAGAAGATGGGCGAGCCGACGATTCCGATACCCAGCAGCATGACCTCGATGGGCGAGGCGTACTCGGCGGCGAGACCGAAGGGGGCCGAGTAGTAATGGTGAAGCTTGTGGATGGCCTTGTAGAGGGGCCCGTAGTGCAGGGCGCGGTGGAACCAGTAGTGCCAGGAGTCCTCCATGACGAAGAAGATGGAGATTTGCATGGCCATCTTCCAGAGGGGCGGGAAGGGGACGCCGTACTCCATGCCGCACCAGGTGGCCAGAGGGTGGAAGAGCCAGATTTGAGGCAACTCAACGGTGAAGTGGGAGATGAGGACGACCATGGCGCAGTCCCACTGCTCCTTGAGTGTCGGCATTTTTTGCTAATAACATGTTAGGTGTGTTTTCTATTGTCGAGCAGCAGGCGGCTTACGGGTTGGATCTTGTACTTGTGGAACCAGGGGATGAGGTCGAAGATGATGAAAGGCAGACTGCGGCCAAAGTAGACGGTCTCGTGCATGACGAAGCTCATGATGCCGGTGGCGAGGGTATCGTTCTGCATCCAGAGGTACCAGGCCTTCATAGTGTTAGTCGTGTCGCGCGTAGCTATCGGGTATTCGGTGAACGTACGGCCCAGAGGCGCTCAAAGTAGTTGAGCTGCACATTGTACTTGGAGACCTCCTCAAAGACGCTAAAGTAGGGCTGAGTGTGGTTGAAGGCCGTGTTGATAACGGTCGAGTTGCTGCGCAGACGGAAGCGTTAGCGGCGGGCTCGAGGATATGTCATCGGGATAGGGGGCGCGGAGGCGGTCGGGAGGACACTCACATGAAGGCGGCCATGATGGCGGGGAGCGCAGATTCGCTTCACGATGCGCAGGATTACCAGTCTGCAGGGTGAAAAGTTGTAAATCGAGTATGTAGGAAGAATGAATGAAAGCAGCCACCCTTCTCGACGATGCGCGAAGGCGAGATGCAAGCGGTGGGTGTGATAAGAAAAAAAAAAGACAGCGAGCGTCAAGGTCGGAGGCAAAAGGGTCCAGGACCGGGTCTTGTTGAGGTTTTATCCATGGATCATTTCGGTTGACGGGGAAAGGAAATGGCAAGCAGCAGAAAAATACTGGACATGCCTTAGCTCGGGGTTGTGCTATGAAAACGCCCCTGCACATCGAGGTGTCAGCCAGCCAATGGCGTGTTGCGCCTGGACATGAGCCCATGCAGTCTGTGGGTCCTTCCGTCTTCCGTGGCGGGCCCGGCCAGTCAGAAGCCAGCGTGCCCTGGCGACTGGGTCGGGCGGTGTGAGGGCCACGGGAGGCGAGAGGTGTGCTAATCAGTGGGGTGGAGGGCCATTGACACGCTGAGAGAGTGCTAAAGGTACAGCGGCCACCGCAGACGCCGAGGCGCGCACGGGGCATGGAACATGGGACAGAGCTCCTTTTTTGTTCTGTGTCAAGCATGTTTCTAGACGAACGTTGCTGTCTAACGAAGCTAATGCTAAAGCAGCTTGGATGGCTTGTCGGGGGTGACAGTCAGCACTCAATTGGGGGGCTTCAGTCAGATACGGATACGGGTCATCAAGTGAAGGCGACAGACAGAAAAGGGGACGGGAGGACCAGGAAGGAAACGCCATTGTGACTGAATGGGGGATCTGATCCACTGCGCCCCGTCGCGGGCACTCGAAGGAGACCGATGTTGGGATAGCCCTATCTTATCGGCGTGCATGGGGTGCTCCTGATTCCTGCGTGGTGGCCTCGCACCTCGACAATTCGTTGCTACGCCTCTCCCAGTCTGCGTGGATGATGCGCTTCCTGTTCCGCAGATCGCGCCGTGCTTCCCATTGGCGTTGGGTTAGGTGAACCATCAGCTTAGCTTGCGATACGTACCCGTCCTCTCAACCCGAATACGAACGTGGAGGGGTGCGTTTCTCGTGGCTTGCTGGATGCTCGACACCACTGTCGCTCACTGTCGCCGTCACCTGTGTGGCCCGGACTTGACACTAAAAGAGCCTCACAAGCTGTTCCGCCGCCGTTCCCCAAGCTTCAATCTGCCACACCAGATTGCCGATTGAGATCCATCTGACCTCCGCTGGGCGCTGCCTTTGTGCACCTGTCAGAAGCATGCTGGATCCACTGCTGTTGCTGCCACTCTCACCGGAACTGACGAGCGCGGACATGGGGCAGTACGTCGAAATGGCGTGTTCCGGCTGAGTCTGTTCCGCTGCATCGGTCCCAGCCTGTGATGACCGGTGCTTGGTCGCCGTGGTCTGAAAAGGCCTGCCGTCCCAATCCCAGCGTTGTCGTCGCCGTCCCGCCTCTTCCCGTCCTTCCCCGCGTTGTCATGACCGGAGCCGCGAAGCTTTCACCGCCCCGCGAAGGAAACTCATGATGACTAGGCGTGGTGTTTTGTGTTTTCATTCCCGCGGCCGCGCCCCGCAAGGTTCAGCCAAGCATCGAATGAACCGACACCCGGAAGCTTGTCGACCAAAGACTAGACGTCGTGTCATCATCACTCTGGCCTCTTTTTGAACTTCATCTCTATCAGTCTCGTCGCGACAGAACGAGGGCAAATGCACCCGCTCGTCTACCCCTCCAATTGGATGGAACTCGACTTCCTCAGCGGGCACTGTAGCGGTCTGCCGCGAAGCACCGTCAGTGGCGCCAGCTCATCCGGCTGACTAAGGCACAGCGCCAGCTCAGGCATCCACACCGTCATTCCACTTCCGCCAGCACGCGCGCGGGGCCCAGGCCCGACCCTCGCAAAAGTGTTGTTCAGGGCAGTCCCGTCGTCGCTTGCTTACCTATGGCATGACGTCTACCCAATTCTCTGCTGTTCCCTTGAATGAGTATCCAACACACGCACGAAACTGCAATATTCACAGCCCAGACCAGGTCAACCACCGACCCATGAACGTGGCGGAGGAGCGCTCTCTGAGTGAGAAGCAATAATGTCTGTTGTGGCCGAGTAAGTAGCCCGTCCCGTCTTTTCCCCTCCTGCCCGCACCTCACCCGGCATCGCCCGCCAAGAAAAACAAACACAAAAACATGTGGTTAACAGCATGAACACAGCCAGGTCCGTCGCTTGGACGCACAGCTGGATCGGATCCCTCTGGGTCTGAGTATCTCTCAAGAAAACGGCGAGCTTGCTGCCTCGGAGCATGGCATCTTCAACTCCACCTCCGCCGACGCCCTGTCGTCGCCGAGGGTCGATGAGCTGCTGCGCATCGTGAGGGCCCTGTCCACCACCTCATCTTCACGCTCCCTGCTGCAGTCACACAAGATCCGCGCCCTGCTGACCCAGTCAAAATTGGCTGAATGGGACTTTCTGGCCGAGTACAGCGAGGGTGAGGGACGGAATCACTATCAGTCAGAAATCGAGTGGCTGCTCATCAGCAAGGCCACCGTGCAAACTTACGGAGTCATCCTCAACACACTCCTGGACCAGATCATTCCTCTCAGCGACGACATCTGGTACTGGGACGAGGTGCTCAGCTCCTACACCTACAGCAGTCTCTACACCATCCAGACGTCGCCGCTGCGTCTGTGGGCCTTGACAAAGGACGTTTACCAGGACAGCAAACACCGCTTCCAGCACCTCAGCCACTCGCCCGGCGAGTTCGTGGAGTCTACGCGGACAGGCCTGGCGCAGCAATGGAGTCAGTTTTACGGCATTGTGCGAGAGAGCATCCGGGAATCCTCCATCACGACACTGCAGCGACGAGTCCTGTCGCCCGTTGCTCTCAGCCGAGGCGAGGCCAGGCGGAAGCTGGCTCACCTCAAACGGCTGCGCGAGATGACGGCGAGCGGTCTGGGTGTCTTGGTTGACGAAGGCCTGACGTTTGGCGTGGATGACGACGACGACAAGAGCGAGGCGGGGGTCAGCAGCCACGACTGGAAGGGCGTGGTGGAGAGGAGCGTTGCCCTCATGGACATGGTCCTCAAAGACGTCTTGAGCCTCGAGTCGGGCGTCGCCGAGTTTGAAGACAAGGTGTTTGCCGGCGTGGAGGAAGACCCGGAGCTGTCCATCCATATTGAGGACGCCAACGCCGTGGAGAAGCCCTCTGTGCTCGCGAGACGTCTCCTGAACATTCTCGACTCCGGCCTTCCCAACCACGTCATTGCCACGCAAGAGCTCGTCCGCGGCAACGGCCGCCCCTCACGACTCATCCGCTACTGGCTCCCCACGGGAATTGCTCTGCTTTCTTCGACGACTGTGCTCCGGGTTCTGGTCAACAGGCGCGCCGAGATATTCGATTGGATCCGTGATATTGGCATCACGGTAAAGGACTTTTGGTTCAACTGGGTCATCGAGCCGGTGCGCAAGATTGTCGGAACCATCAGGCACGACTCCAACAGCGAGATTGCCATCATGAGCCGCGACAGCCTGAAGGCCGACCGCGAGAGCCTGGAACGCATGGTTGTGGACTTTGCTCTGGACAAGCCCCATTTCGCGGGCGAAGGATCGACCGCTCTCACGGACGCCCAGATCGCCGACATCAGGACCAAGGTAAGCGAGGGAGACGTCACGCCGGTCCTGCGCGCGTACGAGAAGGACCTCAGGAGCCCTTTTGTCGGCGCGGTCAAGGGCGACCTCGTTCGGTCGCTCCTGATCCAGGTGCAGAAGACCAAGGTCGACCTGGAGGTGGCCATTAGTGGAATCGACGCTCTGCTGAAGAGCCAGGAACTCGTGTTCGGCTTCGTGGGACTGACCCCCGGCGTGCTCGTCTCCATCGGCATTGTGCAGTACCTCCGCGGCGTCTTCGGCGCTCGCAAGGGCGCACGGTACAGCCGCGAGGCCGGCAAGAGCATCCGGGTGCTGCGCAACATTGACCGCATCTTCTCCGAGGCGACGCCGTCGCAGAACAACCTGCTGTCTTACAAGGATCACGGCCTCCTGCTCTGCGAGGTGCACGTGCTGCGCAACCTGATGGAGAGAGTGCTGCCCCGCGACAGGCAGCACGAGTTCCTCGAAGACCTGGACGACCTCGCGAACCTCAAGGGCATCCAGGTGCAGGTCAGAGCATTGGACCGGATCCGCTGGGCGTATGCCCGGTGGCTGCAGTAAAAGATTACGACGGCCTCGGAGCCTTTAATGATTCGCACGGGTACACGGTCTCACGGGTTTCAGCATACAGGTCACCACAGCACAGCCATTCAGACGATTGTACCATACGTGGACGCTCGCTGGAAGCATCATGAATTGTCTAGGGAGCATCGCAACTTGGTAACGGAGCTTAGCAGGCGGCATTGTCTTTGGGAGGCGGTTAACTAAAAAGTTGTCTCTGCGCAATTGAGCAAGTACATGTCAAATTCTGCCATGGACAAATGACGATATGACGAGGCGCCCTTGTGACTGACTGTGATACTGGCCATGCCAGGACCCGTGACCCGGTCTAGGCCTGGACCCTGAGAGGCGAGACAGTGCGATGACGTTGGCGTGGCTTTGCACCTCCTGGCAAACCTCGCGGTGGCGGGAGACCGATGCTCAACGGTGAGGTGACGGGGCGGACAACGCATCAACAGGGAAGTGGCCTCGTGGTGGTGGTTGGCGGTGGCAGGTGTGTTGAAGACGACGAGGCGCGAGCAAGCGAGGCAGCTCCCGTTGTGCCGTGGAGGCTGTCAATCATGCAGGCGCCTTGCGGATATTGGGGGATGGTGAATGAATGGCCCTGTATCTTGCATGACGGATGCTGTGCTTTTTCCTCCCGCCCTTGGCCAATTCCCATTGCATATCTGCAGCGAGGTGCTTTGATTGCCCAGCAGGATTTGCTTCTTTTAGCCTTTTTGATGCCCTCCGACGCTGATCCGACGCTCGTTGAACCACCTACCTTTGGTAACTCCAGGGAGTACCTGCGTAGCAGATGCCACCCGCTGGCCAGTGACATTACAGTGCCAGTCGAGTCCGAGTCGCTGTGATAGCTTAGCTGCCCGCCCCTCAGGCCCTCCACTGTTCCAGCACTTTCCCATCCCTCGCCCGTCGGATCGGTCAAGTAAGAGGCCGGGCCCAGCGTCTTACCCCAGACGATAGGCGCCACTCTTCCCCCAAGGGCGCTACGTACCGTCCTCACAGTAGAGCGGACTGTACAGTGTGCCTCGCCTCGTCTGCGACCCAGTGCTGCGTGCTGCGTACCTACATACACTACTACGACACGACAGACTACCGCCGCCAGTTTCCTACCTCATCCCAATCGACTCCCCCCGTTTCCCCGATCCAACGACACATCGCGACAACCTCACCGCACACGCCCTTGACCACGATCCGTTCCGTCGCCCACGCCGTCGGAGAAGCAGCCCGTTCCCCCCTTCACATCGGCCCCCTCGGTTCAGTCCCTGACCACCCGCCGCCAAAATGTCGAGCAACCGCAACTACGACTTTCTTGTACGTGTCGAATGCCGTGCCCCTCCTCACCTCTCGCCGCCCTTCCCTCGATGCCCCTCGTCCTCACATATCACCGCCTTCCGGGCCATCTCCAGAACTGCCCGCCGCTGCGACCGTCGCCGCCGGCGTAGAGGACAACTATGACAATGCACATATGGCTGACCAGCACCCCAGATCAAGCTGCTGCTGATCGGCGACTCGGGCGTAGGCAAGTCCTGCTGTCTGCTGCGCTTCAGCGAAGACTCCTTCACGCCGTCCTTCATCACGACCATCGGCATCGACTTCAAGATCCGCACCATCGAGTTGGACGGCAAGCGCGTCAAGCTCCAGATTTGGGATACCGCCGGCCAGGAGCGCTTCCGCACCATCACCACCGCCTACTACCGCGGCGCCATGGGCATCCTCCTCGTCTACGACGTCACGGACGAGCGGTCTTTTAACAGTATGTTCTCTATGTCCCTTGCCGACGGTGCTCCTACACCGCAACTCGGCCCGGCGAATTACACCGCACCCACGCTCTCCACATGAGCCGGTGGACACACCCCAGGCATGTGAAGGCTGACAGGACCCCTTGACAGACATCCGCACCTGGTTCGCAAACGTCGAGCAGCACGCCACCGAGGGCGTCAACAAGATCCTCATCGGCAACAAGTGCGACTGGGAGGAGAAGCGTGTTGTCTCGACCGAGAAGGGCCAACAGCTCGCCGACGAGCTCGGCATCCCCTTCCTCGAGGTCTCGGCCAAGAGCAACATCAACATCGACAAGGCCTTCTACTCGCTCGCCGCCGACATCAAGAAGCGTCTAATCGACAACCAGAAGAACGAGCAGCCGACCGCCTCGGGCGTCAATGTCGGCGAGCAGGGCGGCGCCGGCGGAAAGTGCTGTTAGATGGGCGCTTGAGTCGTGCTGTTTGTCTGGAGCAAGATGTTGATGTTTTGGTCGATTCTGCGCTGCCGCCACTGCAATCACAGCTGAGAGAGAGAGAGAGAGGACGTTGCCGGAGGGCTGCGGACGATGATAAGAAGAACATGGCATTGATTGGCACAATAGCCTAGAAGGGACCCGGATACTGGAGAGAGGAGGCTAAGGGAGGCCGATCGAGAGAGCAGCGGGTCCATGGATTATTCGGGAGCGGGAAGACGAGAGGCCTTGCGCCGTCGACGGATTTGGCCAGCGGGCGAGCTCGAGGCCGACAGGCGGACTGACACACTTACCCTACCTACGTACCTTGTTTTTCTCAGCCGCGGAAAGAGAGTGCTGCGTGGTTTCTGTCATGTGGTTTATCGTTGCCGACAACGCCTTTCATCGCTAACCTAGAGAGCAAATATCTGGTCTGGAGTTTCGGGAATTTCTATTTTGGGTCTTTTTTTTCTAATACATCCTTTACCTACGCCTGCTGACCAAATGGGTGATGTGTGTGACGTACGTCTCGGGCATTACATATATGATACATGGTTTTGTACAGATTCTACCACACAAAGTGGGTTCTCACCGTCACGCTCTCGCCCCGCAACCGGACGAGCTCCTTGTGGTGCCACGCCCGGACGAACCGCCGTGCCTCGTGGGCGTCCGGGAACGACAGGACGAACAGCGCCGACCTGGCCGTCTCGTCCATGGTCTTCCGGGCCACCGCCTCGGGGTCGACAATCTTGGGTGCCGAGTCCTCGTCCCAGTGGTAGTCGTCCTCGGTCGGCTCCTCCAGCGGGCCCCTTTGGTGTATCCTGGGCGGGAAGTACGGACGTATGTGCTGCACCGGCCAGCCCAGGCCCCTATCCCGCGCATCCCGCCTAATCCAGTGCGACAGCGAGCGCTGGTCGAGCGTGCCGCCCTCGAGGGACAGGACGACGGGGGAACAGGCGCGCGGGGGCGGGTCGGGGGTCATGCTCAGCAGGCCCTGCACGCTGAAGGACTCCAGGCGCTTCTCGGCCGCCTTGTTGAGTTTGTAGAGGTGCAGGCTCAGCGGCGCGTTGGACGGGGCCGCGAGGGTGAAGATGTCGGGGTCGCCCGGCTCGGGAGCGGCCGCGAGGGGCGCGGCGGCGGACTGCAGACGCAAACGGGCGGCGTTGTGCCGGCGCTGGGCCTCACTCTGGTACAGCGCCGCGGCGTGGTGGGAGGCGAAGAGGATGAAATAGCGGCCCAGCGGCTGGAGCGTGTTGTGGTCGTAGGCCTGCATGACCTTGCTGATGGAGACGCCCCAGCCGTCGAGGTGCTGGCCCTGCGGCCCGACGCGGTAGAAGTCGCTCTCGCTGAGGTTCGTGCTTGCGTTGGAGAGGATGAGCAGCGAGGACTGCTCCTTGTCTGCCGGTCCGCTGTCGCCTCTCGGGAGGGAGTCGATCCAGGCCTGGAGGTCGCCGTGGTTCACGTGTCTATCCTCGGCCGGGTCGGTCGGCTTGGGAGAGGCGTCGTCCTTGAAGAGCTCCTTGTATAGAGACGGGGACTTGCGTGCTGGCTTGGGTGCCTCGGCCTGCTCCTCCTCCGTCTTTGGTGCTGATTTGCGTGAGGGTATCACCGAACTTCCAAGGCCCCATTGCATGTTCTGCGGCGTGTCCTCCGGTTTGCTCTCCGGCTTGTTCTCCGTCTTGCTCTTTGATTTTGTCCTGCCCTTTTTGTTCCTCTTGCCCTTCTTTACCTTCTCCTTCGGCACGAGCAGGTCCGGTATCGAGGACAGTGCCGCGCTCCTGGCCTCCAGGTATTTCCTTCTCCTCTCCTCCCTGGCAGCCATCGCCGCCCTCCACTCGGTCACTTCGGACTTGTCGACATGTGTAGACGTGACGATGCGGACTTTGGTTTCGTCCTCCTCCTCGCGCTGTCGGTATGGAGCGTTGTTGTCGCCCTCTTCAGGGAACATCTCTTGGAAAATCGAGGACTGCGCTTCCTTCTTCTTGCTGTCCTTACGGTCCTCTCCGCGTCCCTCGAATTCGAGAGGGCGGGCGCTGACCCATTGAAAACGAGCCGGCTGCCTATGCCATTGCGGCGGCGGCGGCGTGCGGAGGAGCAGCAGCGGCAGCTGTCGTCGGGTCGCGATCGTGTTCATCCGTGCAACTCTGAGGGTCGAGCCGCGCAGCCCTCGTAGGTCAGCCCATTGCATGGGGTATCTGATGGGGAGCCGCCGCCGGTGCAGATCGTCGATAGGGTGGCGGGGGAGGCGATCAATGGGTGCTCGTGGCTGAGGTGACAGAGGTTGAAGGTGGTCGGAATGACGCTGAAGCTTTTGGGCTCTTTTTCGCGATGCTACCTACCGCACGCTGCGGGACAGGTACTTTTTCGCATGTACCTTTTTTTTGTGAGCTGTGGTGGGGCAGCCAGAAAATTGTTCCGAGGTGTGGTCGAATTTTTTTTTCTGGTGGCACTTACACGGCGCAGGTCATTGGAGTCATTCTAATGACGACACCATTTGGCCAAGTCGAGAAGGTTTACCCTTCTGACCGGAAGGCGCAGAGATACCCAGGTTTTCATTTTTACGTAAGATAGAACCCTTTCAGAGACTCTTCAGCCCTCCATGGTCTTGCTGCGTGAATTGCGTCTTCGGTACGCCTCCGTTTTGATCATCTCTCTACCGGGGTCGTCTGCTTTGCTAGAGATGCTTCACTCTACAAGTTAGATGTGACTCGGTGAGGCCGAGGTTTAACTGCAATATCACAGTGTGCCATAGTCTGACTCTTGTTTTCTCCTTTTGAATTTCATTCATGTTTTCATTTGGCAGGTTACCGCCTGCCGGCACACCTTCGGAATTGCCTGACTTTACTGTGTCTGCGCGACTATAAGATGTGCACCGAGTTAATTCGATTGAGGACGACAGACAAGGGCTAGACAGAATAGAGCCCGGTAGAGCGACGACGGACGATAGTAACGGACAACGACGACGATAAGGATAGTGCTAGTGAGTATACATGGCAATATCACGGAGGGCTCGTCGTATACAAAAGCCTAGAGAATCTCAGTTGCATCTGCCCGGCCAGCCCCACTTGCCCATTCTCACTCACTTCATTCATGAACGCTCCGTTCTAACACTCTACAGAACAACGGGCGACGACCAGAAAGATGGCCCCCAAATCGATCGAGGGCAAGGTGCGCCCTCTCGCCCCTTTCGATAAGACGCTCGAAAAGACAACGCTGAAGGGCGCATCGCGCATTTACGTCAACCGGGACTCACTCATCCAACTGACGGGAAGCGTCGACAACGGGCGAAGATGTATAGTCACCAGAGTGGGCGAGGATCAGACGACGACTGTACGTCAGGCCGCCCTCTGGACCCTGTCGGACAAGAACATCAGTCCCAATATCATCCTCATGAGTGAGGCCTACCGCGAGGCCTGCGGCTTCGAGCTCGGCGATCAGCTGACGATCATGATGCATGAGAAGACCGCCGTCCCTGACGCGGAGTCTGTAGTTATTCTGCCCGTAACAACAACGGACAGGGAAGTGAACGATATCAAGACGTTGGAGGGGGCGTGGATTGGAGTGATCAGGTTCTACTTGAGTATGCCCCCCTCCCCTTCGCCGCACCAAAGAAGCGATGCTGACCATCCAGTACGTGCTGAGCAAGTGTTCCCCGGCATGAAGTTCGAATGCGTGGCACCCGGGGCCAAACAGACTTTCAAGGTAGTGTCCGTCGACGGCCAGACGGACAACGTTGCCAAATTCGTCACATCGACAGCGCCTAGTATCATCTACAGTGAAGAGGAGGCGCCAGTCGAAGAGGTCAAGGAAGTCACAAAGCTCGACGTCAGGGGCATCCCCGGCCTCCACGCGGAAGAGAAGAAGCTGAGAGGGTTCCTGCACGGCTTCAACGGTAAGTTCTTCTACCATGGCCAGCACAAGTCTTGCGGCATCGTCATCCACGGCGGGCGAGGCACTGGCAAGTCGTACATTCTCAACCGCATCGCGGCCACCGGGTGGGGCAGGGTGTTCAAAATTGAGGAGAACGACAAGTCCTCAGCCGTGGAAGAGGTGTTCAAGCAGGCGCGGTCCCAGCAGCCCAGCATCATCCTCATTGACGGCCTCCAGTCGTTGATCGGCAAGGACAGGGCCAACTCGAGCGCCATCATCCACAGGCTGGGTCAGCAGCTCGACCAGCTGGCCGAAGAAGCCCTGCAGAACCGCGCCCTGCCCAAGGTCGTCGTCGTGGCCACTTGCCTGGACTACATGACGGACGTGCCCCCTGAGCTGCAGAAGCGCACGAGGTTCGGGCTGAGCATCCCTCTTTCAATCCCCAACGCCGAGGGCCGGCTGGAGATTCTCAAGGCACTCGACATTCCCGTCCAGCCGGCGATCAAGGACTTGATGCTCGGCAGACTCTCACAGCAGACGCACGCCTACAATGCCGACGATCTTGTTGGGCTCATCGACAACGCAAAGATCGCATCGAGACAGCGACTCGACCCCGACGGCAACGGCTTCGACGAGGAGACGATGCAGGAGCAGCAGCTCACGAGGGAGGACCTGGAGCAGGCACTGCGCAGCTCCAAGCCGACAGCCATGCACGACGTGAACCTCAAGCCGCCGACGATCCACTGGCAGGACGTGGGAGGCCAGGAGAGCCTCAAGGTGGCCCTGCAAAGAATGATTAAACTCACGACCACAAGCAATCCGTCTGTCCAAAAACTGATCCTGACCCCGCCCAAGGGCCTGCTCCTCTACGGCCCGCCCGGCTGCTCAAAGACGCTGTCAGCGCAAGCCATGGCCACCGAGTCCGGCTTCAACTTTTTTGCCGTCAAGGGCGCCGAGCTCCTCAACATGTACGTGGGCGAGTCGGAGCGTGCCGTGCGACAGCTCTTTGAACGCGCGCGCGCGGCCAGCCCGAGCATCATCTTCTTTGACGAGATCGACTCCATTGGCGGACAGCGCACCGGCAGCGGCGCCAAGAGCCAGGGCTCCGTCAACATGCTCACGACGCTGCTCACCGAGATGGACGGGTTTGAGGCCCTCTCGGGCGTGCTCATCCTGGCGGCCACCAACAGGCCGGAGCAGATGGACCCCGCGCTGCTGCGCCCCGGGCGTTTCGACCGCATCGTGTACGTCGGCCCGCCGGACGACGCCGGTCGCGAGGCCGTCTTCAAGCTGTACCTCCGCAAGCTGCCGACCGCCGCGGACGTGGACCTGGCCGAGCTGTCGCGACTGTCCGAGGGCTTTTCCGGCGCCGAGATTAAGCAGATTGTCAACGTCGCGACGGAGCCGGCGGTGGAGAAGGCGTTGGCACTGGCGGCTGAAGGAAACGGAGAAGGCGCCGAGAAGGAGATAGAGGTTTGTATGGAGGACCTAGTGGCCGCGATCAAGGCGTCCCCCAAGGCAATTACACCGCAGATGCTGGAGGGCTACGATAAGTGGTCCAAGCAGTTTCTCAGACACCAGAACCAGAAATAGAAGTTGCCCCGTGCCAAGTCCCCAAGTCTCCGTTGTAATTCTTGCGAGGTCAAACCTATTCCCAGTTGACAGCCACGAGGCCAACTTTGAGAAGTGTCCGTACAAGACATTTGTAGGCATCACGCTTATACGCATCCCGATCGTGGCGGAGCTGAAGCACTTGGCAGAATGTCAACCCGCGCACGGATGGGGCAGTGAAAGTGTACATGATGCAGATGAATGAAGGCCTCAAGATGCAGACCGTACATTGCATTCGCTTGCATCTGCGTGGTCTACTTGCTGCGCATCCTGTTCGTGGTCTGATGTTGACAAGCCTGCATTCACATGCTGAAAAGAGCCAAATGAAAGTGGTGCAACTTTTGAACTGACCAACGTTGAGTCGTGATTGGCTTCTGACCACAAAAGTGGCGCTGCGGCACCCCTTTCCGCGTACGTCTCCCACCCACCAACTACTGCTCCGATCTTGGTTATCTCGTGACTGCTCCAACGACGAGCAGTCTGATTCAGGCACTGCTTACTGTTTGGCCAGCTTGGAGCCAGGGGCGTCACCTCATTCAGGTGCTGCTTGACTCTCGTCGCCCAGAGCCCTGCTTCGCTTTCCGGAAACGGCTTCCAAGCGCAGCGCAGATCTGGGGCACCAGCAAACGTCGCCCGTCAAACAAGCACGACAAGCTACCGAAAAGGCACGGCCGGGAGCGTGCCTGATGGTTGGGCCGAGCGAGAATCCAACGCGCATGACGGTCGTTCGACACGTGAAGGAGGCGGTGTGTGGGCACTAATTGGACGCCTGCAATTGGCTCATGGCTGACGGCGGGAGCCGCGATGGCACGACTTGTCGTTGAGATCGCCTCTTGTAATTTTTCTGGATCCTCTGTAAGCTTCGCTGCAGCACCAAACCATCGTGTGCCTCTGCTGCTGCCAGGGCTGGCTGTCAAGAAGACTGTCAAGAGCTGAAAATGTAGTGGTCCCCGTACCTCTGTTGCAGAATCCCGCCGTTCGGTGACCTTTCCCCGTGTAAAAAGAGACAACCGTTGCGGCGTTGAACCCGGCAGGTCACTCAATCACTTGGCGGGCTAGCAAGCAACTACCACCCCAGCTAGGTTCATGGTGCAGGGGCCCCAGGAGCCTGAAATTGTCCACTCATCACGCTTCTTTTTTTTCTTTCTGATCTGCCATCCATCGTTCGAGGCCGAACGACAATTCCAACCGGCGGCCACTTTCAAATCTCCCCGTGAACGCTCGACCTTCATAAGAACCGGCGGTGGCGGCTCCTTCTTCAACTGCCTCTCCTCATTTCCTCCTCGCTCGCCCACGGTCAAAACTCACCCCAACCGATTTGAGCGCATTCCCAACGCAGCAGCTCGGCCCCGACGTCCAACTACTTGGACCCCTATCAAAGCGTCATCCAAACCGCAGGAGCCCACTTCCTCTCCCGACGATAAACACACGACCTCCCCACCCTCTCCTTTGCTTCAACAGCAGCACCACAGACCCAAACACACCCTCTGCAGCCGACCGAAATGATTGAGAGTCCGACAGCAGCTGCCGAAGCTCGCGCCGAGCGGCGCAGTAAGTACCACGAGGCCGACGTCGTCGTCGTCGGTGCTGGCGTCTTTGGCTGCGGTATCGCCTATGCCCTCGCCCAGCAAGGAAGAAGCGTCCTGCTCCTCGAGAGATGGATGCAGGAGCCCGACCGCATCGTCGGTGAGCTGATGCAGCCCGGCGGAATCGTCGCCCTGCGTCAGCTCGGTCTGGCGGACTGCCTCGAGGGCATCGATGCCATCCCCTGCTACGGTTACAAGGTCAGCTACCACGGCCAGGGCGTCGACATCCCCTACCCCTCCTTGGACGAGAGCGGCCGCATTGTCAGCGCCGGCGCCAATGACGCCAGCGCGAAGCAGAAGGAGGGCAGGAGTTTCCACCACGGCCGCTTCATCATGAACCTCCGCAAGGCCTGCATGAAGCAGGAGAACATCACCATTGTCGAGACCGAGGTCACCTCCACGATCCGTGGCGACGACCAGGACACCGTGCTCGGTGTGAGATCAAAGACGAAGGACAAGGCAACGGGCAAGACGAAGGACGACTACTTCTTCGGCCAGCTGACCATCATCGCCGACGGCTACGCCTCCAAGTTCCGCAAGGAGTACCTCCCCCAGGCTCCCGTGGTCAAGTCCAAGTTCTATGCCCTGGAGCTCATCGACGCCCCCATGCCTTCACCTGGCTACGGCCACGTTGTCATTGGCAACGCCTTCCCCATCCTCCTGTACCAGATCGGCACACACGAGACCCGCGCCCTCATTGACGTGCCTGCCAACATCCCCGAGGCGTCTCCAGCCGCCGGCGGTGTCCGCGGCTACATCAAGAACTGCGTCATGCCCACACTCCCGCCACAGATGCGTCCCTGCTTCGAGGCCGCCCTCGCTGACGGCAAGATTCCCCGCTCCATGCCCAACTCATATCTCCCTCCCTCGCGCCAGACGGCCAAGGGCATGCTTCTCCTTGGAGACGCCATGAACATGCGCCACCCCTTGACGGGCGGCGGCATGACCGTCGCCTTCAACGACTGCGTCATCCTCTCGGACCTGCTGCAGCCCTCCAAGGTGCCCAACCTGGCCGATCAAAAGGCCCTGGAGGGCGTCCTGAAGGAGTTCCACTGGCGCCGCAAGAGCCTGACCTCCATCATCAACGTCTTGGCCATGGCCCTCTACGCCCTCTTCGCCGCCAACGACCGCCAGCTGCGCGCCTTGCAATTGGGCTGCTTCGACTACTTCCGTCGCGGCTACGCCTCCGAGCCCATGGCGCTCATGGGCGGCATCATGCACCAGCCTACACGCCTGGCGTATCACTTCTTCAGCGTCGCCTTCCTCGCCATCTGGCTGAACGCTTTTGAGGTCATGAGCGGCGCGCTCGGCTTCCTCAAGCTGCCGCTGGCGATGATTGACGGCATCCTCATCCTCTGGAGGGCGAGCGTCGTCTTTTTGCCCGTCATGTGGCGCGAATTGAACTAGAGCATGCTTACGGCATACATGAGGACATGTTTTGAGACATGAGCAAGCGGACGAGTGATGAATTGAAGAAGACTAAAAAAAGAGATTTATTCCCCCGATCCTCTATGAGGAGGATTTCGGCTGTACATATAATGCAACGCGCGGGCGGCAACACATATTTGGATCATTGGATCAACGGGGCGGTACAGGAGTATCAGGCCACACAATAATATTAATTCGTTCAAATGACTTGAGGCCACCATGCGTGATTGACCGTTCGCAACTTGTACAAAGGCCACCTGATGGCTCAGACGTGTACACACCCACCAGGGTGCTTTGCTGCATGTGTCGGCCACGAATTTGGCATTTATTCGGAACACCTACCACGTGTAAGCATCCCTGGTAGCAGTGCCATCTGTAATGAAGAACAACAGCATGTGCCTGTCTGGTGGTGATGAGATGGTATGGGTTCTCCAGAGCTTTCTGTACATCCCGCGTCCCATTTGACGTTAGGAGTAGGACGACGTACATCTCTCTCACCCTTATCCTCACTCACTGCGACGATGATCACCATTTCATGCTCTCAAATGGGGCCTTTCGCCCTCTCTATTTGGCCATGCAGCTACTCATGCCTGCATCTAATGTACCCGCCTACACTTGCTTTTATGTGGAGGCAAACATGCCCCATCCTGACTCCTCGATGCAAGATGAACAATGAAAAAGAAAAGTACCAAAACACGTCTCTCTCTCTACGTCAACCTCCGACGATAGACTCCCATCATCCAGCTACCTCGAAGCACAGCCAGGCCAATAGCCATCTTGATGCTGTCCGAGATGACGCTGAGCTTGCTTCCGGGGACCTCGTGCCAGTCGACGGGCACCTCGGCGACGTGGATGCCAGGGCTGGTGCCAATAACACTGCCGTCTTCTCCGATGACGGGGGCCGGGGGCGCGGACTCGGCGAGCAGGAGCATCTCAATGTCGAAGATCCAGCCCTCGGTGTGCATATACGGGACGATGTGGGGGAGCGCGGCGCGGGTGAAGAGCTTGAAGCCGCACTGGGTGTCGCGGAGGCGCGAAGTGGCGGGCGGGGTGAGGATCATCAGGACCAGGTGGAAGGAGCGCATCAGGAAGTTGCGGAGGGCAGAACGCTGGTTGTCTGGTCAGCATATATACAACAGAAGGGGACGAGGGAGCTCACCTTCACAACGGCCTCGCTGCCGACGAGATGGGCGCGGCTGCCGATAGCAACGCCGCGGTGCGAACCGTCGACGACCTCCTCGCAGCCCTGGATCAGACGGCCGAGGTCGCTGAACTTTGTGGCGCCGTCGGCGTCGGCGAAGAGGACGTACTCGCCGCGGGCGTAACGGAAGCCGTGGGTGACGGCGCCGCCCTTGCCGCGGTTGCGCTCGAGCTTGATGACGCGCAGGACATCGTGCAGGCCGTTCTTGTGCGCGAACTCGAGGCAGACGTCGACGGTGCTGTCCCTGCTTCCGTCGTCGACGATGATGATCTCGTAGCCGGAGAGGGCCTCGGACGGGGCGTTCTTGGTGCGGCGGCGCGAAGTGGTCGGGCTGAGGATGGGCTTGGTGTCGGAGGAGGGGCGGCCAAAGTGGGCGTCCAGGTAGGCGACGGCCTCCTCGAGGGTGGGCAGGATGCGGGCCGCCTCGTTGTAGGCCGGCAGGACGACGGTGACGCGCACGTCGGCGGGCTCGATGGTCGCGCCGGAGTCGGGGACGTCCCGGGGGTCGGTCAGGTGGGCATTGGTCTCGGAGACGCGGCGCTCGGCGAACCAGCGGTCGAACCAGCAGGGCGCGGTGGTTGCGACGGGCTTGCCGGAGGCGGAGGAGGTCAGGTAAGTCCTCTCGGAGGGGAGGACGGCGCGGGGCTTTGGTGCGACGAGGTGTAGGGTGATGAAGATCTGTTTTGGGTCAATTGGTACCGTTGAAAAGTGTTGAAGGTGTTTTGGGACTGCTCCCATGGACTGAATTACCGTGAGGAGGCCAAAGGCGCCCAGGACGAGCAATGCGACGCCAAGAGTCGGCCACGATGCTTGGGTTATGTGATCCATAGCTCCGTCGCGGGTGTGACCGTGGGCTGGTATCGCCCTGTCGATCACTGTGTAGTGGGTGAGAAAAAAAAAGAGAGAAAGAATGAAAACACGTTGGCTGTTCACCTGAAAGGAACCTGGAAGGAAGAAGAAAATAATAAAGGTGCTGCGACTGCCGCAGCTGCAGCTCAGATGGGAGGTTAACAATGAGATGAACGCGGTGCGCAGTGCTTCAGCACACCTGTTCTGGGATACGTAATGCGGAACGGCCCAGCTCAGTGCCCTGCAGCACAGCTCATAGAAGCCCCCCTTTTGTGGCTTGACGAGGCTGGCCAATTGGGGTAAGCGGAATGCTGTGGAGGGGTAGGTCCCCTGTGGGACGCTGGAACTGTCCTTCTATTTTCGGGACGTGGGGGATGGAGCCTTGCATTAGTGCACTGGCCTGCCAAATTTCAGATGGGCATCTGCCCTGCAGTTTACTGCGTGGCGAGCGACTTTGCTAGAATCGCATTTTTGGGTTCTTTTGAGGTGTTCTTTGGCACCTGGATGCGACCCAGCTTATTCATGCAGCCCTGGGTGTTTCTAGTACTGGGCTCTTCAAACTTGATCTTTTGTGAAGTATTCCATCAAACTGAGTCCTGCAACTTACCAAAAACACCAGGGGAAGACCACCAGAACACTGAAGAAGCCTCGTGTCAAGCCCCCACGCACCCAGCAGCATATCTCAGCTTCTGAATGAGATCGTCCCGGATCAACAAGGTTGCATGGAGTTGACGCGTGAGCCGAGCCACCCGCTTCAAGACACAAAGATACCGAAGTGCGGTCCGAACCATCCCACATTCCAGCAACCGACCCCGGCGTGGTTCAATGCCCCGCGGTGCTACCCGGAGGCGACGACAGATTCCAGGGCTGCGCAATCGCCAGCCTATTTTGGACTGCCTGGCCCTTCCCCTTTGGTTCACCATCCCACGTTTGTTATGGTTCCTTGGGACGGCATTGTGAGTCCCGGGTCCAGTACCCAGGCCAATAAGTGACCACAACCGAAACGATGACACTGCAAGAGCAGGAAACAGTCTTGATATCGCAGCGCGTGCCGCCCCAGGGTTAAATCGGTCCCATACGCGACGCATAAGCTAATAACGCAATCCGCTACTCCCGTCCCCAAACCTACACCAAGCCCAAGCATATCGCAATCGATTCATGGCGCGAATTTACACGAGACTGCCATGCTGACGAAAGTCACCATTACAACACAATGTGCCGTTCTGATCCAGCCAGAACGTGGCCCGTCTCTCACTATCGAACCTGGTCCAATTGCAGCCGGCTTCCGAAGCCACCAGAGGGATGTCCAAGCCCAAAGGATGTTTTCTCTCAGCCCTGAAAAACGCTCGAGCTTTCCCTTCTTTCCGTCTTCAAGCCACCAAACAATCCTTATTGCGTATCTGGTGGAGATTGCTGCGCAAGCCATCTGTCCCTTCCCCGGAAAGAGGCTTCCAAGTCTGGCCAAGAGAATGACCACATTATCGACGGTCCAGAACGATGTTTTCCTCGGGCCTCTCACCAACGGCATGGCTACTCGACTGCAGAGGGAACGCCGAGCACTGACAGCGTCCAGCTGGAGCCCATCATCTCAATATAACGTCCGAGAACCTGCAGAAGACCGGCCCTGGGACCAATGAGATGGGCGCAGTCAGGTGAACCGCAGCAGATAGGGAATGCAGAGACACAGAGATTGGGCGCGCGCCAGGTGGTACTGCATATGCCACGCGCTGCACAATCCTCCGCCATCACCCAATATTCGAACGACCCTGCATGCATGCTCGGTCAATATTGCTCACTGACAAGACTGGCACGGAACACAAAGAAAACGACGCCCAGAGGAATATCTCTTACAATGACAGCAGCAAACCGAACGAGGAAGGCGGAGGTCGCCGAACCAGCACTATATCGCACGTCTACCTGAGAAGAGGCACGGGCGAGATGTGCCCGCCAGCCATGTCTGAATACTCGCCCCGACTCGATTCGTCCTAGGCTTCATGCAGGCTCTCGACAAGAGCTGAGCTGTCTTTCGCCCACACCGCACCCCTCAAAAACGGCCCGCTTCAATAGTTTCCTTTGGTCAACGCTGGCCTGCCCAGATCTTGGCCCGCTGAAGACGAGGGAAAAAGACTCGAGATCCAGGCTTCTTGGTCCCTGACGATCCCAACCTCTTTCACACCAGGACACGACCGCGGGGCCGGGACAGTCTAAATGTCGACATTTTTGACAAGCGCGGCCGGCAACCCGATAGCTGTGAAGATCGCAATGCACCTACCGGCGCGAAACGAAGAGGGGGGAGGCCGGCCCCGTTCCTGGATGCCGCCGGAACTAATTATAAGCTCGTCGTCTGTTCACACAAAACACCAACTAATAGGGCGGGGGACTAAAGCAAGACAAATGCCCTATAAACCAGACTTTCCCGTGTGGCGCCAGGGGGGGGGGCACCTAAAGATATCGTATTTCGGCGTTCGTGAGGCTAAAACTTGACTGGCGTATTGTACGTGCGTGCCTGAGACCTCCTGTTCCTTCGGAGAGCGTGATGGGGCATCAGCCGTCCTCCCGAGTATTGTCTTACACCTTGTCTCGCATATCACACCGCCGAGAAAGCAGTGAGACTCGTACCATGCGATGTGCTAGAAAATACGTCACTGGAGCAAGAAACAAGCGCTGGGGAAGCATGACGTTTTGTGTGAATGTGTGTGTTTTTTTTGCTTCTTTTCAGTCCGTTTACCGTCCGAACATGTAGCGTGTAAATGAGACACGTCAACATCAGACCAGACGTAGCTAAAATAGAGGTAGGTAGGTAGGTTACAAGCCCGTTCCGAGGATGTTCTTCCGTGTGGCCTCCTCCTCCTCCTCCTCCAGCTGACACAGTAAAGTGAAGATAATGAAATAGATTTGTCTATAAGTTTCCCAGTCGGTATGAGAGAAATCTGTCATCAATCGTTATGTGAAATAAGAGAATCCTAGAGCCTCGATCCTGAAGAAATGTCCAGTCCTGTTGTGGGTGTTGCTGAAGTCCAGCGCCAGCAACTGCGATTTGAATCGTGATGAAATGTTGTTGTCCGTGTTTTTCTTTCTTTTCCCGTCCCAAGTGTTGCATGGTGTGTGGTCTGGCGGGATGTGCCAGATTGATTTAAAACATTACTCTTAAATAACGCCGTCTTGAACAATAATGAAGAAGCAGGGGGCTTAAACCGCAACGGGCGAGCTCTTTGTTGACCAGCGGTTCTTCTTGGTCAGCTTCGAGCCGGGCTGCTTGGACAGCCGCTTACCCGACTTTGGCGCGGAGACGACCTCGGCCGGGGCGGCTGTCACCATCTCGACGGCGATGGCCTTGTTGATGGCGTCGTTGGAGACGTACGGAGGCGTCGCCTGGCGGGACTCCTCGTACGGGACGCTGGGGATGCTGCCGTGCGGCGGCTGCTCGGTGTGCGAGTCGATCGTCTCCAGCTCGGTGAAGCGAGTGACCTTTGACTTTGACGCGTTCCGGCGGTCCTTTTGCTTCATGGCGGAGGGGGCGGCGGTCGTCGCGGGGGCGTAGGTATACGACGACGTCTCCTCTTCCTCCTCGACGGACTCGTAGACAGGCTCGGGGGTCACGCAGGCGGCGGGCGTGGTGGCTGCGGACGACCTGCCGGACATGGGCGCGGAGAAGGGCATGTTGCTGATGTTGAAGTTAAAGGAGGACAAGGATCCGTGGGTCGATGAGCGGGTGGACGCTGACGAAGACATGACCGGTTGGGCGGGAGGCTGAAACTGCATCGGCGGGAGAGAGGGCATGGCCGGGATGGCGTTGAAGCCTCTCATCGACGGCGGCGGCCGGGTCTTGTCGGTTGGCGAAGACTGGGGCTGGAGACCTTTGGGTGAAGTGTCGCCCTTATCAGACGCATCTGAAGCCCGACGGGAGCTGGGATGAAGGCGATGAGCGTGGATGGAGATGGCAGGGTTGCGAGGCCCTTCGGCGCCCGTGGGAAGAGGCGGCATGGACATGTGTTTTGACGGCTTCATCTCGAGGTCTTCCTGGGAGGAGGTCGACTGGCTGGAGCTGCCGACGGGGGATCCGGCTGACTCTGTCAGTAAAACATCTCATGGACTGCGCTCCCCGAACTCACCCTTGATCGATGTCGGGCTGTTGCGGCCGGACTCATATGACCTGTCCACCTCCTTGCCCTTGAGTGAGATACGGGCGGTGTCGGGGACGGAGTAGACGGAGGCGTTCTTGAGGGTTCGCTGCTCCCAAGGCATCGGGCCAGGCACGCCGCTGTAACTGTAGGCTCTGGGCATGTTTCCTGCCGGGTTGGCGTGGGCGGAGGGATACGTGACGTGAGAGAGGCTGCTTCCAACACGAGGCAGGCTGGGTCCAGGCATCCTGTTGTTGGTCAAGCCGCTCATGGCCATTGCACTCCTCCTGCGGTTCTGCTCGGCGATTCTGGGTCGGTCTTCAGCCTTCCAGCTGGACGGCGCACCGGAAAGGGCGTCAACGGCGGCATGGGTGGGCACATGGCGGTACGGCTGCTTGGGGGGCTCCTTGGCCTTGTCGGCTTGCTTCTGGCTGTGCTCCTTGGCCTGCTGCCGCGACCTCTTGATGAGAGAGAAGACGGACATGTTGAGTTGTATGAGACGGTATTATGCCAAGAATGATAACCAGTTGGCGAAAAAAGCAGACCCGGTTGGATGGATTTGAGGTGATAGTTAAACAACGCTGGAGGCGCACAGTCGTCCTCGAGGACGGGACGTCGTATAAGTCGGGCCCGGACAGACGGTTTTGGCTATGCTCAGGCGGTACAGGTGAAACTCGGATGGTAGCCGTACCACAGACACAGTCCCAGCTCCAAAAGCCCTCTCTTGGGATTCAAAAGATTTGTCGTCTTGGCGTCGGTCGTCCGTTCGCTCATCAGCCGTTGTTACGGACGATGGCTCGTGCCTTTCTGGCAGGTGGACGGACTGGTCGTCGGTAGGTTGAAGCGAGAGAACTGGACAGTAGCCTACACGTGGGACAAGATCGGGAGGGACACAATCAATATAATTATTACAGCCTTAGGTAAGGCCTGGTGGATAGAGGGAATGGAACTAATAAGAGAGAAAGAGGGTCGATGGATGAGAGGGAGTTTGCCCAGAACAGAAGCTGGGTTCGGGAGCCCTGGTTCCTTTAAGGCGTGGCAGTGTGCATGGTGTGCCGGGTGTCTTTTGTCTTGGGATTGGACATGGGAGGAGTGGCATGGGCATGGGGGTGTAGTCGCAGTAGTGCAGGTCGAGGATAGGACAGGATGGGATGCCTTCGTTAGGTGCAGATGGGTGGTGCATGGAGGTCGACGTGCAGCTCGCTCGTTTTCTCTGCAGCTTCTGGCTCCCGACAGGGCCCCCAGGGTACATACTTTTCTTGGCGGACCGAACCAAAGGAGGAGCGCCCTTTCAGAGTACTCTCTGGAGTCCCTCTCATGGCGCCGCCGCCAGTCCCGTTCCTTGGGCTCGGAAGCAGCGTGTGATAGTGTCAAGCTGGTGCCGCTGGGCCGCCGTCATGACCGTGGTCCGCTCATCTGTCGATACCCCTGGATCGCACGGTCCGGCCTGGAAGCTGCCTTTGATGGAGACCGACGATGAGGAGGAGGAGGACGACGACGACTCGCAATGGGGCCGGCGCAGGTCGGTCGCGGCGCGAGAAAGATCCACGGGAGGCAGAGCCACTAGCTCATGGCTGGCGGACGGTACCGAAGGCGGGCGACGAAGAGAGACGGAACGACAAGGCGTCGATGGTTTGGTCAGACTGAGAGAGTGGTGGTGATTGATGGAGAGTAACTACTGACTGATTGACGCCCCCGGATGGAATTCGCGGCCTCCGTCTCGAGCCCGCCCAGCAAATCACAGCTGCGTCGGCTCGACAAACGGCTTTCTCCCAGCTGTGCCTCTTCTGCTTGGGATGATCAGAGATCAAACGGGCCTCGTATTCAGAGCAGGTAGCGGTACCTGGCGGCAGGGATGCGCCGGCCACAGCTCGAGCCGTTGTGGTCGCGGGTGCAAAAGAAAGCCTTTGGCCTAGATTCGATAGCGTCGGGGAGGAAGACAAGCCGCTAGCCAACGCCCAGGTACCCAGTACCAGATTAGGTCCAGTCCATATCATCACGGAGACTCGCGCGGGCCTCTTTTCCTCAGGTCCACGCAGGATGAGGTCCGAACAGCTGCTGGCTGCTGGCTGCTGGCTTCTTTGGGCTGCTGCTGCTGATGCAGTTTGGCAAGGTTTGATGGCAGGAAGCTGGGGGTCTTTGGGAAATCCTCCTCAGGCCCAGTCCAGAACACCACAGAACGAACCCACTGGAGTACCTGACGGGGTGGAAGTGCAGGGTCAAGAGGGGGAGAGCCAGCCGCACAGGACAGGGGCCTTGAACCCAAACTGAAGCTAAAAAGTGTGCTGGGCTGGCTCGCTTCAGGGGAGTCAATCGCTGCTGCTGGACAATGCCCGCCGATGATGATGAATTGGCGAATTGCTGATGGTGTGCCAATGCAATGTGCCCCTCCCCACCACTAAGAAAGGTAAACGGCGCTGAAAGGTCTCCTCTCCCGCAGTTTGTCGCCGCAGGCTAGGCTTGGTCGAGTAAAGACCAGCACATCAGCTTCTTCGTCTTGTCAAACGGGCTTTTTGTTTCCAAACCCAGCCGTGGCAACGGGCGGGGATCACGCTGCTGCCATTGTTTTACGCACTCGAAAATCGTCTCGCTGGCAGTGTGGTGCGCCACTCGGCATCTGGTCTCATTACATCAACCACGCGTCGCTCTTGTTTCACCAGGCCGAATATCGACGATGGCGATGCCAGTGGCCCGCTGAGCCCGTCGTTGACGTCTGGCTTCTTTTGTCCCCCAGGCTGGCTCGGCCTAAAGAGGTAAGCAAGGGTAAACGCTCAACGATAACGACGTCGTCTGGCGAGCCTCGGGGCCATGCCGGAGGATCAGGGAAACCCCCACCCCTCACAGGGCTCGCCAGAGATGTGCACACACTGCCAGCGGCGGCCGTTCCTTGCTTTTTCTCTGGCAGTCGACATCGTGGCAGATGTTTTGGCCGCGCAGGGAGCGAGGGAGGGTATCATGTATGTCAGATTGTGCCCCTGTTGGAAGCTTGCCAGTACAAGTGGATTCTGCAGTACAGTACCCGCCGGGTTGCAATAAGGTGTGGTCTGGTGGAGAGACCTTTGTTTGGTGGAGGTATCCGTAGACGAGAGGTTGAGGTTGGGGGAGGGAGGTCGCGTCCGCGAAAACAAGGTTGACGGTCGGATGACGGGTGGCCATTTCCTGCCACGCTGCCGGGGCCAGGGCGGGTTTGGAATGGCAGGAATTATCGAATTGCAATCTTGCATCTCTCCATGTCATGGGAACCGGCTGCAGTTGTTATCTGTACTTACCCTCGAGTAAGCCTCTTGCAACTCTTCCATCTCCACTTACACACAATCGACATGAGCATTGCACAGAGGACCCCTGTGTTGTCAGCTTCAACCCGCCGTGCCCCAGGCTAGGTAAGCTTATTACTTGTTAGACACTCCAGATATCGTCTCGAGGCGTCTCCTCAAGCAAGGCATAACCTTGCCGAGTGAGAATGACAGCCACTGTGCACACAGGTCAGCCCGGCTCGTGTCTGACAACAACCTTTCCATCGCGCTGAGGTCTGATTCCAGTGCCTGAACGCCGGTTCCTGGCGCCAAGCACGACGGTCCAAACTGTTGTCGCGCTCGATGCTGTCATCCGTATTGCAGGTCCAGACGCCCCCAACTCCCCCCTCATCATACCCGACCGGGATGTGCCAATATTCTTCAGACTTCAATTTGCGCCCTTCATTTCGAAAGTCCAATTGCCCTATCTCGCGCAAGTCGACATGGGCATACGGCAAATTCGCTGCCGCCGGCTTGCACACCTACCTTTTAATCCCCGACCGCCTCAAAAAGCCCGCCTGCCTGCTCGCCTGTGCTCCGATGCGCCGACTTGCATGTTGACCCAGTCTCCTGGACCCAAAACAGAACTGGACGGGGGGTTTCCTCCACATGAATGGTGAAAAAGCAGCATAGCACAGGCGCTGGCCGAGTCGAATTGGGCAACTACCAGGTGGTATCTCGACCCCCGGCAACCTGGCCCTGGAAATATTGTTTTCGAAAGGCCCGGCTTCCTCTTCGAAGCCTCGAGCTGAGCAGTAGTCCGCGTTGCTGTCATGGCGCCGTTTGAGTGGAATAACCTCATCGTGCAGCATACCGTTGCATCGCCGACGCCAGATCAGTCTTTGCTTTTTCTCTCTTATCTCTGAAGCCCCTGTGCCGGTGAGATGGCGTCTACCCACGACACCTCCTCGTGTGTGTCAGACGCCCCTGCCAGACGTTCAACGTCAAGGTTGTCGCCATTCAGCCTCGTCCTCTCGCGTTTCCGGCCATCGTGAGGCTGGGCATTGGCAGCGCTTGCCTGTGGCTTGCCTCAAGAGGCGCAAGATATCGTATAAACCACATGTATGTCTTGAATGGCTGCCACCACAAAGACTCCCAAAAGGCGGACTGCGAGACTAGGCCTGGGATGGAAGAGCTTGCCGTCATGCCGGGCGGGCTGGCGACACGCTGCCACGCACCAGCTGAACCAAAGTCTCAGGGAGCAGGAGGGGGGGGGGGCGTGTCTCTTGATCGGCCAGTCCAAGCCTAGACTGGACCGTCCCGATCAACGCATGGGTGGTGCTCTATCAATAACTACGCCATGATGCGACCCTGCCATTCGAACAATGTTCCGTCCCATCCCACCCTCGCCATGCTTCGCGTACCCGTGGGATATCATGTATGTCGCGGCCGCCGCACAGCAGCAACGCACAAGTAAAACATGTCCATATGTCAATCGTGCCGCCCGTCCTTCTTATCCTCATGCATGCGGCAGAGGAATCAGACGAGATGCTTCTGCGACACAGACCGGCCGCATCACATCTTTTCGGCCTACCTGGTTTTGGGCGGGAAAACTGGGTGATATCACAGTCTGACATGCATATTGGCCACTTGCCAGACAACATGGAGCATGAATGGATGAGCGTCTCTCAAGCTGCTTGGCTGCGCTCTCAGGCACCGGAAAGCCACAGAGATAAGATGCTGAGTTGAGACGTCCCCATTGACCTTGATTTCATTCGCTCGCAGAGGGCCCTAGAAACTTGATTGTTCTGCACCGTCGAGATTGTTGGGCTGAGGCGCCATCCGCGGACGTGCCAAGGACCCCTGTTTTCGCCCCAACTGGAATTTTCTCCGTCGCGGCGTCGCCAGCAGGTTCCGGCCCGCCCGGGTTCGCTACGGGTTCGCTATCCCCTGCTTAGGGCCCCAATGATGCCCCTTGGCTCGGCGCCAGAGAGGGAATATTTCCTTGGTCAATCCGCATATGACCCTGTCGCGACGTGACGGTCAAATCTCACTGCTGGTGCGCCAATGCGTCTTCGAGATTGACGCAGAGATGAAAGACGGGCTGCTGTCGTCGGCAGGCGCAGGCAGAATCCTCATCGTCTTATCGCGTAGGCGGGATTGCAGGACTCTATTCTGGTGTCGCCGCCGCGGGCACTCGCATGACGGCAATTGGGCGTACGCCCGACGCCGTGATTCGAGAGGTGACAACGTCGGACAAGTAACCGGCGTGAAGCTCGCATATGCGCCGTGGCCAAGAGACGCCGCCGATCCGGGAATATCGGAATAGCTTAAATCGTGAAACTGCAGCTTGCCGTTCAAAAAGCCCGAACCGTCCCAGTTCCCTTTGTCTCGTTGAGGTCACCGCGCCATTTCTGCACAGTTCATGACGACGACAGATGGGTGATCAGCTCAGCCACCGCGGCCCCGATAACCGCTGAGAACGCACCCTTTTTTTCAGCCATCGCCATGCGCGTGTTGATGGACAAGGCTTGACGGCGATAGGAATGGTGGACCCCACTCGATTGCGTTCGCCCGTTGCTCTACACAAAGAAGCGCAAGTTTCGTCTCATATCTGGCGCGGCTCCATCTGGCGACCGAGCATGCAGGCGAGCAACTCGCAGCTCTAGGTCCACGGAAATAGCAGCGGCGGTGGTTGAGATTCGGCCCGCGCTGACCATCATCGTCAGCACGATTGGGAAAGTCGTGCTCGAGCGACAGCAAACGTCCCAACTGCAGCTGCAGGTCTCCGGTGGACCGTCACATGCTTTGCTGGCCTCTGTATCCGTATTTGACGATAAGGCACGGTTGCCAATCCGTGGGGGGGGTTGATGCGTTTCCGTCAAGATGCGGGCAGACGCATGCAAACGCGCCTGCACCTGCTGTTGACCCTTTTGCATCGATTTCTCTAGGACATCGCCAGTGCGTGCGTCTGTTGACATGTCCATACAACTTCTGCGGGTTGTCTGGTGAACATGAAGGATTTGCTGCTTCTTTTGGGTGACCGGCGTAGCTGACGCACGGAGGTTTTCCGATCGATTTGGGCCATGCCACCTCGATTCGACTAATATTGGAAGAACCTTATCCTGAACAGAGTTCGACAGGCAAAAGAGAACGGACAGCTGTGTCATTGCTCCTGGGTCGTGCTTGGCGGTGAAAGCCGTAAAAGAGCGGGAATTGGAAATGTGATATCGTGGAGATGGCAATCTGACAGCGCTGGATCCCTGCATGTTTGAATTTTGCGTTCCAGGCGAGAGGAGAGCCCTGCTTTTGCTGGCCCCAGCTGGGTGGCTCGAGCTCCCGTGATGATCTGCACGGAAGCAACCAAGCTGGAGCTGCTGATCCGTTTGGGAGCCATTTTGAGACGTGGGGCACATCTGACTCTGGAGTTCTCTTGCTGCAGCTGTCCGGGACTGCGCGCTTGTTTTGACGGATGAATGCTTTGGTTGCAGAGGAGACTGATGATTGCATTGAGAGCAGAGAAACCACTCAGCCACTCAAGACGAGGTGGCATGGTGGGATGGACCATA